>NC_056691.1:92672559-93996309 GCF_018350215.1 Panthera leo | reverse complement strand
GTTTAGCACTGTTTGTACTAAACTCAAGGTTCCTGCCTTGGGCATCAGGTGCTCAAATCTCAGAAACTGGAAGGCACACAGACTTCACTCATGTCCCTGGGAGGAGGAAGCCCAGGATTCAAACCTGCCCCCCCTCGACCACATCAATCACCCGCTCCCAAAGAACAAACTGGCCTGTTCTCCAGTCTCATCTCCTTCCTTTATAAAGAGCAGAGATCAGGAGCGCCTGGGTGGCTCAGGTGGTTGAGCGTCCAACTCTTGATTTTGGCTCAGATCATGATCCCAGGGCCATGGGATCAAGCCCCACATTGGGCTCTGTGCTGAGCGTGGAGCCTGCTTAAGATTCTCTCTCTTTATCTCTCTCTCTCCCTCTGCCCCCTGTCATACATGTTCTCTCACTCTCCAAATTTTTTTTTTTAATTTTAATAATAAAAACAAAAGAAAACAAAGAGCAGGGATCAAATGTGAGGATGGTAAGGAAATTATTTCTCAGTGAAGCAGTGGGAGGTTCAAGGATTATTCTACACCATAAATCCACACTTGGCAGGCTTTCTGGAGGCTACGGTCCATGGGTCATGCACATGGTTCTCTGAGACCACACAGCCTCAGTGAGAAACTGCCCACTGGAGACACAGTTGCTCCCATGCCCTTGATTCTTAACAAGTACGCATGTCAAATCGGGAGGCCAAAGGACTGCAGGGCCAGTCTGCTGTATGCCTGCTGTGGCCAGGGCCACAGTCACATTTGGAGGGTCATTGCTTCCCTTGGCAAGCTAAGAGACTGAGAGAGAGGAGGCACTTGTCTCAACCACACAGACATTGGGAACAGAAACATCCCTCAGGGCTGCCTATACTGCCCACGGACCTATTATACTGCATAGCAGCACAGCTAAGTAATTGGCCATGGGGGGTGTCAAGACCCTGCCTGGCCTGAGCTGGAGGACCACAGATGCCTGCCTGGATGGTCAGAGGCCAAGGTCTGTCCTGCCTGCTATTCACTGCTGATCACTCGGATAGGATGAAGGGTCCAGCCGGCGTGGGTAGGGCCTCACAGGCCTTCAAGAAGGCGCACGTGGCGGGTGGTAGGCCACTGCAGCCAGTTCTGTATCAAGCCACACATGTCTACTGAGTGCCCTGTGGGCCGCAGCTGTGCTAGAACCTGGGGCACCCCAGGCAGAGTGGGGCCAGCAGCACCCTTCCCAGGTGGGAGGGTGGAAGAACCCTGTATGACCTCTGAGGCCCTCCATAACCCTTGGCTGGGGTGGAGTTGGGTCTGAAACAGCAACCAGGTGGACATTTTGCTTTTCTTCTGTTAGAGCCTAGGACTGAGGGGCAGAAAACCAATGCTCCAGCTCAACCTCTGATGCATGTGTGACCCTGGATGAGGCCTGTCTATCCTGCAGAGGCCCACAGAGATGGAGGAGGGGAAAGAGCCAGTTACGCTTAACCCTAACCTAAACCCTGCCCCTGATCCAGACCCTGACCCCCATCTCAAGCCTGGCCTTGACCCCAACCCATGACCCTAACCCTAACCCCACCCAGATTCTCAGGCTGATCCACACTTGCATTGTGAACAGAACCAAACAAGTTTTAGGGGATTCTCATTTTCTCCCGAGACCTCCTCAACTGTGCAATCCTGCCCACATGCCCATGGAGGTGGCCTTGCCTCTCGTGGACTCACTGATTGTTGATTCCCACAGCCCTTACATACATCACCCAGCAGAATGGGGTTTATTTTTGATTTTTTGCTAAGTTTTATTTTAATCCAAGGACTTTGATTCATACAAAATGTCATTGTAGAAACAATAGCAGAATCCAAAGTCTGGGTGATCAATATTACTCAGGCAGCAAACTCATCAATCACAGGATTGGTTTAAAGCAGGCCCCAGTTGTGTTGCATGGTTGGGACTTCTTTTTGGGTATTTTTTTAACACTGTTCTTAAATATAAAGTTTTGCAACAAACCTTTGATTTATATCAAATATAATTAAAAATTAACAAATGAATACATTGTATCAAAAAGTACGAAGATATACATTTTCATGCACATACTTGTATATATGTATATATGTATATATTTTACATGCACACATAACTTATTCAAACTACAGCCACTGCTTGACTGGTCCAGATGCAGACAACTGGTTAATGCATTTCAAATTTGGCAACTCACTATGAGATCTCAGTGGAAACACAGGATAGCTGAAAAGAGACGATACAGAAACAAAACCCAAATTCAGGAAAACAAGACACAGTATCTCCTCCCCCACTCCCTGTAGTTTTCACCAATTCCAGTGTCTAGAAGAATCCAGACAAAGTGGTGAGGCTGTGTGGGGCTAGACCAGTGATTCTCCACCCAACATGGCCAGGAAAGTAGCTGTGGTTCTGCACAGAATGGATACATTCAAAATAACATGGGCCAGAGATGAAACATCAGTATCAAAATACAGGTCCTTCTGCTTTGCAACAGGAGCACAGCGATCTCATGCACAGTCTGAGATTCCATTCCAGTTTATTATTTCCTATTGCAGTAAAATACTCTGTAATCTTAAAGTTTCAGAGTGTTGTGCCTTCCAGTAAGGAAATTCTATAAAATGGTTTGGTCACAATCATGCTGAAACCCTAGAACAGGTGGCGGTCTTATGTGATTTATTTCTATTAAATGTGTGTCTTTTGTTGCATAGCCCTATGGGTTAACGACATCCACTCACTAGGACACACCTCCACACACAGACACACACACACACACATCACAGGCCAAGTTTCTTCAAGGTGAGTCATGGGGTAAAAGCCAATGGGAACACTCAAATGATCCAGCAAAGAGATCATCTGACATTTCCAAACAGGGAGGATGCACCAGAATCACATCATCTAAATGTTCCCTTTGTTCACAAAACAAAAGGTGTCCCAGTGTTTTATGCACAGCCTCCTAACTATGGTCTTTCCCTTTTGAGAATGGCCATGAGGTTGGATTTCTCTTTTGTTTCCCGCTTTCCCATGTCTCGTGCCACACACAGTGCTGGGCTTCAGAAACTCCCATCTGAGCCGCAGTAGCCAAGGTTCTCCTTCACCAATCGCTTCCTCCGAGTTTGGGCCTCACTTCAGTCAGGACATCCCAAGTGCCCGCATCTGCTCAAACACAGGCCCTCACTCCTGCCCCGACAGCTCCAACTCCACTGCTCCCACCTCTCCCTCTCCCCACCACCTCTCCCTCCCTCTGGCCTTATCTGAAAAGAAACTTTCACGACAACAGACATCATGCCCCCTTTGGCAGGCATCCCATCCCTGAGATTCAGATGTAGAACAGACTGAAAACCCCCCATACAAGGACACGCTCTACCCTGCTCTGTGGCTTCCCAGGAAACTCTCATGCTGGTGGGAGGAAAACGGGGAAATGGTCACTTCATTTCCACCTACAACCTCCTCCTGGATGTTATGAGTGTTCTCCATTGACAGCAGCTTTCTACTTGGTTGATATTTGGAACTGTTTCCACAAAACCCACCACACAGGCCTCACGTCACCGCCCCCAGGAGCCTGGCACGAGAGGGCTCGGAAGTCAGGCACTTGGTCGAGAGCAGCAGGAGCCAGGGGTCACTGGGGGACCACCCGGGCTGGAAACAAGAGCATTGCCTCGCACAAGACACACACACACACACACACACACACACACACACACACTGAAGAGCTGAGAGCTTCCTACAGGTTGGATTTTTTTCTTTAAGTTATATTACTATTTCCTTCCCCATTTTTCTGGTTTTCTTTTTTTTTTTCTAGGTCAAGTATATGGAACTGACAAAAGAGGGAAGGGTGTCATGATTAAAAACCAAAACCAACAGCAAGAATGGTTTCCAGATTTGGTCCCTGTCAGGGATGACAGCATCTGGGAGAGGACAGAGAGTGTGTGAGTGTACTTCTAGTGTCCATTTGCTGTCCCAGGTACAACGGGCAATGCCACACATGTGTGTGTTTGTGGGCGCGGACAAGGCTTGCATGGAGCCAAAAGCAGACTCCCAAGGCTGCTGCTGTTGACTGTCAACTGTGTTGTCTTGCCAGGCTCTTAAGCACGCTGGGCTCCTCTGTACCACACACTTGAATAAAGGATGGTCTCCTCAAGATTCAGACCTCCTAAAAATGGCTCTAGGCACACACCCCGGATGCCGGGATCCATCACACAGGATTCAGACTGGCAGGGTCCTACTCAGCACATGCAGCCACTTCCCGTGTAGGGTCTGTGGTATGAGACCCAGGCAGGCAGCATACCAGGGGATAGAGAGAGCCACGTCCCTCTCCAAAAGGGCTTTAGGAATTGGTCCAGCGTCAAAGAGGAGGGCGGGAGCAGCGGGGCCTCCCCCCAGCTGGCCCCAAGGCGAGGCCCCTCCTCCCGGGAGCTGATGCCCCGCACTGGTGCCCCTGAGCGTCCCTGGGAGCCCAGCGTGGATGATAAAACTCATCGACTGGAACGCGCCCGCTGAGCAGGTGTGTGGTGGAGGCGGTGCAGCGAGCTAGCACCAGTGGTCTTGGTCGGGGTGGTGGTAGCTGTGCCGAACCCGGCCGCCCGAGCTGAGTCCCAGAGTGCAGTGGTAGCCATTGGGCACGCGACGGAGGGGGTGGGACTGGGAGGTCAGAGAGGACACATAGGAAGTCCGGGAGGAGCGCCCCGAGTTGGTGGCCACAGCCTCCTCGAAGGTGAGCGTGTCCTCAGGCTGGGCGCGGACAGTGTCCTCACTGTCCAGACGCTGCCCCAGGTAAGGGTCGGAGCCGATCCGAGAGCCAGCAGCCAGAGGCTGGCTGAGGGGGTCTCTCTGGAGCAGGGCGTTGTGTTCAGAAAGGCCACGGCTAAGCCGGCCAGGGGAGAAGGTGGGGAGGCTGGTCTGCGCCCCAGCGAAGTGGACAGGGGAAGAGTTGGCCGTCTTGTAGGTGACACTGGGACGGGGGGTCAGCGGCGTCTGGGGGAGCTGCCTCCGCCCACCACGGCCAGGGGTGCTAGCACCGGATGTTGACGACAAGGGACTCCCATTCACTGAACCACCACCCTACAAGAAAACAGAATAGAGCAAATAAAAATCAAAGGACCAGACCAAATGGACAGAGGCCAGTGCAAGTGAGAACCACGAAGGTGGTGGTGAGAGGCCTGGAGAGGGGCAGGCGCCCTGGGAGGGGGACGGGTAGGGCATGCGGTGGGGGGAAGACACATAGTGCTGGCTAGGCCTGGGGTGGCAGTCAGGGAATGATAGGTGACAAAGGGGGACAGGCAAGTCCAGGGAGAGGAGAGAGAGACCAGAGGCCAGTCCAAGGCAGTTGGGAGGGGAGGATTGGGCTGGTGGGGGAGGCATGGGGTGAGAAAGGGGAGGGGGTGCAGACTTGGGCCTGGGCACCAGGACATGAAGGGGGATTCAGAGCATAGGCCCAGGAGAGTTGTGAGGAGGGGCAGTGAGTGGAGGGGGGAGGGGAGGGTCATGTCTTACCTGTCTCGGGGGTCCTGGCTCCTGCCCGGCTGTCGGTGATGTGGGGTGGCTGCTGAGGGAGGGCTTGGGCTGCGGGGGCTCACGGCCCCCAAAGCGGTCACAGGAGTAGAAGCGCTGCTTCTCCGAGGAGGAGGAAGAGGGCTGCCTCCGCTCTTGGGACCGGCCACGCTCCTGCCTACGCTCCCGCCGGCAGCCTGTGGGCCCCTCTCCCGGGGGTGGCCCCGGCCCTGCAGCACTGCTGGGTGCTGGCCAGGAAGAGGAGAAATCAGCACAGAGAGCCAGGTTGGGAGACAGACTCCCCCCCACCCCAGACCTGGCCCCCAGGGCCAGCAGGGGGACCCAGGGAAGAGCGGAGGTGGGTGGGTGGTCCTGCCTGGTCCCCAGACCTAGGACTCGCCGCCCCCTACTCGGGGTTGCTTGTACGTGAGGCAAAAAAAGGAACACGGTCTCAGACCCCTGCCTCAGGCCATGGCCACTCAGGGGACCCCTCTCACGCACCGCCATCTGCGTCTGCGGACAGGCTGGGCCCCTTCTCCAGGGACTTCTGCTTCCTGTCCCTGCGGCGGTGGCAGCGGTGGTGGTGGTGGGGCACAGCCTGGCTGGCTGGGGCGCGGTCCAGGGCAGCGTTGCAGAGATGAGCCACATGGGGGCGCTGGGGCGCCAGCGTGGAGATGGAGCGCTTCATGGGGCTGGCGTCAGGGGCCGGCTGCGGGCGGGCAGGACATGGGTTGGCACACAGCCTGCGAGGGGGACCTGGGGCAGGCTCCAGGGTGGCTGGCAGCAGCCATGGCACTCCCTCTCTCGGGAAAGTTCTTCCCCACCGAATCCCACCCTTTCTCTCAGAGCACACTGCACAAGGTGCTCTCTGTGTCTGCCAGGCCGGGCAGGGCCCAGGCAGCCTGTTGGCCTCAGCATCCCTGGCGGACAGGGAGGATGCCAGGAAGAGGGAGGCTGTGGGCCTGGCTGGAAGAACCCTGAGGACCGGCTGAGTGTGAGGGCTCAGCTGGCCCAGGGCCATGAGGCTGCTTGCCCCGGGCTGAAATCAGGACCTGCGGAAATGCGCCCTCCAAGTAGAGCTGATCCACAGCCCCTGCTGGGTGTCCTCAAGTTGGATGGACGCCCAGCTGGCCAGGATCAGGAAGGGGAAAAGGACAGGAGCCACCACCAGTGGGAGGCAAAGACAAGTTTCGAGAACGAAAGTCAATTTAGATGTGTAGAACCAGGAACCACAAAAGGAGGCAGGAATAGAGCCAGCCCCAGGGAAACACCAAAGGTCATGTCCCTTCAGAGGCCCTCACCCTCCCAGCAAGTGAAAGAAGAGCCCCTTGACACAGCCTCAGGTCTGCAGACCCCTCTCTGAGACCTTGTGAAAGGGCCCACAGCCCCCCTGCCCTGGAGCTTCCTGCTCCATAGTCAAAGCATCCCAGAAGGAGCAGGGGAGGGAGGCGGTGCCACCTCCAGTGTCTAGAGAAAAAGCAGGGCAGGTCACCCTTGGAGCCTCGAGGGGAAATAGGGAGGACCAAGGTGTGAGGTACTGTGTGCATTTTGGGGGGAAGGTGCGGGCTGGGGTGGGAGAGGTATGTCCTAGAGAGAGGTAAAGGCTGGGTCAGGGACACAAGGCTGGAGGGTGGAGGCCCCAGTGCCCTGACGGGAGGCTGAACACAAGTGAGCGGTGGGACTCTTGGCCTCAATGGAATCTGGCTGAACGTCTTGAGACCATCACGGCGTTCTGGGAGGACCCAACAGGGCTGACAGTGCCCACGCTGTAGCACAGGTGGGGAGGCTTCGCATGGGACACAAGCCCTCCCTATGCCAGGTCTCCTCATGCCCCAGTCCCCAACCCTCCCACGACCCTGACCCTCCAAGACTACCCACCTGGGTCTCTGCAGCCAGGCGGGGCATGGAGGCCGCTCGTCCCTGACTCTCCAGCCCAGGTTGGGGCTCCCCGTCAGGACCTCTCAGGGCCATGCTCTGCATCTGGACATCAACAGCCTGGGCATACAGCAGCCCACAGTCACACCCACCTCCCCTCCACTCTCACCTTCTCCCCCACACCATTCCTGCCATCTACCACCATCCCTGTCTCACCCCCCATCCCCAGCCTCAATACCCAGCCCTGGGAGCCCTCACCGGTTTTCCTGGATGCACCGCCGGGATCTCTGTAGAGTGGCCACGCTCCAGGGGTGTCCTTGCCTCATAGGGTGCCTCCTGGGTCCTCTGAGTGCCCCAGGAAACAGACTCCTTGATGCCACTCTCTTGGGTTTGTCTGTGAAGAGAGGACTGTCCTGTTGGCTAAGAAGTCTATGGGGCACCATATGCCCACCAAGGACCTGGCTCTGACCCGCCAGGAGCCTACACTGGCCCTTTCTGCTCTGGGCTAGAGGAATCCCAGAGCCATAAAGCCCCTCAAGTGCAGGCACTCTCCAGTGGCTGCAAAACAAGGGATGTGGACCCAGGTCCAGGGCTTAGAGCAGGCAGGAAGAGAGGGAAGTCTGGGCCCACAACTTCCTGGCCTGTGGACAAGCAGCAGGTTCCTCAGCCCTAGACGGGGCCTCACACGTGTAGTGGGAGCATGAATGGCATTTGGCCAGGACAAGGCCACATGTGTACGTGATGTATCGCAGTAAGGACATCCTGCCTCTGCTGGCCCTCGGCTCCCTCCTGAGGGTTCCTCCTGTTCCTCACCTCCAAATTCACTGCCACCTCCCTGCTTCCCCAACCTCCAGCCATGGAGGCCTTTCTGCCCTTCAGATCTAGTGTCACATTTTGGAGGAGGCCTTCCCCAGTCCATGTACTTCACCTCACTCTATCGGTGTACATCTCCCACATGGCATCGAAACTGGCCAGCATTGGCCTGGATTACTGCTTGTTCCCATGTCCAGTGAAGCAATGGAAACACTCTCACTCACACAGGTCGCATGGCATCAATCACACTCTGAGCTCTGAGATGGAGTCTGCTGGCCTCAGCTGGCCACACTGCTAACAGGCATCTGCCCTGTGGTGTGCTATTTGGAGCTGCTGCTGCCTTAGGGATGGCTGCCCCTGTCAGGAGGCCCAGTCAGGAGAATGGAAGCTGGCCCTCCAGGCCTTGTGACCCCTGAGGTCACTCCGTGCGGAAGCCAGCTGCACGCATACCAGCATCAGACGGCACAGTAAATGCCCCAACTGCCCGGTCCAGGCTGACTGGGTACTGGCTCACTTGCAATAAAAGGGAGTGGTAGCTGATTCTATAAAAATTAGAACCATGAAAATAAGTAACATTCATTTTTCCTGAACTGAAATCTGGCTTAGAACGATCCAGAAAGACATCTCATGGGTCCACCGGGCCCAGGCGAGCTAGCCCGGGCCCAGGACCCAAGAGCTGCCAAGCTGGCCCCTGAATGTGAGAAGTAACACACCACTAAGTTATAGCAGTTTATTCCTCAGCAAAACCTACCTGATTAACACTCCATGACCCACAACCAGGCTTCAGAAAAGAAGGCCCAAAACATGTCCAAGAGAGGAAGATATTGGGAGCTCTCACCATGCATGCTGTGCACGGGCTGGTATAGGCCCCGCACCTCAGCCCTTGCTCAGTGACACAGAGCTCATGTCCCACTGTGCACTCGGCCACTGATTTGCTTTGGCCAATGAGATGGCCAGGCCCAACCTGCCTGCCAGGTACCACCTTTCAGCGATCCACGGTGCAAGAAAGGTGACTGTTATAACACTTGGTTTGGGGTGGTTCAATACCAAGAATTACTACAGCAAGAGTTAGGGGATAGGTGAAAAGGATATTAACAATTTGCCTACAAAATATAGTTGTTTCAGAAATCACTACCAGAATGGAGATATGAGAGGGAAAATGTCTCAGAGGAGTTCAGAAGTTGAGAACACAAATAGGCCATCAACAGACAGGGGTGAGGACTGAGGAGGAAACAAAAAATTTCGCAGCGGTCGGCAGGCACCAAAGGCCAGGGAGGAAGCAAAGGCTCCTCACTGGAAAGACAAATGGGCACGAACAGCGGGAGGTGACTGGGAATCATCAGCTGTCTAAATCCTTGGACCTCAGTGCTGTCAGAGGCACCCGCTTAACACTTCAGGAATGAGCTTTGCAGTCCACCACACAGACCGCTCCAGCAGCAGAGCAGGACAAGCTCTCAGGCAGCACCATCTGGTGGGAGGTGGGTGCAGGGCGGATGGTAGAGCGGATCCCCCAACAGGGGCGATGGGACAAGGGCTCCCTGTCCTGAAGCACTGCCTACAAGGAGCCCCTCTGAGAGGTGGAGGACCTTCCTCCCTGCACCGCACACCCTGGGGCCTGGTACTCACACTGCCCCACCGTTGCTGAGGGACGCAGAGCTCTTCTGCCGAAGGAACACCCGGGCTCCTCGGAGCACGGCCGGCTGTGTCTGCTCCAGGGTGGCCTTCAGAGGGTGGAAGAGGGACACAGGGCCCATCTGCACAAGGGACACAAAGAAGAGGAAGAGCTCTAGGGCAGAGGCAGGTGCCTCAGAAAGCTGCCCTGAGCCCACATGGGTTGTGGCTCCTTCTGCCCTACCCCCAGCCCTATGAGGGCTGCCACATGAGGCAGGCTTACTCCAAACCCGGACTGTGAGTGACTTCAGAAAAGTAATTTCACTTCTTGGAGCCTCTACTTCCCTACCTACAAAATCTGGAGACTACATCCAATTACAAATGGTAAAAAGACCTCATCTCATCATCAAAGTGGATTGACAGAGGCTGCATGAGCCCCAGATTCCCATTCCCAAGGTGGGTGAATGTCCCTATAAGCTCTGGACACCAGATGGACACTTTCTAGACAGAGAGTCTACATGTGGTCACTGATATTTTGGCTGTGTGGGAAAGTTGTTATCTTTGATGGATGACATTGGGAAGATGGGCCCCCAAACCAGCTCAGAGTCATGAGTGGAAGAAATCATGACCCAGGACCCATCAGTTTAAATCTCTCTGGTCCCTGCCTGTGTGTAGGGACTTCCTCAAACCTCCTCCTCAAGCATTCTTCAAACTTCTTTCCTCTACCACTTAAAAAAGTGGTATCTCCAGGGAATTCTGTTCTCAGCCCCTTTTCTGTTCCTGAACACTAGCTCTCAAGTCAGGGGATCCCCAGTACCAGCAAGAGACCAGCCGTTGGGAAGAATACAGGCTGTATGGAGCTTCTGACTTTGGGGCCAGAGAGCGGAGGCGGCTGCAGAAACCTCTCATCTTCCTTTTCCCGCTGTGCAATTTCCAAGAAGGGTGTGGGTTCCCTCGCTGTCAAACAACTGAAGGGTACCAGAGCCTCAGATTTACTTCTTGGAAATCTTGGAACCTGATACCTGGGATAGGCCTCCGGTGGCCTGGTGAATCTGGTCTCTGGTGGTCTTGTTCTGTTTGTAGAAGTCAAATATCATCAGAGCTGCATAGACTTTCCCCACTGTCATCTCGTCAGCTGGAAGGAGAGAAAATAGAGGATGGAATCTAAAGGAGGAAAGCAGGGTGGAGTGCGCTGAGGAAACAGCTCCCGCCACGAGGACTTCTGGACACACTCAGACAGAAGCACAGGGCTTGGCCAAAGCTGCACAGTCCCCACATGGTGCTTCCTGACACAACACATAACCCCTGGAGCTGCACTGACTATCTCCACAGGGCCCTCAATCTCCTCCCAAAAGAGTGGATGTGGAGTTTAATCTTTAAGCACATGGTCCCTTTTGGTATCTCTGACTGTAGGAGTCTCCCTGGTTTTCCCTGGGCTTTTTGACATATACACCCCACCAGGAGTGTGGGTGGCTGTGGCCACAGAATGAATCCCAGGTCACCCCCTCCCACAGCCTGTGCACTCACTTGTAAGACCGTTTTCCCTGCAGGTGGAAACAAAGTCTAGACTATCTACAAGGCTGCCCTGGCCCAGGCCTCCCAGCTCTGCCTCTGGGTGGGACACGAAAGGGGCATGAGGATGGGGAATTTCCTGCCTTCACTTACGTTTATGAGGTGGCACCAGTAAATCCAGGGTCTTCTGGGGCAGATTGGCCCACACGGAGGAAATCTCCTTCCTCAACTCTGCATCACACTGATGCTGCTTTGTGCCAGCTAGGATGGGACAAGGGTGTGGAGGAGAAGAAATATATAAGGAGCTATCCCACAGCCCCCTTGGGGAAGCAGGCCAAGCTGGGGCAGGCGGGGAGAGGTGTGGTGTGGGGAGGGATGTGGGGCAAACACAATGCTAGGAGAAAGGCCAAGCGGGAAGAAACACCATCATGGCGGCTGTCAGAACTCCTCCTGCCGGAAACCTGCCTACAGACAGAGGCACGTGTGTGTGTAGGCCCTGGGAGCCGAGACGGAATTCGGAATTCGGTGGCAGTCCAGCCATTCATCCACCCATGCGTCCACCCATTCAGAACTACTGAGGGAACACCCACCACATGCCAGGTACTGTTCTAGGTGATGGAACAAAAACAAAGGAGCTTCCCTTGTGGCAAGATGTGGCTTTTATTAACAATAAAGTGGCAGTAAGTTAAAATCCAGTTATGTTGGGTGCAGAAAAAGCCAAGGAGGGAGGGATTTTGGACATAGTAGTCAGGAAAGGTCTCATGAGAAGGTGGCATGTATGTAAGACCCTGTAGGCAGGAAGGCATGAGGCAGTGCAAAGGCCTTAGTGTTTTACACAATGAGCCAGGACAGCAAGGCTCATGGTGGGGTGGGCGTGGGGGGGCAGGGAATGCAAGGGAGTGGATGTTGAGATGGGATGCAGCAGAAGGGGCTGAACAGAGGGATAGAATACTCGGGTTTATCTTTTTTTTTTTTTTTTTAAACAATCAGGTTTATTATGGTATAACATACATACAATGAAATTCACCCTTTTTAGTCATCCCATTCTGTGAATTTTGGTAGATGCCTAAAACCATGTATCCACAATAGAGACATGGTACACGCACCACTGCCAAAGTTCCTCTGTTTGATCCCTTTGTAGCTGACCCCTTATCCTCTTCCCATCCATCCCATCACTGATGTGTTTTCGGTCTTGGTTGTTTTGCCTTCTCCAGAATGTCACACAAACGACATCATCAGTGGTGTATTGGCTTTTGAGTAGGACCTTTTCTACTCAGCATGATGCATATAGATCCACCCATGTTGCTGAATGTATCAGAAGTCTGTTTCTTTTGAATGCTGAGTACTACCTCATTGTACAGATAGTCCACAGTTTGTTTATCCATTCACCAATTGTGGACATTTGAGTTGCTTACATTTTGAGGTGATTATGAAATAAAGCTGTAAACATTTGCTTATATGTTTTTATGTAGGTGTAGGGTTTTTTTGTATGTATGCCCTCATTGTGACTGTATTTGGAGATAAGGCCTAGAAGAGATAATTAAGGTGAGATGAAGTCATAAGGGTGGGGCCCTGACCCATATTTAGTGTCCTTATAAGAAGAGACACCAGAAAATTCGCTCACTCTCTGCACGCACTCAAGGAAAGACCACATGAGCACACGGTGAGACGGTGACCAGGCCCCACAATGAAACCTATCTTCCAGCACCTTGATTTGGATGTTCAGCCTCCAGACGGTGAGACATAAATTTCTGTGTTTAAGCCACTGAGTTATAGTATTTTGTTAGGGCAATGCAAGCAGACTAAGATACTAAATGTCAAGATGTCTCTCCTTTTTTTAGCATATAGTTGTCTATATTTTTCCAGTACCATTTGTTGAAATAATTATCTTTTCTCCATTAATCGCCTCTACAACTTACCAAAAACCCATTGAAATGTGAGGGTGAGTCTCTATTGTGTTGCAATGACTTATGTCTCTGTCCTGTCACTAACACTACACACTTTGATTAACATGCTTCATACAAAGTATTTGATTCAGGTACAGTGAATTTTCCAACTTTGTTCTTCTTTCAAAATTGTTTGCTACTCAAGGTCTTTTGCTTTTCTATACACATTTCAGAGTCAATTTGTACATTTCTACCTAAAAAGGCTGCAAGGATTTTGACTGGGTTAACATTTATTCTATTGTTCAATATGGGAAGAACTGACATCATGAAAATATGGAGTCTTCCAACGCATGAAGATGAGGCAGTGCTTGATTTATTTAGGTCTTCTTTGATTCTTTCAGTCAATGTTCTGAAATCTGCCACATACAAATCTCACATATATACTTTTTAGAGTTATACAGCAACACAGAAGTATCTCATGTTTTTGGTGCAAATTTAATGGAAATTTTTTCCATTTCAATTCCTAATTGCTAATATATAGAAACACATTTACTTTTTATGTATTGATCTTGTATCCTGTGACTTTGCTATACTTGTGTTATTAGTTTTAGAAACTTTTGTTTACTGGCTTGAAACAATAGGGATTTATTATTTCAGTTCTGGAGGCCAGAAGCTCAAAAGCAAGGTATCCACATCACTGTGCCCACTCCCCCAAATGCCCTGATGAAGAATCCTTCCTTGCCTGTTTCTAGATGTTGGTGGTTCCCAGCCATCCTTGACATTCCTTGGCTTGCAGATGCTTCTGTTTTATTAACTTTTTATTAGAGTCTTTCACATTTTCTCCATTGATGATCGCATCAATTGTGAACAGAGGCAGTTTTATTTCTTCCCTTCCAATTGGTATGCCTCCTATTTCTTTTTCTTAACTAATTACAATGGCAAGAACCTAAAGTATGATGTTGAACGAGAATGGTAACAGTAGACATCCTTCCTTTGTTCTTGATCTTAGGGGGAACAGAGTCAGTCTTTGTTAAGTGTGTCAATCACTGAAAGTTTTTCATAAATATCCTTGATCAGATTGAGGGTGTTTCCTTTCATTTCTAGTCTATGCAGAATTTTCACAATCATGAATAGATATTTAATTTTATGAAATGCTTTTTCTGTATCTATTGAGATGGTTATATAGTTTTACTTCTTTGACATGTTAAATTACATGGATTGATTTTTAAACTTGAACTCAACTTGCATTCCTGGGATAAACTCTACTTTGTCATCACACAAATACACACACACACACACACACACACACACACACACACACACACATAGCTACATTCAATTTGCTAAAATTGTGTTGAATATTTTTGTGCCTATAGTCATGAGGGATGTTGATCTGAAATTTTCTTTTCTTATAATATCTTTGTCTAGTCTTGGTATCAGAGTCATGTCAGCAGCATACAGTAAGTTGAGAAATATTTTCTCTTTTTCTATTTTCTGGAAGAGTTTATAGAGAATTGGTATTATTTCTTCCTTAAAAGTTTGGTAGGCTTCACCTATGGACCTAACTGGGCCTGGGATTTTTTTGGTTGGAAGGCTTTTAACTAGAATTTAATTTCTTTAATAAATATAGTGCTACTCAGATTCTCTCTTCCTTTTTTTAACCCACTCAGGTTATCTATTCTTGAATGAGCTTGATAGTTTGTGTCAACAAATTTTTCCATTTCATTTAAGTTGCTGAAGTTATCGAGTGTTAGGTTGAAGGCAGACAAGGGCAGAAGCAGACCAGTGGGCAGCTACTGCCACAATCTAGTCAAGACCCAAGAGAACGTGGCTTGAACCAGGAGCTGGCAGTGGGAGAGGGCAAAAAAGTGATCATGTTCTGGTGTATTTTGAAGGTAGAGTCAGAAGATATGACAAGAGATCAGATATGGATCAGAACTGGAGTAAGGGGGGGGCAGGGAAGAGGAGGTAAGAATCACTATAAAGGTTTTGGCTTGAGTGACTAACAGGAAGAACAGAGTTGCCACCGACGGAGGTGGGAAAGACCAGGGGAATATGTGGCGCTCAAGATTGGCCACGGGGACTTTGTAGTGTTTACTGGGCCTCCAAGTGGAGACAGTAAATAACTTCCCTCACGTAACTCCTCGCATGACAACACACGTCTGGAGTTGGGACTAAAAACCCAAATGTTGGAATTCACAATATTTAGAGCCGTGAGAGTAGACAGAATGACAACGGTGGCAAAGAGAACAGTCTGAGGTGCACAGTGACATTCAGACAGTGGGAGACAAGAGAAAACAGAACAAGAAACATCAAAGGGGTTCAAAAAGAAGTAAGTGACAGCAGAGGAAAGGCCGCTGATAAGTAAGATAAGGGCTGAGCACATGGAAGTCACTGGAGAGCTTAACATGAGCAGTTCACTATTGCAGTGAAAGCCCGACTGCAGCCTGAAAAAGAGACATCAGAGAGGCAATACAGACCAGTCTCTCAAGGAGCTGGTTGTGATAAAGGAAAAAATACAAATAGGGAAGCTAATGCAGGGGGAAGAAAACCTTTTAAAGATGGGAGAGATGTCGATACAAATAATCTAATATAGAGAAAAAATGGACGAGACAAGAAGCAGGGTACAGAATTTCTGGCTTGACATCTTCGGGGAGATGATGAGAAGGTAGGGACTGGCCCTGACTCATCCATTACAAACAAAGCGGCTGAGCTCAAGGGCACAGGTGCAGCCATGAGGGCAGTGTGGGGTAGGGATGGTGCAGATCCCCTCTGGTGGCTCTAATTTTCTCTGTGAAGATAAAGCAGTCATCACACGAAGGTGAAGGTGGAGAGGACACACTAGAGTTTGTTCTCCCCTAGATTTGGCACAGACTATGTGGTCCTGTCGGTTAGCTCAGGAGAGGACCTGACAGGGACTGGGCTCACTACGGTGAGTGGGCAGAAGGCACACAGACTCTTCACCCTGGAAGGGTACCGGCTCATGTAAACCTGGGCCAGGTTATGTTCTGGTTCTAACACACTCTAGCTCTGGGCAACCCGGACAAGTCATTTAATCTCACGGCACCTCAGATCCCTCAAAGGAAAATGGGATCATTAAAATGCTCACATGCAGAATGGTTATCAGGGGATAAAGTCAGTGTCTGACCGAGGTGCCATGGGCAGCTGTCTTCAGTCCCCTCCAGACAAGCCCCCTCACCCCCCTCCCTGCATGCCCACCTGCGGGTGGCTCTGAAGTGCATTGCCCAGCCCTGGCTTGGTGCCCTCCCCAGATGCTGCCTTGCTCACCTGGAGCCAGCTTGATCTCCAGTGCGGTCCGAATGAGGGCCATCAGCGTGGACGTGAAGTGGACAGTCATGTCCTCATTGGAGATGGGCATGTTCATGCGAACCAGGCGCTAGGGACAAGGGGAGCAGGTCAGGGCCAGGCCTACGGGGGTCCCTCCGCTACAGGACTACAAGGTGCTCAAAGCCCCTAGAGGCTGGGCTTGGCCTCCTGGAAGTAGCTTCTGCAGGTGCCTAGGGCCAAGCAAGGTTGGGTGGCTGGGAGTTTTGCCAGCATTCACACTCACCCTTGTATCCCCACCCTCATCTGAGCTGAAGATTCTCCTAGCTGCAGAAAAGTAGAAGTACGGATAAGGATTGTAGCATGGGGCCAAGCCAGAAGCCTGGATCCCTCTGAAAGAACAGGTACATGCTTAGCCAGAAGGACCCCTGCCCAAGGCATATGGCCTGGGATGAAGAGGGAGGAGTCTGGGCTGCAGAACTGAGGCTGGGCCCTGGGAGAGCCCACAGACAGGAGGGAGGATCCCTGCCCTTACGGCTCTGCCCAATGTCATCTCCTCCACCCACAGCCTAGAGCACTGGACAAGGGGTGGGATGGCCAAGAGCACGGCTCTGAGCTCCACCTCCCAGTGAGGCATCCCTCCACCCCAGGAAGACTTCTGTCCCTCACCACCCAGCCAGGGGGCCTGGAAGAGACGTCTGCTGCCACTCGCCCAAAGCAGCTAGCACCTTGTAGTCAGAAGGACCCAGAACAGATGGGACTGCACAAGGCCAGTGTGAAGGCTGGCAGGGAGCAGCTCAGGGCCATCGCACTGGTACTCTGGACCAGACTGCTTCTTTGTTACCTGTCTCCTCTTTCCTCTCCTCATTTTTCAAGGACAGAACAGCTGGAGACAGACATGTGTCTATACCACAGACCTCTGGATATAGCCAGCAGCTGCCCAGAACCTGAGGCTCTGAGAACTTTTGTGATCTCCAGGAGCAAAAGTATCCCTCGTGTGTCTGGAATGTCCTCAGCATGGGAGGTCACCTAGCTGGCCAGGCGGAGCCCTAGGGACACTGTGACCCTCCTGTCTTCTCCCAGCAGCCTCTTGTCCTCTACCACATGACAGAACTAGAGACAGAGGCACAGGGCCCCTCTCTGGGGTCTGCCTGCCCTCTGCCAAGCCTGTATCCTGTGACACACAGCCTCTCTTTCCCTCTGGGTTAGGCCCCCCGCCCTGCCCCCAGTGTCTTGGTCCCAAATCCAATCTTCAGTCTAACAGAGAGAGTGGGTGGCTAGAGACAATAGCCCAGACTCTTCCCCCCCCCCACACACACACACCCCGAATGCTGGCAAAGCCCCACCTGGCACATCCAATCGTGGTCCCAGGACCTCACACATCACCCGTGTGATGCACACCAGGAAAATCGGCTTTCCAGAGCACAGTGTCCCTGCAGACCAGCACTGATAGCATTAGAAGAGGCAGAGGGACTCCTCTCTAGGGGAGTCAAGGAGTTAGGTTCCAGCATGAAGGAGAAGCAAGTAGGTGATTTCCAAGAGAAGAGAGCTCTGTCCAGGGCACCTTCACCAGAGGCTCTCCTCTGCCTGCCTAGGCCCTAGAAGGGCAAGGCCAAGGCAAACAGACAGGCATCTCCACACTGGGCCTAGACCCTCGTGGTCACAGCACTCTGTGCATCTCCTGGACTCTCGCCACCTCCCCAAGCCCATCCATTCCTACCCACCCCAGGCCTCCCCTGGTCTATTCATGACCAGAACCTCGGAGCTGGCCAGCACAGCTGGGGAAGGGCCCTAAAGGCCAGCCCATCAGGGCCCTGCATGCCCAACCTGGCCCCAGGTATCAGTGTGGACAGAACTCTCCTTCTTGGGGACAAAGCTAGAGCCTTGCAGGCAGGTACAACATGCATGCCAGGCAGGGGAGGGCAAGGAAGACATCAGAGGCATCTGTCTGTGGCGTGAAGGAGCCACTTAGCTTCCAAAGACTGTGCTGAGCCAGGTGACAGATGCATGCCCAGATTCAGAGCACAGAGACAGACAACATGGACAGAACCAGAGAGATGAAAGTTCTGGTGGGAAGCTTGCTCAGAGAGAGGGTGGTGACAGGGAGGCTCTGGACACATGCTGGTGGAGCAGTAGAACCTGGGGCCGGCTCTGTTTTCTGGGAGCACTAGGGACAGCAGGAGGGGTGGGGGTGGGGGTGCTGGAGGGATGGAAGGTGCTTACACCAAGGGTGGGGGGTGACTGAGGGCACATGGGCAAGTGGGAGCAGGCTTGGGGCTGGGCCGTGTGACTTGCTTGCCCCCCAGGAGGGAAGCCTGGAGGTGTCCCTCAGCTTACCCCTTCTTTGCAACTCAGCCTCCTGGGAGAGGGGCATGGGACTACCTGGGCCCCTGAAACTGTCCTTACTCTGCTGCAGCCCTCTGAAGCCCCAGAAATGACAGAAGGACGTCTCTCCCTGGCACCCTTTCCTTCCTAATACCACAGTGCCTCCTTCCCACTGTGAAACCTACAAACCCCTGGAGATGCTTCCTCCCCAGGCTGACAACAGCCCAGGCCTGGGGAAATTCTGCATGCGCTGAGCTGGGAGTGGGTTCCTCAGGTGTCCCAGAGGCCCTTCACGCCCCTATTCCCCCAGGGTCAGACCCTGAGGGCTGGTTAATTCCACTGGAGTGGAGTGCGGTCCTGAGCCCAGAGCAAAAACAGCTTCTGTCAGAAAGCTGGTCTGTCTCCTAATTCCCAGGAAAGAGAAGGAAAGGGAAAAAGGCAGGTGGAGGGCTCTGGTTCCTGAGCCTTTTGGGGGGCTCTCAGAGGGGGCAGACCTGTACGGACAAGGGCCGGGTGTACCATCATGGTATCTGCGTCCCTCTGTCCAGGAGGGTAGAGGAGATGGTTGGAGCAGAGAAAAGGAAGAAACAGTGAGACAGCAGAGCAGCAGACAGACGGACAAGCCCGAGAGGAGACGGGAGACCAGCCCCAGCACAGCCAGCCTCCAGGGTGCAGGGTGGGGGTCTACCTTGTATGCAACTCGAGCAGGGCATTTCTTCCCCAGCCCCAGGGGCGGGGACATGTGTTTCAGCATCTCAAACATGTCATTGTAACTGATGCGCCCACTGGAGACCCAGCCCAGAGAGGCAGAGGCAGAGTGGGGTCCACAGGAGGGGTGCGGCAAGAGGGGGCGGGGGGAGGAAGCAGACAAGAAAACAGATCCAGTTAACCAGCGTCAGATTAAATGCCAAAGTCAAAATACGTAAAATGAGGGACTTTTCTGCTTGACTCGATCCCCTCCTTGCCCCCCCCAGCCTCACCTCCACACTCCAGCCCCACGCAGGGCAGCGGGCAGGGGTGACATCTGAGCTAATGAACATGGAGGGATGAGGAAGGGCTGCATCGGGGCGGCTTTGGGTTGTCAACTTCTGATTTTACACTTTTAGAAACCACAGATAATGCCAAATCAGAAAAGAGCTGTTTCACCATGCCGGGAGAGCTGGTAGACAGAATTACATGACCGATGAGGCCGGCCTAAGAACCACGGCAGAAATATCAGCTTTCCTTAATGCTCAATTTGCTTCAAAGTTAGCCTAGAGGCTAAAAAAGTGGAGAAAAATCTAAAACAAGCCAGAAAACTAGAGCGAGAGCCACGCTGTTCTGCAAGGAGTCCCGAGGCTCTAGAGACAAACTTGAAGGGTGAGTCCTGCTCCAAGCCCAGAGACGCCCGAGGCCGCCCAGGGCAGGGCTGCTGCTGGGAGTCAGGGCTGGGCAGGAAATGGGAGATTGCGGGGGGGGGGTGAGGGTGGGGGTAGGGGGCAGGGGCGTGGTGGGCAGCTGGGGTGGGATGTGGCTTGGGGCCACTCTTGCACCCTCCTGACAGCATGCCAGGAACAGGGCTGGGGCCAACTAATGGGATAAGTCTCCAGATCCAGGGAGGTGTCTGGGGGCTGACTATGCCTTCCCAAGGTAGACAGGCCACCAGGCCTGTCCCCATCAACCCTGGGGATACCCGCCTGTGGGACCTGCTTGGGGTCCCAGAGACGCAGTCAGGTTCAGGTCACCCAAGAGAGAAAAGGGGCCACTTTTCCTGGCAGGCGTGTCTGCCCCAGGGCCTGGCCCTCCTCCCAGGGTTCCCAGCCTTGGCTGAGTGAATCAATCCAGAGGTGAAGCAGGAGGGCCTGCCTTTGGGCCTCCTCTGCCTCTGTCCTCTCCTCCCCCAGGGACCAGAAATCCCTGGGCTGTTGGGCTCTTCAGACTGGGAGGGGCAGCTGCTCCTGGTCTGCTGGTACCCCTGCTCCCCTCCTCTGGGGCCCTTGGCCTCGGGCCTGTCTGACCATTAGCACCCACTTGAGAGCCTGGAGGCAGAGCCGGGTAAGACAGCTGCTTCCTTGGCACAGGCAGGGCCTGGCCCCCGGCTCCCACCCAGTAGCCGACCCCTGCCCTCAAGGCCCAGCCAGAAAGCTTTGTGTGCGCTGCCTCAGAAGGCTGCCTCTCCCCAGCCAGCTGGAGGGGTCGGGAGATTAGATGAGGGACCAAAGCGTCCAGGAGGTTGGAGTGCGGGGCAGGGCAGGACAGGAGGAAAGAGAGGTGAGGTGTCGTCATTCCCAAACCAGGCAGGGAGTGTGTGCTGTGTTTGCATTTCGGGCAGGGAAGAGTATGTCGGATGGAGGCTCTGAAGTTGCAAACCTTGTAGGCCAACCTACGAGGGCAGTTCTTCCCTAAGCCAACGGGTGGCGCAATACAACGCAACAAACTGTACATATCCTTATAATGAATCCGGCAACTGGAAAGGAAATGTCACAGGTTATGGCAACCGAGGCACGATGAGCCCGTCCCGCCCGCCCGCCCAGCCTGCGACAGGAAGATGTGTCCTTGCACAGTCGTGGAGGAGGAGCCAGGCGGCTGGACAGGCAGCTCCCTGAAGGGAATCCTGGGGCTTGGAGAGCCTGGGAGGCTTGGCAATCCCAACACAATTTCCAGAGCCTGATGCAGGCAGGAGACACACCATACAGAACAAGTGCCGGCCCCTGTCCCAAGCCCCCACCGTGCACACACCAAAACCGCTGGTCCATCTCTCGCGGGGCCTTGTTCACCCACCCGCTCTGGCAGCCCCTCCTCTTGCTCCCTGAGTGCCTACAACCCCGTGCCTGGCTCTCCTGACTGTCCCTGCCTCCTGAATCTCTGGGAATCTGGTGGTCCAGCTAAAGACTCCCTTGTCCCAGGGTGGGCACCCCGGCCAACACCAATGTTTCTCTTTCCTGTACTGTGAACCTCCTCAGTCCAATCAGCTCCAAATGACTTCTGGAAAGAAGGAAGAAGCCCCACTCTGGCCTCACCCAAGGTGCTTCTAATTCCACTGGACCCAAAGGACCAGCCACAAAGGGGCTGGAAGCACAGCAAAGCCCCCAGCCCCAATAATCACCCAACCCAATTCACAGCCTGTTCTTTGGCTCATCTTCTCTCTTCCGCCATCGAACCCCTCAGATGACACCAGATGTAAAGCAGGGGCATAATACTGTCACTCCAACTCAAAAACTGTCCTCACTGCCTACAAAACAAAGTCAAAGCTACTTGTGTATCTCAAATTTCAAGGCCTTCTCAACTTGTCCAAGCCCCACTTCCAGCCCCTTTGCAATGCGCTCTCTTCTGTCAGACACAGACCCCCTTCCTTTCACCCCTACCCCTACCCCCATCCCTAGAGCTCAATCCTTTCTGCCCTCTTAAGTTTGGCTCAGATGCTACCTCCTCTGAGTCACCAGTCACACGGAGTCTCTCCCTCCTCAAATACCGCCCCCCCCCCCCCCCGGCCTCACACTATGACTCCTCTGTTTTCCCACAGTCCCACTGGGCTCAATGTCCTGAGAGCACACACTTGCTCCACCTACAGGCCCCCGGTCCCCAGCACACGGCGGATGCTCAGGAATGTTGACTGGGCAGATGGACGAACATCGAGATGAAGTGACAGACTGCTCACAGAACGTGTGACTGTGATTCCCCTTTTGAGTCTCTACACTTCACCACCAAGCAAGGCAGAAGCAACAAAGAGAATGGTTCGAGAAGGCGGCATCAGAAAGCAACAACCCCATGCCTTCTTCATCTCTCCACAGCATGTGTGCACACACACATGTGCATGTATATGCCCACGCACACGTGCATTCATACACATGCACACACACAAACATATATTCCCATGTGCACCCATGCACACATGTGTCCACACACACGTACGCACAAACATGCGCTGCGTTCACACACTTGCACACAATCACACATGTGCATGCTTGCACACATACACACAAACCATGTGCACGCGAGCACACATGTATGTCTGCTGCATACATGCATACACACGTGCTACATGTGTGCACAGACCTGTGCACATACACACAAACACACCCATGCACACATGTATACACTTGTGCACACACTCACATAGCCACACAGGTGCAAACACACACATACACACCATATAAAAGCTTGGGAAATTTCACAAAGTTCTGTTATTTCTAAGTCTCTCCAGAGTGGCCACCTGGGATACAAAGATGACCACATCCTTGCATCTGCCAGGGAGGCTAGTGAAAGTTTCAAACCACCCTCTGTCCTACCAAGAATGTAGGTTCAGACTCCATCCACTCAGCTGCCTCTGCTGGGCCTTCCCCTGTCCCCTGCCATCTGGAGGCAAGTTGTTTTCAGCCCAGGCCACAGGTGGGAGCAACAAGTCTGAGTGTTAGTTGTGACTCACATCTGTGCTACTTGTGGACCGTGGTCTTGTGTGCTACTTCCCAGATGCCACCCCTGGGGTGAGCTTGTATCTGCTGTCTACTCTTCCATAAGCACTTTCTTTACTATGTTCCCAATCTCCCTTCCAGAGGCCCTACTTTCAAGAACTCTGGATTTGGAAAACAGTCCGAGCCCCCAGTGCACCACTGCAAAGCCACGGTTTGGCCCAAGTCCATTTCCTGTATGTCCTAATTCTGCTCCACCTGTGGCTGGAGGAGGGGAAGTCCTAGGTCTATAGTTCATAAATATTTGGGGGAAGTCCTCCCCTCTCACAGGCCCGCACTGACCTGCCTTTGTCCCTTCGTCCAAGTCACATCCCATACAGCATCTCTGTTTCTCTGCCACACCATCTCTACAAGCAGCGTGCCCAGAAACAGTAGCATGCCTTTAGACCACAGCCCAGATGAACCTCCTAGAATGAGCCTCAAGCCTGCCTTACTTGGAGTCTCTTCAGCCCTCTGACTTCACTGGGCTCTCCTGACTAGAGAACCCATGCCTAGCCTCTGAGCCTATGGATGCCAGAATGATACTGAGTACTGCAGGGCCATTGTGCTGGTGCATCAGCAAAATGACAGGACTCTCCAACCACAAAAATGGTCACCTACATCATGAAACATAAATAAGAGCCACACTTGTTCTGCACTGTGTGAAAATTGTAAGTTTTTCACTATGGTGAAAAACACCCAGAGACACTATAGGCCTGGAAGTGCCCTAAGGTTGCTGGTGTAGCCAGTGGCTCCAGGGTTTGCCCATCTTGGGAAGGGTCTCACGCAGCACCTTTCTGGATCCTCACATGAAAGGGTAGGGGGTCCAGGAAGGCTGGATGAGAGGGGGGTTGGGGACCCCAGCCAAGCTCCCAGGCCTTCAGGAGCTTAAGGGGTCAGAGAGCTCTGGAGCACTCCTCATGCTGAGCTTCAGTTGAGAGAAAAACAGGTAGAACCTCAGGCACTCTGCGAGCAGGAAGTCCTCGCCATGAGGACACTGACCATCTTCTCCAGGCCTCTTCCACACAAGGGGTGACCAAACACAGCTGTGTGAGAGGGACATGGGCAGGCTGGGGGGCCTTAGAGAGAGGAGGCAGGAAGAGGCTACACCCCACCTTCAAAGTCTTCTTGCTCCCTTAGAGCATGGGAAGGGATGGACACCCGCCCAGTTACTGATGCATTATTCATTCACATTCATGTCTGCTGAGTGCTCACCACGAGCAAGGAAGGCACTGAGCAGGCCTGCGCCTTACCCAGCAGCAGCCAGGTCTCTTGGCCCCTCCATGTCCTGTGTTCGGCCTTGCAGAGAGCATGCCCTGAATAACTACTCAAGTATCCACTTGGGAGAGTGAAAAGAATGAATAAGCAAGTGAATGAGCAAGTGATGAAGGAACAGACAAATGGGCAGATGGTGAGTCCATGCTGCTTTGCTAGCCCCAAGGATGAAAAGTATGTCCTGGGTGTGCAGGACCCTCCCATGAATCATGGAACAATCTTCTAACCCAAGCCAGTCCCCTCATGACACACTTGCTCTGTCTAGAAACGAATCACCCCTCACTTATGCAATACGGTAAACCTTTCCCAACATGACCAAAGGGTCTTACACATACTAGACCCCTCCTGGTAGAGCTCCTTTAATTTCAGTAAAAGTTCACCAAGCACCCACTATTTTTAGCCTGGGCTGGGGACACAGAGATGCATGTTGGCTCCTGCTCCCAAAGGAGATGGCAGAGAGGGAGAAGCCTGAGCCAATCGGGGAGAATGTTATTTCTGCCATGAAGTCCCCCAAGCTTCATGAGGATGGTGAGGCCCCAACAGACAGCCCTCCTGCTGTGTCCACACCCTCTCCCTTGAGCCCTCTACGACCCTCATGTAACAGACCTGTGTGGAAACAGTACACTCCCATTCAGCAAGAGCCCTGAGACTCACAGACCCCCTGGAACCTCCTAAGGGCTAGGCTGAGGGTCTCAGACAGCATTTCTCAGCCCAGGGAGTGGTGTAAAAGCACTGTTGCAGTGAGAAGGAGAGTGCCACCTACAGGAGACCCGGCACCCCCCCACCATGTGGGCCCAACCAAAACCTGAGGGGGACGCTCACATGACACAGATCTGAAGCCACCCAGCCCTGTCCTAAGATCCGTGGCATGGACCGCCCTGAGGACCACAGAGCATGGGGGCCACTCACCACGCGGCCGGGTCGTACTCAGCCCAGACCCGGATGAACTCGTCCAGATGGTGAGGCCCTAAGATGGAAGAGTCCCGTGTAAGGTACTCAAAATTGTCCATGATCACGGCCACAAAGAGGTTCAACATCTGTAGGACAGGAAGGAGAAAAGGGGTGACATAAAGAGACCTCAGCCTGCCCTCTATCCTAGCCCTTACCCTCTGGCCAAATTCTGTATGTGAAGTCATCACAGCAGCAGAAGCCACTCTAACCCAGCCAGCCCCTAGGCCTCTGCCACACCACCACTGCCACCACCACCCACAGGCGGTGGCCCGCTCCCCCAAGGTCCTAGATCCCACAGGCTCACCCTAACCTCTCCTGCTCTCTGCTTCTGCTTTCCAACCCTAATTCACATCCACAAATTCCCATCCCCATCTTCTTCTCCTCTTAGCTAGCCTTCAAGGACAGCAGTGACTTCAGAGTCAGTACTTTGGACTCTAGAGGCTGAAAGCTCAGCTTTTTTTTTTTTTTTAAATTGAGTTGAAATTCACATAACATACAATTAATCATTTTGAAGTATACAATTCAGTGTCATTTAATGTATTTACAATATTATGTAACAACCACCTCTCTAGTTTTAAAATTTCTCTATCACCCCAGAAAAATACCTTGTACCTTAAGTAATCACTCCCTTATTCCTTCCTCCTCCCCTTCCCCAGCAATCACCAATCTCTGTTCTGTATCTAGAGGCTTGTCTATTTGGGATATTTCATATAAAAGGAATCATACAACATAGGATCTTTTGTGCCTGGCTTCTTTCACTTAGCATGACTTTGTGAAGTTCATTCATATTTTAACATGTGTCAGAACTTCACTGCTTTTTAAGGCTGAATAATATTCCATAGTAGGTATATACCACAATTTGTTTACCCATTCATCTACCGGCGGACATCTGGATTCTTTCCACCTTTTGGCCAAACTGTTTTCCACAGAAGATGCTGCATTTTACATTCCTATCACAATGTGCAACGTTACTATTTCTCCAAGTCCTTGCCAATGTTTGTTATTTTCCATTAAAAAATTATTATTATAGCCATTCTGATGAGCGTCAAGGGAGTGTGTGGTTTTGATATGAGTTTCCGTAATGACCAAAGATGAATATCTTCATGTGCTTCTTGGCCATTTTATATATCTTCTTTGCAAAAATGTCTATTCTGATTCTTTGTCCATTTTTTGTATGGTTGCCTTTTTTAGTTGAGTACTAAGAGTTCTTTATGTGTTTTCAATATTATCCCCTTATAAAATATGTGATTTGTAAATATTTTCTCCCATTCTTTAGAGTGTAGTTTCACATTTTTTATAATCCCTCTTGATGCACAAAAGTTTTTAATTTTGCACAGTCCAATTTATTTTTCCTTTTGTTACTTGTGATTTTGGGGTCAAATCTAGGAATCCTTTGCCAAATCAGAGATCATGAGGATCTGCCCTCTATGCTTTCTTTTAAGAATTTTATAGTTTTAGTTCTTACATTTAAGTCTTTCCTCAATCCTGAGTTCAGTTATATGTATGTGGTGAGATAGAGGTTCATCTTTACTTTTTTGCATGTGGATACCCAGTTGTCTCCTCATCATTTTTTTTAGGACAGAGAGAGTGAAAGAAGTAGAAGTAGACAAAGAGATCTTAAGCAGACTCCACACCCAGTGTGGAGCCCAACACAGGGCTTGATCTCACAACCCTGAGAACATAACCTGAGATGAAATTAAGAGCGGAGGCTTAACTGACTTAGCCATTCAGACACCTCCTTCACCATTTCTTAAAAAAACTATTCTTTCCATACTGAACAGTCTTGGCATCCTTGTCAAAAATCAATTGTCCATACATATTTGGACTTACTTCAGAAATCTCAATCCCACCTCACTGGGCTATACCAATACCACAGTGTCCCCCTCCCACCACCAACTTTATTGAGATATATATAACTGACATAATTATAAGATATTTAAAGTGTACTTTGGGTCAATCTGATATATATAGCATTCTTACCGTCTAGTTAATTAACATATAGATCACATTTTTTTTTGGTAGAACATTTAAGTTCTACCCTCTTAGAAAATTTCAATTATACAATACAGTGTTATCCACTCTAGTCACCATGTTTGATATTACGTCATCAGGTTTTATTCATATTATACATGAAAGTTTGTACTCTTTTACCAACCTCTCCCTATTTCCCCAACCCCCTAGTCCCTGGCAACAACTTTTCTACTGTTTCTATGGATTTGACTTAACAAAAAAAAAATTCCACATACAAGTGACACCATGCAGTATTTGTCTTTTTTCTGTCTGGCTTATTTCAACTAGCATAATGCCCTCAAGATCCATCCATGTTGTCACAAATGATAAGATTTCCTTCTTTTCAATGGCTGAATAATACTCCAGTGTATGTGTGTGTGTGTGTGCGTGTGTGTGTGTGTGCGTGTGTGTGTGTGGTGTATCATATCTTCTTTATCCATTCATCTGTTGATGAACGCTTAGGTTGTTTCCGTATCTTGCCTACTGTTAGTAATGCTTCAATGAACACGGACGTGCATATTTCTCTTCAATATCCCGTCTTCATTTCCTTTGGATATATACCCAGAAATGGGATTGCTGGGCCATATTTTAGTTCTATTTTCGATTTTTTGAGGAACCTCTATACTGTTTTCCATAGTGGCTACACCAGTTTACATTCCTACCAATACTAGACAGGGGTTCTTTTTTCTCCACATCGTTCCCAATGCTTGCTATCTCTTGTCTTTTTCATGATAAGCCATTCTAAAGGTGTGACGTGATAGGTCACTGTGGTTTTGATTTGCATTTTCCTGATGATGAGTGATGTCGAGCACCTTTTCATGTACCTGTAGGCCATCTGTATGTCTTCTTTGGAAAAGTGTTTTCAGCCACATTGTTTTGATTTATGATAGCTTTATAGTAGTAAGTTATGAAATAGGGAAATATGAGTCCTCTTACTTGGTCTTTAATTTTCAAGATCTTTTTTGTTAATTGGAGTTGCCTGCCATTCCAAAGGAGTTTGAGGATAAGCTTTTCCATTTCTGCAGAAAGGCCATTAGAGCTCTGACAAGGATCACACTGAATGTGGAGCTCACTTTGTGGGGATACTGCCACCTTACTAACATTGAGTCTTCTGATCCATGGGCATGCATGTCCTTTCATTGAATTAGGTCATCTTTAACTTATTTTAGTAATATTTTGCAGTTCACAATGTACAAGTGTTTCATTTCCATGGGTATTTATTGATTCCCAGATATTTTGTCCCTTTGGATGCTACTGGAAATGGAATTATTTCTTTAGTTTCCTTTTCAGGTTGTTGTGTTTTTTTTTTTAATGTTTACTTATTTTTGAGAGAGAGAGAGCATGCGCACACAAACACAGGAGGGGCAGAGAGAGAGAGAGAGAGAAGATCTGAAGTGGGCTCTGTGCTGACAGCAGGGAACCCAACACGGGGCTCAAACCCACAAACTGCGAGATCGTGACCTGAGCCCAAGTCGGATGCTCACCAACTGGGTGCCCCATTTTCAGGTTGTTTATTGCTGTTGCATAGAAACATAACTGATTTTTGTGTGTTGATTTTGTACCCTGACACTTTAACTCAATTATTAGTTTTAGTACTGTGTGTGTGTGTGTGTGTGTGTGTGTGTGTGTGGTGCGTGCACACGCGCACGTGCACGTGTGTGTATTCTTTGGGATATCCTATATATACAATAACATCATCTTTAACTAGAGATAGCTCTACCTCTTCCTTTCCAATCTGAATGCCTTTTGTTGCTTTTTCTGGCCCAACTGCTCTAGCTAGGCCTTCCAGCACAATGTTGAATTGAATAGAAGCGATAAAATTGGGCATCCTTGTCTTATTCCTGGTATTTGGGGAAAAGTTTTCAGTCTTTCACCACTGAATACATCTTAGCTATACGTTTTGCATAAATGTTCTTCATCATGTTATAAGTGTTTCTATCATGAAAGGATATTGAGTTTTGTCACATGCTTTTTTTTTTTTGCATCTATTGAGATAATCAGGTGGGTCTTTTCCTCATCACATAGGTTGATTTTCATTTGTTGAAAATGCATCCTTGCATTCCTGGAATAAATCCATTTGATCATGGTATATAATCCTTTTAACGTGTTGTTGGAATTAGTTTATTCAAGATTCTTACTGTCTATTTATCAGGGATATTGGTCTGTAGTTTTCTTTTGTTGGGGCATCTTTCCCTGCTTTGGTATCAGGGTAATGCCAACATCACAGGATGTGTTAGGAAGTGTTTCCTCTTCTATTTTTTCAAAGAGTTTGAATAGGATTTAGGTTAAGTCTTTCTTAATATCATTTTAAAAAATTGTGATAAAATATGCATAACAAAAAGCTTATCAATTTAAACACCCGTAAGTGTGCAGTTCAATGGCATCAAGCACATTCACACTGTTGTGCAACCATTCCCACTGTCCAGCCCCAGAACTCTTATATCTTCCCCAACCGAAACTCTGTCCTGATTAAACCCTAACTCCCATCCCCTCCTCTAGCCCCTGGCACCCACCATCCTGTCCTCGTCTCTAAAACTTCACTGCTCGGGGGACCTCAAAGGTGAAACCATACAGTGTTTTTCTTTTCTCACTGGTTTATTTCACTTAGCATAATGACTTCACAGTTCATTCATATTGTAGCTTATGTCAGAACGGCCTCTCTTTAGAAGGTTAAATGATATTCCTTGTACGTTCACGTCACATGTTGTTTACCAATCATTTGCTGCTGGACACTTTGATTGCTTTTACCTTCTTGCTGTTGTGAATAATGCTGCTATGAACGTATGCGTACAAATATTTATTCAAGTTCCTGCCTTCAATTCTGGCATACACCCGGAAGCAGAACTGCTGGATCATACTGTGTTTCTATTTTCACTTTACTGAAGAACCACCCTACTGTTCTCCACAGCAGCTGCACCACCTCACATCCCCGCTGGCAGCACACAGGGCTTGTTTTTCCACCACCCCAGCAAACCACAGGCAACACTTTCTCTCTTTTCTTCTCTCACGCCTGTGTTTAATCATCAGTCATGTTGGCTCTACCTTTAAAATGCACCTCAACTCCCTTCATCCCCACACTTCTCTAGGCACTATTACCTCCAATAATCTCCCTGACCACTCTTCAGCCTCTCCTGACCAGAAGCCAGAGCCAGAGCAAGATTTTAAAACATCACGCAGATCGTGTCATGCCCCAGCTCAAAGTTTCCCAGCGGTGTCTGATGACTTGGAATAAAATCCACACTCCTAGGACCTAGTCCACTGACCTCTCCAACCACCAGTTTCCTGAGGCTCATCAGCCCCAGGCACAACGGCTGGAGTGATGCTTCTTTGTATCCCAGCACCATGGCAGAGGCTAAAGACTAAGGGACAACTGTCCCATGGAAAATCTAAACCCTTTCTAAGAAGGAAAGGCAAGGCCCACAGGAGCTCATCACAGGGTGGGTCCTTTTAGGGTTAATGAGGTCATCAGTTCAGGGGATACAGGACCATCAACATGGAATCAGACTGTAATGTGACATGAATCAGTATCAGGGATCAGTCACAGATGTAGGGGGACCCAGGATGGACTGAGACAGGTGGACACATGGGCACAGTGACCAGGACTTACCAGAAAGGAGCAAAGGAAGATGAAGGAGACGAAGTAAAAGTAGGCAAAGTCACTCCCACACTCATTGGCATTGGCGTGCTCATCACAGGCCTGGTTGCTGAGACAAGACAGCATGATCTCATGCCAGGCCTCCCCAGTGGCACTCCTGAGAAGAATGGCAGAGCTATGAGGCCCATAAAGGAAGGCCTGTACCAGCCTGGGAAGGGATCTCAGAAGAGCTGGTTCAAGTGCACACCCTCTCTGGGTTCCCTCCCGCAGAGAACCTGCTCACGTGTAAGGTATGGGTAAAAAACACCTGCTTTTTTTTAATGTTTATTTATTTTTGAGACAGAGACAGAGCATGAGCAGGGGAGGGGCAGAGAGAGAGGGAGACATAGAATCCAAACAGGCTCCAGGCTCTGAGCTGTCAACACAGAGCTTGAACCCACGAGCCGCGAGATCATGACCTGAGCCAAAGTGGGACTCTTAAATGACTGAGCCACCCAGGCGCCCCAAGAGATGCATGCTTCTTGAAAAGAATCCTCTGGCATTAGGACTGATCATTAACTCAGAAAGAACTATTTACTGAAAATAAGGCACTGCGCCAAAAGTCAGCACCATGGTGAGCGCCCCTTCATGGATCTCTGCCACCTCAAAGCCAACAGAGCCCACCAGCCTTCCTGGTCTCTCCCCCACCCCTCCACCCAGCTTTCCTTGATTCAAAAAATGGTGACTCCATCCCTCCAGTTTCTTAAGACAAAAATGCCTCAGCCATCCTTGCCTCCTCTCTTGCTCACCACACTCTATTCATCACCTCATCTACTATGAAAAAACAGCCAGAATCTTACCACTTCTCACCACCCTGGGCTAAGCAACAATCACCTCCCTTGATCTGCTGCAACAGCTTCCTAACTGATCCTCCCCACACAACAGCCCAGTGGGCCCACTAAACACAGGTGAGATCAGGTCACTTCTCTCAACCAACCTCTGTCTCACTGCAAAAGCCAAAATTCACACTCAACTTCCCACAGCTCTGTGTCACCTGCTGCCTGTTCTTTCCCAGTGGTCCCTGTTCAGTCCACTCCAGCCACATCAGCCTCTGCTGTTTCCTGAACACACCAAGAACAACCCCCAACCTCAGTGGCCACCCTGGAGAACCCTTCTTCCTGGACCTTTGTCCCTGGATATGCAGCCAGCACAAGGGCAGGATGTGCACGAGACTTACAGGCAGACCAGAGGCCTGAGTCTCCCTAATTTGGTGTGCTTCTATGGCCAGTTGTGGGCACAAGTAGATCCCACTCCTCATTGACAATGGCTAGGGGTAGGGGCCTTTTCCTGCAGAGCAGTTGCCCTGTGCCAGGCCTGGCTGACACTGGTGTACACGTGTGACATAGAGATCAGGGAGGAAAAGAGATCTCAGAGAACAAAAACTTAAAACTAAGGCTGGTTTCACAGGCCTGCCTCAACTCTTGCAGCAAAGGCAGGACATTAATAAATGAAGAGATAAAATTAACATAATAGCTAAAATCCAGAGAAATGATTCTATTTGGGGAAAGCGTAGGCCTAAGGACACTTGTCCGTCTGATATAAAAAACAAGAGTCAGACCACTCCCTCCAGGCAGCTCAGCAAAGCAGACCTGGCTCTGATCTCCCTCCAGACAAGAACTTCCCCATGCCCCAGAGTGCACTGCACGGGGTTAGCGGTGCTGGGCATCCCCCAGCACAGGCCTTGCAGCAGCCTGATGCATTTACATACATAAACACCAGTGTGGACACCTTATGAAGGGGCACCAGGCAGGGAATGATGTCAGCACCCCTCCTCCACAAGCCACTAAAAAGAGCTCCTTCCTTCGCTCCCAGGGTCACGGTGGTGGGCTTGGTTAAATGGAAGAGACTCTGGAGGCAAGGAGACACATTCAGTCCTCTCCCCTCAGCCCTCAAACCAGCATGGTCAACAGCCTCCAATCCACAGAGGGTGTGCTGTGCCTAAGAACAGCAGCTGGCACCGAGCGCTCCCAAGCACACCTTTGCGGCGGGGGGGGGGGGGGGGGGGGGGGGGGAGCTCTGGCCAAAAACAAGCTCTGTGCCCTCAAGAGTCCACCCTGGCACTTGACTTGGGGCCTAGAGAATTGCAGTCCTGTGAGCCATGGGGGCAGGTGGAGGTGCACTCAGACCAGCAGTTCTGGCCAGCTGAGTTCCTTGGGTCACTGAGTAGCACATTCTGTATCAAGAGGGGTTCCCACTGCTCTGCTTCCCCCTGATCCCACAGATCACCATAATCAACAAGGCCAACAGACGGAAAGCTTATGGCCAGCACACCAAAAAAAGGCCTAGCTGGGCACCTTCTGTCCTCCCAGACTCTCAGCTGCAGCCTTGCTAGAGGCGTTTTGGTCGCTGTCAGGGATCAGAGACGAGGTGGTGGAGGTCAGACTAACACGGGGCTCAGGCTGACTGAAGCCCAGGAACCCTTAGGAAAGGACAACGAAAAGAGGGGAGAAGCTGGAAAGGTCCATTGAGGGGAGGCCAGCACAAGCTGGGTAGCCCCGTGGGTCAGCACACACCCTGTGCATCCTGGGTGGAGAGGCCTCTGAGCGTGGGCTGACTTCCCAAACAACACACCTGAACAACAGCATCAAGGCTTGTAAAAATGTTCGAAAGTTGTTGTGCCGGTTGATGCTGGTGTCATCATCCAGGGCAATATTTCCAAATACCTGAAACAAAAAAGAAGGCCACAGGCTGATACTGTTGGGTCATCAGGAGCTGTGGCCAGGCAGAAGACCCATAAGGCACAGGACACTGCCCTTAGCTACCACCACTACTGCAGGGGCTGCAGGAAACAGGGCTTCCAGCTCTGATAGTGTCTGTGCATTTCCAGGGCAGAGGAACCCTCTCCAAGGCCAAATATGTCAATGTCCCACAGCTCAGCAAGTCCACAGATGCAAGTGTGCATGCCTAGTAAAAGTGGAACCTGGAGCTGAGTTGACATGGGCTGAAAGCATTTGAAAGTTGACTCTCTCGTCAATGATTCTGAAGCAGTAATTATATTGGCAATAGCTATGAGATTACTTGAAAGTTTATTTTTAAATTTCTATGCAAATATCACAATGGGCTTTTTATGCATTTTAATTGATATCGTTTCAGGGTTAGAAATGAAAACAGGTCAGTAATTGTACTTGGCTTAAAATCTGGAATCTGGCTGAAAAATTTGTGAACTATCACATATTCACCAAAAACAAAGCTCAATGACATTTATGGTTTGTACATCCACAGACCAAAGCAGGAAAAGATATAGATTTGTTTTAAATAGCATCAGATCTCAGCACATTTTAAAATAGGAGAACTTTTTAATCCTTGAAACAGAGTTTACAAATCAGTTTTCAGCTAGCCTTTAAGACAGTGGCTTCTCCCACTACACGTGAACATTTGGGCCCGTCTCCCACCCTACTGTTGGAAAGAGGCCAGATGTCAAAAGGCTTAAAACTGGAACACTGCTTTGTGGCTTTTAAATGTTTTTCCAAATAGCTGACAAAGGGTTCTCTGGCAAAATAAAAGCAATCTAAATGATCCACGCTGAATTGGACAGTATAGCGATCTGATGTGATCCTGCTGACTTTTTTCTTCTGTAATATACAATTTCCTCTAAAGGATCAGGGCAACTCTCTGGACTATCCACACGGCCAGCTGCTGCTCTGCAGGCCACTCAGCACCAGGAAGATGTGCCAATGCTCCACTACCACGGGGGTCCAGCACCCAATCAAACCTGCCCATCAATGGCTCAGTGGGGTTCCACTCAGGAGCACAGCAGTGCAACTTCCCACAGCTACTATCCCCACTCTGGGCAACAGATCCAACCTCTTGGTGCCCAACCTCTGTGTCCTTTATGGACAGAACAGCCCTTCTGAGAATTAAGTTCATGAAGTGCTTAGACTAATACCTGGCTCGCAGAAATCATCACTAAGTGTCAATTTGTCATTGTTATCATTTGATGACTGTGATGAGTGCCCTTCTGCTCCAGGGCACAGGAACCCCTCATGCACCCCATCCTGGCAGGCACACCCACCTGCATGCCAATGATGGCATAGATGAAGAAAAGCATGGCGATGAGCAGACACACGTAAGGCAGGGCCTGTGGAGACACGCAGGAAACGGAGCAGCTCCAGGGAGGGCCCAACGGCCACCTTGCTTGGGCCTCGTCTGCGGAGTGGATGGTGGCCGGGTCTCTGGAGCCACTCAGACCTCAGCTACCACAGATCCACCCCCATTGACCATGAAGCCCCTCTACGAGGCGACCACCTCAGTTTCTTCATCTATAATCGGCCATAAAGCTTATCTCAGAGTCAGTGAGCATTATCAAGATACTCTCTGGATAACTTAAAGTGTATTTATAAACTACCATAGGAAAATAGGTGCCGACAAGGAGGCTCCAAGAGGGGGGCTGCTCTGGTGGCAAGAGAGGGGGTGGCCACACCACTGTGCATGACAAAGGGAAGGGTCAGGGCACTTGGCCGTGCCTGGGCTTCACCTTGAAGGACTGGACGAAGGTCCACAGCAGGATGCGGATGGTGTAGCCTTGGCGGAGCAGCTTGATGAGCCGGGCAGCACGGAAGAGGCGTAGGAAGCTGAGGTTGATGAAGTTGTTCTGCAGGGAAGAGAGGCTGTTCTCTAACCTGCGGAAACCAGCTTCCTGCAAGCGCAGGCACGTTGGTCCCCACCCACCTCTCCCTGACTTGCTGTGGTCTGAAGAAAAGTGGATACAGAGAGAGGCTGAACAAAAAGTCACTGCTCTACAGTATAAGCAGCAATTGGCCACCGGAAAACCTTCCAGAAGTAAAGCTTGTCGTTGCAAATCACTTCTCATGCAGCAAATCAAAGAAACCCCACCACTCTAGGCTCCCCTGGACCCAACAAGGAGGGACAGAGAGAAAAGTTCTCAGAAGTAGCTCCTTGCTGCCAGATGGAACCAGGAGACCAACTGTGGCTGGGCCTCTAACACCGACCACCTCTTGCAGGACACAGCCGAGCCGTCAGCGCTGGGCGGAACTGCTTCTCCGCTGAGAGCCTCTGAAGGGCCCCACCCCAGGCTTGGTGGCAGGGCCCTTCCCTTCTCCACACAGTCAGTGAAGCCCCGGGACCTGGCAGAGGGGCAAGCACTCCCCCTGGGGCTGCTCTGGGCGCCTACAGACAAGTCACCACAGGAAGCTTAAGTGTCGGTGACTCTGCTCACACCATGGAAGCCACTTACAAAATCCACAAATGGTCTCAGCTCCAGAGATCCCAGGGTAACTAGCACTGCTCCCTCATCCAAGGGGTTCAAAATCAAGCGCAAAAAGAAACAATTATCTCTGGACTCCACAGATTACCTGGGAGTGAGGCTTCCGCCCTGGCCCAGGGGCACCTCGAATTACTGGCACCTCCCTTTCAGGGAGCACGGCTCTGGGTGGTATCCACGAGATGGGGGTGCTTGTAGACCCAGGCCGCTTCCCACCCTCTGTCTGCTTAGAAAACAGGTGCCCACCCACAGCCTGAGAGCAGCTTCCTGCCACTTGAGGGTTCTAACATATGCAAGCAGCTCAGGCTTAGACACATCGTATCACCAGATTCAGTGGTCAAATGAAGAGAAAAGAGAACACAGCATGTTGAATGAGAGCAGCAGCAGAGGAGCACGTGCAGGAGGCATTGGGAGCCTGGGGAGAGCTGGGTGCCCTCCCTCCAGGACTGCCCATCTGGTCTTGGCTGGGATGAGGCATTCAGTGGAGGGACCAGTCTCTCTCTTACTTCTGTGAACGGCGGCCCCAACCCAGCCCTTGTCTGCTCCTTTGGTTTCCACCAGGGCGGCTGGAGACTCTGGACTGCCTCTGCTGGAGGGCTGGACATGGGAGTCATGGGGTGGGAGGTCTGGCAGTCGCAGGAGGTGCCGACTGTGGTCCAGATTAGCAAGAAGGCAGAAGGGGACGGCTGGGTGTGACCCTGGAGTGTACACAAGTTTTTTGCCTACAGCTCCCTCACCTGCTGTGCTGGGGAGAGAGAATTTCAGTGGTACACGATGGCTGAGAAGCACCCACACTCACTCCATGGGCCCCAGGACTCTCAAATGAGCCAGCACCTCAGGAGGACGGGCACAAGGATGGGAGGGGGACTCTGTCTACAGTGCCAGGAAATCCTTTGTACAAGACAATAAATCAGAGGAAGGGGAGGGGGCTTCCAAGTGCCTGGCCTCTCCTAAGGTCTCTACTTTGAAACCATCTGCTCAGTTGGGTCTGGAGAGGCCAAGACTTATAACCCAGTCAGCATCTTCCCGGCCCAAAGCACTCTACTCAGGCCACGGGCATAGACCAGAAGATTTCCTGAAGATACTGGGAAAAATATAGGCTTCTGGGTGAGAAAGAAGGGTTGGAAGACAAACAAGGCAGGGAAAGGCATTAATTCACCCAAATTACTTAATGCACAAATGCAACATTCAACAAGTCACTGACTATATTTTGTTGAGACTCAAGTTCCCACCCCACCCCCTCCCAGACTCCTTTTCTCAGGGCTCCAGTGGGCACCCAGGAGAGGGGTGGGGATGGCAACAGACAGACAGCCCTGAGAGCCATGAGGACGGATGGTGACAGCAGCCACAGACACTCCAAGCGCAGCGTGGCAGGCTGAGCACACTGTGGCTGCACCCGGGGTGGGAGCTGCCAGGAACCACCATGCGGACTGCATGCAGGAGGGCGGGGCAGCAAGCACACGGCAGCCTCCCCGTGGCTGTGCATAGTCACCTCTGGCCCCAGCCAACCCTTTGGAGGTGGACACAGCCTGCCTTATCCTACCAGAGTCCATGGTTTCTGTCACACCAGGGACAACCTACTACTTTACCTACTGTTTCCTTACTCTGCCTCTACATCACAAAGGGTCTAGAGCACCCCAAAGATGCATCACCACATCCCTTCACGTGGCAGCTGATCATCTTGAGGGTTCCTAGCTCCTTGGAGTCCCTGCTTCCTCATTCACAAGACAGAGACATTAGGACATCGTGCCCAGACAGTGAGGAATCACTGAGGAAAGGGATTTCAAAGTGCGCCAGGCATTGTGAAACATGCCCCCCACAAAGGGTTATTAACTGGCCCCAGGCCCAGACTGGCATCCCCTGCACCCACCATCAAGCCTCGAGTCAGGGTCACAGCAGGGTGACCTGTGCATGTGAGCTGGGGGCCACACTCCACGCTGGCGCTGAGGCCCAGCTAGTGTGGAACAAACTGCTCCCCTCCTTGCTTCTCACGTGACGATGATGAAGAAAAGAAAGGAAAGCCCTGCGTATCCAGCATGTCAGGTGAGGCGTGCGCTCCGAACGAAGAGGGGGAGCACAAAGGGGGTGCTCTTCCCGCACAGACAGGGCAGGGCTGTGAACAGGCCTGAGTGGGTCGAAGCCCATGCAGAACACACTGCTTGGGATTTCTGTGGCGGCTAATGGCATTTTCTCAAAACTCAAGCTTTTCTGCTCCAATTGTGAAATACTTTATCACCAACACTGATTTTCTGTAATAGGAATCTCAACTATTTGCTATTTTATGTGAATTTCCAGTCACAGCCTCTGTTCCTGGTAACCGCTCTCCTCTCAAACATCCCTAAAGGCCTGGGAGAAAGCCCCAGTTCACGCCGCCTGCACGCCACACAAGCTCCCTGACCAAGGGCACACACTGACAAGGATCAGTGATGCCTGCATGCACAAGCCCTGTGTTCCACTGTCTCCTGGGGCAGACCCCCTCTTCCTACTCGGTCAGGCCTTATACAACCCCTGCTGAATCATGTAGACAGAATCTCAAATCCCCGCCAGCCCTGAGCCCCAGGGAGGATTCCCTATAAAAGGGCAGGTCTGGGAAGAACGTTCTAGGAGACATCATCAGAGGCCACTGGGGAGAACTGACCTTGTCTGTTCGCATGATGGGGACAGATAGAAGGGAGATGTTGCAAGAGAAACCATGGACTCTACAGGATCAGGTCCAAACTCATGTCCTACTAAACCCCTCCAATTTTGAGCGAATCCCAACAGGAAAAACTGACTGGCCACTTACCCGCCTCACTCAAGAAGACCCTACCTCCTCTCTAGACCCAAAGCCAGTTCCTGAAATCAAATGGCTCCCGGGAGGGTCTTCAGAAGCCCCTGTTGGACCCCCAGAACTGAGGAGAAGAGGCCAGAGGGAATGGGTACCGCCAGACTCTGACCACACACCTCAGGAAGGCAGTGGCTAGGGGTCACAGGAAATGGAAGAAAGAGCAGGAGCACAGCAAGCAAAGCAAGGATTTTAAGAACGTTTAAAGTCACGAAACCAACCGTTTCCTATATGTGATGTTTTCATGGATGGATATTTGCGTATTATTTACAAATTGGGATGTTTGAGCAGCAGGTGCGCAACATACAGACGGAGACATGGTTTTCGCATTGTATGTTGGTTGGATGGCGTGAGTCAGCAGGTAGGTTAAGGTAAATCAAGAACAAAAACAGAAAACAAAAGAGAAAATGAGTCATCAACACAAGCAAAAACTTAAACTTTGAATACTTAACTGGAAAATTTTAGGATTTTAGTAAACTTTGCATATTCTGCTTAAAATGCATCAAATCAAAACATATTTTTGAAATCTGTAGGTTATGCAGACAGGGTGGCATTCATTTGCATTCCTGTTTGTAATGCAAATCCAAAGATGACTCACAGACACTTATTTTTTTTATTTCCAGGCAAAGAAATCAATGTCAGTTTTATGCTTGCTTGGGAACGCTCTCTACATAACCCTGGTTAAGACTATTGCTCTGTTTTGATTGTTAAGTTGGTGGTGGGAACTGACACTCATATTTTTGCCTAAGGAAAAAAAAGTACATTCACAAAGTAACATATGAAGTGACTACAGATGAAAAAATAAATAAATAAAGACACCACTAATCCACACGACGGCTTCCTTTCATCTTTTCTCCTCTAGGCAGGACAGGGTGATGGACTGAGCTCTGAGAGTGCTAGTGGTCAGGGCACAGTGGAGCTTCCAAGCCAAGTGGCTTCTCAGCCCTACCCCCAGCCCTGCTGGGCATCAGAGGCTGCTGGGAGCGGCCATGGTGGGCTTACTTGAAGTAAGACACTGGGCCACTCCGGTCACCTGCACTGCAGAAGGCCTCTGCCTTGTGTGTGGGCCTCTTCTGAGGGGGAGGCTCCCCTAGAAGGCATTGTGCTCGCTGCACGACTGGCACGCCCCACCCTTGATGCCCTCTCATCAGTCTGCCCTCTCTGGAAAGGACGCATACACATGAAGAAACCCCCAGAGCTGTGTCCTGGGAGCTCAATGTTTGGATCCCTTTATCCGGGAAACAAAGATACGTGTGTCCAAGGAGGAGGCCTGCAGGGATCAGCAGCCAGCTTGCTCCTCCCAGGCACCACAATAGTACAAACTATTTCTGGATGAGAAACACTTGGGCAAGGTCTCAACACCAACAGTTGGTGGCACATAAGAACCTCCGTTTTTGTGTTAAATGAGAACCCTTGGACTTTTGCCCAGATTATTTGGATTATTAATTTTTGAAAACCGTGAAGCATGCCACATAAACAAAAGAATATGTATAAATGTGTGTAGACGCATTTTAAAGAAAAATAATAAAAAATAAAAAGACCATATATCCTTCACCCAGCTTAAAAAAACAAGAATGTCACCATTACCTTTGAAGCCCATCCTGTCTCCCTTTCTCCTGCCTGGGCATAGTAGCTACCCTTAATTCGTGTTAATAAGTGCTTCTCTTTACTGTCTTACCACAAACTCTTAAAATGCATTTTACTTGACTGTTCTTAACCTTCGTAAAACGGGACGATACTGTGCGCAGCCTTTTTGGACTTGGACAAACTTTTAAGCCATGGTGAGCCAACCCTGTTTGTGAGAAGCACCTCTCTGGACATGGAGGTCACCCTCATACTCACAGTGTGCGTGGGCTTCCCTATGTTATTGTATCGTGACAATTGGCGCATTCTGCTGCTACTGAAAACAACACTGCCACAAACGTGTGTGACAGTGGCCCCAGGTCACCAGTCCAGATGCGCTCTGGCATATGTCCCTAAGAGAGAAGGTGCTGAGCTGCATGCATATGTTCAACTTTCTAGGGACTACCACACCTTTCCAAAGAGGTTGCCCAACAGACACCCCTGCAGTACTGTGCAGGTTCTGGATGTCCCACTTCCTTGCTAACCAGTTGGCATGGTCAGAATTCCTGTCTGACAAACCAGAGGGTGTGAAATGATATCTCAATATCATTTCACTTTACATTTCTTTGATCACAAGTAAGCTTGAGCATCTTTTCCTGTGTTTATTGGCCATTTCTGTTTCTTTTTTCTTAAAGATTTTTTATGTTTATTTATTTTTGAGAGAGAGAGAGAGGAGAGACAGAGCTTGAGCAGGAGAGGGGCAGAGAGAGAGAGGGAGACACAGAACCTAAAGCAGGCTCCAGGCTCTGAGCTGTCGGCACAGCCCAACGCAGGGCTTGAACTCTCAGACCACGAGATTGTGACATGAGCTAAAGTTGGACGCTTAACTGACTGAGCCACCCAGGTACCCCTGGTCATTTCTGTTTCTTATTAAAATACCTTCAGCTCATTTTTTAATTTGGTCACTTTTGTTTTTCTTACTGATCACAGAAAAGCCTTGCAGAGTCTGGACACTAACCTTTGCTAGTGGTTTGGAAAACTTCTCTGTCCTCCAGCTATGCCTTTGTCACTACGTGTTGGCACATCGCAGACCTCAATAGCTCATTCTTTTCTCTCCTTTACTGACCTCATTCAGTCTCATGGATCCGATACCATCTTATATGCTCATGATTCCCAATCTTACGCCACTGGCATGAATCTCTCCTCCAAACTCCAGGCCCATCTGTCCAACTACCTTTTGGACAATTCCTTTGAGAAGGCCACCAGGCAACTCAAATCTAACATGCACAAATTGCATCCTGACTGTCCACAACAAACCTGTTCCACCCACATTCTTTTCCATTCTCATTAATGACAACCCATTTTCCAAGTGCTCAGACTTTGATGTCATTCTTGCCTCAACTGTCACACCCACATTTGGTCCATCTACAGCTCTCCCGGAAAATACATCCAGAATGACAGTCTCTCGCCTTAGCCCAAACACCCAGTCCCTCTGCTGGGCTCTCTGCAGTGATGCTCATGGCACTCATCCCCACAGGGCTGATACTCAGTTGTCAGCATCTACATCTATTTTTCCTGAGAATTCTCCCCCTCCTGCCACCAGCCTTCAACCAGTGGCAGACAGCACTTGGTGAAAAATACCCCAGTCACTTGCTGGGGTAACTAAGGCTTAGAGCTCCCCATTAGGACCCACAATGCTAACTGACTTCATAGCACCTTGTATTGGATGCCTCCCTTCCCTGGCCCACTCCATCACTCCCCTGGAATTCCTGGGGATCACCTGTCTTGGGGTCCACCTGGGATAGCCCAAACGAAGACAGCCCTAAGTTGTCTAGCTGCTTCTGCTTGTGCCCTGCACTGTGTCCTCAACAGAGCAGCCAGAGGTCTGGTCTAAAAAGCCAAATCATGTCACTCCTCTTCACAAAACCCTCCAAATCCTCCTACTCACTCACAACATAAACCAAAATTTACTCCAGCTGCAAGGTCTTCCCTGCCCCCCATCTCCTCTGTCCACGCTGCTGCTGTGGCAGTGTGCCCACGTCCTCCCTTGTGAGTGCAGGCACAGGGTGGGTGCAGGGCTTGGTGTTGCTCCCCGACGTCCCCTGCTCAGCTTCCTCACAAACCCAGACATCTCTGCTTGGAAGTCATCATCTCAGTGACATCTTGTCTGGACACATAGCCATCAAAGCCTGGAACCACCCCCACCCCTGCCATGTCTCATACCCCTTCTCTGCTGTGCCTTCTCCCAGGGCCTATTGTGGTCTAAAACCCATGTCTTTCTCAATGGAACGAAATTCCAGAAGAGCAGAGATTTTCATCTTTTGTCCCTGCATTTAGAATACTTCTTAGCACATGACAGGCAGTGCATAAATATTTATAACGGATAAATGAAGGAATGTGATGCAAACAACCCCTCCCTGTTAATGGACTGTCCTTTCTTCTTTTGATAAACAGAAACTTTTTATTTTATAGAAAATTTTTTTCAGTTATGGCTGGTGCTTCGTATATTTTGCTTATGCAAACAGTCCCTATCCCAAGGTCTTAAAGATAATCTCCTGTATTTTCTTCTAAGAGTTTTAAAGTTTTCCCTGTTATATTTAAGTATTTTCATCCATTTGAAATAGATTTTTTTTTTTTTTTGTAAATGGTGTGAAGATTCAATTTCTGGTTTTCCTGATATGGATAGTCATTATACCCACATCAATTATTGAACTGTCTCCCCATTAAGTAACAGGGTCATACATCAAGTTTTCATACATGAGTGATTTTGATTCTAAACTCTTGATTCTGTCCATTGGCGTATTTACTATCCCTGTGTCAGCCCCATATTCTTAATGTTCTCGCTTTATAATAAGTCTTATCATTGATGGGAACTGTACCCCCACCCCACAGCTGCAGCAGCACCTTCTGCTTCTTACATATCTTGAGTATTTGGGTGCCTTTGTTCTCTCTGATGAGTTTTATAAGCAAGTTGTCAATTTCCAAAACAAACAAACAAAAAAAATCAGTGGTATTTTTATTGAAATTACATTGAACCTACACATCAATCTGGACAAAATTATCTCTGAGATTGACACTAATTATTTACTGTGCAATAGAACACCATCTACTTAAGTCTTCTTTACTATCTTTCACTGAGGTTTAGCACTTTTCCATACATAGACCTTGCGTATGTATGCTGTTAGGTTTACTGTCAGGACTGCTAATGCTGTAATGGCATGCAGTCAACTACTCACTCAGGTAATCTACTCAGCAACCATCCTAAACACTCTTTATCAGTGTTACATTTTTCCAGATTTCATCAATAGCTAATAATGTTATCTGGGAATAATGACAGCTTTGCCTATTCCTGTTCTAATACTTAGACATTTTATTTATTTTTCTTGTCTTATTCATTCAACAAGTCCTGGAATTCTAAGTCCTGGAATATGGCAGTGAACCAAACAGGCAAAAACCTCTGTCTTCGTGGAGCTAACATTCAATTTATTTAACTGACCAGGACCTGAAGTTCAATGTTGAAAAGAAGTAGTGCTTACAGATATCATTGCCCTTCTCTGATTTTAAAGGGAATTGTTTCCAAATTTAACCATTATATGATGTTTGCATAGGATTTTTTGGTAAATTCTCTTCATCAAGTCAGTAATTCCTAGATTACCAATAATTTCTATTATGAATACAATTTGAGTTTTACCGTACATCTTCTCTGGAGCCAAGACAGAATCACATTAACAGTGTCCTTTGATCTGTTAATGTAAATTAGACTTTCTGATGTGTCTGTATCCACATTAATGAGTGTGGATTATGATCTTCCTATATTATACTCAATTAAAAAGTTTTCGTATCAAGATTGTACTAGTCTCATACAAATAGGGAATGTTCACTCTTTTTCTATTCACTGGAAGAATTTGTTTAGGATTGGAATAATCTTTCCTTATATTTTAGGTGGAAACCTAACACATAAGACTACTATAATCAGTGGTATGAGCCATGTCAGGACATGGATCCCAAGGTAAAAGACAAATCAGTTATCACACCTCACACTTCCTACTTCTCATAGGCTTCCTTGGGTTTCAGAGATGGCATTTACCACAAAGGAAATACTGCTGTGACCTATTTATCAGGTGACACAAAGCTGCCGGCTTTGAGAGATTTCAGAGCAAGAGAGGGGTCTCTAGCAGATCCATGCTGCAGTACCAGGAGCACTATACCTTGGGCCATAAAATGCAACAGATTCCACAGTGCTGGGGTATCTGTGGTAGATAAAGACACTGTGTGGAGTCCCTGGAAAGCCTACATAGAAAAGCCAATGCAAAGACCTAGGATTCTGGAACAAGGCCATGTCATCTGCTACAGACATCACCAATGAGAGGGCTACTCCTGGATACTGGGCCCTGGGTGGAGACTGCATCTGACCATGAAACAACAGTGCCTATGGTACCAAAGCTTCTCCTTATGAGTGTATGTAGCAGGCCCGCCATCAATCCTGCATATGACAGAAGTGCTGCATCCAGGGCCGAACCCAAGCACGTCTAGAGGGCACAGTCATATGACAGGTGGCCCAGTGCCTCAGACATCTCACCTTTGCTGCAACTCTGTCTTCCTGAGCTCACCTGACCCCAGTGAATCATGGGATGATCACTATAGCCAACCTGATTTATGGAGCAGTTCGCTCAATAAATTGGTGCAGCCTCAGTAGAGTCCCACACAGAGACAACCTTAAAGGCAGTGGTGAAGCAGAGCTCTGGGTGGTGCCCTGGGTACCTCATCAGCCATGGTGTCTATGGAGAAAGAAGTTGCCTGTGGTATGGACTACAGGACCTCTGGCAAGAGCTAAAGCCTTGTCAGGACTCCAGAAAGAACAAAGTTTGGGAAAAGGCTGGATGGGCCTGGGGAATGTACGTGACGTGCAGGTCCTTGTAATACACAACCAGGTCCACCAGAGCATCCACGGCTGTAGGGGCACTAAGAACCAGCTCCTGAGATGGTTTGTCCAACCAGTAACAGCCAGCCTCCATCCTCACCAGCCCCAGTGTTTATACAGTAGATCCATGAATGAAGTGACTGTGGTGGCTGAGATGAAGGCTGTGCCTGAGCCACCCAGCTGGGCTACCTCTCAACAAAGCTGATCCAGCCATGGCCGCTGGCTGAACATCCAGCCTGCTATGAGCAGAAGTCAGCTAGGCCTTTACAGTGTACCACACTTCAGGCTGTCAATCAGTCCCTTGGTACTAAGTTGCTTACATGGGAATCCTTTCACCTGGAAACGGCAGTGATTTATCTCAAGTGGGATCACTCATATCCTGGGTGTGGGTTCGTCTTTGCTGACGGAATACCTTGGCCTACGCTAGTATCAGAGATTCATCAACATGGGATTCCACATAACATCAGCTCAGCATAAGCACAGGAGCTACAAAGGACACATGACTCAGGATCCATATCATATTCAACATCATTCAGGAGATGCTAACCTGATAAAATGTTGAAACAGACTCTTAAAGGCACAGATTAAATGCTGGCTTGGTGCTATATACCTCATGGGGTTGGGATGTTGTCCTTTAAGATGAACTGATGGCCAAGAGATGGTACTGGGTGCCCAACTGGTAAAATGCCCAGACCCAGGAAGCAAGGGGTAGAAGTCGGGGTAGCCCCTCTCAGTATCACTCCAGCTACTGAAGGCAGACTTTGTGCTCCCTCTCCCCAAGTTTAGGTATGGCAAATCTAGAGGTCCTGGCTCAAGGAGTAGGGAAAGCTTCCACTGTGGAACATGCCTTAAGAACAACAGGCAGAGCATAGTTTCCATACTGGCCAGGGTATTTGATGCTGGTTATTCTTTGTTTTATGTTTGCTTGTTTACTTTTTGAGACAGAGAGAACAGGGAAGGGGGGGGGGAGAGAGAGAGAGAGAGAGAGAGAGAGACAGAGAGAGAGAGAGAGAGAGAGAGAGAGAGAGAGAGAGAGAGAATCCCAAGCAGGCTCCACACACCGCACTGAGCCCAACTCAGGGACTGATCTCACAACTGTGAGATCATCACCTGAGCAGAAATCAAGAGTTAGACACTTACCTGACTGAGCTGCCCAGGTGCCCCATATGCTGGTTATTGAGAAGGGCAGAGCTACCAGTACATAGGGGCAGGAAGAAGTCTATCTGGACATCAGGAGGTTCACTGGGGCCTTTCTAGGTGTTTCTATGACCAGTCTTAACTATGACTGGACTACCACAGCAGCTGGAGCACAAGTATGGCAAGCAGGGACTTAGGTTACAGTGGATGACAGTGTGGGCCACCTACCAGGGCGGCAACCAGAGCAGCAGATGGCCACCATTCAGGGGACCTCAAAAGGGTCAGAGGAAGAATGAGTTAATGAACATCAACTTAACTCAGATCAACTCCAGCTGGTTACCAACCCTCTTCTTCCAGAGATGGTGACCAGCACCATCCTGAAGAATGAGTGAAGTAAACCCAGTGTGAGGTGTGTACAAGAGTTGAGCAGAGCCAGGGTGGCACAGCAGACACTTGTTACCACTGAACAGGTACCGTGTGGCCCTGTTACCATGGAATCTGACATTCCTGCACCCCCGGCAGGTGCCAGAGCCTGCTTTGCCTGCACACGGGGTATACTCAGAAGGGCCGGAGGTGTCTGACCATTAACACCTCCAGCTGTAGCCCTTAGCCGAGCACTAACAGGTACAGAGGAAGAGGTTTGCAGCTCTGAAGTGCGACCACCCCCAGTGAGGGATGAGCCCAATTCACCCCCAACTTGGCTCCAGATACATTTCTGGTCCTCCTTCTCTTACCCATCAGTTCCCCAATCCACTCTCTAATGGTTTTGCCTGGGACTACTTCCTAAGAAATGATTCGTACAAGCACCCCATCTCAGGTGATGCTCCTAGAGAATTCAACATAAGACAGAGATGAGATTTTTTTGCCATTTAATTCTAAGAGAAAGCACTGTACTCAAAGAATATTGCTTTATGATTCAGATTCTTTGAAATTTGTTGAGACAAGTTTATATTCTAGCACTTGGTCAGTTTTTACATATAATCCATGCATGTTTAACATGAATGAGATTGTCTAGTTTTATTTATACACACACGTACAAACATGTAAAACAAACCTGGTATTTTAAAATATCCTATATTCTTGTTGATTTTAGTTTATGTAATTTTGGTGCCAAATTGTTAGATTTGTTAGACACACACAGATTTAAAAGACTCTTGTCTTCCTGGTCAGTTGTTACCATGGAGCTCCCAGGTGGCTCTCAGGCCACCAAACTGGAAGACCTTTTGGGAACCACTTTCTTATCCAAGAAAAAGCATTTTTTTCAATCAGTCCTCAGTCCCCAACTCCACCTCTGGAGAGGAGACTCCTTCTTTCCAGGGGCTCCTGGGGAACTCTAGCAAGAGAAGAGGAGCTAACACTTAGGACCTGGAGGCACACTGAGGGAGCACCACCTAGAAGGAAATCACGCTGGGGCCCTCGAGGAGGGACAGGAAATGCTACTTACCGCAATCTCTGTTACTAAAATATCAGTAATACTTCCCAACACAGTGACAAAGTCAAAGACATTCCAGGCATCTCTGAAATAGTTCTAGAGAGAAAAAAGAGCAGTTACTGCTAGTGGCTGGTGAGGGTTTCTGCCAGGCAAGGAGTTGCAAGACATGGCTCCTAATCAAGAAAGGGTCAAAGGGACAGATGGGCCACCCCAGGTGGGACACCACAGCTGGGTAAGTAAACACCTGTGGGCCTGGGCAGGTGCAGACTGAGAGCTGTGAGTCCAGAGAGGAGGAATCTGGCTCCATCTGTCTCCAGGAACTGAGCCGGGGGCAGAGCTCAGGCAGCTGAGAGCATTAGAGCAGCCCCTTCCTCAGCGCCCCTACAAGGTCACATTTCCTCTGGGGGCTTGGGGGATTCCCAGCTCCATACTGTAAGTCTCTGCAGGTCTCCCTACAGATGGGGAGCCACAATGCAGACCACCAAGAGGCCAAGAGGGAGTCAAGGCACCTACCAGCACCCCAAAGGCGATGATCTTCAGCACGCATTCCATGGAGAACATGGATGTGAACACAATGTTCAGGCATTTCAACATCAGCTCGTATTCATAGGGTGCATTGTAGAACTGCACGGGGAATGAGTGCCATTGGCCATAGGTTCCACTGCCCCAAGACACCCCACCAGGGATCACCCTGACCTTCTGCCAGAGCACTGCATGCAGAGAGAACCGCATGCTTGCCCAGCACACGGACACCCCATCCTGCTCTCCCCCTGTCTCCTCCTAGGACATTCTCACCAACTCAGCCCATGCGCAACCTATGGCGCTGGCTTCCATAGGCATCCCATGCTGACCAGGACATGGTCAAATGTAACTACAGTTCTCTCACACCCAGCTGCCACCCACTGCCCCCGTACTGGGCCCGCACACCTTCATCATCAGCACCACCGTGTTGAGGGCAATCATGGCCATGATGAAGTACTCAAAGGGCGGAGACACGACAAACGTCCACGTCTTGTACTGGAACGACTGCTTGTCCTGGGGCATGTACCGTGTCAGGGGCTTGGCGCTGATGGCAAAGTCAATGCAAGCCCTCTGTGTGGAAAGAAAGGAGCACTGAGAACTTGTCTGGGGAGAACCCCACACTGTAACACCCACTGCACCCACGCCTGTCTCCTTCATCCTCACAGGCAGCCCTGACCACCCACACTCAGTCTCTCTCTGTGCTGTACTGGCTTCCAATGGTCCTGCCCATGCTGCCCATCAAGCGAGCCCAGCAGAGTGTCCACTGTACATATGCACAGGGGACAGAAGAGGGAGCCACCCACCTCGTTCTTCTCCAGGCTGCACTCAGACATCACCTTGTCCCCCTGCTCCTGGAAGGTGATGATAATCAAGGCCACAAAGATATTGACGAAGAAGAAGGGGAAGACCACAAAGTAGACCACATAGAAGATGGATAGCTCCATGCGGTACCCGGGGCTTGGGCCCTGCTCCTCGTAGGTGGCATCCACAGAGTGTTTCAGGACCCTGTGTCAAGAGCAAACACCAAGAGTCAGGGGGACCCCTGAGTACAGACCCATGGGGAAGTCAAGACCTGTATCACAGGTGAGGCTTCCATACCTGAGCCCAGACATGGCAAGAGAAAAGGAGGCTCAACATGGCAGGCCAAAGCCTGTCCCACCCCACCCCCCAGGACTGCAACCTCCTGGAGGTGGGCTACCTTACTGATGGGGTTTGTACTCAGGACTGTTGGAGAGCCACCAAGGGGAGGTCTCCAGTGCCTAATGTCCTAACCCCAGGAGAGGTGGAGGCCCAGGAGTTGTGCCCTGCCCTGCTCACTCCCGGCTCACGCCTGCTCATGCCCAGCTCACCAGCTCATACCCAGCCTCACCTGCCTTTGGAAAGCCCTGGGCCACCTGTCAGAGCATTGATCCCACCTTCTGAGTGGTGGTCCTCCCTGTTATCCAGTGTGGCAACTGAACACATACATCCTTCTGTCTACCCTTAACTGAGGCCAGAGGAGTAGCACAGGGAGATGCTGAATAGCCCATTCACTTCTGACCTTCAGCTACTCAAAAAGGACTTTCAGGAAATCACTATGCTGTGTGCTTTGGTTTAATCTCCTCCTCTTCCCAGGCCACCCCACTCCTGGAAGGCAGAGCTATGTCTTACCTGGTAGATACAAGAGCCTATGGAGTATTCACTGAGTGACTAAAACACAAACAGATGCAGAGTATGGGACTCCCTGTCCGAGTCGCCCCTCTACTCTAGCCTGATCAAACACAATGAACCATATGAACACTCACATGGGCCACCCTTCTCCCGTGGACACTGTGAACAGTGTCAGCAGAGCCCAGAGCACGTTGTCATAGTGAAAATCGTATTTCTTCCACTGCCGTGGTTGAGCTTCCACTTCCTCCTTCTCATAATCCAAATACTGACCCCTGGAGATGAGAATGCAGAGGAGGTTAGAGGATAAAGACAAAGGATCCAAATAAACCCTTTTGTCTATGGCCAACTGATTTTTGAAAGGGCTGCCCACCCAATGGAGGGAAACACCATCAACAGATGGTGCTGGGACAACTGGGTATCCACTTGCAAAAGAAGGAAGTTGGACCCCTACCTCACTCCATGTCCAAAATCCAACTCAAAAAGGATCAAAGACCTAAAGGTAAGAGCTAACGCTAGAAAACTGTTAGAAGAAAACACAAGGGGTTGTAAGATTTGGGAAGGGATTGCTAGATATGATACCAAAATTAGGAGCAATAAAAGAAAAAAGTAGATAAATTGGACCTCATCAAAATGTAAAGCTTTTGTGCTTGAAAGACATCATCAACACACAGAATGGGACCAAATATTTGAAAATCCTCTCTCTGACAGGACCTGAATCTAGAATATATAAAGAACTATTATAATCAATTACAAAAAAAGACAAATAACCCAATTAAAAAATGGATAAAGATCTGAATAGACATTTCTCCGAAGGAGATATACAAATGGCCAATAAGCACATGAAAAGATGTTCAACATGATGAGTCATCAGGGAAATGCAAATGAAAACTGAATTGAGATATCACTTTATACCCACTAGGATGGCTATAATTAAATTTTTAAAAAGGAAAATAACAAGTGTTGGCAAGGATATGGAGAAATCAGAACTCTCCCACACTGCTGGTAGGAATATAAAATGGGTCAGTCATACTGGAAGTCTGTCAGTCCCTGAAACTGGTAAACAGATTTACCACATGACCTATCAATTCCACTGCTAAGTATACACTCAAAAGAAATGAGAGGCGCCTGGGTGGCTCAGTCAGTTGAGTGGCAGACGTCGTCTCAGGTCATGATCTCATGGTTTGTGGGTTCGAGCCCCGCATCGGGCTCTATGCTGACAGCTCAGAGCCTGGAGCCTGCTTTGGATTCTGTGTCTCCCTCTCTCTCTGCTCCTCCCCTGCTCACGCTGTGTGTGTGTGTCTCTCTCTCAAAAATAAATAAACGTTAAAAGATAAATAAATAAAACATCTGTCCACACAAAAACTTTGTACACATGTTCACAGAAGCATTAATGACAATAGCCAAAAGATGGAAACACCCAAATGTCCATCAACAGATGAATGAATAAATAAAATGTGGCATATCTATCTGCAGAGCAGAATCAGATCCAACCACAAGAGGGAGTGAAGTTCTGACACACACTACAGCACGGGTGACCTCAAAAACATGATGGTAAAGGAAAGAGATGAGACACCAAAGACCACATATTTATGATTCCATTTACATGAAACATCCAGAACACGGAAAACTAAAGAGGAAAAAAATAGATCCATGGTTGCTTAGGGTTGGAGATGGGGAGCTAGTGGGTAGTAAAGGGTACGGGGTTTTTTGTGTTGTTTTTTTTTTTTTAACCTATGAAAGTGTTCTAAAATTGACTATGGTGGTGGTTGCAAACATCTGTGAATATACTAAAAGTCACTGAGTTGTTCACTTTCAATGGATGATTTGTAAGAATTGTTATCTCAGTAAAAACAAAGGATATCACTGAATGCGGAAAGGATGGTCTTTTCAGGTAAATGGTGCTGGGTCAACTGGATATCCATCTACAGAAAAATTTATTTTTATCCATACCTCACCTAACACACAAAGTCAACTCCAGATAGATCACAGATCTCCATGTCAAACACGAAACTAAAACTTTTAGAGGAAAACATAACAGGACATTTCCCTGACCTTTGTATAGATTTTCTGAAAAGGATACAAAGAGTACCAAACATAAGAGAGATAAATTGGACTATATTACAATCAAGACGTTGTGTTAGTTTTTATTTTTATTTTACTTTTTAATTTTCAAATGTTTATTTCTTTTGAGAGAGAGAGCACGCATGCATGCACACACATGTGTGAGTGGGGCAGGGGCAGAGAGAGAGGGAGAGAGAATCCCAGGCAGGCTCTGCACTGTCAGCGTACAGCCTGAGGGCTGTACAGCATACAGCAGGGCGCGACCCCACGAACCGTGAGATCATGACCTGAGCCGAAATCAAATCGGACACTTAACTAACTGAGCCACCCAGGCGTCCCTAAGACCTTGAAGACATAATCCATAGATCTGGCAATGGATGCCTATGCAGGACTTCACAAAATTCCTACAAATCAATCAGAAAGTGAAAGACATCCATAGGGGAAAACAGGCAAGGGCTTGCATAGACCCTTTCCAAGGATACTGGAGTGGTCAATCACCTGGTGAGGCACCCAGCCCAAATTAAACCACAGAGAAATGCCACCAGCCCAACATGAGAAAGGCTACAGATCCAAACATGCAACACACCAAGAACCCCCTGGTGCACAGTACTGGAGCTCTCAGCCATGTGGCAGGAGTGCGATTTTACACACCTATTTGGCAGCACCGGCAGAAGCTGAACACAAGCACAGTGCACGACCCTGCAATCTCACTCCCAGGTGTGCACACCTCCTAGAACTGCATGTGTGTGCTTCCCAGCAGACACATACTGGGACAATCACAACAGCACTGCTCACAAGAGCCTCAGACTGGAAACACCCCCCATGCCCATCAGTCACAGAGTGGGTAAATTCGTGGTGGTGTATTTACACGAGAGAATATTACATGAACAGAGGCAGCTGGGGCCATTGCCTGTGGCTGGAGAAGCAGCCACCCACACCACCTTGCTCAGCACCTGCACCAGCACCCGCCTCCATTTCCCCTAGTTCCTCCCTGAGGGCATCTCTCCTGTTTGCTCTGGAGTGGGGCCGGGTCCAGAGAGGCCTGAGGCCTCGCAGTGATGGTGAAAGCAGCTCCAGGCATAGGGCAGCCCCTCTGATCCTAGAGTCTAGCCCAGGGCTCCAAGATTTGCAGAGCCCTCAAGCAACACCCCAGTAAGCCCCCCCCACCATGTGCTCCCTGATGTCTATGGGCAGGAAGAGCATGTCCCTCAGAAGTGCCTGGTCCCCAGCTCTGCTGAGGAAAATGAGCCAGAAGTCCCAGTGTGACCCTGGGGACAGAGGCACACCCCCAGCTCTCTGGTGGACCACAAGCAGGCTCCTCCCAGAGCCCTCACTGGGCTCCCCACTCCCAGCCCTGCCTGACTTACCGGCAGTCCCTCTCCAGCCCCTTGGACTCATCCGTGCAGTAGAAAAACTTCCCTTTGAAGAGCTGCACCGCAATGACAGCAAATATGAACATGAAGAGCATATAGACAACCAGGATGTTAAGGACGTTCTTCAGGGAGTTCACCACACAGTCAAACACGGCCTGGAGGGGAAGAGAGCTCAACTCAGAACCTCCGGGCCTCCCCGTCCCCGAGGACCGTCGAGGCCATAATCATGGAGGGAACTGCTGCCCACTGACTTAACACAGGAAGCTGCCTGCCACCGCCTCTCCCAGGACGGGATGGGCGGGCAGGAGGTGCTAGAGGAGGTGGCCTGGGCAGACGGGCTGGACCCTGACGGGAAGCTGGTGGTGGAAGCCTGGGTCAGGCTACGTAAATGAGGACAACCTGGAGCCCAGGCCAGCGTGTGCCAGGGGTGGCTGACAGGGAGGGAAAGGAGTGTGGACGGGGATACGGCCAGACCCTGCTCCTGCACCCCGGCCTGCCAGTGGGTCACACTTTGCCCACGGGTGGGAGCCAAAATGGGGCAGAGAGGCAACAACGCTGTGGCCAGCTCCAAGACAGAGACTTCTGGCGTGTTTTGGTATGGCCCAGAGGTGACTCTGTCATCTGTTACTGCCACCGCCAGAGCTTTTTCTCAGATTCTTCCCCACCCAGAAGCTCGGCTTTCCCTGAATGCCCAGTACTGCTGACCCTGGCCCTGCTCCCTATTTCTCAGAGCTGAGGAGACTCCCCCCATCCTGCTCCAGCTGTGCAAAAAGGCAGACCCACAACCATCCCTCAAGACACTGCCTGGCACAGTCCAGACACCAGCAGCTGCCTCAGCAAATGCAGCCACTGCCCACTTCCATGGTGTCCATGACACGCCTGACCCCCCAGGCCGGGTCCAGGTCCCTGCTTGACACAGAGGGCCTTTGGCCGCCTTCAAGCCACCCCCCGCCCCAGTCCACCCCTTCACAAGCAAACTGCCTTCCGCAACCCCCACACTGCTTCAGGCCTGCAAGGGTTACATCCGCACGCTGCTTACAACACTGTACTACACAGTTTTGTGGCATTAAATGAGTTTAAGCATCCAAAGCATTCTTCACAGTGAGGAAGAAGCTCAGTGACTATCATACTTTAACACAACTCCCCAGATGTTCGGGTCCATACTCTTTCCTTTATCCGGAACCTCAGCCACACCCATCCTCAGGGCCAAGCCCAGTAACCAGTTCTCAAGAGCCCCTACCTCCCTGCATGTCCCCCGGGACCCTCCGCTTCTCTCGGCAGCCCCTTCTTCCCTGTACCGTGTCTGCTGCCGGCTTGAGGAAGAAGAGCCTTACAGAACACTACTGACACTAAGCGTTCCTTGCGGGCGAGTCGCGGAACTGAGAGAGCCTGACCCGCTCACACAACGCACCATCTGAGAACACAAGTAGGGGCCCTCCCTCAGCGCTCTCATCCCACCCCACGTGGAAGCTGCAGCCAGACAGGGTTACTTCTACATGCACACGTGCACTCACACATTCATGTGCACACCACACACATGCGTGTGCATACCCACATGCAGTGCAACCTTGTACACACAACACACACATGCACTCACATCTATGCACCCACGTGCACACACTCACAAGCGTAACTATATGTACATATGTGCACAATACCCACACACGTACGTTTAGACCTACACTCACATGTACGTGCACATCCACACACACGTGTATACACAGCTCTGCACACTCCTCAAGCCCCAAACCCACACTCTCACCTTAAGCTTAGGCAGCCGTTTTATGGTCTTGAGGGGCCGCAGGACACGCAGGACTCTCAGGGACTTGATGGTGTTGATGTCTTTCCCTTTGGATCCTCTAGAAGGGAGAAGCCACACATGCAGACAGGCAGGATGCACACTCATGCTCAGATTCCACAAAGCCTACTGGGGTCTGGGTTAGGCTCTCCTGAGCATTTTGCCTTAGGCCCCAGGGCAAACACTCAGGAACAGCGAGGCCTCTGCATCTCCTCCTACAGGTTGCATGGCAAAGCCCTCATCTGAGCAGATGAGGGCCAGGGCTGGGTCAGCAGTACCTGGTGTAAGGGAATGCTGGGTTTCCAGCAGGAAAGAAGCCGTTCTCCCATACCACGTCGGCCACTTCTACCCCAGCACTCCCCTAAACCAGCTTCCTCTGGCCACCATGCTAAGACCGGCAATGGAAATAAAGAGGACAGAAGGGGGCTGGCCCCAGGACTGCAGACCTAGCCTGGGCCAGCCCATGGAAACCTACAAGCCATTAGTGCGAGAGCCTTCTGGAAGAGCTGGTTTCTCTTGCTTTCCAGCCCTGGTATAGGGAGGTAGGGAGGAACATGTCTGGATCTCCCTGACTGTACTCGCTCAGCTGCCCCCACACTCCTCCAGATGAGGTAAAACTGACAGAAAGGGGAGAGGGGAGGGAGGACAGGCGTGCTGGGAGGGGAGGAGGGGAGTAAAGTAAGAAAAAGAAAACGTTAGATGAATACAAAGGTGATACAAGGGACAATGCAATGCAAGGGGTGGACAAAGAAAGAAAGAAATACTAAAGGGAAGAGAAAGAAACAGAGAGGGAGGGAGGGAGAAAAAGCCACAGAGAGAAAGAGAGCAGCAGACAGAACCTGTGAGTCCTGATCAGGAAGCCCTCACAGGAAGCCAGAGCAGACCCAGGTGGCTCTCTCAGGCTGCCAGGGCCCCAGGAAATGTCAGACTCCAGGGGCTGGCCCTCCTACCAATCGAAAGCCAGGGCTGGTGGGCAGGGTGGGGGTAGCGTCCCAAGTGGCCTTCACAGACTTCCTAAGGAAGCGATTCTTAGAAGCAAGGCCACACTCCATGCTCAGCAGTGGTTGAGGACTCAGGGCCGGGGGCCCTATTCCATCCTGTTCAGAGGCCACTTCTCTCCAAGCTCCCAAGGCGCCTGCACATGAAGAGAGGGGGCAGGGCCACCAGTGGTCTTCTCTGGACTCCAGCCAAGCTCTAGGGGAAGTGAACTACGAGGCCCAGGCAGGATCTGTGGGTTGAGGAGAGCTGGAGAGCCCCAGCCCCCTATATCTCTCAAGACCCAGCTAGGGCCTACAGTCCAGAACCAGATCAAACTCTCTCTGAAACACCAAGCTTCCAGATGGGAAAAACCCAGCCTCCAGACCACCACGTCGGGTGTTTCTATACCCTAGCGTTCCTGACACCCAATCCCAAACGAGGTTCCTCCAGCAGCCCTGCTAAGACCAGCACAGAGAGAACAAGAGGCAGGGTGGGTGGGTGGACACCTGAGGGAGGCAGAAGGGAGGGACACCTGCTTTGGTTTTCTGGGGGGAGGGCTCTCTGCAGGGGCGGCCCTCGGGTGTTCTGTGTTCTGTTTCTCTCCTGCCCGCTCAGAGCCTTTGTCTTGCTGAGGCCACCAAGCTGGATTGTACCCCTTCCCCTGTGTCACTCCCAAGCCCCTCACTGACACTTTATATACAAAGAAAGCCGGCTAAGACCCCCACAGAGGCAGTTGTGGAGAACAGAGAGGAAAGAAAGCCCTGTTTCTGGAGAAGAGATGTGGGAAGGGATTTCAGGATGCCCGACATCCTGGCAGCCATGGTTGCAGCGGCTCCCCCCTGAGCCCTCACTGCCCTCAGGGCCCATGTCCCCACCCTCCAGCACTCACTTGGGGCACCTCCCCACCAAGGACTGGCCATGCCAAGCCCCAGTCCCAGCCCCAGCCCCAGCTTCCAGCCCAGCCCCTGGAGGTGAGGCAGGAACATGTGGCATGGGGACATGGCTCCTGGCAGCATGCATCCTGGACGGTGGAGGAGGATGAGCAGAGGTGAGGCATGGTGGTGAACCGGCCCACCAGGGGCCATGCTGTGCTATGATGTGGGGCAGTACGGGGCAGAGGGAAGGCATTACCCCATGAAGCTCCTACCGAGAGTCCAGCAAGAAGAGACAAAGAGAAGAGAGTCAGTGAGGAGGCCTCGCCCTCCCCAAGGGCTCAGAGAAGATGAAGACACCATCCCTCGGTGTCTGCATCACTGGGGGTCTTCCTAATCTCTGGATCTCCTCCACAGGTCCACCCAAGCCCCCCATACCTATCCCATGCCCGTCACCATGCAGGATCTGAGCCAATCCAGGCCCAGCCACAACAGGGCTGAGTGTTGCCTGCTATGGAGTCAGAGAAAATGGTCTAACGCTCCAACGGGGGAAGACACCCACCAGCACCACCGCCCAGCTCTGGCTGAACAAGTGGTGCAGCTAAGGTCAGGGCAGGTAGTTGCTCTGAAGGACCCGACAGGCAGGCACCGAATAACCCAGAGGACTGCCTGCACAATCTCAGAACCACAAGCTGTGGTAGGTCCAAGTAGGCCTTGAGATCTTCTTAACCCCACACAAGCCCAGCCCCAAGTAGACAGGAGCTACAGACAGCCCGCGCAGGCCAATGGGGCCCCTCCTTCCCTTATTCCCATACTCATTACAGCTCTGGGGACTGCAGCCCAGCCAGACCCAGAGGAGACACAGTACTTACGAGAAGGCAAATGCCACCAAGGCCCCACTGACCACGATGAAGTCCAGAATATTCCACAGGTCCCGGAAGTAGGCCCCAGGGTGCAGCAGCAGTCCCAAATCAATCATCTTCAGAGGAGAAACACGTATTAGGTGTACAATCTTTCAGGAAGAAAACCAGGGCCAGGCCGCAGAGTCATGGATTTGAGGAAAAGATGCTACTCAGGTCACACCCTCTGAGGCCCTCAGGGGGCCTTTCAACCTCAGTGCCATTGACCCAAATATCCCTCATTGGTAATGACTGGCTGAGATCTTCCCTGGGCCCCCTATCCCCTTGGAGCCTAAAAATGAGACGCCTTCCCCCATCACTGGGCTGCAGGAATACACAGCCCCAGGGAGCTCATGCCCCAACCCAGACCCTCAGAGGGTCAGCTCTCTGCAGCAGGAGAAAGGGCTTTGGGGGTTCACACGGACCTGGTGCTGCCACTCCTAAAGCTGTGATTTCCAGCAAGCACCTTAATATCTCTAAACCTCAGCTTCCGTGTCTATAAAATGGGATGACAAAAAAAAATGCTTCTCCCCCACCAGGAGTTTATAAGAGGAAATGAAGAAGCAGGCGTGATATGCAGATGCACACACACAGAAGTACCCAAGTCACAGGCACACCCGAAGCTGCACTGTAGTCAAAGACTGCACGCGTGTGTGTGTGCATGCAACACAGCTGAACACAGTGTGCGCAAACACATGCACCACCACCTGTCAGACACCGAAAAGGGAGCAGTGCCTGCCAATACTGAGAGACAGAAGCAATCACAATGAAATGGTCAGTCCTTAATCGAACATCAAACACTTGAGCTCTTTTATTTCATTCATTTGTTCATTTTTTGAGAGACAACATGCGCATGCTCAGGCAAGCAGGGCAGGAGCACAGGAAGAGGGAGAGAGAATCTTATGGATGGAGACGTGGGGCTCCATCTCATGACCATGAGATCATGACCTGAACTGAATCGTGTGTCGGATGCTTAACGGACTGAGCCACCCAGACGCCCCTGGAATTCTTTTACACAAGTCTTCGGCACCCACTCACCATGATGTTTGGGTGTTCAGGCCTCCACCCTCTCCCCAAGCTCCCCTTCTTCCCAGGCTGATGTCATGGGCCCTCCTCCTCTATCATGAGACAACCCCGAGGGTGGGGCTGAGCCCATACCTGCACATTCACGGAAGCCTGTAGCCCTTGCTTAGCATTGAGGTAGACACAGGCATGATGCTGGTGAGCTCTCCCCAAACTGGGATAACGCTGTGGTGAATCTTTCATGAACTGGCCTCTGCCTTCCACAACACCCATCACCACACACCTGTGCATGCACTCTCTCACTGAGCACGCACCCAGGGCACACCCACCACAAGCCCTCAAACAGCAGCTGCAGGGGCCCTGTGGCATCTCAGTCATGAGGGAGGATGAGCAAAGCCCTGGGGCCACCAGGGCAACTACATATCTCACCTTTATCACCATCTCGAAGGTAAAGACGCCTGTGAAAATGTAGTCCATGTACTTCAGAGCCTGGAACCAACAGGAAGGTTATTGTCAAAGGCCAGGCTGAAAGCTTGAGCCAAGACTGTTTCAGTGGGAACACGTTTTTCCTCCAGGCCTCTGAGCAGACAACTCCTTGCCCAGGGGTCCTGCGGGCCACTGTCGTGGGTGGAGCCCCCTTTGGCAGCGGCACTGGCCCTGGGCATTTCCTCACTATTCCTGTCTATAACTTGGGGCTGGGCCAGGAGGTGCCCCCAGACCCTCACCCCACACCCCTAGAGGGAGCAGACAGGACCCTGACACCTCCCAGCCCCTCCACAGCCTGAATGAGGTGCTCACGTTGTTCCTGGGCGAGTCTGTCCGCACAGGATCCTCGGCTGCCAGGGCAATGCTGCTCAGGGCGATGACCACAAGAATGACCATCTCAAAGTACCGCATGGTCACGATGTAATGGCAGAAGCGGCGGAGCCTGTGGGGCAAAGCACAAATCGCCAGAGGCCCACAGACGGGCCCGGCTGGCCACCCCCCCCCCCCCCGCCCCCTGCACCAGAGCACGTACTTGGTCTCTCCCTGAAAGAAGGTGTTACACCAGAACGAGCTCTACTAAGTATCTCTGTGTTGGGAGACAGCAGCCAGGTGACTGATGGTGACTCAGACTCTCGAGAGGGTGTCCCAGGAAGAGCGGTAGGAAGGCAGGGGCCAGCCAACTACAGCTCACAAGCCCCGTTTGTGTCCATAAAGTTCTATGAGAGCACAGCCACGCCTACGCGTTTACCTCTATGTGTGGACAGCCGTGCCCTGTACAGATTTACAGGCCTAGTGTACATGGCGTCGAGGGGCTGCTCAGAGAGGAGGCTGAGGACCAGCACTCCTGTGGAGAGTAGGCCTCTCTGGAGAGCCCAGGAAGCTCCTCTAGGTCCATATTGGTCCATGCTTGTCTGAGTCCCCAGAGCTGCGTGTGCACACCTGTACTTCAGTCCCCTGTCCACCTTCAGCACTAGTCAGCATCACTGACCACTATTCTGCTGTGTGGAGGCACATGCCAGACAGCAGAGTGCGGTGGTGAACAAGGGCACCACAGAACAGTGTAGACATAACCTAAAGGGAGACTCTCAGATGCTGACAGGTGCTAGAACACAGCAGCAGATGGTGACCCGGGAGGTCTGGGAAGACCTCTAAGAGGGCAGTGAAGGTGACAAGGAGGAGAAGTCACAGAACCACTGTACGGGGCAGACGTGTGTCCCACCTCTGGGTCCTACCCCTCCCTCCTGCCACCACTTCCCTATGCCCAGGGCCTGAGGTCTGAGAGGACCTCCCACACCCACCCACTTCTCTCCAGCCACACCCACCCACTTCTCTCTGCCTTGAAGGGCCCTACTATGCTCTTCTCCTCCTCACCACGACCACTGCCACACTCCACCCCCACACCCACCAGAGCCGCCCTACCCATGTCCATGCCTCCTTCTGTACGGACACACCTGTCCTCCCAGCTCCAGGATACTCCGTCTCTGCCTCTTTCCTTCTGCATCTCAGGACCGAGTATCCACCTTGACCTCCATCCCTAGCGTCTGCTCCTGAGCCCACCTGGCCCTGAGACGTCCGCCGGCCGCCCCGGCTCTGCAGGGTCTGCACTCACCTGCCCAGCTTGGTGGGGCCCCGGCCATGAGGCAGAAACTCTGGGTGTCATCCCTCCCATCTCCTTCCCTTTCCACATCTAGTTTATCATCAAGTTCCATAGATTCTGTCTCCAAAGTTTCTCCCCAAGCATTTCACTCCCAAACCTCCCCTTATGACATCAGATCTCCTCCGTCTCTTCCTGAAAACCCTGGCCACCCTACTAAGGGCCGTCCAAGGACTCTGCTGACATGCTGCCTGTGTTGCTGTTGACCGCCAGCTGCCTACAACCTTTCCGTGCTCCTCGGTGCTCTGAGCGCAGATCACGGCCTCTCCATAGGACTCTGGTCTCTGTGCTTTTCCACTCAGTTCTGTCTTCAGCTGTTCTGCACCTGACACCCTCACTTCTGGACCACTGTGATCTTTCTTCTCTCCACAAGGAATGTTTGTTCATCTCTCTTCACCTTAGCTCTCATCCACCCTCAGGATTCAACGGAGATCCCTTGCCTCCTCCAGGAAGGCTCCCCAACCTTCCCCAGCTGCTCCCAGATGTTGCCTGCTCCCTCCCGCACCGCACGGCAGTGCTCACAGGCAGGTCCACACTCCCTAACAGAGCAGAGGAAGCTCCCAGGAAATGTGTGTTGAGTGAAGGCGTGGAGAGAGGAAGAAAGGATGGACAATGGAGGCTGGATGGAGAGACTGCAGGCTGGAGGGATGGGGACAGAGGATAAAGCCCGACTCAACCAGATCTGGCTGCCTTCTGGCCTCCCTGCTCCAACACACTGGCCTTCAAGTGCTTCCACTTTCACTCTGTCTGTCGCCTCTGCCAGGGATGGTCTCCCTCCCCCTCCTCACCATTCTCACCTCCCAGTGAGACCCAACATGACATTCCCACCTTCACTTAGCTTATTCAGGACAGGGATCCTTGTTTGTTCTGCTCATTACCATGTATTCCCAGCACCTAGAATGCTGTTAGTACAAAAGTACTGGTTGACCTAATGCAGCTAGTTGGGCTGATGAGTGGATGAGAAATGCTGCTGACTTCGTGATAAACAGAGAGGCGAGAAACGGGCAGACCTGTGAGTGAATGTGGTGTGCACACACACGCATGTGTGGACGGTGGGCGTGATGGAAAGGTGGACAAATGGAAGCGCACGTACACGATGGACAAGAATTGGGTGCACGTGCGCAGCAACAAACGCTCGCTGCAGCAGGGGTTTAACAGCAAGGCTCTGGGACTGACTGACTGACTGGGTTCAAACCCCAGCTCTACCATTTGGGCTGACTGGCCATGTGTCTGTGGACAAGCCATGGACCTTTTCTGTGGCTACCTGTTCTCCCCTGTAGGGTGAGGTAACAGAAGTGTGTCCCTGTGGATTGCCATGATGCTCAGAACATTAGAACATGTAAAGTGCACAGAATCAGTGCCTGCCAGGTCACGTCAGCACACCCTGCTACTGTGCACTTGGATCATGGCCACGGGCATGGGACAGGCACACAGCATGGGCAGGTGAAGGAGACTCACAGGTTGGTGGGGCTTAAGCAGAACATGGAGCTGTACGGGACGATAGGTCGGGGGCCACTCCTCATCACGTCATCGGCTTCTGCCTCCTTCTTCCCTTCAGCTTGGCTTTCCAGGTCCACATTACCACCTACAAGGACACAGGGCCGCCAAGTTAGACGTGTGGTACGTGTGAAGCCCACATCACAGAGGTCTCACCCGGGCAACAGATGCTGTCCCATCACCAACCACACAGGTCTTCAGGAACCCAGCCAGGGAAGGGCGTGTGGCTAAGAACACAGCTTCACCTGAGACTCCCTCCGATCACAGTCAGATCACGACTGAGGACTGAGACAGCACTGGAGACCTCACTTCTCAGCTGTAGCAGGGAGTTGTATGGGTACCGGGAGCAGCACCAAGCACTGTGCCCTTGGCTGTGGACACCTCTGCCTCCACTGGGGGCCATTGGTCTAGATGTCCTACGAACACCAAAGTCCATCCCGGCCCCAGAGACCAGGGCCGGTAGGCTCGCCTCCCTGGTTCTGAGCTCAGTGCCTCCGTGAGGAAAGGTGAGAATGCCCCACTGCTTCTGCAGGGGTCTTGGGCCAGCAGGACAGGGAGGAGCCCTGGACATGGATGCCCTCCTGAACATGGTGGTCCAGCCAGACCCTGCCAGGGATTCTCCCCCTCAGAACCCCGGCAAATGTCCACAGAGCCAGGACAGTGACCCAGGGAGGACTTCAGCGCAGCCCACATCTCGCATGGGCTCTGCTCCTCACTTCTCACACCCCTGTCTCTCAGCCCCACCAATCAAACTACCCGGGGCTAAAATGGCCATGACCTTGTTCTTGTTAAGTTGATTTTATTGTCTGTGCAGTGTTTTTCTCACAGTGACATTTCTCACAGCAACTGTTAGCTATCCTGAAGTATGTCTCTGTTCTCGTGGGTAACAGAGTTCCTGAGACCCCCGGGGGAGGGCAGCGCAGTGGCCTGGAGCCAGTGCCTACTGGCGTACCTCAGTTTTACTTCTTACGAGACGCATAAAAGCAGAGGTTGTTAAAGGGTAGCAAAAATACGGGTGGTTATCCCCAGAGCCTGACTAGTCCTGCAGAGGACAGCTGGGCCAGATGTGGAAGAGCCCAGGCAGCAGCGGTCCATCCACCAAACTCCCTGCTGACGGCATAATTATATGATCTTCTCAGAAAGCAGTTTGGCAATACAGTCCTAACAAATTCTGTTTACTGATTTAATCTGTAAGACATTATCTTCCAAGGAAATCAAGCATGTTCTGTATTCACAAAGGTGTCTGTTGTTAAGTTCTTCTACAACCACAAAAGAAATAATAAAACGTACAGCCAGAGGAGAAAGACTAAGTATCTGAATCATTACACTAGAGATATTAAAAATGTCTACAAATAGTTTCCATAACAAAAGAAGCTTAGGATATCATAAGCTAAAAAAAAAAAAAAAGGCTACTCAACATGGATGGAACTGGAGAGTGTTATGCTAAGTGAGGTAAGTCAGGCAGAGACAGACAGATACCATATGTTTTCACTCCTATGTGGATCCTGAGAAACTTAACAGAAGACCATGGGGGGAGGGGAAGGAAAGAAAAAAAAAAAGTTAGGGAGAGAGCCAAAACATAAGAGATTCTTAAAAACTGAGAACAAACTGAGGGTTGATGGGGGGTGGGAGGGAGGGGAGGGTGGGTGAGGGGTATTGAGGAGGCCACCTGTTGGGATGAGCACTGGGTGCTGTATGGAAACCAATTTGACAATAAATTCCATATTTAAAAAAAAAAGGCTACATATTTGTATATCCCAGATGTACTCAACTCCAAAAAAATAATGTATATGGAAAGAGAAATAACACCAAAATAATAATAATAATAATAATAATAATAATAATAATAATGGTGATCTCTGAATGGTGATAGGAATTTTAATTCTCTTCACTATACTTTTAACAATTAAAAAATTTTTCCATGATGTGCATAGATTACTTTTAAATTAAGAAAACATATACAATTTTAAAACCGCAGCATTTCAGACTCTTCCATGGTTAACAGTAAGGCGGGACCAATATGGACTCAATGAAGAATTCTGCTGCTCAAAAGAAGAACAAAGATGCCAGGCCCTGGATGGAAATATTCCTCCTGAAACAGATTTACAGCAACAATAAAAGGCATCACTTAAGTCAAAGCAGACCAGGAAAAAAAGGAGAGGATCAAAATGAAACTGCTGAAGACTAAGTAAATTCATTGTTAGAAGCAGGTTATGAAAAACAACAACAACAACAACAAACTTGACAGTAACAAAAATTTAATCATGAAACAGGACACTTCATCAAGCAAAATGGCCAGACACAGAGCAAAGGATAAAGAAAGGGAGAGAAATCTGTGAAAAACAACCGTGTGCCAGACATTGTCCAAGTGTTCTATGCCTCCTAACCACACTCACTGCATATACCATCATCTCCATTTTCTTTCTTTGTTTTTTTTTTATGTTTATTTCTTTACCTTGAGAGAGAGAGAGCAGGGGAGGGGCAGAGAGAGAAAGAAAATCCCAAGGAAACTCCACACTGCCAGCACAGAGCCCGACGCAGGGCCCAAACCCACAACAATGAGATCATGACCTGAGCCAAAACCAAGAGCTGCACACCTCACTGACTGAGCCATCCAGGCGCCCCTATCATCTCCATTTTCTAGATTATGAACCGAGACATTACCTAGTGGGGACATGGCCTATCAAGGCTGGGGTAAGAACTCTGAGCCCTGGGTCCCTACAAGGTAAGGACATGAGGGTTCATACTGAACCGCTCCCCTCGAAGAGGGCTAAAGTGAGCCCAGACTGGTGGTGCCCTGAGCTTCTGGGAAATCAAAAGTAATGACAAAAGCACCCCTCATCTGGCCCGGTGGATTGGGCAACGCTTCTCAACTTGAAGAGAATTTAAACCCTACAGACACCCATACTATGGAAAGAATTTCTCTTCTATACATTCAGAATGGCACCAGCTACATACCACCCTTGGGAGAACTGAAAAAGTAGTCAATCAATTCATTTTCTAGAGGGCTTCATTGCCTCACAAAACCCCAGCCAAGAAATGGTGGATGAAGGTCAGTCACATATGAACTCAAAATAAAAAATACCACCAAATGAGGGGTGCCTGGGTGGCTCAGTTAGTTAAGCTTCCAACTGTTGATTCAGCTCAGGTTATGATCTCACGGCTTGTGAGTTCAAGCCCCCTGTCAGGCTCTTTGTTGACAGACAGCGTGGAGCCTGTTTGGGACTATCTGTCTCCCTCTCCTTCTGCCTCTCCCCCATTCATGCTCACTCACTCTCTCCCTCTCTCTGTCTCTGTTCTTCCCCCACTTGTGCTCTCTCACTCTCTCTCAAAATAAATAAATAAACCTAAAAAAAACCAAACCACCAAACATACAAGGAAGCACGATCACCATGAAATGAAAGACAGCAGAAACAACAGATTCAAACCCTCCATAGACTACAGATACAAGAGTACTTTTAGAGATTTTATTTATTTACTTTTATTTATTTATTTTTGAGAGAGAAAGAGAGGGCACAAGTGAGCGAGGGACACAGAGGGGGAGAGAGAGAGAGAGAGAGAGAGAGAGAGAGAGAATTCCATGAGAGAGGGAGAGAGAGAGAGAAGCGGGGCTCACCCGAAGCAGGGCTTGAGATCACCCGACACGGGGCTTGTGCTCACCCCATGCGGGGCTCAAACTCATGAACACAAGATCATGACCTCAGCCAAAGTCAGATGCTTAACTGACTGAGCCACCCAGGTGGTCCCAGATACAAGAATTAGAAAACAAATTTTAGATGAGAAATATAAAATAGCTAAATATAAATATGTAAAGAAATATAAAATGAATCTTAAATGAACAAACCATGAAAGCCTATAAAACTGATCCAGCATTTTCATGATCTGTGACAGAGAAATGTAAATGGACTCATCCTTCCACTGAAAACAACTATAAAAGCAGAACAAAATACATAATGTAACTGTTTAAAGGCACTGGGAACCAATCAATGTGGACAGAAGCCAAGAAGCTACACACCTTGGGAGAAGGAAAGCACAGAGGTGACCCCATTTTCCCCCAAGCTTTTCCCCTTAGGCCATGTTCCTATTTGCAGTGCAAGGAAATAAAACCCAAGCATAAAGCAACATTTACAACGGAGAAACAGAAAAAGACTGAAGTTACAGATTAACAAAGTGGGAATGAAGGGCAAAATCCCAGGGTGAAGTGCAGGGCAGAAGGGAGTCACTCCACCAGCCCCAATTAATTACCCTTCCTTCCCTGTTGCACATGTGCAAAATGAGGCTGGTCTCCACTAGAAGCAAATGCTTTCAAGGAAGCTCAAAGGAGAGAGGAGGATTGAAGGTTTGATATTGGGGGTCAATGACAACAGACATTTTACTTTGCTGTTACTTTTTATTGGGATTGTTCTTGTTTGTTAGTGTTCTAGTCTCAGAGTTGCACAGATCTTGAATCATTGCCCTTTACCTTCTCTTTTCTCTAAGGCCTATTATTTTCAGTACATGGCATTGTCAGGAATGAATATATCATGTTGTAGCAAGAATGTCTAGAGTTAAGGAAGACAGAAAATGATGTTAATTAAAAACACAAGAAATAATAAATGTTGGGAAGGATGTACAGAGAAAGAAACCCTTGTGCACTGTTGGTGAGAATGCAAACTGGTATCACCACTGTGGAAAACAGTATGGAGGTTTCTCAAAAAATAAAAACAGAATTACCACATAATCTTGTGATTCTACTACTGGGCATTTACCCAAAGAATACGAAAATATCAATCAAAAAGACATATGCACCACTATGGTTATTGCAGCATTATTTATAATAGACAAAAAATGGAAGTAACCCAAGTGTCCATCGATAGATAAATGGATATACAAGATGTGGCAAATATATACAATGGAACGTTACTCAGCATTCAGGGTGCCTGGGTGGCTCAGTAGGTTCAGTGTCCGACTCTTGGTTTCAGTTCAAGTCATGATCTCACAGGTTTGTGAAATAGAGGCCTGCTTCAGGCTCTGTGCTGACAGAACAGAGCCTGCTTGGGATTCTCTCCCTCTGCCCCTCCCACACTCGTGCTCTTTTTATCTCAAAATAAATAAATAAACTTAAAAAAAAAATAAAAAGAATGAAACAGCATGAATGGATCTACACAGTATCATGCTAAACAAAATAATTCAGCCAGAGAAAGACAAATACCAAATGATTTCATTCATATGTGGAATTTAAGAAACAAAACATTTGAGAGGCGCCTGGGTGGCTCAGTAGCTTAAGCGTCCGACTTCGGCTCAGGTCACGATCTCACGGTTCATTGGTTCGAGCCCCAGGTCGGAGCTCTGTGCCGACAGCTCAGAACCTGGAGCCTGCTTCAGACTCTGGGTCTCCCTCTCTCTCTGCCCCTCCCCAGCTCACACTCTGTCTCTCAAAAATAAACATTAAGAAAAAGAAGACATCCGAACAAACGAAATAAAAAGAGACAAACAACTATAAAAAGACTCTTACATACAGAGAAAAAACTGGTGGTTGCCAAAGGGGAGGTAGGTAAGGAATGGGTCTTAGCATTGCTCAAACGGGAACTTGGAGTAAAAACACCTGGAGACTTTGTCATGTGTGCACAATAGCATTACTAGATTAGTCACTAAAAAACAAAATAAAACACAACTGAACAAAATGGAAATAGAGTTCATAGCTTTAAACTAGTAAAGGGAAAAATGTGATATGTAAGCAAAAAAGAACCAATTATTTAATATTTCCAAAAGAAAGAAAAGAAGAAAAAAATTTGAGTTATAAATGCCAAAACAATACATGATATATTCTTCTCTTTAAAAAAGAAAAAAAAGTACAACACCCATTCATGATAAAAACCCTCAACAAAGTAGGCTTAGAGGGAACATACCTCACTATAATAAAGGCCATGAATGCGGGGCATCTGGGTGGCTCAGTCGGTTAGTGTCTGACTTTGACTCAGGTCATGATCTCACAGTTTGTGAGTTCGAGCCCCACGTCAGGCTCTGTGCTGACAGCTCAGAGCCTAGAGCCTGCCTCAGATTCTGTGTCTCCCTCTCTCTCTGCCCCTCCCCTGCTCATGCTCTCTCTCTGTCTCAAAAATAAATAAAAACATTTTAAAAATTTTGTTAAATAAACAAATAAGTAAAACCATAAAAAATTAATAATAGCAACAATAATAATAAGATACCTGGGAATAAACTTTAACTGAGAACGTGAAAGACCTATACTCTGAAAATTATAAAACACTGATGACAGAAATTGAAGATGACACAAACAAATGGAGAGATATTCCATGCTCATGGATTGGAAACACAAATACAGTTAAAAGGTCTATATTACCCAAAGCAATCTACAGATTCAATGCAATTTCTATCAAAATACCAATGGCATTTTTCACAGAACTAGAACAAATAATCCTAAAATTTGTATGGAACAAAATAAGACCCTGAATAGCCAAAGCAATCTTTATAAAAGAACAAAACTGGAGGTATCACAATCCCAGATTTCAAGATACACTACAAAGCTATAGTAATCAATAGTATGGTCCTGTCACAAAAACAGACACACAGATCAATAGAACAAAACAGAATATCCCAAATAAACCCATGTTTATATGATCAATTGATCTATGACATGCAAGCAAGGAAATGCAAAGGGAAAAAGTCTCTTCAATAACTGGAGCTGGGAAAACTGGACAGCTACAAGCAAAAGAATGACACTGGACCACTTTCCTACACCACACACAAAAATAAACTCAAAATGGATTAAAGACCTAAATGTGAGGCCTGAAACCATAAAAATCCTAGAAGAGAGCACAGACAATAATATCTGTGACAAACTATAGCAACATTTTCCTAGATATGTCTCCTCAGGCAAAGGAAACAATAGCAAAATTAAACTATTGGGACTACATCACAATACAAAGCTTCTAAACAGTGAAGGAAACAATTAGCAAAACAATTAGCAAAAGGATAACCTACTGAATGGGAGGAGATAGTTGCAAATCACATATCCGATACAGGTTAGTATCCAAAATATATAAAGAACTTATTATATAGCTCAACACCAAATGATCCAATTAAAAAAAAAAAAAAAAAAAAAAAAGACAGGGAAAAGACATGAAGATTTTCCCAAAACAAAGACACATAGATGGCTAACAGACACATGACAAGATGCTCAACATCACTAATCATCAGGGAAATGGAATTCAAAACCATGATGAGGTATCATCTCATACTTGCCAGAATGGCTAAAAATTAAAAACACAAGAAATAAGTGTTGGAGAGGATGTAGAGAGAAAGGAACCCTTATGCACTGTTGGTGGAAATGCAAAGTGGTGCAATCACTGTGGAAACAGTATGGAGTTTACTCAAAAAGTTAAAAATAGAATTACCACATGACCCAGTAATTCCACTACTGGGTATTTACCCAAAGAATGTGAAAACACTAATTCAAAAAGATATATGCACCCCTATGCTTATTGCAGCATTATTTACAAGGGCCAAAATATGGAAGCAGCCCAAGTGTCCATCAAGAGATGAACAGATACAGAAGATGTGTTATTGGGGCACCTGGGGGCTCAGTCAGTTAAGTGTCTGACTTTGGCTCAAGTCATGATCTCATGGTTCATGAGTTCAAGCCCTGCATTGGGCTCACTGCTATCAGCGCAGAGCCTGCTTCAGATCCTCTGTTTCCATCTCTCTCTGATCCTCCCCCACTTGCATGTGCTCTCTCTCAATCTCTCTCAAAAATAAATAAACATTAAAAAAAAAGATGTTCTTACTCAATACGTCTCCAGAGACAAGGAAAACAAAAGCAAAAATGAACTACTGGGACCTCATTAAAATAAAAAGCTTCTGCACAGCAAAGGAAGCAATCAGCAAAACTAAAAGGCAACTGACAGAATGGGCGAAGATATGTGCAAATGACATATCAGATAAAGGGTTAGTATTCAAAATCTATAGAGAACTTATCAAACTCAACACCCAAAAAATAAACAATTCGGTGAAGAAATGGGCAAAAGACATGAATAGACACTTCTCCAAAGAAGACATCCAGATGGCCGACCAACACATGACAAAATGCTCAACATCACTCCTCATCAGGGAAATACAAATCAAAACCACAATGAGATACCACCTTATAGCTGTCAGAATGGCTAACACTAACAACTCAGGCAACAACAGATGTTGGCGAGAATGCGGAGAAAGATGATCTCTTTTGCATTGTTGGTGGGAATGCAAGCTGGTGCAGCCACTCTGGAAAACAGTATGGAGGTTCCTCAAAAAACTAAAAATAGAACTACCCTATGACCCAGCAATTGCCCTACTAGGTATTTATCCAAGGGACACAGGTATGCTGTTTCAAAGGGACACATGCACCCCCATGTTTATGGCAGCACTATCGACAACAGCCAAAGTATGGAAAGAGCCCAAATGTCTATCGATGGATGAATGGATAAAGAAGATGTGGCATATATATACAATGGAGTATTACTCAGCAATCAAAAAGAATGAAATCTTGCCATTTGCAACTAAGTGGATGGAACTGGAGGGTATTATGCTAAGTGAAATTAGTCAGTCAGAGAAAGACAAAAATCATATGACTTCACTCATATTAGGACTTTAAGAGACAAAACAGACGAATGTAAGGGAAGGGAAACAAAAATCATATAAAAACAGGGAGGGGGACAAAATAGAAGAGACTCATAAATATGGAGAACAAACTGAGGGTTACAGGAGGGGTTGTGGGAGGGGGGATGGGATAAATGGGTAAGGGGCACTAAGGAATCTACTCATGAAATCATTGTTGCACTATATGCTAACTAATTTGGATGTCAATTTAAAATAATAAAAAATAAAATTATTAATAAAATAAATAAATGATAAAATATACAACGGAATATTACTCAGCCATAAAAACAATGAAATCTTGCCATTTGTGACAACATAAATGGATCTAGCAGATATAATGCTAAGTCAAGTAAGTTAGAGGAAAACAAATACCACATGATTTCACTCATGTGGAACTGAAGGAATAAAACAAATGAGCAAAGAAAAGAAACAAACCAAAAAACAGACACTCCACTATAGAGAGAAAACTGGGGATTTTTCCCCAGAGGGGATTTTTCACCAGAGGGGTGGTAGGTGAAACAGGTAAAGGTGATTAAGACTGCACTGTACAGAATTGTTGGATCACTATACTGTGCACCTGAAGCTAATATAACACTGTACGTTACTTATACTGGAATTTAAATAACTAATTAATTAAAATTTTTAGAAGGGAAAAAAATCCTGTAAAAGCTGGAAGCAATGAAAACCTGGTAGCAACAACCACATTGCTAAATAAATACCATTTCTCATCAAAGGTTCTAAAGAAGCCGACCATGAGATGAGGGTCCATGTGAAGTGACAGATTACTCCCAGAATAAACTGGAAGAAAGTGAGAAAAACAGAACAAGAACGAGAAGACAGCCAAGCAAGAGTGCAGTTTCAGGTAAAACCCTGGAACAGCAGGGTCAGGAGGCTCCCACAGAGACTCTGGAGTCTAAGTTAGACCTCTGAGCTGTCCCTACCTGCGGCTACAGGACTGGGCTTTCACACTCTCTACACTCTTCCTTCATGGCTCTGGCCACGTGGGAGATGTAAACTCTCCTGTTTGTCCACTTCCTGTCCTCTCCCCCCAGTGGTCACAGGTAGTCCTCCAAGAGGAGCTGAAGGTAAAGAGGAAGGAAATGTGTAGGAACAGCCAGTGTCCACCGCACAGGTGGTCTTGTACAGATGGCTGAATCCATGTCTGTGGCAGAAAAGGTACATAATAATCCTGGAACATGTTGTCATAGATAGAAATCAGAAAGCTATCAAAGACAACTACAGGCATGTGAGGTCCAAAAAACTCAACCTTAAGGGGCTCCCCACAGCCAAAGTTGATATAATCTGAGCATCAAAAAGTAACAGTGAGTTCAAGGATGAAAGCATATCAAACACATAAAAATAAAAAAAAAAAACCTCATGATGATGATTCTCATAAATTCCTTGTTGCTCATATTCAGAGTTTCTGGGCACCAACTCACTATTTCAAAGACCCATACATGGGCACCTGGGTACCTCAGTTGGTTAAGCATGCGACTCTTGATGTTGGCTCAGGTCAGGATCTCAAGGTTGTGAAGTCAAGTCCTGTATCAGGCTCCACGCTCAGCTTAAGATTCTCTCTCTCTCTCTCTCTGCCCCCTCCCCCGCTGACACTCTCATGCTCTCTCTAAAAAAATAAATGAAAAAAATAAGTAAAGACCCACGGGGCACCCAGGTAGCTCAATCAGTTAAGCGACCACTCTTGATTTCAACTCAGGTCGTGATATCACAGTTTTGTGAGGATGGGCCCCATGTTGGGCTCTGTGCCCTGACCACGCGGAGCCTGCTTGGGATTCTCCCTCTACCACCCACCTCTGCTCCTCCCCCACTCATGCTCACTCTGTCTCAAAAATAAGTAAACTTAAAAAAAAAAAGTAAAATAAAATAAATAAAGACCTGCACATAAAGGAACAGAATTAAGCATGTATGTTACTTAATACAAATACAAACTGTATTCCAAATAATTGATGTTTTTCCTCATGGAAAAGGTCAAAATAATAAATTCATAAAGAATGACAGAATTATAAATTCATCATTTTGTGACACCTGACGAAATCACAGACCTGGGTGACAGGCATCAGTGTCTACTAAACTCTTTGGGCAAAAGGCTGGTGGAGAGCTTACGGTGGATGGATCAGGCCAAACCCACTGATGAATCTTAATATCAGCAGAAGGAAAACACGATGACGCTAGACACTATGTATTCTCCTGATGTAATGCAATAGGAAGTGTTCACGGCCAACTATGAAGCTTCCCCAAAGAGTTTAGTCAAGTCTCTAGATCTATAGTTTACAAACAAGGGCAACTTAACCTCCTAGGGATATTTGGCAACGTGTCTGGAGATATGTTTTGGTTGTCAAAATCACACAGTGCTACTGGCATCTGGAAGACCAGGGATGCTGCTGAACATCCTGAAAACACAGGACTGCCGCCAACACCAAAACACAGTTCAGAAGATTGTTTTAGATCTGATTTCCAGTTAACAGGAGAGACTGAGGACAGAGGAATGTACTAAATGACACCATGATGCAATCAATCAAATCCAGAATGTGGGAAATTCTACAGGGCAAATGACATAGTTTCCTCAACAAATAAATGGTATGTACAAAATAAGAGGGGAGAAATAGTTATCGGATAAAAGAGACATACACAGACCAAGCAAAATCAGATGAGTAAACCTTAGTTGGATCCTGATCCTAAAAAATCAATTGTAAAAAGTTATTTTTGAGACAACTGGAAATTTAAACTTGGGATAGGTATTAAATAATATTATGAAATTATTATCAATATTATGAAATTATTACCAATATTGCTAGGCATACTAACGCTTTGGGGTTGGTTAAATCCTTAATTGTTAGAGGTGCTTATACTGTTATACCTAAACTAATAAACAAAAAGCACAGGGAAAAAAAAGGAGAAGTACAAAGTGAAACAAAAATATCAAAGTGTGGATAATTGCTTACGGGTGGGTGACAGAATAGGAGGGTTCATTATACCCGTGTCTCTACTTTCAAAGTTTCAATTTTCTTACAAAAAACAATTTCTGTAAGCAGCCTGGAGAGAAGACAGAGCCACACAAAAGAGCAATTTGGAGGCACTGCGGGCGTCTCTGCAGGAGACGGAGGGGGCACGATGCAGAGAGAACTGACATTCCATACAAAGCAAAACTACTTTCCACAATGTTAAAATAAAGATTTTGCAAGCACATTGAGAGAGTTTACCACCATCCAACCTCACTAAAAGAAATGAGAATAGATGTTCTTCGAGCACAAGGGGGGAAAAGGCAAATGAACGATCCAAAATACAAAAATTGATGAAATAGGAGAAGGTATAATGAAATGAACAGCAAAAAACGTAAAAAAAAAACAAACAAAAAACACATAAAGAAACTTCTGCCATTTGTAAATTCAAAGCTACACTTATAAGTAACTCATAGGTCAAATAAGAAATTATAATGACACTTGGGAAAAGATTTAGAAGAAAACTATGGTGTTTCAAAACTTGTGAGATACAACTAAAACACTGCTTAGAGCAAAGGTTAAAGCCTTAATAAACACATTAGCAAAACAGAGGAGCTTAAATGTCAGGAACTGAGTATCCAACTAATAACTGAAAAGAAGAATATTGTGGTAAAGATGAAGAAAAGCAGAAGAAAAAAAATAAGAACAGAAATCCACAAAACAAAGACACAATGGAAAAGATCAAGAAAGCCAGAAATTGAGACTTTGATAGTCTATTTAACTTGACAAACTTTCAGGGGGAAAAAAAAGTTTTTCAAGGAAGGAGAAAAGGAAGGAAGGAAGGAAGGAAGGAAGGAAGGAAGGAAGGAAGGAAGGAAGGAAATTAGAAATGTAACAGTGGCCACACTACAAATCCAGCAGAAACTAAGAAGAGGCTGGCTCCCATAGATAATGGCAGTCACCCACACTCAAGTTTTCCCCACAGCTTCTATAAACTAACTACAGGGCCAACAAGGAAAGGTAATAAAACAATCCACAGTCCATACTTAAAGCATATGGGAAATAAGAAAAATACAAGCTTAAAATTACATGTAAGTGGGGAAATGACCCCTGAAACCTACAAGCATGGATTGCGTGGAAGAGGCAAAGAACAGCAGGATCAAGGTGATGGTGGGACACATGGACACATCAAGTGTTCATCCAAGGAAGACAGGGCCCCACCCTAACCAAAGGAATACTGAGGTCAGAGACCTACTCCTAGGGACTCCCAGGACCTACACAGGACTGGCAGCAGTGAACTCAGGAAGACACTACTTCTGGTGGAAAAAGGCCCACTTGTGATGTGGGAAACAAAGGCAGAAGGAAATGTAGACAAAATTAATTTTCCTTATAACCTGCAGCCCAGTGACAAATACTTGAGGCAGACAGAGTACAGCTTTCCTCCAGGAACACCTTACTGTCTTAATGTTAATGATTTGCTAGAGGGGAAAACAACCTAGCTTGCTAATAGCCAGGCCCCCGGGATCCCAGTGAGTCCTCTTCAGCATATGAAAATCCTTTTGGAAAGTCCCCTTATCTTCACCTCCCCAACTCCAAAGTATATACATCAGTCACTCTTCACAACCCCACAGCAGCTCTTTCTGCCCATGGGTCCTGTGCCTGTGCTTTAATAAAATCACCTTTTTGCACCAAAGACATCTCAAGAATTCTTTCTTGGACGTTGGCTCCAAACCCCAACACTTCAAACCACATCACTTAGAAGGGAGCCACACTTTAGTGGCTTTCTGATGGAGGAAAAGAAAAACAAGTGGCTATGGCCCAGGGTCCTCCAGAGGTGGGGTATTACCACCAAATCAGAACTACACAGCATTCCCCACAAGGCATCACGGAGTACAGAGACTGGATTTCACCGTCCTAACAGAAGAGGGTGCTTTTCAATCAGAAAGCAAGTAAGCCACCCAAGCCCCTCCCTCCTCTCCACAAAATCACTGGTAATTACTGGTCCAGGAAAAGTCAACACACACACACTTCCTCATTATCAGAAAATGGAACCCAACATCCATACAAAGCTTCCACCACAGGAAAACAGAAAGTAAGGATGAAACATTTCAGATAATATAAAATACTCCACAAAAATCAACTGCAAAGCAGGGAAAACTGCAACACAACTTTACAACATGAATTACACACAATTAAACCAGCCACTGCTAACAAGAAAAATCATCACAAATAAGATTAAAAGCTCAAAATAAAAATGTACGGAAAACCTGACATGAGAGATGAGAACTGACCAAACTCAGGAGAGAAACTGAAAAAGAAATCATCTGAGAAATGAAGTGAAAGGGAAAGACAAGACAGTCTCAGAAATCACAAAAAGTCGAAGAGAAAAGAGACATGACTGAAATTATAGTAAAACAAAACAAAACAAAAAAAAAGATAGAGGTCAAATAAGCCAAGAGAAAGAGTGTGAAACAGGGAATGAGTTTTCAAAAGGATCAGGGATAAAGTGATACAGAAGACGAAGTAGATCAACATTTGTATAACTAGAATGTCTGAAAAAAAAAAAGTAAAACAATGGAAAAGAACTAACATTTAACCAGTGATCCCAGAATGTTTTCCTGAAATGAAATAACACCCATCGATTGATTTTTGACAAAAGTGCCAAATAATTCAATGGAAAAAGGACAACCTTTTCAACAAATGGCAACAGAACAAATGCATATCCTTGCGGGTTTGGGGGGATAAAAAGAACTTCTACCTTCAACTCATGCCCTATATAAAGATGAACCCAAGACTTCAACTCTTGGAAAGATGGCACAGAAGTGCTTTCCCCCATCCATCCCACTAACACAACTGAAAACCCTGGATGTCACATATAAGGCAAATATAGCAGGATTCTGAAAGGGCAGAGAGAAGCCAGATTGGTTAGGGACCTTGGGCCTTAAGAGCAACACAGCAATACGTTTTTCTTTTCTAGGTGTTCTTCTATGCCTCATATAACCTTGGTGCAGGAGAGGCAGCAACCCAGAAATGCCAACAGGCACAGATTTTAAAAGCCCCCAAAAAGTCAGCTCTCCCTAATGACAGGACCAGGAAAGGTGCAGACTAGCCAGACAGGAATCTTCTAGACAATAACCACTCTACTACAGCCAAACACCCCAGAAAAAAACTACAGTCCTATCTTGGTTCATATGAGCAGAGACCAAGGGGAGCACAGACTTCTACCCTCACTGGCCTATAATGAGGTACCCCAAAGCCCCTGCCAGGGTGGTATCAGAGAGAGCCGAGTAGGGAGTAGGGGCTGTCATCCTCACCCTGTGGGAACAATACCCCAACCCATGTTATATCAGGAAAGATTACATGGGTAGCCCAGACTACAATTCCTACCCAGAAGTAACAGCGCACCCCTTCCTTTTACTTGCCAGAATAAGTCCTAGTAGAAAGCCAGGACTTTACCACCACCCAGAGGTAATGAAATCCACCCCTGCTGTGTCAATGGAGGTCACATGAGAAGCAGTAACAAGGCACTCCCACCTCTCTCAGATAGGGTGGCATCAGTGGAGGCCCAGAAGGAACAAGAAGTTGGCTCCCACTGGGGGTCAACTGAGGTCGGATGAGAAACCTGTGCTTTCACCCCCATCTGTAAGTAATGAGGCAGCTCACTCACCCTCCCCCTGCTGGAGGGGTGTCACAGCAGACCAGCTAAAACAAAAGATTTAAATAAAACTTGGAGGTTTATAACATAATATTAAAATGTCTAGGTTTCAATTTAAAAAATCACTTGTCACACTAAGAATCAGGAAATGTCAATTTGAACGAAAAAAGACAAATAGACACCAAGATGATACAGATGATAGAATTATCTGAAAATGATTTTAAAGCACCCATCATAAAAATGCTTCAGCAGACAACTAAAAACACACTTAAAACAAATGAAAAACTAGAAAATCTCAGCAAAGAAATAGAAAGTTGTAGCAAAGAAATAGAAGATATATAAAGAATTAAATATAAATTTAGAACTAAAAAATACAATAACTGAAATTAAAAACTCAATAGATGGGCTCAACAGCAGAATGGAAGGCACAGAGGAAAGAATCAGTGAATGGGAAGACAGAACAATAGAAATTACCCATTCTGAACAACAGAGAGAAAATAGACTGAAAAAAGTGAACAGAGCTTCAGGGACCTCTGGGACTAGGACAAAAGATCTACCATTCATGTCAACAGAGTCCTGGTAAGAAAAGAGAAAGAGGGCAGGGCTGAAGTATTCAAAGACAGAATGGATGAAAAAATTTCCAAATTTGGCAAAAAGACACAAACCTACAAATTCAAGAAGCTGAGCAAATCCCAAACACAATAAACCTAAATAAACCCACGCCAAAATACATCAAAATCAAACTTCTGAAATATAAAGACAAAGAAAAAAATCTTGAAAGCAGCGAGAGAGAAACAACAGCTTACCTATAGGAAGAAAACAATTCGAATGACAGTGGATTTCTCATCAGAAACCATGGAGGTCAGAAGGAAGAGGCACACGTTTTTTCAAGTGCTGAAAAAAAAAGAACTGTCAACCCAAAATTTACACCCAGTGAAAACATCCTTCAGGAATGAAGGGAATATCCAGATACTCTCAGATGAAGGAAAACTTAGAGAACTTGTCACCTGCGGACTACCCTAAAAGAAACACTAAGGAAAGCCCCTCTAAACAGAAAGTAAATTATGAAAGAAGAAATATTGGAATTATAAGGAAAGAAGAAAGAACAATAGAAGAAGTAAAAATATGGTTAAACACAACACACTTTCCTCCTTCTCCTCCTGTGTTTTCTACGTTATGTTTGACAGTTGAAGCAAAAATTACAACATACACTGATGTGGTTCTAAATATATGCAGAGGAAATAATTAGGACATTTATACACAGGAAGGAAAAAGAGAAGTATATTTCACTTAAACTGGTAAAATGACAACCCCAGTAGACTAGAATAATTTATTTATATAATGTAACACCTACAGCAACCATTAAAAAAAAAAAAAAAATACAAAGACTTACACTCAACAATACTACAGAGAAATCAAAATGGAATTCTAAAATACATACAAGTAACCCACAGGAAGGAAAAAAAAACAAAGAAAGAAACCAGAGAAATATAAAACAAAAAGAACAAACAAAAAATAAAACAGCAGACTTATTATAACATATGCAATTACATTAAATGTAAATGGTCTGAATATGCCAAATAAAAAACAGAACTGACAAATATGCCAAATTAAAAACATGACCCATCAATATGCTATCTATAAGAAACTAACTTAAAATATAACCATATAGCTAGCTTGAAAGTAAAAAGGTGAAAAAGATACATCATGCAAATATTAATCAAAATAAAGTAGGAAACAGTATATTCATATCAGATAAAGTAGACATCAGAGCAAAGAAAATTATCAGGTACAGAGAGACACATTACACAATGATAAAAGAGTCAATCTTTCAAGAAGACATCAATTCTAAATGTGTATGCACTCAATAACAGTGCTGCAAAATATGTGAAGCAAAAACTGATAGAAATGACAGAAGACACAGACAAATCCACGTTTATAGTTGGACACTTGAACGCCCCTTTCCCAGCAACTGACAGATCTAGACAGAAAATCAGCATGCACACAGAACTCCACACCATATACTCTTTTCAAGCACCCACAAAACATATACCAAGATATGCCATATCCTCAGCCATAAAACAAGCCTTAATAAATTCAAAATAATTAAAATCATACACAGTATGTTCACTGACCACAAAATCATCAAGCTAGAAGTCAATAAGAGAGAGACAATAGGAAAATCTCGAAACCCTTGGAAACTAAACCACACATTTCTAAACAAACCATGAATCAAAGATGAAGTCCCAAGGGAAATTTTTTAATGGAATTGAATGAAAATTAAAATATATCAAAACCTGTGGGATACAGATAAAGCAAGTACTAAAAAGAAAATTTAGGGGTGCCTGGGTGGCTCAGTCAGTTCAGTGTCCAACTCTTGATATCTGCTCAGGTCATGATCTCAAGGTTCATGAGATCAAGCCCCACATCAAGTTCTGCACTGACAGCGTGGAGCCTGCTTGGGATTCTTTCTCTCCCTCTCTCCCTGTCCTTCCCCTTACTCATGTTCTCTCTCTCCCTCTCAAAGTAAATAAACATTTTTTAAAAATAAAAAAAAAAATTTATAGCACTAAATGTTTACATTAAAAAAGAGGAAAGGCCTCAAATCAATAACTTAAGCTCCCATCTCAAGAACTAAAAAAGGACAAAATAAACCCAAAGAAACAGAAAGAAGAAAATAATAAAGCAGAAATAAAATGCAATTGTAAACAGAAAAACAGAGAAAATCTAGGAAATAAGAATCTAATTCCTTGAAAAGATCAGGGAGATGAACAAACTTTAGTGAGACTCACAGGAAAAAAAAAAAAAAGAGAGAGAAGACACAAATCACCAATATCAGGAATAAGACAGGGGTTGTCACCACAGATCACAAAGACATCAAGAGGATAATAAAGAAATACTACAAACAACTATACATACATAAATTTGACAAATTAAATGAAATAACCAATTCCTTCAAAAGCACACACTACAACTCACCCAATGTGAAATAGGTAACATGCCCTTATCACTATTGAGAATATTTTTTTTAATTCCAAAAGAGACATGCTTTATTTCCAAGTTCTACCAAACGTTAAAGAACAATTAACACCAATTCTATACAATCACCTCCAAAAAAAACCAGAAGAAGGAACGCTTTCCAATTCATACTATGAATTCAGTACTACTGTGATACCAAAATCAGACAAAGACAGCATGCACACATGCATGCATACCACACACACACACACACACACACACACACACACACAGAACAACAAAGCACCAATATCCCTCATGAATACAGAGTCAAAATTCCTTAACAAAACATTAAGAAACAGATTTCAGCAATATATAAAAATAATTATACACCATCACCAGTAGAGTTTATCCCAGGGATGCAAGGCTGACTTAATATTTGAAAACCAACCAATGTAAACTACCATATTACAGAAGAAAAATCACATGACCCCATCAATTGATGCAGAAAATCATTTGACAAAATGTAGCACTAATTGAATATAAAAAAAACTCTCAGAAAAAAAAGGAATAGAGGGGAATTTTCTCAACTTGATAAAGAACATATATCAACACACCCTCCCAAAAAAATCCTACAGCTAATGTCACACTCCATGTTGAAAGACTGACTGTTCCCTCCTCCCACAAGATAGGAATGAGAGGACGTCAGTTCCACCACTGCTGTTCAACACACTTGTGGAAGTTGACAGTAAAATGAGGGAAGAAAAAGAAATAAAAGGCACACGTGTCATAAAACTGTTCATTATCAGATGACTTGATTACGCAGACAATCCCAAGGTATCTACAAACTAAATACAAACCAAAATTACACAATTTCTTTAAAATCTGATGAAAATGAAGACACCAAATGTCAGAATCTATAAGATACAATTAAATTAGTAATCAGAGGAAAACTCATAGCCTTAAATAATCATATAACAAAAATTAAAGAATAAAATAAGTAAACTAAGTCTCTAACTCAGGAAGCTAGAAAAGTAACAACATAGTAAAACAAAAAGGCAAGAAGGAAATAATGAAGATAAAATTGAAAAGTAACATTTAAAAAACACTTAAAAAACAAAATCACAGAACTAATAAAATGCTGGTTCTTTTTATGAAAACCTACAAAACATATAAATCACTAATACAATCAAGAAAAAAAGAGGGAAACAAAGTACACAGGATAATGATACTAATAACGGCAGACACATGACTTTGAATTTGTCAAAACCCATAGAATGTACAACACAAAGAGGGTACCCTAATGTAAACTATGGACTTTAGTTAATAATAATATTTCAATATTGGTTAATCAATTGTAATAAAATGTTAATAATAGGGGAAAACTGTGTTTGGGGAGATTATATAAGAACTCTGTATTTTCTGCTAATTTGTCTACAAATCTAAGACTATTCTAAAAAATAAACCATTAAATAAATAAATAAAATACACAGGGTAAAAAATGACAAGGGGGGAAACAGAGGAAGTGCTTTTAAAACACTTAAGCCACTTCTTTGCATAACTGTATATATATAAATTGGAAAGTCTAGATCAAATGATCAGTTCTAAGGAAATTGTAATTTACCAAAGAGATCTCAGGAGATAAGAAGTTTAAACAGACAATATCCATACAGAAATAGAGAAATTATTAAAGAATTACCCTTCCAAAAGAAACCTGAGCCAGATGATTTCACAAGTGAATTCTACGAAATCTTTACAGACCAAGCAATCCTATGCTACTTAAACTATACCAGAAAAGGAAAAGAAGAAAACTTTCTTTTTATGAATCAGTAAGGGTTATGTCCTACAGACCGCTTTGGGTAAATTTTCCCCATAGAGTTCTCCTTAGTTTTATAATACCCTCACTTCAGGAAAACATAGGCATCTCTCATTACAATGTTGTTGGGGTTTTTTTTTGGCTGATGTTTATGTAGGAAAAATGTATACTTCCCCCAAACTCAACAGAACATTTTTAAAAAGTTTATTTATTTATTTTGCAAGAGAGATAGCATGAGTGGGGGGAGGGACAGAAAGAGAGGGAGAGAGAGAGAATCGCAAGCAGGCTCCACTCTCAGCACAGGACCCCACACAGGGCTTAATTTCATGACCACGAGATCACGATTGGAGCCAATATCAAGAGTGGGACACTTGACTGAAACACCCAGGTGCCTCTCAATACAACATTTTTAACAACAACAACAACAACAACAACAAATGTAGGGAAAAACTCTCAGGCAAGATTCCAAATTCAGTTGGTTGACTATTAGAATCATGTGTGAATGTTTTTGAAAAATGCAATAAGTTTCAATAAAGGACGTGTCCAAAGCAATTGCTTGTTAACAGCTATTTTAACTGTGGTGATCAGGGAGGGAAAGCATTTTATGTCCTGATATGATAGTTGATACTTTTCAGTGTTTAACTATGCTTTCGTTATATTTTTAAAAATTTACTGAGGATTTTGAGTACAACCAACTGTAATACATTAAAATTTTTATAGGACATTATAATTTTCCCATTTAAAATAATAGGAAATTTAGGGGTGCCTGGATGGCTCAGTTGGTTGAGTGTCCAACTTCGGCTCAGGTCATGATCTCACAGCTTGTGAGTTCAAGCCCTGCGTCGGGCCCTGTGCTGACAGCTTGGAGCCTGGAGCCCGCTTTGCTTTCTGTGTCTCCCTCTCTCTCTACCCCTAACCCACTCACATTCTGTCTCTGTCTCTCTCAAAAATAAATAAACATTTAAAAATGTTTTTTTAATAAATAAAATTAAGTAATAGGAAATTTGAAACATTATAACATTTGACTTTCAGTGATGGATACATTAAGCATATTGTAACTATATAGTATTCATATCTAAACCTTACAATACTTAAAGATAAGATAGGAAAACTATAGAACACATCTCACTCTAAAATATGGAATATAATGATTTGTAAGAAATATATATTTGCTCTAAAATCTATTTCACAGATACATTTGGCCTTCCTCCAGTTTCTGAGAAACATTTCAGAGCCATAAAGGTGACATGGGTGTCCTGTTACTAATGAAGGTGACTTGTGGACTCCATCCAAGGGCTGGGACTTGTTGCCAGGAGGACTAACCACATGATTAAAGGGTTGGAACTTTCAGCCCCAACCCTGACTTCCAGGGAGGAAGTAGGGGATGGAGGTTGGACCAGCCAATGGTCAACGACTTAGGACTGCAACAAAGCCTGCATAAAACCCAAAGACTGGGTTTAGAGAGCCTCTGGATTGGTGAACAGGTAGGGATTGGGAAGAGTGGCGTGCCAATAAAGGGCATGGAAGCTCCACACCTTTTTCTCCAGACCTCACCACACATATTTCTTCATCTAGCTGTTGATTCTTATCCTGTTTCATATCCTTTAACAAGCTGGTAAACATAAGTGTTTCTCTGAGTTCTGTGAGCAAATTTAAAGAACTTAAGGAAAAGGTCATTGAAACCTCCAATCGCAGTTGGCAGGTCAGAAGCACAGGCGACGGCCTGAGGCTTCTGACTGGTGTCTGAAATGAGGGCTTGTAGATCTCAGTCTTGCAGGCTGAGCCCTTAACCTGTGGAATCTGATGGTATCTACTGGTAGGTAGTATCAGAATTGAGACAAACTCTTGGACACCCTCCTGATGTCTGAGAATTGCTTGGTACCTGGGGACCCTCTTCATGCTGGACTTGGGTCTGGGAACGCTAAAAGAACTGGTGTCAGTAAAAAGTATCAATCCAAAAATCCTACATAAAATATTAACAGAATGTAACATCACATTTCAAAATATGTTAACTGGGGTACCTGGTTGGCTCAGTCAGTAAAGCATGTAACTCTTGATCTTGGGGTTGTGAGTTCAAGCCCCACATTGGGTGTAGAGATTACTTAAAAAATAAAAATCTTTTTAAAAAATGTTAACTAAGCGGGGTTTATTGTAAGATCACAAAGACAGTTCAATGGTAAAAAGTTCATTACTATAAATCTCCATATTTAAGGGGGAAAATGTATGATGTCTAGCATGCTAAAAAGGCATTCAACAAAATTCAACATCTATTCCAGACAAATACTTACTGAAATAGGAATTTATGAGTACTGTACCTTGATTTTACACACACACACACACACACACAGACACACACACACACACACACACACACCTCAAACCCAAATACAGGCAGAAACAAGGTAAGGGTACCCACTAAGTCCACTGTTACCTGATAGTGTATTTAGCCAATGCAATCACGCAAAAAATTAAAAAATTAGAAAAACAAACAATGAGAGGTCTAAGATTGGAAAGGAATAGTTAAAGCTGTATTTGTAGAAGTTTTGACAATGTACTTAGAAAGAAACCAGAGTCAGTGCTAAAAGTAATACGCAATTTGAGGGTTCAGAAAAGTAGGAAGATACAAAACTGACATTTAAAAAGCAATAGCCCAGATTTCCACACCCAGCAGAGGCCAAGACAGAACCCAAACTAACCCTTGCACCATTAACAATCATAAATACTAGACATTAAGAGAATGAAAAGACAAGCCACAAACTGGGGGGAAATATTTGCAACCCAATTAAAAAGTGGGCAACAATGTCTGTTCTCAGACCACAATGGAATTAAACTAGAAGCCATAACAGAAGGATAACTGGAAGTCCCCCAAAGACATAGAAATTAAACAATACGCTTCTAAGTAATACATGGGTCAAAGAAGAAATCTCAAGACATTCAAAAATATTTTTAACTAGGGGCACATGGTTGGCTCAGTCAGTTAAGCATTGGACTTCAGCTCAGGTCATGATTTCGCAGTTCGTGAGTTCGAGCCCCACATGGGGCTGTCTGCTGTCAGCACGGAGCCTGCTTTGGATCCTCTGTTTCCCTCTCTTCTGCCCCTTCCCCTCAAAAATAAATAAACATCAAATAAAAACATATATATATATATTTTTTTTAACTAAATGAAAATGAAAACACAACTTACCAGTTTGTTGAATGCAGCAGCAATGCTTACAAGGAAATTTATAACACTGAATGCATATATTAGAAAATGAAGATTTAAAATCAATAATCTAAGCTTCCACCTTAGGAAACAAAAAGAAAAAGCATGCTAAAAGTAAGCAGAAGAAAAGAAATAATAAGAATTAGAGCAGAAATCAATGAAACTAAAAAGAGAAAATTAATAAAGAATATCAACAAAACCAATGCAACTGTTTCTTTGAAAAGATCATTAAAATTGATAAGCCTCTATTTAGACTAACTAGGAAAAAAGAGGGAAAACACAAATTACTAATATAAGAAATGAAAGAAGGGACATCACGACTGCTCATGGACATGAAAAGGATGATAAAAGAATACTATGAACAACTCTTATGCCCACAAATTTGATAACCTGCATGTAATGGACCAATTCCTTGGAAAGACAAATCTCCTTGAAACTCACACAAGAAGAAATACACAATCTAAACAGGCTTCTGGGGCTCCTGAGTGGCTCAGTCGGGTAAGTGTCTGACTTCGGCTCAGTTCATGGCTCCTGAGTTCGAGCCCCACATTGGGCTCTGGGCTGACAGCTCAGAGCCTGGAGCCTGCCTCAGCTTCTGTGTCTCCCTCTCTCTCTGGCCCTCCCCGTCTTGCACTCTGTCTCTCTGTCTCTCTGTCTCTCTGTCTCTCTCTCAAAAATAAAAATTTTTTTTTAAATAAATAAATGAAAATAAAAATAAATAGGCTTCTATCTATTAAAGAGATTGATTCATAAATTAACTACCTTCCAAAACACAGAAAGCACCAGGCCCAGATGGGTTCACTGATGAATTCTACCAAACAATTAAGGAAGAAATTATACCAATCATCAACAATCTCTTTCAAAGGATAGAAGCAAAGGGAGTACTTCCTAACTCATTTTATGAGGTCAGCATTCCCCTAGTAACAAAACCAGACAAGGCATTACAAGAAAACTGGTTAGACCAATATCTCTCATGAACATAGATGCAAAAATCCTCAACAAAATATTAGCAAATCAAATCCCCCCAAAAGTATAAAAATAATCATATACCATAACTAAATGGGAGAGCTGTGTCAGGTATTCAAGGCTGGTCCAACACTTGAAAATCATTGAATGTAACTCATCCCATCAACAGATTAAAAAGGAAAAGTCACTTGATCATATCAATAGATGCAGAAAAAGCATCTGACAAAATCTAACACCTACTCATTATAAAATCTCCCAGTGAACTAGGAATAGAGGGGAATTTCCTCAACTTGATAAATACTCTCCACAAAAAACCTACAGCTCACCTCATACTTAACGATGAGAGACTTGAAGTTTTCCCACTGAGATGAGGTACAAGGCAATGATGTCACCTCTCACCACTCCTTTTCAACATTGTGCTGGAAGTCCTACTAATGCACTAAGGCAAGGCAAGGAAACAAAACGTATATAGATTGGGAAGGAAGACATGAAACTGTCTTTGTTCACAGATGACATGATAATATATATGGAAAACCAAAAGAATCAACAACAACAACAACAAACTTCTGGAACTTAAAGTGATTTAAAGTTGCAGGATACAAGGTTAATACACAAAGGTCAATTGCTTTCCTATTTACCAACAATGAATGAGCAGGATTTGAAATTTAAAGCACAATATCATTAATAGAACTACCCTATGACCCAGCAATTGCACTAGCAGGGGTATTTCCAAAGGATACAAAATGCTGATTTGAAGGGGCACATGCACCCCAATATTTATAGCAGCATTATCAACAATAGCCAAATTATGAAAAGTGCCCAAATGTCCATCAACTGATGGATTAAAAAGACGTGGTATACATATACAATGGAATACTACTCAGTGATGAAAAAGAATGAAATCTCGCCATTTGCAACAACATGGATGGAACTGGAGAGTCTTATGCTAAGCAAAATAAGTCAGTCAGAGAAAGACAGATATCACATTTCACTCATATGTGGAATTTGAGAAACTTAGATGCACATAGGGAAAGGGAAGCAAAAATAAGAAACAGAGAAGGAGACAAATCGTAAGACACTCTTAAATGCAGAGAACAAACTGAGGGCTGATGGGGGTTGGGAGGTTGGCGGGTGGAGTAAATGGGTGATGGGCATTTAAGGAGGACACTCATCAGGATGATCACTGGGTGTCATTTATAAGTGATGAATCACCGGGTTCTACTCCAGAAGCCAAGACTACACTGCCTGTTAACTAACTTGAGAATAATTAATTCATATTAGCTCCCCCCAAAATGAAATTCTTAAGTATAAATCTAACAAAGTATCTACAATATCTATACGTAGAAAACTGAAACTCTGATGAATAAAACCAAAGAACTACATAAGGATACAAATGTTCCATGTTCATGGATAGGAAGATTCAATATTGTCAAGGTGTCAGTTCTTAACAACCTGACCTATAGATTCAATGCAACCCCAAGCAAAATCTCATCAAGTTATCTTATGGATATCAACAAACTGATTCCAAAGTTTACATGGAGAAGCAAGAGACCCACAATAGCCAACACTTCAATACAGAAGGAGAAGAACAAAGTTAGAGGTCTGACACTACCCAACTTCAAGACTCACCATAATATTACAGTGATCAAGACAGTGCTGTATTGGTAAAAAATAGACAAACAGGGCAAAAGAACAGAATACAGAGCTCAGAAATAGACCCCAGAAATAGAATCAACTGATCTTTGACAAAGAAGCAAAGGTAATCAGTGGGGCAAAGATCACCTCTTCGAACAAATGGTGCTGGATGTCCACATGCAAAAATGAATATACATAGACATAATACCTTTCACACAAGTTAAGTCAAAACGGCTCACGGGCCTAAATGTGAAATGCATAAAACTCGTAGGGGATAACACAGGAGAAAACCTAGACGACTCTGTTTCTGATGATCCTTTTTAGATGCAACACCAAATATATGATCCATGAGAAAAATAACGTATCAGCTAGAATTAATAAATTCTGCTCTGTGAAAGATAACGTCAAGAGAACAAGATGAGCCACGGATGGGAAAAAATATTTGTAAAAAAACACATCTGATAAAAGAGTGTTATCCGGGATATGCAAAGAACACCTAAAATTTGAAAATAAGAAAACAACCAGATTAAAAAATGGGTCAAAGATCTTAAGAGACACCTCACTGAAGAGGAAAAGACAGATAGCAAATAAGTATATGAAAACAATGTTCCACATCACACATCATTAGGAAAACGCAAACTTAAACAATTTGATACTACGACATACTTACTAGCCTGGCCAAAATCTGGAACACTGACAATACCAACTGCTGACAAGGATGTGGAACAATAGGACCCTCGTACGTTACTAGTGGAAATGCAAAATGGTATAAGCAGTTCAGCGGTTTCTTACAAAATGAAACACAGTCTTACCATATGATACAGCCATTACTCCCCTTGGTATTTACCCAAAGAAGTTGAAAACCAGTTCACACAAAATCTTGCACACGTTTATAGCAGCTTTATTCATAATGGCCAAAATTTGGAAGCAACCAAGATGTCCTTCAATAGGTACGTGGATAAATAAACTGCAGTATCCCCAGACAATGGAATACTATTCAGTGTTAAAAAGAAATGAGCTATTGAGCCATGAAAAGACATGGCAGGAACCTGAAATGCATATTGGTAAGTGAAAGAAGCCAATCTGAAAAGGCTATACACTGTATGATTCCAACGCGATGACATTCTGGAAAAGGCGAAACTACAGAGACGGTAAAAAAGATCAGGGGTTGCCAGGAGTTGGGGAAGAGGGGCTTGACAAAAGTCAGGTGGGAAGCCTGGGCCGATCCTCAAGTTTATCCAGAGAGACTCAGACCAGGGGGGTTGCTTTCCAGGAGTCTGGTAAGACAGACCCACTATTACCCATGGGAAGGGAAACCAGGGATAGGCCAGGGAAAGCACTCTCCCAAGGAAGCAAAAAGGAGGAGAGCTTAAGCAGCTGGAGCTGGCCATCTCCCGTTGCCACACCTAGCACTGTGCACCGGTTCACAGGCCCCAGGTGAGAGCACCTGAGCAAGAGGTAACAGACACAGACACGTGTCTGTGTTTGTGGACACATCTGCAAATACAGGCAACACCAGGTGGTGGCAACTGGTCTACTCGAGACCTAAATCTTCATTTGGCCTTGCACGTCAGCTCTGCTTCTGTGGTATCTTCCCCTCCCCGTGGAACGCCTTCTCTGTCCTCGGCGCTCACGAGAGGTCTATGCACCTTCCACACAGTATGAGGGGACGGTATTTGTCCGTCTTGTCCCTACAAGGTGGAGTGGCCTGAAAACAGGAGCAGTATCTTGTCCACCCTGCACCCTCAGTTCCTGCCCTCATGGTCAGGCAGTCAGGCATGGAGTGGCTGCCCAATCAGGCTCACGCTCACGTGTGAGTGAGTGAGTGAGTGAGTGAGTGAAAGAAAAAAGGGGCTGAGGCAAAGGCCTATGGGGATCTTAGTGCAGGGATCATAGGGCAAAGTAAGTCGGTAGGAATACCAGCACCCCGACAACTTCCTCCTCCTCACCCACTAGTTCTCAGCCCCCATCAAGTCTGGGGACATGGTCCTTAGCAGCTTTCACACAACTATGAAGAGCTGTGACCATCCTGAGGTCTGCTCTCCTGATGAGACCGTAAGCCCCACAGTTCCACTCCCCCCCGCTATCCCCAGCACTCTCACACCACGCCTGGCACTGAGCCGGTAACTTGCACATATTTTTGGAAGGGAGGAGAATAGAGTTTAAGTGGCATGTGATAGCAACAGTGCTCCTCTGGGGCATCGGAAACAAAGAGACATCAAGGCACAGATGCTGACCACAAAGGACTCTGTCTCGAGCTGGTGTAGACAGGCTCACACAGGCATGCTCTGTCCCCAAGCGGCTGCCGTGGAGAGAGGGGGACGGGGGAGAGCAAACTGGGCCTGCATAAGGTGGGCCCTGCCCCGCTGATACGGGGAGATACTCACTGGGAACAACCGTGGTCTCCCCAGGAGGGCCGGTCAGCGTCACCGGGATATGCACGGTGGCACTCCGGTCCGAGGGTCGACTGCCCATCCGTGTGACATTCCGCTGATTGTCTGCATCTTCTGGCTGTTCCTCCGCCTTCGGTAGGCAGGTGCTGGGCAGTGCACGTACAGGGCCCCCACCCGTCATCTCACTGGCCTCCAGGTCACAGCGTGGCTCCCTGCGCCCAAGAATGCACATCAGACTCTGCTGCAGCCCTAAACTCCTAGTCAGTCTGCAAAATCCAGCTCCTTATGCCCTGGTGCAAATCAGATAAACCCCTGACCACTTCCTCTGCTACTCTGACGTTTCATATGCTTTCCATCACTTTGTACACTTCTGTGTTTTCAGGTCTGAAAAGTAAAAATGGGGCCGACTCAACCTGTCTGTCCCTGGCACACGACCAGGCATGGCTGGCATCACACTATGTATATAAAAGGGAATTATGTGCAGAGCGAAGAAGCCCAGAAGAGGGTGTTTCTCTAAGCTACTCCACCTGCGGCCCCTCCAGACCAAAGGCCCCACACAGAACTCTGCACTCAAAGACAGACTCTGGACCTGCGCAGGGGCTTCCAGCTGCCGGGCAGGCGCCCAAGAGTGCTGGCCTCAGCCTGGGGCCTCCGGTCACCCCAGCTTTCTCACAGACTCAGAGTCATGGCCTGTCTCTGCCAGGGAGCAGGCGAGCCAGCTGGTGTGGAGAGCTGGGAGGCCCTTTCTGTCATGGCCACCCAGCCTGGCCCTACTCCTTCCTACCACTCAGCCCCCAGTGGCCTCCTCGGGCCTCCCTCAGGCTCTCTCCAATCTTCCCAAGCCAATGTGTCCCAAACCAGTCCCAACGATTTCGTCCTACACCCTCTCTCTCCTGCGAGCCTTAGAATAACGGCGGACACGCACCAAGCAAACCTGATCCCCACGCGGTTTTAAGGATTTTACACGTCGCCCCAACAGGGCAGGGTTGTCCCCACCGCAGAGAGAGAGGCTGAGACGGAAGGCGGGACGGCCAACCTGAACAGGGACAGCCCCGCACCCCTGAACCCTGCGCCACCGGCACCCCCAGCCCCTCGCCCCTCCGACAGGGCCCCACCTCCGCCACGCGCACTCCCTCACTTGGGCTGATGGTTCCGGAGCTCCTTCTCCTTGTCCCTGTCCTCGACCTCGCCCTCCTTCTCTGCGTCCTCGTGCGTGGGCAGCGCCTTGTGCCGGGCCCGGTGCCGCCGCGCCGGCTCCTCGCCGCTGCCGGCCTCCCGGGGGCCGGCCCGGGGGCCGCCGCGGTGGCGCGCTCGCCGCTCGCCCTTGGTCCCGGGCGCGGCGCCCTCCTTGCCCTGGTCGGGTGCGTGCCGGTGGGCGCGGTGGCGCCGGGGCTCCCGCTCGGCCGCCTCCTCCGGGGAGCCGCGCCGGTGGTGGCGCCGGCCGCCCTCGGGGCCCGGGCCGCGTCCGCGCTCGCTCCGGGCCTCCTTGCTGCGGCTGCGGTGCGGCCGCGCCCGCTCCTCCCGGGCCCCGGACTCCCCGCCCTCGGCCTTCGGGGCGTCCGCCCTGTCCTGCTCCGCCGCCGCCGCCGCCGGGGCCGCTGCCGGGGCCTTGTCGCGGTGCCGGTGGTGCCTGCGGGGCGGGTCCGTGCCCTCGCCGGCCTCCGCGCCGTCGGGCCGGGCCTTGCCCCCCGCGGGGCCCCGCGGCCCGTCGCGGCCCAGCTCCACCACGAGCGGCCGGTCCAGGTGCGTCTTCATGTCCGGCCGCAGGTGGCGCGTGGTGGCGTAGCGCAGCCGCTCCTCGGGGTCCATCTCGCTGTACAGCGCCTCGCAGCTGGCCCGCAGGTTCTGCAGCCGCAGCTGGCTGGCCCGCTGCTCCCAGACCGAGCGTGCTTTGGCCGAGTTCTGCGGCCTGCTGTGGGGAGACCGGCAGTGAGCGTCTGCCCCGCCCCCCCACCTCTCTGCCTCGCAGGGGAAGCCACAGATGGTCGCAGCAATGGAGAGATGGCAGAGTGGACGCAGGGAGGAGGGGTGGCAGGAGCCCTCAAGACCCCTGGCAGTCGGTGCAGAGCAGGTGGGGGATACCCAGGGTAACAAGAATTCAGCGCTGCCCTCGCCCCATCCTGAGCCCAAAGACTGAGTGGGGGGGGGGGGGGGGTCCCAGGTGGGGGCTCAAAGCCACCCTTGAGCAGGTGCACAGGGGCCCTTGGCCACGGTTTGCAGGGCAGTGGGAATGATAAGAACCAGCATGAGGTGGCAGACAGGCTTCCAGGGCAGGTGGGCTGCTGGCCAGGAAGACCAAAATGGGGAGAGGTGGGGGGCAGCGTCCAAATGGGGCAGGACTGAGGAAGAGGCAGGAGGCAGGGAGCCACCTGCAGCAGCGCTGGGGCACGGGCCTCGCTGAAGCATACAGCAGAGCTGCCCAGGGGCAGCTGGCCCTAACAGGAGCGAAGAGTAAAGCTGTGACTGCTCCCTGAGGTGGTCAGCCCCATCTGGGCAGCTGCCACTGGGCTCAGCGGCCATTTGCTCCCAGGAGCCCAGCACTCAGGTCGAGGGCTGGAGATGCTTCCTCCCATGGTCCTCAATGCCCTCCTTTCTCCTGGCTCCACAGGGAGCCCCCTTCATCCACCGGCACAGAGAGGAGCCCTCCAGCACCAGGAATGGCCTGTGCTCCAGACTCAGCCCCCAATGCACAGGCTACCAAAGGCCTCGACCACCCTCCAGCCTCACCCACATGGTTACATGTGGGGCTCCACAGCCCAGGGTACATGGGAAGCCCTTTGCATTCTGGGGTCTTTGCTGAATAAGGGTTCCAATGCAGGCGACTCCAGTCCCACCTCAGCCAAGCAGAAACCTCTGCTGAGGCCAGACTCTCCTCCTTCAGCCTCTGGAGGTTTCTGGACCCACCACGGTGGTGGTGGTGGCAGCGTAAGAACAATGCCGGCTGTGGAACCTATATTGTTCAAGGGCCACACTGTGCTACCGGCTGCAATGCCCACCTCATCCGACCCCCAAAACCACCTTTAGGAATTAGGTGCTGCTCTTGTCCCCATTTCACAGATGAAGACACTGAGCCTAGAGGCTGCGACTCACAGAGGGCCCCACGGTGAGCCATTGACGGAGCCAGGATCAGATGCATGCAAAGGCAACACAGAAAAAAAGGTATCTAAAGATGCGAGGCCTTGGCCAGGCCCCAAATGTACTGACACCACAGCCTAGAGTGACAGCCTGAGGGGCCCCAGGCCAACCCTGCCACCAGCTCCAGGGTCCTGGGCCACTGAGCACCATGCTGACCTGCAAAGACAGAGGTGGCCGGGTGGGGGAAGCCCAGTCCCTGCAGCTGGCCTGCACAAAGCATATGATGCTTAACCCTGTCCCTTTGAAGTGAGGTCCGGGCTCCAGTGCGGGGAGCCATTTCCAGGGCAGTGCCTCAAAAGCGTGAAGGCAAAAGAGTACGCTGTCTGTGCCTCACCCGGGAGCCCATGTGGCAGACAGGCCAGGGCAACACAGGGGGGACAACTGTTAGCCTCTCTGGCCATCTGCTACCCCACAGCTTCAACTGCCACCCAGGCCCTGAGCTGCCTCCTCTGACACACCAAAGCCATGCGGCCCTACTCCTGGGGACGCCTTGCAACACAACCACCCTCTGTTTCTCTGGCTTCAGACTAAAGGCACGGGGGACCTACCCCATCCCAGGCTGGCACCGAAACAGAGGACCCAACTCTGAACAACGCTGAACCACGTGAAAGGGATGACAGCCTTGAGGGTCACTCCTCAGACATAAGAGCCCACGAGGGCTGAGACCACAGCAGCAGCAGGGTTAGTGTTAGACACAGCCCAAGACGGTGAGGGGCGGGGAGGTGAGTTCCGTCAGAACAGACAGGCAGTAGAGACAGCGGGAACAATGTTCCGACTCGGAGTGGCCGGGAGCTCCGGTGAGAATGAGCTTGTGATGACATGGCTGTGCCCTCAGGCCAACCCTGGGCTGCAGCTCCTCCTCTGCCAGCAACCAGCTAACCCGCTAGACTGGAGGGTGCCACGGGGCTGGCAGACTCCTCTCGTCTCCTAACTTCCCAGGGGAGCAAGACACTGAACACTTGTGTCACGTGGCCCCTCTGGGGCCCTGCTCCTGCTGGGTCTCTCTGCCTCTCTGGGCCCTAGTGCCGCCTGAAACTGTCTGCAACCACCTACCAGTGATGCTGCTGACTTCCTCTCTGGATGTGTCTCTGAGTCTGTGTGCCAGGCCTCTCCTCCCTGTTGGTGTCTGAGTCAGCCTGCACCCACCTGGCTGCTGCCCTGTCCTTGCTCAGTCTGGCCACCGCTGGTCTCTCTGCACCTCTCCACCGACTTCACAAGTAGCAAGAACATGAGAGGGAGAGCCAGGCCAACCATCTGACACACAGGTGACAATGATCCAGGCAAAGCCCTTGTCTAAAAAGGCTCTTTGAGGAGTCACAGGGGGGAGTCGCTCCCCTGATGTCTCGACCCCAGCTTGCTGGTATAGCCCTATTCAGCCACACCTGCCCCAGGCGCTGCAGATGCCTGTAGGACCCAAAAAGAAGCCTCACTGGTATGGCCCTGCTTTGAAGTCTCTGGGCTGAGAGAGCCAGTTACCCGCAGCCGCTGATAACGTGAAGCAGCCCGACTGTGACACCATCAATACCTATGTGCACATTTTACTCCACCCTGCGAATCACTCATCCAGGACCCAGCTTTCTTACCCTGTGAGACATCAGGCCCCGACAGCCAGCAGCTCCAAGTGCTTGCGGGCAAGCTGAACCTGGCTCTGTGCTGGCTGAGTAGGGGGCAGGTGTCTCAGTGATGGCAAGGGCTCCCACAGCACCAGAACACAAAGCAGGCACCCGGCTACCTACTGACTACACCCAGGCACTCCGGGGACTTCTCACCTGCAGGGGTTGGTCTGACCCTTGGGAGGAAGCCCCTGGGGACAAGCCTCCCAGGACAACTTCCCCCGCCAGACTGGCGTCACCTCCAGGAGGGCCACACTGAGGTTTCTATGGCTCTATCTCAGGCTCTGGCTGATCTAACATGAGACAGCAACTCTGATCTTGCTGGCACAACTTCCTAAGGGTCATAGATACACCCCCTCCCAAGTGAAAAAGGAGTGGGGAAGGAGGACCCCGTGAATGTCCTCTGTGAGTCCTAATGAACGCTCTCCGTCACGGGAACCGTAAGGAGACAGCACCCATCGGTGCCCAGCGGTGGTCACCTCAGGAGAAGCGAAGGTGCTGAAGACACCAGAGAGACAGCACATGGACAGACAGCAGACAAGACGACCAGGAGGGAGAGGAGAGGGGCCGAGCTCAGAGAGGCTGATGCCCGTGAACAGGACTCAGGGACGTCGGGAAGCATGCCCACTGTCCCCCGCCAGCTGCAGAAGGCTTTCCCGGAGCTGCCCCTGAAGCAAGTGATTTGAGGTGGAAAAGCAGTTAGGGGTGGAGGGAGGTGTTCGCATGTAGCTGTCACGAAGCCACAGACGGGGATCGTAGCAGAGCGACTCACGGTGAGTTTATGCTGGAGACAGATGAGCTGTGAGATGCAGCACCTCGCGTGTGCTTTACAAAACTGCACATGCAAAAGACAAAACAAACAAAAGTGAGAAAACCAGAGAGGGCTCTAAAGGACAAGAACATGTTTAAGCCACGTCAGGTCAGGGCGCAGGCTGCAGTGTAAATCTGGGCAGGAGGCCAGGGACGCTTCCATCAGAATGGGCACCGGCCGAGACCTCGGGGAAAAGAGAAGTTGAGAAAGAAAGAGCATCCGGCAGAAAAGTGGCGCTAAGAAAGAACACAGCACACCCACCACGGCTGGAAGAAGAGAAGCCGGGGTCCTGCTGCCCATCCGCTACGGCCCAGCACACTAGGCCCCTAGAAGGGCAGCCGGCTTGGAGAGAGGCAGCACCACTTGTCCGAAGTTCCAAATGGCCCTCCCCTGCCTCTTGGTGTCCCACGCCCACGGGGCTGCGGTGGGATGACCTAGGCATTCGCCTTGCCTTCAAGATGGGAGCAAAGCCAGCCAGCACGGGACACCTGCCCTTTGCTGCTTCATCTGGGCCCTGCTGCCTGACCACCTGGCTCTGTCCCAGCCCACCTGACCCCATCGGCTCCCCAGGCTCTAAACCACATGCCTCCAGCTCACCACGACCCTTCCCAGGGGCTAACAGGCTACGTGACCAACCCACTTCCTTTGGGTATAGCTCCAGCCATTTCCCAGGGACTTTCTGGAAGCTTTTCCAAAACCAACAGAGAGAAACCAAAGATCTCCACAATCATTCCCCTTTAAGGCAGTTCCCCAGGTGGCTTCCCAGCAACTCCTTCTCAAGGCCGAGTCTACACACATTCGTGAGGAGCCCAGAGCAACTCACTCGCCTGCAGGTCCTGGGCGCAAACGTGTGTGTGTGAGTGTGCAAATCAGTGTATGACTGAACGTGAGTGCGTGGATGGTGTGTGAGTATACGAGAGTGTGTGAATGAGTGTGGGGTTATGAGTGAGCATGTGTGTGTATGTGTGTGAACACGTGTGAGTGACCAACCAGGTGAGTATGAACACGTATGAGCACAAACAGGCATGACAGTGAGCGTCAGGGGGCTGTGACTCCGATGAGGTAAGTGAACTGTGTGAGTGAGTGTGTACACCAGCATTCAGAAGTCCAGGTGAGGAGAAGGGTGACAAAGTACAGAGAACCAGGAGGGCCATGTCACCCTTACCGTCCCTTCCCTCCCAGGGGCCTGAAGTGGCCGTCACCTGGGGCTGCAGCCCAACTCCAAGGGGCAGGGACGCCCCTCTGAGGAGGCGTGGAACCCTCTCCCCTCAGGCTCTGTGTGAGGCTGCACAAGGCCCAGGAGAGCCTCTCAAACACCAAGGACATGAAGGGCCACCCGGCATCGAGGCGTCACAGAGAACATCTGGACCAGTCCTCCCCTTGCACAGACCACACGGCATGGCTGCAGGGAGTGTCACGGCGAGTGTCACTCGGGCGCTTCACTCTAACCCCACCCCAGCAGTGGGGAAGAAGCAGGCATTGCCCGTCTACCCAACACTACTCACCAGGAGAACAGAAACAGTTGGGAGGGGGGCCAGCGGACAGAGGACAGACAGACACCGGGGCTCTGAGCCACGGCTTCCAGGGCTCAGAGGTCTCCACACAAAGAGGAGAGCAGACATTCACACGCCCGGGAGTTCAGACCCCGCCCAGCGTGTGGGATCTTCAGTGATCACGTCAGACTGACCACCGTGTCCAGCAACAGCAGACCAGGACATGCTGCAGAGGACAGCAAGCCAAAGCCACATCCCAGGAGAACCCGCGGGACCTACAGCCCAGGCAGGGGGACACCCGTGCCTGGCTGACAAGCTGACACGGAGCTCAGGACCTGCTGTGAGGCAGAATACCTGTGCAACCCCAGGAACCCCGCCTAGGAGAAAAGAAGCACCACAGTGGAGATGGGGCCAGCAGCTGGTGTTATACCCTGGCCCGGGGTTACCAGCCTGCAACCTTGTTCTTACATAGCAGTATCCCCAGATGAGGACAGGGACAGAGGAAGAGCATCCAGACCTTTCTTGGTGGCCTGACATGCTCTGTGTGGTGGTGCTGAGGGCCCCGGCACTTGCCTCTCTGAGATCCTGGCCCTGATGGGAACGGGTGCCCTGCCACATGCCCCCAGGGAAGAGGCAGCTCTGACAGGCATCAGGCCCATGGGACAGCGCACTCACCTCCAGAGCGAGCAGAGAGGGCAAACGCTGAACTGAAACCCACAAGGCCCATGAAGAAGTCAAAGGCTCATCTACCACCCTTGCTGAAGCAGACCACCAGTAGCTCACAAAGCTCAGGAGAAGGGGCCGTCTGCCAGGTCACCACAACCTCCTCAAAGCCAGCCCAGGACCAAGCCGACCAAGTCACTGAGCCAGCCAAACAACAAAACAGAGGCAACTAAACCCTGAGCACCCCAGCAGCTGTCTGAGAAATGACTGCTGTGTCTTGCCTGGCTCCCCGCAGGCCCCCTGCACCCCTGCCTGGGCCCCCCAGGGGCCTGTGATCTCCTCTGGCTTCTTCTCCCCCAGAGGCCAGTGCTTCCTGCTTGGCTTAGGGGCAGGTCCTCTGCAAAGGCCTTCCTAGAAAACAGGTCGTCACTCTTGGGACTGCTGAACAAGAACGGGGCTGCTATGATACACACTCACGCACAAGCAGACACACGCGTTCCCTCACACCTGCACACCCACACTCCCAGCAAACACATCCACATGCCGGCACATACACTCAGCAGCACAGATGCATGTGTCACCACAGATGTACCTGTGGCTGTTCCTGGTGCCCACCAGGTGGGTCCACATGGGAAATGGGAGGTGTTTGGTAGGGTGGGGTAGGGTGGCACTGAAGACAAGCCAGCAGCTCCAGACAGATTCAGCCTGGCTCAGAGAGCGAGCTCCCCACAAAGACAGAGCTTCTCTGTGCTCTCTCATGGCCACGCTGACAGCAGGCCAGACCTTCCTTCCCCCTTCCCATCCCTCTCTTCCCCCGGCAGTGACCTCCCTCAGCATACTGCAGCCTTTGGCCCTAGGCTGTCCCAACTCTGAAGGCCCTAAGACCTCCAGATGTGGTTCTGCAATGTTCCTTCAAGCTCAGCTGAACCTCGGGATGACCAGCCTCCCTAAGGAAGCTTCAACCCCGCCTTCACCTTTTCTCATCAGCAAGGCTTCCCCTTGACCTCTGTCCCAACACAGAAACCTCAAAGACAATTTAGGAAACTGCATTAAGTCTCTTGGGCTGCTGAAATACCACCTAGAATCTTTGGGTTCACAAAATACATTCCTAAAAAGCTGTGCAGAAAACAGACGTATGGAGGGGCGACTGGGTGGCTCAGTTGGTTAAACATCTGACTCAGTTTCAGCTCAGGTCGTGATCTCACGGTTCATGAGTTCACGGAGCCTGGTTGGGATTCTCTCTCCCTCCCTGCGCTCTCTCTCTCTCTCTCTCTCTCTCTCTCTCTCTAAATGAACAAACTTTAAGAAAATTATAAAGTAGACATATCGATACCTTACCCCTGACTCACAGTCTTTGCCCCAGCTAGGAGCTCTGGAGCCACCCAAGACTGTCAAGGGCTTAATCAGAGCCGATCCCACCCATGACGGGAGGACCACGCATCGTCACACCTTGCTCCAACTCAAACTGGGAGAAGCCATGGAGGCTCTTCCTGATGAACCCTCTGCTCACAGATTCCTGCAGGAGGGGAGCCGTTCCCTCTCATCACAGCTCCTGGGGGAGGCTGTGTCCCAAAAAGCTCCAGCCGACACAAGGTGCTCCAAGGAAGCCCCCGGAAGGAGTGCCCTGCTGGGGGCCCAGCCAAGAGACTCTGCAGCAGCCCCCCCCCGCCCCGCAGTCCACCCCCAAGAGCCTTACGCAGCAGCAATAGAGATGTTTGCGGCAGACATGGGGCTCACTTCAGCCACTTCTTTGGCCTTTTGCAGAGCAAGCTTCTGATTGGCTGCTTCTTCCATCTCCTCTTCATCCTGTTTGAACAGACAGAGGTGTGCAGCTGGCCTTGGAGCTCTTCCTTCCATGGTCTAGGAGTCCTTGCTGCCCTCTGGACCAGTGGGCCAGGCAGCAGCCCCTGCGTGAGCACAATCCATCCAGGCTCCAGCAGCGAGCACCAGTCCCACGCAAGCCCTCTGGCGGCCTGTACCTGCTGCTCCGGGCCGTGTTCCACAGGATTCCTGCCTCAGCACCCTCTTGCCATGGGCCAGTCCCAGGGTGCTCACAGCTGGTGATCCCAGCCCTGAGCCTGCACCCCGACGCCACACACAAGCTCAAGCCACAAGGACCTAGCGGCTGCCTGCACACGTGTCCCACGGTACCTCGGACTTGGCTCTGCCAAAACGCAAGCCCAGCCCTCCTTTCCTCCCACCTGCTGCCCCCGCACCTCAGGGACACCTGTCTCGCCTGAACAAAGCCAGCCTCTGCCCCACAACTGTGGGCAAGGTCAAGGGGCAGGACTCTGCACCCTGAGCCTAGGTCCCGGCTCAGCATCGCCCACAGGAACTGTCACCGGGCGAGGGTCAGGCATAGCTACCTCACAGCCTTTGAGCTTTCCTACCGGGACCCGTCGGATCACATCTGTCTACCTGTCCCTAGCAGTGGCTGTGAGAAGTCCCTTCTTGTGTCCCCCAACACATGGCAGCCACTTACAATGCCTGATGGTATCCCCTCCCCCACCAAGTTTGTGGGAAGGACCCCCATGGCTCTCTGACACAGATGTAGATATCCTGCCCTGCCTCTGCCCCCTCCGTGGGAAGGGGAGTGGACTTCTGGGCAGGCCCTCTGGCCCCGACCCCACGTCACCGGGCAAAACCAACATGCTCTGCTTCCAGGATCTAGATGAAAAGCTCTGGGCTGAGCCCATGAGCCCGTGGAGGGAAACCGAGGGCTCCACGTCCTCCACTTACACTGCTGAGACCACTGTTATTTCCCCCAAACCCAACCCCAGGCCCACCTGGCTTCCACGGAAGCTGATGTTCCCACTGTGGCCCAAAACATCCCTAAATATTATCCTAGAGGCCCCAAAATGGCAAAAATTAAAACCCCTGTTAGCTGCCTGCAGATTTCCCACCACAGCGAAGAGGTCTTCAAGCTTCAGGCCCCAGAGAGGAGGCGAAGCTCCATCTACCACTGAACACCCCTATCGAGGTCCTTCTTCAAGCTGCGGGCTCCATCCTGGTTTACAGCCCTCTGGGCAGAGAGGACAGGTGTTCTACAAACAGACTTCATAGAGTTTATTTCCACTTTGAAAAGAATGTAATACTGTAATACGTTTGTGGGAATGTAAAGGAAGCAGAGCCAGTCCAGGAAATGCCCCCACAGCCTAACACAGGCCTCCACATGCTCCACCTCCCAGGGAAAGACGATTCCTGAATACGGGCAGTTGGTCCGACATCTCACAGGGTGTCTCTGCATGGAGACAGGGCCCCGAGGACATCGCTTCCTTGGTGTGTTCTCACCCACAGCACGACCCGAAGAGACGGCGAGAACTTCAAGCTCAAGCTCACCCCTGCACCAACACAGCTGGTGCCCAGACCACCAACGCTGCTGGGCACCCCCATTTCATGTGGTCCCAGAAATCCTGACACCAAGATATGTTCTGTGGATGCAGGGGATCCCCCTGACCCCACCACCCGGAAGCCCAGCCTGGGGCCAGGAACAGTCATTCTCCAGCCACTCCTAGATGGCAAAGCCCAGTGTTGGCCCTGGCGGACAACAGGAATGAGCAGGCCAGTGGGACTTCCAGGTCCTCAGGAGGCAGCAGCCAGAGCAGGGTAGGCGTCTATACCCCCAGGCACCACCACGGCCCAGGCCTGGGCCCGGAGAAGAGGAAGTCTGAGCAGAAACCAAGGCAGACACACTGAATAGGCCTGCCTCCCCCTGGAGCACTCCTCCCAGAGAACAGAAGAGGGTGGCAGGGCACCTGACACCTGTCGGAAGCACCGTGGCGTATCTGCACACACCCATACTGACTGCAGAAACGTCCTGAACTTGCCCTCCTCAGGGAAAGCCCAAGTCAAGCTCACCCCAGAACAGAGATGATGTTGACAGTCGGGATGTGCTAGACAGTGAGGGCAGGACTGTGTCAGACACACAGAGGAATGTGCACAGGTGTGAGCTCCAGCATACACACGTGTACATGGACAGGTGCACAAGCAGGCCACATGCTCAGCCAAGATGGCAAGCACGTGGGGTTTCTGCAGCAAGGGAGCACTCCCTTCAGGTGGCCCAGCGAGGCAGCAGGACCCTCCTCCTGGGAGCCAGGGCTGCACTGTCCATGGCCGTGAGGGTGAAGGTGACCAGGCAGGGGGCTGTGTCATCGGGAAGGCAACCACAGGGGAAGCCATGTATAATCACACCCCCCACCAGGCTCAGGGACAAGAGGAGAGTATTAGATGCCACCCGCTAGGCACAGCCAGGAGAAGAGGCTGTCCCGCTGCGGCACAAACAAGCTGACAAGGGGCAGCAGCTGCTCCTCCAGGCTCCAGCCAGGCCTGGCATCTGAGGACACAGCTGCCCGGTAACTGCCTGAGCTCAACCGTGCACACTCCAGACTGGCCACAGGGGCCCCTCACCTCCCAAGGACGAGCGCAGGGGCCTGGTGCAGCCTGCCCCTCACTTCTTAGAACTCTCTGGGCTGCATCTTCCATTCTTCATAACTCCCCCTGCCTTTCTGGCCATTTTTTCCAGGTCTCAGATTCTCCAGAAGCTGCCCTTGTGCTCATCTGCCTTCCTGGCACATCATCTCTCACGCTTCCTCAGCACCAACCCCCCCCCCCCCACACACACACACATCCGAGTGGCAGCCTAACTTCTGCCCGTCTAGGACCTTGAGGAGATGCCCGTGGAGGGTGGTTACATGGGTCTTTAACCCTGGACCGGCCCTCGTCATGGCTCTCTGGACTCATCCAGAGTCACACACACTGCCCCGCCTGCCCCTCCCTGCCCGTGCTGGGCTGCAGGTGGTGCCCCTACCCACGCACCTTGGTCAGCTCCTGAGCGTTGGCGAGGTTGTCCACAGCGATGGCCAGGAAGACATTCAGCAGAGTGTCTGGTTGGCTCCAGCTAAGGAAAGGAACCCTTCTGCCCCGCCCACCCACCCACCCAAGTCTCCCACAGTCATGCTGCAACTTGCCCCATGGAGAACAGGGTTCCTCATCTCCCCAGATCCTCCGTGACTATATACCTCTCAAGTCCCCTTGTTCCTCTGTCCCCTGTTGCCCTCAGACACAGACTAGCCACGCTGCCTGGTCTGCCCATCCTTCTTTCCCTCAATCTCGTATCAACTCCCCATAACGGCCACACAAACTCCTTCCCCAACCCCATTCTTCAGGCCTGACTCTCCAGCCCCAAAGCTCAGAGGCTGTGTTGGATTAATTTGGACTGCCTACTTCTATCCCCACCTCCCCCAAATTTCTGGCCAATGTGAGAGGCCTCCCAACCAACACCTCCTGCTTTCACATGGGCTCCATCGCCTTTGGGTCCTGTGAGCAGAGACCACCTAAGACAGACCATAAACATGCATATCCGGCCGTGACCAGTGCTTTCGGTTCCTAGGCTAGGCTTAGGACACCTGCTCAGTGTTGTTTTCTCCCTTCCTTTTTCAAAGTGAGGTCCTGGGGCCCTCTGTTTCAAGACGCCCTCCTGCTAGAGTGGCAAAAACAACGCCCAAGTCATGCTGATGGCAGACAACACTAGCACCCCCCACCCCTCACCTCACTGAGCCCTTCCAGGAGCACCATGACAAGGCACTACTACAATCCCCTTTTAGAAATGAGCAAGCAGGGGCGCCTGGGTGGCGCAGTCGGTTAAGCGTCCGACTTCAGCCAGGTCACGATCTCACGGTCCTTGAGTTCGAGCCCCGCGTCAGGCTCTGGGCTGATGGCTCGGAGCCTGGAGCCTGTTTCCGATTCTGTGTCTCCCTCTCTCTCTGTCCCTCCCCCGTTCATGCTCTGTCTCTCTCTGTCCCAAAAATAAATAAACGTTGAAAAAAAAAAATTTTTTTTTAAAAAAAATAAAAAAAAAAAGAAATGAGCAAGCAAAGGCCACAGAGGGTAAGTACCCCACCCAGGATCCCACAGTCAGGAGGGGTCCAAATGGCCCAGACGGGGGCCTGTGGTCGGCAGCTACCTCTCTGCACCCCCCTCCTCCAGTCTGTCCAGATCAGGCCACTAACGTGAGTCACTTCAATTTTCCTGGGGCTGGAGCTGCCTCTTCCCACAAGCTCCTCCCTGTGCACCTCAGAGCAGCGCCTCCCCAGAACCATCCCCTGCCTGCACTCTGTGCTGTGCCTCAGGCCCTCCCTGGGCCTTCCCCCGCTGCCGTGCCCAGTTAATGTCATTCCTCGGCACTGCTGACGTTTGGAGCCAGGCAACCCTTTGCGGTGGGATGTTGAACAGCATCCCTGGCCTGTGTGCACCAGATGCAGCAGCCCCTCAGCCCAGTCATGACAACCAACCCATCTCAGACACTGCCAGTGTCCTCTGGGGGCGAAGTCACCCCAGCCAGAGCCCTGTGTCCCCTACACCTGAGCTCTTTCACCACAGGCCTGGGGATTCGCCCCTCGGCCCAGGCTGCGACTATTCCCACCAGTGCGAGGCCTGAGGAGCAGCCGGCTTTGTATGAGGCCGACAGCGATGACTGATGCTAGTCAGGCCCCAGTCTGGCAGGGAGGCCCCCCACATGCCAGGGCACTGCCTCGTTGGCAAGGCTGCTCAGGGCTCCAGCAGAGACCAGAGGACAGGACACCGAGGCCAGGGGCCGCTTCCCCACACTAACCACAGCCATGGACACTCTCAGAGGACTTCCCACACCTGAAGAGCGGGACTAAGGTCATGCCCTGGCACCTGAGGCCCAGCAAGAGGGGCACACAGGGGCAGCAGGAAAGATTCCCAGTGGCTAGCACGAGGCCTGACCGCACAGGGTCAGAATTAGCTGTGAAGGGCTTCAGGCCGCTGCTCAGTCTTGGGGGGTGTGGGCACCTCTTTCTGGACAGAAGTTATTCCCCACCCCCACCCTCACCCCCCACCATTTGAAGCCAACACTTCAGGCTCCTTCCCTCTCTGATAACCATGGCTGCCATTTACAGCTCTCCTCTCAGCCAGCCCCCAGGCCCCCCCTGTCTGCTAAACACTGAAACAAGCATGGGCCCTCCTGAGCACCCTGGATATCCTCCTTCCCAGGCCTTGTGCTCAGGCTCCCGGGGGGGGGGGGGGGGGGGGGGAGCGGGGCGGGGCTCCCCACCCTGGGGTCCAGGACCTGAGCCGTGAACGACACAGGGCTGACAGGTGGTACAATCCTGCTGGGTGTGCAGCAGAAGAGACAGTCCGATGGAGGCAGAGAGAAATAAGGTCTGGAGTGTCATAGGTCACAGGCTGGCATGACGGCCAGCACGCCAGGGGCAAGGAGGGACAAACGGGGTCAAGTGCCCAGGTGTGCGTGTGAGGAGACAAGGCAGAGCCAGCAGGTCAGTCTGGGAGGAGACAACACACAGGTGTTTGTTGCCAGCTCAGATCTTTTTCCAGGCTCTGCAGGATATTTAATACAGCAGATCTCTAAGTGGGGTCCCCAGGCCACAGTACCAACACCAGCACCCCCAGGGGAGTGTGTTAAAATGCACATTTGTGGGCTGGAACCTGAGTTTTAACTGTCCTTGGGGTTTCTGATATACAGAAGACTTGGAGAACCTGAGTGCCCCTGCTCAGCCTGAATTTATTGCCCCAGCAGTGGGGCCACATTCGCACCTCGCCTCTCCTGGCCCTGCCCCCTGCCTGCATCATGAGCCCAGCAGCCTCCTTCTCCCAGGTGACCTGCCTGAGGCAGAGCTGTCACATGCGCTGGGCTCTCCTTGACCCCACAGACCCACCCCCCCCCCCCACACACACACACACAAGGTCCTAAAACACATGCTTGATTGGCACTCGCTACAGGAAAACTTGCCTTACATTTCTCTGCAGGTACCAGATTTTCAGCAGGGGAAAGTTTTTTAAAAGCCCAGTACCAAAACTTAATTACAGAATTAAAGCGGGGAGAAAAAAAAAAACTACTGCCCTGTGTTCAAAGCCCACGTCTTCCCACAGCAACCCTCCCGAGCCTGCCACTGACCATACCAACGCCCTCTGGACACCATACGCACAGTTCATGCTTCCATCAACCTTGGCCCACAGCCTCCAGGTCCCCCAAGCTCAGACTGCCTCAAGAGTATTCACTGTCTAGACTTAAGCCAGCTCCCCAGAAGGAGAAGTTCCATCATTCACACTCAACGAGAAGGCACCTCTCCTTTTCATGGCCAACACACCCCGCACCCCCCCCCCCCAGCTTTCCTGGGCCCAGACCAAGCACTAATGCACTGCAAGAAGGATACAATTTCCAAACAGCGTCAGGACAATGAAATAAAAAGAGGAGAACATGCCTTTGCTGACTCCACCTTGCGATTCGATCCCATGATACATCACTGCATTCCAGTCCTCTCCTGTTAGGATCTGTGGAGGGATAGTACCACAAGTCATGCCTACACGGCCACCTCCACCCATATGCACGTGTGTGCGCACACTCAGAGTCAAGACATGGCTGTGTACACATGCACACGCACAGGTTTCTGGATGATGGTGTTTCTGTAGGTCAAGGTGGCCCACGGTCCTCCAGAAAAACTTCCAGAAAGACATGGCTGCTGAGCTAGGTCAGGCCTCAAAAGATGAATATGCTCTAGCATTTCCAAAAACAGAAAGGGGGTGCCAAGCAGAAGGAAAAGGCGAGCGAAGGCAAGGAAGAGAACTACAGCATAAGCTGGAGAACTGAGGCAGGGCCGAAGAGGCAGGACTCCCCACTCCCAGAGCCATGGAGGCCATGATTTTATAGATGATGTGACAGTGCATCCAGCGGTGAGGGTAGCTAAATGCAATTGTTGCCCCATCAAGAAACATGTGTCTCTTAGCTACCATATTTTTGGAAAAGTACAAAAGCATCAAGTAACAGACATTCATGTGTCCACCAATAAAAATGGACACTGCTGGGGGCACCTGGGGGTCTCAGTCGGTTGAGTGTCTGACTCCAGCTCAGGTCATGATCTCACAGGTTGTGAGTGGGAGCCCCGCGTCGGGTTCTGTGCTGACAGCTCAGAGCCTGGAGCCTGCTTTGGATTCTGTGTCTCCCCCTCTCTCTGCCCCTCCCCTGCTCACACTCTGTCCCTCTCTCTGTCAAAAATAAACATTAATTAAAAAAAAAAAATAGACACTGCTCAATCTGTCCCACTGGCATCACTGCCCACAATCACTCCTGACAGACGACCCCACTCACAAACTGGTGAGGAACCGTGTCAGTAGAGTTCTACCCACGTGACATGCATGTATCTATAAATAAAATGTGCCATGTGTGTTTTAAACACACACAGGAAGGTATCATACTACACACATCATTCTTCAACTTGCTGTCCCCATCCAAGATCATATCTTTGAAGTTTATCCATGTGATACACACATGTCCACTTACTCATGTCCCCTACTGTGACCCTTCAGGCATCCACCCACATGCCTCCTGACCACACCTTAGCTGTTTCCAGTGTTTTGCTACAGAGTTTCACTGTAAACGCTGCAAACTAGGACCACCAGGCAGCCGGTCATGCCAGCCTCTGACTTTACGAGGTTTCCAGATCGCTTACTCTAAATTACATCTGTAGTGGACACAGTTCCCATCTGAGGGGTGAGAGGGCGGGCTGATCAGGCGTCATCTTCTGGGGCCTCCTCAGCGGTCTCAGGTTTCGGACACCCCGTCTTCCCCACACGGACTGTGACACTTGCATGCGTGTCCTTGCACATACTAGCCCTCTGTCTGCAGGAGCTACTGGAAATGTTCTCAGTTCCTTTCTGTCTTATGACAGAGGGCAAGGCAGCCAAATGTGGCACCGTTTCCTTCGTGCTTTCTGCTTTCTGAACCTCATTTAAGAAATTCCTCTCCATCCGAAGGCCATAAAGAGAGTCTCCTACATTTTCTTCAAGTCATTTTAAAGTTTGATTTTTCAGTTAGGGTTCTAATCCAACTGGAGTTTGTGGTAACTGCTCTGTGGATGCATGGGGATGAAGATCTACATTTTTCCCCAGTGGAAAGCCACTTTTCACAGACCCGCTTTTTAAAATATCCTGTCCCCTTTGAGGTATATCGCCATCCTTCTCCTAAGACCGGCTTCCTACCTGGGCATGTTTCCGGGTTCTCTGGTCTGGTCTTCTGGTATTTTGCCTGTGTACCTCATGATGCTCCCCACTGTCGCTTCGTAAAAACTCTTGACATGTGGTGAGGCAAATCCCTCCTTCCTGAATTGTCTTGGCCATTCTTGGACATCGACTCTTCCACATTATCAATATGCTGAATTCCAAAAACAGTCCTGTTGGAATTTGCATCAGGACTACATTGAATTCATAGCTTGAACTAGGAGAACAAATACCTTTACCATGTTAAGGCCTCCTCATTATAAATATACTTCCTGAATACCAGATCTGTAGGTCCTTTAATAACAAGTTATAATTTCACCCATAAAAGTCTTGCATTCTGTTTGTAGATTTCTGGGTGCCTTACAGCTTTTGTTGCCTCTGTGAATGAAATCCTTCATTTTAATTAAATTTTCTAGTTGAATGATCAGATCATATAGGAAAGCTCTATTTTTGTATATTGGTCTTGTGCGAAGCAACACAAATGAATTGTATGCACTTGGCAGGACTCACCTTATGACCTGCCAGGCTCAGGGCAGGAAAAGAGCTCTACGGACCCCTTTTCTTTAATGGTTATAAAATTATCCAGGTTTTTAATTTCTTCTTAAGCCAATTTAAATCTTTGATATTTTCCTATAAAACTGCATGTTTCATCTTAGTTTTCAAATGCCTTGCCTAATATTCTTTGGAATTAAAAAAAAAATGTCTCCCTTTCCTGTAGTTACACCTCCTTTATGGGCTATACTTTTTATTTGTGCTTCTTTTCCTTGATCAGTCTTGCTACAGTGTCATCTACTTTATTAGTCTTCTTGAGAACAAGCTTTTTATGATTTTGTTTTCTTGATGTTTTAGTTTTGTGTCACTAACGTCTGCTTATTAACCATTTTTTCCTGCTTTCAATCTTTTTTTGGTTTTACTCTGTTCTCTTTTCTAGGATTTTTTTTTTAGCTTGCAGAAAGACAATTTATTAACAGAAAACAATAATTTGAGGAATCCTGTTCACAAACGGCAATCACAGTGACCTGCTACAGGAGGGGATGGGGGTGACATCCTCAATCCGCCCAATCTTCATTCCTGAGGGGCAAGGGCTCTGAGGGCTGACTGAGCCCCATGTCCAAGGGTCTTGGTTTGATTTCCTCCTGCAGCCCAGAGTTTGATGTGGACAGCAGTGACGCCCAGCTCCTTACACCTCTGGGCTACATCCTGGGCAGCCAACACGGCAGCGGCAGCGGAGGGAGAGGACTCATCTTGGTCTGCCTTCACCCTCATCCCGCCAGTCACACGGCAGATGGTTTCCTTGCCAGAAAGACCGGTGGCGCGGACTAAAGTGTCATCGAGGGAAGCAAAGATGTGGCACACACCAAACACATTTTCTCCTTCAGCTACCTAAGGTCCAAGGCTGATGACCTGATCCTCCTTCTTTTCTTTCCCCTTGTAAGGTGCCATTTCTGTGCATCTCCTCTAGACTCCATCACTGGAGACTCTTTTCTGGGTTTTTAAGATGAGTATTTAACTAGTTTATTTTCATTCTTTCTTTTATTTGTTATAAAAAAGGTTTTTTTAATGCTTATTTTTGAGAGAGAGAGACAGGGCGAGTGTGAGCGGGGGAGGAACAGACAAAGGGGGAGGCACAGATTCCGAAGCAGGGTCCAGGCTCCGACCTGTCAGCACAGAGCCCGATGCAGGGCTCGAACCCACGAACCGTGAGATCATGGCCTGAGCCGAAGTCAGATGCTTAACCAACTGACCCACCCAGGCGCCCCTCTTTTATTTTGATAATTGCATTTCACATTATATATTTTCCTCTAAGTACTGCTTCAGCTTCATCCCGTAAGCTTAGATATTATTGTTCATCTAAGTATTTCATAACGTCCATTGTTGATGTTTTCTTTAACTTGGTCCGTCAGCTTTCAAACGTGGGGAAGATTTCAAATAACTTTCTACTAATGATTTCTATTTATTTAAATTATATCTAGAATGTGCCCCATCGGATAACAATTCTTCAGTATCTGTAGGAATTTCCTGGGTGACCTAACACGTGGTCAATTTCTGTAAATGCTCTATAATGACTGTTTGGTTTGTTATCTAGCAGCTGGGTGCAGGGTTCTATAGATGTCAACCGACGTGTTTTTCACGAGCTCTTCTGCATCGTTTCTAATCTTCTGTCAGCCTCATCCTATGGTTTGAAAGAAATGTATTATAAACCTCTTATAAGATGTGGACTTCCACGTACTTCTGTCAGTTTCTGCTCAGTGTATTTTTAGGCCGTGTTGGTAGGTCATGCAGATTCAGGATTGCTGTCTTCTTTTCGTCGTTATGTAATATACTTCTTTATTTTTACTAAGGCTTTTTTTCCCTTAACTTCTATTCTGGCTGATGTTAAGATTACACCAGCTTTCTTTTGGTTAATGTCTACTTAGTTCATCTTTTTGTGTTCTTTTATTTTTTACTTATGTACTATTTCAAACGTTCAGAAAGGTATGATGAATAAATTTTAACAACCCTCCGTGTACCCACTCCCCGGCTTGAAAACTGAAGCATTCAAAGGGCGGTGGCACTCCTTGAGTGGAACCCCCTCCCCCCTCCCATTCCCCCAGCCCAGCCCCCAGCGACACGGCACACCCTGAATCTGGTATTTATCATTCCCACACAAGCTTTTATACTTTCATGCATATATGCCATAAGCAATATTGTTTTGCATGTTTTCATCCTTATTTAAATAGTATCATATGTTGTGTATTATTCTGAATCTTATTCTTTTTTGCTTAATATTATACTTGCGAGATTCATCCACGTTAATACATTTAATTCTAGGTCATGCATTTTCCTGCTGTACAGATAACACAACACACTTTTCTCATCGATTCTCCTGTTGATGAACTTTGTGGCGACTCCCAGTTGTTTGCTATTATAAATAATGTTGCTACAACGTCTCACAAGTGTCTCCTTGTGCAATTGGGCGGGAGACTTTCCAGAGCACAGACCCACAACAGGAACTACTCATACGTAAGTTCTAGTTATTAGATTTTATGAAATCACTTTCCAAAGTGGTTCCATCAGCCCAGCAACAGCATAAAGTCACCCGCATGTCTCCACATCTTCTCTAAACCTGGTATTATTGGGTTTAATTTCTGCTAAACTGACAGACAGGCAGGCTATCTCAAGATGGGTTGAATTTGCATCTCCCTGACTACTAGGAACGCTGGTAATAGTCCTTACAGGCTCATTCATCAGCCCAACATCCTCTCCTGTGAGATGCTTGGTTACACTCTGCTTTTCCCACTACATTATTTGTCTTTTCTTTTTGATTTGTGGAAGTTCTTGATATATTCTGGACACTAACCCTTCGATGGCTATTTGCTAATACTGTGAAAATGTCTTCTCCAAGTTTATGACATTAAGAACATTTTTTTCAATGTTTATTTATTTTTCAAAGACAGAGAGAGAGAGAGAGAGAGAGAGAGAGTGTGTGTGTGTGTGTGTGTGTGTGTGTGTGTGTGTGTGTGTATGAGAGAGAGAGCAGGGGAGGGGCAGAGAGAGAGACTGGGAGACACAGAATCGGAAGCAGGCTCCAGGGTCTGAGCTGTCAGCACAGAGCCCAATGCAGGACTCGAACCTACGAACCGCGAGATCATGACCCGAGCCAAAGGTGGATGCTTAACTAACTGAGCCACACAGATGCCCCAAGTTTATGACTTTTAAAAAACATTTGTACAGTATCTTTTGATGCACAGAAATTTCTATTTTAATAGTCAAATTTGTCAATCTCTTCCTTTATGATCTGTGCTTCTTCGATCTTAGGATTTCCCCTGCCTTGAGTTAGTACCATTACACTCCTCTATGTACTGCTAAAGTTTCAAATTTGCTTTTCACATTTAGGTCTTAATCTATCCAAACTGATTTCAAATCTGGTGCAAAGTAGGAATCCAATTGCGTGTTTTGCTCTATGGATAACCAAATTGTCCCATACTGTCAGCAATTACAACACTCAAGTTTTCTGTGTATATAAATATTCCAGCTGTGAACATTCTTTCTTCCTTGCCAATCCAGAGACATTGTTTCACATTTTCTTGTTCTACTGCACTACGACCACTGGTACCAGCATAATCTGCTAAGAGTTTTTACTTGAAAGGAACGTTGGGTTTTATCATGTGATTCCATTTTCTTAGAAAAAGTGTATTTCAGACACACATAGAATATGATGAATCCACACAGTCTCAACAGTGAACCAATCTCCCAATCTTGCTTCTCTGTTCTCTCACTCTGTGCCATGCTCTTGTTGGGTTCAGGTGTTTTTCTGATCACACAGGGTTTTTTACTCCTTTAATCGGCGAAGATGATGAATTCCATTAATAGACTTTCTAATGTTGAGTCATCTTGTATTTCTGGATTAACTCAAGTTGATCATAATGATAATTTGTAAGCAAATCTAGATTTGATTAGTCATTGTTTCCCTTCTCTCTCTGGGTTTGTGATCACAACCTATATTTTTATTTTAGTATTATCCTTATCTAGCTGTGTCACCAGCAAGACCCCCACTGGCCGCCCTTCTTCTTCACATGAACGTTAGCCTTAACTTTTCAGAGGCAAATAACGGGAAGAGCTCAGCCAGCCTGGACCAGCTTGAGCTCAGTCACGAACTCCCACCTGAGCAGGCGGTTGCCTTAATCCCTTTACCTCTTTCTAATGTGAAAATCTCCTTCCGAGGTGGAGCACAACTCTCACTAGCATAGCAGATGATGCGTGTACAGGCATGTTTCCTGAGCGTGCATGAGTGACCATATACCCACCTCTATATATGTTGACAAAAGCTCCCCTTCCTGAATATTCATATCAAAGGAACACACTCACCCCACATGGGGGGTCATGGCTTTGGAAGTTATTCCCCATGATCTCCTTACTTACCGCAAATAAAAGTTTCCTTTGTGTGACAACTCCCCCTGCCTGTAGTCTCTGCCTGTAACTCATCATAAAGCAAATTCACATTAATTCGGTCATGGTTTTTTATATCAAGGTTATTCTAGTCTCATAAGATGAGCTCGGTGCCTTCCTTTTTATCTTCTCCGGAGTCATGTGTATAAAACCGGAATAATGTCTTCCTTAAATATTTAGTAGAATTCACTCATAAAATTAGAACATGGTGGCTTAGGGGGGGTAGGCTTTTAATTATTCAACTTCTGAAACAGTTCAGATTTTTAAATTCTTCTCGGTGAGTATAATGTTCTTTTTTTCTTCCAAGTCACTGGCTTTACTAAATATATACATGTCTGCAGTGCCTTCGGCAATCGGGGGTTAGTGACTCTCCGTATTAGCATCTGAACATTCCAGTGCTAGCTCACACTTGAACCTCGGCTCTCCGGGTTGGCATTCCAGGCTGACAGGTGCTGTTCCTCAGTATTTCAAAGTTACTCCCCCAACCTTCTGCCATCAGGCTGTCCTTCTTCTGTAGGGAATCTCTTTCTAGAGTTGTTTTTAAGATTTCCTCTTTAACACAACACGTCTAAGCTTGCCATGACTTCCGCTCACCCTGCTCAGCTCTCTGAACACACACGCTCTAGGACTCGGCTGGAACCACACTGCTGTCGGCTCTCTCACCCGACATGGTGCAGCTGGCTCAGTTCCTCCACATCTTCCGGCTCACCCGTCCTTTCTTGGGTCATATCCAGTGTATAGTTTACCTTTTGGGTTGTTTTTTTTTTTTATTTATTTAAATAGCTATCTGTTGCATTCCTAGGATTTCAGCTTAGTTCTTTTTTGTATTAACCTGTTCTTGGTTCTTAGGTACTTTTTGTTTTAATTTTGTGTTATGTGTTACGAGCTCTTCCTCTAACACTCTATAGGGCTCAAGCACATTGGGCACAAAGTCGCCTGCATTTCTTCTGCTATTCCTGTCTTGTTAGCAGTGAGCTCACCTTCCAACTGCAGACGTTGTCAGCCCTCTTCTGTAGGGTCAGCATCACCAGGGTTCAGCCTACAGGTTCACCACGAGGCCATGTGCTCTCCCTCTGCCCTCCAGCCCCATTCAGAAGCAGGAGCTCCCATCTTAGGGTCTCAGGCCCCCGTCCAGCACCATCCATGGAAGACACAGGCCTGGCCTGGCCCGTTGTCTGCCCTTGAGATCTTCTCAGCCTCCTCTGGCCATATTTGCTCTCTCTCAGCTCTGGTCCTCTGTTCCTCAAAGGGCCACACACCGAGTGCCACATGGATGCTTCTGACACCGAGCCCGCCTGCCTCGCACAGACCACATTCCGGGCGCCCGGGTCTCTTCATCTCTCATCACTGTTCCACTTCCAGCCCACAGTTTGTTTTCTGCGTGGCTGGGTCCTTTTAATTTCTAGATGTATCTATTAGCTTATTGCTGTGTTCAGACGAGAGGGGGTCTAAGGTCTAAACCAGAGCCATCTTTTCCCCTAGCTTTGACCTCCTCTTCCCCTCTATCCCACACCAGCACCATGAGCCTCATTCGGCTCCTTTCTGTTCTGTTGCAATAAACCAAACAAAGCAGAGCCCTGTCAATCACATCACCTCCCTGCTTTGGGAGCCCCTGTGCCACCTCCTGCTAGGCAAAGCCTCTGGGCCTGGCAAGGAAGGCCCACCCAACCTGGCCTCTGCCAGCCCCAGTCCTTCTGCCACAAACCTTGTGCCTTCGCTGCCCCCGGCCTCCACTTCCTGCTACTGTGTCTGGAACACACTCCTGCCAATTCGCCTTGCCTGCCTTTCAAGATCCCACTGGGCAGCCCTAGTGACGCACAGGAGGAAGGCACTCCTTCCTATCACTGAGCAGATCACACTGTGCAGGAAAGGTCATGACCACCCGCTGCTAGAGGCCATAATCTGGAGACCAAGGGTAGCCCCAGAGACCAAGGGTCCAAGCTGAGCCCCTGGCCTGAGCACACATGGCCTTTTGGGCCTCCCTAAGAGTCATCATGGGCAAAACAATAACCCACCCCCACCCTGCTCAATCACAGGCATGGTGTCCAAGGAGGTTCATACGACAGAGACATTTGGCATCCTCCTACAGGTGAGGACAGCCACAGGGGCATCAGGGCTGCCAAAGCCCTGCAAGGGGACAAAATGCTAAACCCTTCAAAAGGGAACCCTCTGAGAGGGCAGAGATCACCTGAGTTGATGCAAGGTTTGCATCACAGAGGACATGGGCCAAGAGCTTGAGCTTCTCCAGGAGTCATGGTGACCAAGTTGTCCAGACACAAAAAAAACTGAAGGGTCACCAGACCTGACATACAGGAGGGAGAAGCTTAGGTAGTGCTTTGCTGTTTTATTCTCAAAGGGTCAAAGACAGCCCTGACTCCAGGTCCTGGTGCTGAGACATAAGTTGGCGGCTTGAAGTCCAATGGCCACTAGACAGTTGGGTCCCCCAGGGACCTACACATGCTTGTTGGGACAGCATCACAGCACCCAGCTTCCCTCCAGAACTAGTTCCTAGATCTGGTGGCAGGGACCCAGGGACTGGAGGCCTACACACTGGAGACCTCCCTATGCTCATCTCCTGCTTGTTCTCTTCTGTTTTCTGGAAAGTTCTATCTGAAATGTTGGCTGTTCAGGTTGTGCTGAGGCACCAGCAAGGGGCTGACAGGGAAGGCTGCCTTCCCAGCACCTGGAGAGCTGAGGGAACCAGAAGCCTTACCTGGAAGACGGTAAGGATGGCCGCGGGGAAGGTGTCAAAGTTGGTTGTCGGGGTCTCATCTTGAAAGTTGAACCTGAGGAAAATAAGAAGTCTTGGGAGGAGGCAAGTCTCATCAGGATCCGGGGGCACTCTGGCATGCCATGCTGTCCCAGGCTGTGAATGGGCCGTGTGCTCGGAGCCACTGTCTTCCTGGGGGACACCTCCAGGTGGAAGACAGGTGGAGGGGCCTGGGCAACACGTCAGCGCCCAGCTCTGCCTCCCCAGCGGGGGCCCCCAGCCTCATACGCCCCCTAGGACCCACTTACTGTCCCCCAAACAGCTGCATGCCCAGCAGGGCAAAGACCACGATGAACAGGAACAGCAGGAAAAGGAGGCTGATGATAGACTTCATGGAGTTGAGCAGAGACACCACCAGGTTCCGCAGGGAGCTCCAGTACCTGTCGGGGCACATGGGGTCTGTCTGCACCTGGCCATGTCCGCCGAGGCCCGACCCTCACGCTGATGCCACGCTCTGGACTCTCACTGTCACACCTGTGGCTTCCAAGACCTTCTAAACCCCAAGGGCCCCACACCTGGACGGGCAGCGAGAGCTCTTCTCTAGAGTTCCAGATTCCTCCACCAGGGGCTCCAGGGGGAAGGTGGAGAGCCCATGTCCAGTGCTGGACTCACTCTCATCTCTCAAACCTGCCCTTGTCACTTTGCCCAGCAGAACGGTGTCTGACCTCTCTCCACTCCTCAACACCCAGGCAGCCTCCAGGTGTCTGAGCGGGGGCTCAGACCACAAGTCGAGAATGAGCCACACCAGAACATAATCAGCCCCCTGGCCTGCACCGAACAGGTCCTCAGCGCTGTGATGGGTGGTGTAAGCCCGGTGCCAATGCCCCTCTGAATGCCCTCTCACCAAGGGTCTGGGACACAGCATGCGGTAGAGGGGCAGCACTGCGAGACCATTTCCTGGCATCCCACAATGCCCACCCCTCCGTCACACTCTTCATATGCTCCTGGAGGTCAGAGACCATGTCCCTCTCATTCAACTAGACCCAAGCACACAGGCCCCACTGTGTGCCTAGCTGAAACAGACTGGAAAAGACTGAAGTCTGCTGGTGGCCTGGCTGTTGACAGCTCACTCACTGAGTGACTGGGAGTCCAACCCCACACCAGCATCTGGAGAGCTCCTCCCCAGGAGAGGCCAGGACACATGGCCTCCAGCCACTGAAGACATGCCACCTGCCTCTGTGCCTCTGCACATGCCGTTCCACCACCCTGGAAAGGTGGGGATGGCAGGACAGACATCAGTCACCTGTGCGCACCTGTGTGTCCCTGGGCCCTCAATGGTGCCAATGTCACAGAGGCTCACCTGTCTTTCATGAATTCTCTTTTAAGACACTCAAGGGTTCACAGAAGATGGGCTGGAAAACTCTGGAAAAGCCGGCCCACCTCAGGACAGGGGCCATCTGGTTTCCAGAAGGAAGTGGAGCCCCTAAGACACCAGGCCCCTCAGCCAAGGTGAAGGCAGACCTCGCGGTCACCTCCCAGAGCGATGCACATGGAAGCAACAGAGGACTGACACCAGACCGCACGAGGCATCCAGTGGCATTTGTGGACCCAGCTAGGCCAAGCTCTTGCCCAAAACTCTCCTGCAGTGACACCATCGTGTCCTCAAATGGTCTTAGGTTTGGATTTGAAACAGACTGGAAAAGACCAAAAGAACTCCCATCTACCCTGGGGAGATCAGTGGGGTCCTGAGAGGCCACTGGAGGGTTGACCTAGAGCCCAGGCTGCGGGGGACACTGCATGGAAATCCATGCTGGAGCATGTGTGGGCTACATACTGATGGCACAGGAGTCCAATAACTCTGGGTAGATGAGGTCCCTGCTGTGCTGTGTGGCCACAGTTAAGACCAGCTGAGGGCACGGCAGCCTTTGCTGTTGGAAAGACAGCTGTGGGTGAGGTGTTCCCCATCTTCCCACCACTAGAACCCTGGCACAGAGGCCCAGCACTCAATAACTACATCACACCTCCGCATGGGCCCCACCCCCTCAGAGACAAAATGCAGCAAGTCGCGTCCAGGGTTACATAAAGAACCAAGTGGAATAGAACTGAACACACAGGCCTGTCACTGTCCTCTTGCCACAGCCTAAACAGGGCAAAGTCAGGCACACAGTGGAGAAAGCAGGCCTGGGAACGGGAGCCGTGTGGGAACCAGGGGTTCAGGTCGCAAGGTCAAAGTCAGCTGAGGCCTCCCTCCCTCTCTGGGGGCTGCAGGGAAGGTGGGCAGATTTGGGGCCAGGATGATAAAAAAAAAAAACAAAAACTTCCATCTGATGGCTTCTATTTCCTCTATTAACTAGGAAGCAAAGTAACACTTTGAAGGTTGAAAGATGGGACTCTGGTTTCAAAAGAGGGGACGGTATGAAACTGTGAGGAGCAGGCTAACTAGGAATCCTGCCGGCAAGTCAGGAACAACCCTGAGGACAGACAGGCCCCCAGGGCCAACACACAGCCATGCTGGGCAGGTGTTTTATACCCATCTTTTGTATTTAAACCATTATTATAAGCACAAAAAGAGGTTCCACACGGCTGAGTTCAAAGCCAGCACCATGAATTCCTAGGAACAAGCATGCTGTGTCGACCAGTCTCACACGTGACCTGCATTCCCCGTCCCCACCTCCACCCAGGGGCACACAGGTGACATACTTTGTGACTTTGAAGATCCGCAGCAACCGGAGTGCCCGCAGCACGCTGATCCCGAAGGAGGTTCCCGGCTTGATGGCGGCCCAGACCACTTCAAAGATGCTCCCCACAATGACCTGTGGTGCAGACGGGGTCGGCCTCAGGCACACGCACGCGAGTGTCACGCACGGGCCTGTGCGGGCAAGCGTCTCCGCGTGTGTGCGGCGGGATCACTCCCAGCATCCGCAGCACAAGATACACGCCTCACACTGAGCTCCTGCGCCCACCAGTCCTGGTGCTCACCTGCGCCCCAACATGCCCACCCCGTGCATACCAGGGGGACACAGGGTGTAGAGGGAGGGCAGGCCGACTGGTTTCCTGACCAACTCCGCATCAGATCAGCCTAACGTCCACGTTCTCCCAGGCACCGAGAACCTGGTGACTGTGCCAGGACCGGGGCCCCGAGGCATGACTGGAGACTCCTGTACAGTTTAACGCGGTCCACTAACCCGTACGTCTGTGCTGGCAGGCGCACAAGCTGTGGGCCATCCCAAACGCACAGCCGTCCTCTGCATCTCTCTCACGTCGAACACAAACGCATGGGTCAGAGAACATCCAGGGAGCCCGACGCCTACAGGCCTGCTGTGGCGCTGGCAGCACTACAGTGGGACCAGCTTGCCACCACCTGTCCCTGGCGACCCTGAGCACCTCTACCAATTTTTCACAGCACACACGCAGCCTCCAGATGTTTGTCTGGGGCTGGTGAGCACCGTTTCCCAAATCTACATTCTTATTGCCAGTCTTCCAGCACATCTGTCTTCCCTTAACCCTCAGAATTTGTTCCCATTCGTTCTTGATGCAGGTGGCCCCTGAGATGGCCCACAGTGATCCCCCACTACTTGGTGTCTCCCCCAACCTTGAATATCCTTGTCCCCTCAAGGGTGGGTTGGACCTAGTGACGCACTTTGAGCAAAGAGAATGTGACAGAAGCGACGGGCTGTCACCTCTGAGATTCGGTTCCAAAGACTGGCTTCCTTCACCATGCTCTCAGTTCTGCTGCGGGCAGCCAGCTGCCGTGTTGTGAGACATGAGGAGAGGCCCCCGTGACCAGGAACTGAGGCCTGGCGGCCATGAGCGAGAGCTTAGGCATGAGCTCCCAGCCTCCAAAGAGCCTGTGGTGACTGCAGCCTCGTGGCAGAGTGACAGCTGGGGGGCTGCAGTCAAGTGGCACCTGATTCCCGACCCACCGGGAGTCGGTGACTCCCGACCCACCAAGATGAGAGATAACAAGTGTTTGTTGTTTTAAGCCACTAAGCTTTGGGGCGACTTGTTACACACCAAGAAAAACCAATACGTGTTTTGGAGACAGAAGCGGAACACACTCTACAAAAGCCCTATGATGTGGGCGGGGTTTTGGAGCCAGAGAATGGGCCCTGAGCAGCACGTCAGCGAGAGCCCACAGCGCTCTCAACGTTTTTTTTTTTTTTTTTTTTTTTTTTTTTTTTTTTTTTTATTTATTTTTGGGACAGAGAGACAGAGCATGAACGGGGGAGGGGCAGAGAGAGAGGGAGGCACAGAATCGGAAACAGGCTCCAGGCTCCGAGCCATCAGCCCAGAGCCTGACGCAGGGCTCGAACTCACGGACCGCGAGATCGTGACCTGGCTGAAGTCGGACGCTTAACCGACTGCGCCATCCAGGCGCCCCCCACAGCGCTCTCAACACACTACCCACGGGTCCTGGATAGCGAGGGAGTGTGAACGCTTCACATAGGTGTCTGGGGGACAGCGAGGACATTGGCAAGAAACTACAGGGAGCCCTGCTGTGCACTGCCAGGAAGTTCGGCCACACGGTTGCCCGCGGTTATGTGACAAGACGAAAGCGAGCCATGTGAACCAGGAGGCCTCCGAGGCGTCTGCAGGTGCTGCCGGGGTCTTCTTGCTGCACTGTCAGGGTGGGAAGAGAGAGACGCAGAGGGAAATGCCGTCCTCCAGGACGTGCCCGCTTTGGAAATGCTCCCCTTCTCCAGACAGCAAATAGTGCCACATTAGGAAACGGCACAGTGCAAAGAAACAGCCAGGGCAGGGGCACGACTGTGACACTGCGGGAGCCTGAGAGCCCCGTTCAGTCCCATGTGAAGCCCCCACAGAGATAGAGGTGAACCTCGCACGTCAGCCCACCGAGCAGCAAGCCTTCCAGGGCCCAAATGTGCCCCGGTCTCAGTCCGCTCAGCACGGGCACCCAGTGGGGAAGGGCCGATCGCTAGCGTAGGGACAGCTTTTGTCAAATGGGGTGAATTCCAGGAAGACTCATGACATACACACGATGCTCTGAGAAGACTTAGTTATGCAGGAACATCACCAGCTTGGGTTGAAAGAGACGGAGACAGTACAAGACAAAAAATAGGCCTTTGGATTCCCAAAATTCTACTGGTAGGAAGCAGGCTGAGAGAACTGTCTAGCTGAAAACATATGTTATCTTTTCTGGAACAAGAAAGGTGACACAGAGGCTAAAACAAAAAGCCCAAGGGGCTTCCTAGCCCTTAAGAACTTATCTTGGTGTCTCCAAACTTTCCCAGCAGGATTCCAGAACTGCTATGGGCCAGGGACTCCCTGAGCACCCTGCTGTCCCCTCTGAACGTGACTGTCTACGGCAGGTACCCAAGTCCATCCCACCACCATGTGGGTGATACCTCGTCTCTTTAGTTCGCCAGATCCACGGGTAGAGAGGGACCGAGCAGCTGTCCTGAGGAGCCACCCTGGCCTGATTTGGGCGATGAGGCCCCAGACTCTGAGCTGGCGCCATGATGGGATGTGGCTGGGGAAGCAGGAGGAGGTGACTGTATCTGCACTAGGAAAGATAGAATCACTGGGAGCCAGATGGTAGACTGTGGCAGGCAGCCTCTCAGATGGCCCCCAGTGACACTTGCCTCCTGGGTTTCACGTCCCTGGGTAACATCCCCCACCCCTGTTAAATGTGGGCTGGGCCAAGTGACCCACTCCTAACAAATAAAATATGGCAAAACTGATGGGTCATCTCTCTGAGACTGGGTTCCTGTGTTTTCTGTCTTGGGTACTCTCAGTCTCTCTGTCAGGTCACAAGCTGCCGTGTCGTCAGGACACTCAAGCAGCATCGGGAGACATTCATGAGACCGAGATTGAGGCCTACCACCAACCATGTGAGCGAGCTTGGAGGCTGGTTGTCCGAGTCCTGTCCTATCAACAGCCATGTGATGAGCCTAAATGCAAATTCTCCAGTCCCCATCCATTGAAATGACCGCATCCCAGCTGTCAGTGGGACTGTGACCTCCTTGAGAGACCCTGGGCCACAGGCATTCAGTCAAGCCAGGCCTGGACGCCTGATCTAGAAAACTGTGACCCAGTAGACACGCTATATGCTGCTAAACTTTGGAATAATCTGTTAGCTTATGTGTAAGTCATTCCATGTCCTGGGATCCAGTTAGTTCAAACCAGAAGACATAAACACATTTACAAGTTTAAGGACAAGTTTAAGGGTTTTCTGAAAGCTCTTCAGCTCTTTGGATCTCCTCTGGCCTATTATGCACTACAGCCTTTCCCTATAACTAAGAAGGCAAAGGACAAGAAGGCGTGTCTCAGAAACGCAGGTGTCCGTGTCTCAAAGCACGCCCTGGGCAGCCACCACCCCTCCTTCCCCACAGAGATCAGGCAGCCTTGCGTGGTGTAAACCCGCTGCTCCAGGGCCAGAACTCCTGGGTCCACGCTGCCTCTCCCACAAAGTAGCTGGGCAGCCTTGGGCCAAGCACACCACCTCTCCAGTTACTCATCTACAAAGTGGGAGTCCTTGCGAAGGTTTAACAAAGCCGTGGACACAATGTTCCATCAACTCCACTGACAGAAAAAGTCAAAGTCACACTGAATTTTCAAGTTGAAGTTTTACTTCTGCCTACGTTTAGGGCCCCCCCCCCCCCCCACCGCCAGCTCCTGAGAACTCTGCAGAGGTGTGAGTGAGCCTGCCTCTCTTGGGGAGGGCATTGTCACATCTCACTGACAACCTCTAGTGGGTCAGAACGCCTCCCTGGGCTCAGCACCAGAGAGGTGTCCACATGCTCTGCTGGCCTGGGAAGGCCTGTGCCACTTCCTGGGCTCTGTCCCAGTGAGTCTTGGGAACACCTGCCTTCGAAACTTCCCTGACCTACAGAGATTGGTGAAGGGACCCAGGCCGGGCCCACGAGGAGGGCTGGACCATCATGGCTTGTCAGTCCTCCCCTGAATCATGTGCCAAGCTGCCCACAGCCAGATCTGTAGGACAGTAAAGACTCAGGATCACAGTCCCCTTGAGCTCTGTGGGGGACACTGAGCCCTCCATGGGACAGCAGCACATTTAAAAGATTGCTGTACCAGGCACACAGAGGGTCACAGCACCTTCAGTGATCTTAAGATCCTACAGACAGGGTCGGGGATGGGAAGCAGGATGTCGTACAGGTGGGGAATAGACTGTGGCTGGAACCCCCATAAGTCAGGGCCCGAAAAGGACAGGCCTCCCCTCTGTCAAAGGCCCCTCACCGTCTATAGGAAGCCTTTTTGACCCACACAGGGTCACAGTACCCTCAACCACCTGGGCCCTGCTGCACAGACCCCAGCTCACACTGGGTACAGCTTAGTGCGAGGGGGCCATGTGCACTCTCAAGCAAGGATACAGCTAGACCCTCCTGGACCCCTAGCCGGCATCTCTGGTGAGGATCTTACTCACCCCAAAGTCGAAGCAGTTGAATGAGGACCGGAAGTAGCTTCTGGGCCCCAGGCCATACATCTTCAGGGACATCTCTGTGAGGAAGAGACCCAGGAAAACAAACTCTGCAAAGTCTAGGAGAAGCCGGAGAAGAGGGGGATTAGCTCTCAGCCTCTTCCCACCTGGCTCCAGCCCAGACTGGAGGACAAGACCTCTGGGCCTTTCCAGGATTGAGCCCTGCAGGCCTGGTCTGTGGCCCCTGAGCTCAGAAATCTCAGCCCAGGACAGGAATAACAAATAGATTGGGATTGGAAGGGGCACAAAGAGATGCTTCTTTCGCTTTGAAATAGGATGCGTGCCCGGTGTCTATAGCACACAAAGACAGCCTCCACAAGAGGAGAGATCCTGGGATGGGGCTCAGGAGTGAGTTCTAGGGCCACACAGTACTCCCCAGAGGGTCCCCATGCAGAAGCTGGATGCCTTCAGGCTTGCTCCCCACCCCATGTTCTAATCACAGTGGAGCCCCTCAGCCTCCTCATCAGAATCACCCTGTCTTTCCGGAAGGACTTTCCCGACACCTCCCTCAGGGTCCCTGCGTCATCTTATTTGCTTTTAACTTTGTTCATGTGCTCACCTACCACCTGAGCATCCCCAGGCCTGGCCAGCAGGAGGCTCCCAGGAGGCGCCAACGCTTGCTGGGGGCCTGGAGGATGTCACCCCCTCAGTCTCTGAGGCCCACAGAGGCTCCCATGGGTGGCACACCTTCCTTCAGGCTGGGCCCCACCGCAGCAGCAGCAAGCAGGGCCTGCCCCGGCCCAGGAGTCCCGCCACCAGCTCTGCTGACCTTTAAGGGCCACACTGGCAATGAGGGCCATGCTGAGAACCCCAGGCACACAGACAAGACACAACTCCTAACCCAGCCTGAGCAACAGGCAGTGTCAGAGCAATGAACAACAGGCAGTCAGGAAGCTCCACAAGGCCACAGACAAGAGACGCAGCCCAGCCAGGCTCTGCCACTGGCCAAACCAGTAATTCCAGATGGCAGAACGAGATCACTGTCTTTGATCTTCCTCCCCAAGTGCAGTCACTGGAGAGTGACCAGCCCAGCATTCCTGGGGCCTCTGGCATCCAGACTGGTTGGGAGACTGGACCTCAAGCAGCTCTTGATAAAACACAACGGAAGACGGGACCACACACCTCCTGCCTATGGGCACTGGCATCTGCTCTCCTCCACAGCTCTCTGCCAAGTGCTACACTATACAGCCCCAGACGCCTCAGTCAGGGCCAGATGGGCAACAGCCCAGACTCTGGAGGAGCAGAGATACCGGCCCCATTGCCCGCAAAGAGATACGCAATGGCCCACATGGCCCGCATGGCCCGAGGTTTCAGGTAGGGAACCACCTTCCATGGCTTGAGTACATGGGTCATCGGCTCCTGTAAGCAACTCACCACAAGAAGTGTGGCCTCTGAAGCCAGCCAAAAAATCCCCAAGGCACCCCAGCCAGGCACGGGATGAGTAATGAGAAGGCAAAGCTGACCCCCTGGAGAAGCCAAGAAGCCAGTGTCACAGGTGCGGATGCCCGCTGACCTAAGCAGAAGAACCCACCTCAGCCAGGCCTGAATGACTGACGCCTGGTCCTGGCTGTGCAGAGCTGCAGGTGTGAGGGGCGGTAGGGAGCTACCCTGCCCCCAAGTCCAGCTCGGAATACCACAGCAACCTGCAAAGATCCAAGGCCACCGAGCCCCAGAGACCCTCCACAAAGGTCACAAAGGCACCTGCCCCTGCCCCTTGGGGCACCCCACAAAAAGAGGTCAGGGCCTGGAAGAAGAGGCCACAGAGATGGGACTTCCAGCTGCCCACACGACAGACCTTGGAGCTACAGCTGCCCAGGCACTGATCTTGCTCCCAGCAGACCCAAGTGAGGGCACTTCAAGGAACTAGCACGGAACCTGACAATGGCGAGGCTTTTTCAGAGAAAGGGAGCAGCTGGGCACAGAAACCCCCAACGTCCTGCTTGCCCTTTCGCTCGCCTGAGGAGCAGACCCACCGACTTCATATGCTCAGCCTCCCCTCTGAGGCCAAGAAAGGGTGTTCAGCCGTTCACTCCAGAATCATTCATTCAACTAACAGGCACTGGTGCTGCTTTGAGCTTGCAGAGGAGACAGAGTTGACCCCTCTCTCCAGGAGTTTACACCACAAAGGGGAGCAGAGGCAGAGAATTTGAACAGTGTTCTATGTCGTAATAAGAGGACAGTGTGCTGGGACAACAGAGGGACATTGGAGAGGGAGGTCAAGAGGGTCTTGTGAGACCAGGGGGCTCACAGGATGACAAAGCCCAACAGCCAGCTACAGAGTTGAGCATGGCAGGACTTCCTTCCCTCCTCACCATTCAAGCCTCAGTCTCGGGGGTCCTGGTGGTACACCGGGGGTGGCTCCTGAGTGGACCGACAGCCAAGGTGCACAGAACCCACGCTCTTCAGGGTAGCTCGTTTCAGGCCAGAGCCCCCTAGGGAGCTTCAATGGAGCTAGTCCTGGTGGGGACCCCCTCTACCTCTGCTTTGCCTCTTGCAAGACCTGCCCTACCTGGCTGGGTCAGCCTTCCTCAGCGCCAGCCCAGCCACCAAGAACAGAGTGCAGGGCACTGAGCAGAGGTGCGCAGACCCTAGCATACCCCCACTGCTCCCGCCAGCCATTTTCCCTAGGTAATGCCAAGGGACTCAGAAACTCCCAGGGAGCCACAGAGAAGGCAGAGCAGCAAGGGGGAAGATTCTCGGCCAGGGATGCCTGTGGCCTGGACCAGCACCTGGACCCTCTGAGCCCTGTGCTCCTGCACAGCAGATACACAACCAGGCCGTGATGGCTGCCTCCTGCCCACGCGGGTGGCAGATCCCACAACACTGACTAGGCACCACCAGCTTCTTCCATGGGAAAGAAAGGCCTGGCTAAGAAGACCCAGGGAACAGCTGCACTGCTGGCCAAGTTAAGAGGAAGCCCCATCTCGCTGGGTCCCTACCCAACCCCCAAGGGTGAGGAAACTTCATCCTGAGGTGATACCAAGGGAAATACTGACCTCAGTCCCAAGCAAAGTCCCAAGACACCAAACTACAGGCCCCAGGATACATGAATTAGGGGCCACAGCGGGCAGTTCCATGCACACAAACTGCTTCTTTTTCTTTTTTTTTTTTTTTAATTTATTTTCGAGAGAGAGAGAGAGAGAGGAAGGGAAAGGGGCAGAGGAACAGAGAGAGAATCTTAAGCAGGCTCCACACACAGCACAGCACCCAACTTGGGACTCAGTCTCATGACCGTGAGATCATGACCTGAGCCAAAATCAAGAGTCGACGCTTAACCGACTGAGCCGCCCAGGCGCCTCCACAAACTGCATCTGAACTTCACTCCCAAGGACCTGGCCCAGACTGTCTGCTAGAAGCTCACGGGGCCCCTTGTGCTTCTGCTGCCTCTGTGCTCTTCCCCATTACACAACAGGAGAGTTCAGTACAAGTTTGGGAAACTATTAGCCTAGTGCCCCACCCCAACAGCCACCCCCACCCATATTTTCAAGTGGCCTGTGGAGCCATCAGAGTCTAGAGCTCATAAGAACCCTTCCAGAACTGTCCAAGCTCCTGCTTAAAACTGACCAGGCTCAGTGGTCTGAAAGAGGGGAATGTGGCTGGTGCACCAGGGGCCAGGAGGGATCCAGGAGGGTTCTTCTCTGGGAAAAAGATGGTCTTGCCACCCCACCTCAGGGTGGCTTCAGGCATACAGGGCTCCCGTGGCAAGAGCAAGGCCCTTGTGGAAGCCCCAAACAGGCCCTGTGTCCAGATCAGCCCCAGATACCAGGCAGCCCTAGATACCAGGCAACAAGAAGGTGGGGGCTCTAACCGGAAGACAGAAACCACTAGAGAGTCTTCATCTTTAGAGCCCTTGTGAGGTGAGACGACAGACCGAGACTAGGCTCCCCGTGGCCTGCAGAGCCCTAGGGTATGAAGGGTTGGTCCTGGAAGGTCAGCCCTGGTCCCTGGAGAGGGGCAAAGGGCCTCAACCACCCCAGCCGCCTTCCTCCTTTACTCCTTGGAACAGTAGCCAGGACCAAGTAGTCATGACTCAGACTCATGGTCTGTCCGTAGGCCCACAGGTAAGTCAGCCTTGGTCACAGACACACTCAGATGCAAAAAGCAAAAAGCAAAATGAAAACAGCCAAAAGAGCCCTAGAAGCCTGGACTCTCTCCTCAGGAGTCCAGGGAGTGAGCCGCAGCCTCACGCCAGATTGGAATGAGGGGCCAAGTGCCCTGTTCCATGGGTCTGAAGCCCTCCCAAGGGAGGACACAGGGCCATCCACCCATCACACCGACCTCCCCCCAGGGTGCCCTGGACCCTCACCATTGCCCACCACACTGACAGATGAGCTAGGCCTCCTGGAACCTGGGATGGGGAGCTCAGGCCCCAGCAGATGCCCTTGGGGGCACTTTGGTCTGTGCAGGGGTCCTACCCAGGGCATTCCAAGGCAAAAGGCTGTGAACCGGGATTTCCAGGCTGCAGACCAGAGGTGGTTCGGGAAGAGGTGAGGGGGAGGCCCAGGCTGCAGCTACGTACACAGCGCCGTGGTGAGCCGCTGCGGCTGGTTGTAGTGAACCATGGCCACGCACAGCGTATTCAGGGCCACCACACACAGCACCACCCAGTAGAAGCTCTGTGCCTTCACCATGCGGCGGATGAAGAACCGGAACATCTTCTCCTTCCTACGGAAGTATGACGAACTCTCTGTCTTCCCACTCTTGAGGCTGGCGCGGGCGAAGGGGGATCCTGGGGGAACAAGGAGCTCACTGAGGACATGCAGAGACCACCAGACCCCCAGACACGCTCTCCTTCCATGGATGTGTGCCCCACGGACGCAGCCTTGAGGACACGCTTCCCCTCCCATCTCAAACTTGTATCTCCCACAGGAAAACATCTTCAAGGACACCTGCCCCAGCCCAGACCTAGCTAGAGGCCCCGGTTCTGATCACAGACACCATGGGTCAGACCCAGTGTGCTACCGACATTGAGCTAATTACCCCTGCGCCGCACCCGCCTGCACCAGGTCCGGACCCCACCCCCATTTCACAGATGGGGGAACCGAGAGCCTTGGTGGTCTCCATGGTTACCAGGCTCCAGATGGCCCCCAGCACCCCTCAGCCACCTTCCAGCAGCACAGCCCCAATGCCCCCAGGCCATCCCAACCCCTCCGGGGGCCTCAGGGAGCCATGCAGCATCTGGCCCTCCCTCCTGCTTCAACTCAGGGATCAACAACCACCGGTTACCTATTTTTAAGTACCCTGGAACACAGTCAAGCTCCTTGGTTTGCGTCTGGTCCATGGCTGCTGTTCTGGTACAGAGGCAGAGTGAGTGTGTATGGCCCACAAAGCCCAACAAACTCTCCGGAACATTTGCACACAAAGCTGTCATGGCTTCCCCCCATTTCCACACACACACCACCTCTGCTCTGCCGTGACCTAAGCATGAAATGCTTCCCACTGCTGGTCTCTTTCCACAGTTGGCTGCTTCTCGGCTCCACGTCTGGACTTTGATGTCACCTCCACAGAACACCCTTCTCTGGGCACCCCATCTGAAATCAGCTCCCCAACAATAATCACAACCGCGTACCAGCTGCCCCAGTATTGGCTTGTTGACCTGTTCTGCACCCAGCTCCCAGACCAGGCTGCAATCACTGCGAGGACAGGCCCACAGGCTTTCACCTCAAAGCCCATGCACCCCTTGATGAGCAAGTGAGCAGTCTTCGTGGGCGCTTGGAGGCCGTGAGTGTGCATGTGTGCAGGGTCTGGCTGTGTCTCTGCAGTGCATCAGGTTCTCTTAGTTTTTGCAATAAGGGCCTGGGCATGTGTGAGCCTCCGATTGTTCAAAACCAGTCAACTTGGGCATGGAGTCCCCGGGGAAGGGTATGGAGTGTGTTTGTCATGTGATGTTCTATATATTTGCGCATGTGTGTGTGCACACCCAGACCCTCAGCAGCACACTAACAGCATTATTAGGCTAGTGTTTTCTTGGATTCACTCAAATGAAGACAGGCCCTGAGGCCTCTGGAGACTTGTCTACAAACTGAGCGGTGGCATCAGGATGGGAGATGCTGTCACACGCAGCCCCAGACTCAGATGGAAGGGTCCACGGGCCAGGACCCATCAGCCAGCCTTTCAAGAAACCTCACAGGGCCCTTGTGGCAAATTCTTGGCACTCCAGATGTCACACCCCACCCAGACCATTGAAGGCCACTGCTCTATCACAGCCTCCCGGATAAGCCAGGACACAGCCTCCCAGTCCATTTCCAGACACTACACACCAGCCATTGCCAATTAGTCAGAGATAGCTCATTCAACAAAACCTCTTGGCCAGCCTCACTGAGGGCTGCAAAGTGCCAAGGCCACAACCAGACACACCCGCTCCTTCCTCAAAAGCAGCAACAGGGCACGGAGGGAGGAAGGCAAGAGTAGTACAGACATGGAGAGACCTACACACAGGCAGAGCCACGCACAGAACTGTCCAGAGACCCACACAGGCAGATTCCCCCACCACTTCTTGAGTCGTTTAGAAGCAAAGTCACACACACACACACACACACACACACACTGCACAGCACGCATCAACACCCTGAGCATCTCATTCTTGAAGACACTCCTATGAACACACACAGGGCCACTCTGGGAAGGAGGGTAATGGGGACACGTGACTTGTGTGAACTGCTCTGTGCACACATATGTGACCAGTGAGACAAGCAGTAAGTTCTCCAGGGGAGGGGCCATGGCCCCCACCTCCTGGCTCACTGGACCAGGCCCAGCAAGAACCAATGAGCCCTTAACCATGCAAAAGCTTCATAGGAATGCTTCCTTGTCATAACTCCTGGCCCCCCTCATCCTGCACCTGTGCCCACATGCAGACAACCACATACATCTTCACTCATCAAAGGAATACCCACAAAGCGGTTTCCACAGCCACATGTGCACAAAACCACAGATCCCCAGTTGGCTCTTGAAGCCCCACCCATCCCTCCTCTAACACACAGTCCAAGGGACAGGGCAGGGAGCAGAAGCCCCAGCACTCCGGACATGAGGGACTGCCTTTCAGTTCCTAGGGAACCCTGGCAGCACCCAGGACAGAGACCAGCCAGCCTCTCATTTGGTCAGGGAACAGGGACACCCAGGCCACCACTATACAGGGCATGCTGTGCCTCAGGGAATTCTGGGCCCTGGGTCTCTGAAGACAAGGGCACAGGCCCCGGAAGACAGTATTCTCAGCAAGAAGCTACCACCGTGTGCTCAGGTCAGCTCTGGACAGTGACTCCAGCCCAGGTCTTTGGTAAAAGCAGGGGTCTGCAGTGAGCACGGACACATGCCAAATCCAGAATCATAGCTCTGGGAGGGGAAAAGCATGAGAGACGAGGCTGCTTCTCTTCAGCACTCTGCATTTCCACGTTTAGCTTCATCAACACATATTCTTTATAACCAAAAGGCTTATTCCAAGGAACAAGAATCCGATCTCGTCAAGCTAGGGGAAATCGAGAATTAAATTAACCTGCAAATGACGTCACAGTTAAGCACTCGTGTGAACAATGCGCGACCACATACAATGTCTGCATTTCTTCCCATCATGCCCCAAAGGGAGTTCACTGTTAATAAAAAGTCTACGCCGGCCCTGACTAACAGCCATTCCTTCCACAAACATGTACAGAGTTTTCGCGCCAGGCCCTGAGTGGCAGAGAGAAGACAGAACGACTAAGCTCTGTTCTCGCCCTTGGTGAGCCCACCAGAGGCCAGTGAAGGGACAGAGGAGAAACAGCTTTGCTGTTGCATTCACCAGCACAGGGTAATGAAGGTGAGGTTCAACAACAAGCCATGAAAACACAAACCCCCGTCACCCCTGCCCTAGGCACAGGGCCTTATACACACCACACAGCCTGGAGAGTCCTCACTCGAAAATAGGAAACAGGGAACCTGGACCTCGCGGGCCATGTAGGAGTCAGGGCAACAACACGGGGCCTGGCACCTGGGCTCAGTCAACAGCAGCAGTGACAGCGGATGGAGGGGTGACAAGCCCAGCACATAAGACACAGCCATCCTCAGCACACAGGGAGGGACAAAGGGGGTGCTGGGCACCAGGGGACCCATGACTTCTTCCACCCTGTGAAGCCCCACGCCCAAACCTGCTGAGGCCTGAGGCCTGAGGCACATGATCCTTCGGCCCTGCAAGACACCCAGGAGGAGATATCGGGAGAATCCCAAGGACTTGTGTGCGGCACCAAACCAATCACAATAAAAGTAAAAGAGAGAAACTTCTTGGAGAAAAAATAAAATCCCCTTCAGCAGATGAAAGGAAAGGAGGTTCACTCTTAAAGTCAGACGAGTAGCCTGGAGGGTGCAGCACAAGTGGGTTTTAACCGAGGGGAGAAACCTCGAGGGGCAGAGCACGGACGACGGGGAGTCGGGACACAAAACGAGCACGGTGAGGAGACGAAGTCATTGCACACATGGAAAGAAGAAGCCTCGGTGAAGGAAGGCCTGAGCCCACAGGCTGGAAAAGTCCACCAGGCCTGATGCTGGGCAGAGAAGGAACTTCTGACCCAGGACGAGAGTTCCAGCCCCCCGAGGCTACATCTGCACGGGGAAAGAAGGGGACAGGGCGATACCACGGAGCAGCAGGAGGAGCCATTAAACAGGCCTCCCTCACAAGGGTCCCCCCCACACACATGCCTCGGGGAAGCAGGCCAAGCACAGGACAGAGAGGAGCAGAGACAGGTCTATGGGGTAGTGGCTGGAGGACGGCTAAAAGCAAACCCACCTCTGGGAATGTGCTAAGCAGCTGGGGTGACCACGGGACTAATGACAGCCTAGGGCTACAAACACCAAAGTTCTCTAAACCAGGAGTTGGCAGGGAGAAGAGGAGAACACTGCAAAGGTCACATCGGGGCCAATAGGGGCAGAGAGATGGCAAATACAGCAATTTCCTCATGGAAATGATGCATCTCAGTGGTGAGGATGGTAAAAATAAATAAATAAGTAAAAATAAAAAACAGGCTAAAATAGTAAAGAAGCATGGTTCTAATTATGAGAGCAGGGGAGGGGAGACGGCTGTTTGTGGGTTAGAAAAGTGAGAAATTTGTGGGGAGCGAAGCAGATTCCAAGACACCTTTTGAGAGTGAAGAAAAGAAACCACGATGGAAAAGCCCATAAAAGGAGGCCATCGCAGCAAAGCCGTATGCAGGGGCGGGGCACGGCCTTCAGTGCCTTTGCGGGTAAAGAAGAAAGGAAAAAGAAACAGTTACACATTTTCAGAAATTAGGGAAGCAATAATATGTAAATCAAAATACTATACAAAGATAACAAAAATACAAAAGAAAGTAATGACATTTAAAACAAAAACAAAATAGAAGAAAAGAAATCTAAACCAGGGTTATTTTAAATGATCATTAATACATATTCACCCCACACAATCCAAATGAATAAAACAGAAGGCAAAGATAAACGTTCCAACAACCAGAAAAAGCAGAAGCAGAGTCAGCAGGATGTGAGCCGGCTTCAAGGGCCTAAACACCCTCACAGCGACTGTGCAACGTCTCCCGCCTGACCGCCTGACCGCCAGACCCCCACATACAGGTGCTACCTGACGCCCCCACTGGCCCTCCAGCTGCTCCCCAGACTCTGGGAGTCAGCCCCCAGTGCCCCTCCTTGAGTCACATGGCCGCCCCGAGTCCTCTGACGCCCACATCCAGCTGGCCAGCAAAGCCTGTGTGTTTGTCTTCAGAATGTACCCAGAATCTGGCCACTGCACACCTCCATGGCAGCCACTGCCGGTTGGATCTCTACAGTGGCCTCTAAACGGGCCCGCATCTGGCCCTCCTGCACTTGAGGATCTCTTGCACCCCAACTGGAGCAGGACAGCGACTCTGCTCTGCAAACCCACCAGCAGCCACAGTCCCTGCTGGGCCCCGCCCTCTGCGACCTTCCGATCCCGTGGCACTGCTCCCCCGAAACCCACACCGCTCCACTCCAGCCACACTGGCCTCCCAGACAGTCCCCACAAGTGCCACGCTCCTTCTGGCCTCAGGATCCTCTCACGTGTTGCCTGGATGTTCCCTTCCATGGGCCTGACTTCCTCACTTCCTTCAGCTTTTACTCAAAAGCGACCTTTCCAGGGAGGCCTTCTGTGGCCTTTCTCTTTAAAACTCCAAAACCCCCGAAACCTCCAAGCCCCCGCCCTTCTCGATTTTTTCCTTTTCCAGACGTGGCACTGACATGCTGTGTGCTCTTCCTATTCTACTGCCTGTGGTCTGATGCCACAGCCAGGCTAGAAAACGCAGAAGATGAAGGGGCTTCATCATTTTGTTCAGTGCTATAGCCCCGGAGCCGTGAGCAGTTACTTGCACGTCAGGGGCACTTGATAAACATCTGCTGAGTGAATGAACAAAGGGCTGAATACAGGAGAGAGTAAAAGAACTGCAAGAGAAACTACAGGCAACTCTCTAGAAACAAGTTTGAAACGCTGAGAAAACGTAAGATTTCCTCGTAAGGCACAATTTATAAAACTGGTCCTAGTTCTTTTTATTTCTTTACTAGAAGGGTTCACAGTTTTATCTTTACCCTTGAAGAACGGGTACTTTAGGTGTTGCTTAAATTATTTTAAACTGTAGACTTTAAAAAATCAGAATAAAAACTCTAAGTAAAATAGGAATAAAGGGGACTATTTAAATACAACACTCATGTGATAAATTTGTAAAAACTGTAACAAAACTCAGATCCACAACACACATCAGTCTCTTATTAACTAGCAAACACAAACCACCCAACGGAAAAATGGACGGGTATATGAAGACTCACCAAAACCCAAATTCAAATCAGGAGCAAACATTTTTAAAAAGGAGCTCAAAATCGTTAGTAATGAGTGAAATGAAAACGACAGTTCCAAGGAAACATCATCAAGTTGGCGTCAAGGTAAAGTCGAAAGTAGCTACGGCATGTAACTGGGAGGGGCACGTCTAGCAGGCGACGCAGTGCCCAGCTCCCAGAAATCTGCCCGCAGGGACAGAAGCACTGGAAAGGAAGGACGGTTGCTTATAGGGTTCTGTTCAGTGGCGCTGCTCATGATGAAGATAAAACAACCTAAAAATAAATGAATGGCCGTCAACGGAGAGCCCCTGAGCAATTAGAGTGAATCCATACTGTGCAACACCATGCAGCCACTGACAAGACAGAACTAGAACTACACTGCAGAGGGGAGTGGTCTCCAGAGGGTATAGAAAAATTTGTATGAAAGCCTATCTGTAACATGAATAGATCCCAAAACTCTACATGTGTGTATGTGTGCATGTCTACATGCATGTGTGTGTGATACAAATGTGTTATATCTGATATGTGTGGAGAAACAGGGATAAATCCCAAGCTACTGACATGGGTTTACTGGGCTGTGTGGGGAAAAAAAGACAGAAAAGATAGATGATAGACAGACACACAGATACCTAGATTGATTGAATTATAGATAGATAATTGACAGATGATAGATTGATAGATACACAGATTGATTAATAGATAGATTACTGACAGATGATAGATAGATACTTAGATGACAGACACATTGATTGATGGATGGATAGATAGAGACACACAGAGACAGACTGATTGACAGATAAATACACAAGTAACTTTCATCAAAGAGTTGTCTCATAGCCTGGAGCCTGCTTCTGATTCTGTCTCCCTTTTTCTGTTCCTCCCCTGCTCGCACTCTGTCTGCATGTCTCTCTAAGATAAATGCACATTTAAATTTTTTTTTAAAAAAAAGAGTTGTGTCATAAATGCAAATAAGTGCAACCGCATAATGAGAAGCAGACCTCGGACTCGGGCCTGCTCACGGACGGCTGGAGACCAAGTTCGCCTGCAACCCCTTGACTTGGTGCCCCAGTGAGAAGCTCACTGCCATGCAGGCCTGTCTCCAACCACCAAGGTGGAGGCCCTTGGCTCAGCCCTCTTCTGCTGCAGAATGCACAGTAACAGGGCATTTGGTGGGAAAAGGCCTGGGCACTCCTGGTACCAGACTGAGGAAGGGAACTAAAACAGCTCTGTGTGATCAAGCAACCAGAATTTCTCTTCTACCATTTGAGAAGAAGGGGATGAAGCCAGAGGCCCCAGGAGCGTGGAAGACAGACAGGGGCTGGGAAGAGAGACAGCCAGAACCTTTCGGTCGCTACGGTCAGTAACACACACGTAGCCCTTCAGCTACGGGGTGCGGCCCGAGGCTCTGTGCCCACGTTGGGGGTGGTAGAGCCGAGAGCAGCCGGGACTGCACCGATGGGAAAGGGCAGGAAGCACTGGGCAAACACACCGCTCACTCCACTGCCTGCACCAGGGGAAAAAATGCTGAGCACACAGCAGAGGGCAGAGGGCACTGTACCTCCTGCCATCAGGGTGGACACAGGAGTGTGAGCGGTAGGGAAGGAAGGGAAGGAGGGTGGCCCCAGAGGGCTGGGGGGCCCAGGGGACAGGCCGGAAGCTAGGGGAATTCCTGTACCCACTCACAGGACAGGCCAGGAGGAACCAAAGAGACTCACCAACAGCACAGAGGTCTGCAAACCGGTCCTCCCCCTCCTCGGCATGGATCAGGTCATTCCGGCTCTTCTTGGTGGCTGCTCTCTTCAACACTGCTTTAAACAAGGGGAGGGGGAGGGGACTGCCTCAGGGCGGGGGCGCATCTCAGCTGAGCCTGCGACCATCTTCCTGGGGATCTCCTATCCTGGCCCCTGTGGGCCCCTCTCAGTCTTCAGAGCACAGGGGACAAGGAATCGTGAGGGGAGTGCCACCTTCCCTTTTCTCCACGATGATGTCAGTGGGGAAGGCCTGGCTACCAGGGAGACCAGGAGACGTCTGTAAGGACAAGGCCAGGACTGTGGCCCACTGCCAAGCAGCCCACTCTGGGGCCAGAGAGATCAGTCAGGTCTGCAGAGGGGCCAGCACAGACATGCGCAGAGCCCCAGATGTGGGTCCAGCTGAGGCCGCAGGGGACACAGCCAAGCTCTCTGGCCCTCTCCTCAGCAGTGGGTGTGAAAACAGGACGACTGTCCTGCCACTGGGACTGTGCTAGTAGCCAGGCCAGTAACCATGGCCACTCTGGCCCTCATCCCCGCCCTAGCGGCCCCAGGCTGTGCTAAGAGGCTTTCCGTGGCAATCTGGGAGCCACATCACCCTGAGCTCTAGACACAGATACAACTTGGTTTAAACCTGAACTTTAAAAGCTTCTAGAAGCAGCACAGTCCAATAGAACTTTCTATAATGATGGAAATGATCTACATCTGTGCTGACCAGTACAGTAGCCTCTAGCCCCATATGTCTATTGAACGCTTGAGATGTGGTGGGTGAGCCTGAGGAGCAGGACTTTCACTTTTACTTCACTGCAGTGGACTTACGCATGAGCTTACACAGTCACATGTAAAGCGTCATGTTGGAGAACACAGCTCTCGGGTCCATACTGTGAGCACGGACTCCTCTGAGCCCCCGGGTGATACCTCGGCAGGTGTGCTATCTAAGCCCACCGCCAGCTACCTCCACTCGGGTCCACGGCACGCAACTGCCCGGGAGCATGCGGTGACCTCCAGAACGGGTCTGCCCAGGACCCTGCGGAAGGTGGCGGCCGTGCAGCTGCCGGCAGAACAACGGCAGACGGCACCACACATGCAAGCATGCAAGCGCGGCGCGCCGGGCACGGAGTGCTAACAGTGGTCACCTACCATCCAGAGGGGACTTCTCCTCCGCATTCTTGTCCTCCTCAGCCAGCATGACTTCCTCTGCGAGTGAGACACAGCCTCAGCTGGGAGCCTCCCTGCCCCCACCCTGCCCAGGGCTCAGTCCCCAGGAACACGGCAGAGTAAAGATGCGCCTCTGCTGCTGGACCCGCCTTCTCACCCTTATGACTCCAGAAGGCCGTGGGGCTCACGGCCAAGCTTTTCCTACTGAGACAGACACCCTCTATGTGTCCCCCACACGGTGCCCCATGAGGGGGGCCTGGCCTGTTCACATCACCCTCCCCTGGGGGCAGCCACCCCACTAGGTGAGTTCCTGGCCGAAGAGGCGCTTCAGGAGGCACAGCAGGCGCCCCATATGCAGGAAAGAATGCTGGCCTGGGGCGGGGGCGGGGGAGGGAGGCAGTCAGAAACCCCAGGCTTGACACAGCCCAGAGACAGGGCACAGAACACACTCAGGTCAAGGGAAGGGTGCTTGAGTCTGACAGGCAGAAACTAGCTCTAGGCTAGGCCATGCCAGAAGCCTCCATTAAAAAGGCCGGTGTCTCCAGAGCCATATGGCTGCCCTGTGTCAGGACCCCGGGCCAGCTGGAGAAGCCACTTCCAACACCTCAGCTCTCCTCAGCTCTCCAGGCTGGTCTCGTCCGGCCCAGGGCTGGGGCTCCAGCTGCACTGACAGAGGACAGGCCGGGAGCAAGGCAGCAGCCCCTGGTTCTCACCAGCCTTGAAGATCCATTCCAGGTACCCATTGAGCTCCCGCTCAATCTGCTGCTGCCGGCGGAGCTTCAGGAAGGCCCGGCGGTTCTCGACCCTCTCACGCTCCTTGGCAAACTCTCTGCATTGTGCAGGGGCCACAAAAGTAAGCAGATCAGGTGAGTGTGAGCACATTCGCCCGCCCCATGGGTGTGCAGACGCAGAGGCAAAGGGAACCAGGAAGAGGCTGGGACATGACATGCAGGTCACAGGCCGCCCTCCCAGGGAGCCTCACCACCACGGCCTCTTCCAACCTGAGCCCTCGGAGGGCCCAGGTGAACCCTCCTTCCTCAGACTCCTCTAGCACACAGGGACGGCACCGCAGTCCCCAGAGGGGGCTCCAGAGGGCAGGGACAATGCCACACCCCCTGCCCAGAGCAGGCCAAAGCACACCCCTCCCTCTGAGTGCCAGGCCCTGTCACCTGCCATCCTACGAAGGGCTTCTGGGCAAGACTTGCCCGAGAGGACTTACACTTTGTTTTTTCTGTTGGTTCAGACCCAGAGCCCTTACTAGGAGGGGATGGACAGACAGGAACAGGGCAAGAAGGGACCGGATAGGGCAAGCCAGAGACAAAAGGAAAACATTCTACAGCCCATGCAAGCCACCTCAGACAAACCTCTGAGGTCTGAGATGACCAGGAGAGAGATTTCTGCTCTCCTTACCCCTCAGCAGCCCAGCCCCAGGCTCCCAGCCAAGCTTGCAGCCTCACACTGCCAGAAGGAAGCCATTCACACACAGGCACACAGGCACCCAGCATACAGCCTTGCAAGCCTCTCAGCTCAGGCCTGGGGCAGGATCCAGGTCCCCAAAGGGCAGGCGGGCACAGCCCCACAGCAAAATAGCAACGTCTAGTCTCAGGTGAGTAGTTGTTCCTCCTCCAAGAGAAGCAGCTTGGTGCGGTGAGCCTGGCAGGCCTGACTCCTGGCACATAGCCACAGCAGGAGAGAGAGCTCAGCTCTGGCCAGCACTGACCCAAACTCATGGCCAGTGTCCACCAGGGCCTGAGCTGTGGCCATCCTGGAAATGAGAGGAGCCAGCTCCTGCCTGGACCTCCCATCCCTCCCAAACCCTGAATTCGCAGGAATATAGGACCCCTCTCCTCCTCCTCCCCTCTCCCTTGGCCACGATGAGGGTAGGAGGGCCTGGGGTGCAGGGGTGGGGCAGTAACAACACTGCTTGAGTCAGTCTCAGAGCCACCAGTGAAAACTTGCTGCAGCAATCTAGGCCCTGCACACAGCACCACTTCTCAGATGGTAGCCAGCAGTAGGGCCTGCCCTCCTCAGGCATCAGTTCTAACTGCTGAGAAAAGCCACAAGAGGGTTCGCTGATCCTGCTCCTCTGGGAAGAAGAACGCGAGGCTGGTTGGCTCCAAGCCGGCTCATCCAGCAGCACTTGCCCAGACGTGGACTGGGCCCTGCAGGGCGAGCTTTCCCCAGGCCAGGCTGTACCCGTGGCATCAACCACTGCTTCCATGGGCCCCACATGCTGTGCACTGACTGCTGGCTTTAGGGGCCCTGCCATCTCCAAGGAGAACCTGAAAGAGAACCCTGGGGTCCCTCTGCTTAGCCTGGATGACTGAGAGAGGGCTCAGCTGAGACTAATAAGGAAAACCATCGCATATCATCCCATTCCCAGAGGCCAGGATGCTCACAGTGGGGAGAAGGGCCACACAGTCACAAAGTTCATGGCCCTGCTCAGTGAGGGGCCACACAGCCCCAATCCCTGAATTCTTCCTGCACGTTCTCCAGGGTAAGCTGCACAAAAAGCCAGACTGAGCAGGCTGCTCTCCCAACTCACCATGAACCCACTCATGTTCCTACCACCCCCCACTGTGCACTGTCCTCAGCACAGAGCCCACGCTCCACACAAGCCTGCCGTCTGCCAGCTCAGCACCCTCTCCCCTCCACACCTTCTGGTTCCAGCTTTGAGCATCCCTGCACCCCTCTGTACCTCTGGGCCTCCACCCCAGCTCTTTTCTGCCTGGGAGACCTTCCTCCCTCCTTCATGGAGTTCATTCCTGGTCCCCCTTTGGGTCTCATTGGAAATGCCCCTTCCCTAGGTGGCTTCTCTGAGCTCCGGGCCTCCCCTGGCTTCCCCACCAACCCCGTCGAGCTCCGACCATGCAATCCCCTCACTAGACTAGAAGTTCTACATCCATTCCCTGTGCTGTGGGCTTGCCTGTCCTATGCAAGTGCTTGAAAAGACATGCTAGTGACATATCCCTCAGGATAGGACCGAGGCCAAGGACACATTCCAGAGCCAGAGCACGCAGGCCTTGGCCCCTAACCACTGCCCTCTCAATGGCTGTTCCTTTCCCGGCCAGTAAGATAGCTGCCTCTTGGGTCCACCAGCCTCTCCCCCGGCCTCCCTCAGGAACCCTGGGCCTGAGCAGGAACCTTCAGGGTGGGCAGGGAGGAGTTGTTCTCCTCGAGTCTTATAGGAGGTATGACACCAAGGTAGGGGCAGAGAGCAGGCCAGGCCTTCCCAACACAGGTTCCTCAGCCTGGTAGAAGGACAGGAGCCTTAAACATCAGCCCCATCTGTGCCCCTAAGCACAAAGCATTTCTGTAGCCATTGGTGCATACCACAGGAGGGTACCGTGTGCCACATCTCACTGCAATGTGGAGTCAGGAAGCACTTTTCTTCAGGAAGGACTCCTAGCCCCACCCTCCCTTGCTCTCTACTGGAGGAGTTCAGCACAGAAAGGTGTCTGGAGAGGAGGGGCAAGCCAGGGGTCAAGGCTACGCTGGAGAGCCTGGTGACCACTCTAGCCAGGATACAGGGCTGCTCCATCACTCTCCACTCCCAGAAACCCCACCACAGACCCAGCTGAGATGCAGCAGCAGCCCCTCCCCCATCATCAGAGCCAGGTGAAGGCCAAGGGTGGGACAGACGTAAGGAGGCCAGGGCCAGACGACGGTCAAGGCAGAGGTCAGGATGGCAGCACAAAGGAAAGGCTGGCCAGAGCTCAGTATGCTGGGAGTGACCACCACAGAGGGTGGCCACGAGGCCTTTCCCATGTCACACAGGCCCATATCTGACCCCACCATCTGTCCCCTTAGCCTGAGAACACGGAGGGGCAGGTGGCACCCAAGCCCATGTGGCCTCTTACCCTGAGAGCACACCCAACACCAGGTTGAGCATGAAGAAGGAGCCGATGATGATGAGAGGGATGAAGTAGAGCCAGTTCCAGGTGTTGCCGGCTGCATCATTTGTCTGGAAGCAAGGGGGAGATGAGGAGAAACAGGTGGACAAGACACATAGCCCTGGCTACAGAAGTGCCCCTGACCCTACCTCGAACACCTGGCATGGCCTAGGCAGGGAGAGTTCAGGTGGTGGGAGGTCCAGACAGGGGGAGTCCGGGAAGGACCCACATCAGACTTGCCTGCCTTTGCCCCACAGAGCTTTCACGGGAACTGCAGCTCTCAAAAGACCAAGGACACTTAGCACTACTGATCACTGCCCAGCAATGCTGAAAAGCCAAGGAGTAGTTCCAGGGACCCAAAGGGTCCCAGGATACCTTGAAGGCTGCATGCCAGCCTCTGCTTGGACAACTCCCCTATTCTTCCCAGGCTGCTGGACATACCAGTCAGCTCCAAAGACATTTCTCCTGAATGGAGCCCACGGGCCCTAGGCTCAAGTCTGATCTTCTGTCTGTAGCAGCTTTTGCAGCAGCTCAGAGGCAGTGAGCCGCATGCCACATTTCCCCGTGATCAAGAGCAAGTCCACAAGTCCCCAGGGAACAGTCCTTACCATGTGCCTGGTTTAAGCCACAAGCCAGCACTCAGGCATAATCTAAAAACTGAATGCAAAGAAGGACATCTCTCCTAGACCTTTTGACTTTTATAGCCTTGGTCTCATAACACAGTACCAAAAGTGTCCAGTTTTCAACTGAAACTCATTTGCCATGCCAAGAACCAGGGAAAGCACAAACTGAATGGAAAAAAAGATCGATAGATTTTCAATAGATGCTGTGATGGTTAATTTTATGTGTCAACCTTGACTGGGCCATGGGGTCCCTAGATATTCAGTCAAACATTATTCCGGGTGTTTCTGTAAATGTGTTTGGGAGGAGATTAACATTTTAATTGATAGAGTAAAGCAGATTGCCTTCCATAATGTGGTGGACCTCATCCAATCAGTTGAAGGTCTGAAGAGAACAAAAAGACCAACCCTCCTCCAAGTAAAAGGGAATTCTCTAGTAGACTGCCTTCAGACTTCATCTGCGCCATTGGCTCTACTGGGTTTCCACCTGCTGGGTTTCAGACTGGAATTGTACCACCATCTCTCCTGGGTCTTCAACCTGCCAGCTCAAACTGCAGATTTGGACTTGCCAGCCTTCATAATCACAAGAGCCAATTCCCAATTAGAAATTAATCAGTCTTTCTCTCTTCACATATATCTGTATACACACATACATACACATCCTACTGGTTCTATATTTCTGGAGAACTCTGACTGATACAGATTGCCAACACTAAGATGACAGAGACAATAAAAGTACCTGACAAATATTTTAAAGCAGCTATTATAAAAATACTTCAGAGAACAATCATGGGCACACTCGAAACACACTCAAAAACAGAAAGTCTCAACAAAAAAATAGTGTCAGCAAACAAGTAGAAGATATAAAGAAGAACCAAATGGAAAACTTAGAACTGAAAACAACAATAATCAAAATTAAAATATAAATGGAAGGCATAACAACAGAATAGAGCAGACAGGGGAAAGAATAAGTGAAGAGTAAAAAAGAGAAACAGAAGTTACCCAGTCTGATAAACAGAAAGAAACCAGACTTCAAAAACAAACAAGAAGGGGCACCTGGGTGGCTCAGTCGGTTGGGCATCCAACTTCAGCTCAGGTCATAATCTCACGGTTCTTGAGTTCAAGCCCCGCATCAGGCTCTGTGCTAATATCTCAGAGCCCGGAGCCTGCTTTGGATTCGGTGTCTCCCTCTCTCCCTGCCCCTCCTCCACTCACTCTGTCTCTCTCTCTCTCTCTCTCTCTCTCTCTCAAAAATAAATAAACATTAAAAAAAATTAAAAGAAAAAAAAAACAGAACAGAGCCTAAAGAACCTGTGGGACTGTAACAACAGACCTAATGTTCATGTCATCAGGAGAGCAAAATACAGGAGTGTCCGGTACGCTGGTAGTGACCACCATGCATTCACTGAGGCTGAAAAGTGTTCAAAAAAATAACACCTGAAAACTTCTTAAATTTATCAAGAGACATAAACCTACAGATTCAAGAAGCTAAACAAACACCAAATAAGATAAATTCGGGCCACCTGGATGGTTCAGTTGGTTTCAGCTCAGGTCGTGGTCCCAGGGTCATGGGATCGAGCCCTGTGACAGGCTCCATGCTGAGTGTGGAGCCTGCCTAAGATTCTCTCTCCCTCTCCCTCTGCCCCTCCCCTGCTGTGTGTGTGCATGCACACACACACTCTCTCTCTCTCACTCTGTCTCTGTCTCTGAAATAAAAAATAAATATAAAAAATAAAATAAGATAAACCCAAAGAAATCCACAACATGACATATCATAGTCAAATTTAAGAAAACTAAAGACAATCAAAAGAGAAATGACACCTTACTTATAGGTGGAAAACAATTCTAAATAGTCCTTGGGTCAAAGAAGAAGTCTCAAGGGAAATATAAAAATACACTGAACTGAATGAAAATAAAAATACAATGTGTCAAATTTGAAGGGCACAGCTAATGCAGTGCCAAGAGGGAAATTTGTATCACTAAATAAAATACATACATTATGAAAGAGTAATCAAATCAATAACCAAATCAATCAAATCAATAATCTAAACTTCCACCTCAAGCTGCTAGAAAAAAAAAAGAGCAACATAAACCCAAAGGAAACTTAAGCAAATAAATAATAATGATAAGAGCATAAATCAACAAAATTGAAAATAAAAACTATAGAAAAAAGTCAATTTTTTAACTTGGTTCTTTGAAAAAAAAATCAGTTACATTGACATACCTCTAACAATACTGACCAAGAAAAAAGGACAGAAGACACGTTATCAATTTTATGAATGAAACAGGGGATATCACTACAGACCCAGCAAACATCAAAAGGTTAATGAAGGAATACCACAAACAACTCTACATACATTCACTAACAAGGATGAAATGGACCAAGTTCTCAAAAAACTCAAACTACCACAACTCATCCAATATAAAATAGTTAAATTTAATAGAGCTATAATTATTAAGGAAAGTGAAATTGTAATTTTAAAAATTTCCCCCTAAAAAGGATAGATATATTGGTCAATGGAATAAAATTGATGATCTAGAAATAAACCCTTACATTTATCATCAATTGATTTTTTAACAATGGTACCAAGAAATTCAATGGGGGAAAGAACAGTCTTTTCAACAACTGGATATCCACATGCAAAGAATGATGCTGAGTCCCTACCTCACATCACATACAAAAAGTAAAATGTATCATAGACCTAAATATGAGAACAAAAATTAGAAAACTCCTAAAAGAAAATATAGGAATAAATCTTCACGACTTTGAATTTGGTAATGAATTCTCAGCTGTAACACCGAAAGCACAATGATGAAAATAAAAATAGAAAAATTGGACTTCATCAAAATGAAAATTGTTGGTACTTCAAATGACACCATCAAGAAAGTGAAAAGACAATGCGCAAAATGTAAGAAATATTTACAAAATATATATCTGATAAGGGTCTAGCATCCATAATAGATACAGAAAAATTACTGGCCAATAATAAAATGACAAATTAACCAATTTTAAAATGGGAAAATGATCTGAATACACATTTCTCCAAAGAAGACATATAAATGGTGTAATAAGCACATAAAAGATGCTCAATATCATAAGTCATTAGGGAAATGCAAATCAAAGCCAAAATGAAATACCACTTCCTTTCATGGTTATTTGATTAAATTTAAAATTAAATTTTAACAAGAAACAATAGGTGTTGTTGAGGATGTGGAGAAAAAGGAACACTCATGCACTGTTAGTGGGAATGCAAACTGGTGCAGCCGCTCTGGAAAACAATATGTTTTCTCAAAAAGTTAAAAATAGAACTACCCTGGGGCGCCTGGGTGGCTTAGTCGGTTAAGCGTCCAACTTTGGCTCAGGTCACGACTCATGGCTCGTGAGTTCGAGCCCCGCGACTGCCTCTGTGCTGACAGCTCAGAGCCTGGAGCCTGCTTCGGATTCTGTGTCTCCCTCTCTCTCTGCCCCTCCCCCACTCATGCTCTGTCTCTCTCTATCTCTCAAAAATAAATACATGTTAAATTTTTTTTTTTTTTTTTTTTTTTTTTTTTTTTAACTAGAACTACCCTACAATCCAGGAATCACACTACCGGGTATTTACCCAAAGAATACAAGAACACTAATTCAAAGGGATACATTCACTCCTATGTTTACAGCAGCATTATTTACAACATCTAAGATATGAAAACAGCCCAAATGCCCACTGATTGATGAATGGATAAAGAAGATATATAAATATACATTTATATGTAAATGTATTTATGTGCATACACATATACACACACATACATACATACATATATACATTCAGCCACAAATAAAAGAATGAAATCTTGAGGCGCCTCGGTGGCTCAGTCAGTTAAGCATCTGACTCTTGATTTTGGCTCAGATCATGATCTCACAAGTTTGTGAGTTCAAGCTCCATGTTGGGCTCTGTGCTGACAGCTCAGAGCCTGGAGCCTGCTTCAGATTCTGTCTCCCTCTCTCTCTGTCCCTCCTCAGCTCGTGCTCTGGCTCTCTCTCCTTCTCAAAAATAATAAATAAACATTGAAAACATTTAAAAAAGAAATCTCTAGACCCAGATTGTAGAATTCTACCAATTCTCAAAAAAAGAATTAATACCACATACACAAATCTCTTCTAGAAAATGAGAAAGGAAGAACTACTTTCTAATTCGTTTTATAAAGCTTGTATTGCCTTCATACCAAAACCAGACAAACATAATTCAAACTAGAAGGAAATTACAGACCAAAAGCCCTCATGAATATGGGTGCCAAAACCCTTAATGAAACATTAACAAATTGATTTAAGCAATGTATAAGCCCCACATTGGGTATGACCTTGTTTAAAAAAGGAAGGAAAAGAAAGACCCACACAACTACACCCAAATTTTTTAGCAGAGGTGCAAAAGTAATTCAATGGAGGAAATATAGCCTTTTCAACAAGGGTTGCTAGAGCAGCTGGATATTCACAAGCCTCCAAAAAGTAAGGAAGGTAGGAAAGAAGAGAGGGAAGAAGGAAGGTGTGGAGAAGCAGGGGGAGTGAGAGAAGAATCTCAACCCAAACCTCATACTTTATTTTTTTTTATGTTTATTTTTGAGGGGGGGAGGGGCAGAGAGAGAGAGAGAGAGAGGGACAGAGGATCCAAAGAGGGCTCTGCACTGACAGCAGAGAGCCAGATGCGAGGCTTGAACTCATAAACCAGGAGATCATGACCTGAGCCAAAGTTGGATGCTTAACCAACTGAGCCACCCAGGTGCCCCTAGACCTCACACTTTATGCAAAAATTAACTCAAACTGGATCACAGACTTGCATGTAAAATGTAAAACAATAAAACTTTAAGAAAAAAACCATAGAATAAAATCTTCAGGATTTAAGGCTAGGCAAAGAGTTCTTAAATTTGACCCTAAAAGCCCAATCTACAAACGGAAAAACTGATAAACTGGACTTTTTCACAATTAAAAATGCGTGTTCTGTGAAAAACCAGGTGAAGAGTATGAAAAGTCAAGTTAATGACTAGAAAAAAAGTATTTGCAAGCCACATATCTGACAACCAACTAGTTCCTAGAATATATGAAAACTTCACAGTAAAGTAACAATCCAGACAAACTGTGGACAAAAGATATGAAGAGGTATGTCCCTGAAGAAGACAAATGAATGGCAAAAAAGTAGGAAATGATACTTAACACCATCAGCCATTAGGAAGTGCGGATTAAAACCATAATGACATATCAGTACACACTTAACCAGAAGGGCTAAAGTCGAAAACAATGACAACATCAAATACTGGTGAGGAGGCTACGTTATCCATCCACTCCTGATGGGAATGTAACAGAATACAGCCTTCTGGGAAATTTTTAGTTTCTTAAAAAACTAAACTTGCAACTACTATACAAGCCAGAAATTGCACCCCGAGGCATTTATCCCTGAGAAATGAAAACTTATGTTTACACAAAAACCTGTACACAAGTGTGTAGAGCAATTATGTTCACAATAGCCCCAAACTGAAAACAATCCATATGTCCTATAGCAGGTAAATGTTAAATAAACCTAGCCCACCCATATCACAGAAGACTGCCCAGCCATAAAAAGGAACCAATTACTGACACACATTAATCTAGATGAATCCCCAAAGAATCACGTGAGTGAAAATAGCCAATACCAAAAAGTGACATATACTATGGTTTCATTTACATAACCTCCTTGACATTACAGATGTGACAAAGAGACTAGTGGTCAACAGGGATTGAGGGGGGTGAGGGTAAGAAAGAAGTTGGTGTGGCTACAAGGCAACCTGGGTGTCCTTCCGGCATGGAATGTTGTATATCTCGACGACATCAGTGTCAGTATTCGGGTTGTGAGGCACACTAGTTCTGCAGGGTGTAACCATTACAGGAGACACGGGATCTCTCTGTATTATTTCTTACAACTGCACATAAGCCCTCAATTATCTCAAATAGAGTTTACTTTAGGAAAAAACCACCAGCCAACCCCCATCTCTCCCTGCAGCTCCCTCCCACCGTCTCGCTACACCTCACAGGGAGCTCCGGGAAAGAGCCGACTCCACCTGCCGTCCTCGCTCTCATCCTGCCTTCACCTTTAACCTGCACCTTCCGAGCTTCTGCCCCCACCACCGAAACCGCTCTTGTCAAATTACCAGCATCTTTCTTGACCTCTGACCTGGCTGATCATTTTCTAGAAACTTTTTTCTTAGCTCTGCTTCCAAGACACAGCACGCTCACGGTGCTGTTTCTACCCTGCCTCGAAGGCTCCACCTTGGTCTCTCGCTGGCTCCTTCTTTCCTACTTGTCTTCGGAATGTTGGAATTCCCCCAACAGCCAAGCTCAGAGAGGGCTCAGTCTTGGGCCTTCTTTGCTTCTCCTTCTACATTCCTTGCTGAGCCAATCACATCCTCTCCCATACTGTTAAACTCCATCCATGATCTCAGACGGACACCCTCAGCCCTGCTGTCTCCTCTGAGCTCCCTGTCATATACCCAACTGTATACTCAGCGTCTCCCTTGCATGAAACCAGTTCTTTGAAACATTATGGAGGCAAATCAGAGTCCCTGGGCTCCACTACTACTCCACTGAAACAAACCGAGCAAATATCTCACTCCCAAGTCTCCCTTCTCAAGAAAGGGCACCACCTTCCCCAGTGGCTGATGTCACATCTTTGGTTCTTCTCTCTCACACTGCACACGCAACAGACGAGCAAGCCCTACCTGTGCTCACTGTAAAACACGGCCTTTGCACCTATACATGTGAACAACCCTTCCTCAGAGCTTCGTGTAACCAGTACAACGAGCATATGCAAAACCACATGTATATAATCATAAGCCAACTTCACTTACCTCTTACTGTCCCTTTGAACATATTCATGCCCCTGGATAAAAACCTGGATAAGTCCTATAACTTTTCTGATAACTCCTGGGTAGTAGAAAGTTCTACAATCACTTTAAGTAGAAAACACAGTCTCAATTCAGTAATTAAGTGTCCAATCCCAGCTGGCAATAAAACTACTTAACATGCTTTACACTGAGAATATCTACTCTTTTAGCTGGCCTGCCACAGCTGGCTGCTTTCACTGGGAAAGGGAGGCGTGGTCCCTCTTTGCCCCTCCACGCCTAACACTGTTCCTTCTTCCTCAGCTTGCTGCTGGCTGGGTTATTGACCCCAACACAATGCAAGCAGGGGAGGAAAAAGGGTGGGGGGTGGGAGGGAAGGCAAGTTTTTCCATGCTTGGCCGTGCCCTGAGATAATCTCATCTTTCTGGGCCTGACGGAAATTTACTGCTGACTCCTCTCTCACAAGGCATTTCTGTGGGTTCTTCCAGGAACCCATTTGACTCCACTTACTTTTCAAAATGCAGGCAAGCCATTTCTCCCTCAGTTGGAGAACTCCCCCACCCCCACCCCCATTTTTTCAGCAGTCTGTTGTGAACACAGGTTCTCTACTGAGAGGTCACTCGCCCTGGTCAGAATTTAAAAGGGCTCTTGGCTGGCTACTGTCCCCTGGCCATAGCTGGTCCATGAGAAACACTCACACACCCTCCTCTGTTCCCAACATTGAGTGTATTCTCCACCTGTCTCCCTCCGCCCCACCGTGGCAGGCCAGTGGCTCCTGCCCTTGAAATCCCGGCACTGTCACTTGGGGCTCCACACTCCAGGAGCACGTCTGGGCTGGAGCACTGGGTTGGAGGCAAGCGGCAGGCTCTTTCTCTGAAGAATCCCCTTCAAAACACCCGGTCTGATTTGCAGCAATTCACCCTCTTACCCCCCAGTGTGGAGAGTGGACCCAGCCAGGTCTAGGCCACCTCACAGGTCACCACTGTCACTGTGTCCTGGTGCCTTGCCAAACCGCCGAGGCACAATCTCATAGCACCCGCATGTCTGGCTTCCAGACCTCACCAGGCCTGGCTTTCACAAGGTGTCTAACTCATCACTCCCTGCCCCTCATCCACCTTTGTTTTCTTTAAAGCACTTGGCATTATAAGGCCTTTATCGAACGTCTTCTGCTCACCACTGTACATGTAGCATCTCGGGGGTGCCCAGAGCCCAGCGGGTCCAATGGAAGTATATGCCAAATGAACCCTCTGTGGCTCTCGTGACCAGTCCTGCCCTAGGGCCTAGTTCCTGCTCAGCCCCTCCCACACAGGGCACAGACCCACCCATCTGAGTCACCAGGGCCCCTGGCCAAGTCCCAGGGGGCACTGAAAGCTGCAGAGACCTATGCATGCAGCCCTTGCTCAGGTGGGGCTGGCAGGGATGTGGCCAGCTCAGAGCTATTTTTAGGGTCTGTCCTTGGGAAATCGTTCCTTGACTGGCTGTAGGAAAAGGACAGTCAAGCTCCTCATAACTGCCTTTGTGCCTGTTCTTCTTTTCCTCAATTAAACAGAGCCTGTCAGGAGACACGACTCCCAGTCCAAGGAGGGATCTGGTTCAAGGGACTTTGGGCCAGCTTTTCCTGAACTTCCACCTTCCCTCTGCACGCTCAGCGAGCATTTCCCAAGCATCTGCTGGATTCCTAGCCCTGAGATCCACCTGGGTTTCCATGCACCCACAGAGTAGAGGGCCCCAGTCTGCCCCTTTCCTCCTGTCCCTCATGCCACCAGACTATCGCACCGTCATTTCTTCCCTGGGCTCCTAGAGGCCGGGGAACACAGGCCTCCAGGGGCTTAGAGCCCAAACCCCACCTCAGCACCCAAGTGGCAGGTTCAGCACGAGGTATCTTGTACCTGCAAGTCCTCCACCCACAGCCCACAAGCAGAGCTCGCTCTAGCTATCCAGAAAACAGCAATCCGCCAGCCATACCTTCCCAGCCAAACCTTCCAAGATTTCTAGCTCATGTGTGCCTTCCTTGTCTACCTCCCAAAGCCCCTGAGGGACTAATTTCATTGTTCTTATGCCCCAGTGGCTCATAGGGCTACAGCATGTAGGAGGTAGCGAGGGAGGTCAGCACATAAGAAAAGAGACAGAATTCTGCTCAAGCTTCTGTGGTCGAGTCCTCCCAGAAGAGCGTCACATGGAGGAGAGGTGGCAGTGAGATGGGCCACCAGGCAAGACCAGCTTCTGTCATGGGTACCAACCCAGACTGCCCTGTGTACATCACTGTGACAGGCAGGCATCCTCGTGGGCAAGAGGATGAAGAGGAAACAGCACCAGATAGACACGGCAGAGAAGACAGAAATGTGCAAGACACACACTCTGAGCCCAGAGCCCCAGCGCCATCAGAGAAGTCTTCCTGAGAGTCTGCTGAGTGCAGCCATAAACGCTGCCCTGCTCCTGTCTTTACCGGGCAGCCTAGGGACAACGAGAGGCCCAGCAGGCTTCCCTCTCCCTCCCTCCATCCAGAAAACCCAGCAGGGATGGCACAACTAGTAGTTCCCGGCGAGCTGCCTACCAGTCTCAGGGCCTTGAGCAACTTCAACAGCCCCTCCATGCCTCAGCCTCCTCACTGTACATGGGGTTCTTGAGACGACTCTATGAGTTAACAGGGACAGGGCACTTCACGCAGGGCCTAGCTTGGAGCAAGCTTGCAGTGAGCCTTAGGGACTGGCGCTGTGACCATGTGACCAGCAGCAGTAGCATCTTCTCTGGCATTTTCTTTGCTGGCTTTCTACCTGGCCCTCGGTTTTACTTTCATAAGAGAAGCTGTCCTGGAGACTCTAGGACCTAGGTCAAGAGTTCGAGTCGACATTGATGACAGTGGGCCCTTGGTGGAGTCATCTGAAGGAAGGGGCCTGTATTTCATCCCAGGGTAGAGGAAGGAACTTGGGGCTGGGCACAGGCTCTCAGGTCAGGAACGTCACCCCAAATGGGATCCTAGGAGCTCCAGGGTCCATCCACAGTCCCAGGGCCAAGATGCAACTCACGTTATAAAGGATGTCAGTCCATCCCTCCATGGTGATGCACTGGAACACTGTCAAGATGGCAAACAGGATATTGTCAAAGTTGGTGATGCCAAAGTTGGGTCCCGGCCAGTACTCCCGGCACTCGGTGTCGCCCTCACACAGCCGGGCCGGGGCCTCCTTGCCACAGGGAAAGTCACCCACCGGCTCTGGATCTGTGGAGAGAAGAATGAAGCACAGACCCTGAACCCAGAAACACCAAGTTCTCCAACCCCTCCTGCGGCCCCTGGGCTTCAAAGGCCTCATCACAGGTGGGCAGGCATCAAGCACCAATGGAAATCCTCCCTTGACTCCCCCCACCCTCCCTCCCTGCACCAACTCTCTCCCCCTGCCTACAGTCTGGCTCCCCCTGAGCTCAGACCAACCCTCCCAGGAACCACTGGTCAACCTCTCCCTTCCTACTGGAACCTGCCCGTTACTGTTTAAACACGCTCAGGACTCACTCGCCTTAAACTCAAAAACGACAAACCCCTAACATCCGACTCTTCCTGCCGCTACAACGCTGACTGCTTTCTCTCGCAGCCAAACTAACACTGAGGCTCTCCTGACACACAGATGTTGCCTGTCACTCTGGAGTCGGCCACCGCAGGCCCTGCTTGCCGGGCAGATCGGCTCAGAGCCCACACGACGTGTGGCCACAGGATGGCTGGGGGCTGCAGGGCCCAGGCCTCACTACACTGGCCCTACAGAGTGCTTTGATAAGACGTTTTTAAAATCATGAATGATTTAAATTTTAGTCAGAGCTTTCCCTGCGTCGACTGACACGTTCATGTGGCTCATCCGCCTCACTGCAAAACACACCCAGAGCCCAACCCGTTGTGCCGTCTCCACCAGAACAGCCTGGCCGCAGCCGCCATGTCTCTCCAGTCGAGATGTTGCCCTCCTGAGGAAGCCTGTTTCTGCCTTTGCCTCCCTGGAGCAGCCAGAACAATCAGATGACGTCAGTCCTCACTCAGAGCCCTCCACCGTCTTCCTGATTTCTCTCAGAGGAAGACTCGGAGTTCCTGCCACGGCCACGAAGCCCACGTGATTCCCCCTCTATCCCGGCTGCGCCTCGTAAGTGGAGTTCTCCGGCCTGGCGGCCACATTGCAATCCCTCTTAACGTCAGTCCGATCACTGCTCACCTGTCCCCTCAGGAGAGAGGCCTCCCCTGGCGCATTTCTGTGAAGCAGGCTCCCAAGTTATTCTACCTCAAGTGCCACAACCTGTAATCATTGCATTTATGTGTTTACTCATGTTTTTGTGTTTTTCAGGTTGTGGTGTGTGCCCCCCGCCCCCGTCTGTCTGGCACCTAGAACAGTGCCTGTCTCCTGGATGCGTGAGTCCGCGGTCCCGTCTGAGCCCAAGGGGTGCTGCCAGGCCTCACCTGTGCTGTTGGGGAAACAGGCCTTGTGGAATTTTCCCATGTAGAACTCGAGGCCAATGATGGCAAACATGAGGATGGCAAAGAAGAGAAGCAACCCAATCTGCAGAAGCGGGACCATGGCCTTCATTATGGACTTGAGCACCACCTGCAGACCTGGGCCAGAGCAGCCAGAGCAGGGCACATCAGAGCAGGGTGGGCGGTGCAGGGGGCGGGGGGGGGGGGGGGGGGCAGACTGGCGAGCACCTGGGCTGCTTCGGACTGGGGGTCCCGGGGCAAGGTGCTGATCTGAGAGCCCTCAGAGTAGGGGACGGAGCAGGGAGCGTGGGGAGTCGGGGGAAACCGCACGTGCTTACACAAGAGTGTTCAGGGTGGGGGACAAGCATAAGTCTCAGAGGGAAGTAGACGGAGAGATCCCAGCGCAGGGGAGGGGCAGGGCGTGTCGTGTCAGAATTGGGGTCTGGTGGAGGGTGGGTGCTGGCGAGATGTGTGGACCTATGGAGGGCTCTGGGTGGAGCAAGAACACAGTCCTAAGAGGGGAGGGGAGGGGAGGGGGTGCTGGGAGGGAAGAGCAGATCTTGACAGGCCCCAACACTTTAGGGAAAGCAAAGCAGGGGACCTGCTTGCAGGAGTGTTTGACCGCTGACCACAAAGCCAGAGGGACTCAGCACACAGAGGAAGCTCAACCCCATGACCCCCTCCCCGCATGGCCCCAGCTCTCAGATAGAAGCCTGAGCCTTTACCTGGCAGGGTCTTGGGGCAGAACAGGGGCTCCCCCTGCAGCGGCCTCAGAGGGACATAGCCCTAGGTCCCTGCCCACTTGGGGCCCTGAGGAAACCGAAAACCAGACTTCCACTGGACTGAGGAACAGGAGTCAGGGTCGCCCCTGCCTCTCAAGGTAACCCTGGCCACGCTCCTAACCAGGTGTGGCTCCTTGAGCAGCTGAATCCAAGAGCATGTCTTAACCGGGCCTCAGTTCTCCAAGGCCCTGCCAAGCCTGAGCCAAGTCAGGTGGTCCTTTGACTGTTTTGTCAGGCATCCTGCCTACCACCTTGCTCGGTCTCTTGTCTGTGCTTTAACCCCAGAAAAAGAAGCAAAGAGCTAGAAATGTAGCAGAGCGTGTGAGGAGAAGCAAAGTTTCCATCTGGGGAAGCCAAATCAGGGCAAAACAACAGAGCCACTCTCTGGGCTTTCACAGAGAATGTCAGGCTTCTTCACACCTGGTTCTCACAGGTCAGGAGCCCTGAGCTTCAAGTCACCCGAGCCAAAGGCCCACTGGTTAAGGCTTAACTGTGGCTGTGGCCATGGTGGGCTTGGGGGAGGGTGTTAGTGATCCAGGTAGGCTTGGGGCTGATTGCTTTTGCCAGACTCACTCGGAATCCCAGACACCAGCTTCAGGGGCCTGAGCACACGCACAGCCCGCAGGGTCCGCAGGTCGAAGTCAGTGCCCGCTGTGGCCAGGATCCTGGCAGGAACAGAGAAGGAAGGAAGTAAGGGTTTCCACATTCACGTGAGAGAACACAGGCCCCACCACCCATGTCCTTTCTCCCGACAACAGTGACCCCCACTGTCTGAGCACGAGGCTGCCACAGGTTGTGGCGCTGCTGTGGCAGGACGAGGCAGGCACTGAATCCTGACGTCCTCGCGGTAATGTCAGTAATGACTGCTTCTGGCGTGACCGTCCCTCCAGCTGAACGGAATCACCCTGAGAGGACACGTGGTCTCTGGCACCTGGCCCGGCCTTGCGTTTGCCCTCCAACTAAATCCAAGCCGAAACCCGGTCCGCAAACCAACCCCTACTGCACCCCAAGCAGCCTCACGAGACGGGGTGATGAGCGGAAACGAGGAAAACGGAGGCTGCGGCTCCCGAACAGGCGCCACACACAGCCTTCCTCACCTTCTCTCAGGAGAATACCGATCGGGGTGGGGTGGGGCAGGCGGAAGAGCGGGTACATGGGACTCAGGGAAGCCATCATAATCAATCCCATTAGCCGAAAGCTATACTCCAAGGCGTCCCATCTCAAAACACAGAGAAGATCAGACAGCCACCTCTCAGCACAGCCACTTCTCTGCTCCCTTCACACCAAAGCTCATGCAGAGGGTCAGCCCTTGGTGTCCCCACCACCTCACCCTCCTGTCCCCCCGTGGGATGTCACCCACACTATTCCCCTGAAACGCCATTCAAGCCTTTGTCTTGCTGACTCCAAGAGTCAAGTCTCCCTCTCTAAGTGGTTGCTTCTCTGCCCTTGGGTCAACTCCCTCATTTTCCTCCAAGTCCCCGGCAGCCCCTCAGGGTCTTGACCGCCACCCTGGCCTTCTCCACCAGACTCCGGAAGAGGAAGCCCCAGGGCTCAGGCCCGACAGGTCTACCCCGTAACTCTGAGCACCACACACATTAAGTGCACACACATCATTAAGTGCAGACTCATAAACCCAACTGCCTTTCTAACATTGCTACCTGGATGTCAAAATAGCATATCAAGCATCATACAATAAAGAATTGTTTGTTTGTTTCTTTGTTTGTTTGTTTGTTTTAACACTACTGTTTAAAAGTGTTGAAACATGTACTTCTTTTAAAAAGTCCAGAGCTGGGGCGCCTGGATGGCTCAGTTGGTTAAGCATCCGACTTCAGTTCAGGTCACGATCTCGCAGTTGGTGAGTTCGAGCCCCATATCGGGATTTCTGCTGTCGGCACAGAGACCACTTCAGATCCTCTGTCCCCCTCTCTCTCTGCCCCTCCCCCACTTGTGCTCTTAAATAAATAAATAAATAAATAAATAAATAAATAAATAAAAAGTCCAGAGGTGATACATTATGGTGACCAAGGAACTTTGGTTCTTGCCCCCGGCCTTGGTCCCCTCCCCACCACCTGGCTCAGTGAGCACCACTCGCCCACTGTTTATTTCAGGCAAGATCAGGGCTGCAGCCCTGAGTCCTCGCCCCTCTCACTCTTCAGGCAAAGCACCACAATCCTGTTGGCTCTGCTGCTGGAATGCATCCTGGACTCCTCGTGAGGAAGGCCTTGTGTCCCCACCCCCGGTCGAAGTACCATGCACGAGTAATAAAAGTTAAGATGAAGCTAGGGTCAAAATAAGAAGAAACTCGCGGGTACCTGGGTGGCTCAGTCGGTTGAGCGTCCGACTTCGACTTAGGTCATGGTCTAACGGTTTGTGGGTTTGAGCTCCATGACGGGCTCTATTGCTGACAGCTCAGAGCCTGCTTCAGGTCCTCTGTCTCCCCCTCTCTCTGCCCCTCCCCTGTTCATGCTGTCTCTCTCTCAAAAATAAACATTTAGGGGTGCCTGGGTGGCTCAGTCAGGTAAGCATCCAACTTCAGCTCAGGGCATGATCTCACAGTTCGTGAGTTCGAGCCCCATGTCAAGCTGTGCTCACAGCTCAGACCCTGGAATCTGCTTTGGATTCTGTGTCTCCCTCTCTCTCTGCCCCTCTCCCACTCATGCTCTGTCTCTCTCACCCTCTCTCTCAAAAATAAACAAACACTAAAAACTTTTTTTAGGGGTGCCTGGGAGGCTCAGTCAGTTAGGCATTTGACTTTGGCTCAGGTCACGCTCTCAACATTCATGAGTTCGAGCCCCGAGTCGGGCTCTGGGCCAACAGCTCAGAGCCTGGAGCCTGCTTCAGAGTCTGTGTCTCCCTCTTGCTCTGTCCTTCCTCCGTTCGTGTTCTGTCTCTCTCTCAAAAATAAATAAACATGAAAATAAGTAAGTTAGGGGCGCCTGGGTGGCTCAGTCAGTTAAGCATCTGACTTCAGTTCAGGTCATGATCTTGTGGTCTGTGAGGTCCAGCCCCACATTGGGCTCTGTGCTGACAGCCCAGAGCCTTGAGCTTGCTTTGGATTCTATGTCTCTCTCTCTTTGCCCCTCCCCCGCTTATGCTCGGTCTCTCTCTCAAAAATAAGCAAACAGGGGCGCCTGGGTGGCGCAGTCGGTTAAGCGTCCGACTTCAGCCAGGTCACGATCTCGCGGTCCGTGAGTTCGAGCCCCACGTCAGGCTCTGGGCTGATGGACGGCTCAGAGCCTGGAGCCTGTTTCCGATTCTGTGTCTCCCTCTCTCTCTGCCCCTCCCCCGTTCATGCTATGTCTCTCTCTGTCCCAAAAATAAATAAAAAAACGTTGAAAAAAAAAATTAAAAAAAAAAAAAAAATAAGCAAACATTTTAAAAAATTTTTAATTAAAAAAATAATAATTTAAAATTTTTTTAATGTTTAAATAAAATAAATATTTTAAAAATACCACATATTAAAGTATGTGGGGTTCAGTTAAAGTGATGTTTTAGGGGAAATTTGTAAACTTCAGTGATTTTTTTAAAGATTGAAAATAAATAAACCAAGCACAGATATACCTCAAGAATCTTGAAAAACAGTAAATATACAGAAAAGACAAAAATGGAACTAATAAAGAGTAGACATGCTTAAAACAGAAAATAGAGAAATAACAGCCGAATCTGAAAGTTTAATAAAACGAACAAGCTGCTGGCAAGAATAATCAAGAAAAAGAGTGTATGCATATCTGTACACGCCTGTACACAGACACACATATACAAACACGCACAGCACTCGCGTGCATCTGCACGAGTGCTCACGCAAGTGAACGTGTACGTACACATGTATGCACACATGCCTAAGTGTATTTACACACAGGGAATGTAACTGCAAACAGGAGAGATTTTCAGAATTGCAAAAGAATATTATTAACAATTTTATGCCAATGTTAAAATTTTGACGAAATGGATATATCCCCCCCAAAATGCAAATTATCAAAAGTAACTGAAAAAGTAGAAAACCTGAATAAGCCATGAGCAATTGTATTAGTTTTCTATTGCTGTGTATAAACTGGCCACAGTTTTTGTAACTTGAAATAGCACTCATTAGCTCACAGCTCTGTAGGTCATTGTGGCTGTGTGCTCCGCTGAGGGTCTCACGAGGCTGAAATCGAGGTGTCAGCCAGCTGCGCCCTCATCTGGAGGCCAACCTAGGGAAAGTCACGCTTCCCAGACCCTTCACAGTGAACGGAGTCCCACTGTCTTGCTTTCAGCTGGGGACTTCTCTGAGCTCCTGGAGACAGCACTCAGGTCCTTGCAACCTGGCCTTGAACAGTCCCTCTCACACTTCTAAACTTTCTGTTTTGGGAGAGGCCCAGTCCCTTTAAAAGGATCACCTTATTAGGTTGGTCCTTTTTGGTTAGCTCACAGTCAACTGATTATAAACTAACCATGGCAGTGATATCTTATCATATCCCTGGTCCTTCCCACACTCAAGGGGAGATGGCCACAGGCAGGGATGGAAACCTTGGGGGCCGCCTCAGAGTCCTACCTACCAAAGCCATTCACAAAAATGAAGCCTGGGTGGCTCAGCTGGTTAAGCATCCGACTCCCGCTTAGTCACGATCTCATGGTTTGTGGGTTCAAGCCCCACATCAGGCTCTGAGCTGACAGCTGGGAGCCCTGGAGCCTGCTTCAGATTCTGTGTGTGTGTGTGTCTCTCTCTCTCTCTCTCTCTGCTCCTTCCCCACTCACACTCTGTCTTTCCCTCTCTCAAAAATAAATAAACTTAAAAAAATGATAATAATAAATGAATTTGGATTCAGGTTTCCTCTGGCAGAACATCAGACCCAGACAATTTTGCAAGTGAGTTCTATGACCATTCAAAGAACAGATAATTTTATACAAACTGTTTCAGAGAATAAAAATACAAGAAAAGCTTCCCAACTCATATCAAAACTGGAAAAGGACAAGAAAATTTTACACACATCTCAATTATGAACACAAATATTAAATTAAAAATTAAAATAAACCAAATTCCAAAGTACGTATTTTAAGAGTATATAATGGCCAATTGAGTTGTCATAGCAACATAACAATAGTTCAATAGTAGAATTACCATTAATGTAATCCATCACATTAATTTACAAATTCAATGCAATTCCAATAAAAATCCCAACAGATCTCAAATGGAGAAAATCCTATATTTGTAGAAAATCCACCAAAAATCACCAGAACAAATGAATTCAGCAAAGCTTCAGGATATAAAGTCAAAACAAGAAAATAAGTTGTATTTCATTGCAATGCAATGAACAAACAAAAAAACGAAGCTTTTTTAATCCATTTACAATAACATCAAAAAGAATAAAATACTTGGCTGGGGGCGGGGGCGGCGTCTGGGTGGCTCAGTCGGTTAAGTGTCTGACTCAATCTCAGCTCAAGTCATGTTCTCGTGGTTCATGAGTTCAAGCCCCACATCGGACTCTGTGCTGACAGCATGGAGTCTGCTTGGGATTCTCTCTCTCCCTCTCTCTCTGCCCCTCCTCTGAATGCTCTTTCTCTCTCTCTCAAAATAAATAAATAAACTTTACAAAAAAAAGAATAAAGTACTTAGGAATAAAATTAACCAAGGAGGTGAAAGATTTGTACACTGAAAACTACAAAACACTGCTGAAGAACACTAAACAAACTTAAAACTATCCCATATCCAAGATGTACCCCCCGTATACAAGCCAGAGGACCCAAATGATTGTAAAGAGATCAGTTTTCTCAAAATAAATCCATAGTTTGTTTTATTTTAATTTAATTTTTTGAATAGTTGGCAAATAAAAAACTGTATATATATAAAAAAAGCATATCCCATATCCATAAATTGGAAAACTTAATATTTTTAAGATGTCCATACTACCCAAAGTAAACTACAGATTCAATGCAATCTCTGTCAAAACTCCAACAATAATTTTTGCAGAAACAGAAAAATTCACCCTAAAATTCATATAGAATCTCAAGGAACCTTGAATAGCCAAAACAATCTTGAAAAAGAACAAAATTGGAAGACTCACATTTTCTGATTTCAGAACTTACTACAAAGCAACAGTAATCAAAACAATGTGGTATTGGATAAGGATAGGTATACAGACCAACAGAATAAAATAATAACCCAGAAACAAATCCTCGCATATACAGTCAATTGATTTTCAATAAGAGTGCTTACACCATTCAAAACGGACCAGATCATCTTTTCACTAAATTGTGCTGGGAAGACTAAATATCCACACGGAAAAAAACAATAATAAGTTGGGCCCTTATCTTATATCAGATACAAAAAAGCAACTCAGAATGGGTCTTTTGCTTATCTAAATGTAAGACCTTAAACTATAAAACCCTTAGGAGAAAACATAGAAAACCTTCATGACATTGGATTTGGCAATGATTTCTTGAGTATGACACCAAAATCACGGGCAATAGAAGAAAAAAAACACATAAATTAGTCTTCGTCAAAATTTAAAACTTCTGTGCATCAAAGGACACTATCAAGAGAGTGAAAAAAATCTACAGAATGGGAGAAAATTGTCACAAATCGTTCATCTAATGAGAGAGATCAAGGGGCGCCTGGGGGGCTCAGTGGGTTAAATGTCCAAGTTCGGCTCAGGTCATGATCTCACAGTTCAAGAGTTTGAGCCCCACGTCGGGCTCTGTGCTGACAGCTCGGAGCCTGGAGCCTGCTTCAGATTCTGTGTCTCCCTCTCTCTGCTCCTCCCCTGCTTACACTATGTCTCTGTCTCTCAAAAATAAATAAACATTAAAAAAAATTTTTAAGAGATCAATATCCAGAATATATAAAGAAGTCCTACAACTCAACAACAACAAAAGCCCAATTTAGAAATATCAAAGGACTTGAATGGATATTTCTCCCAAAAAGATACACAATTGACCGATAAGCACATGAAAGGATGTCCAACATCACTAATCATTGGGAAATGCAAATCCCAACTACACTGAGATACCACCTCACACCCATTAGGATGTCTACTTTCAAGAAAACAAAAAAAAAAAAAACCAAACAAACGGAGATTAAGTGTTGGAGAGGATGTGGAGGAACTGGAGCCCATGCGCTGCTGGTGGGAAAGCAAAATGGTGTGCCCCCTGAGAAAAACTGTATGGCAGGTCTTCAAAAAGTTGAACATAGAACTACCACCTGATCCAGCAACTCTAATTCTAGGTACACAAAAGAACTGAAAGCAGGGTCTCAAAGAGATATTTGTACACCTAGGTTCATAGCAGTGTTACTTACAATAGGTACAAGGTGGGAGGAACCCAAGTGTCTTCAGTGGATGAAGGGAAAAGCAAATTGTGATGTTTACATAGAGTGACGTAATAATCAGCCTTGAAAAAAAAAGGAAATCCTAATACATGATACAACATGGTTGAACCTTGAGGGCACAATGCCGAGGAAAATAAGCCAGTCAAGAGAAAATTATATACAATATATATGATACAGGATATCATATATATATATATATATATATATATATATACCCACACACACATACTGTTTGATTCCACTCATGTGAGGTACTTAGCGTCGTTAAAATCATAGAGACAGGAAGTAGAATGCAGGCTGCCAGAGCCTGAGGGGAGGGCTGGGAAGTTAGGGTTTACTGGGGAAGAGTTTCAGAATTGCAAGGTGAACAGAGTCCTGGAGACGGACGGACGGTGCCGATGACTGCACAACAAGGAGAGTACATTAAACATCACTTAACGGTGACTAGGGTGGCAAAGTTCATGGTGTATGTGTTTTGCCACAATTTTAAAAATTAGAAAATAAAAAGAAGCCTAATGTCAGAAAGCAAACTCTAAAACTTTGAAACAAACAAGAAAATAGTTCTGTGATTGCAAGGTAGAGAAAGGTTTCTAAAGAAGACATAAAAATCCAAAACCATAAAGTAATAGGTTGATAAACTAAACCATGAAAGATACTACAGAGAAAACAAAAAGATATTTGCAATGTACATAACTGATGTGGAATTTGTTCCCAGAAAACATAAAGAGTTCCTATAAATTCATATTAAAAATACAAATAACCTATCAAAAAAATCAGCAAATTGCAAAAGAGACAAGCAGCTCAAAACCACTGGCGACAGGGAAGTTCACATCACACTAAAGAAGAGACACCATTTCACCTCCTCAGTTTAGCCAAGTCATAGCCGAGTGATGTCAAGCAACAGTTTTGAGGGCAGAAGAGAAAACTGTAGAACCGTCCTGGAGAACATTTGGCTACTTCTAGAAAACTTTAGAATGAGCATCCCTATGACTCAGAAAACCACTTCTAACTGCATACTGGACACGTCACACAAACGCTTGCAGACATATGTGCAGGCTGCTCGCAGCAGCACAGAGGAGAAATTAACTGTGGTACACGTACGCGGTGAAATATTATTGAGTAAAAAATGGACGAGCACGTAAAACTTAGATAAGCCTGCACACCACTAACATGGAAAATGTCTAAAACAATGTCGAAGGGTAAGAAGGCAAGTTGTGAAATAGTTATATGTGTGTGTAAATACATATCACGCTCACACAATTAAAGTCATGCAAGCAACACCGTATGTTATTTATGGATACAGACGTATATGGGAGGACCTGGAACACTCACACACGCACGGCATCACAACCACAAATCAGGACAGCGGCTACATCCAGAACGTGAAAGAGAAGGGAAGAAAGAGAACAGAATTCGATTGAGGGAGTGTATGCAGAAGACTTCCATTTTTTTTTTTTTTAACATTTATTCATTTTTGAAGACAGAGTGCAAGCAGGAAGGGACAGAGAGACAGGGAGACACAGAATCCGAAGCAGGATCCAGGCTACAAGCTGTCAGCACAGAGCCCGACACGGGGCTCGAACCCACCAACCGTGAGATCATGACCTGAGCCGAAGTCGCACGCTCAACCGCCTGAACCACCCAGGCGCCCCAGAAGACTTCCATCACAACTGCAATGTTTCATTTCTCTAAGAGAAATCTCCAGATGTAACTGCCGATTTACAGGGAAACGCAAGGGATGTTAGCACACAGGCATTCGGTGAGCGGAGTCTAGCCTAGGAAAGATGCAGGTGTTCGGCTAGTGAACGTCACTTGGAAAGCTCCAGCATCATTCCCAAGAAGAAGGAACAGTAATGCCTTCCTTCACCCGTAGCCTTCTGGCCACCAGGCATCCTGATACCCGCAGACAGACCCTGAACTGTCAGTAAAGGACCTCAGAAGTAGTAGCCAGATATGTCAGAGCGGTCATGGTCCCATGGGACAGGAAAACAACTCTTTGGTTTTTAGCGAAGGGTTCAAAGGTGTTTAGATGCAGGTAAGAATGTGTCTACAATCTAAAGAAACATAAAAAACACAAAATCTAGCCGTGATGTCAGAATTATAGCCTAGCTGCACCCACAAGTGCTGAGACCCCAGCACTGAGTTGAGAAGTGCCTGTCGCGGCCACCGGTGTGTCCGGAAAGAATCTGGCCGACAAGGCAACCAAAATGAACGAGAAGGAAGCCTCAGCTTCATCTGCTCTGAGACGGTTTCCTCAGTGGACGATCACATCGAACCCTGGGAGGATCAAACACAGAATGTGTCAGCACACGCCAACATGCTGAATGCGGTCACGTCCAGCATCACATTCACCGTGTGAGTCCGACTTTATAAATGGAATGAAAAAATTGACTTAGACTTGTGATGTTAAGTTCAAACCTTAATAAATCTGTAAAAGGTGTTGGGACATTTACACAAATGTATGATTCACCATACTTATACTTGAACTTACTGGAAACACAATTCTTAAGCACTTAGGAAGATCCAGTTAAATTTATAAATAAAATCATATTCTCTTTTTTTTTACTGTTTATTTTTAAGAGAGAGAGAGAGAGAGAGAGAGAGAGAGAGACAGAGCATGAGCAGGGGAGGAGCAGAGAGACAGAGGGAGACGCAGAATCCGAAGCAGGCTCCAGACTCTGAGCTGTCAGCACAGAGCTCAATGCGGAGCTCGAACTCACAAACCACGAGATCATGACCTGAGCCAAAGTCAGATGCTTAACCAGCTGAGCCACCCAGGCGCCCCTATAAGTGAAATTTTAAATGTTTGACATTAACTAAGTCTATGAAATGGGATAAAACACCATTTGAGTCATCTTGAAAGTCACTGTTAAAAATAGTTAAATGTATGAATATAAATTTTCATCAGCTGAATGTAAAAATTTTTTCCCTGGTTTTACGGAGATGTAATTGTCATACATCACTGTATGAGCGTAAGGTGCACAAAACGATGTTTTGATTTACATCTGTTGTGAAATCGCCACCACGACAGGTCTAGTCAACACCCATCATCGCACACAGAGAAATGTGAATGAGATGTGATGAGCTCTTAGGACCCAGTCCTCACAGCCTGCTTGTTTGTCACGCGGTGGCACGAGCTCCAGACACCATGGTGCCCGGGGCATCCCTCGTACTTACTATCTTTATAGTATAACTGCAGGTTTGTATCTTTTGACCACCTTACTCCAGCTCCCCCTCCCCGTAACTCCCACTTCTGGCAGCCACAAATCCGATGGTGTTTCGCTTTGTTTTGTACTTTTTTGATTCCACGCGTAAGTGAGACCATACAGTGTTTGTCTCTGTCTCACTTCACTCAGCATAACGCCTTCCAGGGCCATCCACGTTGTCACAAAGTCATCTAAAATTTTTAAAGAGAACTACTTTTTTGGATTTGTAACTTTAATAAATTGGATGTTGAGTTTAGGAACTAAAACAGTTTCTGAATAATCTTTTCCATGCTCAAAATCCACTCTCAAGAGTACCAACCAACCCACATTTATCACAAAGGTTTTCCTTTAAAATCAGATGATAAAATAAGAATTACCACCAGAATTCTCAATCTTCTTAAAGAATTCTAACTAACATAAGAGAACGTGAGTAAGAAATAAGGAACTGAATAGATAAGATGATGATTTCCGAAGACAACGATAAAACTCCCAGGAGCCTGGTCAGGAGCAGATTTCTCACAGTGCTGTCCCAGGACCGGCAGCATCAGCCTCGTGGGGGACGTGACGCGGGCCCAGCGACAGGGTGCAAGGAGCCCTGTGGGCGGCTCCGGTGTCACTCAGGTTTTGAGGCCCACAGGCCAACGGCAGCGACTTGAACATTGCCCTGCAGGTGTGCGAGGCCCCTAACTTCAACTTCTACAGGCGACAGAAAACAGCGAGAGGACCTCGAAGGAAAAGTACAGCACAGTGAGACCAAAAGGAAAGAGAGAAAAGCAAGCTGCAGGTGCTGTCGTCCCACCGACACTGAGAAATCTGGGCTGAAAAACAGCCAGGCCCGGCTGCAAGCTGCCATCGGCAAACACAAAAGCACAGCCCCACTCAGAGACGGCCTGAGCCCGCATCCACACCTGAGTATAAATACTCAAAAGTTAAGGGATACCAGACATCACTGCTTGGAGATACAATGACACCGAACACCTCAATCACGCTGGCATCAATAAATACAAGCCACTGAGGAACAACTTTAACAATACGAGTGACCTACCTAGAGAAAACCACAGCATCTTATTTACAAAAAGAGGGCAGCACTGAATAAATGCTAAGATACACTGTACTCCTGGATGGACAGGTTTGTATCTGTAGAATTTTAGAATGTGATCTCCAAAAATCAATGTAGAGATTCTCAATAATTGAAACAATATCCCAAAAGGAATTCTTTGAACTACGACAAAGGAATCTCAAAACTCGTCTGGAGGGGCGCCTGGGTGGCGCAGTCGGTTAAGCGTCCGACTTCAGCCAGGTCACGATCTCACGGTCCGTGAGTTCGAGCCCCGCGTCGGGCTCTGGGCTGATGGCTCAGAGCCTGGAGCCTGTTTCATTCAGAGTCTGTGTCTCCCTCTCTCTCTGCCCCTCCCCCGTTCATGCTCTGTCTCTCTCTGTCCCAAAAATAAATAAACGTTGAAAAAAAAAAAAAAAAAACTCGTCTGGAAAACTAAATGGGCAAAAAGTTAAAGAAGGCTTCAGGAAAGAAGAGGCAAGACTAAAGAACTTCTTTAACGAGATACTTCCTAAAGCCCTACCCTGAGCTCAGCAACTAGGCCACACACCAATGTGGAGAGACAGCACCAAACGGATTCAGATCGAAACGGAAACAGAGCCCAAAACAAAAGAGTGTTCTGTTGCACAAAAACACTTGAATATGTGATAACAGAAGCATAACCAAATGACAGGAAACGGAAGAATTTTTAAGTATGACTGAGACGAAATAAACCATCAGCCAACTTCTAGGCATTTGTCCCAAGGAAGTAATCAGAGGTGTGTTAAAGATGCATGTGTGTTCTGGGGTCTCATCCGTAAAAGCAAAATTGGAAAGAAGCCACATGCTTGACAAGAGGGGGTGACCGAGGCCCATCGCATGACAGAAGAATCGTGCCTTCGGAGCACACTCTGTGTGGGGGTGGCCTGCTCATGCTGGAGGCTGGACGCCCTCAATATCCCCGCGGGATGATACCAACTGTGTAGTTTGAAAACTTGCACATAGAAAGAACTTGGAAAGAAACAGCTCAAAATATTAACAGAAGTTATCTCAGGACAGTGAGATTGTGGGTCATGCTTTCTATTCTTTCCTAGATCAGCATTTTAAAGTGGGAAAATCAGTATTTTTTATTTATACAGAAAAGAAAAATGTTTACCCTTCACTGAGATTAAAAAAGACAAAATATGTTAACACTGAGGTACTTTAATTACAGATGTTATATGAACACCAGTAACAGAAAGGTAGTTAAAGCACACATCCTTGTATTCAGCAAGTACCTCCTGGTGCCACTATTTCCGAAGTCTTAGGAAAATCCTGGAAAGCAAGGTGGCAAAGCAAGCCTGAGAGGGAGGTGGGGGCGGGGTGTCAGCTCCCCTCCCCTCCAGGACCAGCCAGTGCCTCCTTCCAGCCCCACGCCTGCCCCGTGCTTGGCGGGAAGTGCACACCCACAGCTGCTGGTGAAGAAGCACCGAAATTCCCCAAACCAAATGGCAAAGAAGCCACAGAGATAACTCGTTACACTAAACACAATTTACTAATGTGTGAAACATCCAGACTCACCAGTAATGGAAACTGGAAGGTAACCTGGCAAAGCGATAGGTTTATTTAAAAAATAGGGTATTAATTTTACACCCAATAAATTAATATGAGCTTTAGAAACATAACACCAGTGGTGGCAGAGCCGCTGTGAAACGAATGATTTCAATACAACTGGTGGGAATGTAAACCGATGCTTCTCATTTGGATGGTAAACAACGTGGCAAAATGAAATACCTTAAAATGTTTAAACACTTTTAACCAGTCCACTCTGGGAATCTGTCCCATGGAAATAATGCAAAATTAAGAAGCCGCAGTTACAGACAGGCATCACAGCATCATGACTAAGAACCCCAGATAAGACATCTCAGTGTTCAGCAACAGAGAAATACAATACGACACACACACGGCCGTGAACGGGGCACTGGGTGGTCATTCATTTGGCGACAGCACAGAACAACGTAGCGTGTTTGTGATACAACGGAACAGAGGACTGACGCACGTGCAAGAACTTGAAAACATGCTAAGTGAGAGACGCCAGACACAAAGGGCCTCGCGGTGTGCGACTGCGCTTGTGTGAATGTCCAGACCAGACAAACCCTTGGACAGAAACAGGATGAGAGGTTGCCAGGGGCTGGGAGGGGTGGGGGGGACAGTGAGTGCTGACGGGTAGGTTTCTTTGGGAGGACGGCAGAAATGTACTAAAACCCAGTTGTGGCAATGGGTGTGCAATACCATGACCACACTCATTCAAATGCCACTGAATTATGCGCTGTAAAAAGTTAACGTTGTGGCATGTGAATTTTACCTCAATATGCTGCTATACAAAAAGAAAAAGGCAAAATACAAGTTTTTATGTAAATTATGATTACAGCTACGTAACATACGCAGGGATTTAGGTCCCAGAGCACACAGAACCCCCGCTTCTGACTGTCACCCAACTCCCAGGCCCAGGCCACCCTTGCACAGGGGGTGTGGACATATGGACACATCAACACAGGGCAGACACAGGGACACAGGACGCAGGCCATATGGACACACAGACACCTGGCACAGACACACCAGCCGGTCCCCTGTAGAGACGCACTTTCACTGGCACCCAAGATGCAAGCGGCCCTCCCAGCTTCAGGTGCTACAGGAGGGGTGGGACCTCACAGCTGCTGCCTTGGCCTGTGTCCCCTTACCCTAATCCAGGAATTCACCCCCTGCCCTCCAGACACGGGGGTCCCAGCTGAGGTCGCCCTGCCTTTCAACAGCTGTCTGTGCAGTAGTCTCCGGGCTCACATCACAGCCAGAGCCAGTGTCCGAGGCTTTACCCAACCCAGCCACACCCCACAAGACCACCCATTTCTGAAAATACCAAGAGGAGGCAGAAGTGACCAGGAAGCCACAATTGCTATATGTCTGAGAGAAGTGGCTGGAGAGAGAAACCACCAATTGCCCCCAACCCTAATCCCAATCTGAACCCAAACCCACATCTTGGTGGTCACCCCTGGCCTGTCCCTGCTCCCCCCTCCTTGCTTCCTGCTGCCCCTCTATGGGACAAAGCCGTGCCCCAGCCCCTCAGAGGGTCCATGCTAAGCCTGGGGAAGACCACAGACCTAGTGTGGTCCAACACTCCCCAAGCTCATCAGCCCATGTTCTAGAACTCTTTGGGGACAGCCATCACAACCACAAGGAGGCCAGTGATGATAGCCTGGAGGGGCCCTGCCCTACTGGGAGCATGCAAAGCTCACCGAATCTCCACAATTGTCCCTGGGGAGGGTGATGGTTGTCTTGCTGTTTTATGATGGTGAAGGACATCCTCTGCCCATCCCCAGGCCAAGAGAGCAGCTCTACCTGAGACCCATTCCATCAAGTCCAGCAAAAATAGCAGAGACAGGGTGACCACATATCTTCAGCTGCCCAGGACAGCCTCAGTCTGTGCCGTGGACCCAGCACAATTGCTACAGGCAAGGCTTTGACTCTCAAAAACACCTCAGTTTAGACAACAAATCAGTAACGGTCTGGAGCCCAGGGGCCCACCCATCCCCTCAGAGATGCCGTGACCCCAGCAATGGTGGTTCTGGCTCCAGGCTGGTTGAGCTGAGCAAAGCCCCCATTCCAGCCAGGGCCTGAGGCAGGAAGCATTTCTGAGGCACCACTCAGCCCCTTCTAGGGACGTCAGGCCCTGCTGGGGCCAGGGAGCTGGGGATGCCCTCGCCACCCTGACATGAGCACCCGGGGCCCGGGAGGGCTTGGCTGGAGCAAACTGAGCCCTGGACCACCAGGGCCAGGACCCTGGGTCAAGAGGCCAGGATTCGAGACTGAGCCTGCATTTTCCTGGCTGCTGGACTTAGGGAAGGCGCCGCGTGTGGGAGCATCCACTCCCTCATCTGCGACATAGAGATAACATTTCGAGGGCCCCATAGGCCGAGGTGAGGTTGCCAGGAGACAACGCTCGTTAGATGTGCCTGGCAGTATCAGGACCCACCAGCAGCAGAAGTGCCAGCACCGGCATCCTTAGAACCATCACTGTTGTCATCATGAGGGGGTGGGGAGGCAAGGTGGCTCCGTGGCAGGCCAGTAGCTCCACCCAGGAGAGGCATCCACACCTGCATGCCCGTGTGTCAGCTCACACTGGCAGGCTGGGGGTCTCTGGGCTAGGACTCACTGGCTAGGCCACGCGGGTCAGGCCCACAGCCCCTAACCCCAGCCCAGGGAGACACAGGAGCTGAGCTGGCAGACACGTGGTAGGGCCATCTCCAGGAACGGCTCTTTCACTGACTTTCCAGGTGTTGGTTCTTGCCCGGGAGGCTGCTGACAGTTGCCATGGAGACAGCCTGTGGGTCTCGGCCAAAGATGCCTCAACATCCTCTCGGCTTCCCAACCCACCCCCAACCTGGGGCTGAGCAGGCCCATCTCCCCTGCACTAGAGGCCCTGAGCCTGCCCCAAACCCAGGCAGCCACAGGCAGGGTTGAAGAAGGGCCGGCCTGGCATGTGTGAGCCCTCACCCTGGAGAACGCTCCTGGCACCAGACGGCACTCCCATGTCACTCACACTGAGTCCTGTCTGTGCCAGGGACTCAGAGATCAACACCATTACCCACTCCTTGTAGAGGAAGAAACTGGGGTTCAGAGAGCACATCCAAGTGTCCAGGCTCACAACCCAGGAAGAGGTGGGGCTAGGACCTCATGCCCCACATAGTGACACACACTGACACATGCTGAGGTCAGCCTTACATGCAAGAAGTGTCACAGTCCCTGCCCAAAGCACAGAAGCCACAAGTGGTCATTCTCCCCCAACCTCTTCTCATAAATAAGGCTACAGGACAAGTGGGGACCCTGCAGAGTGGACAGCAAAGACTGCAGGCCCCAAGCCCCTCCAGGGTACAGTGAGTGCCCCTTGCAGGGATGTCCTATACAGCCCCTCATTCTGACCTCCCTGACCCTCACCACCCCCCGACCTGCACTGGCAGAAGGTGGCCCCTCAGGTGGACAGCAAGTCCTTGAGCTGTCCAGCTCACAAGAGGCCTATGACTTTAGTGAAGTGCAGCAAAGCCCTGATCAGTGAAGTCCTTGTGACCTGGGACAGTCACAGCAGCCATGGATACCCCAGGAGGAGCTGCCTCCAAGTCACCACCAGCAGTGACCCTTACAGATCTGGAACAGAGACCCAGCTAAAACAGGTTTAAATAAGATCCAGTTTCAGAAAATGATAAGGAAAAGTCCAGGTTAGGGGCGCCTGGGTGGCTCAGTCGGTTGGGCGTCTGACTTCGGCTCAGGTCATGATCTCACGGTCCATGAGTTCGAGCCCCGCTTCGGGCTCTGTGCTGATATCTCGGAGCCCGGATAGCCTGCTTCGGATTGTGTCTCCCTGTCTCTGTGCCCCTCCCCTGCTCATGCTCTGTCTCTCTCTGTCTCAAAAATAAATGAAACATTAAAAAAAAAAAAAAAGAAAAGAAAAGTCCAGGTTTCATTCAAAACTCATTCAACAAAAAACCAGGAAGATACCAAACTGAATTTAAAAAGACAATCAGCAGATGCCAACACTGAGATAAAAGAGACGTCAGAGTTCTCTGACGAAGATATTGAAGCAGTTATGATAAACATGCTTCCACAAACAATTACAAACGTGTTTGAAACGAACAAAAAAGAAAGTATCAACAAAATAAAAGATATAAAAATGTTATAACTGAAAAATAAAATAACCAATATGAAAAGCTAAAGAGGATGGGCTCAACACCAAAATAGAGGAAACAGAGGAAGGAAGAAGAAAGAGGAGGAAAAGGAGGAGGGGGGAGCCTCAAGGATCTATGCAACTGTAATATTAATATATCATATTCCTGGAAGGACAGAGAAAGGTAGGGCTGAAAAAGCATTAAAAAATATAATGGCTGAAAACAACCCAAATTTGGTAGGAGGCTTAAACGTACAGATTCAAGACTGTATGAATTCCAAACAAGATAAGTGCAATGATATCAACAGCAAGACATATCACAAACTTCTGAAAGCTAAAAAGAAATTAAGACAATTGGAAGTTTGAAAGCGGAATGAATTAGGTGATAATGGGATTGTTTTGTGAGGTATGATAATATTGTTGTAGTCTTGTCAGCCAGTGTCCTTATTCATGGAATATTAGAGATGAAGCTTCATACTACCTACATCTTTTAAATGACTTCGTGAAATATATAATACAGGAAGAATAAAGATTGCAAAATTAATGTCTGCTGAATCTAGGTAGGCTGTGTACATTGTCCATTGTACTATATGACTACTCTCTGAGAACTTTCACAAGAAAAGTATATATAATCTTCAAAGTAGCCAGAGAAACACAATACCTTACCTATCAGGGAAAACAATTTAAAGGACAAGATTTCTCATCATGAATCATGACAGAAGGAAGTGACACAGTATTTTTAGGTACTGAAGAAAAATAAGAGTCAACCTAGACACCAATACCCAACAAAAATAGTTCTCAGGAATGAAGAAAGCAGGACACTGTCAGATGAAGAAATACTAAGAGAATTTGTCACCAACAGATCTAGCCTGAAAGAATGACTATAAAAAGTTCTCTAAGAGACTGTTAAAAACTGAGAACAAACTGAGGGTTGATGGGGGGTGGGAGGGAGGGCAGGGTGGGTGATGGGTATTGAGGAGGGCACCTTTTGGGATGAGCACTGGGTGTTGTATGGAGACCAATTTGACAGTAAATTTCAAATATTAAAAAATTAAAAAAAAATTAAAAAAATAAAATAAAATAAAATAAAATGTTTCAACTATGAAGACAATTGAAAGCTAGAACTAGCTTACATAAAACAATATGTAAGATTTCAAAAAGGTGTAAATCTAATTAATACACATTAAAAATTGCTTTTCTGCACTGTAAAAAAAAAAAGTTCTCTAGACAGAAAGGACATGATGGAAAAAAAAGGAATCACCAACCACCGTGAAGGAAGAACAATGGAGAGAATTAAAATATGGATAAGTACAATTTCTTTCTCAGAGTTTCCTCAACCATGTTTGATGACTGAATCAAAAGTTATAGCACATCCTGATGCAGTTCATGCAGAGGAAACATTTAAAATAATTATATTATAAATGGGGGAGGGTAATGGAATGTAAGGTGTATAAGATTTCTATACTTGACTTGAACAGGTAAAAATGACACCAACAGACTCAGATAAGTGATGTACCTATAATGCAATACTTGGAGCAACCATTCCCTTTACAAGAGCTACACTCAGAACACACAGGTAAGTTAAAACCGAGTTCTAAAATACGTTCAAGTAACCCATGAGAAGGCAAGGGAAAAAAATCAGGGAAATAAGAGAGATCGAACAGAAACAAAAAATATAAAAATGGACTTAAGTCCTAACACATCAATAATTATACCACATGGAATTGGTCTAAACCAAATAAAAGAATTGGTACCACGAATAAATAAACATAACCCAACAATATGGTGTTTATAAGAAAGTCACTTCACATATAATGATATAGACAAGTTAAAAGTAAAAAGATAGAAAAAGATACATTGTGCAGATATTAATCAAAGAAAAGCTAGAATGACCATAGTAAATCGGATAAAATAGACTTCAGAGCAAATAAACTACCAGAGACACAGATGGCCACAGAAGAAAGCAATCTCTCAAGAAGGCATAGCAACCCTATATGCGTGTGCACTCAACAACAGAGCTGCAAAATACGTGATGCAAAACCCAACCTACCAGTTAGGCCGGAAAGAGAAGCAGACACAGCAGAGTTATTGTCAGAGCCCTCGGCGCACTCTCAACAGTGGAGAGAACAAGTAGGCAGAAAGGCAGCAAGCACACACGAGAACTCAGTAGCACCTTCCACAAACAGGATCGGACCCGCACTTGCAGTGCAGCTGTGTGGCTCTGCACACCCACAGCAACACACCCATTCTTCTCAAGAGCCCAGGGAACAAACCTAGTGTTTGGCTTTGACAAACACTGATACACTGAAAATAATCAAGATAGTAGAGTATGTTCTCTGACCATAGTGGAACCAAACTAGAATTCAGTAACTGGAAGATACTGGAAAATCTCCAAACATTTGGAAACTGAACAGCACATTGTTAAACAATCCACAGGTCAAAGGAGTCTAAAGGATAACTTAAAAACACATGGAACGGAATTAAATTGAAAAGACAGCATATTAAAATGTGTGGGTACAACTAAAGCAGCACTGAGAGGCAAATTCATAACACGACATGCACACTTAGAAAAGAAAAACTGGGGGCGTGTGCCTGGGTGGCTCAGTCGGCTGGGTGTCCAACTTAGGCTCAGGTCATGATCTCGTGGTTTGTGAGTTTGAGCCACACGTCAGGCTCTGTACTGACAGCTCAAAGCCTGGAGCCTGCTTCGGACTCTGTGTCTTCCTCTCTCTTTGCCCCTCCCCCACTTGTGCTCTGTCTCTCAAAAATAAATAAATGTAAAAAAAGAAGAAGAAGAAATGGTCTCACATCACTATGCTAGGTGCTCACCACAAGAACTAAGAAAAAGAAACCCAAAGCAACAGAATGCAAGAAGTAAGTACAGAAATAAAGGAAATTGAAAACGAGAGAGAAAAAGAATAAAAACAACGAAACTAACTGCCATTTCTCTGAAAAGATCATAAAATCGACAATTTCTAGCGAGACCAACTAAGGAGAGAGAGGAGACACGAATCACCAGTGTCAGGGAAGAAGCACAGCGCCACCACAGATCCCGAGACGTCAGGAGGGAAAGGGACAGCACCATCAGCAGCTCCACACACAGCAATCTGACAATTCGGATGAAATGAAGCACTTCCTTAAAAAAACACAAACAACTCCAACTCATCCAATATGAAATAGATGATTCAAATATCTCTGTAACTATAAGGAAATTGAATCCATAATTTTAAAACTCCCAAAAAATAAATCTCCAGGCCCAAATGGATTCACTGCAGAATTCTACCAAATATTTAAAGAAGAATTCACACCATTTTTCACACAATGGTTTCCAGAAAACAGGATGGCAAGAGAAACAGTTCAAAATTCATTTTATGAAGCTTGGATTATCCTGATATCAAAACCAGACAAAGACAGTACCAAAAAACAAAACAACTACAGACCAATAACCCTCATGAATGCACATGCAAAAATCCTTAACAAAATACTAGCAAATAGAATTCAGCAGTATATGAAAAAGAAACACACCGTGACCATGTTTATTCCAGGGAAGTAAGGCTGGTTCAATACTCGCTGTAATCCACCATATTAAAAGGCTTACAAAGAAAGAATCACGTGATCATGCCGATGCAGACATTGAATGCAGACATTCAATGAAATGTGACACTGATTCATGACAAAAATTCTCAAGAAAATGGGAACAGTGGGGAGCTGCCTCACCCTAATAACGAGGACCTACAGGACCCACACCCCGCTGAACGTGTTTCCCCCCTACAGTGGGAAAAAGACCAAGCCTTCCACTCTCACCACTCCTACTCAGTATGGTCCCAGTTGCCCCATCAACGCAGTAAAGCAAGAAAAGGAAAGAGACAGCACACTGCTTGGAATGAAAGAAATAAAACTGTCCCTATTTGCAAATGACGTATTTGCATTGGAAATTCCAAAAAATCTCAAAAAAAAAAAAAAAAAAATCTCGGGGCGCCTGGGTGACTCAGTCAGTTGAGCATCTGACTTCAGCTCAGGTCATGATCTCACAGTTCGTGAGTTCAAGCCCCGCATCGGGCTCTGTGCTGACAGCTCAGAGCCTGGGGCCTGCTTCGGATTCTGTGCCTCCCTCTCTCTCTGCCCCTCCCCTGCTCACGCTCTGTCTCTCTCTCTCTCAAAAATGAATAAACATTAAAAAAATTATTGAAAAAAAATCTCCAAGAATTAGTGAGTTCAGCAAGGTTGCAGGATTAAAGACAAACATATAAAAATCTATTCTCTTTCTAGATACTAGCAATGGACATGCAGAAACTGAAACTTAAAATGCAATACGATTGCATTTATACTCAAGCAAAAATACAAGAGAACTCAGACGCTAATGTAATGAAACATGTGCAGGACTTGAACCCTGACCGCTACAAAATGTGGAGTAAAGACGTCGAAGGAGATCCACACAGATGGAGGGACGCACCATGCTCAGCAACCGGGAGTCTGTTCTCTGCAAACTGACACACACAATTCCTATCAAGATCTGTGTATATATTGACAAGATTATTCCAAAATCTATATGACAGGAAAGAAGCTAGAATAGTTAAAACAATTGGGAAAAAAAAGAAGAAAGCAATGGGCATGAGTCTATGTGATTTCAAGACTTTTGAGGCCACAGTAATCATGACAGTGCAGGCTTGGTCGGGGGTTGGACACGCAAGTCAGTGGGACAAAAGAGGGAACCCCAGAAAAACCCCACTCAAATATGCCCAACTGGCTTTTGACAGAAGTCCAAAAAAAATTAATAGAGGAAATATAGCCTTTTCAACAAATGGTATTAAGACAACTGGAAATCCACAGGTGAAAGGGAAAAAAAGAACCTCAGTCTAACCCTCACAGCCGATATAAAGGTTAACTCAAAATGGGTCATGGACTTACAAGTAATATGCAAACTATAAAACTTATAGGAAAAAAAAAAACATAAGAGAAAACCTTAAGGACTGAGGGCTGGTGAAGAGTTCTCAGAGATAAAACCAAAGGTCCCATCCATACACAGAAAAACTTGTAAACTGGACTTCATTAACACTTAAACTTTTTGCTCTGAAAAAGTCCCTTCTATAAGAACAAAAAAATACGCTACAGATTGGGAGAAAATATTTGCAAGCCACATATCTGACGATGAACTAGCATCAAATAATTCAATTAGAACATGAGCAGAATATATGAAGAGACATTTCACCAAAATGGATACGCAGATGGCAAACGAGCACAGCGAAAGCTGTCCAACATCACTGGCCACGGGGGAAATGCAAATTAAAACTACACATCTATCGGAACGGGTAAAACAAAACGTAGTGATAACACCAAATGCTGGTGAGGATGCAGAGAAACTCGATCATTCACACATTACTGGTGGGAACGTAAAATTTGTAAAATAACACAGCCTCTGGGTAACAGTTGGGTAGTTGTGCTCTTGGGCGTTCATCCCAGAGAAAAGAAAACTTATGTTCACACAAAAACCTGTATAAGAATGTGCACAGCAACTTGTTCATATTATTTCAAAATCTGGAAACAACCCAGTGTCTGTGAGCAGGTGAGTGGTTAGACAGACTCAGGGAAGCCACAAGACAACACCACACAGCAACGAAAAGGAAGAAACCAGATCTTCTGAGTTGGCCTCAGAGAGGACAGCCAGTCCCTAAAGGTGTGATTCCATTTTTATAATGTTCTTAAAAACTCAAACTTATGAAAGCGGAGGACGGATTAGTGATTGCCATGGGCTGGAGGCCACTGGGGGACACAGCTGTGAGGGCACAAATGTCTGGCTGTGACTTTGTGCCCCATTTCATGGGATGTGACCCACTCACCATTCTCTCTGCATATTGAGAATCTACACTTAGCTCAAATAGTTAATTCTTTTTATTTCTGAGAGAGAGTGGGGAGGGGCAGAGAGAGGGGGAGGGGGGAGAGGGAGACGGGGGGGGCGAGAGAGAGAGAGAGAGAGAGAGAGAGAGAGAGAGAATCTCAAGCAGGCCTCACACCCAGCGCAGAGCCCCACACAGGGCTCTATCTCACGACCCTGGGATCAGGACCTGAGCCAAAATCGGACGCTCAAGCAACTGAGCCCTCCATGTGCTCCAAGTATTTAATTTTTTAAATGGAGGAGGTAACAATGGCATCCGGCTCAAGACGGCTGCAGGATTATCATATCAGAACAGCAGCCAGCACACAGGAAACCTCATAAAACAGTCAGCTTTCAGTTTCTATTTACCTCTTCGCATTTCAGGAGCTGGACCTGCCTCCTTCCCTTTGTCCAGCAGCTCCGGGGACAGATTTGGAGGCCTTTGTGCCCAGGCCCACACCCACACCGCCTGTGTCCCAGGCATGTGGGCCCAGAAAAGCACAGGGAGGAAACGCAGCGTCCAGGAGGGACTTTACCCTCAAGGAGCAGACCAGAGGGTGAGGCCGGGGCCGGAGGGCAGCTGGGGCAGGCTGGGCCTCGGGTCTCTGCATCTGCCCAGCGTTGCAGGGTTTGCCTCTGGCTGTGCCTCAGTGGAGACACAGAGCCCGGTACCTATCAGGTGACGGGAAGGAGGATGGTCTGACTTCCTGCCCATCCCAGAGGCCGTCCCCGCCCCCACCACTGCATTCTCAGCACGAGCGCCTGACCCAGCAGGTGTGGACAGAGCAGGGAGGCGACGCTGAGGGCTCTTCAGGGGCCCCTGCCCTTACAGGAGGCTGCAGCACCCAGGGAACACCTCCACCTTCTGCAGTCCCAGCGGTGTCCACCCCCACTGCCCGCCCAGTCCAGGATGGGTCAGCCATCCCAAGCGCTCTCTGGCCCTGCAGCTGCTGGGGCTTTGTGAGGCACAGACAGATGCCCGCGAAGGATGAGAAAGGGCCCACTGTCAGAAGAAGGGCAGGAGGAGGGAGGAGTTGAGCCACATACACCAGCCACAGGGACGGGGGCCTGGGATCAGCCACAACACTACCCTGTGTCCATGGGGGTCAAGTGGGTTCCTGCTCTCCCAGCTGGGTTCCAACCCCACGGTATTTGGTGAACACGTTAGCAACAGGGCACAGCGGTGATGGGAACAGACAGAGGCTTGTCCAGACAAGCCTGGGGTCTGAGCACAGCCTGTTATGGACTGAACTGTGTCCTCCTCCAAATTCCTGTGTTGAAACCCTAACCCCTAATGTGACTGTATTTGGAGATAATAAGTTTAAACAGGATCATAAAGGTGGGCCCTACGTAGACAGGACTGTCTTAGAAGAGGAAAGGGATACCGGAGACCTCTCTGTGTGCACAGACAAGAGACCACGTGAGAACAGGCGAGAGGTCAGCTGTCCACAAGCCGGGAAGAGAGCTTTCACCAAAACCCACTCTGTCGGCACCTGATCTCAGACCTCCAGTCACCAATAAATGTCTGTTGCTTCAGCCACCCCTTGTATGGCATTCCGTTACGGCAGCCCAAGCTCACACACAGCCCTTCAAGGGAACACATGTGCGAGTGGACAGATGGACTCATCACGGAGCGCCAGAGGGGGAGCCTTTTGGGGCAAGAGAAGGGCAAAGAGGCCAGAAGGTGGAGGACAGTGTGGGAGTTGGAGAGAAGCCACAAATGGCCCCATCCAACAAGAAGTACAAAGGCCCCACACCTCCCAGCCAGGACAGGGGACCAGAGGCATAGGCTCTTGTTTTGTGGGGAGAGGGTGCCACTGGCTGGTGTGGTGGGGGCTCCTAGAGTGGCCTCCCCAGGAAGGAGACTGAGACACAGAACTGGGGAAAGAGGGTACAGTGAGGGGCGCAGGATGGCATTGGCAGGGGTGAATGGCAAGACGCCCAGGGGCCTTGTTACACTTGACCTCTTGAGAACCTCAGAGTTCTAGGTCCGTCTGACTGCGCGTCAGGTTTGGGGATGGCCCAGAGGGTGTGAGCTACAGGCAGGGGGAGGGAGGCACAGGGTCACAAAGAGCCCCGCCTTGCACATGCCAGCGGCTCCCCTACTTGGACAGCCCAAGAAGGGACCAGGAGCCAAGGTGGTGGGGGGCCTCCATCCTGTACCTGCTCGGCCATCCCCTGCTTCAGTCCTGAGACCAGCTTTGTAACACATGAAGACATTAGCAGCCATTCTCACCTCAGTATGAATGTGCAGCTCTGAGCCCACCAGTGTGGGAGAGAGGGTGGCAGGGCAGCTGCCTGGGGCTGGGCAGGGACAGACATTCCAGGCTGGCAGCTCCACCCATGCAGGGCAGGTGCGCGCACTATGCACACGCACAGTCTCGCGCCCTCACAGCGCACCAGCCACAGGAGAGGGGAGCAGTTGCCCTCAGCTGCCCCCATGGAGACACGGCAGGCCTGGGACCCTGTGGGTCTGGGGGAGCAGAGTACTGACTGAGGCCTGAGCCTGGAGACGCGGTCACAGACCAGCCTAGGTAGGCCGGTCCCAAGAGCAGAAGCTGGATGGAAACGTGGATTTTTACATAAAAGCTCCTTAAGTGTTGGCAACTAACTTCCGGCCCATTTCAGAATTCTGGTCATGCCTCTTCAGCCCACCAGCCCCACATCCAAGACGGGGAGCAGCCTTTGATTCTCACAGCCCAGTCCCCCACCCACCCTTGGCCACTCAGTGCACCCAGGCAGACCACAGGGCCCAGGAATGGACACATCCCAGCCCCCACATGGCTGTGTCCCCTCCCTTCCCAGAAGCCTTCCAGCATCCCATCCCCCTCCCACTAGCCAAAACTGAATTCACGTCTCCAGGCTGTACCACCTACCTCCCCACCATCCCTCCCTGAAGAATTTCGTGAGCCTTGGCTGGCAGGTCCCCCGAGTCAGGCTTCCAAGGCTTCAAGGCCCACTCAGAATGAAACCTGAAGGAGTCACTGGCCAACCTCCCCAGTCTCTCCTGCTCAGAGGCCGGCTGCCCAGAAAGTGCTTGGCCATATCTGGGCCCGGGGCTGCTTCTCTGCTCTGGGCTCCATGGCAGCAAGTTTGCAGAGACTGAGCCAGCGTTCCCTCGGGGCTGCTGCGCTAGGTGGCATGGGAAAGGCACCCCCAAGTCGTGCAGAGCTCCTCAAGCATCTGAACGTTGACTTGAGGTTCCACCCCACACGAGAATGCCTAGCTTGAGACAACCTTCAGGACACCCTAGCGGCAGAGCCTGAATCCCAGGGTCAGCTGCCCACAGCACAGCTCAGCTCCAGGAGGCTGGGAAGTCCGGATGCCCTGCCCTACCCAGGATCACCAGGCCCCTGGGGCTGGAGACGAGAGGGCTCTTCCTCAGCCCTCGGACACAAGGCGGAAGGGTTGGGGGGTCTGCGGGCCATGCCGAGGAGGGGCCTGTCTCTTTATGCTCTCCGAGCTCCAGCCCAGGAGAGTATAAAGAACCCTAAAACAGAGGAAGAAGGGGGAGGGGGAATAGGATAGAGGAGACACCAAGAGACAGCAAGCAGAGTAAGTGAGCTGGTCCTCTATAAATACCCAGCCCGGGGGCGTGTGCTATGAGGGAGGCCGGGATTCCACCCTACCCACCTCCCTCAAGTTATATAATCCACCACGGGGCTCTAGGCCTGTACCCAGGGCCCGGCAGACCCACGAGGAGGCCACTAGCAGGAGGGAGGCACCTGGGGGCTGGGCACAGGGCACCCCCACCCCATCCGCCCCCAGCCCACTCTGGGAGTGGACTTCTCAATGACACCACAGCACCAGCAGGGCCTGCAGACCCCTGGCCAGACCTGTTCCGAGTCATCAGTCATGCCCCATGGATGCTACCTGGAAGGACTGAAACTTCATACCCCAAATAATGGCCCTGAGGACCTCCCTCTGCTGCTCCCGGGGCTACTTGTTAGAACTCAGCCCCCCACCCCTTGGTCCCAGCTAAATGCTGAGGAGGCCATGTCCAGCCTCAAGTCAGGACCAGGACAGAAAGTCCAGCAAACCCCTGACCTGACCAGACCCGGCACCAACCCAGCAAACCTCTGACCTGACCAGCCATACAGACACCCCTCCCGCCCAGCAGACCCCCAATCTGACCTGGCATAGAGACCCCCACCCCCACCCGGCAAGCCCTTAATCTGACCAGGCAAACAGACCCCCGGCAGCAAACCCCTGATCTGACCAATAGAGACCCCATCGGTGGCATCGCAGTCGTAGACAGGATGGAGGGAGACCCTATATGGAGCCTATGGCACCTACGCGGTGGCCGAACGCGACTGTTCCAGTGCCCACAGCTCAGACGCACACCGGGTGCAGCCCACGTCCAAATCCAGTGTTGCTAGGCACTCGGACACGGTGGCTTTTGTCATCTCAAACTTAGACACAGGGTCACCTCATATTCGGGTATGAAATCACTTGTCAGCCACAGTGAGGCCCAGCCCCTTGGTCTCCACACTTGGGCACACGGTCACTGCTCACCTCGGCCCATACCTACTGGACCCGCCTCGTCCAGGGCAGACGTCCTCTGGGCTTGGCCTCCCCAGAGCACTCTCCTGCACCATCACCCCCTCTCTCAGCCGGGCCTCCACGGCGCCAGGAGGCCGGCCTGTCTATGCCCCAGCTGGACAGGAAGCAGCAGGCCTCCTAGTGGTCAAGGGCTGAGCCAGGACCAGACTTCCTCCCAGAGCAACGCAGCCCGCTTGCCCTCTCTGCTTCCCACAGGAGGCCCAGTCTGGGGAGAGAGGCCCCTGAGCTCTAATTACATGTCCTGAAAAGAAATCCCAGTTTAATCTGAAGTAAAATGAGAAGCTGTGGTTGGAAACGTCCCCTGGAGGAGCCACCTGCCTGAGCTAGGACACGTGTCTCTGCTCGTGTCCCCCAGGACCAGGAAGGAAAGCGCCGGGCTGAGGCCATGACAGGAGCAGGGACTCTCAGGGTTGGGGGACGCTGGGCTCTGCCAGCAGGAAGACATGCCCGGGGTCTGAGGGGCCCCTGCTCGGGCCCCTGCCCTGACTGCCAGCTGGAATCAATCCCTCAGGGACCAAAGGGTGGGGCAGGGACTTCCAAGAGGGATTGTGAGGGTGGAGGCAGGGACACGGGGACAGCATCAGGAGGTCAGACACGTGGGGTCAGCTACAGGTGAGCTGGGGCGTGGCTGCCCCACTAAGGAGGTGCCAGACGGTTTCCTGTGGGCAATCTACCAGACCAGTGTTCCTTCCAGCTGCACCCCAGTCCAAGGCCCCATCATATCCACCTGGGTTACCGTCCCCTTGGTCAGCCCTGCACCGGGTCCCAGCTCTTGCACTCACAGCCCTCCAGCAGCCCCCACAGCCTGCCACATCTTCACCCTCTGCTCCCCTCCCAGGCTCACCGAGACCCACCTCCCCCCCTGCCTGCTCCCCTGCTTGCGGTGCTTCCCAGGGCCCTTCCTGACCCCCACGAAAGGACAAACGTCACCCTCAACCCACCCTGGCCGTCCGCTCCTTGCTGCGCTTCACTACCCTGCATGGCACGTGTTGTTTGTTCACTATCGCCCCCAGCAGATGGCAGCCTCCATGCTCACCACCGTGGCCTCAGCAACTAGAGCATTTGACAAATACCTTCCAAGTGAATGAGGGCATGGACGGCCAGACAGTCACTGAGTAAAGGAGGGAAGGTGAACAGAGAGGGAGGCGAAGGAAGAGGTGAGAGACTGGATGTGGCAGAGGAACCCTTCCTTCCCTCCTTCCTTCCTCCCTCCCTTCCTCCTCCCTCCCTTCCTTCCTTCCTTCCTTCCCTCCTTCCTTCTTCCCTTCCCTCCTTCCTTCCTCCCTTCCCTCCCTTCCTCTCCTTCCTCCCTCCTTCCCTTTCCTTCCTTTCTTCCTTCCTTCTCTTCCTCCCTCCCTCCCTCCCTTCCTCTCCTTCCTCCCTCCCTCCCTTTCTCCCTTCCTTCCTCCCTCCCTTCCTTTCTTCCCTCCTTCCTTCCTTCCCCCTTCCTTCCTTCCCTCCCCCTTTCCCTCCTCTTCCTTCCCTTCCTTCCCTTCCTTCCTTCCTTCCTTCCTTCCTTCCTCCTTCCCTCCCTTCCTCCCTCCCTTCCTTCCTTCCTTCCTTCCTCCCTCCCTCCCTTCCTCCTCCCTCCCTTCCTTCCTTCCTTCCTCCCTCCCTTCCTCCTCCCTCCCTTCCTTCCTTCCTTCCTTCCTCCTTCCCTTCCTCCCTCCCTCCCTCCCTCCCCTCCTCCCTCCCTCCCATCCTTCCTCCCTCCCTTTCTTCCTTCCATTCATTCTCTCTCCTGACTCCCCATCTCTCTGCCCCCACCTCCCTTGCCCTCCCCATCTCATCCCCTACCCTTGTGCATCAGCCTCTAACCCTTTCCACACCACACCTCAGCTCATGTGCTTGCTTCCTAGTTCACTGGAAACACAACAGTCTGAGGGCTTCTCCACCGCCCTGCTTCCTCACCTGCCAGCCCAAGTGCACTCTCAGCCCCTCCCCCATTTCCCGCTGAGATCAACAGACAGGGACTCCCAGCATTCTGGATTCCACTTTCCCTCATCCATCCAGAACATCTCTCCAGGACACGCTGCCTACATCGTCTGCTCATCCTTGCCTCCTGGACTACCACACAGGCTGTAGTCTCTATCCTGCCCCTTCACCTCCCTCCTGCCACTGCCCCACTTCTCTGCCTTGCTTTGCTGCAAAATTCTGAAAAGAAGAGCTGCCCACAGGTGCTCACCACGAACCCCTCCTCCATTCCCTCCTCTTGCTTCTATTTAGGAAGAGCTCTTCCTTCCTGAAACACCATCCACTTTCCTCTTTGGGTTCTCCACCCACCTCACTGGCCAGTCCCAATCTACGAACTCCGGTCCCTGGGCTCAGTCATGGGCAGCTTCCCCAGGGATCCTGACTATTCTTGGACTCTGAAGACCATCGATACACCTGTGTCCTGCACTGACACCCCCAGCCACCGCCTCCCCAAATATGTAGATGGCTCACCCCTCATGCCCTTCCAAACTCACCGTCCCACTGAGGGCCTCTCTACGCATCCTACATGGAGCAGGAGCCTCCCAGCCCACACTCCGCACTCCTAACTCCCTTCCGGTGCGGGAAATTGAAGCATGGCCTTTCCATTTACGGAGTGACCTTCATGGCATACCTCCCCCCAGGCACTGTGATGTAGCCATGAAGAACACAGGTCAAGACCTGCCCTTGCCAAGCATATATCGAGGGGCAGGAGTGGCGGGGGGCACACTAAACATCACACGTAATGAAGTGTGAATGTTCTAAGAAATCTATGTACACCAAGAAGAAACAGAGGAGGGCTGGGGATACGGTGTCCCCCAGCATGTTGGCCACAGGGCAGGGGATCAGCAGTCTTGTTCACTCCTGTGTCCTCAGCACCTGGCAGAGGCTCAGCAAATTTTCAATAAATGAGCAATTAACCAATGATGATTAGCAGAGAAAGTGTCAGAAGATGGCAGCTCAAGTGGCAGAGGCACGGACGAGGGGCATACGGGGGGCCTGTGGGCAGGACAGCCCCTCAGCACATCCCCGTGGAGCTAGGACTAGGTGCTATGCTCCCTAATGCCAGGGGTAGACCTAGGCTTGGGGATAAGGGGCTTCCCTGAGGCATGGGTGGGGACCCCATTCCACTCAAGTCTCCTCCCATGACCTGCACACCAGCCTCAGAAGCAGAAGGGACCCCAGCAGGCCTCTAGGGACAAGTCGGGCTTCACCAAGCAACGCGGCCTCCCCAGCCAGAGCCCTTCCCCTCCCCACCAGGGGCCTCCAGCCCTCTGAGCCCCAATTAAGTAAACCCTAATTAAAAACAACAAAGTAATGAGAAGTAATGCCCCTCCCATGGCTATCCACAGGGACCTCAGCTCAGGAGGGGCTGGGTTAGAGCACCTCCCTGGCTTCCCCACTGGTTAGCACTCACACCGAAATGACCTGGGACCTCCTTCTACCACATACCCACATGCACACACACCCAGGCTCATAAGCCCCCGTGAGCCACAAGCAGGAGCACCTGAGCGGGTTCCCTGCATGACTCTGGGCCCACACGTGAGCCCCTAGGGGACACAGGTCACCGTCCCCACCTGAGACACCTCTGGCAATGATGTGCAGAGAGAGGGAGCCTGGAAACTACTAGTGCCAACTCCTGGCCCTCCTCCTACAGACGCAGAGGGCAGAGACTCTGAGACCCAGAACAAGGCCAAAAACCGAAAGAGAATAAGGAAGAAGGAGAGAGAAAAAGCGAAAAGACACAGAGAAACAAAGGCATCAAGAGTGAAAGAAATAGTGACAGAGAAGACAAAGAAGTCAGAGAAGGCCAGAAATGCAGAGACGAGGACCACGAAAGTAAGGGAAGGAAGAAAAGAGAGACAGAGACACAGAGAAACCAGGGTTGGGGGGTGGGGTGTGAGATGGAGGAGAGAAGTACACGGGAAAGATGAGAGAGTGAAAGAGAGAGAGAGAGAGATGAAGAAACAGAAACAGAAAGAAGAGATGGACAAAGTAGGGGTCTCCAAGGCCAGGGCCAGGGGCCAGAATTAAGGTCTCAGGACCCTTGCGACCCTCTCACTGGGGCTCTCAGGAAGGTGAGTCCACCCTCCTCTGTCTTGTGACCTCCCCTTGAGAAGTCTCTCCCAGCCCTCACTGAGCGAATGGCTCCCTGGACCTGGAACCAGGACGAGCTTATCAGAAGACCGCAGGTCCTGCCAAGGAGTAGATGGGGGTTCCTCTGCCTCCCTGCCTTGTTCCTAGAAACCCAGACACTCAGCACCATGGACAGCAGACTGGGAGGCAGGGTCCTGCCACCCAGCGGGCTCCCAGCAGGCCGAGCACAGAGCACTGCCACTTCAGTAACCCATTAATTCAGCAGACACTCTCTGACCTCTCCTGGGGGCCCGCCCCAAGCTAGGCTCTGGGGACACCCTGAAAAATAAGACACCGTTCTTGTCTTCAGGGGCTCACGTCTAGAGGGAGGGAGCGATGTAAACAGCCAGTGATGCTCCCGGACACCCTGCCCAGTGCCCCGTGGACCACGGGGAGCGCCCCGCCCTCTGAGGGCCACGCTCACCACCAGCACCCCCACCAGCATCATCAGTGGGACCGGGAGTCTTGCTTGGTTGCCCAGAGGCTATTTAGCCAAGTTCATGTCTTCTCACACACAGGGAGCCCGTGGAGGCTTGAGCCCCAGATCTGGGCCTTCCGTGGTCACCTCCTCCCTCCTCTGCCTTCAGCCTAAACCACCTCTGCACAGGTGGTCACCTTCACCAAGGCAGGTTAGGGGTCGCTGGGCAGGGTGGAGGCCTTGGCCACAATCACCCTTCCTTGGGAAGGAGTGTTCTGGGCAACAGTGGGGCCTCCCTCCTCCTCTCTGATTGGGGCTCTGAGCCTCTCTGGGACCACAAGGCCCCAGGGAAGAAGAGACTGCAGTCCCTGGCCTGGGGTGGGGCCTCTGGGGCCTGGGCTATGCAAACAGGTCCTGTGGAGCAAACTCCCTAAGCACTCACCCACCCCACTCCCAGAGCAGCCTAGCTCCAGCCTTCAGCCCGCTGGCCAGAGAAGCAGGGCAAGGGCCCTACTGTCAGGCAGTCAGAAAGACCGAAAGACCTAGCCTCCAAAGGTGAGGGGCTCAGTGACGACGAGCAGGGTGCTCTGCCTGCACACCCACCCCAGCCCACCCCCAAATCAACTTCGAATCACAAATTGTCAATTACCAGGGTCCATTTGAGGAGGACAGTGGTGGGCAGGACACACTGATTAAGCACCTTCCTGGAGCCAGAAACCATGGAAACACACAACGTTCACGCACTCGTCCAAGCACAGCGCCAGAGCTCTGAGAACACACTTCCAGGCAGCTCTTCAGTCAGGAAACTGCCCAGAGCCCTCCCTCTGCCCTGGGAAGCCCCTCCCCCATGGGGACCCAGCCACAGAGCCAGTGGCCCCACGCCTGTGGTCTGTAAGAGCGCTCCACCTGAGGACAGAACGCTGCACGTAGGTCCTTCAGCAAAGACGGCCACTCACGGGTAACAGCCCCGTCCCACACAATCAGGCATTTCCTCACACGGCCACCAGCACTCACAACAGCTTGGTGTGGACACTGCTGGCTCAGCCCTAGCTCCAAGTAAGGGGACACCCCAGGTCCTGGCCACCTACCCTGTGAGAACCACCACAAAGTCCATGACGTTCCAGCCGTTCCGCAAGTAGGAGCCCTTGTGGAAGACGAAGCCCAGAGCTATGATCTTGATCCCCGCCTCAAAGCAGAAGATGCCAATGAAGTAGGGCTCTGTGTCATCCTGCAAAGAGGCAGAGAAAGGGTTGCCACCACCCCCAAGTTGGGCAGGTCGAGGCAGCAGGCAGGGACACTGTCCCAGCTCTGACCCCACCCCCCCCTCCACTCAGCCTCACCACCTACAGATTTCACAGGAAACGTGGCCCTGCTCCCATAGTCAGTGGCACCCCAGCCACAACAGGGCGGTGGCGGGGGGGGGGGGGTGTCCTGGGGTCTCTCACGCCTCGAAGCCCTGCAGCAGGAGAAGCAATGTTGACAGCACTTGTGGGCCTTTTCTGCAATCCATCCCACACCCCACGCACTAAAGGTATTATCATCCTGACTCTAAAGGAAACGGGCCCAGACATGACAGCTTGCTGGAGACTCACAGCTTGTTGGAAACCAAGCCATATTCAAACCCAGAGGTGATCGGTGTGATCCTGGGCTCCAATCACTGCAGAAGTTGCCTGGATAATGCCCCAATGCCTGGGGTGCAGCCCGGGACCCACTTATTCATTCAACACACATCTTCTGGATAATAATCATAACACACAAATGCAAATCTTGGTGGGGACAAATACAGCCCAGACCCCAGGGAGCCTCTGGAGAGTAAGGCAGACAGCAGGGCAGCGAGGACAGGAATTCCAGGTGGAGGGAACAGTGTGAGCAAAAGAATGTTGTCACCGCATCTTATCACTCAGCCACGAGCATCAACTGGGGCCAGGTCTGTCTGGTGCCGAGCAAGGTGGGAAGCAAGCTGTACAGGGCTCGGGGAGGAGGACGTCACATGGAGACATGCACAGATGGTGTGGTAAGTGACCAGGGGCATCGCTCACTTGGGGACGGTGGCATAGAGAGCCTTGGTGCAGGTGAGCCCCAGGGAACTGGACCACGGGGGTGCACTGGGAAGGTCAGCATGGGAAACGGCCTGAGTGCAGACCAAGGACACCTGTATGCCAGGGCTGCTGTTATAAAAAAGCAGATGAAGGAGTGGTGGGAAGGGCCTGCCCTTAGGGAGCCAGAGGAGGAACTGCCCTACAGAAAGCGGCTCTGCCCTGCCAGAAAGGGGCCAGGGTTGCAGGGCCTGGGGACTGGCCACTTTGGGGCTGCAGGGGAGGAGAGCGCCAGACTGGCTCCCTGTGGCTGCTGTCAGTTCCCACTGAGGGTCAGCAGCCCGTGTCTCCCCCCGCCACACACAGGAAGCCTGGTCCTCAAGAGTCCTCCCCATATGACCGGGAATACCCTCAGCCGGGGCCTCTCCGGCTGTGCCTGGCAGGAGCTACCTCCCCCAGAGGCCCCGTCAGCCCTGTGCCCATCACCACCCAGCTCTCCCATCTTGGTACCCAGATGCTGACTCATGACCGAAATCATCCACTGAAAGCTTTAGGTCTGCTTTAGTCAGAGGGTCCTCTCTCCCCCAAACGAAGGGGCTGTTGACCATCAGCCCCAGGGAAGACACTGGCTCCAACAAACACGTCTTCACAGAGAGCTTCCAGGCAGACGAAAGAGCAGGCCCGAGCTGGGAGATGGGACAGGGCCCACGACAGATCCTTCTCTTCAGGGCGAGCTCGGAAGGGGTGAGGTGGGACTGCAAGCTAGCGGTTCTGGCCAAAGGCCGCTCAGGAGGTTGACGGCTGGCCGAGAAGCAGAACCCCAGAGACAGAGAGCTGTGAAGGCCCCACCCCACTCCAGGCTGGCAGACAGTGAAGAGGCTGACCCTTTGTCACCCAGCCCCCTACAGGTCCACCAGCATCAGCACAAGCCTCCAGGTCTGAACCCTGAAGCCGCCACAGCCCCTCCTCTCCAGGCCCCAATCCGTGTTCCAGCCTTCTGTCTGTCCTAACGGCCCGAAGACCTGTGTCTACACACAAGACTAGGGTCAGCAAGGGCTCCCAAGGCCTCTAGGCACATTCTATTTGTTCTCCCAATAGCCCAACCCCCCTCGCCACAAAGCAAATCTTCCCTCATTTGGGAGGTAGGAGCTCAGACTTGCCTGGATGCCCGGCTGGCCCACTCAAGCCTGTCACCCAGCAGGGACAAGCGTGAGACCAACTACTGTGCACTGGTCTCCCTGCCCCCTGCCCCCCACCATCTCCTGGCCTGCCTCCCTCTGGCCCTACCCCTGCCAGACTTCCCTGGAGATATGGCCACGCCCTGTGGCCTGGCAGAGGCTCTCTGCTCTCACTTTCACCCTCTGCTCTAGCCCCCTGAACACACACTCAGCACAAGCACACACAACACCAGCGTGCACAAGGGGGCCACAGGAGGCAAGTGACCCTGTCTGGTTCCTGGTGGGGCAAGACTCCCCCACAGGGACCACACCCACTCTTGCCTGGCGGCATGACTGTGCTGTCCTTCACACCCCTCCTCTCTCACAACCAAAACCCCCCGGCCTTCTGAGCACCTCCAGAAATGACTACTCCAGAAAACCTCCCACCCACTGGCTCTCCACTTCCTTGCCTTCTTTTGGTGCCTTGCAACACTGTGAGCACCCCCAGGTCAGCCTTACTCCGTCTCCCCTTCCCCACCCCTGGGCCTGTGATGGTGGGCAGTGAGGGTTCAGGGCCCACACTAAGCACTGAACAGGCCCTGTATCACCTCCTGTCTATCTCCACTGACGTCATAGAAAGAAGCCACAGAGACGATCAATCACTTGCCAGGCTACAAAGAAAGAGGGATTCTCCTCTTGATGCCCAGTAACCCCAGGAGAGACTGCTGGGGCAGCTCTTCAGCCAGGCCCCAGGTTCCCTCTCCAGACCCCTGTACCTGCTCTTTCCTTCTCTCTGTTCTGAGGCTCAGTCTCTCAGGCCTGGGAGCCCACACCAAGCCCAGGCAAAGGGATCAGGGCAGCAGGAAAGACTAGGGGCTAGGGGACAAGCCACACCTTTGAAATGGGACTCACTGCTCCAAATATCACCCTTCCTCTGCCCCAGCCCCTCCAGAGACCCTGCCCTGGCATCCTGACTCTCATGTGCTCCAACAGGGGACACCACAGGGACCTGTGCGGCTCTTGGCAGGAGTGGGTGAAAACGATTTAGGATGTTTGGGAAGAAAGCCTGGGAAGGAGGGCTTCCCCTGGGTAGGGGTGGCCCCATGGAGAAGGTATTCCAAGCAGAACCAGGAAAGACAACTCTGAGGGAGAGGAGGACAGCCCCTAGACCCAGGACCGTACCACAGGGCCTACCACAGCCTACCCATCGTGAGGGTGCTCATAGAGCCTGACATTCCTGACCCTGGACCACTATGAATGCCACTCCCCTACCCCAGGTTACACTAAGTTTCTTAGATCAAGGCTTAAGGTTGTAGAACTGGACAACCCTTTTAGGGTGTGGGGTGGCTAGTGGCACAGGGCAAAGTAGCTGTTAGCTAACGTGGCCTCTCTCAGGCCTTCCTTCCCACCATGGGCTGAGCCGGATACCCCAGTCCCCCAGACCCTGAGGGAGGTGTTAGCTGCCTGGGTTCTCACCTTTTCCTCCACAAAAAGGAGAGGAGAGCTGCCCAGATGTCCCTGTCCAAGGAAGCTAAGCTCATCCACAGATCCTAAAGGGTCCTGGAATCGGATGAGCCACCGCCACCCGCAGCCCTGCCCTCGGCCCCAGCGCACTCACCAGCCGCTCAGACATGGGTGTCTTGTCCCCGTCAGGCAGGTGCTGCTCCAGTGCCAGCACAATACAGTTGGCGATGATGGTGGCCAGGATCATGTATTCAAATGGAGTGCGTGGGTTAAGGACTGGCCAGGAGGTGCCAAGGGGGAGGGGAGGCGGGGAAGCCGAGGCCCACAGCGCGCAGCAGTGCAGCAACCACAGCGAGGCCACCTTCAGAGGGCCTGAGAATGACCGGTCAGAAGCCCACCCTTCCCTCTCTGCCCTCATCCTCGGCGGGATGGGGGGGTTGGGGATGGGGGTGGGGGGCGGGGGGGCCGCCTGGAGGCGGAGCCTCTGCAGTCTCTCGGCAGCCAGCCCCTCGGCACGTCCAGACGGCCGTCAGCACCGCGGACAGCGCCCCAGCCCCGCTCCGCCGGGCGTCCTCGACCCGAGGGGAGGGGACTGCGCGCCCCTAGCGCGAGGCTGAGGAAGGATCCTGCGCAGGCGCACACTCTCACCTACAGATACACGTAGCCACATGTGCCTACACAGGCACTCGAACATACATGTACCGAGTCCCGAACGCACGCACGCGCAACACCGGGTTCATGCTATGCTATGCCCGCACACACACGCAAGCACCTGCAGCCAGGCACGCGCCCGGGCTCGCGTCCACACGGGTGCTCACACCTACACAGACACGGATTCGCCCTCGTGTGCCCTCCAGGCTGGCCGCGCGCTCTGCACCCAGACCAAGGGAGCGAAGGGACGAGTCCAGGGACAGGGGGCTCCGCCCAGCGTCCGTCCCGCTCCCGCGGCCGCCACCACCACGACCACACGCGCGCGCGCGCGCGTACATCCTCAAACACACACGCACACGCGGCGCGCGAAGGCCCCCGGAGCCCCGCCCCGCCCCCTCCTCGCCGAGAGACGCGTCCCCATCCGCCTCTCTCCAGGTCGCACCCTCCTCCCGACCCTGGGAAAGATGGCCACTGGGCGCCGCACGCGACCCGCCCCAGCCCCGGCCTCCCCGCCCGGGCCGCCCCCTCCCCGACGCGCCGGAGCGCGGACACCGGACGCCGCGCCCGGCCCCTGTCCCCGCGACCTCGGACGGTCCCCCGGCCCCTGAGCGGCCCGGCCCCCCGGCAGGATATGGCCACTCGGTGATGCGCTTGGCGTATTTGCGGACGACGTTGTCCTCGCTGAAGACGAAGAGCGAGCGGTTGACGGTGAAGCAGTTCTGCTTGACCGGGATGGGGTTGTAGAGCGCCATAGTCCGCGCGCGCTGCGCGATCGACTGCTTGTAGAGGACCCGCTGGCCCGGCTGCAGCCCCCCGGGGCCCGGGCCGCCCGCCCCGCCGGCCCCGCCGCCCCGAGCCCGCTCCCCACCGGCGCCCCCATAGCGGCTGCCCAGCTCGTCCCCGAAGCGGACCATGGCTCCCAGGCGCCGCGCGCATCCCCCGGCCCGGCGGCCCCGGCAGGGAGGGCGCAGGGCGCGCCAGCCAGGCGCTCAGAGCGGAGCAGCCGCGGAGCCGCCGGACCTGCACCGGACCTCGCCCGGCCCAGCCGCTGCCGCCGCCGCCGCCGCCGCCGCCGCCGCCGCCGCCGCCGCACCCGACTCCGCCGCCCGCACCACGCCCTATAAGGGGCCGGTCACGTGGCGGCGCCCGGCCAATCCGCGCTCGCCCCGCCCGCCCGGATGCCGCCCGCCCCGCCCCCAGCTGGCCGCCCCCGCCCTGTCCCCCGCGGCCGGTCGGGGCAGCCGGCCTTCTGGGCTGCGCCTCGGCCCCCGGGTCTCCGGGACGAGCCCAGGGCGGGGGCGGGCGCGGGGATCGTGCGCCGAGTGCGCGTGCCGCCTCGCGCGGGGCCGGGCGCTGGCCAGATGCTGAAGCGAGCAGCTGGGGCCGGGGCCCGGGCGGGGCTGGGCGTCCTCGACGGACGGCCGAGCTGAGCGGCCCCAGCGCCCCCCCCCCCCCCGGCCGCCTTCTCCCCCAGGAGCAGGAGGCGTCAGCAGCCTTGAGGAGCTCCAGCCCAAAGTGCGGAGGGGTCAGGCCCCTGGCTCCCCACGTTTCTTTCCGCACCTCACTCCCCTCGCGGCGGACCACCGGCCTCCTCCAAGAAGATGCTGGCTCCCGGGCCCTCCCCTGCCACCCCTTTCAGAGTCTCTGACATCCTAATAGACATGCTTTCAACTCCCTGGTCTCGGGTTTTCAGGATGCACAACTCCGTCCTGGGCCCCCCCCCCAGCCCTCAAGCATATCCTAGGCCTTCCTGTCAACACGAATTGAATCAGTTCCGAAATCTCAGTTCAGAGATCCTTTGTTCCACCGTCCACTCAATAAAAACTGAAGAGAGCCTGCTGTGTGCCCTCCACGCATCCATCCATCAGCGGCTCCGAAACACACCTGCTAGACGCCAGGCGCTGGAATCCCAGCTCTGCCTTCCTGGAGCGGACATTCTTACACAAGGAGTGGCAAACGCTTACTTTGTGCCAGACACTGCTCTACTGCATTCACACACAATTGGTTCATTCGGCTAAGAAGCCTCACTCCTGGTGAGTGACAGAGGATATAAGGCAAATGTTGGACACCGTCCCCTTCACCAGTTCACGCACATGCAGCACCCGGGGGCAGTGGATGCCATGAGAACTGAACAAGTAAACAAGATGGCAAGTGACAGTGCAAGAGGCTTTTCTACCATCGAGTCAGGGTTGACCTGTCAGGAAATCATCCTCGCATGGACCTGAATGTCGTAGAGAAGTGAGATGTGCCAAGTGAGGCGAGGACAGAGCACAGAGGCCCAGGGTGGCAATCTTGGAGCTGTGCTGATGGAGATATGGGCTCCAGCTTCTGTTCCAAGTGTGATGGGACGTCAGAGAAGAGTTCTGAGGAGAGACACCATCGTGACTCCTGTTCTGAACGAATCCCTCTGTCTGTTGAGTACAGAATAGGCTGCAGGTTTTGGGGTGTGTTTTGCCCAGGATGCATTCAGAAGTTAGCAACTCAAGTCCCAGCTGTGGTTTACACAGTACAGTTTTAGCCTCACCGAATAAAAAGGCATAAAGTATCCCATTTCAGGAACACAAACTCTTGCCATCCTTTCCTCCCTCCCATGGTCACAGTGTATGGTTTTTGTCTTCATACGTCTCAAACCTCATGGCCCAAGGTGGCTGCCGTAGCACAAAGCATCCCATCTTCATATCACCATCTCAAATGAAGAAAGAGAAAGGTGTAAAAAGGACATCCATTTTTTAAAAATAAATATATAGGGGGGACCGGGTGACTCAGTCAGTTGAGCGTCCAACTCTTGATTTCGCCTCAGGTCATGATCCCAGGGTCGTGGGATCAAGCCCCATGCCAGGTACTGTGCTGAGTGTGGAGCTTGAGATTCTCTATCCTTCTTCCTCTGTCCCTTTCCCCCACTCACTCTTTCTTTCTCTCTCTCTCTCAAAAACAAAAACATATCCTTTTATAACAAAGGAAAGGTTTCTCAGTTGCTCCCCAACAAATTTCTCTTTAAGTTCTATTGGGCAGGGTTGCCTGGGTGGCTCAGTCAGTTAACCGTCTGACTATTGATTTCAGCACAGTTCATGAGATCAAGCCCTGTGTTGGCTCCGGGCTAACAGAACAGAGCCTGCTTGGGTCTCTCTCTCTCTCTCTCTCTCTGCCCCTCCCCCACTTGTTTTCGGTCTCTCTCTCTCTCAAAATAAATAAATAAACTTTTTTAAAAAAATTGGGGTGCCTGGGTAGCTCAGTCAGTTAAGCATCCGACTTCGGCTCAGGTCATGATCTCACAGTCTGTGAGTTTGAGCCCCGTGTCAGGCTCTGTGCTGACAGCTCGGAGCCTGGAGTCTGCTTTAGATTCTGTGTCTCACTCTCTCTCTGCCCCTCCCCTGTTCATGCTCTCTCTCTTTCTCAAAAATAAATACACATTAATTTTTTTTTTTTTAAATCAGAGGGGTGCCTGGGTGGCTCAGTCGGTTAAGCATCCAACTCTTGGTTTCGGCTCAGGTCATGATCTCATGGTTCGTGGGCTCGAGCCCCACATCAGGCTCTGCACTGAGCATGGAGACTGCTTGGAATTCTCTCTCTTCTCTCTCTGCCCCTCCCCTTCTCATGCACTCTCTCTGTCTCTCAGAATAAATAAACATTAAAAAAAAAAAATAAACTCTATTGGGCAGATGTGAACCATGTATGAAGAGGGTGGGGAAGTGAACGTGTGGCAAAGAGGACCAGAACTGACATTTCCCACTAAGGTGGGCACACAGTGGCCTGAGACATAAACAAGCTTCACTTAGCTGTGAGGCAGAAGGGAAGATTATCTAGGGAGGTTGCCAATAGTCCCGTCACTGAACGAAACCGGGAGGCCATTAGGGGTTTTTGACCGCAGTCCAGAGGAGAGATGGTGTGGCCTGGATGAGAGGCCTCGTGCACAGCCACTGTGTCGTGCAGCTGACTCAATGGCTGACGTGTTGGAGGAAAAGAACGGGGGCTCTTAGTGCCGACCTAAGTGATGTTGACTGGTACTCATTACCAAAACAGGGAGATGGGGAGTGGAGATTAAGAAAGAATTTTGTGGGGCGCCTGGGTGGCGCAGTCGGTTAAGCGTCCGACTTCAACCAGGTCACGATCTCGCGGTCCGTGAGTTCGAGCCCCGCGTCGGGCTCTGGGCTGATGGCTCGGAGCCTGGAGCCTGTTTCCGATTCTGTGTCTCCCTCTCTCTCTGCCCCTCCCCCGTTCATGCTCTGTCTCTCTCTGTCCCAACAATAAATAAAAAACGTTGAAGAAAAAAAAAAAAAAAAAGAAAGAATTTTGTAATTCACATAAAAGTGGGGATGGTGAGTGGATATTGCAAGGAATGTTCACACGGCAGGTCACAGCCGGAGACACAAATCTGGAAGCCATGTTAATACTTCATGTCTGTCCCTCCTGTTGTCTCTGTCCTGCCCCAGTCGGCTCTGTGCCATGTGCTGGCTGTGTAGACCACACCAGCTCACTCCCTCAACCTCCCACTCTCGGTGGTACTTGGCTGGTGGGGGCGAGGTCAAGGCTTGTATTCCCCCAGCTCCCTCCTGCTGGCTGACCCGGGGTTGGCCATAAGCCTCACCTGCAGGTCCCAGCTCCTGCCATCCCCTTCCGGTGGCCACTGCCCCTCGTTGCTGCAGGCCTGGGAACAATACCGACACCGGTTATTCTCTCCCTCGAGGTTTTGTCAGACCCTGCACAAGTCACAGCAGCCAGTCCTCTAGAGGGGGCCATCCTGCCAGACCACTGCCTGAATCAGAAGTGATCTGTGAGGAATAAGCGTACGCAGAGAGAAGAGAGCCCTGGGGGAGGGGAGGGAACTCAGAAAGAATCAAGTAGATGAAAAGGAGCCTGAGAAGAAGCAGTCAGAGAATTCAGGGCGGGAAGGTTCGGGAGAGTAGAGTTTCCAGGGCCTTGGGACGAGCATGTGTCAAGAGAGGGCTTACAGTCATCTGGCAAATTCTGCTGAGCAATCCAGAGAGGTGAAGGACAAACGTCCAATCGTCAGCAAGACAGAGGCACCTGTTACCTTGATAAAAGCAGTTTCCATAGAAGAGTTAGAAACACCTGAGTGGACTGGATTAAACAGGATGACTCGTGAGGAGCTGCCTGCAGCAGGGCACACACCTTGTGCAGCAAGCTGTCCTACGAAGGGGAACAGAGACGACATGAAACACTACAGCTGAAGGAGGTGTGGCGCTCAAGGAGTTAGTGTGTTTCTTTCAAGAAGGGGTTGCTGTCGGACTTTATGTGCATAATTACTCAATAGAAAGAACAACTGGTGGTGCGGGGAGGGCGTGTTGCCTCCTCCCGGCCAGAGGGCCCAGGACCTGGGAGAGTTCCTTGGTTGTAGCGGAAGGGAAGACAGACCACAGGGCTGAAGGCACAGGAGGGGTGGTAGGTTAACTGGGTGGCGGATGAGGGCTGTCTTCTGATTGCTCTCCTTTCTCACTGAATTAAGAAACAAGATAATCCACGGACAGTGAGAAGGGGCGTTGCAGGTTGAAAGGAGGAGCGGGTTAAAGAGCTCTTCCAGGGGAACGAAAGAGAGCATTCGCTGGGAAATGTAGTGGGGCAGGCAGCTCTGAGGCTGCGTGGGGTGCAGAGGGGAGCGTCGTTAGGCTAGGAGGCTGGAGCCTGTTACCCGTTGATGACACTCTTCTTCCCCCCCGGGCCTTCCCTGCACCCGGTCTCAGTGCTTCCTACCCCCCAACGGCCTCCTTTCCTGGCGGGGCTCCCTGGTCCTTCGTCCTCCATCCTACTCACTGGCAAAAGGCCCCACCTTGAACCTCCAGGGGCACCCTCACGAGTCCAGCAGCTGCAGAGGGCCACACACCGGATAGACTTGCGTCACCCGCAGTCCCCCAGGACGTCCTCAGGGGTCTCCAAGTCCGTCCTGCCCCATCATGCTCCGCTGTCCTCGAAACTCGGCCCCCTGCCCACACTTGGAGGGTAGGAGCCTTGCTCGCCTCCGTCCACCATACCTGGAAGCCCAGCACCTCCTCAGGTCCCCCCTTCTTTTTCCCCAACTTCACTGAGATGTCACTGCCAGCGAACACGGTGTAAGTTTGAGGTGTTCAGTGTGATGATTTGGCACACGTGTATCTTGCAAAATGATTCCTAGTCAGGTTGGCTAACACATCCGTCACTTCCCACAGTTACCTTTTCTTTTGTTGTAGTAAGAGGGCCTGCGACAGCTGGAAGTTTATACCTTTTGACCAACATCTTCCTGTTGCCCACTTCCCAGCCCTTGGCGACCGTCATTCCATTCCGTTTCTCGGAGTCGAGCTCTTTGAGCTTCCACAAGTCAGTGAGACCATACAAAGTTTGTCTTTCTGCATCTGGCTTACTTCCCTCAGCACCGTGGCCTCAAGGATCATCCATGTTGTCAGGGACGGCAGGGTTTCCTTCTTTTTTTATGACTCTGCTCACAATGACATTTCATTGTATGTATGCCTCACACCTTATTATTTATCTGTACGTAGAGACTTAGGGTGTTTCCATGTCCTGGCTGTGTGAATAAAGCTGCGGTGAACAGAGGGTGCAGACATCTTTCCAAGATCCCAGTTCCATTTCCTTTAGGCTAATACCCAGAAGTGGGATTGCCGGATCATATTGTAATTCTATTTTGAATGTTTTGAGGAACCGCCACACTGCTCCACAGTGGCTGCACCATTTTACATTCCCGCCGATGGTGCAAGGGCTTCCCCCTTCTCCACATCCTCCCCGGCACCTGTCAGCTCTTGTCTTTTTGATGACGGCCATCCCAATAGTCGTGATACCTCATTGTGCTTTCAGTCTGCATCTTTCTGAGGATGAGTGATGTCGAGCAGCTTTTCATGAAATGGTTGGCTATTTGTATGTCATCTTTGGGAAGTCCTTTGCCCGTTTTAAAATTAGATTATTTGGGGTTTTTTGTTTGTTTGCTATTATACATGTTTCCTACATATTTTGGATATTGGCCCCTTATCAGGTATGTGGCCTCCAAATATTTGTCCCACTTTGTGAGCTGACTTTTCATTTGATTGATGGTTTCTTTTGCTGTGCAAAGCTTTTTATTTCATTAAAGATTTTATTTTTTAAGTAACCTCTACACCCCACGTGGGCATGGACCCACAACCCCAAGATCAAGATCAAGCAGGGCGCTGCTCACACGGAAGCTTTGTAGTTTGATGTCCCACTTGTGGATCTGTGTTTTGTTGCTTCTGCTTTTGGGGTCGTATCTAAAAAATTTTTGCCAAGACCAATGTCGAGGAGATCTTTACCCATGTTTTCTTGGAGTAGTTTTATGATATCAGGTCTTACATTTAAATTTTTAATCCATTTCGAGTTCACTTCTGTGAGTGGTGTAAGATAGGAGTCCAATTTCATTTTTTTGCATGTGAATGTCCATTTTTTCCAACACAACTTATTGAAAAGACTATCCTTTTTCCGTCGAGTATTCTTGGCTCCCTTGTCAAATATTAGTTGACCGTATATGTGTGGGTTTATTTCTGTGCTCTTGTTTCATTGGTCTATTGTCTGGGTTTTTTTTAAGTTTATTTATTTATTTTGAAAGAGACAGAGACAGAGTGCACGAGGGGGGGAGGGGCAGAGAGAGTGGGAGACCGAGAATCCCAAGCAAGCTCCATGCTCTGAGGTCTCAGCACAGAGCCCGACACAGGGCTGGAACCCACGGATCATGATATCATGACCTGAGCCAAGGTCAAGGGTCGCACACTTAACCAACTGAGCCACCCAGGTGCCCCTCTATTGTCTGTTTTTATGCAAGTACCATACTATTTGGATTCATATAGCCTTGTAATATAGTTTGAAATCAGGAAGTTTGATGCCTCCAAATTTCTTCTTTCTCAAGGTTGCTTTATCTATTTGGGCTCTTAGATGGCTTTGGATAGTATGGACATTTTGCAGTGTTAACTCTTTCGACCCATGGATACAGAGTATGGTGGGGGGGGGGGGGAGTGTCTTTGCATTCATTTGTGTCGTCTTCAATTTATCAATGTCTTGCAGTTTTTGATGTACAGATCTTTGATCTCCTTGGTTAAACTTATTCCTAAGTATTTTATTGGTTTTGATGCTGATGTAAATGAGATGTGCCTCCCCTTCTAGATCCCACCTTTGGCACTGCATGTTGGGTTCTCATGTGGGGACTGGGGGAGAGAGAACTAAGCAAAAATTTTTTTTGTTTTTGTATAAATTAATGCTTAATTTCTTAAATATTTTATTATTTTATTTTTGAGACAGCATGCAAGCAAGGGAGAGAGGCAGAGGGAGAGAGAAAATCTTAAGCAGGCTCCACACTCAACATACAGCCTGATGCGAGGCATGATCCCACGACCATGGGATCATGACCTGAGCCAAAGTCAAGAGTTGGACACTCAGCTGACTGAGCCACCAGGTGCCCCAATGTTTATTTTTTTAAATAATAAAGGTAAATGCTACATGGAGCCAAGACTCCCACACCTCAGACTTACCTGCATCTCCTCAGTGTTCAAATACTGTGCCGCCTCCCCTTCTGAGTTAGCAGCCCACATGTCCTCTTTGCCCACCCCCTGCTCTTGGCACCCTCCGTAATCATCCCCATATTGCTACTTACGTTTTAAAATCATGGGGCGCCTGGGTGGCTCAGTCGGTTGAGCGCCAACTTCGGCTCAGGTCACGATCTCGCGGTCCGTGAGTTCGAGCCCCGCATCGGGCCCCTGTGCTGACAGCTCAGAGCCCGGAGCCTGTTTCGGATTCTGTGTCTCCCTCTCTCTGACCCTCCCCCATTCATGCTCTGTCTCTCTCTGTCTCAAAAATAAATAAACGTTAAAAAAAAAAATTTTTTTTTTAAAAATCAAAGAATACATGCAAATTATAAAACATGCATAAAGTTTAAAGAATAACCCACCAACCAGCTTAGGAAATAGACCCAGGATATCTTTGAAGCCCCCGTGTACCCCCACGCGGACTCCCACTTCCCACAGAAGCCACCACTGTCCTGATTTTTATGCTCACCCTTCTCTTTCCTTCTTCTTTGTATCCCTGTACAATATTTGTATAGTCCTACACGCTGTTGAACTGTAATAAATAGGACTGCAACTTTATTCTCGTTCCATACTGTGTTGCCACAATGCTCCCGTCATTTCACACAGCTGTGACTCATTTGTCATCATGTGTATTAGTCTGTAGTATGACAATATATTTGTTCACACTACTTCGAAGTAGACATTCTAGTTTATGTTTTCTGCTATTTCCAAAAAAATTCTCCAACGAACATCTAATATAGTTCTCTCGGTATGTGGACAAGAGGTTCCAGGAGACCTAAATCGAGGAGCGAGATTGGTAGGCCACTGGACAAGATCTCCGCCTCATGGGGTACCACACAATTAGTGCCCAGAGCGCAACCCCCCAACACTCTGCTATTATCGGGACACTTTTTCATCTGGTGGGCATTCAAACATCTCCCAATGGCTTTTAATCTGCATTCCCTTGATTATTCATACAGTTGAGTAGCTTCTCATAGATTTATTACTCATGCATGTCTCCCCTTAATCAAATCGCCCTTTCAAGTTTTTGCCCACTCTCAGCAGGGTCCTTTTTCTCCTTACTGACTGGTGGAAGTTCTTGTGCATTTTTGTATGGGCTGCCAGGTGAAAGCAGTGCAGAACCTTCTCTCACTCATGATACACAGATGTCTAAATCTACCCAACTTTTCCTTTGTATTTTGTGATTTTTGAATCATACGAAATTCTTCCTTACTTTATTCTTGTGAAGATATTCTTTTGGAATGTTAAGAGTACATCCTCCTATATTCTCTTCTAAAATTTGTATGTCTTGCTGTTTGCATTTTAAACCATATGCAGCTAAGGTTTCTGTGTGGCATAAGGCGTCCTTTCCCCGCTGCAGAGCCAGCTCGTTCGTATACCCCAGCGGTGTGTACACCCGGGTCTGTTTCTGGGCTCCCAGTTCGGCTCGGATGACCAATTTGTCTATGTGCTAGCACCACACTGTATCAGTTACTCAAGATCTACAATAAGGTATATATTCCTACCTGGTTTTCTCCTTTAGGAGAATTTTTGCTATTCTTTCATTTGTCTATATAATTTTTAGAATCAACTTTCAGGTTGCACTCACACACAATGGGCTTTTGACAGGAATTGCATAAAATCCCAAAGATCAGTTTGGGGCAAATATACATCCTTGTGATATTGAGACTTTCTTTTCTTTTTATAATTTTTTTAATGTTTATTTATTTTGACAGAGAGACAGCGTGCGAGTGGGGGAGGGGCAGAGAGAGAGGGAGACTCGGAATCTGAAGCAGGCTCCACGCTCCGAGCTGCCAACACAGAGCCCAACTCGGGGCCCGAACTCAAGAACCATGAGATCATGACCTGAGGTGGAGTCGGACGCTTAACTGAGCCACCCAGACGCCTGAGGCTATCAATGCATTAGCAAAACCTGTTTCTTCATCTATTTCAGTGGTCTTTATTTCAATAAAGTTTTATCACTTTCTCCATAAATTAGGTCCAGCACAATTATATGAGCTCTATTCTGAGATCCTTTAACTTTTCCATGCTATAATAGAGGATTCCATTTTTAAAGTCCAATTTCCTATTGCTCATTTTAAAAAATGCAGTTCCCTGTGTATATTGCTTTTGTATAAGCAACATTGCTAAATTTTCTGATTAATTCTAACAATTCATTGTTAGATTTCTTTACATTTTCTATGTAGATAATATTGAAATACTAAGTTTCATTTCTCCTTCTCCAATTCTTGTATCTTGTGTTTCTTTTTCTTATCTTCTGTGCCAGCTGGCACAATGATGTCCAGAAACGTGACAGTGGGCACCCTGTCTCGTTCCTCATCTTAAAATACTTTCGACCTTTCACCATGAAGTATGATGTTTGCTATGTCCTTTAGAAAAAGTAGGTACCCTTTGTCAGATTAAGAAATCCTCCTCAAGTCTTAATTTCTAGAGTTTTTACCATGAATACATGATGAGTCCCATCAAATGCCTTTTCTGCATTAGCATGATCATCTGATTTTTCTCCTGGATGTTAAGGCAGCAGCTTACAGTAACTGATTTCCTGAAGTGAAACCACCCTCCTGTTCCTAGCGTAGTTCACACTTGGTCATGACTGTGTTGTCTTTATGCGCTACTGAGCCTCGGTTAACTAGTAATTTGTTTAGAGTTTTTGAAGCTGGTCTCTAAATGACATCATCCTGGAGTATTCACCTCTTGAACCCATTTCTACCAGGCTTTGGTGTCAAGGTCATGCTGTCCTTTAACTAAGTTGGGGAGCATTACTATAAAAAATTTGTACTTTGAAAGCTCAGTGGAATTCACTGGCTGGGCCTGATGTTTCTTTTGTAAGTCTTATTACTAGTTCACTATCCTTAAGGGTCGTAAGACTGTTCAGATGTTCCATCTCCTCTTGGGTCAGTTTGACCCAGTTCTATTTTTCTAGTCGCATACTGGCCCAAAGTTGTTAATATTATCTTTTTCATCTACACTGTATCTATGGCAGCGCTTGCTTTCAAGTCCCTACTTATGTATTTTCTTCTCTCCCTCTCTCAATCTTGCCAGAGGTTTGCCATTTTAATTAATCTTGTCAAAGAATCAATTTTTGGCTTTACTGATTGTCTCAAAATCTGTTTTCAATTTCATTAATATCTACTCTTTATATTTCCTTTCCTCTCCTTTGTTTTGGGTCTATTCGGTTCTTCAGATGGATGGTTAGCTAACTGACTTTCAGCCTTTCTTAAAAGAAACACACACCAAACATTATTATTATTATTATTATTATTATTATTATTATTATTATTGTGGCTGCCATGAAAACGGGAGCCCTCAAACTATAAGAAACACAAGTCACAAGGGGCTCAGCCGTTAAAAAGCTCCAGATTGATCATACTGTTTGTGTCATGGCCACACTTCTTTGAGTTGAGGACTCTGGGGTGGCTTGACTGAGCCTGCTTCAGACGCTCAGTGAGGGAAGACGCTCCCACTCAGCCTTCTATCACTCTTCTTCACTGGAAGTCAGAGCTGAGCAAGTCTGACGCTCCTCCAGCCTTTCCCCACTGCCTCCCAATTTATTTCTAGTAATAATAACATCTACTCACTGTCACCTAATACAATCTAATAAAATCCTGCGCATGTAATCTCATCTACATCTTGAATGAACCTCGAAAACATCATGCTAACTGAAAGAAGCCAGACATAAGAAGCCACCTATTATAGGGCTCTATGTTATGAAATGTTTCCAGAATAAGGAAATTTGCAGAGAAAGTACAATTAGTGGCTGCCAGCTGGGGGAGGGGCCGAGGGGGAGGCAGTGATAATAGGTGTGGGGTTTCTTTTTGGAATGATGAACATTTTCTGAAATTACATATTGGTGATGATTGCATAACATTGTGAATTTATTAAAAGCCACTGAATTGTATACTTTAAAATGGTTAAAATGGTGAACTTTCCGTTAGTGAATTTTACCTTAATAAAAACTTTTAAGAAATGTAAATAACTTAAACAATAAAGATATTTGGGCCCCTTCCATCTCTTTCCATCAGTGTGGCCACCTTCCTACTTGTTGGACCAGTGCTGTCTGTGACCTAGGAGTGCTGTGGCCCTGTCCTGTCCCCTTTGCAGCCACAGTGGCCTGTTCAAACTGTGACCTTAACGGCCTCACTACCCTGCCGAGCCCTCTTGTGGTGCCGCTCCCTCGCCAGCCTCTCCAGCCTCATTGCTCATTCAGGGCCAGCACCACCAGCCCACAGGTGCTCACAGGTGCCATATGCTGTCCCTGTGCCCGGACAACTCAGTACACACTTCAGCTGTCGGCCAGAAGCCACGTCCTCATCATAACATCTGCTTCTCCAGCACAGCGTCCAGACTTTCTTAGTTGTGCATTTGTTTGTGACTCTTGACATGTTTCCCTCACTACAATGGAAGCCCATGAGGAAGAGAACAAGGTCTGTGCTCCTCACTGCTGTCCTCAGCTGTGACACAATGCTGGGTGACAGGCAGCCAGAACCGCCTGCGAAAGACCCTTCCTACTCCCCTGTGCCCAGTGCACCACCCTGCCCTGCCCACTCCAACTCCAGAAGTGCTCCTGGTCCCTCCCTTCTCTCTGCCCTGACCCAGCACGGATGGCTACTCCCCGTCCCTTCTCCTCAGCAGCCAGAGCAGTTTTTCCAAGGCACAGTTCCAACCACGTCACTCTCCCTGTGACTTTCAAAAATCCAAGCTCCCTGACAAGCCTAGGAGAGCTGCAGCTGGCCCTCCTTCTCTCCAGCCCTCACTGCCCGACTGGTGACTCCTGGGCTCCTACTGGCCTGCGCTGGACGCTCCCACTGCCTTTCCTCTCACCCACCCTGACCCTTTCAATTAGTTTCTCCAGCACTGGGTTGATCCACCTGGACACCACAGACATTTGGAGGCACGGGATTCTTTCCCATGCATTGTAGGGTGTTCGACAGCATCCCTGCTAGATGCTAGAAAATGTCACAGTATTTCTCATCTGTGACAACCAGGTCCGTCTCCAGATCTTGCAAATGTCCCCTTGGAGAGCAAAGTCACCCCAGCTGAGAACCACTGCTCTATCCTGGTAGTTACCACATCTGTATTGATTTCTCTCTTGACTTTCATACCTAGGAATCTATTTGTTTCTGGACATTTTCCCCAGAGAAATGGTTTTCTTTATAAAGACAGATGGAAGTTGACAAATCTGTAACAAGCGGGGCCGCCTGATGGCTCAGTCGATTCAGCGTTGGACTTCGGCTCAGGGTCATGATCTCACGGTTGGTGGGTTCAAGCCCCGTGGTCCGGCTCTGTGCTGACGGCTCAGAGCCTGCAGCCCGCTTCAGAGTCTGTGTCTCCCTCTCTCTCTCTGCCCCTTCCCTGCTCACACTCTGTCTCTCTCTCTCAAAAATAAGTAAACGTTAAAAAACATTTTTTTAATTAAAAAAAAGTAACAAAGCTTATCTAGAAGAGCAAACAAATAAAATCATGAGAAAGAGAACACAAAAGAACAATAAATGAACAGTCCTAACAATATAAAAATATACTATAAAATAACACCAAGCAGACTGTGCAGTTTCTATACCCTTTAAAAGAAATTCTAGGGGCCCCTGGGTGGCTCAGTAGGTTGAGCATCTGACTTTGGCTCAGGTCATGATCTCACCATTTGTGAGTTCGAGCCCCGCATCGGGCTCCGTGCTGACAGCTCAGAGCCTAGAGCCTGCTTCCGATTCTGTGTCTCCCTCTCTCTCTGTCCCTCTCCTGCTTATGCTCTGTCTCTTAAAAATAAATAAAGGTTAAAAAAATTTTTTTTAATAAATAAAAGAAAAGAAGTTCTAGAAATGGTGCAAATGTGAAGTAACCTCCCTGGGAGAGCAGCAAGGGTGTCATAACCTCGAACTGCAGAGGGGTTGAATGTGACACCAAGTCCAGAAGCCTCTGCACAGCTGCTCAGTGGGCTCACCCGTGGACGACACCACACAGCCAGGGGCTGAAAACTACCAACTTACAGGAAAAAACTACCTGACTGCATTACAGAAGAATTTGAAAGTCTTGTTAGGCAGAAGCAAAAAAAGCACTCAAAAGCTAATACATATATTTAAATAACCCATCACAAAGCAAATCGGCACATTTGGGAAATACTATTGATGTAGAAGACAAGGGATGAATCTTCTTGCTATCCAAAGAGCTCTTTCAGATCAATAAAAAGATTTAACCATTTCACTGAAAATTGGCAAAGGACATGAAAAGTTGCTTCACAGAGAAAGGCAAACATCATGAAAGAACCTGGAATTAGACAAGGTGGTCCCAGGTGGGCAGAGGCTTGGAAGTTTAACGGCACCGAGCGGGGTCATTTGGGAGCAAGAGACCACGTGGGAGGTGTGGGCTCTGGAGTCGGACTGTGGGTTAGTCGTGGCTCCGCCATGTTTAGCTGTGTGGCCACGGGCATGGTCTTTGACATCTCTGTTCCATCTTCTGTTAAGGAGAGGGCAGTCCCCAGCATACAGTTATCCTGAGATTTAGACGATCGTGTTTGTGAAGCACTTACAAGTGTCTGGACACAGGAAGCACTGTGTCAAACCAACAGTAAGAGCTCCGGAAATGTTACGTACTGTTCTTTTTATCAGTATATATATTTTTAGATGTTTATTTACTTCTCAGAGGAGGGGGTGCAGAAAGAGGGCCACCAAGGATCTGAAGTGGGCTCCGTGCTGACAGCAGAGAGCCTGATGCAGGGCTTGAACTCACAAACTGCGGGATCATGACCTGAGCCAAAGTCAGACACTCAATGGACTGAGCCACCCAGGCACCTCAATAAGTTTTTATACAAATGTTTGGAAGAATATTCACGAAAGTGTTCATCGTGAGGAAGACGTTGGGAGTAAGTGGACTTTTAACTTTTTTTCCTGTATTGTATTTACAATGGATTTTTTCTATTTGAAAACATAAGGAAATAGGATGCTTGCCTGAAAGGAATTAAACCAATGGGACAGCACAGCACAATGAAAAGGGTTGTGTGTGTGTGCGTGCACACAATCTAATAAATGAGATTTATGGTTTGTGGGAATGGAAAGGTTAGTCAATAAATGCTTTTGAGATCACTGGCTTTCAGTTTGGAGGAAGATAAAATTCTAGTATTCTTTCGCTTCTGGCCATGACAGACTAACTGGAAAAGGCACACCTCAGAGATGATAAGGGTTGGGTTCCAGACCACAGTAAATATCACAATAGAGTCAAACGAATTTTTTGGTTTCACAGTACATATGAAGGTTACGTTTACACTATACTGTGGCTTAAGTACAACAGCATTATATCTTAAAAAAAAAAAAATCCATGCACATACCTTAACTAAGAAGTATTTAATAGCTAGAAAATACTAACCATCAACTCAGCTTTAAGCGAGCCAGAATCTTCTTGCTGGTGGAGGTCTTGCCTCCATGTTGGTGGCTGCTGACTGATCAGGGTGGTGATTGTTGAAAGCAGGGGTGGCTGTGGAAATTTCCTAAAATAAGATGATAATGAAGCTTTCCCCATCAATTCTTCCTTTCACAGATGATTTCTCTGTAGCATTCTGTGATGGCCATTTTTTTAAAGTTTATTTTACTGATTTTGAGAGAAGAGAGAGGGGGTGCGTGAGCAGGGGAGGGGAAGGGAGAGAAGGAGACAGAAAATCCCAAGTAGTCTCTGTACCATCAGAACAGAGCCTGACGTGGCTCAAACTCACAAACCGCGAGATCACAGCCTGAGCCGAAACCAAGAGTTGAATTTTTTTTTTTTAACGCTTATTTATTATTGAGAGACAGAAAGAGACAGAACATGAGCATGGGAGGGGCAGAGAGAGGAGGAGACACAGAATCTGAAGCAGGCTCCAGGCTCCAAGCTATCAGCACAGAGCCGGACACGGGGCTCGAATTCACAAACTGCGAGATCATGATCTAAGCCAAAGTCGGACGCCCAGCCGACTGAGCCACCCAGGCGCCCCCCAAGAGTTGGATTCTTAACCGACTGAGCCCCTGGGCTCTTTGTGACAGCATTTTACCCACAGGAGAACTTTGAAAACCGGAGTCTGTCCTACCAACCCTGAAGCTGCTTTACAACTAGGCTGTGTCATTCCCACACTTTTCACAGCGTGTTCACCAGGAGTAGATTCTACCTCAAGAAACCACTTTCTTTGCTCCTCAATAAGAAGCAACTCCTCATCCATTAAAGTTTTATCCTGAGATGCCAGCATCTTTAGGCTCTTCAAATCCTAGTTTTCTTGCTGTTGCCACCACACCTGTACCTACGTCCTCTCCTGAAGGCTGAACCCCTCAAAGTCAGTTTCTTCCAAATTCTTGTTAATACTGACATTTTGGCCTCTTCCCATGAATTAGGAGTGTTCTTAATGGCATCTAAAATGATGAATCCTTTCCAGGCGGTTTCAATTTACTTTGCTCAGATCTGTCAGAAGAACCAATATGGCAGCGGCAGCCTTACACAATATATTTCTTAAATAATAAGACTTGGGGGACGCCTGGGCGGCTCAGCCGATTGAACCCGACTCTTGATTTCGGCTCAGGTCATCACCTCATGGTTTGTGAGCCCCGCATCGGGCTCTGTGCTGGCAGTGCAGGGTCTGCTTGGGATTCTCTCTCTCCCTCTCTTCTCTCTGCCCCTTTCCCCCTTAAAATAAATAAACATTAAAAAAACAATAAGACTTGGAAGTAGAAATGGATGTTATGTTAGCAGGCACGAAAACAACATTGATCTCATTGTCCATCTCCATCAGAGCTCTTAGGTGACCAGTGAGCTGTCACTGGGCAGTAATATTTTGAAAGGAATCCTTTATCCAGAGCAGTAAGTCTCAACAGGAGCTTAAAATATACAGCAAACCACGCATGTGCTGTCATCCAGGCTTTGTCTGTCCTGTTTACAGAGCACAGGTGCAGTCGATGGAGCACAATTCTCAAGGGCCCAGGATTCTCAGAATGTTCATGAACACTGGTCTCAATTTCAAGTCACCAGGTACTTGAGCCTCTAACGAGAGTCAGCCTTTGAAGCCAGGCGCTGACTTCTCTCTCACTGTTAAAGTCCTGGATGGCGTCTCCTCCCAACGGAAGGCTGTTTTGTCTACCTTGCAAATGTTTCGTGCAGCCACCCTCACTGATGGTCTTGGCTCCGTCTTGTGGAGAACCTGCTGCAGCTTCCGCATCAGCACCCGCCGCCCCCACCGTGCGGTCGTCTTCTGGAGACAGCGTCTCCCTGAAATCTCATCAACCAACTTCTGCTCTCTTCAGACTTCTTTTCCACAGCTTCCTCACCTCAGCCTTCGCAGAACTGAAGAGTCAGGGACTCTCTCTGGGTGAGGCTCCGGCCGAAAGGAACGTCGTGGCTGGTCGATCTTCGTGTTCAGGCGACGGACACATACTTCCACATCAGCAGTGAGGAGGTTACCTTTCTTATCATCCATGTGCTCACCGGAGGAGCGCTTTTAACGTTCTTCAGGAACTTTCCCTTTGCATTCACAGCTTGGCTGACGTTTGGTGCAAGAGGCCCACCTTTCGGCCTGTCGACGTGCCTTCCTCACTGAGCTCAATCATTCTTGCTTCTGATTTCAAGTGAGAGATGTGCAGCTCTTCCTTTCCCTTGGACACAAAGATGCCGTGGTGGGGTTATTAACTGGCCCGATTTCAGTACTGTTGTGTCTCAGGGAATGGGACGGTCTGAGGGTGGCGGGGGAAGAGACGGGGGAGCAGCCGTTCAACAGAGCGGTCGGAACACACACAACACGTATCGATCCAGTTCACACCATCTTACGTGGCACGGTTCACGTGCCCCAGAACAATTAGTCATAACACCAAAGGTCACTGATCACAGATCACCGTAACAAATATAATAATAATGAAAAATTGTGAAATACTGCAAGAATTACCAAATGTGACACAGAGACAAGAAGTGAGCAGATGCTGTCGGAAAAACGGTGCCGGCAGTCTCGCTCGATGCAGGGATGCCTCAAAACTTCAATCTGTAAGAAACACAGTATCTGCAAAGCACAATAAAGCAAAGCACAACAAAACAAGCACGCCATTACAAGGGGAAAAAAAAAAAACAAAAAAACGAAACCAGTGAAAAAATGAGTACACAAGCTACAAATCAAAAGAATAATAAATGGCTAATTAAAGCAAAAGTAGTAACAATGTCTTGGTGTATAGACAGTAAAATGTATGACAAGATCATGAATTATTCTGTGAGGCTCTCAGTTAAGTGTAAGATCCGGGCTACGGGGAGAGAGCAGCGCCATCCTGGTGTCGTCACACAGGAGACTGCCCTTGTAGGGACACTGGAGCATCAAGCCAGCTATTTTCAAATGGTTCAGAGAAAGAAAAAGCTCTTTGCCCTGTCCTGCATCTTTCTTGCGAGTTTGCGATTCTATCTGGCTTCCCTGGCCTAACACATAGTTTTAAATGGGGAGATAACGAAGTACATGCTGTATTGTTCCAATTATAAAAAATTCTAGAACAGAAACCATTCATCTATACTGACCCAGGCAGATCAGCATCTCCTGGGGCAGGGTGGGGTTGACTGCAAAGAGGCACCGGCAATGTTTTGGGGGATAATGAGACATTCTTTACATCTTGATTGTGATGGTGATAGTTATAGGAGTACATACACTTGTCAAAATTCATGGAACCCTTGAGTACATTTTATGATGTGAAGTATATCTCAGTAAAGTTGATTTTAAAAGTTAAAAAAAATCCACCCAGCTTTTTTTTTTTTTTTGATAGGAATTTATATGATGTTTCAGAATAAAAACAATTTGGAGTATGTAGACCACAGGTGATTTTGATACTTAAAATGAAGCTACAGGAATAAAGACAGAAAGACAGGCAAATAACCAAAGGAATGAGAGTTCATAAATAGAGTCCACACGCATGTGCCAACTAATGTTCTACCAAGGAGCCAATGCAACTCAATGGGAGAATCTTTAAGTCTTTCTAAAAATCAGCAAATGCCCACACTGGGGAAGATGAGGCTTGATCTCTACCTCCCTCTATGCTCAAGCATCAGTTTGAGATGGATCACACACCAAAGCATAAAGTCTAAAATCGTAAGGATTTAGAAGCAAATGGGAAATGATCTTCTCAACCTTGGAATGGGCAATGATATGATGCCTGCGGACAGAGAAAATGCCCCCAGAATAGAGACCGGACTTGCCCCAATCTGTAAACTTCTGCTCTGAAGAAAATGAACACAAAATAACAGACTGAGGGGAAACACTTAAATACTTCTGTCTGACAAAGAAAGGACTCGTACCTAGAATACACAAAGGACTCCTACGCTCAACAATGGAAAGATGGTCCAATTAAAAAACACACAAAAGACTGAACACTGTGCACGGACAACACGCATCTGAAAAGGTGCTCATCATCAGTGGGGATGCAGATGAATGCCACGTGCCACCACCTCCCCGCCCCAGAATAGGTGCACTTGGTACTAGCGGGGGACACCAGCAGAGCGCTCTCACACGCGACGGTGAGTAGAATAGCACAGCCACAACGGAACATGTGCTGACCGCCTCGCGCAGCAAGTCCGTGTCCAGGGATTTTCCCTGCACAACAAAAACATTCACACAACAGACTGTAAGAGAATGTTCACAGGTGCTTTCCTGATAATAGCTCCAAACTGGAAATACAAATGTACATACGATGGGGAAGAGGTAAACAAACCTGGCATATCCTTACCACGGAATTCTCTTCAGCAATAAACTGACGCTTTACAAAGTGCGAGCAAAAAAAAAAAAAAAAAAAAAAAAACAACAAAAAACTGAGCAAGAGAAGCTAGAAAAAAGAGTCATATGCTGCATGGATCCATTCACATGAAGTTCTGCGATGGAAAAAAACCAATCCAATCTATGGTGAAAGAAACCTGAACAGGAAATGCCTCTCGGAAGTGGGAACCAGCTGGGAAGAACACAGAAACTTGCCAGGTGACGGGAAAGGCCTATTCTCTGGGGAGGGAAGGGTTACGTGGGGAAAGCAGTCTGTCAAAACCCGCTGTGCTGTACAAACAAGACGCATGCACTTCACCATGTGAAAACCATCCCTCAATTCTTAGAATCTTCAATTCATACCAGACACCAAGTAAATCCCACCTAGATTCCAGAGCTAAACTTAAACTTACGTTCAGCATGGGTACAAAGCTACGATGTATAGAGTTCACACAAATCGGTAAGGGAAATACGAACACCACAATGAAATTTTCACCAAGGTAGTACACACAAGAGGAAAAACCGGTCTGCAACAACCAAGTAAGTGCAAAATGTAATGCTTTGAGGCATCACGTTGCTCTGGATAATTAGAAAAAGTAGGAAGTAGGACAATGGTGCATGCAAGGTGTGTGAAAACATGCCCTCTTGGTGGAGGTAAAGGCTGGGGTTTTGAGGATCACTTCCCAAGTGGACACCAGGGACGCCCTCTGACCCCTTCTCTAAGAGAACACCAGCGGAGTGAAGGGTGGCACACAAGCGCCACAGTCCCTGGTGGAGACTGGAAACATCCATGCGTACGTCAGCAAGGACCTAACCGCGGTGTGGTCCCCAGAGGAGTCACAGACAGGACACAGCCGAGGGGAGGGCATGGTGTGCTCCCTGAAGCAGGCAGGGAGGCTGAGAAAAGGCGTTTCTGGCGGGTTTCTCGGTTTCTCTCTAGTTCTCATGTGCTGTTTTGATTTTGGCAATGACAAGGAGGACTTCTCCAGAGAGAACTACCCACCCCACCACACCCCCCCGAGCCACATGCCCACACCCACGCTTACAGATTGTACCCTGCTGGCGCAGAGACCCCCACAAGCCTCTCTGGGCCCAACCCTGAGCCCTGCCCACAACTGGTTTAGGGACAGCCACAGCGGATGCTGATGGGAGTCTCTAGGACCAGGCAGGAAACAGCAGCCCAGGGCACAAACTTTAGGCTCCCCAAAGCCAAGCCGCCCTGTGCAGGCTCATTTTATTTAATGTTTATTTTTGAGAGAGACAGAGCGTGAACAGGAGAGGGGCAGAGAGAAAGGGAGACACAGAATCTGAAGCAGGCTCCAGGCTCTGAGCTGTCAGCACAGAGCCCGACATGGGGCTCAAATCCACAAACCGCGAGATCACTAACTGAGCCAAAGTCAGGTGCTTAACCGACTGAGCCACCCAGGCTCCCTGTACGCTCCTTTTAGATGGTCAGGACTTGCTGTCATGGGGTCTGGTGGGTGGGAGGGTGGTGGGGTCTACTCACCCCACAGGCCTCCCTAACACAGCAGCAGTTTTCGACAAGACTGGATCCTGACTCGACAGATACCTCTGCACACCCAGCATCTAACCCGGTGCACAGGACAATCACCAAAGTGCAAACGACCTTAGCTGACTGCAAGGTAAGGAGCTTAGAACCCAAGGGGGTGAGGACTGTGCTGGGGCAAGGGCCACAAAAGGTTGGTGGGGTCCACGAGGCCTGAAATCCAAGCTCCAGGTGGACCCCCTGCCCCTCCCCTCCCCCCCACTGCCTCTGGGATGAGGCCTCCTGTGGGCCCACTGTCCCGAACCCTCCCGGGCCACTGCCCCAGCCCAGCCCCCGCTCAAGGCACCACCCAGAGGAGAAAGACAAGCCTGGGGAGCCAACCCAAGCCCTCCTGGAAGAAGGGGCGTCGTCTTTCTATAGGATCAGCACCATCTCTGTCCCACTTGGGTCACGGGTGCTCACGTACACCCAGGCCTGTGGTCACCTTCCTGGTGGTGACACGGCTGGACCAAGGGCCCCAAGGGAAGGCATCCTACCTGGGCTATTCACAATGTGCAGGAGAGCGGTTACTGTTCCAGATAAATGTCTGAAAGTGTCTAACTGGATGACTTCCACGTATTAAAAAACCCAAACACTCAAGCTATTTCTTGTTGAGTTTACAGGTGCCCGGGTGAAGGCCAGCCCTGCACAGGACACAGGGCTCCTGCTGAGGGGCAGAGGCCGTGGCTGGCTGGCAGGAAGAAACTGCTCCAGTCTCATCGCGCTCAAATGCAGATCTGATTAGGGATTCTGGGCACTTACCTGGTGCTTACGCCCATCAGCCTCCAGAAAGATACCTGGGCCTCAGTGCCTGGTGCTGGTCGTACAAAGGCACGCACACACACAGGCATGCACACACACTCTGCACTTGTCTGCCTGGGGCGGATGCAGGTAGCGTCCTCTTCAGAGACAGGCTGTGCTGACAAGGAAGGTGTGTGCCGCCTGCTCGGACCCGGGCCGCGTGTGAGCCCGCGAGCACCCCAGAGGGAGCACGGGTGTTTGGCAGAAACCAGCTGAAACATGGCATCATAATAAAAACCTCCTTTAAAGTACTTCTTTTTTTTTTATTGATTTCATTGAAAACAGAACAAGAAATGGTCTGAGCCAAAAGACTGCTCTTAAAACTGTCAAAAACATTTTAACAGAAAAAAATAAACATGACTGCATCATGAATGTTTTAGAAGAGCCGCACAAAAACCCCACTGCTACTGCACTAATTACAGTATTTAAAAAAGTATATGCCAAAAAAAAGTATATGACCTGGCAGGCCGTCACACAAAAGGTGATGGCAAATTTATTCCACGACAAGACTAACGTTTTAAAAAAAGTTTTTTCCTGCATTTTATTCTAAAATCACTTTGTTCTCTTTATACAGTTGATAGTTTATTTTCACATGGTGAGTAGAAACCACACCAGAATCAGCACCGTTGTCTGTGTTTTGTGTTTTTATTTGTCCTAATGTTCAATAACGGTAGAAAATAAATCAGTTTATTCATCATAGCATGTGGTTTAAAAATCAACAGAAGGCGCCAGCATTGCTGCGCTGGCGGGGCCGGTGCGGGGTCCTCCTCGGGCCATGGCCCTCCTGCACCCGCCAGACCGCTTCCTCAGAAAGAAATGCATTAGAGGTCTGATATATAGGACTAGATATAGGACTTCTTTAAAAAGCAAACAAACGTTTTCTCCAAAGTCAGTGACGGCTTGGCCCTGACCTCTCCTAGGTCGAGGTGGGGACGGCATCTGCGCGGTGCCCAGAACTGGCACCAGCCACGCAGGCCTCGTGCAGGCAGGTCTAACGGAGCAGCTCGAGGGTGATGGTGTCTTCGGCAGGTGCCACGCAGGGAGCCTGGGCTGACCGGGCTTTGCCAACAAGCCCCACGGTGGAACAGGAACCAGGGGAGTTGAGGGGGAACGGGAAACGTGGAAACGACAAAACCATCATCAGAAACTCACAAGGTCACGCCAGCGCGGATTCCCAGAGTGTTCCAAAGCGCCCGCCCCCAGCCCGGAGGCAGCCACGCTGGGGCCTCGCAGCCACGGCCCAGGTCCCTCCAGCCCCAGGTCGGAGCCCTCGGGTGTTGTGTGCGTTTCGCCTTCCTCTCCAACCTCAGTGTGAACGGCACCGACGCTCGGCGCCCCAGGCCGGCTGCTGCTCATAGGGGGTCAGCGGTGGAGGAGCTGGTGTCGGGCAGGCCGTTCTCCTGGCCGTCCTGGGCGGCGCTGGCCTGCCGCTGCGCCGCGGCCGTGCTGGAGTGCCGGCACTTGGGGGAGCCACATCGGCAGCTGAACAGCTTGCCTTTGATGTCCCAGAAGCGCTCCCCGTAGTCAAACCTGGGGAGACAGCAGAGCTAAGGGTGCATCCAGGCCCCACACCGCCTGGGGGCAGGCCAGCCCGAGCAAGCGGTCTGGAGACACAGGAGGCCACCGGGGGTAAGTCTGCACTGGGTGGCACACGGATGCACCCCGGAAGGTCCCCAGACCCGGCCAGCCCCTGGGGACCACGGCACCTACCCCAGCTGCTCCCCGGCCTCAATCAGGCGGGTGCTGAAGAAGGCAATCCTGGGAAAGCGCAGGTCCTGGTGTGACATAAACACGCGCACGGGCACCAGGTTGGGCTCGCAGTGATGGTTGATGAAGCGGCTGACGTTCCCGTAGAACCGCGCGTCAATGCAGTACACCTCACCATCCTAGTGGGCGGGAAGGAGAGCGGGGAGCTCGCGCAGGAGTCTGCAGACCGTGGGCAGAGGTGCGCCCCCGGAGCAGGGACGCAGGAGGCCTCCGTGCCTTGGGGAGGCGGCCTGCTCCATATGCCTCCTGGCCAGTCGGGCTGCACAGGGCACACGTGGATCATCTGATGCTCTGACGCCACCAGTACCAGGAGGAAGGAGGCGGGCGATGGGAACCACAGGGGGCGGCAGAGCCCATCGCGAGCAGGTGCCGGGAGACTCGGAGCGTGCAGGGCAGGTCGGACAGACGGAAGGAAGCGGCACTCGGGCCGAGGGCCGTCAGGTGGCTCCCGAGGGGTGGCTACAGCCACGGAACAGGAACACTGCCATGTCCTGCTAGCCCAGTGGTACAGACAGAAGTCCCACGACCCTGACCCAGCACTCCTCCCATGACAACACGCAGCAGAAGGGATACTGAGCCGACAGTGAGAAAGGGTGCTCGGTTGGGGGCCTGACCTCACCACAGGAGCCCTTTAAGAAGCAGTTTTCTCTGCAAAAACCCAGAGTGCCAGAGGTGGCTAGGGCCTGGAGTCAGAGGGGCCACGTGGCAAGGAATGTGGGTGGCCGGGCACAGCCGGTGAGGAAGTGGGCATCGACCCCAGAACGCAAGGAGCTGAATGCCACACCCACAAAACAGACTGCGGGCACCTCTCCCCAGACACCCCCATCAGCCCCTGGGGCCCCAAGCAGAGAGCCCGGTCACACAATGTCCACAAGGGGAAGCCAGTGAGCACGGACCTTCTCGTGTGGCTGAGTCCCTGGGCACTTGTGATGCAGTGACCACAGGAACCAAGTGTAAAGCGTGGGAGGGAAAACCAGACAGGCACCAAGGAGAAGGGGACCTTCCAGGTGTGCATCCTGCATATGGCAGAGCATTAACCAGAAGCCAGAGGACCCTCAGCGGTCAAGGGAAGACAAAACGGTGGCAGAGACGGGTGGTCTCCATCAACTTTTCTGCCAAACCAAAGGCATGCATGCCCCTGACTCAGCAATCCCACCTCCCGGCAGGTCCCAAAGACATGCCGAAGTCCAGAACGATGGCCATGGCACGGATTCTGGCCTCTGCCTCTGGGTGTGACGGACTAGGTCTGCGGGCAAGCCCACCCTGCGCAGCAGGGGAAACCGGGAGCAGAAGCTGTGAGGATCGGGAGCGAGGCGCCGGAGCCCACGACGGCAGAGCGGCGGGTGCACAGGACGGGACGGACGCCGGGGATGTCGCCACCTCAACAGGGGAAGAGCCCGCACTCGAGCCCAGCCGGCCAATTTTAACAGAGCACACGACACACGTCGCAGGAACGCTGGAGCCACCAACAAGTCAGCACGAACAAAGACAAAGAACCGAGGAAGCGGACGCGTTCTGAAGAGAAATGACAATCAACGGAGTCCAGCCCTGAAGTGAAGCAGATGCCGCACGGACACGTGAGGATGTCAGAAGCTCCCTTAGAGCATCCTCGCCACAGGTAAAACAGTATGTTTCTCACCGAGTGAAAATCCCAGAGGAATAGAAATAATAAGAAAGAATGCAATGGAAATTCTCAGTTGCAGTTGCCTGGCTGCTGGGCAGAGCTTTGGGGACCTGGGTGAGGACAACACACGCCCCACACAGTGCCGCGTGTGCAGGACAGGAGACGCAACAGCCAAGGCTGAGATCAACCCGAACGTCCCCAAAAGAAGGAGAAGGATCCATAAGTGCTCGGAACACGGTGAGCTCTACGCCACAGCAGCACCTCAGAAAAACGGAGGGGGGACCACCTTTTCTGTCAGAAACGCGAGGAGGCGAGACACACACACATGGATACTCTTGAGGGCAGGAAAGGAGCACGCAGAACACGCAAGACTTCTGAGTATGACCTCGTGCAATCTTTACTTTTAAACCACGTAAATATTTTACATAACTAAAAAACAAATTTTAAAATTCTGGCACTTAATGTGGCACTTGGGTGGCTCAGTTGGTTAAGCGTCGGACTTCGGCTCAGGTCATGATCTCATGGTTCATGGGTTTGAGCCCCACATCAGGCTCTGGGCTGACAGCTCGGAGCCCGGAGCCTGCTTCGGATTCTGTCTCCCTCTCTCTCTGCTCCTCCCTGCTTACACTCTGACTCACTCACACACACTCTCTCTCTCTCTCTCTCTCTCTCTCTCTCAAAAGTAAATAAACATAAAAATGAAATGAAATGAGATGAAATGAGATGAAATGAAATGAAATAAAAATAAAAATAAGATAAAATCTGGAATTGAAAATGAACCGAGACACACAAACATACCTACAACAGCAAACTGGGAGCCCACCCACACGGAGAGACCATCGCGCCAAGTGCTGCGGGCTGGTGCTCGTGTCCTCAGCGGGACATGTTCTAAGACCTCACACACACGCTGCTGCCACGTTAGGGATGCTCCTCTGAAACGAACACGCTAGGAGCCGGGATCTTTACTGTGGAGGACACAAGTATAAGACCAAAGGAGTGGGGAAAACCCAGTGATGTTACATCTGAATGGGAATAGTGACGTGAACACGTCTTTCATAACTTTTATTCTAGAGCTCTGTCCTCTAAAAAATTAGACCAAGGCCAACGGCACCCGGGTGGCAATGAGCGCCTTGGTGTCCTGACTTGGTACCTAAAAATCATCTCCACTGCAAGGACCACGGGCAGCTTAGGGAAGTCTGAGGGCAAATGAGGGAAGCCAGACATAATGGAGCCCAAGGAGGCGAGGCTGGTGTGAACAGGCTCCACAGCCACGGAAAGGGACAGCTCAAGCTTCGGAAAGAATGACGATGACTGGTCAAAACTGAGTACAAAAATTCTGGGAGCCAGTCACATGTGGAGACCCTGACCAAAGCCTTCAGGACATGCAACAGCCCCTTTCCCGTGCTGGGGACAAGCTGCGGGTTCCACACCCACCCCGCCTCAGTCACAGAGCACAAAGTTGGGTCCTCTGCCCACTGGTCTCTGGACCCCATAGCTTCCAATATGCTACCTGCACTTTCCTGGAAACAGGGGCAGGAGAGGTGGGTGTTCAGAAGGTTCTAGAACAGCAAGGAGAGGGAGACCTTGGGGTCTAGGCACAGACCCAGAGCCCAGGGACAGTCCATGCCAGGGAGAAGGCAGGCTACGTGGCAACAGGTGGTCAGACCCTGGAAACATTCTGAAGGCAGAGCCAGAAAGTCTGCTGACACCTTAGACCGTGGGTGGGGAGGGCCCAAACAGTGGGCACATAGGTCCCTCGGACACAGGAGCAGCCACACTAATGGGGACACGAGGTCTGAGCTGGAGCGGCCCCTGGAGGCTATGGTGTACTCGCAGCCCTTCACACACCAAAATGAATGAGCCACAGAAGCAGGATGAAGGGAGCATCTTGAGGGGCCCAATCTGGTGGGGTGAGGCTGATGAAAGACTGGAAGGTCGGGAGCCACGAGGGCAGCCGCTGGCAGGAGAGACGGGGCTGCCAGAGTGGTGCCCCCAGGAGGGGCTGGGGTCTGGCTCCACCCCCAGACACCAGGGACGAGGACACTGGATGCTGCTCAGATGCCAACGCCCCTAAGTGGTTCAACAGACCGGACATCATCCCAGTCAGATCCCAGCAGCCTCTCCGCACAGACACCCGGATTCTCAAGCTTACATGGAAATGCAGAGAACCCCAGAGAACTAAAAGGACCTTTAAAAAGGAGCTACCTGGTGTCAATATTTACTCTGAACTGACAGTAGTCAAGAGACAGTGGTATAGCTTTGAGGGTCAGCAGATAAATCAAAGGAACAAAACACAGTTCAGGCACAGACCTACCAGCAGAAGCCTTTCCGGCTGACTGGCTGGCTGGTCTGGAATAACTGTATATTCACACGGACAAGCAGAAATCTCCAGCCTTATCTGAAACTACATACTCAAGACAGATCATGGATCTAGAAGTTAAAAATATAAAAATTTTAGAAAAAGGAGAAAATCTTCACAACCTTGTGATAGACAAAGATTACTAACAGCACAAAAAGCACTAAACCATAAAAAAACTATTCTGTTCTACGAAAGACATCACTAAGAAAATGAAGATGCACAGGGGCACCTAGGTAGATCAGTCGGTTAGGGTCCGACTCTCGATTTCAGCTCAGGTCATGATCCCAGGGTCCATGAGATGGAGACGAGATCAAGCCCGGTGTCTTGGGTTCTCTCTGTCCTTCCGCCACCTGCGCATGTATTTTCACTCTCTCAAAATAAAGAAATAATTTTTTTTTTTAAAGAAAAAGAAAATGAAGAAGCACAGGCTAGGAGATAATACAGGTGTCTGACACAGGTCACTAATCAGGAACTGTAAAGAGCCCTTCCAACCCAGTAAGAAAACAAGTAGCCCAATTAAGCGATGGGCAACAAATTTTAAAAACTCGCGCACAAAAGAAGACATAAGGAGGCCAATTGGCTGTGAAAAGATGCTCCTGTCAATAATCATCAAGAAAATGCCAAATTAAAATGACAGTGTTTGGAACTCTCCTTTGCTGCTGGTGGAAACGTACAGTGGTCCAACCACTTTGGGAAAGTGCTTGCTCCTTCTTTGTAAGTTATTAAATGTATACTTTTACCAGATGGCAATAATCCCACTCCCAGGAATTACCCAGGAAAATAAAACTCACACCCACAAAAAAACAAGTCTATGAAGATTCACAGTAGGTTTACTCCTAACAGCATAATCTGGAAATATCCAGGTCCATCCACAGTGGTAGCACAACCCAGCATGGGTATTGGTGGGTCACAGGATCTGCCACCACCCGGGTGGCCCACGAAAAGCCAGACAGAGAGGAACACACGCTCTGACTCCACTTCCAGGAAATTCTAACGCAGGACAAACCCACCAGCAGAGACAGACAGTGGCTCTGTGGCCAACCGGGCTGGGGGCATGTCGGGGCACAGGCGCCTTTGGGGTAATGTTCCAGATCTTGCCTGTGGGGGTGATTAGGCTGCACACACATTTGTAAAAAACAAAATCACATGCTTAAAGTTCACTGCGTGTAAATTAATTACAATAAAGTTGACCCCAAAGTAAAATGATCAAAAACCTATTAGATAAAACAATACAACAAACGATCTACAGGATCCCACCACAGAACACCATCAAACATTACTGGGGGTAACTGAAGACGACAAACAAGTGGAGTGATACACCCTAGAAAAGAAGGTGGCAAGACCCTCAGTGACCCCTAACTGGGTCACGGGTTAAACCACCCTAATGAAATCCCTACAGGGGTTCTGCAGAACTTGTCAAGCTGATTCTAAAACTTATATAGAAACTGAAGGAAACCAAGAAGATCAAGACACTCCCAAAGACCCCAGCGTCAGAGGACGTAAACTAGGATGATTAATGTGGCACAGCCCAGCCAAGACAGTCGTGGACACAGGGAAGCCCCAGGCACACAAGGACACTGCGTTATGACAAAAGCTGCACTACTGAGCAGTGGAGAAAAGGGTGATCTTCTCAACAAATGGTCCTAAGTCAGGCAGATACAGATATGGGGGGAAAAAAAAAGCTTAACCCTACAGTAAAGTGACTATATACCTACATGTAGAGGCCAAGTGTAACTTCTGGGGAATAAGCACAGATGTGTATCTTTTGATCACCCTTTAAAACACCTTGGCTTTACTGGGACGTTACAAAACCCCACGATACGTAGGAAGAAGCTGATAAACTGGACTGCACTAAAAATAACTTCCAGAGAGCTTGGGTGGCTCAGTCAGTCAAGTGTCCGACTCTTTGGTTTTGGCTCAGGTCATGATCTCATGGTTCATGGGATCAAGCCCTGTGTCAGACCCTTCGCTGACAGCACAGAGACTGCTTGGGATTCTCTCTCTCTCTCTCTCTCTCTCTCTCTCTCTCTCTCTGTCTCTCTCTCTCTGTCTCTCTGTCTCTCTCTCTCTCTCTAAAACAAAAAAAAAAAGCACTTCCATTCGCTAAAAGGCATCATTAGGAACTAAACAAGCCACAGACAGAAAAGGTCCACGACACACAAATGTCCAAAAGGGCATCTGACCCAGAACACATAAAGAACTGCTACAAACCATAAAAGGCAAACAGCTCAACAGATGAGGAAAGGCAGAAGACCGAGGAAGAAGCACAAAGAGGATCTGGGGGCGGGGCATGGCTCACTGCACCGTGCACACATGATGGGGTCACTGGGGTGCCCCAGAAGTCTTGGGGTAGGGGTGTGGGGCAGTGCCCATGCACTGCAACCTCCCAGGATGTAGGTTTCTCTTCGTGAAACACAGATCTCACATGCCTGGCTCTCTGAGAGCCACCTGCAGGGCAGGGCTGGGGTGGGCACGGCAGGAAGGTCCGGGCCTGGCTCAGTCCTCATCCACAGGGCAGCTACTCGGGACTCTGGCTAGAGAGCCCCATGTCCCCACTTCTACCCTGACTGCTTCTGTAAGTTCTTAAACAGGAAAGTCACAAACCGAAAACAACACAGGTACCAGGGTAGGGCAAGGACAGCATGAGGTTGCCTCCAAAAGTCCCCGGAAGCCTGGATCCTGGAGTGAAGACCAGGGTCCAACTACTGTCCCCACAACCAGGAGAGCAGCTGGGACACACATGCAACCCCTGATGCCTCACGCAAGTCTTGCTCCCACTTTGCCTGTCACCGTGAGCCCCCTGCCCTCTGACGGCCATGGGCTCTAATCCCATGAGCAGCGGGGCTTCAGAGGGCTGGTGCATCCGGGCTCAGCACCTTCGGGAGAGGCAGGCTACTCTCTGCACGAGCCCAGAGGCCTCCTGAGCGCAGAGCGGGCCGGTGTGAGCGAGCCTCCTTACCACTCCCATGCTGCACACTTGCAATCTGCTCTACACCCCAACCCCTCCAAACACATTACCTTATTGTCAAGATCAAAGAGGTAAGAGTCTTCTTCCCGAACATCAGCTTCCGAGTCAGAGATGAGCTCTCCCACATACCTGCAGGAAGCAAGACGCGCGTGAGAACACCAGACAGCACTGCCTTGCCCCTGATGGCAGGACGGGTTGCACAGCAGCCATGGTGGGGCCCTCTAAACTGTCGCCAAGCATTTTGGAAAATTTTGCCAGGGACTGAGCTGGGATTTAACTTCAGGACCCAGAAAAGGGCGACACAGAAACCCCTTCTCTGACCAGGGATCCACAGTGACCCTACCCTGGAAACCACTGAATGGTACCATCTTGAATGAGCCATGACCTGATAAGAGCCTAAATGCAAGCAGAAAGCCAAGGAGGTAGGTGAGGGGTGGAGACAACATGAACTTGGTTTTCAGGGATACCCGCAAGTCCCAGGCACAGCTCTGCTGTCCACAAAACGGCAGAGGCAGCCGGCAGCCCTGGGGCGACCCAGGCACTCACTTACTCGCAGACGAAGGTGCCCAGGGGGATGTCCTGCAGGGACCGCACGCCCCAGCCCATGTTCTGTGTCCGGTAGAGCTGCAGCCTCGCCCTGGAAAACAGGGTCAGCCACTCACTGCCAAGTTCCCCAAAACTCAGCTCACATGCAGATTACACTGCCAGCCACAGCAGCACACAGAGTGGAAGATACTGCCTTCTTAACTGGAGAGCACCTCAGAGCTTCACGTTCAAAGAAGCAGCGACTCTCGCACTGATGTCCACGGTGCGCACTCAGTCAGTGCAAGATGGCCTCAGAACTGGGCCCGAATGCCAGCGCATGGAGCACAGCCCCTCGCCCTCCCATTCCTTCATCTGAACACAGGGATAGGTCTAGCCAAGCCTCTAGGCTGTGATGACGGGCAAAGGGGCTAACGCCCGGCATGCCCCTCAGGGTAGATGGGGAGCTCTCCCAGGCCCAGGGCCATGGGGACCCACCTGCCCCTTGGTGTGTCCAGGGGTCCTGGGGACGAAGGGCACATCTGTCCTCCCCCAGAGGATGTCCTGTCAACAGGGGACAGGGACGTGTGGGCTGGTCAGAAGCACTCTCTGGCTGCTGATACTGTGACACTAGACTGATGTCATACATAAATCCCCTTCACAGCTGAGAGGGCGGAAAGAGGTCTTCTAATTCTCAAGCTCGTGTACAGAGGAAAGGCTCACGGCCAGGGGACGCTCAGGTAACGGGTCCGAGCCTGGCCAGTGCAAAGGGTGCTGGCCAGACCTCACTGGACCGAGTACCCCGAGTGTCTTAAAAACAAGGCACCCACGTGGTCTGAAATGTTTTGTACCAGAACACCATCACACTGTCGCTGTTAGAGACACGCAGACAGTACGGGATGTTTCAGAAATGGCTTGAGTATTAAAATAAAACAATAGTGGCCCTAACAGTTGCTGTGTGCACGTTAACTGGGAGACAGAGGCAGTGCTCACACCAAGCCTGTCTCCCAGCCCCAGCTCAGTGGGCCTCACCCACAACTGAGCTGCTTGGAAGCAGGACTCTCATGTTATTTACTCCAGCCTGTAAAAGGCCAGAGGACACGGGACTCAGAGGAGACAGCACCTCTTCATCTCTACTGTGCACACGCAGATGCACTTGAACACACTGTGCCCCTGTCTGTATGGAATACACGTAAATACAATGAACTTCGTGAGAAACCAGAATCACTTTCAAACTTGGAAAACAGACCTGACATCACTCTACCGAAGGGCTTAAAATCCTGCACCCAGGGAGGGGCTCCCGGGGCTCACGCTCACCTGAGACCGTTCTGCACGACGCGGTTCCGGCAGCTCCTCCAGCAGGAACAGGCATGGTTGCACTCAAAGATCAAGGGCGGCTCCGCCATGTTGAACTCCGGCAGGAGCCGGCCGTCCTGGGGACAGACGTGCAGTCAGGACCGAGCACGGCTCGCCACTCATGCTAAATAAACTGACACCAACACAGTTTTACAAACTAAAAACCTTATTATGAAAACGAGGGTTTCTGGTCAAACTTCGTAGCTGGGTAAGAGCATAAAGTTACATGTTCGTGCTCTGGATGGGAAGCATCAAAGCAGGAGTCCACACCTGCCGTGGTCGGCCTCCCTCCTTCTCCCTGGAACTCACTCAGCCTCAGCAAGGCCACCAGCCCATAGGCCTCTCCGCCTCCTTCAAGGGGTCGGTGCCCCCTGGACCACTGCTCACTCTCGGCCTTGCAGCCCACAGGACCACAGCCATGACGGGGACCTGGCCACTTGTCGCCCGCCAAGCCATCAGGCGACACACCAGGGCCATTCTGAACACTGAGAACTTTCCTCAGAATGCTTGCCCTTGCTCACCTTCGGCACAGCCATGCCTCGCTAAGAACACGCACCCCAGCCCCAGGCCCGTGCCCCTTTCCTTACAAGGTGACTTTGGAGACAACCGTCTGCCATGGTCTCCCCTCCAAGCCTGTGTCTCATCCCCACCCCAGGACACCCTGGCTTCCACCCCCACCGATGACCTCTGAACTCTCAACTCCAAGAGCATTTAAGTTTCTTATGTCAGATGCTGGCCTTCAGAGCCCTCTCCCCATCTCCCCAGCTGCCCCAGCCCGGCTGGGCACCGTCCTGGGTCGGAGGGGACTCACCGCACAGCGCGCCCCAGCCGCAGGCTCACCTTGTCGTACCAGCAGCGCATGCTGAGCTGGCCACACATACAGTTGCTGGAAGAGCAGTCGTCAATGCACACGCAGTACTGTGGGGAGACCGTGCGTCACACGGGAGAGCTGTTCTCTGCTCACAGCCTCACGAGTCTCAAAACCACCCCTCTACCTGACACGTGCTTTCTGAAAGCCACGCCCGTGCCGAAGAAAGGTGACTGGCCCTAACGTCTCCATTCTCAGGGACACCGGGCGGTGTGCAGCCCTGAGGAAGAGGGCACGTGGGCAGAAGAGAACACCCAGCCTCTAAGACACTGCCAGCCTGCACAAGGGGCTCTGGAAGAAGAGCCTTCAGGAAGGAGAAGAGGAGGGGGTGGTCAGACGTGCGGGGCCATGCGACAGGGACACGTGAAGGAAATCCTGCCAGGCTTGCACTTGAGGCCAGACGCTGCCCAACAGGGAAAGGCAGAGTGCCGAGCCACGGTCCAGCCCTGAGGGCACGCATCTCACTTCAGCAGGAGCCAGGCCCCTCAAGGCACAGGACGGGCTCCTCGCTCTAGCGTGGCCCACAAACTACCAATCACTACCATCATCCAGGGGATGCTCGGCACTGCCCTGGGGGCTAGGGACCCAACACAGGATACAGGGTCCGTTTCCAGGAAGGATCTTTATCTGCCTTTCAGCTCTTTGGTGGAAGACAACTGCTGTAAGGGCCGGGTCTTCTTGGGGAAACATCCGTGGACCCCGGGCCCCAAAGGCCCGCCGCCCCCCCCGCCCGCCAGCACCGCTGACCTGCAAATGGGTGATGTTTCTGTCAATGTTCATGGGGGACGTCACGCAGTTCTGAGAAACGTATTTATAGTTGCTGGGGCACGGCTCATTGTCCACAGCGTTGACACACGGGATGGGGATTCGCTCATAGCCTCGAGCAATGTCTCTGCCGCCGGAAAGGGGGGACGTTACCTTTCGCGGTGACAAGTGATGCCCCAACAGGGCAGCCGCTGAGGGCTGGGCCAGGCACTTTGCTCTCGGGCCCGGGGACGCCTCAGCTTGAAGAGAAGCTTTTGTTTCAAACTCTTAAACCCCCACGTGTCACCATTTGCCCCAGAACGGCCTCCTCACCTGCTCACCGTCTTCTCCGTCGGGACAGGCCTGTCGGGGGCTGCGTCCCGCAACGCCCGGCTCATCTGCAGAGCGTCCCACACCTGGGAGTTGAGGCTGGCACACTGCAGGGGCGTCTCTCCCTCTTTGTTTTTCAAGGTGACATCTGAATCCCGAGAAAGAAAGAGGCTAAAAGGAAAAATGTAAGCCAACAAAACATTCAGATCTTAATTTAAAGGCATGAGGATGAGATTTATGAAGTGACTCTAGTCAGTAAAAATAGAGTACACCACTCATCTGGAAATTAAGCTTTGCTGACCAGAGCTTCTAGAAAGATCAGCCTGACTCACCAGGAATGCACTCCATTACTCCTTCTCCCACATTTACAATCAAAAGTCACCTCAGTTTTCTCGTCAGGAAGAGCGTGTAAGGAACTAAGGACGGTATCTGAGGTCTCCTGGCTTTCCCATTTAAAAGCACGCTCAAGGATGAACGGGTAAAGCACACCCAGGTGGCCGAGGACACGGTCAGGGGCCGGGAGGTGCTCCGAGGGCCTGATGCGAGTCAGAACCGCACGGTGAGCGGCAGCGCGGTGCTCCGGCCCCCACCACAGGGCAACCCCTCATCTCTGAGCTCCCACTGGGAGCACAGCGGCTCCCTAGGACCCCAACTGCAGCCACGTGTGAGTGACATGGGGAACAGCTCTGGCGAGTGGCGAGCAGCAGCACCGGCACCTCCACCCCTCCTGAGAAGGGCCGGCCCGTCGCCCCAGACCGGAGGTGCCGGACAATTTGACCTAAGCATTTGGGGATTTTTCACAACGATCCTCCCTGAACCGGAAGGAACCATGCTGACTTCAATCGCAGGCTGGGAGACTCACGCCTCTGCCCGCTTGGGGAAGGAGCTCCATTCGGAGGGCCTCGCCCACCCTGGGAGCCCTGCAGGGGCCACGGCAGCAGAGCCACTCACAGGACGCAGGCGTAGCGGTCCTCCCTGGCGGCGATGTGCAGGGGTGAGTCTCCGTGCACGTTCACGGCATGCAGGTCACACCTGGCGGCCAGCAGGATCTCAGCTATGTCCACGCAGCCAGAGAACGCAGCCCAGTGTAGACAGATGTTCTCCTCCTGCACAGACAGACAGCGCAGCGCGCCAAGAGGAGGGCAGAGCACCCGTCTGAGTGCCGAGGGCACTTCCTTTTTTGTTTCATTTTTGTTATAAAAGTAATGCACAGTACTGAGTATTTTGGAAATTGAATAAAAAAATCATCTGCAATAAGACCAACCTAAACACAACACATTATTAACATCACATTTGGGAGTACTGTGCTTTATCTAATTTTTAAAATTATATTCACTTTGGAATAGAAGTACAATCACAGGAGAGGACGATACTTGTGTAAGATTTGAAAAAGACAAAAGTAGACAAATTTGACCGCATTAAAATTTTACTTCCCGAAAACCTCTACAAAATAAAAATTTTAAATCAAATATGAGAAAAAACCATTTGTGCTGTACACAAGATATAAACGATTTTCAACGATCGCAGCAAGTTTACTAGGGCACCACACACACCATAGTTCTGGAAACAAACGCGAGAGGGAGAAAACCGGAGAGCCCGTGCGGAACGTGGTACAGGGAGCGTGCGGCACCGCCGGGAGGGAGAGCGGCCTACCACAGGACGGCCCACGACGGCTAGCCGGCCACACTGGGGACAAGCTAGGCGGCCGCCCCGTGCTCACTGCGGGTGGCGAGGCGCGCCCGCGGCCCTGACCGCCCGCTGAGCTCACGCGTCACAACTTACGGAGCCTCTCCTCTAGCGAACCTCTTCCTCGGGAACACAAGGAAGTGAAAGTCTGAGTCTTTTTCTTTCTCTGACTTGGACTCAGGGCTTAACCCTCAGAGGTGGCAGAAACATTTATTGCCCTGGAAGCGCTCTCTGCTCTCCCGGCAGAGTGTGCACCGCTCAAGGGTCCCCACCCCTGGGGGACCCCGAGGTTCTCACAGGAGCCACCACCAAAGTCAAGCCTGGCTGTTCACTCTGACACCGCCACAGGGGGCTCGGTGGCACCCAGGCAGAGCTCAGCACAGTGCCTGCCCCACTCGGCCCCGTGTCCGCCCTCACGGGGCCGACGTGCTGGCTACGTGACTCTGCACGCCCCATTCCTGGCCCTCTCCTGCCCAGGGGACCCTCTGTAACGCTCCTGTGCTCGCAGACAATCCCCACACTCTGAGTGCATCCAATGCTTTCAGCTCAATGAACTGCAGGAAACATAAAAGTAAAACAGAAACTGTGTGGTCCTCTCAGTTGGCAAATAGCTGCTGGCCCCAGGCACAGGCTTTTCTACGGACTCCTCCGTGGTACTTTGTGAAAAGCCGGGATTTGCCTGGGGCTTCCTTTCCTGGACGTTGTTCTGAGTCGCCTTCCTCCCCTCTGATCTTTCCATCTTCCACACATCTGCAAGCTCCAGAGCAAAATGTGATTTCCTTAGGGACCTCTTTTCTCATTCCTTCATCAGAAGGGTCTATGATTTTATAACCAGAATTCCATGCTGAGACTGTCCCTCCCACCAAGGCTCCCCCTAGCATGGGACTATGCAGCCCAGACTCACAGAGGTCTGCCTGCTGTGTCACAACAGGCCTGACCCACGTATCTGAAGCGATAGGCGGCACTCTGTTTCTGGCAAAGACAGAGCCAGAGGGACCAGCTGGACTCACCCGCCCGCCTGAGAGAGCCAAACAATCAAAATGTGTGAAAGACTGGTTTTCAGATGATGAAGGACTGTATCCCTGAGAAGGGGACAAAAAAGGTGGCCGGGGTTTGCACAGCAGGCTGTGCGGCTGGGAAAGAGGCCTCTGGAGATCTGGATATCCCCACCTTTGACCTCCAGAAGGACACACCCCAAAGCCCAGGCACAGAGGGCTCAGTGCCAGTACCCACACAGGAGAGATGAGCAGCCCTGGGCTGAGATCTGCTTGAAGCCACCTAATAAACCTAGAAAGTAAAACCCAAAACAATCAGACCGTTTCCAAGTAACTACACTGCACACACAACAAGACTCAAGACATTTCCAGGAATAAAGAAATTCGCAGCAAGGTAAACTTCATCATGTCTGGCATCCAACCCAAGGTTACAAACAAAACTTTCAGAGCTGACAACTACAGTGTCTGACAGAAACATACTGGGGGAGATTAACAGCATCATAGGGTGTAAAAAGAAAAAAAAAAAGATTACTGAGCTTGAAAACACAGCAAAATTGCAATAAAACCAGCGAAATGGCTTTAAAATCAGCCAAACTGCAATCCTGAGTGAAAAAATTATTTGGGAAAATGAAAAGACCATCGGTGAGCTGTGGAACAATGTCAAACCAGCTGATTAATCACAGAACGGGGGCCCTTATGAAGTGGGGGTGGGCAGAAAAATTACTGGAAGAAATACGGACTGAAAAATTTCTAAATCTGACAAAACTCTAACCTTACTAATCCAAGCTCACTATACCCTTACTGACCTTCCACGCACGAACACAAGTAACACAAGACACATCCTAATCCAACTGCCAAAATCTAGTGACAGAGAGAAAATTCTAAAAGCGGCCAAAAGAAAACAGATGTGCTGTACACCGAGAAGTAAGGACAAGGCACCCCGAGAGTCCCCTGTGGTAGACCCCTTGGCGAGGATGCAGGCAGTGTGAGGAAAGCATGGAGAGGAGCTGTGAACCACAGATCCACACCCAGCGAAACATCCCCCGAGTGAGGGCAGGAAAAGGGCTCTGCGGGCACTGGTGTCGGGCAGACCAGTGCCCAGGACAGTGAGTGAAGTGAGATGCACAGAAGAAAAATGACCCTGGATCGAAGGACCTAAGCAAACAAGCGGATCTTTGAGACTTTCTTCAGGACAGTGTTTCCCAAATATCTCTGACAGTCTCAACAAAGTACGTACTGTGGCATCAGTACAATGTCTGAGAGCAACAGCATGAGGTTGGGAGAAAGGGGTACACTCGGGAGGATTCCTGTGCTATGCGTAATGTCTCGACGGGCCTCGTGGTGGCACTTTCTCAGCATTGGGAAAGCACGGCAATGGTGTGAGGACAGGCAGGTGTGGACCCCCGCACATGTGGACAAAAGGACAAAAGTCAATTCTGTGGAGAAAGGAGGACTTTCAGCTACACATCCACACACACACGCACATCCACACACAAATACAGAACTCTGATTCACACCTCCTACCATCTATGAAAATGACCACCTGAAACTAAAAACTATTATAGGAAAACATGGGAGAAAGGGATCTGAGGTTAGGCAATGAACTCTTAAAGAGAACACCAAAAACGTGACCTATAAATAGAAAATAATTGGGGCGCCTGGGTGGCTCAGTCAGTTGAGCGTCCGACTTTGGCTCAGGTCAAGGTCTCACAGTTCGGGAGTTCGAGCCCCGCGTCGGGCTCTGTGCGGACGGCTCAGAGCCCGGAGCCTGCTTCGGATTCCGTGTCTCCCTCTCTCTCTGCCCCTCCCCTGCTCACGCTGTCTCTCTCTCCCTCGCTCTCAATAAATAAATAAAAATTTAAAAAAAAGAAAATAATTGATAAGCCGGACTTTATCAAAATTAAAAACCACCTGCTTACTTGTTAGGGTTCGTAAACCATCTGATACAGAGGACCTGTACACAAAATGTACTAAACCCTTCAAAACTGAAGGATACAACAATAAACATCCCACTAAAACATGGGCAACAGATGTGAGCAGACCCCTCCCGGAAGAGGACACAGACTGACCATGCTGAGGCCCGGGGAGGGGGAAGGAGCAGCTCTTGGACACTGGGAAGGGCGTGGCCGTTCCAGAAGCTGGGCGGTGTCCTCACAGACGTGAGCACACACACATCACGGGACCCAGGTGTCACCTGAGGGAAATGACAGCATGTGGCCATGCAAATGTGTGGCCTGCCTGTGTGCGTGTTCACAGCGGCTCCACGTGTGAGAGCCAGACCCAGAAGACACAAATGTCCATGACCGGGTAAGGGACGAGTGAGCTGATCTGTCCACACGACGGAACACTGACCGCCAGACCAACGCTGCCTGAGCAGCGTCCACACCGCAGGGATCTACCCACGGAACACCAAGCTCACAAAGAACCCCCACGGGACAGAAAGCGGTGCGGGCGGCTGGCTACAAAGCAGCAGGAGGAAACTGGGAAGGAGTGTCATGCACTGGTGTGGCTGTGGTGGACTCTGGGCTCACAAGCATCTATTTCAGGTGTACGTGTCACTGCACACCTGCCACAGTACAGTCTGCCGCTAGCGCGACGATGAAACTGTCAAGGTGAAACGTGGTTCCGTCGTCACGTGGCCCACAGACACGCAATCCGTCGATTGTTCTGACTCCTGAGGACCGCCGGCAGCACCAGCACTGACACCCGCTGGACTCTGTGAAGCCGTGTGCTGCCCACACACCCGCACCCCGACCCCAGACAGCTGCACGAGGGGCGCCATGCCCAAGGACACACGGCTGCAACTGCCCTAACCGCGTCACAAAGCATCAGCAGGGCAGGTCGCGACTGCTCTCTGCTGCGGCCACAAGGGACCTCCCCACACCCCTTCCCTTTATCCTCACCTTCCAGTCCCCGGTCCCTTTCAGGCGGTGTCATCGTACCCACAGCAGCTCTGAGGACACGAACAGAAACACCCCGCAGCCGAGCCACGCGCTGCAGGCCCAGATCCCGGCCTGTGTGCCACGTTTCTGGGCAGGGTGAGACCCGCTCACAGATGCAGGAAAGGGTCCCAATGCTGAGCAGCCACAATGAGAGACCAGGTGGTGCTCGCTGCTCCCACCCCTTCTTCAAGCGGGGGTCTAGAGAGCCCTGTCCCGCTCAGGGTTCAGAACCGGAAAAGGCCACCTGCCTCCCTACCTTGGACTCTCAGGCTCCATGCTGACTTGCACGCTACTGAACGGTGTGCTTGGAACAATCAACTCTTACTGCCAACCTGCTTTCTTATTTCATTATCAGTTTAATGAGTCTGTGGCTAGACTTTCTATTTATGGCTTTTGGTGACACTCTGTAACAGTGGACATAGCTCTGCAGGGCGCACTGCGTCTGTCTGTTCTGGGAACCCTGTCCCTCTGCCTTGCTCCAGAGCAGCTCCCCGGTGACCTTCCCAGAAATGCCCTTTTAAATTAACTGGAGTTGGGGCGCCTGGATGGCTCCGTCGGCTAAGCGTCCGACTTCGGCTCAGGTCATGATCTCGTGGTTCGTGGGTCTGAGCCCCACGTCAGGCTCTGTGATGATAGCTCGGAGGCTGGAGCTGCTTCAGATTCTGTGTCTCCTCTCTCTCTCTGCTCCTCCCCCACTTGTGCGTGTGTGCCCTCTCTCTCTCTCTCTCTCTCTCAAATATAATAACTGAATAAACTTAAAAATACATTAATTAATTAATTAATTAATTAATCGGAGTTGCCTGCTGACACACAGGCTGCCAGGAGGTTACTCCCACAGGGACTGGTGAGTCTTCGGACCTTGGCCCCAAGCCCCCATTTTCTGAGACCAAACCTGTCCCACAAAACCAGCCTTCAATACCAGCACCTTAGCTCTCGTGGTCTGAGTGCATGGTGGCAACCACAGAATGAGCCGGCGCTCACACATCTACCTGCACAGGGATGGTGTGCACCCTGGGCTCCTCGATCCAGGTGCGCCTCTAAATAGGCAGGTACCACCCACAGGCAGGTCTCAGGAACCTCCGCCCCTCAATCTATACCCAGCAACTGGCCAACACACAAAACAACCTGAGGAAACCACAGTGGGTCCAGGGGCCACTGAAAACATGGAAAAAGAGGGCAGAGCCTTGGTCAGGTTTCCAAGAAAAAGAACCTTCAGCTGTCAGCTCTGCACGCCCTGGTCTCTCCATCCTCCTCCAGGACCTGCTTAGGACCAGCGAAACCCAGAGACTCACGTTGTCCCGGATGTTGATGTCAGACCCCTTGGACAGCAGCAGCTTCACGAGCTCCACATGCTTATACTCAGTGGCCCAAATCATGGGTGTCCAGCCGCCATCATCCTAATTTCAAAAAACAAACAAAACAAAACACAAAGCCCTACAATTCACCACAGCTCCCAGAGACAAGTTACATGAAGAGCAGTCTCACTGAGGACCTATAAGGCGGCCCCAAGAGGCGGGAGCCAGACCAAGTTCCCATTTTCTTGGTGAGGAAACCAAGGCTCCGGGTATAGCCCCAGACATCTCAGTGGGTGCAAGACGGAGCCAGAACCACCCAGTGTGACCCTCACAAACCTCTGCTCTGAGGGGGACAGATGGTTCTGCGGGACCTCGCCCCTCTCCAGCCTGGAGGACAGACACTGCCAGGACAATACCCCGCACACCTGAGTGCACCTGCCTGGATCCCTGGACCAGAAACACCGTCGACCAGACCGACCCTCAGAGACCAGAAGTCTGGTTGGTGGGAAGTGCTGGCCCTAGTGACACAGACCCCGAGGAGGAAGCAAGACCAGGCTGCCAAGAACTGCGGACGGAAAGCAATCCAAGCCCAGAGACTGACGGAGGCTGTGCGCAGTTCTGGCTTCCTCCTGAAGGGCAGACGGCAGAAAGTCTTCGCAGACTGACCCCATCTGTAGGGTCCACCGTGGTTCTGACCAGTCGGCTTTCTACCACTCCACCCACCCAGGCCTGTCTCTCCTTACTCAGTTGGTCATGGGTAGTTTTGTTTAAACCAGGAAAAGCAAGTCCTCAGGAAATGCGTATCACGCTGCCAACTCATGGTCTGGTGGCAGAAAGCTCAACCCTCCCCAGCACCTCCCAAACGACTCCCTGCACACCCCCAGCTGCCACATCTCTCTGGCAGATATGCAGCTTCCATGACCGTAGCGAGGCCCTCCCTGCAGGCTGGCTGTGGGCACCGCCTGGGCACTGGGGACACTGCAGGGACAAGCTGGCCTCGTGGAGCCAGCCCAGCCCAGGAGAGGAAATGTTCAAAACCCAACCAAATGGGAGGCAGAAAATGAAACAGCGTAGGGGTCTAGCCCGTGGACCCTGTGAGAGCAGAGGTGGGCCGTGAGGCACATGGCAGGGAACCACATCTCTAGGCCACTGGGGAGGGTCTCTGTCAGGGTGGCTTGCAGAGAGCTGGGCTGGAGGCAATGACACTCCTAAAAGATGGGGCAGAGCCTGTGATGCCAAGACAGCCTTCCCAGAGCCCAGAGTCAAGCGGGAGGAGAGGGGTCTGGGCCCCAGCAAGTGGGAGGGAAGCTCCCTCAATGCTCTCCCGAGTCACTCACTCACTTGACACACATGGGACCTCCTCAGGCCAAGGACTACTCGTCACGCAAAGACCCTGCCCTGGAACCCTGAGAGCCACTAGGTGGGAAGATGGGCACGACGGGAGGGAGGGCACCCGGCATACAGGAGGTCAGGGACCCCACTCAGTGGTGACATGTTCACCCAGGCCAGGAGACTACGGTGGCCCAAGAGGTCACTGCGGGATGAGCTCTCAGAGTAACCAGTGGGCGGCCTGGGGAGGCGGCAGCCAGGGTGAGTGAGGCCAGGCCTTCCGAGGCCTTGCAAGGGGGGCCACAGAAAACAGGCAGGGAGCCAGGACTGTTACAAAGGTCCCCCCAGACTGGGGTCTCTGGCCAACCAGCCAGGTAGAGTGTCGGTAAGTGGAGGACGTGGCTTTACCTGACAGTTGACGTCCATTTGTCCATTTGAAAGCAGATACTGAACCACATCATAGTGGCCTTTCTTGGCAGCAAGGTGCAAACAGGTGGAGCCCTCTGCATCCTGCAACACAAAATGCCATTTAGATCCAGAGAAATCACATGACTTACAGCGTGCCAGGCCCTGAGCGCATGGCCACAGTGAACCTTCATTCCCCACAGGGGGGAGGTGCCGTCTAGAACGATAAGGAGCCCAGGCAGAGGAGGGTGGGGTTGTTTTCAGAGGTTGTACCACTGGGGTCCAGACCCCGAGCTTCTGACGCCGATGGGACGAGGCCTCAGGTGGCAAAGGGCCTTCCACTTGCAGACAGCCTGCAGGCACACATGTGAACCGCTGTCCCTCCCTTTCTCCTTCACGGTCTGACAGGCCGTGGCACGCCCCAGGCTTCTCCATGTGGCCAGGTGCGGCGACCCGTCCCTCTGTTCCAACAGGGCCCCTGGGACTGTTTCAAGCCACTGCACTCCTCACACGACCAGAGGGCCACAGTACCCATCAGGACCTCTACAAGAAATGGTTGCCACTGCACGTTTAAAGCAGTGCTAATGAGGCAGTAATCACTGTCTGTACGCCACAGGATTAAAGATAATAAATGGCAGGGAAGAGCAGGGGCTCAGAACAGGGGCAAAGCCTGCCCTGCAGCCCCACACACGTCCTGGTGGCTGACTGAGTGCGTTCTGTTTCCTGAGGCTGCTTGGGCACATCTCCCTGTTAGCTTTCAGCTCTGCTTCCTCAGGCATGCTAAATATATCCCATTAATTGAACTACCTCAAAACAAAACAAAAGCCACCCACCACTGGAGAGGAGAGGTCGGACTCAGGAAGCTCCAGGAGAGACTCGGGGGTTCCGGGAGGGCTGGGGGACCATTCATGCCCCGTCTATACAGCCAGGCTCGGTGCCAACCTGAGGTAGCATCTTTCACAGATGGATCCCTCCTGTGCACGCACCTCAAGGACCCACGCGGACACACTCCCACCGTCTTCTCCTCACGGGCCCCTCCGCTTCTCTCCCCACCGGCTCCCACCTTTCTATTGACCATGTTTCCTTATTCCCTCTTTCTCTCCGTTTCTAACCCTAAGAGCAGTAATCCTACATTTTCACATACATATAATACACACTTCTTATCAAGACTGAAGTTAATCAGTAAACCCACTTTTCTCAAGAAAACCCACACAGTCCAATCCTGTGATTACTGGTGTTTAAAATTTTAATTGTATGATAAACACAAAAACGTATGGTTGTTGGCTTCAAAGGCTTGCCTTGTTCTCAAGTGTTCTGTTTGACTTTGTGCTCTTTAAAGATGCACTGAGATTGCAAAACCGTCCCCTGTTCACACATCCTGGGGGCGGGGGCACACGCCCAGCAACAGGGATGCAGGGGGCGCTGTGGCTCCTCTGGGCGGTCCAACCTTTGAGCACCACCACATCCAAGGGCTACCCAACAGGGTCTCAGGCTTGTTTTCAAAAGGCTGAGCGCCTTCCGCGTGTTTGCTGGTTACTCAGACTTCCTCTTCTGAGGACTGCCGCTCATTCCTTGCCTGTTTTTCTTTTGGATTCTTTTATTTGTAGGACTTCCTTATAGTTTTGGATATGAATCCTTTGCCAGTGTGCTGCAAAATCTTCTGGGAGTGTGTAGCCTGCCTTTTGTGAACTTTGTGACATCGTGTTGATTAGAAATTCTTAATTCTAATGCACTTAACTTTACCATTTTTGTACTTTTCTGTGTCTTAAGATACCTTTCCCTATGCTGCAATCACAAAGATAATCTTTTCTCTTATAGAAGTTTAAAAATTTTTCCTTTTGATTCTCACATTTACCATCTGCATGATCTACATTCTCCATCCTTTTTATTTCCAGCCGTGTCTCCAATAACGCAAGCACCCTGCAGCAGCACACAGCTGGTCCTGGTGTGTTCAGTCTTCACACGTGGTGTCACCACGGACAGGGACAGGGCTCCTTGTACCATTGGTGTTTACTCCTCTTCTCCTGCCTGTAGTTATACAAATACTGCTCAGGATCCCATCTTACCGCCTCTACTCGATTTTCGTAAATTGTCCTTAAAGCTGTTATTTCTTGTAAATTATTTTCTTTGTGCTTTCTCTGGGGATGACGATATTATTCTCTTTATCGGTCACCTTGGATTCATACCTACTGCCTCCCACAGCAGAAACGACAGCCTGACAACAGCAGGGCTCCATTCATGGCTCTTGCTTGGTGCTGTTGGTGGCATACATTTTACTTCTAAACTGGTATGAACTGCACCTTGTACAGATATTACTTCTGCTTTAAATAGTCTTTTATCTTCTAGAAATTAAAAAAAAAAATTAATGTTTATTTTAGAGAGAGAGAGAGAGAGAGAGCGCACAAGAGAGAGCGAGAGGGAGAGCGTGCGTGTATGCAAGCAGGGAAGGAGTAGAGAGAGGGAGACACAGAATCTGGAGCAGGCTCCAGGCTCCGAGTTGTCAGCACAGAGTCCAATGTAGGGCTCGAACCCACGAACCGCGAGATCACGACCCGAGTTGAAACTGGACGCTTAGCCGACTGAGCCACCCAGGCGCCCCTATCTTCTCGGAAATTTAGAGAAAACAACAGTCTTTCCCAGGGGCGGTTCCTGGGCTGACTCCCGGGCTTTCCTAACCCTATTTGGGCAAATGTACCAATAAATCCTATCAGCTTTTGTTCAACTGGGAATGTTTTATTACACAATTCGTTTGCAGGGAGACTTTTACTGGATGCAGTCTTCTGGACTGACAATTTTTTGAGCTTTCTACCCCATCGTTTCAGAGGAGAAGTTGGTGGCTCGCTGTGACACTGCCCGCCTGCATGTAACGTGCTGTTCTTTAGCTGCTTGTAAGACTTTCTCCATTCTCAGTTGTCAACAGTTTTAACCACACTGTGCTTAGGTGAGGTAGTCTTTGAATTTACCCAGTCTGGGGTTTTTTCAGCTTCTTGGATCTGTAGATTGTTTTCTTACCAAATCTGGCAAGTTTATGACCACTTTTTTCCCAACATAATTTTTTTCTACCAGGTTCTCTCCTCTTTCTGGGACTCCAATTACATATCAGTTGGCAACTATCCTACAACCTCTTCTTCAGACTGAATAATTTCAATGATCAGTCTTCAACCTCAGTGACCACCTTCTTACACTACACCCAATCTATGGCTAAGCTCGTCTACGAGTCACCCACTTCAGATGCCTGCTCCCCTCAAGCCACAGATACTTCTCCAGTCCTTGTCTACAGGCTCTTGCTGCTTCTGTAAAGCCCTGAACACTAACCTCTTGCCTCTGCATTGGTGCTTAGCTTGGGCGCTGGCTCCTGTGAACCCATCAGAGAATGAGGTAAATGCGAGACTCACCCACCCATCATAACACAGAGGATTAATTATAGCTATCTACAGGGGCGCCTGGGTGGCTCAGTTGGTTAAGTGTCTGAGTCTTGATTTCAGCTCAGCTCATCATCTCACAGTTCATGTGTTCAAGCCCCACGTCGGGCTCTGCACTAACAGTGCAGAACCTGCTTGGGATTGTCTCTCTCTCTCTGCCTGTGCCTCACCACTCCCTCTCTCTCAAAATAAACAAACTTAAAAAAATTAAAAAATAATAAAAATAAAAATAATTTTTAAAAAATAGCTATCTATATTTATACAATAGTAGTTTCCAGATTGCAAAACCACCAAAAATAAAGCAAACGACTTTATAAACATAAGCTGGAAAAAATATTCGTAACATATGAATAGCTATACACCAAAGTGTGCACTTTAAGACAAGTGAATTAAAATAGTAAAAAAATAAATTTCGTACATCAAACCATTTTCGTATATCAAACTGTTAATTAATATTTTTCAAAAAAATCTCTAATAGTCGGCATTGGTAAGAGCAGACAGGAGCGAGTGCTCACATACTCTCGGTGCCCTTCAGAAAAAAATATAAAAAGCCTTAAAAATGATTATACATTTTGATCTAACAATTCCACACCCAGAAATATGTCCTAAAGAAACCAAACATGTACCAAAACTTAGCTAAGAAAACGTTTTACTGAAGCACTGTGTATAATGGAAATTCAAAACTAAATATTAGGCAATAAGTAAATCTGACTAAAAACGATACCATTACGTTACATCATGAAATACAATGACAATATAATATGAAATACAATGCAGTCACTTAAAATAATGTGATAAGATAATATTTAATGACAGAAAAATAGTGATATTTGATGGAAAAAGGAAGCTGATAAATTACCATCAACAGTGTAAGTTTTTTGTTGGAAAATTGTGTGACACTGTGAAAGACCATGAGATCGTTTTTATAGTTTTATCGTGGCTCTAAACAAATACATGTGTAGGTACACAACATAAAACTTGTCATTTTAGTCACCTTAAAGTGTACGAGTCAGTGGTAGCGTGCCACCGTGGGTGCGGACTCTGGAAGGAAGCGTGGGGTCCACTAAGAAGGGACGCCCGCCCCGCCCCGCCCCGCCCCGCCCCACCCCCGGCCCCGCCCCCGGTATCCTTTAACTTACTTCCAGCGTCTAGATTTGATGATCCTGGGTCCTCACAGGAGTGGATCCTACAGGATGAGGGCTGCTCTCACTCAGCACGACGCTGGTGCTGGGACTTCCTTCCCATTCGCAGCTGAGCGAACCCCCACGATGCACACAGACCACTTTTCACTAACCTGTCCCCCTGCAGGGGGACACCTTGGCTGTTTCCACCTTCTCGCTTTGTGAACGATGCTGCTGAGAACATGGGGGAGCAAACACTGATTCATGCACCTGCTTTCAGTTTCTTGACTGGAACAGCTGGATCACATGGTAATTCTACGTTGAAGTTTTTGAGGATCCGCCACAGTTTTCCACTCAGCTGCACGATCTTACGTTCCTGCCAGCAGTGCACGAGGGCTCCAGTTTCTCCGCAACCTTGCCAGCACTTATTCTCCGTGTTTAGATAATAGCTGCCCGAAGGGGGTGAGGTGACTCACTGTGGTTTTGATTTGCGTTTCCCCGATGACTGGTGATGCTGAATATCTTGTTGTGTGCTAACTGGCCATTTATAGAGCTTCTTTGGAGGAACGCCTATTCAAACTCCTTGCCCATCTTTGAACTGGGTTGGACTTTTGTTATTGGGTGGTAGGAGTTCTTTATATATTCTGCATAGGAATCCCCTATCAGGATTTATGACTATTTTTACCATCCCGTGAGTTGTCTCTTCACACTTTGGGATAGTATCCTTTGACAAACAAAATTTTCAATTTTGATGAAGTTTATCTATTTTAATTTTATTGTCTGTGCTTTTGGTGTCACATACAAGAAATCATTGCCATATCCAATGAATGTTGAGAAGATTTTCCTCTATCTTTTCTTCTAAGACATTTATGGTTTAAGCTCTTACATTTAGATCTTTGATCCATTTTGAGTTAATATCTGAAAACAGTCTAAAGTAAGGGCCCAACTGCATTCCTTTGCATGTGGAGATTCCCTTTTCCTGGCACCATTTGTTAAAAAGATGGCCCTTTCCTCCCACTGAGTGGTCTTGGCCCCCTCCTAAAAATCACTTTATCCATGTGAGGGTTCGTTTCTGGGCCATTCTGTCTTCACACCAGCACTGCGCTCTGTTGATTACGGTAGCTCTGTAGTAGGTTTTGAAGTCAGGAAGTGTGGGGCCTCCAGCTTTGTTCTTTTGCAGGGTTGTTTTGGCTGTTCAGGGTCCCTTGAGATCCGCAGGAGTTTCAGGACGTGCTTTTCTATTTCTGTGAGAAACTCGTTGGGATTCTGACAGGGATTGCGCTGGATCTGTGGTTCACTCTGGGCGGTACTGGCATTGTGACAATATTCACTCGTCCAACCCATGAACGCAGGACATGTTCCCATGTTCTTAAGTCAATTCTTTAATCTCTCTCAGCAATGTTTTGTGGTTTTCAGTCTATAAGTCTTTCGTGTCCTTGGTTAAGTTTATTCCTAGTATTTTACTCTTTTTGATGCTGTTATAAATGGAATTGTTTTCTTAATTTCCTTGTTGGATAACTCATCTCAAGTGTATAAAAATATAACTGATGTTTCTGTATTAACTTTGTGTCTTATAACTTCTCTGAATGCATTTGTTAGTTCTAGATTTTGGATGGGATTTTAGGGTTTTCTACATATAAAATCATACCATTTACGAACAGAGATCATTTTACTTGTTCTTCCCAATTTGTATGCTCTTTTGGAGTGGGGTGTCTAACTGCTCTAAGTTAAAGTCAGAAGAGGAAAAGCGCACAAAATGAAGGAGGGAGAGACTGGGCACGGCAGACTCCTTACTAGTTGCTGCGACTATCGCCAGGCACAGCACACCCAGTGCTCACTAGTATTCTCCCAAATAGACCCGTGACCACGCAAGGAGAGCAGACAACTGCTTCTGGACTACCAGGTGAACATCTGCCGGCTGCCAATTCCTGAAGCTGCTCCAACGAGGAACCGGCCCCGGCTTAGCTTTATGAGACATTTCGACACAAAACTGGAAGGGGATTCAGACCAGGTAGCGTACCTTCGGGTCCACGAGGGCGCCGGCCTTGATGAGGTACTTCACTGCATCCAAATGGTTGTTTTCTGCCGCCTCCATCAATGGGGTCCTCTGGTCTTCTGAGCAGGTGTCAATGTTTGCGCCCGCCTGGTGACACAGGACAGTTCAGGTGTGGGGGAGCCGCCACGGTAGCCCCCACCTGGCTCACATTCAGACACTTCAGACACTTGCAAGTGCTAAGACCCCGTGAGCTACGTTAAAAAATCATTTCTAATGACCAACTATAACTGAGTCTTCAGAACCGAATTCAAAGACACGATTGTTCTATTATTGCCAAATCTTTAGTTCAAGAAGAGCATTTTCAGGGCCCCTGGGTGGCTCAGTCGGTTGTCTCTGACTTCAGCTCAGGACACGATCTCATGGTTCATGGGTTTGAGGCCCAAGTTGGGCTCTGTGCTGACAGCTCAGAGCCTGGAGCCTGCCTCGGATTCTGTGTCTCCCTCTCTCCCCTGCTCGTGCTCTGTCTCTCTCTCTCTCTCACACACAAATAAACATTTAAAAATTAAAAAAAAGAGCATTTTCATTTCCAACCGATTTGATAGAAAATGTTTAAAGCACGTTAGTGACAATACCTTTAGAAATTAAAAAGAAGTGAAAACCTTCTAAAGTAGGCAAAGAAGGGATGTGGAAGGGACCGCTCAGTGGGGCTGGGCCAGGAGGCAGGCCGTCACCTGGCCTACAATGACCAAAGGACACTCTGGTTCAGTGACCTCTTTCTCTGGCTGTTTTAATGCTTCCCAAACAAAATAAGCAGAACCAAAACTGATCTCCAGTAGTATGTATTCTGAAGCAATTTCTAATTCTCCCAATAGAGCATGTACTTGGAAAACTAATGAGCTAGCAAGTACACATAGATAAACTTCAGTCTGTGTGAAACTTAAGCCCCCAACTTTAAAATAGGTCGTGTGCTAGAAGCAAATCAGCTATCTCACAACTGAAACCTTTCTTCCCCATAGGGGAAAAACCTCCACCTTCTTAAACTGACATACCAAAAGCTAGTATTTAGTTTATAAAATAAATACTTATTAGGAGAAGGCTAAGAATAGTATTGTTTTTGCTGTTAGCAATTAAAAACAAAAATAACAAAATGAGTGGGGCGCCTGGGTGGCTCAGTCAGTTAAGTGCTCGACTTCAGCTCAGGTCATGTCTCACAGTTTGTGAGTTTGGGGCCTGTGTCGAGCTCTGTGGCTGACAGCTCAGAGCCTGGAACCTGCTTCAGATTCTGTGTCTCCCTCTCTCTCTGCCCCTTCCCCACTCCCGTTCTGTCTCTCTCTTTCAAAAATAAACATTAGAAAAAAATTTTTTAAAAATGAGTTAAGAAATTTTTAAATAGACCCAGAGTGTTGCACAGGGAAACCAGCGAGCTGAGGTGACCTCAGGGAGCCTCGAAGGAGACTTCTGCCAAATTCCAGAGGGCAGGATGGGGCTGTTGGCCACAAGCAGAGTTGAAAGTCAGGGATCAGAGGACCAGGCCCTCCCTGAGATTTCAGGGGCAGGTCTGAGGACTCACAACTAGTTCCCGGCACGATTGAGCGAAAGGAGGAGCAAAAAGTGACCAAGCCCACACACAAGCACACAGACCCTCACTGGAACACACAATCCAGAACCGACACCACGCCAGTCAGCCCAGAAAAAAGTGATCATCACCAGGAAAAGGTAGGGAAGACCGCGAGACAAAGGGAGGAGACAGAGAAAAGAGAGTCAAACCAGGAGATCCCCACGTGACTGACGGGATTCCCCCAGAGAGAATGGTGAGAACAGGGAAGCAGGTCCCCAGGGAAAAGCTCCAGTCCATCCAGCAGGACGGACTTAGTTTAAGCTCCAGGCCAGACACACCAAGTCCAGGCAGATCCCAACCCCCACCCCTCTTCCCCAAAAGGCCCCCGTGAGAGCGTGCAGAATGTGCAAGATCCTGTGTGGGTGTGTGCATGGCACACCCCCATGGCAGTCCCTAGGCTCAGGGGTCAGTGCAACAGGTGTGGCTCTGTCCTTCCCCTCCGGGCTCTGTGACTGTTAGAACACCCACCTTTCTGTGTTAGAAGACACCTCATAGGCTCATGGCAGTAACACTAACACATGAAGGACAGGGCGACAGGCACCCAGAGCTGGGGAGCAGATGGAGGTGGCCTGTCAATGGGGACACACACACCTGGACCCAGGACAGGGCAGCTGCTATGAGTGCCCAGTGGCAGGGGTGCCCACACTACGGACGTCCCCAGTGCTGGCACTGGAGCTCTCCGTCTGCGCCCAGCACAGCCGCCCCGAACACACAGCCCCCGAGCTTGGGAGGTGCAGCTGAGGCCGGAGGGGCACACATTTCCTTTCGTTTAACTTTGTCATTTACATTCAAACAGCCACACGTGGCAAGGCATGCCACACTGCAGAGAACCGGGGCCCAAATGAAATAACTGCTGCTCCCAGTGAGACCCGAGGATGAAAATTAAACAGATGGGAAGGTATCAAAACCACTCTTCAAAGGCGCTCCTGGCTGGGAGAGGACACTTCTCAGACCCCGGCAGGACAGCAGCCCAGGAGAGACGGCGGTGGCTTTAGTGCTGCTCTGGGGCTGGAGAGCGGGAGCAGAGCCAGAGCCTGCCCGGTGGACACGGTGGGGTGGGAGACACCCCACAAAAGCGGAGTCTCCAGGGAACAACACTCTTGGACTTAGGGCAAACTAGAAAAGCCCACCTCATATCTTTCCTGGGGAATCTCAAGAAAAGCTCAGGTTCTAAAGGAAGAAAAATACACAAAATCACAGGCTCCCAAGCTCAGAGGGTGAGCAGCCTGGGCCAGTGAATTAAACATCAGGCTAAGAAGCCAGGCAGCTGGAGCCAAGCCCTACACATCAGGTCAGCCCAGAAGGCCACAGAAAACAACACTAAAAAGGGCTGGTTTTCCACAATAAGTAACATTTTATTTTGCAACAGTTTAAGACCCACAAGAAGCTGCAGACCAGCACAGAGCTCCTGCCCCCACTTGCTTTCCCAGGATGGCACCTCACACGAGGGCAGCAGAGGCAGGCCCAGGGACCAGAGCTCAGGCACACTTCCTCCCTCAGTGGTCACGGGCACAAGGCAGGCTTCTGCCCTTGGACTGAAAGGCAGACACAGAAGAATCCCCACTGTGGGACTCCATGAGCACAAAGCTGAGAGGCAAACACGGGTAAGCCACATGGTTTGCGGGTGCTTGCAAGGTGGTCAAACCAGAGAAGTGCAGAGATGGGGGCTGTCACCATCAGAGCCTGGAGAGCCAGCCCCTCTGGCGGGGGGTAGGCTCTGTTGTGTCCTGACCTGGGGTGAGGTGGGAGCCATTTATGATTATTTATTAACAGGATGCTTATACCGTAAGGACTTTTATTTTTTTTAATTTTCAAATGTTTATTTTTGAGACAGAGAGAGACAGATCGTGAGTAGGGGAGGGGCAGAGAAAGAAGGAGACACAGAATCCCAAGGAGGCTCCAGACTCCGAGCTGTCAGCACAGAACCCGATGCGGGGCTCAAAGTCACAAACTGTGAGATCGTGACCTGAGCGAAGTCGGGCAGTTAACTGACTATGCCACCCAGGCACCCCTACCTTAAGGACCTTTCTGTATGCACCACACATACACGCATTCACACACACACTCTTCAACATAAAAAAAAAAAAAAAAAAGGGCCAGGGGCGCCTGGGAGGCTCAGTTGGTTGAGTATCAAACTCTTGATTTTGGCTTAGGTCATGATCTCAAGGTTTGTGAGTTCGAGCCCCAAATCGGGCTCTGCACTGACAGCACGGAGCCTGCCTGGGATTCTCTCTATCCATCTCTGCCCCTCCACGCTTGTGCGTGCTCTCTCTCTCTCTCTCTCTCTCAAAATAAACGAATAAACATTAAAAACGAGAAAAAGATTTCTTTAAAAAAAAATTAAAAAAAAAAAAAAAAAAAAGGCCAAAGAGAAAACAAGTCCTTTAAAAGGAACGACAAGCTAATTTCTTAAAAAGCAAGCATGGAAACTAGAAGACGGTGGAATCATTCCTTAAACAAAGCAAGAGAAATGAACCAGCAACCTAGAATTCCAAATCCAGGGTAACGTCTCCCAAGAAGCCCTCCATACCAGTCTCTGAGAGTGAGGAGAAGCCTGGGTGGCCCCCTCACTCAACCTCATGCAGCAAACAGGCCCATTGGGGTGACCTGCCCCCACCTCCTGCTTCATCCCTGTCCTACAACAGTCCCACACTGTACTGGGCCTCCAGGCCACCCTCAGAGAAGCATAAGCCACACCCTCTGTGACTCCACAGGACAAGGATGAGAGGACATCCGGTTGGAGTACTGACTCCCAGCCCTCTCCCTCAGAGCACCAGCATCCGAAGTCACTGCCTCAATAGCCATGCCAGCTGCCCTTGACCTCTCTCCAACAGGCTTGTCCTCCGTCAGATTAGCCACTTACCACTGTCACTGCCAAGAACCAACCCTTGTGACCACTTTGGGAGGCCACCTCGGCTGTCCCCAAGTCCTACCAGGCTTCTCTTGAACTTGCACCCGAGGCCTCCACAGGTCTCCCCGCCGGAGCTCAGCAGGCCAGCGCACCTTCCCTCCCTCGCTCCCCGGCACCTGCAGCTCCCTCTTCTCGCCTGTCTCAAGACCAAGGACACAACACTTGCACACCAGATCACAGAGCGACCTCTGGAGGCGACAAAGAGGAGTATGTAGCCTCCAAGTGAGTGAAGAGAAAGGAAATGAGAAAATTAAAACAAATATCAACCCAAAAGACAACAACAAAGGAAATTTAAAAAGAAATATTTGAGGGTGCCTGGGTGGCTCAGTCAGCTAAGCGTCCAACTCCTGATTTCAGCTAAGGTCATGATCTCACGGTTTGTGAATTCGAGCTCCAAGTCAGGCTGTCAGCACAGAGGGATTCACTACTTGGGATTCTCTCTGCCCCTCCCTGGCTCACTCGCTCGCTCGCTCTCTCTCTCAAAAAAGAAAAAATAGGGGCGCCTGGATGGCGCAGTCGGTTAAGCGTCCGACTTCAGCCAGGTCACGATCTCGCGGTCCGTGAGTTCGAGCCCCGCGTCGGGCTCTGGGCTGATGGCTCAGAGCCTGGAGCCTGTTTCCGATTCTGTGTCTCCCTCTCTCTCTGCCCCTCCCCCGTTCATGCTCTGTCTCTCTCTGTCCCAAAAATAAATAAAAAAAAAAAAAAAAAAACGTTGAAAAAAAAAAAAAAAAAAAAAAAGAAAAAATAAATAAACGTTTAAAATTAAATGAATGAATGAATGAGTGAATGCCAGAAATTACAGTAAGTATTAGCTAGACCAAAAGTTCCTATTAAAATACGAAGACTCTCACCACTGCCATTCAACACAGTGTTGGAAGTCCTACCCTCAGCAATCAGATAACACAAAGAAATAAAAAGCATCCAAATCAGCAAGGAGGAGGTCACACTTTCACTCTTCACAGATGACACAATATTGTATGTGGAAAACCCAAAAGATTCCACAAAAACAACAACAACAACAATAACACTAAAACTGATCCATGAATTCAGCAAAGCCACAGGATATAAAATCAATGCACAGAAATCAGCTGCATTTCTATACACCAATAAAGAAATAGCAAAAGGGAAATTAAGGAATCAATCCCATTTACAACTGCATCAAAAACTATAAAATACGTAGGAATAAACTTAACCAAAAAGGTGAAAAGTCTATACACTAAATGCTATAGAAAGCTTATGGAAGAATAAAGACACAGAACAATGGAAAATATTCCATGCTCCTGGATTAGAAGACCAAGTATTGTTAAAGTGTCGATACTACCCAAAGCAATCTACATATTCGGTGCAATCCCTATCAAAATAACACCAGCATTCTTCACAGAGCCAGAACAAACAATTCTAAAATTTGTACGGAACCAGAAAAGACCCCAAATTAGCCAAAGCAATCCTGAAAAAGAAAACCGAAGCTGGAGGCATCACAATCCTGGACTTCAAGACGTATCACAAAGCTGTAATCATCAAGACAGTATGGTACTGGCACAACAACAGACACTCAGATCAATGGAACAGAACAGAGAACCCAGAAATGGACCCACAAATGTATGGCCAACTAATCCTGGACGAAGCAGGAATAAAGATAGTCTCCTCAGCAAGTGGTGCTCGGAAAACTGGACACCAAAACGCAGAAAAATGAACCTGAACCACTTTCTTACACCAGACACAAAAATAAACTCAAAATGGATGAAAGACCTAAACATAAGACAGGAAGCCATCAAAATCCTCGAGGAGAAAGCAGGCAAAAGCCTCTTCGACCTCACCCACGGCAACTTCTTACTCAACACATCTCCAGAGACAAGGGAAACAAAAGCAAAAAGGGAACTATTGGGGCCTCATCAAAATAAAATGCTTTTGCACAGCAAAGAAAACAATCAGCAAAACTAAAAGGCAACCAATGGAATGGGAGAAGATATTTGCAAATGACATATCAGATAAACGATTAGTATCCAAAATCTATAAGAAAACTTATCAAACTTAACACCTAAAAACCAAACAATCCAGTGAAAAAACGAGAAAAAGAACAGACATTTTTCCAAAGAAGACATCCAGGTGACTAACAGACACATGAAAAAGATGCTCAACATCTCTCATCATCAGGGAAATAAAAATTAAAACCACAACGAGGTACCACCTCACACCTGTCAGAATGGCTAACATTAACACCTCAGGCAACAACAGATGTTGGCGAGGACGCAGAGAAAGAGGAACCCTTTTGCACTGCGGGTGGGAATGCAAACTGGTGCAGCCATTCTGGAAAACAGTATGGAGGTTCCTCAAAAAACTAAAAATAGAACTACCCTACGACCCAGCAATTGCACGACTAGGTATTTACCCAAGGGATACAAGTATGCTGTTTCGAAGGGGCACATGCACCCCCATGTTTATATGTTTATAGCAGCACTATCAACAACAGCCAAAGTATGGAAAGAGCCCCATGTCCATCAACAGATGAATGGAATAAGAAAATATGGTGTGTATATATATACAATGGAGTATTACTCAGTAACCAAAAAGAATGAAATCTTGCCACTTGCAACCACACGGATGGAACTAGAGGGTATTATATTATGCTAAGCGAAAATCAGAGAAAGAGAAATATCATATGACTTCACTCATATGTGGAAGATGAACATATGGGAAGGGAAGCAAAAATAATATAAAAGGGGGGGCAAAACATAAGAGACTCTTAAATACAAAGAACAAACTGAGGGTTGCTGGAGGGGTTGTGGGTAGGGGGTGGGCTAAATGAGCAAGGGGCATTAAGGACACTTGTTGCGATGAGCACTGGGTGTTATACATAGGGGACGAACCACTGGATTCTACTCCTGAAATCATTCTTGCACTATATGCCAACTAACTTGGATGTAAATTAAAAAAATAGTAAATAATAATAAAATAAAATAAAATACCAAGATCATCACACTGAGTTTTTAACAAATCTACCAACATGCTACTTAACAAGATACAAAAAAACAGAGGCTCTTTGGCAAGCCACAAAGCTGGGAAGGGTCTGCAAGAACATTTTCAGGCACTAGGAATCTACCCCAACAGGTATATCTACTGTAAGATACAAGTGCAAACACCAACGGAGTCGTGTCCTGCCCCACCCGTGGCTGTCACTTCCATGGGCTCTGGCCAGAACCACCAGGGAACATCCCAGGTGCCCTGGCCGCCAGCACCTCCGGCTCCCACAGAGACATACATGCTCAGGAGACAACCTGTACGTGTGTTCCTCCTGAGACGGCAGCGTCTGCGGGGCACCCGACAGTGACAGGGCAGGGATCCCCCACCAGCATGTTATCACATTAGATATAAGCAAACAGGAATCGGGCATTTGAGGAAAACCTTTCAAAAATAAAGACCAAATGAACAGAGCAGCATAAAACTTCAAAATTCTCATAGTATCTTCAAAGAAACAAGGGAAGAACAGAGGTACAAAAAAGGAACTCACAGGGTGCCAGAAAGATCTCAAGATGGGCCTGTACAGATTAAAACTCCCCAGAGGAGCTGGAGGGTGAGGTGGAGAACACTGCCAGCAAGTGGAAGCGAAAATGAAGGAATGGCGCATGGCAGGAAAGGAAGACCAGAGAATTAGTCCATAAGGCCTAATGTGTAAACAGGGGCTGCAGGTGCACCTAATGCACCACTGGGCATGCAGACGGGAAGACAGCACCCAGAAACCCCAGAACAAGGGACAGGAACGTATGACGTACTAAATGCCCCAAAGGAGTCAAAAGACTGCTGTGTCACAGTGAAATTTCAGACCAGTGGGTTAAAGAAAATTTTCTGAAGCTTCCGGAGATAAAGGATCAGACTGAAAATGTGGTCTCCAGGAGACAGGGAACCAATACAGGGTCAGAAAGGGGGTGTCCCAGAGAAACAAAGCATGGGAGCACGCAACGGGCTTCCTGGTGACATGGAGACAAGGTGCAGTCTGTTGAGAGGGTTAGGAATGAATCAGCAGGAGGCCGAGAGACAACAGAAACACAAAACGATTACCGCTCTCGGACGTGACGTGGCCAGCTCTGAAAGTACTGGCGTGACCACCCAACACAAGATCTCCCCACTCATCTCAGCAACACAGGCACATGACCAAATGAGGAGGACTGGGGGAGGGAGGTGCGCGTGCCTGGGCCAAGCCTTCCCACACTCCAAAGTCAGTAATTAATATTAAAAACTGGCTGCAAAATGGAAACGAAAATAACAAATCAAGAAACAGCTGTACAGCAGCACATTATTTTCAAACCCAGTGGTAAACGCCAGAGAAACAGCTTCAAGACTGCCAGCAGGGCCAGGGCGTGCCGGGACTGGAGGGACAGAAACACTGGTTTTCTGTTTAGACCATTCAGTGCTGTTTGACTTCCCAGCTCTCACAACTATGAATCTTGCGCAATTTCACTTGACAAAGGCAAGACAGAGCGTGTGGAAGGCTCTGCGGAGAGCCGTGCGTCCGACCTGGATCAGCATGTGGCAGATGTCCACGTGGCCGGCCTCGGCGGCAGCGTGCAATGGGGACCGCTTGTTCTGGTGCTCCATCTTAAAGTTGGGATCGATTCCATCCACTGTGAACACACAGGTTTCACCGGTTATTTCAGGTGCAGCCCCTGGCTCCCAGCACTTCAGGATGCTCATAAAGGCTGGCAAAGATACATGCAGACAACCACCAACGGCCAGCATCGCACGATACCATCCCGTGTCTAGCTAAGGGCAAAGCCAGGCTCCAATTTCACTGCAAGACTCAAAAGAGAGTATGCTAGTTTCACACAAAATTCAACAGGTGGGTCTGTGGTTGGGAGTCACCTAACGTTATAAATCCCTGCCCTCGCTGCTCCTAACCCAGAGGGGCTCCCTTGTGTGTTTTCAAGCACTCTTGCGCTCGGCCTCCCCTGGGCCCGGGCACCTGCTGAGCGCACGGGCGGCAGGCCCACTGGGCAGCCTCAGACACATGTGGCTTGGTGCGCACAGTGTCAGCAGGCCTGAAACGGACACTTGGCCAACAGACCAACCAAAGAGCAGCCAAGCAACATCAGCACCCCATCAAGCCTAGAAAGAAAACGATTAAAACCCCCACTTGGGGGCGCCTGGGAGGCTCAGTCGGTTGAGTGTCTGACTTCGCCTCAGGTCATGATCTCACGGTTTGTGAGTTCGAGCCCCACTTCGGGCTCTGTGCTGACAGCTTGGAGCCTGAAGCCTGCTTCAGATTCTGTGTCTCCCCCTCTCTCTGCCCCTCCCCCACTCACACTCTGTGTCTCTCTCCTTCAAAAATAAATAAACATTACAAAAAAATTTTTTAAAACCCACTTTGGTCAACATTAAATAACTTACATTTTTAGCACAAACTGTTAAGTTTCTTTTTTTGACTGTCAAGTAAAGGGATTTTTTAAATCCCTTTTGAACCCAGAGGAACCAACTCTTGAGCTGTGAGCTCAGAATCAAATTACTGCCCCTTCCTTGGCCAGAGACAGAACTGCGAAGGGTCTCGAAGCATCAACCGTAAGATATCAACCATAAGGTGCATCAACCGTAAGATGTATGTGCAGACATCACTGTCAGTGGTCTTGCTCTGCCCACAGCTGGCTTACACCAGCACAGGCCTGGCACCCGCCTTCCTGCCGTCAGCGCACAGCCGGCCCCTAGCTCGCTCATCTTGCTTTTTCTGATTCTACATCTCCTCTTGATTTAATTATATGCCTAATTCTTTTTTTAGATGAGAAATTCACAGGAAATATTTCTACTACTATGAATAACAGGATACGAATGTCATGAACAAGAACTGAAATGAGGGGCGCCTGGGTGGCTCAGTCGGTTAAGCGTCCGACTTCGGCTCAGGTCATGATCTCACGGTTCGTGAGTTCGAGCCCCGCGTGGGGCTCTGGGCTGACAGCTCAGAGCCTGGAGCCTGCTTGGGATGCTGTGTCTCCCTCTGTCTGCCCCTCCCCTGCTTGCACTCTGTCTCTCGCATTGTCTCAAAAATAAGTAAACATTTAAAAAAAAAAAAAAAAACTGAAATGAGAGAAATGAGAGACAGATAAAGAGAAACAAAGTAAGACCCTCCTCCTGAGAAGAGGTACCAGCAAACTGCCACCTGCTCCTGGGGCCACCCGGACAGGCACCAGCCCCAGCTCAGGTGCAGGCCACTTACCCAGCATGAGCAGCACTTTCTGCAGCTCCCCTTGCCTGGCGGAGAAATATAGCTGCTTCGGATGGAAGCGAAGCTTCTTGGGTCTGCGGGGAAAGTGTGGGACAGCTGTGACCCCCAGGCGACCCCACCCTGGCTCCTGGCCCACCTGCTGCCACACACACACATGCATAGGAAGCTGCAGGATGGGAAGACCTGGATGACGTACACCTGCTGATGCCCCAGGGTCAAGGGCACCAAACTCACCAGGCTCAGGCATCTCCCAGTAAAAACAACAAAAATGAGCAACTATCTTCTTCATCCACATCACACCTGGCCCAGCCTGCCCCCTTCAGCAGTACAAAGTCTGGGCCTGGTGAGTGGGGCAGGGGAACACAACAGTCACCAGAACACCAGGACCACAGACGAGGGCTAGACACTAACAAAGCTGAAGTTACGGGGGACCTGGCGATGTGTCCCAACACCTGAGCTTTCCTCAAAGCAAGAGTAATGAGATGCATGCCCTTTCCAGCACAGGCACGCTTCCCCAGGGGAGGACACCGGCCTGGTTCCTAGGTCACAGACTCAGGGTGCTCCTACAGGGCTGTGCTGTCTGGGAGTTGATCTGTAAGCCTGAATGACCACTTGATTCAACCCTTCATTTCACAGATGAGGAACCAGTCAAGTGGAATTTGCTCCAATGTCCCGAGGTCAATGCCAAGGGTTAACAACATCCAGGGGAAACATTTGTAAAAGCCTCACCACGACTGTCCTCACTTACGACTTTAAGGATGTCACCTTTTGCTCTTAGTATATTGAACAGCTTGCAATAATTTCCTGAAACAGTATAAAAATATGTGAATTGTCCTGATGAACACCATCAATCAAAAAGCTGATCGATGTTACCAGGACCTCCTTGGGAATGCCCCATGACCCCATGGGGATGCCCTGTGACCCTCAGATGGTACCCTACTGGATGCAGACACCTAGGAAGTGCAGCCACGGCAGTACTGGAAGCAGTGGGGGATTTAAAGATGTGCGCGCAAATGGCCCAGTGGCTGACACAGAGGGAAGAAAATCTGTAGGAAGGAGCGTCCAGATGTGCAGATGTCAGTGGGTCAGGCCCTGAGCCATCTGAAAATACAAACTGATTCTTACTTTTCCGAGTCTAGAGCGATCAGAGCACTTTCCAAGGTCTCCTTCCCTGGTCCCTGGGAAAGGCCAGGGGCCGGCTTCACCAGCCCCACAGGCCCTGTGGGGTCGAAGCCCTCGGCTGCCTGGGGGGCCGTACTCTGTGGCTTGCCGTCCTCCAAGAGCGATGGTCCAGCAGTGCTTCGAGGGTAGGAAACAGACAACATGCTGAATGTTAGACATGTGAAAAACTCCGCTTCTTGTGGAAACCAACGAAAACACAGAACATGATTCACTCAGACCCTTCTAGCTATGCTGCTCTCTGAGCATGAAAATGACTTCAGACTCACTTTCTATTTAGTTCCTTGGATCAAAGAGCCCAATTCAAGGGCAAATTCCCAGAAAAAAGTGACATTCAAAGCAAGGGAAACTTCTCCAGGGCTTCCAGGACCACGTTCAAGTTTGCTTTTGTGAATGAGCTTCAGGTTGGATCTATCAAACCCCACCGCTCTCCCCAGGGGGCAAAAATTCCCCTGGAAGTCTGATTCAAAGTATGTTAAATTTATACATTAGCAAAAAGAAGAACAAGAAGAAACTGCCCTCCTCCCAATATTCATTTTGATACATCTACAATTCAAGTCTCTTTTATTTTTTTTTTTAAATGTTTATTTATTTTTGAGACAGAGACAGACCATGAACAGGGGAGGGTCAGAGAGAGTGGGAGACACAGAATCCAAAGCAGGCTCCAGGCTCCGAGCTTGTCAGCCCAGAGCCCGATGCGGGGCCTGAACTCACGGACCGCGAGATCATGACCTGAGCCGAAGTCGGACGCTTAACCGACTGAGCCACCCAGGCGCGCCCCCAAGTCTCTTTTAAATGACCCTCAACAAAGTTTCACTTTTCTCTGTATCAGTGTAATATCTGTCATATTACATACTCCCAAAATGAACCATTCCCTTAAAAAAATTCTTTTCTGGTTACCTAGTGCCTTCAAAATACAATTTAGTAATAACCTGTAGCAGCTGGAGCTATTGTTTCATATTATACCCATGTGTGACACATGTATGGATGTGTATGGACACACGGAGGGACACAAACGTGTATAAGCACATATGGGGCACGGACGCAGACGTGTGCATACACACATGCGCAAGGGCGCAGACACACACACAGACGTGCAGGGGTACAGATGTGTACAGACACACACAGCAGTTAGCACTCAGAGACACACACGTTTCCAGGAGAGCTGCCCAAGGCTCTGCTGGGCACGTACCTGCCTGTGGTGGTGTCGGCCCTGCCCTCCGCCAAGGAGCTTTTGTCCTGCCCAGGGGCCAGTGTCACGGTAGAGGTTGTGTCCGCTTTTGCGATGGTCACCTCTTTGGCCTTGGAGATCTCCTCCCCACAGTGGGGACAATAGCTGGCATTATTGACTCGAGAGGCACAGTCTTTGTGGAAACGGTGAGAGATGCTGCTCTCAGGCTGACATTCCATAAAATTACCCTAGAAATGGGAAGATGAAAAATTATTTTTTAAAATTAGGGCTAACACGCATAAAAGTAAACACAGTGCTCCTGAGCCTGCACATGGCATGGGTGTGCCCAGAGGCCAGTCGGGGCCCCCAGTTCCTGGCTATGTAAGTGGGAGACCTGCATCCTACAGCCCTGCTGAAGCGGGGAGGTCACCTGACTGCCCCCCGCACCTCCAAGGGCCACGGCCTCACCCTCCAGCAGTTCTAACCAGAGGAGGGAGGCCCCGAAAGACCAGGCCCCAAGAAGGACCCCTGGAGTACAATCCAGGAACAGAATCGTGGAACAGAACATCGGGAAAACGGTGCTCTGCAGAGATTACCCAGCACCACCATGGGGGCACTTCAGGAAAACCCCTGATGGCCTCAAAAGGACTCTCGCTGGCACCAAGGAAGGTAACCCTCCAGTAGCATGAGAAGCAATGAGAGCAGGGCACTCTTGCCAGGAGCTAAGGGTCAATGGACATAGAGAAGCAGTGTCCCTCTTTTCCTTAGCAGAAGCAACAAAGGACACTGAAGACAAGGAAGGGCACACAGATGTGAAACCCAAAGAGCAGCCACTGTAAAGAAGCTCCTGGCCCAAGTGGGCGTCTCAGCCACGGGCCAAGTGAACCACAGGGCTCCTCGCCTTCATCCAGGCACCGTAGGCACCAGTGGGCACAGGTGTGTATGGAACGAACAAGACCGTAACCACCGAGAGATGAAGGCAAAGCCGAAGGTGAGGCAGGCCCTGTCCAGGAGAAAGGCCGCCGTGTGTTCAGACAAAGTGAACAGGAGGAGAGCGGAGGGTGCCCGGCTCACATGCCCCCACGGTCCCTGGGAGGCCAAAGACTCACAGGCGGCAAAAAGGGAGCGTATGCAGGGAGGGACCCTCCAGGCAGGCCCCCAGATTCAGGAGCTTCGGGAGGCGTTTGCCACAGCTGTCAGCTAGCGGAGGGAGGCAGCGAGCGCTGGTGCCAGGCTGTGTAGCGGGGCACTCGCACGGCTGGCCGCGCACTCACCGCTGTGCAGAAGTAGCCGCAGCCAGGACAGCACTGGTGCTTCACCATCCGGCCCCGGTGGTCTTCACACAGCACCAAGAGCGGCGCTTTGCTGGATGGGCGCATCAGCTCGTGCTTGACCACGCTGTTGGTGCACCTGCCCAGCTGCAATCAGACAGGACCAGGGTCAGCGACAGGGCCTTCGGGGAGGAGTCTGGCAGGTGTGAGTCCAAGGCAGACTCTGAGGGCTCCCGCGTAGGGCTGGAAATGCAGAGGGCAGGCAGGGCTCCATCCTCTGCACATCCGCCAGAACAGAACAGTGAGCTTGATGACTGGCCACACACACAGTGTCCGTGGAGTGGGTGGTTAACTTGCCAAAACGAGGAAAAAGTCTTGGGCAAGTTGGGGGCTGGGCCAGGTACTGAGGAAAAATGGGACTTACGCCAGGCCGGATGGAAAGGATGTTGTGGGTCAGTAATGGGACCTCAATGCGAATCCACAGAACCTACAAGCAGTCATGATGGCCAGAGCAAAACACCAGAGAAAGGGCTACTGCACAGACGACGGGCCGAACGTGGCCCAGGTGCACCCCCGTAGCAGCCCACCTCAGCCTCCGAGGAGACACCCATGCCCTGCCCAGCGACTGCTCAGCTGACCAGGCCGCCCCACAGCAAGGCCCAGACCCTCCTTCCCCGACCGACATGTGCCCGAGTGGGGGAAGCAGAGACAAAGCACAGACACCAAAGCAAAGAAGCGGAAATCAGAAGCAGTCTGGGGAGTACAAGCCGGGGCAGAAGAAGAGTGTGCAAGAAACTCACCGGCGCCCCTAGAGAAACAGACCTTGTGTCCGTTCTCACATTGGAACAGGACACTATGAAGGAAGACGCATGCTCAGGGAACAAGAGTGAGCTCTCAGAAATCAGAAAAGGTAGAAGAAATGGAAATTTCCACAGAACTGGTGGAAGACAGATGGGAATTTTGCAAAACTAAAGCAGAAAGACAAAAATGTGGAAAATAGAAGAAAACTGGAAGCTCCATCTAGGAGACCTAAAATAAAGGGAAAACAGAGAAAAGAAAAGGATCAATGAACAAGGGCAACAGGTTTCCAGCACGAAGGGCACGCGTGTCCCTTCTACAGGGAGCCAGTGGCAGCCCAGGACAGTGGTACGCCCAGAGGAGATGGCCTAACCGCCAGCAAGGACTGCACGGGCCCCGCACAGCAACAACCCAAACGAAGAGGAGTGATTTCAACAGAAAAAGGAAACCGTGTCCAACCTAGACTTCTGTCCTGAAATGAAGCATTTCCAGGATACAGAGTCTCCGATATTTATCTCCCAAGCCACCTTTCGTAAGAAGCTACTGAAGGTTATGCACCACCAAGATGAGAAAGCTATGACCCAGAGAAACTGGATATGCTGAAAACACCTATAGAAATGTGTAATTCTATCACTCTAGGACTGAATTTAGAATGGGTACAAAGACAATGAAAAATGAGAAAATTATTAACTCTGAGAAACATAAAATGTTGAGGAGGAGAATGAATGTATTCCAAGCACACTGCTGGCTCAGTTGTGAACGTTGCCATCGTGTGTTATGAAAACCACGAATACCGTTTTAACCAAAATTGAGGATAGAACGCAGACTGCAGGTGGGGCGATGAGAAAGAAGAATTAATTAAAAGGTGAGCACCTCTTCCCCACTCAGAAACCAGCAGGCAGTGTCTCCTAAGGAGAGGGTCAAGGAATGACAGCAGAAAGTGAGTCATGTAAAATTATGGAGAAAAACACAAGGAAAAATTAAAAGAAGTCACAGTGGCTGCCCCAGGGGAGGGAGACCGGGAGAGCCACAGCAAAGAGGTGGCACAAACACACATCAGGAGCTCTGCGACGGACACACAGTTAAGCAGACACCTGACAACATCACGGACATTTACGGTTGTCACGAGATGAGATGTTGCTAAACACCCACCCCACACAGCACAGACCCGCACAGAGACTCATCTGGCCCACAGCAGCAGTGGTGCTATGGCAGAGGGACTCTGCTCAGGAGTCTGAGCACAGGACCAGGAGCCAGAGCAGGCGGCACGAGCAGACTGGGAATGTTAGGAAAGTCAAATGAAGATGCTAGAAATAACAAAATACGGAAACAGATGAATGCATTTGACTGGCTCATGAGTATGTATACTCAACAAGGAAGAAAAAGTCACTGAATGGAAAAAGGTCAATGTAATTAACCCAAACCTAAAATAGAAACAGCAAAAAGAGCAGAGCACCCACCAGCTGAGCCAATGTCAGATAACCTAGCACGCATGATGAGAGGGCCAGAAACAGGAGGGCAGGCTGGCCGAGAAGCACAGGGCTGCCAGGTGAGGAGGCTCTGGGACGAGCAGGTGCCAGATCAGAGTCCAAGAGGCTCAGAGAAAGCAAAGGAGTATAAACACTGAAAGAGAAAAACAAAACAAAAGAGCAAAACCATCCCACCCAGGCCCAAAGACAAAGAGAAAACCTCGGAGCAGCCAAAGAAAAACACCACAAGCAAAGGAACAGAAGTCTGAAGACGGCCAGCTTCTCGTGAGGAGCCAGGGAACACGGCACGGGAGCGGCATGTGTGGGTCCTGACAGTTCTCCGCCCATGAAAACCTCCCCCAAATGAAGGCAAGAAACAGATATTCTCAGGCACACAGAAGGGAGAGAACTCACTGTCGCCGCAGACCTGCGCCATGGGATGGCTGCAATGGCAGGGTCCCGGACACCGTCTAAACAGAGGGAGAGCGCTGCCTGCATAGGGGCTAAATGAAGGTCAACCAGAGACTACTTTTATGTTTAATCAGTCTGAAAGATAATTATTTAAAGAAAAATAACAGCAATGTACTGCGGGTTTTTAGCATATATGAAATTAAAACATACACCAAAAGATGGGAGGGAGGATTTGGAACCATGTCACTGTAAGATTCTCACACCACATCAAATGGTGTGGCATCAGGCAGAGGTTAGAGATGCAGCCTGGAAACCCAGGGCAATCACTGCGAACATCACAGAGCCAATGGTGGGATAAACTGCAATCATAAAAAAATTCAATCCAAAAGGCAGAAAATAGAGAAAAATGAGTAGCGGATGACATAAATCTTAACACCATTAAGATGTTAGGGGCACCTGGGTGGCTCAGTCAGTTAAGCGTCCGACTCTTCAGCTCAGGTCACAATCTCGCAGTTCTTGAGCTCAAGCCTCACATCAGACTCTGCACCGACAGCATAGAGCCTGCTTGGGATTCTCTCTCTCCCACCCACCCCTCCCTCTGCCCCTCCTGCACTCTAAATAAATAAATAACTAAAAACAAAGACTGATCATATATACAAGAGTAAAACCCTACTACACACTAAAGAAATCCACTTTAAATTTAAAGACAAAGACAGGTGAAAAGTAAAGGACAGGGCATGTGCCCTGCAAACACTCATGAGAGGAAAGCCAGGGTGGTTACGTTAGTATCAGACAAGTGAGATCTCGGCAGACGTGCTTCCACGGGGCTGCAGAGGGACACTGCCGAGGGACATATGTGCACGCAGCAACAGGGTTCAACACACAAGAAGCCACACCAATGGGTCCAGAAGGAGAAACCCACAACTGTGGCTGAAGAATCCACACTTGTCCCTCGGCAACAGAACCGATGGACAGAGTCGGCAAAGCACAGAAGACCTGAACAGCAGGTTCCTGACAGCACAGCAACAGTGGTCACATGATTGTATGCATTTGTCAACATTCAGAAATACACACAAAAAGGGGACTTTTACCATGTGCAGTGTGCTTCCATAAAGCTGCCTGACAAGTAAAAAAGACAAATGAGCTTGTTTTGGGAAGGACTGCTAGCAACTAAATAAAGACACGCAGACCACCCAGACAAAAACAATTTTTGGGAAAACAGCAGTGGCCTAAGAATTTCCTGGAATCCCACATAAAACTGAGCAACTAGACTGCAAAGCCACAAGTCACAGACTTATTTACTACAACTAAAGCAAGCTACCACAGCTGCAAGACGCGAACGTCTGGAAGCAGACACAGACCCTGTTTAGCTACAAGACGTGTGTGATGCTGGTGTTGGGACAGGAAGAGAAGAAAGACCAAGGCAGTGTCTCTGGGAAGCAGGGAGGACTAGGGGAGGGCAGGCTGAGACCTGGGGCCAGTATGCTGCAGCTTCCAGAAACTCTCAAAGCCCACCACCAGGACTCCTGCCTGCCCAAGGCACAAGGACATCAGGGAACAGGTTGGGGACAAGAGGATGAAAGAGATAAAGCCAGTGCTTCTCATAATCTTTGGTTTCAGGGTTCTTTGTGTTCGTGCACTATTAAAAACTATCAAGGGTCCCAGGATGCTTGAGCAGCTTAGTCGGTTAGTATCTGACTTTAGCTCAGGTCATGGTATCATGGTTTGCAGGTTCAAGCCCCCCATCGGGCTCTGTGTTGTCAGCTGGGAGCCTGGAGCCTGCTTCATATTCTGTGTCTCCCTCTCTCTCTGCCCTTCCCCCACTCGCGCACGCACGCTCTCTCTCTCAAAAGTAAGCAAGCATTAAAAAAACAAACTATTAAGGGTCCCAAAGACCTTTTGTCCAGGTGGGGTATATCTGTTGACATTTTGCCACTGGAGAAATTAAAAAATAATTTTAAATTTTAATTTATTTAAAAATAGCAATAAACCTATCACGTTAACATAAAGAACATTTTAGTGACAAGAGCGGCGCTGTTCTATATTGTCTGTAAAACTCTTTGAATACCCGGCTTAATAAGAGAGCTGGGCTCTCCATCCACTTCTGCACTCAGAGCAGCTACACCAAACTCTACAAGGGTAGTTTCATAAATGCTTTGTTGTTATGTGAGCTCTCAAACCACTGTCCACACGGTTTCAGTACTATTACGTTAAAATACACCATGTTGCACTTCGGACGACTCTGTAACACTATGGAAATTATGAGTTCCAGGAGTTAAACAGAGATTCTCAATGCATAAAATGCCAGCATATACTTTGTGAAAAAGATCAGTGAAAAGACACATAACTTTTTATTATCATTATGAAAATAGTCTTGACCTTCCAACTCCACAAAAGAGTTCAGCACAGAGAGGTCCCACACACCCATGCCAAAGATGGGGCAATCTGAGCTTCAAGAATAATTACAACGCATAGAATTAAAACCCGTCGAATATGTTTAAATACATACATTCATTAACAATATTATAAAAGAAAGAACTGGTCAACCTCAGATGACCAAGACCAAATTTACGATGTGAAGAGTGGGAAGAAACAGAGAAGGGCTCTCAGGACCCTGCGATCCTCTAGGAGATGTCTGCTGGGGGATGGAACAGATGGGAAGATAGGCCCCTCTACACCACTACCCTAACTGACAAATGAACAACATAGGACAGACAGACCATGGCCGTGCTGAAACCTCTGAGGAATTAATAAATACAGACATCAAGAGTAAGCAGCTGCTACCATCAGAAAAAGAGACAACCAGACGTTCTGCACGTCTTGTCCCGGTCTAGTCTGTCTCTGTGGCAAGCTGCAGGTGAGCAGGGAGGACACAGGGCCACGGACAGCACTGTGAGTGGGAGGCACAGAGTCCAGTCGAGGCAGCCATGTGGCCCGGGATTGTTCCACAGATAAGTCGGTAGGAAAAGAAAATAAGGGGCATCATAGATAAATTAAAAGGCAAAAGGCCAACGATGTCTCCGAGTTCACGCCGGGCAGAATGAGACTATTCGGAACATGCAGGCAAGGTAAGCACTGTGGAGGGTAGGCTGGGGGTCACTTGGGCCCAGGGCGAGCCCGAACCTTGGTGGCAAGCTACCAGAGTGCTCGCCCTGGACACACTCATTGGGCCAAACATCTGTCTTGTATCATTTTCTGGATCTATGCTTCACTCTACAACAACAAGGTTTACAACACATGGAATACAGAAAAGACCATGAGTCCCTAAGATACTAAAGGAAAGGAGAGGGAGGGAGAAACAACCAAGCCCCTGGGACCATCAGGGTACCAACTCCCCACTATGAAGAATGAGGAAAAACAACAAAAAAGACCACGTGGTTATTTGTTCTGTCCATCGAGTATAGAGTGTGTCTGGGGTGCCAAACAACCTTAGTAGTTTAGATGAGGGACGCTCTCCTGTGCCCAAGGGTCCAGCCAGAAGCTGCAGAGGTATGGCAAGCCTATAAGCCCACCAATTCTACTGTGCTTCTGGGGTCCTGCCTTAGTCCTGTCACTGCAGCGGAAGTGAGCTTGCTTGCTTACTTCGTGGTCCACGCTTTCCGTAGCCATACACTGGTTGTTGGCCAGAGTAGTGATCTCTCGGCTTTTCGGGGTCTCCATTCGGCAGCTGCAGAGGGGCACTTCCTGAAGGCCGTCCGTCTCCACCAAGTCAGGACCATTGGCCAGCCCTAAAGTCACACAGACACACATGAGCGTCACTAATAACACAGTGCATTCCCAGACGGGCGTTCACTATACTCAGTGGCACAAAGTCCCCACCTCAACACGCAGTCTAGAAAGTGAACAATTACATAGTCTTTGCAGAAACCTCACGTGGAAGGAAATAAAACAACGCCAATTACTTGCCAGCACGAGCAGCACCCCACAGCAGGAAGGCCCACCTGCGGGTGGAGTGCCCACTGCTGGCGGGGCAGGGCGGGAACCTCTCCCACCAGCATAGCACCTGCCAGGCCCCTAAGGATTCCTTGCTAATCCATGTTCTCAGGAGCCAGGACCTAAGTTCAGAGAAAGACTATACCTTCCTCGGCTACTCCTATATCTTTTGGTTTTCACACAAAAAAGCATACGATACGTGTTGAGACCTTGTTTTCCTCACTTGGTTTTAGAATTGCTGCCACAGAAACAAACATTCAATTCCATTTGGGAGGGTTTCTTTTCCATGTAGGACACTTATCGGACCGAGGAGGGAGGAGCTGAGGGAGGCTGGGCCAGTGGTGAGAGTACTGATGAGGGCAGCACTTCTCATCCCCAATTCACGGGGAAGACACTAGATGAGCAGTGCTTGGGGGGGGGGGGGGGGGGAAGGGGGGCCACAGCCCACATCTGAGCGCAGCCAGAGCCAGGCCGGCCTCGGGGGTGGAGTGCAGGCAGACCCCTCACTCCGACCCGGCTACAAGGTCTGGCTGCTTCCACAGGAAGACACATTTCGAGTTCTCTTCTTGTGAGACAGCCAAAGAAGAAAAATGGCCTCTTACTGCCATACCTCAGAGCAGGCCCACGTGGGGTTGGAGGACATGCCCTCACTGCCTCACTACCCCTGCGTGTAATCCAAGGCTGGCCCTTACCAGGAGAGTCAGGATGCAGGTCTTCCACCACTGGCCAAGTGTCTGGGTCACCTACACTCCAAGACCATGACACCTGTCGTTCGTGAGGAGAGGACACAGGCAAACGGCGAACTAGAACTAACGTTAGAACCGCTACAAGTTTAAAACTGGGAGCGCCCTGGCGGAGACCCTGCTCGGCAACTAGGTTTTCAAATGAGGAAGACACAGGCGGTGCAGGGGCCCAGCCAGCACCGCTGAGAAGGCCGAGGGTGGGGTGAAGACCAGGCCTTCGGATTTAGTTTTCCATACACATGGACAAGAGAGCAGTGGTTCAGATGCCTCCTGAACGTGGGATGTGCTCCTGTCTCCAGCAGTGGGAGCCACCAGGGGTAGCAGGTGAATGGCTCAAGAGAACCCCACCAGGGTACCCACTCCCACTGAGCTCTGGCTCCCGCCAAAATCCCATCACCCACGTCTGGCTTCCCCCTCCCATCACCTGCTGGGACCACAATGTCACTCAACCTCAACTCGGCAGAAAGGGCAGCAAAGATGCCTAGAGAGACATGCAGGCAGTGAATTCTGATGGGAAATACTCTCCACGCTCAAGCCTGGGCCATCTGGACCCATGACCCAGAACCATCACCTGCCCTCCCTCTGCACCTGTCACAGAGCACGCCCCCTGACCCCAGGCCTCCAGGGAGCCTGAGGCACTCAGTCCCTCCAGTCCAGCCTCAGGCTCCACAACTGCCTCCCTCGAGTGTCCAAAACTCAGGCTCTAAAATAAATGTACACTTGGGGCGCCTGGGTGGCTCAGTCGGTTGAGCGTCCGACTTCGGCTCAGGTCACGATCTCGCGGTCCGTGAGTTCGAGCCCCGCGTCGGGCTCTGGGCTGATGGCTCAGAGCCTGGAGCCTGCTTCCGATTCTGTGTCTCCCTCTCTCTCTGCCCCTCCCCCGTTCATGCTTTGTCTCTCTCTGTCTCAAAAATAAATAAACATTAAAAAAAATTTTTTTTTTTTAAATAAAAAATAAAATAAATGTACACATGCAAATGCAACTTGTGTCTTCCATGTGCTGATTCTCTCAACTACAAGTATGACTTTTGAGCAATCACTGACTTATTAGTGAGAAGTTACCAATCATATCAAGTTTAGAAAGTCAACTTACAAAATGTCATGGAATCTCAGGAACCCTCCACTGTCTTCTCCTACTTCTCCAGCTTGGCTCCCACCAGTTTGGCCCTTACTTTTACCAGAAACAGAACATAAGCACACGAACACACAACCTCCCTGCTGGGACAAGCCCAGGTCACTCCACGAGTGAGCGACAGGAATTTCCACTGTGCTCTTCACCTGCCTCCCCACTGGGCCACAGCAGAGGAGCAGTCTGATTAAAGGAAATACTATTTCCAGCTTATATCCAAACCTAACTTCCTGAAACAAACTTAAAATCAGGTTTAGAAAAATGATCCTTCATGTGGAAAGAAAGCACAAGGTGACTATGCTGACAACTTTATGATATTACAGAGATGCTCTCTGCTCCATTTGGTGCAAGAAGAAAGATGGTTTCTCTGACGGACAAGTCTACAACTTGCGTTTTCGGCTAAAGGTGTGATTTCCCACACTAAAGAGGTGATCAAAATTCTTCTAGCATTCAAAACCCTAAAAAGCTAGTTATCTGTCCTCAGAAGACTGACAGGTTAAACCCCAACAGCAGCACATGACCCACAGCTTCACGGTCCACGTGGGGTGTAAATAACTTGGGGATTTCACATTGTAAAGAGATTTTCCAAAATAGTCAGCGATTAGTTACTTTTCACTGATGAAAGACTTTGAAATGGTTCAAGAAGAGGAGGCAGCGGTGGGGAGAAAGCCCTGCACAACCGGGGCGGCTGGCGGGAGAACTCCAGAGCAGCAGGGGGCCGCAGCTGCGCCCACACCCTCACAGCCCAAACCAGCACTAGGTGGACCCTTTGTTTCAGCACAGAACGGACCTGGGCACCAATCACAATCAGAGTCAGAGAAGATGACAAAGCCACACTATTGACAGTTTTAGCACCTGTACATTTCCTGAGTCAGCAGGGCAGGAAGACACCTTTCCATCAGGAGCTCTATGTAAGAACGTGTCTGGCTGACAGAGGGAAATAGAAGCCATGACCACCAACAACCTGATCTTGTGTGAGATGTGTCACTCCAGTGCTGCGGGTGACCAGGCAAACACGCCCCTGAGGGTCCACTCAGCCACCTTTTAGGGATGCAATTAATTAAACATTCCGTTACTACCCACCAGGGGTCATCACGTTAATACAAGGCCTCCCCCAGCAAAAGCAAGATGGTGCCTGGTCTGGTCATGGCACCGACGTTCACCTTCTGCGTGTGAGGGCAGCGTCCCCTTGACACGGAGATCCAGAGAGTCCAGAGAAACTTCCATGTACCCCGTGCTGTCTCCTGGTGCCGTCTGCTCTGTGCTTCCTGAAGATGACGTATATGCTTCAGAACCTGCATTCAAAACAGACTCGTGAAACACTGCACCGGGGCCACGCCTCTCCCGTAGAGACCACAGAGAATGCTGATTAACCCATTCAAGACAACAAACTCAAACCCAACCACTGCCCAGGCCACTGAAGCCTCATTATCATTTTCTTTCCTGTGCATCCTTCTGCTAATTCCCCATGTCCACAGACTGTTCATGGGAGGAGGGGGAGCTGTATCAAGAAAAATGAGGAACTGACATATGAAAACATCTTTCTCTGGAATTACATCAAGTTAGGTAAAAGCTGATCAAATAATCAAGGAAACAGATAAAAACATAGTAAATAAATGTTCTGTAAATACTACTTTAAAAAAAACAGGAAGAAAAAAAAAAAACAGGGGTGCCTGGGTGGCTCAGTCGGTTGAGCATCCAACTCTTCATTTCAGCTCAGGTCATGATCCCAGGGTTGTGGGATCGAGCCCCGTGTTGGGCTCTGTGCTGAGCGTGGAGTCTGCTTGGGATTCTCTCTCTCCCTCTGCCCCTCCCCTGCTTGCAGTCTCTCTAAGATAAAAATTAAAAAAAAAAAAAAAAAAAAAAAAAGCTTTAAAAATAAAGCACAAAAATCTGATTTGCAGGTGTGAAAGACCAGCTAATAAAAAGGAGCTGAACTACTGACAATAGCCAAAGTGGGGAAAGAGCCCAAATGCCCATCAATGGATGAATGGATAAAGAAGATGTGGCATATATATACACAATGGAGCAGTACCTGGCAATCAAAAAGAATGAAATCTTGGGGCGCCTGGGTGGCTCAGTCGGTTGGGTGTCCGACTTCGGCTCAGGTCATGATCTCACGGTCCGTGAGTTCGAGCCCCGCGTCGGGCTCTGTGCTGACAGCTCGGAGCCTGGAGCCTGTTTCAGATTCTGTGTCCCCCTCTCTCTCTGACCCTCCCCCGTTCATGCTCTGTCTCTCTCTGTCTCAAAAATAAATAAACGTTAAAAAAAAAAAAAATTCAAAAAGAATGAAATCTTGCCATTTGCAACTATGTGGATGGAACTAGAGGTTATTATGCTAAGCGAAATTAGCCAATCAGAGACAGACAAATATCATATGACTTCACTCATATGAGAACTTTAAGACACAGAAGAGATGAACATAAGGAAAGGGAAGCAAAAATAATATAAAAACAGGGAGAGGGACAACACAGAAGAGACTTTTAGATATGGAAAACAAACAGAGGGTTACTGGAGGGGTTGTGGGAGGGGGGATGGGCTAAATGGGTAAGGGCATTAAGGAACCTATCCCTGAAATCACTGTTGCACTATATGCTAACTAACTTGGACGTAAATTTAAAAAAAAAAAAAAAAAAAAAAAAAAGAGTAGCCAAGAAGCCACCCCACGCCGTGTGCAATGTTCCTGGAAAACCTGCCCAACCCCACAGACATCTGAGTTCAGGATTCACAGGGAAAGGACACAGGACTACAGGGACACGTCCACCTGTCAGACACGGTGGTTTATGAAGGGTATCACATACCACAGGGCAAACAATGTGAATGCAATTGAGGAGCCTGTGAAATGAGGGCTAACTAGACTCAGGCTTCCTGTGCCCTCGAGCCAGCCTGTCCACACATCCCCAGAGAGCCCGCGTGGGTCCTTGCCATTGTGAGCGGACTTCACCAGGGAGGCCTGTGGATAGCACGCACCTACACAGGGTAATATCTAAAGCCAGCAAACGGCAGGTGTCCGTATTTCACACCAAGCTTCCGAACATTAGTAACCGATGATATGTCAGTGATCACAAGTAAGTGAGCCATAACTCAGAGCAGTGTGGCATCTGAGGCCTTTGAATGCGTGCCACACTCTGTACCTCGGCTCACTGACAGACAGGAAGAAGCCAACCACGGTGAGAAATCATCACCACAAATCTGAAGAACATGAGTAGTCTGTGCAATCTTAAACACTTTGCAGAAAGAAGGTACAATTCAAATTCCTGTGTGAATAAACATTGAAGCATGCTTCTTACACATCATATCCAAGTCTTGGGGTCTAGCAACGCTTCTGTTCGCCTGCATAAAAGCCACATGGGCTGGTCACCCGCAGCAAAGAGAAGAGGAAACGTGAGTGAAGGAGACGGAGCTCATGGGAGGCTCATGGGCGCCACACACAGCTCTCCTCTGCTCTGGGGGGACAGCGCTGCCTCCCTGCCACCCACTCAACAAACTGACGTGTGCACCGGGGGGCTGGAGACGAACAGCACGAGCCCCTCGGCTCTGGGTGCTGGTGTAAAGAGAAGCAAGCAAATGAAACAGCCCCTACGGCAACTGTCGACAAAGGTTCACAGGGCGACACAGAAAGCTGTCAATTTAAGCAATGAGGCAGAACTGGGCGTCCCCACGCAAAACGAGAGTGGCCCTGCTGCACACCATACACGGCACTAGCTCACAACTTCAAGAAGAAAATACAGGACAAAATCCTTGTGATCTGACTTAGTGAAAGATTTCAGAGATCCTAAAAAGCATGAATTTTAAAAGAAAATAATCGATAAATTAGACCTCCACAAAATTTTTTAAACTTTTACTAGGCGTATGTATTTGCAAAACACGTATATAACAAAAGATCTGTACCTGAAAACTGAAAGAACTCTTGCAAGTCAATGAGAAGGTGTACAATCTGATTTTTAAATGAGGAAAGGAGAGAAACCTTGACAAAGGAAGGTACACAGGGCCACGGTGAGCCACCTCACTACTCACTGGCTAAACACAAAGTGAAGGCGCAGGGAGGCCCGCAGAGCCCCAGCAGCGCCGGGACTGAAGAGGCCCGGCCACGACAAGGGTGGCAAGGACACGGAGGGGAGGAGCTCTCATGCTGCTGTGGGAACATAAAAGAGAGCAGTATTCAGGTTTCTTACTGAAAACCGTCCGGTATTTACCTAAAAAATTAGACATACAGCATATAACTTAGGCATTCCACTCCTAAATATTTACCCAAGATAAACGAAGGCATCTGTTTAATGACGATCATAGACAAATGTTCGTAGCAGTTTTATTCGGAAGAAGCAAAAACCGGAAAGAGCCCAAATGTCCATCGACAGGTGAGGGATAAACCACAGGACAGCCACACCACGGCCAACTTTCCACCGGTACTGCAACATGGAGGACTCAAAAAGTAATGCACAAAGAAGCCACTGGGGAAAGGGTCCCTACCCGATGATCCACTCAAACAGAGCCCTAGACAGTGCTAACCAATGTGCATGCAGAGCACGGAGGAGAGAGCCCAGGGACAGGAAGGGCTGGCTGGGAAGAGGGAAAGGCCACCAAGTGACAGCAAGGCATTCACTTCAGGGTCTGTACTGGAGGTCTCAGGGTCATACACGTGCGTGAAAAGTCACCACCTTACACATGAATTACATACACTCTATCACAAGCGACAAATCTTGGGCAAAAAAGCTGTAAGAAGTGACCTTTGGCCCACTAGGCCTGCTCACCTTCTGGATTTCAGGGTCATTTCGTTCCCTGATCCTCTTTTAACAAAATTATTGCCAGAACAGGGGAATGGGACCAAAGGGTCAAAAGCCACTGTGTGGACCCGGGCTGACACTGCCTGCACCCGACACCGAGGGTAGACACAGTAACCATAACAATGTTCACAAGCCACAGATTGTGGGACACACAGGGAAGGAGATGAATGACCCCCATGAGCCCAACATTCAACAACGGAGCCAGCATCAAGGGAGGTTGGCCAGAAGGAAGCCACCTGAGGATCCCCTGAGTGCCTGTAACAAGGTCCAGATATTCTCCCCCTTAGAACAGTGGAGCCCTTTTTCTAATGAAATCCTATGTAGAAGCCCCATCCCCACCCCAGGCCAGCTTCCTGTGGCCCCACCGCCACCCAGAGTGTCTGCAAGTGTGGACACCACGTTTACCCAGGATACTGCTTTGCTTCTTTTTATTTCTCCGCCTCCGTTTCCTAGCAGGCTTGATCCAGGGGCTGTCAGGCTTCCCTTTCCTCTTGAGAAACTTCTTCTTGATACTGGATTCAGAACTCTGAGAACCAAAGGGGCGGGAATAGAAAAAGCAAAGCATGAGAGCTCCTGAAAGCAAAAGGTACCAGAAGTTTTGTTTTCTTGCAAAACAGAATACCTACTATATCCTGATTCTTCAACTGGAAGATTAATTTCACTTCCAGACATTTTTCTGATCTCATTCTTAAAAATACTCATGTTTTCCCCTAAATCACTCTAAGTTGTTATTTTACAGACCAAAAAAAAAAAAAAAAAAAAGGGAAGACCAAAAGGAAGACCAAGAACATTTAAATGGAATTTATAAATCTTATTCGAATTTGGCACAAAAAAGAATGAGGAGGTTCTACTCAGGAACTAAATAAATAACCTCTCAGTGAGCAAATCCACTTTTACTTTATGCATCCATTCGTTCTGCTTGTGAGAAAAGAAACACTCAAGGCCTCAATTTGCTTCAGAATCTATGTCCACGTTAATTATCTACATGGAGGACAAGGAAAGAAGTTATAATTAATTCGTAATATTTTAAGATTTTTATGACTACCTATTTCTAAAGTCTGGATGCAGAAAGGCATCTAATGACCACGAATCCGAAACAAACCCACAGAACTGCCACCCGTCACCGGTCTAATGCGAGGACCTCACATCCCTGCTCACTACGGACACACAGAGGAGCTGGAAAAGACCGTTCCAAAGACAGAGGAGCACGCGGGCCCTTCCGGCCACCCGGTGCCCGATGCCTGGCTCTGACCACGGCGGGCCAGCAGCACACACAGGACCCCTGTGCCACATCACAAGCGGCCCGATGCAGCCTGTGCTCCATCCCCTCTGCCTCACCCCCGCCCCCCCCTTACCGCCAAACTTCAGACCCAACTTCCGCAAGCACTACCCCCAAGCTCACTGTTGCTTTCAACCCGCCATTCCAGAGAAACGAAGGCTTATCGCCAAACCCAATCATCCCTCCCAGGTCCCCTTCTCGTGACACACTGACGCCAGTGGCCGCCGTCGCCCTCTTGAAAGCATTTCTCAGCTCACGTGACCCTCCCCAGTCTCACATCAACTCCTCCTTCTCCGCCTAACGTGTACCTGTCGGGTGCTTCCCAGGCCCCATCCTAGGGCTCGTGCTCTCCCCCATTTCCAAGCCCTCGCCCCTCCGTTCCCACAGACCCAGCGCCCCCGCCCTCTGGCCCCTCACCTGCATGTGACACCCAGCCCACAGAAGGTTCTGCCGCTCCACCTCAGACACCTCAGATCCTTCCTTCCCCCTCACACTGGTCACCGGGCAGAATCACGGCCGCGGTCCTCGCTGTCCGCTCCTCCCCAGTCCCGCCACCCCTCGCACCAGAGCCCCGACCTCCGCCCGGATGGCCGCCTGGCCCGGACCGTCCCATGAGTGCCCGTGCCAGGCCTTTGGCTCTCTGCTCAGCGGTCATTCTCACGCTCCTCGCCAAGGTCTGGGACCTGAGTCACAGGCCCTGATTCCAAGCACACACTCCCCAACGACGGCCGGACTACAGAGCTTCTTGCTTTACTCTGCCACCACACACAGATGAGAGCGCAGGGCTGGGGTTACCAGATCGGACTCGTCTCCATCCTCGTCCTCCTCCCCGGTGCCGGCCGATTCCTGCTCCTCTTCAGACTCGCCGTCCGTCTGGTCAGCCACACAACGAGCCAGAAAGAAAATACAACCGATGAGACCCTTCGGTGGAGGGGACTCCATAAAAATACATTGCCAGACACCCGGGCGGTCAGCGCCGGAGACGCATGCGTGCAGGCGGGGTGGGGCAAACACAAGTGCCGTGGCCACAACGTGCCCGGGGCCCGGGGCCCACTCCCTGCTCGAGAGCCCCATCCCAGGCGGGCTGCCCCTTCGCTCTATTTCTGTACTGATCAGAAGGCAGCTCCCCCGGCACGTAAGAGACCATCAGCTGTACGTCTAAGATCAGTGCACTCGGTGCGTTTTATGTGGAGCAGAATTCAATTAAAAAGTAATAAAACAAGGGCGCCTGGGAGGCTCGGCCTTTTACGCGTCCGCAACTTCGGCTCGGGTCACGATCTCACGGTTTGTGGGTTCGAGCCACGCGTCCGGCTCTGTGCCGACAGCTCGGGGCCCGGAGCCTGCTTCGGATTCTGTGTCTCCCTCTCTCTCTGCCCCTCCCCCGCTCACGCTCTGTGTCTCTCTCAAAAATAAAAGTTTCAAGAAAATGTTTTAAAAAGTCACAAGACACGCACAGTAAAAAGGTTTCCAGAGGCCACAAAATAATACAGCATGCAAAACCCACCCCTGACCCCACCCAAGGTCCAGGGCAGCCCCCAGGGCCATCACACTAGTGCTTCTCACACTCCCTCCGGCCAAGGTTTCGCACAAATGGGCCTGAACACGTAATTTCTTATTCCACAAAATTTCTTATTCCACAAAAAGAGTAACAGGTTTTTCCTCAGACAAGTAAAGCAGGCTTCTGCCTGCTGCCTGGCAGAACACCAAACACAACTTCGTGAATGAAACTTTCTTGCCATTGCAACATGTTTTGGAATTCCTTCTTATCAAAGCAACACAGGTACCTCATTTTTTTCTGCTGTATTTATCTTTTCTATCCACACGGGTAATACACGGACGCAAAGACGCTAAAACGTGTGGGTGCCCTTCGCCCCTTCTCCACCCACTCCGAGGCAGAGATGTGGTCACACACACCCCGGGCCCGGTTCTTCGTGGGGTGGCACACGGTAACTTTCCCGTCCCCTAATCGACAGGCCCCCTCGGCGGCTTCGCAACGAGGCTGCGTTCTACACAAGCCGAGCTCCTCCGGGACAAACCTACGGACACGTGCTGCTCTCCGCAGACGTGCGGTTCCCAAACTGCTGCCACCGGCAGTGCCCGCGGAGGTACCACGAGCCCCCCGGAGGGGTGGTGTGGTCACTTTGGTCTCCGTTCCCCAAGGACACAAGGAGCTGAGCAAGACGTCTCCCACAGCTTCACATACTTTCCTATTTCTTGCACTTTGTCTCGTGTGACCAAATCCTCAGTCCAAACTGCGTCCTTGCCTCCTCACTCATCAGTAGGAGCTACACACATAAAAGACAGCAATCCTCCGTCTGTTAAATAGGTGTACGCATTTGCCCTATCAAGTCACGCTTTGCTTCTGGTATTTCTTATTCCACAAAAATGTCGAGACTTTATCTGGCCACTCAAACCTGCCCATCTTTCCCTTTGTGGGTTCTGGGTTTGTGTCTCCCACCAGAAGGCCTTCTTCATTTGAAACGAAAATATAATTTCTAACATTTTCTTCCACAGTTCAATATTTTATGTTGACACCTCAAATCTTCTGTACTTTACTTTTCAAAACAACAGCTTTACTGAGATATAATTTACCTACCCTAAAAGTCACGCTTTTCAAGTACAAAATTCAGTGGTTGTCAGCATCCTGAGTTGTGCAGCCATCGCCACGATTCCAGAATGGAGGTAATATTTGCTATGTGCCATGATGTAAAAAGCCCACCTCTACTTTTTCCCCCGAAAGATCAATTGTCCCAATGACGCTTACTGAAAAGTTCATGATCCCTTGACCACAAACTAAAAACCTCATCCTTACAGCACACTACATTTTCACGTACAAACGGGTTTGTCACGGATTTCCTGTTCCGCTCACTCAATGCTTTCCCATTTCTGCAAAAATCCCCGTGTAATCACTCTCCAGTAGTTGTCACTGCCGTTCCCTCTCCCTGGGCTTGCTGCACACAATTCCCATAACAGCTGTTTTACAGAAACTGCTGTTCAGGTTTTGATGAGAATTACCCTGGACTTCTATGTGAAGTGGGGAGGATGAAGCAACAATCTTCTCATTCAGACAAGTATGGGTTTTGGCTCATATGAAAAACAGGTCTTCCCTCAGACAAAAAATGAATCTTCACTCAGCAAACAATGGGTTTTCCCTCAAACAACTGGCCTTTCCCCCAACCAATGGGTCTACACTCAGACCAACAATAGGTTTACAATCACACATTTAACAGGTCTTCACTCACACAATGGGTCTTCACTCAGAAAAAGAGTTTGAGTCTTCACTCACACAAGTAACAGGTCTTCTCTCGGAAAAGTAGTGGGTATTCACTTGGACAAGTGACAGGTCTTCACTCAGACAAACAGTGTTACCTGAGACAAGTAGTAACAAGTCTTCCCTCAGAAAAACAATGGGTCTTCTCTCAGACAAACAAGGGGTCATCCCTCACTCAAGCAAAGGGTCGTCCCTCAGACAAACCATGTGTCTTCCCGCAGCAAGTAACAGGTTTTTCCCCAGACAAGTAAAGGGTCTTCCCCCAGACAAGGAGAGAGTCTGCTCCCAGACAAATCATGGGTCTTCACTCAGACCAACAGGTCCTCCCTCTGAGAATCCATGGGTTTCCCTCAGACAAGTAACACATCTTCCCTCAGACGAGGAAGAAGTCATCGTCAGACAAGTAACAGGTCTTCCCTCAAACACTGGTTCCTTCCCAAATAATGGGTCTTCCCTCAGACAAGTAAAGGGTCCTTTCTCAGACAAACAATGGGACTTCCCTCAGCAGGTAACAGGTTTTCTTTCCCTCAGACAAGTAGAGGGTCTTCCCTCAGAAAAACAACGGGTTTTCCCCCAGATGAGTACAGGGTTTCTCTCAGACAAATCATGGATCTTCAAACAATGGGTTTTCCCTCAGAGAAACCATGGGTTTCCCTCAGACAAGTAACAGGTCTTTCCTCAGACAAACAATGGGTTTTCCCTCAGACAAGGAAAGGGTTTCCTTCAGACAAGTAACAGGTCTTCTCTCAGACAAGCAATAAGTCTTCCCTCCAACAATGAGTCTTGCCTCAGACAAACAACAGGTCTTTGCTCAGAGGAACAAAGAGTCTTCCCTCAGACAAGTAAAGGGTCTTTCCCTAGACAAACAAAAGGTCTTTCCTCAGATACCAAGGGGTCTTTCCTCAGACAAGTAACAGGTCTTCCTTCAGACAAACAATTGAGTCTCTCCTCAGATGAACCACAGGTTCACACAAGTAAAGGGTCGTCCCTCAGACAGACAATGGGTCTTCCCGCAGCAAGTAACAGACTGTTCCTCAGACAAGTAGAGGGTCTTCCCGCAGAAAAACGGGTCTTCCCCCAGACAAGGAGAGGGTCTTCTCTCAGACAAATCACAGGTGTTCTCTCAGACAAGTAATGGGTCTTCCCTCAGACAAGTACCAGGTCTTCCGTCAGACAAGGGTCTTCCTTCAGAGAAGTAACAGGTCTTCCCTCAAAAACTGGTTCCTCCCCCAAACAATAGGTCTTCCCTCAGCAAGTTAACAGGTTTTCCTCAGACAAGGAAAGCTTCTTCCTTCAGACAAGTAACAAGCCCCTCTTCAAACACTGGTTCTTCCCTCAAACACTAACAGGTCTTCCCTCAGAAAAACAACGGGTCTTCCCACAGACAAACAATGAGTCTTTGCTCAGAAAAACAAAGGGTCTTCCCTCAGACTGGTAAAGGGTCCTTCCTTAGACAAGTAAAAGGTCTTTCCTTGGACAAGGAAAGGGTCTTCCCTCAGACAAGTAAAAGGTGTTCCCCCAGACAAGTAAAGGGTCTTCTCTCAGACCAACAATGGGTTTTCCCTCAGACTAAACATGGGTTTCCCTCAGACAGGTAACAGGTCTTCCCTCAGACAAGGAAAGGGTCTCCCTTCAGATAAGTAACAGGTCTTCCTTCAAATACCTAGTTCTTCCCTCAGACGAGTAAAAGGTCTTCTTTCAGACAAGGAAAGGGTCTTCCCTCAAACAAGTAAAGGATCTTTCTTTAGACAAGTAAAAGGTCTTTCCTCAGACAAGTAAAGAGTTGTCTCTCAGACAAACGATGGGTCTTCCCTCACCAGGTAACGGGTTTTCCCTCAGACAGGTAGAGGGTCTTCCCCCAGACAAGTAGAGGGTCTTCTCTCAGACAAACAATGGGTTTTCCCTCAGACAAGTAACAGGTCTTCCCTCAAATACCGGTTCCTCCCGCAGACAAACAATGGGTCTTCCCTCAGACAAGGAAAGGGTTTTTCCTTAGACAAGTAAAAGGTCTTTCCTCAGACCAACAAGGGGTCTTCCCTCAAATAAACAATGGATCTTCCCTCAGACAACAACAGGTCTTTGCTCAGAAAAACAACCGGTCTTCCCTCAGCAAGTAACAGGTCTTCCCTCAAACAATGGATCTTTCCTCAAACAATGGGTCTTTGCTCAGAAAAACAAAGGGTCTTCCCTCAGACAAGTAACAGGTCTTTCCTCTGACAACTAAGGGGTCCTCCCTCAGACAAGTAACAGTTCTTCTCTCAGACAAGGAAAGGGTCTTCCCTCAGATAAGGAAAGGGTCTTCCCTCAGACAAGTAACAGGTCTTTCCTCTGACAACTAAGGGGTCGTCCTCCCTCAGACAAGTAACAGTTCTTCCCTCAGATAAGGAAAGGGTCTTCCTTCAGACAAGTAACAGGTCTTCCCTCAAACACTGGTTCTTCCCCAAACAATGGGTCTTCCCTCAGACAAGTAAAGGATCTTTCCTTAGACAAGTAAAAGGTCTTTCCTCAGACAAACAAGGGTCTTTCCTCAGACAAGTAACAGGTCTTTCCTCTGACAACTAAGGGGTCCTCCCTCAGACAAGTAACAGGTCTTCTCTCAGACAAGGAAAGGGTCTTCCCTCAGATAAGGAAAGGGTCTTCCCTCAGACAAGTAACAGGTCTTCCCTCAAACACTGGTTCTTCCCCAAACAATGGGTCTTCCCTCAGACAAGTAAAGGATCTTTCCTCAGACAAGTAAAAGGTCTTTCCTCAGACAAGTAAAAGGTCGTCTCTCAGACAAACGATGGGTCTTCCCTCAGCAAATAAAAGGTTTTGCCTCAAATAGAGGGTCCTCCCCCAGACAAGTAGAGGGTCTTCCCTCCAACAAACAGTGGGTTTTTCCTGAGACAAACCATGGGTTTCCCTTAGACAAACAACAGGTCTTCCCTCAGACAAGGAAAGAGTCTTCCCTGAGAGAAGTAACAGGTTTTCCCTCAGACAAACAAAGGGTTTTCCCTCACACAAGTAACAGGTCCTCCCTCAAACACCGGTTCTTCCCTCAGACAAACAACGTCTTTGCTCAGAAAAACCAACGGTCTTCCCTCAGACAAGTAACAGGTGTTCCCTCAGACAAACAATGGGGTCTTCACTCCGGCAAGTAAAGAGTCTTCACTCAGACAAACAATGCCTTTTTTCTCAGGAAATTAATAGGTCTTTCTGTGAACCTATGTCTCTTTTTCAACCTCTTTCAGCAAAGTTTCAGTTTTTCTCTTCCAGGTAACAGACATTTCCCATTAAATGTATTACTAAGTACCCTGGTGATATTGAAAACTTACAGTTTTAGGTGGGATCCTATGGTTTTTGTTCTTCAAAGAGTCCTTTTGTTTTAAAGATCCATTGGCAAATATCTTCTTCAAGACAATCCATGTGTGTGTGGATACACAAGATTGGTCAAGTGTTGGCAATTGTTCACTATTACCTATATGTTTGCATAGCCTGACATTTTCTATCTAGAAAAGCTAAAAAATACTCCTAGAAATTACTGGTATTTTTTAAAATGTTTATTTATTTATTTTTGAGGGGTTGGGGAGAAAACACAAGTGGATGAGGGGCACAGAGAGAGGGAGATACAGAATCCAAAGCAGGCTCCAGGCTCAAAGCTCAGAGTCCAACACGGGGCTCGAACTTAGGAACTGTGAGATCATGACCTGAGCCAAAGTCGGACGCTTAATCATCTGAGCCACCCAACCACCCTGGCATTACTGGTATTATTGATATTGCTATCATTACATTTTCTAACTGGCTATTGCAACCACACAAGAAAATGAATGGTTTTAGGTCTTAATTACATGTAAGTTCGACTCACTAGTTATAACGGTTCCTCAGCTGATTTTCTTGAATTCTTTAGACAGATGATTATATTCTTGGCAAACTCTTCTCCTTTGTCCTTTTAAATATTAATGTTTCCTTCTAGTTCTCATCTTATAGCATCACAGCAAGAATGATAAACCACTGCAGTGTTCATGTTAGCGGGGAAAGGACCAATCCCTCCCTCTTTTATTAGAAATGTTTTAAAATGCTCACCACTAAGTAACCTTCCTTGGAAAGACTCTGATATCTTTAGTCAGGTTTATTTAATATAAATTATCTTTATATGCCATTAGGTAGTTTCTATTTTTTTTTTTTTTTTTTTTTTTTTTTTTTTTCCAACGTTTTTTATTTATTTTTGGGACAGAGAGAGACAGAGCATGAACGGGGGAGGGGTAGAGAGAGAGGGAGACACAGAATCGGAAACAGGCTCCAGGCTCCGAGACATCAGCCCAGAGCCCGACGCGGGGCTCGAACTCACAGACCGCGAGATCGTGACCTGGCTGAAGTCGGACGCTTAACCGACTGCGCCACCCAGGCGCCCCAGGTAGTTTCTATTTTTTAAAGATTGAGCAATGAAACTGCCAATTGAAATAGGCAGAATAACAACATAGTCGATTCCAGTTCTTCCGAAACTCATGTAAAGTGGCTACAAAGGAAGCGATAAGCATTACCATATAGGGGTTGTCTGGTAACTGCACGTGTGATGGTTGCAAGAAGTGAAGCACAAGATGAAAACCTGAGGAGACTGGAAAAAAAGTATACCAGCTGGCATGACTGAAGTCTGACGTGGATCAGAGACATCAGTGAGCCAGGAATAGATCATACAGGGTGGGGAAAGGCTCCGCAGGTGGGTGGCAAGCAGGAGACCCTGATGCCACAGGACACGACTCCACTCACCAGGCCCCGTTACGGCCTTGGGCTAGGAGGTAAGGGTCCAGCCCTCCCCTAACCAATGCCCTGAACGACTGCGGCACAAGATAGCCGTGCGACACGTCCTGAGACCGGCTTCCAACCCAAATGACAGGACAGGAATGCCAATCAGATCAGTGACAAGGCAGCCACAGTGGAAAAAGATATGTCGGGAGGGCGCCTGGCGGCTCGGTCTGATTTTGGCTCAGGTCACGATCTCATGGTTCGTGAGTTCGAGCCCCACGTCGGGCTCCCCGTTGGCAGTGTGGAACCTGCTTGGGATGCTCGCTCTCTCTTCTCTCTCTGCCTCTCCCTTGCTCACGCTTTCTCTCTCGCTCAAAATAAATAAACAAATAACTTAAAAAAAAAAAAAGAAAAAAGAAGATATGTTGGCAACACATACAACAGGAGCTTATTTCCTACAAAATGATTTTTAAAAAGGACAACTAACCAGATAAGTGGTTGAGTCCTCAACAGGCACTTCACAAAAAAAGGCATCCAAATGGCAAATAAGCATATGAAAAAGTAGCCAAGCTTCAGGGAAATTCGGGAAATGCAAATCAGAACTGTAACACCACTACACTCTCTGGGCAATACCAAGTCTGTCGAGCCAGGGCGGCAGGACACTCCCGTACGGCAGGCAGGAGAGCTGTGTGGCCGTGCCTACCGCTGCTCCCATAACATGGCAACCCCAGCGTGGGTGTACACCCAGGGACACACGAGAATGCTCACAGCAATGTCATCTGTAATGGTCCCAAACTGGAAACAGCTCAAATATCCATCAACAGTGGAACGGATACATAAATTAGAACAGTCATCCAAAGGAAGACTGTATTGTGGTGGTGCTGGAATGTTCCAGTCTCAGGAACCCTTTGCTCTATTAAAAATTACCGAGAATGACAAAGCACTTCTCTTGATCTAGGTTATGTCTATTAGCATTCACTAGTGTACAAATTTAAACTGGGAAATGTTTAAACCCCGTGTAACTCTGATGAGCAAGAGTTAAAAAGGTAAACAGCATCTTAGCATGATTACAATAATAGTTTTGACCCCATGCACCCTCTAAAAGGATCTGAGACCCCCAGACCACTTTATAATCCACTGTGTGTAACAATGAAAATGAACAGATATAATACTGAGTGAAACAAGCCTCACTCTGAAAAAGACAATCGTGTGCATGACCCCACTGACACAAAGCACAGCAAGGGCAAAGAGAAGGCTGTGGTGACTAGGAGGGCGCACAGGGGAGGCCAGGACAGCCCCGGCCTGTGAGCTGGGTGATAACACACGGGTACAGTCACTCTCATGAGTGAACTATTCCTTGTCACAGTGGCAATCATGAGGTCATCCCCTAAATCCAAGAAACATACATAAAAGGCTGGTTTTTCTCATTAAAGCTGTTAATCTAATAAGTCCTATCAACAGACTCCCTGTCATAAATCAGTGTCTTCTTGGGGGAAGCCCCACCTTCTCTATGATCACTATTATGTGAATATACAGTTGTATCTCACCAATATTGTACTTAAGATTAAAAGTGAATTTGGCCTCAGAAGAAGCTAGCATCCATTCCCCTCGTTCTCTACTTTCTGGAACACTTCACATAAGAACCCTATTACTGTGTATTAGCATTGCCGATCTATTTAGATTTGTTCCTGTCATCCTATTTTGCTTTCCACTTGGCCACACTTTCCTCTTGATTCTGCTTCCACTTGTTTCCTGATTCTTTTTGTTGGCTTGATATCCAGTTAATTTTGTTCCTTTGTATCAATGTGTAGAGTTATTTGCTGTTAGTCAGTGTCTAGATTCTCCCTGGAAGAGGAGAACCTCAATCAAAAACAGAATCCACGGGGTGTCTGGCTGGCTCAGTTGGTGAAGCGTGCGACTTCTGATCTTGGGGATGTGAGTTCGAGCCCCACATGGGATGTAGAGATCACTTAAAAATAAAATCTTAAAAAAGAGAGACAGAGAGAGAATCCAGAAACAGAGTTAACTCCGTATGCCATATGGTGTTCGATAAAGGTGGCATTTCAAATCAACGGGGGAAAGAAACATCAGTCAATAAATGGTGTTGACATCGTGTGGCTAACCATGTTGAGGGAAGCTATGGGACCCTGACCTCACATTTTGTCTAAAAAGCTTTATTGAGATAGAATTTATATACCATAAAATACACCCATTTTGAATGTATCTACCTCATATTTTATCCCAAATCAAATGTATGAGTCAAATATTTATAAAGAATGAGACCAATGAAGTATAAGACAGCTCACATTAACTTATTCAAAATCACCATTAAGAAAGGTCCGCTTATCGTAATTAGAACACAGAACCCAGAAATCATAAAGAGACAGACTAGTAGCCGTGGCTTCTGATACAAGAAAAGAAACTCCCAAAACTCTGAAAGCTGGAGGGACATACTTCACACGTGCCAAAGGCTGTATCTACACAGCACAACACTTTGACTCAAAGTGTAAAAAGACGATCAGCAAAATTATAGATTTCAAACAGGTCATTTTTTCAAGGAACTCACCTGGCACTTCTCTGCCTACCACAAGTTTTAGAAACCTCATCAGATACGACAGCCCATCTTATATAAAGATGGTCCAAAGTCCTCTCCAAAAAGCAGGACACACAGATCAGCAGGATCACACCCATCTGTGACCGCCTGATTCTCAACCCCTCCTGGCCCTCCTCCTCTACTTCATCCCCCTCAGAACTACGAGCATAACGCAGGCCCACAAGTCAGCATCTGCTCAGGAACTGGGTTCTGCCCGGCTCTGCGCCCAGTGCCCCCGGAGACTCTGCCCGGTGCTGAGCTCCGGGGCTGCCTGCACGCAGTGCCCTGTGACCGAGCTGGCGCGCTGCCACCTCCCAGAGCACGTCCTTGGGTGGACACGGAGGAATTGCGTCTGACGAGGACACGCCCGGCACACCAGGATACAGCCGGTGTCAGCGGACTGCACATAACCGCTCCACAGGCCCGGTCGGCAGCCCCGATTGCTCACTCCGACCAGGACAAGAGAGGCCTCCCGGTGTCAGCACCTCCCCTGCAGGAACACCGCACCTGTGGCGCACCTAGGACTTCGCAAGGTCGGTCACGCCAAGGCCAGCGATAAGCCGCCACCACTGGCACGCAGTCTGCCATCAGTGTATTCCTGTCCATCCAGAGCCCAAAGAAGCTCCAGACATTTACTTCAGAGAGTGCTGTACAAGAAGACAAACACTCATCTGATGAAAATAAGGCCGAAACTTCGAGAAATAGAATGCAAAGACCTAAGTCAGAAGAAAACAGGGAAGGGGTGCCAGGGTGGCTCGGTGGGTTGCGCGTCAGACTCTGGATCTCCACTCAGGTCATGATCCCAGGGCCCGGACAGAGCAGGGCCTGCTCAGGATCCTCTCCCTCTCTCCCTCTCTCCCTCTCTCTCAAAATAAATAAACTTTTTAAAAAAGAGAGAGAGAAGAAGAAGGAAACAGGGAAATGACTGGGGCTGAGAGGGCCAGACTGCCCCTCTCAGGACCGTAAGCCCCTCCCTGAGAGGGGAGGAGGGCCTACCTTCTGGGTGCGGTCGGCCTCTGGCACAACCCCCTTAGAGGTCCTGCTGTCCTCCGTGGGGAACGCGGCGGCCTGCTCGGCCCCCTGGTCCTCGTCCTCATCCAGCTCCTCCGACTCGTCCTCCTCCGAGTCCAGCTCCAAGCTCTCCCCATTCACGTGGAGGGTGCTGGCGCCCAGGTCCTTGTCGCCCTGGAACACGGGCAAGGGCACATCTGTCACTCAGAGCCCCAGCATCAAGAGCAACCTGCCAACTCCTGCCAGGGTGTGGCCTGTGGGGTGGGATGCAGAGACCCTGCCGCTGGGGGAAGGGCCAGGAAGGAGGAACGGATGAGGGGGCAGGGAGCACTGGGCAGGAGGCTGTACCCCAGAGCGAGGCACCTCAGAGCCTAGGTTCCTTCAAAATGGACCGAGGTCATCAAATTACCGACAACCTCACATGGTACTCTCGTGGCCAAAGAGGTCCTGACAGAGACGTGGGTTTCCAAGCACGTGTGCAACCAACCAGGCACGCCTTACCTTAGAGCCCACAGTGGAATGAGTTATACTCTTAAACATCTCAATCACCGTCCTCTGTTTTAATACTTTGGTCTTTTTCTTAGGAACCAGGCTATAGGTTCCCATTCTTCGTTTTTTCTTCCGAGATACTGCAGCTGCTAAAACAAAAGGCAAGCAAGCTAAAAAAAAAAAAAAGTCAAAAGGGGACAAGAGAGGAAAAAGAAATACCATTCAAATGTTTTTTAAAGGTAGGTGATAATTCACAAATTCTGATTACCAAAATCATCAGCTTGCCACAAAAGTGACAGGCATTTCTTGTTTCAAGTGGCACAGAGAAAGCTGCTAAGACTTTACAGATCATTTGTTTTGCTCACAATAAACACTCAGCCCTGTGCACGGCAAACACTATGAGCCCACAGCAAGCAGGCGTAAGTGTAAGGGCAAACCCACCGCCCACCAGCAACAGGGCCCTGGAGCGCCCTCCACACTTGGTCCCCTGCCTCTGGACGGTCCCGTCTCTAGTACCGGTGCGGCTGCACGAGGGAGGCTGAAGGGGGGGAAGGCGGCCTTGCTGCCCATCACTGGAGATGGGTCCAGTCTGCCTCCCTGAGACTCTGCTCCTCACCCACGACGAGGAGCACACGGCACAGTCTCTAGATGTGTCCGCCTCTAAAGAGAGTGTGGCCATGCAGCATAGGCCACCGTCATTCCCTGGACCGTTTCCCAGCACCTTCCACCTCACCAAGCAGTCCACCAACCGAAGGGAAAGAAGTATGTGAAGCAAACCACATAGGTACACGAGGTCAAGGGAGACACAGGACAGGAAAAAGCAAACGTCTGGGGGTCTGAGGTTTCCAGACAACAGCTGGGGCTCCTGGGGACTGAGGACTCCTAAGCCTGTTCTGAATAAAGCAGCTCCAGGTTGACTTGTTTTATAGAATGAGGCTGTTGGGGCCCCAGGTGGCTCAGTCAGTTAAGCGTCCAACTTCGGCTCAGGTCATGGTCTCATGGTTCATGGGTTCGAGCCCCGCATCCGGCTCTGTGCCAACAGCTCAGAGTCTGGAGCCTGCTTCAGATTCTGTGTCTCCCTCTCTCTCTGCCCCTCCCCTCCCCACACTCTGTTTCTCTCTCTCCAAAAATAAATAGACATTAAAAATTAAAAAAAAAAACAAAACAGAATGAGGCTGTCTATAATAATTTTTTTCTTTTTAAGTTCTAGGCTTTAAAAAAAAATCTGAAAACCACTCTTCTAAAGGGATATAAAACCTCTATTCCATTCCATTTTTGTTCCACAAAGCAGAGGAAAAGAGCATTGGAAAAGCATACAAGAGCGTAAACTATGCCACAGTAAGGGTCATGCAGACAGCCCCGCATGTGGCATTGAGGACACCAGGCGTGCCTCAGCCCTAGGCCAAGGGGCACACAGGACACTTGAGACAGTCATCCACGCAGCCCTGCACCCCACTGGGGTGGCTCTGAGCGCATAACTGGTCACAAGGAAACACGGCTCTGTCCTTCCTGTGCTAGAACGGGGTGACTGGTGCCAGGCACAGCTGTGCCCAAGCTGAGACGGAGAGTAAGATCCACTTTGCAGCCACTGAGTCTGCTTGGCCTTCCTGTTTGTGCTACAACAGGATGGGAAAGGAATGAAGCTCTGGGGCCAGCACCACAGTAATTTAAAATACTGATGGAAAGAAAAGACCGGCTTCACCACTCCGCCCACCCCCCCCCTCAGGGAAGATAGCACAACGGGGCAGAGGAAGGAACGAGGTCTGAAGAAGAAAGCAGACAGAGGCGGTCTACCTGGACAAGGTCACAGAGGGCTGTATCCACACGTGCCCCACTCATCCCAGCAGACCTGACCAGAGGCAAGGAGCACCCCCCACCCCACCCCGGCAGGCTTTCTGCAACTCCTATGACACTGACAGGTGCACCATCTGTCCTGTGATAAGGCAAGGCGGCCACGGTGGTACTTCCCTCTGCAGGAGACACTCCTAGGCACAGAAGTTGTGGTTTTGTCCCCTTCCCAGGAGGTGACATCAGAAGTGCCTGATACACAGGACAACCTCACAGAAAGGTCCTTTCTGCACTGGGGAGAGTCACCTCATCTCTGTAGGAACTGTGGGTGTCTCAGAGGCTCCAGAGGGAGGCCCCTTGCTCGAGACACGCTCACCCCAGTATACTCCCTGTGGGGCCGCTCCTGCAGCCCCACCTCCTGCAGAGGCCTGGATAAGAGATCAAATGTTCACCTACTCCCTCAATTGACCATGGACAGAAGCTCAAATGAGTGAGAAATGCCCATGGGAAGTGGCTGATCACAGAATCAAACCACCCTTCTCTACAACCTTAACCCAAAGGTCTCCCCAACACACTGCTGTTTCCAACAGCACTTAACTTATAAAGTGGGGGGCAGGGGGAAGTTCTCAAATCTAAGGTCTTCTATCCAATCAGAACAAGGGGGGGGGGCAAGACTTAATGAAAACAATCTTCATTTTGAGATCGATAACAGGCATAGAAAGCAACATCGGGATTCAACGGGTTTCAGAACAGAGGTCTGACATCCCTCTGCAGGTTTACGGGTGAGCAGAGAAGGGCCCGTCGACCCTGACCCCACTCCCCTACAGCACATATGCATTCACAGTCAACAAGTTTCTAGTTTCGAGAGGTGCGGGTTCAGCACACACACTCAGAGAGCAGAGCCAGTTGTCAGGTCTCCCTATTACCTGTCTGTGACTTTGTGGTGGCCACGTAGCACTGATTTTGAGGTAGTGATTGATGAAGGGGTGGGAAGGGGGGTAAAAGCTGCTGTCGTCCAAAATCAGAAAGGTTTTTGTTGATCTCCTCTTTTGGCTCCTCATGATCTCGAGCTTCTCGAACTTCTCTGGGATCCTTACTGGTTGCATGCTTGAAAACAAAGACAATTAATAACTGTAATTACACACAAGCAGATCGTCACTGAAACAACATGCCCCCAAAACACCGTTCCTTTCCCCCATAAACTTGCCTTGACCAAGAAAGAAGATAAAGTACAAAGCCTGCCGCCATCAGAGGGCCTGGCGCTGGTGCACGTGTGCCAGGACACCCCTTGGATGACGTGGGCCAGCATCTGCAAGCTCAAAATGGTGTTGACAAGAACGAGGAGGAGGAGGAGTAGAGAGAAGCAGCGACAGTGACTGTATGTGGCACACAAGCCCTGAAATGTTGTCTACCTGGTCCTCCACAGGAAGAGTCTGCTAACACCTGATTTAGGTAAACGTATTGGTTATGGAAGTGCTTTCACGGCCTATCATTTTCAAGGCTGCCCTTGCAACATCCTCCCCAACCCCAATGGCACAACAGATACCCATGCTACATTTTTTAACTTATCTTTTGCTCACAGTTTTACCAATCTCCTAAATCTGTTTTCAGTCTCAGCCTTCCAAGACTCTGGCAGCCTGCAGCACTGTCGTCAGCCCTCATCCTGATTAGCAATGTTGCCTTAGCTCCAGACTGCCTAGACACAGCTAACCCTCTCCCCTCCATCCACTTCCCTAAAATCACCTGCAGCCTCGAAATACTTGGACTTCATATCAAATTCCATTTAACCAAGTTTTGTTACGCACGCAGTAAGGGCAATAACAGTGAAGAAAGAAGCATCCTTCAACAGTGCTGGGAAACAGGATCTCCACATGCAAAACAATAGAGCCGGACTCTCACCACCCGCTACACGCAAACATTAGTTCAGAATGGACCAACGACCTGAACTGTAAAAAAAACTCTAAAACTCTTAGAAGAAAACACAGGAAAAGCTTCATGACACTGGATTTTGCAGTGATTTCTTGGATATGATACCAAAAGCACAGGCAACAAAAGAAAAATCAGATAAATTAGACTTCTTCAAAATTAAAAATTTCTGTTCATCAAAGGATACAATCAACAGAATGAACACGCAACCTATATAGAATGGGAGAAAGTATTTGCATATCACATATCTGATAAGCGATTAATATCCAGAATACATAAAGAACTCCTACAACTCAGCAACAAAACAAACCACCTGATTAAAAAATGGGCAAAGCATCTGACTACACAGTTCTCCAAAGAAGACATTCAACATGAAAAGATGTTCAACATCACTAATCATCAGGAAAATGCAAATCAAAACCATAGTATCTCCTCACACCATTAGGATGGCTACTATAAAAACCAAAAACTGTCTATTATACCTCAATTAAACACACACACACACACACACACACACACACACACACACAGAAAACAAATGTTGAAAAGGACATGAAGAAATTAGAACCCTTGTGCACTGTTGGTGGGAACATAAAATGGCAGAGTCGCTGTGGAGAACAGTTGGGCAGTTTCTCAAAAAGCTAAACATAGAATTACCATGTGATCCAGCAATCCCACTCTGGATATATACCTAAAAGAACTGAAAACAGAATCTCAAAGAGCTATTTGTACACAACTGTTCATGGCAGTGTCATTCACAACAGCCATGGGGCAGAAGCAACCCAAGGGTCCGCTGACAGGTGAAAGGATAAACAAAATGTGCTCCGGCCACACCACAGAATATTAGCCTTAAAAAGGAGGGAAATCCCAACACCTGCTACGACGTGGATGAACCTGGAGGACACTGCGCTGAGTGAGGACACCATGCTGAGTGAGATCAGCCCATCACAGGGGGACACATCCTGTAGGAGTGGACTCTCACAGGAGGTCCTGGAGGAGTCAGAGCCACAGACATGGAGGGGGGTGGTGGGGTGGGGCTGGGGGAGGGGAGGGTCCACGTGTAACAGGACAGAGTCCAGTCTGGGAAGATGAACACGTTCTGGGGACAGACGGAGGGACGGCTGCACGACAACGTGAATGCGCTCGATGCCCCGGCCCTTAAAAGTGAACCTGCTTGGGGCGCCTGGGTGGCTCAGTCGGTTGGGCGTCCGACTTCGGCCGAGGTCGTGATCTCTCGGTTCATGAGTTCAGGCCCCGCATAGAACTCTGTTGACGGCTCGGAGCCTGGAGTCTGCTTCGGATTCTGTGCCGTCCTTTCTCTCTGCCCCTCCCCTGCTCATACTCTGTCTCTCAAAAATAAATAAACGTTAAAAACATTTTTTTTTTTAATAAATAAATAAAAATTAAAATTAAAAAAAGTGAGCCTGCTTGGGAGCATGGCCAGTGGCTGACAGCCCAAGGGGACTTACATGGCTCAGCGACCCTGTGTGCTTGTAGCTTGGCTGGGAATGTGGCTCAGCCCTGGAGCGCCCTTCCTTCCTCTCCCAGCCCTACCCTCTTCCCCACCACCTCCACAATTAACCTGCCCTCGGCACACAGTTACTACCCACATGTAACCTGTCAGCTCTGTAAAATTCTTCAGTCTCTCTCAAACATACCAGATCTGTCTCTGAAGTCACTGCTGGAACACAAGAGTCAGAGAATGTTCTTTTCTGTCTCCTACAAACTACCACGCAGAATGTGCAGCCACAGTAACTCTCCGCCTCCACCAGCTAATATAGGCAAATGCAAAAGATGATTTTACAGTATACAGAAACAGGAAGCAAAAATTAAACCTGAGGAGTAAACATTCATATGAGGCTAATTCTCACTTGGGCCCAAAATCTTTAAGATATTATTTCTGAAAATCTGAAAGAAAAAAAAAATCAAGAGCTGCTGAACTTGGGTGAAGATTCTAGACTACCAGGGCTCTACTATCAGACAAAAGCAAAAAAGATAAAAGAGACACGATCTGCTTCCCATGCAGGCAGGATAGTGTCTGACTTCACGGAGGGGTGCCCACTGCTATGACAGAGCCTTGAGCACCCAGGCAGCTTAGGCCTCCCCCACGCAGAGGGGCAGTCATGGGCTGTGAAGAAGGTTACCCGCATCGCCACAGACACAACGGGGTTTGGCTCTTGCTGGCCCTCCCTGCCCCCAGCACTCCACGTCGCCTCTCCAGTTCTGCCTGGAGGCCACTCCCTGAGCCACCAGCCAGGCCCATGTTGGCTCAGTGTGAGCTCTCTCCTTCCAGACACTTAATTCCAGGGGCAACTAACAAGGACCTGCACAACTCTGTCATTCAGAACTGCCTCTCTAACCATGCTGAGGGCTCCAAGAGCAAGGCCACATCTTTTTTCCAGAACCTAGAGAATACCAGTGGCTGTGTGAAAGTGGACAGGGAGAATGTGGGGACAGCAACACAAAAGAAGGCTAGGGGACCACCATGCTGAGGCACAATTCAACTAGACTAGTGTCCTGGTCTGCAACACAGGACACAGTAACGAGCGCTTCAATGCAAGGGAAAAAGGTTCCACTTTCTCTGCTCAACAGCGGACAAGTCTAACCCTGTGCTGGCGTTTTCTGACGGTACCAACACTGCATAAGAGAGAGCCTGCTGCCAAGGGACATAGGCCGTGTGGTGAGAACACACCTTCAGTTTTAACTCTTACAAAGAAAATGGGTTTATTATCACAAGCCTGCAACACTCATCACTGGAATGATTGATTTTAAAACAATTTTCAATAAAACATGGTCTCCTAAGAAAACCAAATAAGACTGAACTGGGTTTGCAGGGCAGGGAACCCCAGGGGCAGGAGAAGCCAGGTCTGGAGCCAGGAGGCTCCATATCAGAGGGGACTCCGGTGACCCCACCGGCACAGCTCATCTTGTTGCTACGTCACTGTGTCCTCCTTCCTCCCATCGGAGCTCAGAGACAGAGGAAGCTTCCAGGTGTGCAGCAGGCAGGGGTGGTCTTCAGGAAATCCATTTCTGAAGTCTCAAAAGTCTTTGGTCCTCTGTCCTTACAACTGACCAAAATGATACGTGTGACCATCAACTGCACACCACTAACAATTATACTAATTCAGTGCACAACTAACATTTGGATCAGCCTGCACAGTCAAGAAATTTCTTCAAGTTGAATTTCATTTGCCTTTTTTTTCCTTAGAGGAATATGTTAGAGTGACAATAAAAGAGCCTCAAGAATAAAAATATACGTACTGGAATAAAATCCTGGAAGTAGGAACAGAATAAAAGTATAATTTCAAGGAGATAAACAAATAATATAAAATTTCAGACACGCATTTAAAAACGGATAATGGTAAGCCAAAAAATGGCAGGCAAAAATAACGAACATCACCCTGAACCTGGTATCTAATACAAACACTAAAAATGGACCATATATCTAAAGTTCACATAAAAATAAAAAACTCTCTTAAAAACTACAGAAAATCTTGTTACCCAGGGCTAGGTGGAGAGTTCAAAGACACGATGCCAGAAGCACAGGCTGTAAAAGAAACACTGACGATGTGGATTTGGTCAGAAGGAAAAACTTCTGCTCCGGGGAAAACCCTAATAAGAGGGTGAAGACGAGCCACAGACAGAGCGAAAAGTCTGTAAACCGGTCCATGGCAAAGAGCCCACACCCAGAACTCTGAAAGCTCACTAAACAATTAGTTGTAAGATGGGCAAGAGGTATGAGAGACATTTCACCAAAAAGGACACACAGATGTCAAATAAGCACAGGAAAAGATGTCCAACATCATCAGCCATGAGGGGAGTTCAAACTAAAACCATGATGAGGTATCACAGCTACAATAAAAACTAGCGGCAATGCCAAACGCCAGCAACGATGTGAGAAGTTTGACTGCTCATATACCTTGCTTCCGGGAATGTAAAATGTCGTAGCCTGTCTGGAATCTGGTTTGGCAGTTAACTTATAAAGCTAAATATCGAACTAACATATGACCCCGCCATTGTACTCCTGGATATTTAATCCAGAGAAATGAAAATTTGTCCAAAAAAATTCTGTACATAAATATCCAGAGCAACTTTATTGTAACAGCCCCCAAATGGAAACCCCCAAAAGCCATTCAATCTGTGAGTGGTTAAGTTCTGGGACATCCACACCACAGAAAACCCTGCAACATGAAAAGGAAGGAGCCGCTGACACAACGTGGCCAGTCTCATTGGAGCTGAGCCGCTCTCAAAGTCCCCACCTTCTTACAGAACACCTGACGTGACGTGACTGTGGAGACAGAGAACAGGGGCTGGGGACAGGGTGGTTAGGGATAAAGAGGGACCCTGGGGAGCTGTTTGGTGCTGGGTGTTCACAGAAATCGACATTGTGCTCTAGGCTGCATAAAATGCAGCCGGAGAGACCGGGTGAAGGATATATGGGGGTCTCTCTGTACTACTTTTGCAGCTTCCTGTGAATTCCTAATTATTAAAAAAAAGTTGTTTTTTTTTTAAGTTTTGGGACATATACAAGAATACTGCAAAACATGGCAATCAAGTCAGGGCCAGCAAGTCTGGGAGGGGTGAGGCCCACACTCTGAGACACAGGAGTCAGGGGATGCCCAGCCCCGGCGATCCTAGAGCAGGAATCATGCGGCAGCTATGGAGGCCCAGCAGCATGGGGCAGTCAGCAGTCCAGCCCCACGGAGTGCCCATGGCTCCCGACAATCACCGCAGGCAGGCTACAGGAAATGCAACAAAGCTCACAGTCAGGCAATATAAAACCATGGAAATAGAGATGAGCACACACCCGGGGAGAAAAATCAACACAAACAGGAGGCACTGAGCCCAAACAGGACTCCCACTTGAGGAAATAGGTCTTGCAACAGATTAGAAGGGGCGCCTGGGTGGCTCAGTCTAAGGTTGAGCGTCCACCTTCAGCTCAGGTCATGATCTCACAGTTCGTGGGTCCGAGACCCACATCAGGCTCTGTGCTGACCACTCAGAGCCTGGAGCCTGATTCGGATTCTGTGTCTCCCCTCTCTCTGCCCCTCCCCTGCTTGCGTTCTGTCTCTCTCTCTCTCTCTCTCTCTCTCTCACTCAAACATAAAATAAACATTACAAATTTTTTTAAAACAACAGACTATAAAAGAATCTAATGTCCTTTGAAGGACAAGACAAAATATAACTAAATAAACTAACTGGAGATATTAGGTATGCAAAAAACTGTCAAAAGTAAAATCATCATGATATAGAATGAACAGCAAGAAAGTAAAGTGCTAAAGAAGAAATCAAAGCTGGAAAACACAGAAGGAGCCATCTGAGGAGACAAAAGACCCCATGTCCATGTCAAGAGCTCCACAGAAAGAAAAGCTGTGCAAAGCATTTTTCTAGAACTGAGGAAAGACACACATCTCACACCGACAAGGCCCAAGGGGACAGGCCTACTCATGCAACCCTGGAAGGATGCAGAGAGGAAATCACACATGACCCACTAATGACGAACAGTCAGACTCACCAGCAACGCCAGGTGCAAGAAATCCCGAGGGAACTAGACCTAGAGCTCATCCCCAGCCAGATCAACACAGAACTGGGAAGACAAAACACGACTATGGACATTCTGAGAAAACGCAGCAGGCACCGAACATTCACTGGTGGCAAAAGCCACCTCACCCAGCATGACACTGGGATCTCGCTGCTTGTTCCCTGCTCCCAGGGGCCTACCATGAAAACAGGGCGTGTCATCAGGATGTCCCTCGTCCCTACCCTCTGTCACACCAAGAAGCTAACCAAGTTCCTGACTACTTCTCTCCAGAGTCAGTGCTCAGCCTTCCTGTGCTGGGATGCAAGCCCCAGGCCCAAAGCAGAGGAGGAGGTCTCCACACGAGCATCTGATGCATCTGGTCTCAGCGGGCAACCGACACCCAAAAGCAGCACAAAGCCCCGAAGGCGGGCTGGGAGGGGTCATCTGCCAGTGGTTCACACCTGAACTGTCAGCAGCCTTTCCTCATCTTCCCAGGCCCACAGACAACCACCTGTGGGGCAACCACTGCCATTTACTGGCCTTTCTCCTTCACGCACAGAGTCCGTCTGCCGTCACCATGACAAAAGCGAATACAAACAGGAAGGAAACAGCGCAACAGACACGAGAACAGCCCCGTCCCGACGAGGATCGCATTACCAGGCCCAGGATGGATTTTGGCATGGTCTTCCGTGCCCTGTGAACCTTGACGTCGGCACCAGGGCCCGAGGGCTTCTTGTCCTCCGTGTCTTTACTCGCTTCCGCAAGCTTGGCCGGTGCTGTGGCTGGCGTCTGAGAAAAAGCACTAGGAGTCCTCCCTTTGCCGGAACCTCCGGGAAGGGTTTTTGCAGCATGACCAGGAAGCGAGGAAGCCAAAGTGCTGGTAATCCGCATGGGCTGTTCCTGCAGGGGTGGTTTATTCAAGAAGTACCCATTGCTCCCGATGACAGAAGTCTGTGTGAAGTCATCTGTGTTGACGTGGTTTTGCTTCCCCGTCTCACTGTCTCTGTCTGAAACCCCATTTTCAGCTATCCGAGCTAGTTTGTTGGTACCGTCCTGTGGGCTGACCGCTGTGTTCTCCTGAGTGTGCTGGGCTGCAGTCACGTGGCTGCTAGCCTCGCTCTTTCCACAGGACCCATTAGCTTCGCCGTCTGAGGCCACGGGGCCCTCTCCTCCCTGCTTCTCCGATGCGCCTCCATCGGCTGCCATAGATATCTCTGTGAACAGAGGAGACGGCGTCAGAGGTTGTGGACCTGCCCTGCCATGACACGACCCACACAACAGTTACCATTTCTCTAGGTGGTCTACATAAAGCTATCCAAGGGAAAATCATTTCACGTCATGTACACAAAGATTTAAGGTCAGAGTAAATGTAAAATGATGTGTTAGGGGCTCCTGGCTGGCTTAGTCAGAAGAGCAAGCTACTCTTGATCTCAGGGTTGTGAGTTAAGCTCCGTGTTGGGTTGAAGAGATCACTTAACAATAAATTTCAAAAGGGGTGCCTGGGTGCCTCAGTCACTTAAGCATCCAACTTCGGCTCAGGCCATGATCTCACGGCTCCTGAGTTTGAGCCCTGCAACAGGCTCTGCACTGACAGTTTGGAGCCTGGAGCCTGCTTCAGATTCTATGTCTCCCTCTCTCTTTGCCCCTCACCAGCTCATGCGCACATTCTCTCTCTCTCTCTCTCTCTCTCCCTCTCTCTCTCTCTCTCTCTCAAAAATAAATACTTTAAAAAATTAATTTAAAAATAAAAATTAAAAAATCTTTTAAATCTAAGAAAATAAAATAAAATGTCTTAGACGTTAATTTTGGAAGTTAGTTGGTTAAAGTCTAGAGAAGGCCAAACCCTGAACAGGGGAATCTGCCCTGAGCTCAGACATGCTGGCTATCTGTCCATCCTGTGTGGGAGGTACACTAAGGGCCTGCAGTCCTGCCTTGGGGGACACAGTGTAAAACCAGAAGCACAAGATAAACACTCCTCAAGATTCCAAAATATTACACGGATTTGCATATCCACCAGGAACAAACACACCACTGTAAAATAAAACTGTTTAAAGATAGAAAGGTTTCAGAAGTAGCTTCACAAGAACAAACTTAAAGAAAGTGGGTAATAAACCAGAAAAAGGGTCCTATTTTCAGTATATCAGTCAGAAAGCCCATTACAAACCCCTGGACTACAAGCCTATTCTCTATAAGAGCTCGGTCTCCCAGGACAGTTCTGACAGACCTTGTCTGGGACCAGTTATATATAAATGCCTTTTAATATCAGAAAATCTACAAAGATATGTAACCTCATGGCAGACCAAAGCAGAAAGCCCATGACTACACTATGGATGCAGAAAGAGCTTCGGTCAAGTTCAAGACTCTACCCATCCCAGTCCCTTTACTCCAATAACTCTCACGGGAGACCCCATCGTTATGATACTGTCTGTCCCTCTGCCCTAGAGTGTCAGGTCTGCAAGGAGAGTTCTGTCTGTCTATCCACGACATGCCCTGAGACAGAAACAGGGCCTGGGACACAGTATGAGCACAGTAAATACTTCCTAAATGATTACACAACTATAAATTAAGGGTTTTCATTTAAAGTTTATTTCCTTATTTTTGAGAGAGATAGGGAGAGAGAGGATCCCAACCAGGCACCATGCTGACAGCATGCAGCCGGGCGTGGGGCTCACACCCACAAACTGTGAGATCAAGAGTCGGACACTCAACCGACTGAGCCGCCCAGGTGCCTCTCCACCACCTTATTCTAAAATATTGAGGGAAGAACAATTTTCCCCAACACCAAAGTAAATTATGAAAAAGAACAGCAAAGGCACAGGGAGACAGGTTCCCTCCCCTGGAGAAGGGTACCACAGGCCTCTCCACTACCCCACCACAAGAGGAGCTGGGGTGCCTGCTGGTCACAGCAGGGTCGTGGACAGCAGCCCAAGGGGGTGGGCTGGACAGAAGGTAGATTTCCCAGGTCACAGCTTAGACCTGCTGGTTCTGAATTTCTGAAGGTGGGCTCCACACATCTGGGCCTCACCGAGACCTCCAGTGGCTCATCCACAAATCTGAGTTTGAGAAACACTTGTCTTAGGAGGTCCGAAAACCTCAAAGCTGACAAGGGAAAACGTAGAGAACAGATCTGTGACCTAGAAACAGGGAAAAGCTTTGTTATTCATCAAAAGCATAAGTTGTAACAGTAACAAGAAAAAATAAATGTGATTACACAGAATGATGTAACAAGATATAGGTATCTGGTCTCTGCCCCTGGCTCCTGACACAGCTCAGGAAGGGACTCTGGATGCGCTCTTGGATGGGGCTGGTCACCAGAAACACAAAGTCACAGTAAGAAGCTTGGACTCCATCCTCCAGAGAGGGGAGAGGGGCTGCAGACTGAGTTAATAATGCATCATGCTTACATGAGGACACCGCCACAGAAATCCCCGAACCACAGGGTTCGGAGAGCTTCCAGGTGGGTGAACACACCCACATGGGGAGGACGGTACGCCCAGAGAGGGTAGCGAAGCTCTGCAGCCCTTCCCCAGTACCCTGTCCCATGCATCACTCCCACTGGGCTGTTCCTGAGTTCTGTAAGTGTTCCAGCAAATTACCAAACTCGAGGAGAGCGTTGTGGGAATCTCCAATTCACAGCCCACCAGTCAAAGTCGTGTGTGCCCTGGGGACCCTCTGCTTAGGACTGGCATCTGAAGCGGCGGCAGCTTTGCGGGACCGAGCCCCTGACCTGTGGGATGAGCCCTGAGTCCAGGGAGACAGTATTGGAACTGAGTTGCTTGTGGGACACCCAGCTGGTGTCACAGAGAGCTGGAGACCTGCCTGGTGTGGGAAAGCCCACAGGCATGGTGTTGGCTTGTCCTGAGAGTCTGGTAAAGAAGGGAAGGGCAGTGTTCCTCTCAGAGGTCGGAACTGTAGCTACCTGCCATTGCTACCAGTATCTGGCCAGAGCCACCAAGCAAGAAAAAGTAACAAAGGGTGCTGGGGTCAGAAAGAAGCAGCAACATTCATTCCTAACTGACATGATCCCATGTAGAAAATCCAAAGTAACCAACAAGTAAGCTGCCAGAACCAAAGGCAGAGTTTAGAGAGACTGATTATAGAAATGAAACCTAATCTAAACTGTATACCTTATATAAAAATTAATTCAAAATGGAAAAGAAATGTAAGTGTAAAACTATGAAACTTTTAAGAAAAAAAAAAAAAACTGAAAAAAATCTTCAGGATCTAGGGGTAGGCAAGACATCTTATCCTTGACACCAAAGCACAATCCCTAAAAGGAAAAGCAATAAACTAGACTTCATCAAGAGTAAAATTTCTCAAAACTAAACAGCAGCAACTCCAAACAACAAGGAGACCGCGCTTGACAGCCACGGATGGGAATAATTACCAACACAGACAAGGACAGGACATCACCGCCGTGCACCGCACTATTGCTGCAGTGGTTCTGGAAAGTTTTGGCAGCTTCTTCCAGGACTAAACACGCACTTAGCACGTGACAGCAGATGTGGTCATGGGCATTTACCCCAGAAAAATGGAAAGCTGCGCCCAAACCAAGATGAACACACATGTTCACAGTGGCTTTACTGCAGCCGATGAGAACTGGAAACAGCCCAGATGTCCTTCAGAGAGTGAAAGGTTAGACAGATGTAGTCCATCCACACCACAGACTCCTACTTCAGAAAAGAAAGGAACAAACTGCTGACATGTGAAGTAACCTGGACAAATCCCCCAGGAAATGATGCTGAGTGAAAAAAGTCAATGCCAGAAGGCAGCACTCAGTACGACCCCATCGACAGAACACTTGTGAAAGGACAAAACCATGGCACTAGGGCCCAGACTCGCAGCCAGGGCGTAACTGCAGGGGGCCATGGGGGAGGAGCCCCTGCACCATGAAGTGCTCTGCATCTGGCAGTGGGAGGGCACACAAACCTACACTGTGATGACGGACCAGGGATAAATGCACACGTGTGCGAGTAAAGCCAGGGAACCTGAGGAACCCAATACGCAGATTGTATCGACGTCCATATCCTGGTTGCGCTGTCATTACAGTTATGCAAGATGTCACTACTGGGGGAAACTGGGAAAAGGATACATGGGCTCTCTCTGTATTAGTTCTTATCAATGCACGTGGACCTCAATTACCTCAAAGTTCAGTCACAAAAAGATAAAGTGCAATGGAAAACTGGAAAGTAAAATTTTAGACACACCATTTACAACAGCATAAGCAAATACAGAAGAATCATGGCAACACCTGTACACCGAAAACAGTAACGTGTGGCTAAGAAAATTTTAAGAAAAGGAAAATAAATGGAGATATAAAATGGCTTGTCCATGAAACAGAAGACTCAATATCGAGTCTTACATGTGAGTCAAGGAGCTGAGCTCTGACCCGGTGAAGAAAAGAATTCTCAGTGATGGGCATTCAGCAGAGATCCCGAACAGCTAACACCTTACTAGTAGGACTGAGCTACACCTGCTACCTGAGAAACGTTTCTCACACAATGGCAACAAACCAACTACTAACTGAAGGTTACTCTATTTCAGTGCTAAAAATGCTTACAAACAAACCAGTAAGAGGCCAAATTTGTCTGTGAATTAATCAATCAAGTGCCCTGGAAAAGCCCAACAATCTATTAGGGAACAGGGAGGTAGGGGAGACAACCAAACATAACATCGTGTTCAAGCCACAACAATATTATTCAAAACATCTAACCAAAATCACAAGACCTGTGAGGAAAAAGAGAATCCACAATGGAGAGAAAAGTCAGGCAATGAAACACCCAGACAGCGGCACCTGGCTGCCTCAGTCAGTGGAGTCTGTGACTCTGGACCCTTGGACTTGTGGGTTTAAGCCCCACATTGGGTGTAGAGATTACTTAAAAATAAAATCTTTAAAACCAAAACCACAAACACCCAGACATGACAGCAATGGTGGAAGCAGAAGGTACAGGCATTCCAACAGCTATTCCAGCACTGAACAGCATTTAAGGACAATAGGAGGCACCGGCACCACAGCCATCCGTCCACACGGACAACTGATTTTCAACAAGAGTGCAAGGACAATTCAACAGGGAAAGAACACTCCTTTCAACAGATGGTACTGGGACAACTGGGTATCCACTCACAAAGGAATGAAGCCGCACCCCTATGTCACTCGATGTACAAAAATTAACTCAAAATGGATCAAAGACCTAGCTATAAGAGATAAAATTATAAAGCTCTAAGAAGAAAACACAGGCATAAATCTTTGTGACCTTCTATCAAACAATGGTTTCTTAAATGTTACACCAAATGCAAAAGGAGCCAAAGAAAAAACAGATAAACTGGATTTCATCAAAATGAAAAACTTCTGTGCTTCAAAGAGACACCATCAGAAAAACTGAAAAGACAAGCCACAGAATGGGAGAAAATATTTGCAAACTATATCTGCTAAGAAACTAGTATCTATGATATATAAGGAACTCTGACAATTCAACAATAAAAATCAATAAGCAATTTAAAAAGCAGGCAAAGGAAAGCATTAGAGACTGTTAAAAAACTGAGAACAAACTGAGGGTTGATGGGGGGTGGGAGGGAGGGCAGGGTGGGAGGGAGGACAGGGTGGGTGATGGGTATTGAGGAGGGCACCTTTTGGGATGAGCACTGGGTGTTGTATGGAAACCAATTTGACAGTAAATTTCATATATTAAAAAATAAAAAAAAAAAAAAAAAAAAAAGTAAAAAGCAGGCAAAGGATCTAAAATGATACTCATCTGAAAACATACAAAGGGCGAATAAGCACATGAAAAGATGCTCAGCATCACTAATCATCTGGAAAATACATATCAAAACCACAATCAGACACCAGTTTGTACCCGCCCACTCAGATGGCTATAATCAAAATCACAGCCAGTAACAAGAGCTGACAGGAAGTAGAGGAACCGGACCCCTCCCACCCTGCTGGTGTGAGTGTAAAATGTATCCCTGCTGCGGAAATCAGTCTAACAATTCCTCAAAAGGAAGTCAAGACCTTGGCTCAGGGACAGTGTGTGAGAGAGGAAAATGGCACCTAGCATTATTTATCCACAACTTCTATCAGAAAAGGTCCCAGGAGGGGAGCCAGGGAGGGAAAAAGAAGAGTTGGAGACCGTGGGTGCCCATGAAAGAGGACACTTCAAGGAGTGGAGGGGAGCACAGTACCATGAAGAAACCCTCAGGCAGGTCTTAAGAGATCCCACCTGGATGAGGTCCCCCCAAGGCCCAAAGTGAGGGCAGGATGCAGGGCAGGACCACAACCCTCATTCGATCACGCAGGTGCCTGACTGGGTCAGACCTGAACTGGGGGCCCCCCAGAGAGCAGGGTTCCCACTGGGGAGGAAGTGAGGCTTGGAAATGGTCAGAGGAAGCGAAGCAGACACTGCTCAGCTTCGCAACCCACCTTGCTCCCAGGAGCCCCTAGAACTCTACTGGAATCGGAAGCAGCTCTGTTACAAAGGTGTGTCAGTGCAGCACGTCATGCAGAGAAAGACAGCCTGCCCTGTGGCCTGGCCGCCGGAGCACCCGCATTCCACGCTCACCCACGGTGGCCCTTGGCTGTGTGCACAGTGCTCACGTGAGGCGACTATGTGGATGTGAAAAGGTGTCACAGCAGCTCCTGGACTGCCTGAGAAGCAGACAGGGGCTGCAGCAATGCATGCTGGGTGGCCACGCTGCAGCTCAGGAAGGGCACGGAAGGGCAGCCACCAGCGTCGGCGGCAAGGTGGTACTCGGCAGGCCATCCCACCACCGCCGGGATGGCCTGCAAGGCATCGGGGGCACTCAGAGGCACACCCACCAAGACACACAGGTCAGTGATGGGACGCTGCGGGCCAACCCGTGGGGCCCGGTAAGACGGGCCCCTGCTCTCCACTCATCTCTCCTGCCGTGCACACAACAGCAGTCTCACCAGCCACTGCCGGCGCCGCCGCACACCATCGTCTCTACGTTCTCGGGGGAGGGGATAAGCCGCCAGTCTGGCGGCCTGGGTGACCTTGGCCCAGCAGTGCGCCCCGCCTCAGCTCCCCCTCCTCTGAGGAGAGACAGAACCACACAGCACCGGCTGGCATGCGGCCAGAACACCAGGAGTGCCCGCGGCAGCCACCAGCTTCAGTGAGGAGGGACAGTGACGATCGTGGGCAGGTTCCTCCCGCGCTAACCTTCCGAGGCTGCTGGGATGATGCCGTGATACGTTGCTCAGCCCCAGTGCCCGTGTGGCAGGCAGTCCAGGGCGGCTCCCCATCTCCCCTGACAGACAGCCAAACGAAATCCCGTGTCTGCATCGCTCCCGAGCCATCAGCCTCATAGTGTCCGGCCAGGACGCGGCTCTGCAAAGTGAACTTCTCGGCAGCCCTCGCGTGGCTCATGTGTGACACAGCAGGACTCACTTGTCAGAGTCTATTCCGTAGCCCTAACCAACAGAGCAGAGTGCCTCCCACCGTGGCTCCTCACAGGGCTTCTGCTCTGCAAACGCCCCTTCTTCAGCCTCCCTGCACCTCCTGGCAACCCTGCTGTGTTCCAAGCCTCTAGTTTTACCTTGCCCAGAATGTCACACAAATGGAGTCACAGAGTACGTGGCCTGTGGGTTCGGCTTCCTTCACTTAGCAAAACACACTGAGTATCGTCTGTGCTGCCGTGAGAACAAAGCTGCCCCTTCTTCTGAGGTGCTGAGCACCGCCCGCCGTGTGCACGCCACAGGCCATAACCAGGTGATGCGCACCTGGGCACTTCCGCTTTGAGCGCCAGAAATAAAGCTGCCATAAACCTCACCACGACCCTTCTCACTTTCGACTTCCTGGGTGCACTTGAAGATAAGCACCTACCAGGTGTTTGCTTTTCACTCTTGGGTAAAGGCTCCCTTCTCTAGCAGATCTAGGTGTGTGCATTTGTGTCCACCTGGGGATGGGACACGGGAAGCCACGCAGTAACCCAAGTAAAAGCAAAGAAGTTGGGAGCCGGGGACAGGTGAGGAGACACCAGAGCGATGGGTCTTCTGGCCACTTCTCCCGAAGCGGCAAACTGCGCCCTTACCTTCCCTCAGCAGCTCTGTTTTCATGCAGCAATCCTGCTTCGTCTCCCCCTTCGCCGGAACTGCCTGCTAAAGAAGAAACAGCCATCAGCCTGGATTCACCCACAGGCAGACTAAGCAATTCGCCAACACGACTTCTCTAGATGGACGTGGTATCTGGATCCTGACAGAAACTGTCAGGTGACTGCACAGTTAGGACATATTCAAACCAGCAGATACCAGTCACCTCCAGGAGGGAGAATGACACTCTGAAAGCAGCCCAAGGAAACTTCTACTTTATCTGCATTTTAGGAGACAGTTTCTTAATAATAAGAATGTGTTCACGCATCACTTACATAATTAGAAATCTCAAAAGTTTTGACTGTTACTGGAATGCTATAAATTGTATCAAAGTGCATTCTGCTGCTGATGACAATTCAACTAAGTATTTCAAATGAACAAAAACCTACAAAAAACTACAGAAATGGATAAATCAAGAAAATTCAATAAAAACGTCAATCATTAAATATTTGCTCTACTATGCGGAGGCATGAATCACACAACGTCTCTTGGAATTGTTTTTTAAAAATTCTTGCCTTAGGGAGAGTTAGAGTCTGGCTGGAGAAGCACACACAAAACACTCCTGATGGGGTCCCTGCAGGTGCAGCAGCCGCTGCCACCACGAGTCCATGGAGAAGCAGAAGGGGCAGACACAGGCCCCCTCCAGGCCCCCTACTTACAACTTTCAGAAGCTAAGGGCAAAACCCCCAAAACACGTGTCTAACTTCCGTAACACATTCTCCAAAAGACACCACAAAACATTCTCAGGACATTCCTACAGAACCTTGAGGTCCCTGATTTCCCTGAATGCCAAGCATGGCTCCTAAGAGCAGTGGCAGCGCCCCACCCTGTCGCCCTGGACCACCAACCCACCTCAAGTGTGCACAGCAGCCTCCCGCCCTGTGACGTCCCTTCTTCTTCAGTGTTTCCAGAATGTTCCCCCCAGCAGTTCCTAAACAGAGCTGATTTCATCTCCCCAGGTGGACAGGATGAGAGGGGGCGTGAGCATGGCTCAGCTCCCCCTACTGCCCTCCCACCTTCCCCTGGAGCACCACACGTGGCCCCACTGGTGGTTTTCAGAGTCTAAGTAGTGGACCCCCTTCTGTAATCCCTCTTAAACACTCCTGCCACAGGAAGCCAGAATTCGGTGCCAGGCACCAAGTTAAAATCCAGGAACTCAGAGACTTTCTCCCAGAAGGTGGGGAATATGTCCTTGCAGGGAGGGATCAAAGCTGGATGTGTCCCTCCTCAAAGCCCAGGGTCTTCCTAGGTGTTCATCATGGGCAGCAAAGTCGCAGGGCCCAGCCTCTGATCCTCCTTCCACACTCTGACCCCAGCTTCCTGTCCCCGGACCCTGCGGCCTCTCAATAGGCCAATCTCCCCCTTATCAGAAGGCCTCTCCTGGACCCTGCCTCGCCGGCCCCCTGGCACTCACCACCATCAAACATACCACCCAGCCTGTCTGCCCCACCAGCATGCAAACTCTGGCTCCACAGGAGGGGCCTGTCCTGTTCTCTGACATATCCCCGAAGTGTCGGCAATGCCCGGCGTGCAGAAGGAGCCGATGAGCATGTGGCCACAGAAACTACTGGGGCCTTTCTAAGAGGACTGAGTAAGAAAGGCCGCTGGGCCCACTTCCATGTCTGCTTTCCACACAGCTACACACCTGTGTAGATTCTCTGGAACAACCTAGAGGCCCACAGCCAGTGTCTGCCGCATGAATAAAGGAGGCTGAGTGGTAGCCACTCTAACCCCTGACGGGTGAGGGCAGAGCAGGGCACGGCCAGTGTGAACGTCTCAAAGTCCAAAAGCCCAGGGACTGAGCCCAATGATGAGCTCAGCCCACAACTGAAGCAGGAAGAACAAAAATCTCCCAAATTCAGATGCTCTCTGTGGACCGAACCTATGTATGCTAACAAGAGGGAACATGGCTGTCATCACCTTCTCACAAGAGCCGGCAATCCACAAAATCAACACCAAACCAGGAGAGGGGTGAGGACGGAACACGGAGCCCAAACCAGTGACAAACTCCTGTACTGGCAACAGCAGAACCAAACAGAACTTCAAGCCTGCCTGCGGTCCGCGTCGGGGTGGGGGCTGTGAGAACGGCCGGAGTCTCACAGGAGGAGGATAAGGATGCTGGCTCTAGAGCACGGGGCGGCGGGGAGGAAAGCAGCTGACAGTTGCACGCACAGCTGACGCTCTGGACACTGCACCGCACGGCCCCGAAGCAAGGACACCTCGGCAGCAACAAGCACACCACGCACAGAATCTTGGTTCCTCTCTACCACTTCCCACCGAGAGGACTGAGGCTCCTGGAAGAGAGAGAACCAATTCCAGGTGAGGGCAAGGAAAGTTCCAGACTCTCAGACTCCTAGAGCATGAGGTGCTGCATCACACTGTTGTCCACCCTCATATCTCTGGCCCCGAGATTTCCTACCAGCTGAGTAGAAGTCTCTCTGTGGGCTAAGCCTTTTGTGGCTACGCTGGGGCCGGCACAACATGCCCCGGTTGCTGGGCGGACACAGACCTGACATCACCGAGGAGCCGCCAGTGAGACAGCTTCACAGGGCTGACTGGCACATGTCTCCATCTTTAATCAACTATCAACATTTAAAAGTAGGAGCGTGAGGTGCCTGGGTGGCTCAGTCGGTGGAGCGTCCGACTCCTGATTGCAGCTCAGGTCATGATCTCATGGTTGCGGGATCGAGCTCCAAGTTGGGTTGTGCACTGGGCGTGGAGCCTGCTTGAGATCCACTCTCTCTCCCTCGGTCCCTCCCCCGCTCTCGAGCTGTCTTTCTCTCTCAATCTCTCAAAAAAAAAAAAAAAAAAAAAAGTAGGAGAGTTTACAAAGAATCTGGGTTTCGAGAGTCTGGGGAAATAAGAAGCCCGGGCAGAGCCCGAGGAAGGGCTCCTGGACTCCCTAACAGAGCCCTTGACCTCTGTATGTGGACCCAGGAAAACCCTCTCCTGCCCCCCTCTAAGCTCACCAGCAGCGCCTGATGTCCCTCCCAGGGTCAGGTCTTGGCCAGGCATCTCAGAAAGTAGGCAGGGGGCCACCTAACCCCATCTAATCCCAGCCCCCTGACCTCCTACAGCCCATCCAGGGTCAGGCCCAGATGCTCAGGCCTTGCCCCCACTCCCAGCCCATCACAGCTACACCCCAACCACCCACCTCTAGCCTATCCCCACAACCCACTCTCAAATAGGAGTTCTCTGGGGTCCCAAGACCCTTCCAGGGGTCCAAGAGGTCAAAGCTAGCTAGCTTCATGTAATACTAGGAGCCTACCTGCCTGTTTCACTGTGCTTACTTGGGTACCTTAGGAGCCAAAATGGCAGCACCAAATTAAACTTTTTATTTTTTTAATTTTTATTTATTGATTGATTTATTAATAATTTATTGTCAAGTTGGCTAACATATAGTGTATACGGTGTACTCTTGGCTTTAGGAGTAGATTCCCGTGGTCCATCCCTCACATACAACACACGGTGCTCATCCAAACAAGTGCCCCCTTTAATGCCCGTCTCCCATTTTCCCTGCCCCACCCTCATCACCCCTGAGTTTGTTTTCTGTATTTAAGAGTCTCCTATGGTTTGCCTCCCTCTGTTTGTAACTTATTTTTCCTTCCCCTCCCCTACGGTCTTCTGTTAGGTTTCTCAAATTCCACGTATGAGTGAACACACATAATATCTGTCTTTTTCTGACCAAAGTAAACTCCTAAGTGACTGCATTCTTCAACGCTATGCACTCAGGGCAGAAAAGCCAACCTCACCTGGGCATGCCCTTGTTGAGGCGGTGCAATCAGCAGTCTCCCCACGGGCCTTCTCATGAAGGCAGCAGACAAGAGGTAAGCAAGCAGCAATCCAGTCTGCTGGCCGCTCGGGAGAGGCCCGGGGCAGGCGCCGGGCTGAGTGTCACTCACTGGGTGTCTGCATTTGGAAGAACTGGCGAGATCCATGGCTACGCACGTGTGGATGCAGGCCAAACATGTTCTCAAAATAAACACAGTGAGCCCACGACCTCAAAGAAAAACCAACAGTGTGTGTTGCCAATGTTAAAATTCTAGCTTCTGACTGGAAATTAGAATTTGGGTAAATGTGTATCTATCTGCCCCATGAGCTTCACAGCTGCTGGACACTTAAAGACTTTGGATGACAGAAGAGACGTTAATAAGAAAATACAATTTTCTGATCTCGGATGACGAAATGTGCCAACATTTGGAAGATCCCCATAATTTAGTGAGCCAGTGTTTCCCAAATGAGCAGTACCTAATCTTTATTTTTTTTAATTTTTTTTAACGCTTATTTATTTTTGAGAGAGACAGAATGCGAGCGGGGGAGGGACAGAGAGAGAGCGACACACAGAATCCGAAGCAGGCTCCAGGCTCTGAGCTGTCAACAGCACAGAGCCCGACCCAGGGCTCAAACTCACGAGCTGTGAGGTCATGACCTGAGCCGAAGTCAGATGCTTAACCAACTAAGCCACCCGGTGCCCCAAGCAGTACCTAATCTTTAAAACCACACATGACAGCAAGGTGCACTGAGATGCAAGGCCAACCATGGGTTTAAACCTCACAGGGAAGGAAGGCCATCGACATCCTGCTTTGCCCCATCAGGTTCTGGCACACTACAGCCAGCAACACATCCGGAATTATCTAAAAGGCTCACGTGTCTACACGAGGCTGGATCTTCCTCACATACTGCAACCAAACAGCACATCCCTGCAGTCAGAAGCCGGACAAGAAAGAGATACAACAACCTGTAAAGCAATGCCACACTTCTGTGGTTCTGTTTTAGAAAATAGTTATTTTTCACAGAAATCATTCACTTTAACATGTAAACAACAGGTTACAGGTTTACTTTTGTTATTTTTAAGTAAATATGGGTTTTTGTAAAGCTTCAGTTTTCATTTATGTTTTGGTCAATACCAGTAGATAGAACTCACATAAACAAGAGCCCTCTGGGGTCCTAAACAGCTTTTAGGGTTGTTGACTGGCCTTGAGGCCAAGCCATACGTCAAGGACACCAAGCTCCCCCACATCACAGGCCTGCTGAAAATGCCTCCAAACCCCCCGGCGCGCCCAGGGCCAGGCATGGCAGGACAGGCCTCCCCGGATCACTCACGAATGTGTCCTGTCCCCACTGTCAGCCACATGTCCCAGCCATGAAATTAAGATTCATGACTTCTTCCCCCAAAAAACTCTGTTTTAAGAATATTACCTAACACACTTTCAAACAATACCAGAAGTATCCACTATTCTGCTCTGCATCTATTCGGATGCATTCAGGAACTCTTCTGATGAGCACTAACCATCACTCCAGGCCCCAGACAAGCCTCAGAGCCCAAAATAAGACCCCAACATCTCTGCCTTGTCTGCAGCTCTTACTTTTAGAACCCAAGCATCCTCCCTGCTCATTACTCTGAGTGACCACTGACAGTGGCACAGGGCAGAGGAGGAAGCAAAGGGGAGTGTGGAGGAGGAGGAGGAGTGGAGGAGGAGGAGGAGGAGGAGGAAGAGGGGAGGAGGAGGGGGGGAAGGAGGAGGAGGGGGAGGAGGAGGGGAGGAGGAGAAGGGGGGAGGGGGGGAGGAGGCAGTGGCTGCGGCCCAGAGGGCGGACTCCCACCCTGCACGTTCTTCTCTTCCTCACCCTTCGCCTCAACGAGGCTGCCTGGGGACCTGCGGTGAAACAGGAGCTAAGAAGCGGGCCCAAAACTGCAGCACTAACAGCTCCCTCACCCACTGACCCAGACTCCCATCCAACTTCACGGCCTACGACAAATTCCGAGTTAGAGCAGCACCGTAACGGCCCACAGGCTGAAGCGCCCCTGCGGGAGGGGGAAGCACCGCACAAAGTCTGTCCAGTATGCGATCAGAACGGACTATAAACCACAGCAATGGAGCAAACGTTTTGGGAAAGGCACACCAGAATAATGGGGTCCACTCTGCATGCACTTTATGTGCTAGAGTTAGAGCTGAACTTCTAGAAAATGACATTCTGCCCTTTGAATGTCCATCTGATGCACTGAAGCACTGCTGTGGATGGAGGAAAAAAAGAAGGAAAATTGTCCAGTCTGTGAAGTTTTTGCCCTTAAATACAAGTTGGTAGATTACGATATAAACAAAAATCTAGGAGAAAAATGTGTCCCGGGGTGACGCAGAACCTGACCCGTGCTGGAGTTACAAGGTCAAGTGCACTTCCAGCTACGGGTGTCCATTACATTTAGAGTTCAGGGATATGACACATCAATTTGTTTAGTGTAAGCACGTTTACCTGAACTTCATATGTAACTGGGCATCCTGTGTTTTTTATTTGCTGAATTTGGCAACCATGAACGGAGTCTATAAAAGTCAGCAAAAGACAAAAGGGCGCTAAGTTTCAATAATTCTGAAGTGGCAATGTTGACATCAAAAAAAAAATTGTTTTTTTTATTTTTTTTAATGTTTACTTATTTTTGAGAAAGAGAGACAAAGTGCAAGCCGGGGAGGGGCAGAGAGAGAGGGAGACACAGAATCCAAGCAGGCTCTGGGTTTTGAGCTGTCAGCACAGAGCCTGATGAAGGGCTTGAACCTACCAACTGGGAGATCATGACCTGAGCTGAAGTCGGACACTTAACCAACTGAACCATCCAGGCACCCTGCAATGTTGACATTTTAATTTTTTTTTAATTTTTTTAAGTTTATTTATTTTTTTTAATTTTTTTTTTAACGTTTATTTATTTTTGAGTCAGAGAGAGACACAGCATGAACGGGGGAGGGGCAGAGAGAGGGAGACACAGAATCTGAAACAGGCTCCAGGCTCTGAGCCATCAGCCCAGAGCCTGACGCGGGGCTCGAACTCGTGGACCGCGAGATCGTGACCTGAGCTGAAGTCGGACGTTCAACCGACTGAGCCACCCAGACGCCCCTAAGTTTATTTATTTTGAGAGAGACAGCGTGAGCAGGGGAGGGGCAGACAGAGAGAGGGAGAGAGAGAGAAACCGAAGCAGGCTCTGCACTGCCACAACAGAGCCCAACGTGGGGCTCAAACTCACGAAAGTGTGAGATCATGACCTGAGCCAAAACCGAGAATCAGATGCTTAACCGACTGAGCCACCCAGGCGCCCCAGTGTTGACATTTTTAAAAGGCAATATTCTCTGCCCTGTGAAATCATATTCCTAAGAAGAAAAACAATTTTTTTTTTTAGAGAAAGAGAGAGAGAGAGAGAGAGAGAGAGAGAGAGACGGCACAAGTGAGCGAGGGGCAGAGAGAAGGGGTGGGGGAGAGAGGGGGGCTCACCCAAAGTGGGGCTTGTGTTCACCCAGTTCACCCAACGTGGGACTCAAACTCACAAGCCATGAGATCACGACCTGAGCCAAAACCAGATGCTTAAAGACTGAGCCACCCAGGTGCCCCAGAAAAAGAAGTATTAATGAAACAATTTCTCCATAAGACAAAAGAACACAGAAGAAAATAAAACACAGAGGAAAAAACCCAAAGGCATTATAAAATCTTACTCCAGGGCCTTCAGATACCCTAATTTAATCCCACTCCAGCACTCTATCAGATGCCCAGAGCTGCAAGGCCCCCACCCTACCCCCGCCTCTGGCCTGCCTCCCCTGTGCCTCAGTCTAGACTCTGCCAGCCTTACAGACACAGGATGGTCCCAGTATGATCTGCACAGGGGAACGGCTGTGACCTCACCACCCACTCACACCTACCTTAAACCCTGCACGGCACATTTTATGCAGCCAAGACGCCTCTACTGCACAAAAACCAGAAGCAACCTCAGTACAGTCAGGCAACCAACCAATTCTAACTACACAAGACTACAGAGTATTTCTGAAGAAAAACACTCAGTTGTTTGCTTTTAAGGGTAACAAGAGAGGTACCTGGGTGGCTCAGTCAGTTAAGTGTCCCACTTTGGCGCAGGTTCTGATCTCGTGGTTCACGAGTTCGAGCCCCACATCAGGCTCTGTGCTGACAGTTCCGAGCCTGCAGCCTGCTTTGGGTTCTGTGTCTCTCTCTACCCCTCCCCCACTTGTGCTCTGTCTCTCTCTCTCAAAAATAAATAAAACCATTAAAAAAAATTTAAAGTTAACAAGAAAAGAGGGCACAGGAGGAAGATGCCCAGATGTAAAGACCACAACAGTAGTATCTACTGTATTTTTTTAATGTTTGTTTGTTTGTTTATTTATTTATTTTGAGACAGAGAAAGCACAAGCAGGCGAGGGGCAGAGAGAGAGAGAGAGAGAGAGAGAGAGAGAGAGAGGGAGGGAATCCTAAGCAGGCTCCACGCTCAGTGCAGAGCCCGACTCAGGGCTCTATCTCATGAACCACGAGATCATGACCTGAGCCAAAATCAGGAGGTGGACACTTAACTGGAGTAAGCCACCCAGGCGCCCCCTTCTTTTCATTTTTAAATGTAGTACAAGACAGAAAGAAGGCAGTGCTGCCATTTTTACCCCACATCAGAATATGTGTGGACATAATCTAGGTTTCAGCTAGGTTTTTCTTCATGATCAAAAGAAAAAATCTTGGGGTGCCTGGGTGGCTCAGTCAGTTCAGCATCTGACTTGGGCTCAGGCCACAATCTTGTAGTTCCTGAGTTCAAGGCCCGTGTCAGGCTCTGAGCTAATAGCACAGAGCCTGCTTCGGATCCTCTGTCTCCCTCTCCCCCTGACACCTCCCTCCCCTGCTCATGCTCTCTCCCTCTCTCCCTCAAAAATAAACCTTAGAAAAAAAGGAAAGAAAAGAAAAATATCTCTTACGAGTCTGTACCGTACCGTCACTTTATGTGATATAACCATAAAATAAGCATATAATAATCACTTACAACTTAAATAACACAGTATGTAAATAAAATAAAGGCAACCCCCTCGTGACACTTTAAATTAAATGCATTTTCCTCTCAGGGCAGACCGGGGTCTCCCCACTCTGCCCCTCAGTCAGCACTGCTTTCATCCACAGAAGGTGTTTCTCCATTGTCAATGGACGTGAAATGGCTGCATCAAACATAATTCATCATAATACAGTTAACTTCAACTTTACTACATTTGATTTCAGATAGTTTTTAAGAAGACAGTTTCTGCTACGCATACAGTATAAATTAAGACGGTTAAGATTTTGTGTAGAACCTTCGTTACTTTTCCATGCAAGAGTACGACCCATCACTTGTGTTTTATTTACTGTCAGCTCCTGTTTTATTTACAGTGAGCCCCCTCATCAGCACCTGTGCGGGTTCACCTGCAAGGCGAAGTGCCTGCCCCCACGGGTGAAGAGCCTCGGGCACAAGGTTAGGAACGTGCCCAAGGCCAGGCAGCATACCCTGTAGGTGAGGTAACAAACCCAGTTTCCCAGGGTTTGGAAAGGCTCAACCTCCCAGGTACCTGCCCCGCCGGGTTTCTACCACACTGCTGATTTTGTTTTCTTTTTGTAAAATAAACAATGGCTGTTGGAGAAAGATCACAGAAACTCTGACATCACCCCTTCGAAAGTTCCTAAAATTCAAAGACAAATAAGGGCTGGACCAAATTCTGGATAATCTGTAAGTATTTAAATAGTTTCATCCATTTAAACTGTAAAGATATCGGCAGAAAGAACCACGACACTGTGTCAGCTCTAAATCCGGACGGGCCTTTGGCTCATGAGAAGGAAAGCCTCCACTGCTCCATGGCAGCCTGTGAACCCAGGAAGGGCCGGCCAAGGACCCCCAGCGCCAGCCCAGGCTCAGCCCACCTCATCGGTAGCCAGTTACCTCTCAACAGATCAGACCAATGGTGTCCACATCACGAGGACAGCCAGGAACCACGGTAATGATAGCTCTGGACCAGCCCCACCGAGTCTCCACACTGCCAGCGGTGCAGCCAACCCCGGATGGTGGAAGCTTGGCCGGCCTCTACTCGGGCGGAACCACAACAAACGGGGGCTGGGAGCGCAGAGTAGTCTGAAAGGAAGACTTAAGAGGGAAAAAAGAGAATCATCTATCTCAGGGCCCTTTGGCTCACTTTTCCAGAGAGCTCTGTTCTCTCAGGTGACCTAAATTAGTGAAGCCCAATCGTAACGTGGCTTTCTCCACAAAGATGCAGCCATGCGGACTCCTGTGGAAAGAAGATCTTCCCCCACATTCATTCCAACTCCCCCAGCGATCCAATGGGAAAACTCTAGTCTCAACAATAAGGATCTAACCACAAAAAGTATCCTTATTTATGACAGCAAGGGCGAAACCCTTAAAGGCATCAGAAATTTAAAACTGCTTCCAAATACTCTAACCTCTGAAGTGGAGTGGGGGTCCACTGGACAACAGACCAGCCCCACGGCTAGCACACACGGGCCAGGCCAGACCAAACCTACAGGGAGCAGCACATGTGGACAAACATTTCCTGACAGCCGGCTCCATGACTCGGCCATACAAATACGGAAGCCAACGTCGAACCAACCTGCCACACAGATCTCAGACCCTGCTGTGTGTGCATGGAGCCAGTGCTCTGGTCTGATCTTGGGCCTGAAAGCTGCTCCCCCTGCCCTGGCAGCACCAGCATTTCCAAGGCCACAGCCATCTCACAGATAAGCTCCCTCCCTTCTCAGGGCTCAAGCCACCCTGGACCCATGTATCCACGTTATTCGGAACTCCTATTTTAAGCACAGACGTCGAGAAGGTTACTCTTTTAACTACTATACACACACACACACACACACACACACACACACACCCCTTAAGTTTGAAAAGAGTCAAAGCCATTCCAAAAAGAATTTGAGAGAAGGTGACCAACATGGCAGCCCACAGAGGAACCTGGTAAAGATGTGCCCACACTACAGGGGGAGGAGGGAGGGAGTCCATGTCCTCCCACGAAACTGCCATCTCCTCAATGCAGCCTCAAAGCACCCTTACCCTCGTGTTTTGCGGGGTGTGCCACATTTCACATAGTATCTACTGGAGCTGTAGAGATACCCAACAATGGTGAAATACTAAGAAAAAGGAAGGGAAAATCCTCTCTAAACACGTAAGTGCATGCTTGCTGGACTCTGTGGTTCCAGGGGTGATCGCGCTTTCACATTTCACAGCTAGGAGGCCAAGGGAAAGAAAAGCCCTTCTCCTCCAACAAAGAGCACACTGCTCACGGCTCACAGGCTTTCCTCACTCGGCCGCTGGAGGCAATCTGCAGCATCCCACACACAGGGCAAAGAGGACCTTCTCTCCCCAAGGGTGGAGATGTCATGGCTCTAGCCACCTTAGGAGAAATGCTAATTCTGACCTGCCAGTTGTTCCTCTCTCCTTTAGGACTCTGCCCAAGATCTGGACCCAGAGACCGCGTCCTCTCCTCGAGAACTGCATCAGGGCCAGCGCAGCACTGTCAACACCAAATGGATTCCCAAAGATGGGATGCGTCTTCTGTCCAGGAAACTTGTGAGATGTAGAGTGCTATCTGCTCACCCCCTAATTTTCAACTATTTTCCACATACCAATTTCACTAGCTAATTATCAAAAGGGGTGGGGAGAAAAAGAATGAATCCTTTCAATATCTGAGAGATTTCCTTTTCCCTCTTTTGTCTTTTTGTTTTTTCCCTTTGGCAGCAAAAGGAGTTAGTTCCTAATTTTGGAAAATACAATTACTATCCAAAGTAGCCCCAGAAATTACATTTAAGGGACTGTGAAATATCAGAACAGACTCCCTTTCCATCTGCTATTTAACCCTTAATTGGCTTCTCTGCAAAGGAAAAAACCAAAGGCGCTACGTGCTTGCTGCTCCCTTGACCTAGGCTAGGCTTGGCTATTGTAGTTTTCCAAAGATGGCCAGACCAATGTGCACACGACCCTACACACCTCTCTAACAAGGTGATGCTGACATTCCTCCATGAGAGGTGGGCTGTGCTCCTTCGCCTTTAATAAGATGGGCTTTTGTGACAGCCTAGACCTGAGACTGTGGCTAAAGTGAGCTCCATGGTGCGTGAGGCCAGGTCACAAAAGCCCTGAGGACCCCAGAGCTGTGGCCACCTGTGGGCGTTCCAACCAGCAGCCCACACAAGAAGCACACACCACCAGAAGTGCAAGCCATCCCCAGTGCCGGAGGCTTCCAGCTGAGGCCCCAGGCTCATGGACCAGAAAAAAGCCATCACCCCCCCCACACACACTGCCCTGTCTGAACTGCCAGCCCCATGAAGGATAACAAGTGATCACTGTTGTCTTTAGGCACTATGTTTCAGGGTAGTGAGCTAAGCATTAACAGACAACTCGAACAGTGCCCTTGTCCTTTGTGTCCCTTCCAGGCCACACCAAGCACAGCCCTGGGCCTGGGACCCACAACAGAGGTCAGACCCCCATAGAACGTGATTTCCAGAGAAGACACAGCAAGCTGAGAAATGAAACAGGTGCGTGGACACCTGTGGGGAAAGCACGGCCTCTCCCACTCTGAACCGTGGCTCCACAGCCCCCTAAGCTTCCATGAGTTAAAGCATGCTATCTGAACCCTTTCCGGTCTGTGGAGGAAAACAAAAACAAAAGCCAGCCACACACCCAGAACAATCTCCCAAGATATAACCGGCTAAGTGCTGGGCTATAGCAGGTGTCTGTTCTGAGGGCATAAACCAGGGAATGGAGGTCACACAATGTTTACTTTCAGTCTGACTTTCCACACGGTGAAGATATCTACACATATTTACCACATAAATATGCTGATTTCTTCTTTTATACGTCAGTCTCTTGTGAATTTGGATAGTATGATCATCACAATTTGGTTTACTGACAAAATCAAGTTTCCAGACCTGCAAAGGTGACACTTGCTTCCCATGGGGACCTTCTGCCTGGTTCTCACACTGACGGGTCCCACCCTACACAGCAGTGCAGGGGGTTCTCTACCTGGCTAAGCAGAAAACCAGTGGTGGGTCTGGGTACACCTAGTGCCATTAGATGCTCATGGGGCACACAACTCAACATGACACCAGGAAGACTCACAATCTTTGACATTGGAAAACATCTACTCCATCTCTCCTACTTTAACTCAGACTAAATTAAAATGAAAATGGACTCCATTAGAAAGGAGGATGTCTTTGAGGCGCCTGGGTGGCTCAGTTGGTTAAGTGTCAGACTTCGGCTCAGGTCATGATCTCGCGGTCTGTGGGTTCGAGCCCCGCGTCAGGCTCTGTGCTGACAGCTCAGAGCCTGCAGCCTGCTTCAGATTCTGTGTCTCCCCCTCTCTCTGACCCTCCCCCGGCTCACACACTCTCTCTCTCTCAAAATAAAGACACACACAAAAAAAATTAAAAAAAAAAAAAAAAAAAGAAAGAAATGAGGATGTCTCACTGGCAGAAAGGCACAGAGTGGAGACAACGGGGCCACCAGGATGCAGCAATCAGCTGTGCGCCTAACACAGGCCTGTCCACCAGCTACATCCGCATGTACCACGGTGACTCAACAGTGAGAGTAACCTTACAAGGCCAGAGTAACTCAGTTCCACTCCAAAGATCTAGCTCTTAGTTCCTCAGTTTCAACCAAGTTTTTCCTAATATAAAACCATCACGAAGGGAAATCACTCAACATGATGTCATTTGTTATACCCTTAGGTTATCAATATAAAAAACAAAATGGGCAACGTGGCTCAGAAATACAGTCGTCCTAACAAACTCAGTAACAGAAATCCACAATGTGGGACATTCTGCAAGACCACTGACATAGCTTCCTCATCGCAAAAGATGAAAGATATTAGCAGGGGTAATGGTTGCAGATATCAAATATAACAACCAAATGCAAAGTGTGGATTCTGTTAGGATCCTAATTTAAACCAACCAACCATAAAATGACATTTTGACATAATCGGAGGGTGATTTTAAAATAGATGTCATCAAGCAATCACTTCAAATTTTGTTAGGTGTGAAAACAACACTGTGGTTACGTAAGGATGCCTTCTGCGTTTTTAAAAGGTACGTCCTCTGAGTTGAGAAGCGGAAGTTTCGCGGCCTCTATGGTGTGCTCCAAAATACCACAGCAACAAAAAAAAAGGAAAAGGAAGAGAAGGAACGAACAAGATAGGAACCATGTGGCAAAATCTTGACCATGATCATGGAATTGTAAGTCGTCTACTTTGCACGTGATGGAAACTTAAATTCTTCATAAAATCCTAAAGAAAAACTAGTTCTAAACTACAGATGACATCTGAGTGTCCTGCAGAGCTCAACATACAGTCCACAGCAGGCCTGACACCCTCACACGATTCAAGCTCAGCTCTCTGCTGACCAGGCATGGTACCTTGCTGCCTTACTTTCCTCTTGACCAAATGGGTACAACTATCCAAAACCCAGCTCAGAGGGCTCAGGAAGCTGCAGAACGTTCAAAACGGTGGGCAACACACAATAAATTCCGGCCACTTTTACTGCTCGATGTACTTAGTACATACATCATAAAGATATTTCTAGTATCTGCCATGTGCCAGACATAAACTTGTCACTCATTCCCCAAAGTCAACTGTTCAAACGCAAGCGTGTCTCAAGCTGGCCCCAGCCCCAGTGGATTCTGTGCACCCTATCTGCCCCAGTGACCAGTCACCACACTCACTGCTCTCTTGTCTCCATCCATGCCCTAGAAGAGCAGCAGCTATTTTCCTTTTCCAAAGATCCCATTACTGCCATGCTCAAAAGCTATGAAGGACCAGTTCCCAAAAGGGTGGGTCTGGCCCCACTACTCGGACCATCTCAGGGAGGGGCTGCCACACTCCCCCAGCTCTCTAATGTCACACTTCTCTTAAGACTCCCCACGAGTCTTCAATACCACACCCTCTTTTGAAAGAGGCCATGGTCCAGCCCACACATGTCCACTCCCTCGTCACCAGCTTTGAGGCCAGCCCCTCCCCAAGTACTCATAGACCTCACTTAACTGGAGTCCAAGAGCATCACTCACTGCCAATACACACGGCAGGGCCACACATCAAGTCAACGTACAAGCTCATGACTCTTCCCCAGACACAAAACACGCACATAAAAAAATGTCTTCTGGGGCGCCTGGGTGGCTCGGTTGGTTGAGCGTTCAACTTTCTGGCTCAGGTCATGCGTGATCTTGTGGTTCGTGGGTTCGCACTCTACATTGGACTCGCTGCTGTCACAGTGCAGAGCCTGGAGCCTGCTTCGGATCCTCTGTCCCCGGCTCTCTCTGCCTCTCCCCCACTCGCGCTCTCTCAAAAATAAATAAAACATTAAGAAAAAAAATTTTTTTAACGTTTTCTTACTTTTTACTATTGTAAGAACTCCCTTCTAAAAAGATTGATTAGAAAAAAACCATCTGACTCTAGATTTCAGCTCAGGTCATGATCCATGCGGACAGTGTGGAGCCTGATTAAGATTCTCTCTCTCTGCCCCTCTACCCTGCTAGTACACACGCTCTCTGAAATAAAAAATTAGAAATAAATAAATAAATAATAAAGGAAACACTCAAAGGTACATATAAATATACTTTATGAATGCCAATAAAGGAGACCTTTCCCTGACAATATTTTGGCATCTTGACCAGTATCGGCCGATTGTTTCCTATAATTCCCATTTTATCCCTTTTCCAAATTCTTCCACAGTCCAGTCAACTTTCTCATCAGTTCTGCCTACTTTGCACTTCAACAGAATCAGCAACTTCCCATGGATTTTTAGTAAACTGTGCTTCATTTCTATTTCAGGAAACAAGAACCATTTTAAAAGCTCCTGTATTGAAGGACTAAGGGAACAAAACGACCATAGCCAAGGAGGCACAGAGCCATGATCTCTGACTGGAGGGGACAAGGCTGGGAGATGGCACCCACTTCACATTGACTGGGACAGCCATGGTCAAAAAGATGAGCCAAAACAAAATCAAGTGCTGGCAAGGATGTGGAGAAGCTGAAACCCTCACGCGTTGCTGGCGGAAATGCAAAATGACGTGGCTACTGTGGAAAACGGTTTGGTGGTTCCTCAGAAAGTTAAAGAAAGAATTACCACATGACTCAGCGATTTACTCCTGGGTGTACACTCCAAAGACTGAAAAGAGACACTCAAACAGATGCTTGTACACAAACATTCAGAGCAGCACTATTCACAACAGTCACAAGATGGAAAAAACTCACATGTTCATCAGCAGATGAATAAACAAAATGTGGTCTATGCATACGAGGGAAGATTACTCAGCCAGAAAAAGAAATGAGGCTCTGCCACAGGCCATCGCGCAGATGAACCTTGAGAACGTTATGCAGAGTGAGATGCGCCAGGCACAAAATGACAAATCAGTCTACTTACATGAAACACCTACTTCAGGCAAATTCATAGAGACAAAAAAAGGAAAGGAGAGTTACTGCTTAATAGGTACAGAGTTTCTGCTTGGGGTGGCGAGAATGTTTTACAAACAGGCAATGATGATGGTCACACAACACCGTAAACATACTTATGCCACCAAAAGTAGGCTTAAAAATGGCTGAGGGGCACCTGGGTAGCTCAGCCGGTTAAGCTTCTGCTCTTGATTTCGGCTCAGGTCCTGATCTCAAGGTTAGTGAGTCTGAGCCCCGAACTGGAATTCTCTCTCTCCCCCTCTCTCTGCCCCTCCACTGCTCACGCATGCTCTCTCTCCCTCAAAAATAAATAAACTTTAAAAAATGGCTGAAACAATAAGACTTAGGTTTAAGCATATTTTACCACAATAAAAAAGAAAGACGCGGAAAAAGATTGAGGGGTGTGCCAGGATAACTCTACCTATACAATCAGGGATTCTTTAACAAAGTCAATGCAATTCTTAGGACTCCTTTACAAGGAGAGATGTAATGTGTATACAATACAAAATCAGAATATAACATATAACACTTATGTATTTAAAAATGAGATTACCATACCAGTGTTGAAAGCATGGCGTCACAAACTACACTGTTTAAAAGAGATATATCAATCTGATGTGGATAGCTGGATTACGGCTGTCGGAGTGGTAGGGCATCTGGCGGGCAACCTAATCTCAAACGGCTCATGAAAAAAAATCTCTTTTATCATACTTGCAACTTTCCTTACATTAAGTTTGAAAGTATTTCAAAAGAAGAAGAAAAGCAGTTCTATAGACAGAGAAAACACAACACCTACAAAGACTGACTACACGGTTTTGGTGGGCTCGAATACATCTGCATAAAACTCCATAAGAGAGAAATCTGAAGGGATGTGTATCAAATCATCGTAGAAACTGTGGGGACACTGTCGAGTAAGAAAGGGACACACAGGGACACATAGGGCAGATCCTGCCTGAACAGGATTTGATCTTCAAAAGGAAAATTCCTACATTATTGCACGATTTTACATTTTTAATTTAAGTAAAGGAAATGAATTGGGGGAGTTAGGTGAAAACTACAAAGCATATACTGTAACATTTGCATATAACTTTCCAAACATTTTTCTGTGCAAATACACTCATGAAGGTACAACTAATACAGACTACATAAACGGGCAGTCAATTTTTCCCTTAACTACTGGGAGCAAATGAATTCATGCCGTCACAGCACAGGCTGCAGCAGCAGATCCTTAGCATGCACTGAGCTCTCCCCGCACACAGGACCCAACTAAGAGACACACAGGGCATCTATGACATCTCAGCATCATAAACAGCCTTGAAGTGAACACCTTCACTTAATACACTCCTTTGCATGTAGTTCCCCATAAATTTCTCCAAGAATGCCGTAAAAGAAAGGACGAAAGAAAAGAAAAGAAAAGAAAAGAAAAGAAAAGAAAAGAAAAGAAAAAAGAAAAGGGACAGAGCTAGAAATTAAAGCTATACTTTCCCTTACACAAATGATGTGCTAAATGTCTCAGCGGGGCTCTTAAACAGAGGGGGTGTTTTTTTCCTTCTTAAGACTCAAACACTAAAAACATTTTGGAAAACAACTCCCTATCCTTCTCATGTCTGTTTGTGGTAAATCTAGGGTTCAATCTCAACTGTAAGAGAAAGGAACCTTTCCCCTGGCCCAACCCCACTTTACCGAGAAACCAGCAATGTGAGGCCTGGCTGCATGGCCCTGTCTGTCCCAGACACAGAACAGGTCTTAGCAGGCGGGGTCTACACACCTAAGGAGCTGCCAACAGAGCCAAGTCAGAGAAGACATGAAGCACTGAAGTGATCAGATGCCCTTCCTGCCAGCCAACCTCAAGGCTCACATCACTGAATGTTACTGTTTGTAGACCAATTAAGGAGCTACCGAGTTGATTCCTAACACCCTAAGTGACGGAAGCACAAAGGCACACGAACCTCCGCTGTTTTCCAAGCCAGCTAACTCTCCTACCAGCAGCTATGGTAATGCCACCAAGCACTACACAACTCTGATTTACACGAACAACTGTTTTTCTGAAGTCCAAACTCTAACAGAATAGGTCACACTACCAACAAGTCACCTATGTAGTGTGCCATTAGCCACAACATCCCTTCTACCCTGGAGCTCCACATGCATGCTCGCGCACAGCTATATGGCCTTACTGTACCTGCACGTGAAAGGAACATCAGGCTCTTCCTATAGGGACTGTCTCTTCTCCATACATGCTATTTTGACAACGATTCAAATTATTGCAGAATGTTCTATGTTCCCACTCGTGGCCCACAGTAGCAGCTTTCCTGACCTCCCTTTAATAAAGTCTCTAAGGGGCGCCTGGGTGGCTCAGTCAGTTAAACATCTGACTTCGGCTCAGGTCATGATCTCACAGTTCGTGAGTTCAAGTCTTGCTCCAGGAAAGCTCTGCTTCTCTCTCTCTCCTTCTCTCTCTCTCTCTCTGCCCCTCATGGGATTCTCTCTTTCCCACCCCCTTCGCCGCCCCTCGCTCACTTGCACCTTCTCTCTCTCTCTCAAAACAAATAAGTAAATAAATAAAGTCTGTGCAATAGGAATGCCTGTCAACAATGAGCTCACTAGTCCACATCAAGAGGGGCCCTATGGGAAGGAAGCATGATTCCGGTGTTTATGCTCATCACTAGAACTGTATCAAGTGGTAAAACTGAGAGAAGAAAAACAGCACGGGAAAACAAGAACTCAGAGGTGAGGGTGAGGAGAGGGTCTGCCTTCACGGTGACTGTTACTTCTGTTAGCACCATGAACTAAATTAAACTGCCAGTGCACTAGTGGGGGGGGGGGGATCAACCATGTAGGGTAGCCATCCTTTGGACTACAACTCCCCCTCCAGCCATGGGATCTGGAGACCTCAACGGAGCATCCCCATAAAGGTGGCTTGCAGGGTTCTCAGCACAAGGACACCCTAACCTCCCCTCCAAGTTCCTGGTTATGTGAGGCAATGCACCCCCCCTTTTTTAAATTTTTGTAATGCTTTTATTTATTTTTGAGAGAGAGAGAGAGCGCACAAACAGGGGAGGGGGACAGAGAGAGAGAGAGAGGAGAGAGAGAGGAGAGAGAGAGAGAGAGAGAGAGAGAGAGAGAGAGAGAGAGAGAATATCCTAAGCAGGCTCCACACTGTCAGCACAGAGCCCAATGGGGGCTCGAACCCACAAATCATGAGATCATGACCTGGGCTGAAATCAAATTGGACACTTGACCAACTAAGCCACCCAGGCACCCAGCATCCCCTTCTTTTGTTGAAGCTCATTGAAGTTGATTTCTGCTACCTGGTTCCATCTCTTTCTCCACTGACGCAAATTGAGGCCCTGAAGTTTCCCTTGCGTGCCACCTAGTTATTAAGGAGCACAGCCCGTGACCGGCAAAGCCCCCCAGGGAGCTAAAACTGGGTGGTAGGAAGACATCTGCCACCACAGACTAACTAGAAATGGATAAAAGCAAATTTCTAAATAGAGAAAAATATCATGACTCCTTAGACACAAATTTTCAATCAAGAACAAAATAAACCATTATTTCCTCACAAAACACAAAAAAAGCTGGTATTAGGAAAAACCAGTTCACTTGAAATTTTTAACTTTTTAAGATTTTAAAGTATTTAAGGGCTTCTGGGTGGCTCAGTCGGTTAAGCGTCCAATTTCAGCTCAGGTCATGATCTCACGGTTTGTGAGTTCAAGCCCCACATCAGGCTGTCTGCTGTCAACGCAGAGCCCACTTCAGATCCTCTGTCCCCCTCTTTTTCTGCCCCTCCTCCGCTCTCCTTCTCTCTCTCTCTCTCTCTAATTAAAAAAAAAAAAATTAAAACAAAGATTTTAAAGCATTTAATAAATCCCAAGCCCAGTGACTACTGTAAAGGAAAATGATTTTTACTGTTTCAACAGCTTCCTGTAGCATTAAAACAGGGGTTAGCATAAACACACACCAATCCCAGGGCTCACTCTCACGCCCCAAACTTGGATGAGCAAAATGTCTCACTATCCACATGCCTTAGTGGTCATGGGGTCAGGACGAAAGTCAGATCTGGTTGGTCCAAATCTTATAGGGAAAAACAGAATGAGTGCCTCCAACACAGTGGATCCACTTGCTTCGAGGCTGAATCTTGAGGGGTGACACAGAGGCTTCCCAGGGACACTGGGGCTACAACTTGGAAAGTAGGAAATACTGGGGGTAGTGGACGATCCTGAATTTCTGGAGGAAAAGTCAACATTTTTACTGCCACCAATAATGGAGGAATGTAAGCAGAAGTACTTTGTGCTGTTTCATATCCATAATATATTAAGTCAGACAGAAGACAAATAATTTTTGGACAAAGAATTTGTAAGATGTGCAATATAGATACTACAAAATTTTAGCAAAATCCTGGAGCTTAAGGATGAGTACAGTTCTGAGGATTTCAGTTGGACCCCTGCATACTACAGTGCTGGTTACACATATGGCAGAAACAATGAAACCATAGTGTGTCTGTGACTGAAAAGACTGAATTCCGTGTGTCCCTCAGACTGAGGGCTCTCTGTTAAGTCGCCATGCTAGCTTCTAATTATCATCGACCATGGCTGCTAAGAAAACCTGATGAACAATAATCTTTTTTTTTTAACATTTTTTATTGTTTATTTATTTTTGAGAGAGACACAGCATGAGTGCAGGAGGGGCAGAGAGAGAGGGAGACACAGAATCTGAAGCAGGCTCCAGGCTCTGAGCTGTCAGCATAGACCCTGACGTGGGCTTGAACTCACAAACCATGAGATCATGACCTAAGCTGAAGTTGGACACTTAACCGACTGAGCCACGCAGGTGCCTCAACAATAATCTTGTAATGGCAAAATAGTACTAATTAAAAACAGTGGCATTTCATGCTGAATGTGAACAGTGCAGTTTTGACCTTTCTTAATGGACTATTTCTTCTGATACATCTATATATGTAAAAGGCGATCAGCTTGAGGTTTCTAACAGCATAAGCAACAACAACCTCCACAAGTAGCATAATTATATTCATTAGTCATGGCATGACTCTGTGAAAGAAAATCTATCACTGCCTATGAAAATTCTTACAGTTTTCCTTAAATATGTGTAAAAGAGACTAGAAACAGTCACATATACAAATAAGAACATAGTACAAGGTGAGGGCATTTCAAATCAGTAGAAGAGGGGATAATTAACAAAATGGTCACTGAGGCCACCGGCTGGCCATGGGAGAAAGGCCATCACAAACATGAATCAATGGGTGCAGGGATAACATATAGTGCAGCACAACTGTACAAGCACTAGGAGAAATCCTTGGTGACCCTGAAGTGAGGAACCCCTGATTCTAAGCCTAACTAACTCCACGACCAGGAATCACAAAAGAAAAGCTTTACAGATTTAACTACCAAAATATTTTAAGCACTTATGTGACAAAATAAAGAAATAACTCTAAAAGCCTGGAAAAAAAAGGGGTGAGGGGTGCTGGTCCTGGATGGATCAGTCGGTTAAGCAACCAACTCTTTATTTCAGCTCAGGTCATGATCTCATAGTTCATGGGATTGAGCCCCATTTAGGGCTCTGTACTGACATTGCAGAGCCTGCTTGGGATTCTCTCTCTCCCTCTCTCTCACTCGCACATGTGTATGTGTATTCAAAAAAATATATGCAGTGTATGGGCTTAGTACCTTTAATATACTCTTAACCCAAGAAGGAACAGATAAATAGTAACTCCAAATCAATTTTGTAAAGACAGAGACCACCAACAAAGTAACAGGCAAAAAAGTGAAACAGGCATTCCCAAGTTGCCAACAGATGCACATACAGGCAGATGCTTGGCCCTGAATGTGACCAAGGGCTGGAGAAGGGGAGGAGTTCCCTAGCTCCCCCATAGCAGCGAGATCACACAGCAAGCAAGTATGCCATAGATTTCCTAAAAACGCAGACCAGTCTTCTCACAAGGATGCAATCTAAAAACACAGACCAATCTTCTCACAAGGATGCAATAACCCTTAACAAAACAGGAAATGAACCCAGCAACATGTAAACATAATTACACATCCATGACCATGTGAGATCTACCCCAAGAACACAAGGTTGGGGGGCGGCTGGGTGGCTCAGTCGGTTGGGCGGCCAACTTCAACTCAGGTCATGATCTCGCAGTCTGTGGGTTTGAGCCCTGCGTCGGGCTCTGTGCTGGCAGCTCAGAGCCTGGAGCCTGCTTTCGATTCTGTGTCTCCCTCTCTCTCTGCCCCTCCCCTGCTTGCTCTCTGTCTCTTTCTCAAATAATAAACATTAAAAAAAAAATTTTTTTTTAATTACAAAAAAAAAGAATGCAAGGTTGGTTTAACATCTGAAAATCAATGCAACAATTATTAACAGAATATAGGACAAAAACCACAATGATTAAAAAAAAAAAAACCAAAACACAAAAAACCCATAATGATCATCTCAACAGATGAAAAAAAAAAAAAAAAAAAAAAAAAAAACACATCTGACACTGACTTCAAGCTGTATTACAAAGCTGTAATCATCAAGACAGTATGGTACTGGCACAACAACAGACACTCAGATCGATGGAACAGAATAGAGAACCCAGAAATGGACCCAGAAACATATGGCCAACTAATCTTTGACAAAGCAGGAACAAATATCCAATGGAATAAAGACAGTCTCCTCAGCAAGTGGTGCTGGGAAAACTGGACAGCAACATGCAGAAAAATGAACCTGGACCACTTGCTTACACCAGACACAAAAATAAACTCAAAATGGATGAAAGACCTTAACATAAGACAGGAAGCCATCAAAGTCCTTGAGGAGAAAGCAGGCAAAAGCCTCTCTGACCTCAGCTGCAGCAACTTCTTACTCAACACGTCTCCAAAGGCAAGGGAAACAAAAGCAAAAATGAACCACTGGGACCTCACCAAAATAAAAAGCTTCTGCACAGCGAAGGAAACAATCAGCAAAACTAAAAGGCAACCGATGGAATGAGAGAAGATATTTGTAAATGACGTATCAGGTAAAGGGTTAGCATCCAAAATCTATAAAGAACTTATCAAACTCAACACCCAAAAAACAAATAATCCAGTGAAGAAATGGGCAAAAGACATGCATAGACACTTCTCCAAAGATGGCGAACAGACATGAAAAAATGCTCGACATCACTCATCATCAGGGAAATACACATCAAAACCACAAGGAGATACCACCTCACACCTGTCAGAATGGCTCACATTAACAACTCAGGCAACAACAGATGTTGGCGAGGATGTGGAGAAAGAGGATCTCTTTTGCACTGTTGGTGGCAATGCAAGCTGGTGCAGCCACTCTGGAAAACAGTCTGGAGGTTCCTCAAAAAACTAAAAATAGAACTACCCTACGACCCAGCAATTGCACTACTAGGCATTTATCCAAGGGATACAGGTATACTGTTTCGAAGGGGCACGTGCACCCCCATGTTTACAGCAGCACTATCAGCAATAGCCAAAGTATGGAAAGAGCCCAAATGTCCATCAACAGATGAATGGATAAAGATGTGATATGCATACACAATGGAGTAGTACAAGGCAATCAAAAAGAATGAAATCTTGCCATTCTCAACTACATGGATGAAAGTAGAGGGTATTATGCTGAGCGAAATTAGAGAAAGACAAATATCATAGGATTTTACTCACATGAGGACTTTAAGATACAAAACAGATGAACATTAAGGGAAGGGAAGCAAAAATAATATAAAAACAGGGAGGGGGACAAAACGTTAAGAGACTCTTAAACAGAACAAACAGAGGATTACTGGAGGGGTTGTGGGGGGGGGGGGGGAATGGGCTAAATGGACAAGGGACATTAAGGAATCTACTCCTGAAATCACTGTTGCACTATATGCTAACTAACTCAGATGCAAATTCAAAAAATAAATAAAAATTTTAAAAATAATAAAATAACAAAATTTTAAAAATCTGACAAAATTCTTTCATGATCTGCACAATGCACTGGGGGCTCTAGCCAATGCAGGGCAGTGACAGCAGGCAGAGGGGGTGTCTAACACAAGTAAGAAAAGGTAACAGTTACCCCTAAGCCTACCGCCAATAGTAAACACCTTAGTGTATCACTTACAGCTTTTTACGTTAACAAAATAATATACTTATTTTTAATCCATTCTGTCATTGAACCTGATGATAGAGGTCTCTCTCTATAACATCATATGCAAGACATGCAATGGTGTATCACATGGCTACAGCCGACTGCTTAGCTATTACAAGCATCACGGATACTAACCGTGCACGTCTCCAGTGAAGCTCCCCTCTTCATGCACTCACCATGCTGTGTGCTTCCTACATTTTCCACCAGATCCCACCACCACCTTCTTACTGTAAATCACATCATCCCGAAAGTCACCAATAAAAAGAAAATGGTCTACTCATTTTTCTGCCTTCAATCTCTGTCCTTTCCCACTTAGTACATCTATTCTGCAGTTAGAATTATCTTTCTAGAGTTGTGACCTCACCACAATCTGAAAACACCCAGTGTTTCCCACCTCGCATGGGCTCTGGCTCGCACCTCCCAGCACAGCACAGAGGTGCTTTGGCACTCTAGGCCAGGGGTCCACTGGCCAAATCGAGCCCAAGCCTATTTCCGTACTTCCCACGAACTAAAAACTATATTTTTTTAGTTATAAATATAAAAAAGAATATGCATTAAAAGCCAGGTGTGGCCTGCACACCTGGCCCTTTCCAGGAAGTTTGCTAACCCCTAACCCAGCCCAACAATTTTTAGGCACCAAAAGAGCCTGCCAAACATATGGAAGTGCTGACGCATCAAGCTACTGACGGTGGCTTGAACAGAGCCCTTGAGTCTCCGTCACTGCCTTGGTCCACCCCCCAGCTTTCATCCTCCAAGATAAAACTCTGCCACTCAGCCAGGCAAAGCCCCCAGGGTTCATCCGGCTGATCACATGCTGCACTGAGACTCCCTAAGCACCTCTATCTCAGCAGGAAGGGGCCCCTGAGCAGCATGGGCTCGGATTTACTCATCTTTGCAACCCAGCATCTAGCAGAGTACCTGGCACGTAACACATATTCCCGGACTTTCTGAAGAACACATTTTTTTTTTAAATGTTTTTATTTATTTCTGAGACAGAGACAGAGCATGAGCGGGGGAGGGGCAGAGAGAGAGGGAGACACAGAATCCGAAGCAGGCTCCAGGCTCCGAGCTGTCAGCACAGAGCCCGACGCGGGGCTCGAACTCACAAACCGTGAGATCATGACCTGAGCCGAAGTCAGTCGCTCAACCGACTGAGCCACCCAGGCACCCCATAAAGAACACACTTTAAACGATGATTAAGGGGTTGATGATTAAGTCGGTTGAGCCTGGAGCCTGCTTCGGATTCTGTGTCTCCCTCTCTCTCTGCCCCTCCCCCGCTCATGCTCTGTCTCAGAAATAAATAAGCATTAAAAATGATGATTAAGTGGGGCGCCTGGGTGGCTCAGTCGGTTGAGCGGCCGACTTCGGCTCAGGTCATGATCTCGCGGTCCGTGAGTTCGAGCCCCGCATCGGGCTCTGTGCTGACAGCTCGGAGCCTGGAGCCTGTTTCAGATTCTGTGTCTCCCTCTCTCTGACCCTCCCCTGTTCATGCTCTGTCTCTCTCTGTCTCAAAAATAAATAAACGTTAAAAAAAAAAAAAAAATTTTTTTTTTTAAATAAATAAAAATGATGATTAAGTATACAATGCAGGCCTATGACATCAAGAGACAAGTCATGTGATGGCAGGAAGACTGCACAAAGTAACGCACAGCACGCCCCCAAGTGCATCTGGACGTGCACTTCAAGATTGGACACAAGAATAAAGAGCACAAAAGGAAAGCTCCAGAGTTGAAAGCCAAGTGTTCGAGGACATGTGCTGGGTTGGAGTGAGCTGGACGGACCACAGTGTGGAGCGCTGGAAGAAGTGAGGGGAGCTGGAGAACCCACTATGGGCTTTAATGTCTATCATCTTAACATCCCTTGGTACAGGACACCCGGGGGACTGGTATGGTTGAGCGACCGACTCTTGATTTTGGCTCAGGTCGTGATCCCAGAGTTGCGGGATCAAGCCCCACACTGGGCTCCACACTGAGCATAGAATCTGCTGGGGATTCTCTCTCTCCCTCTGCCCCTTCCCCAAGGATCCTCTCTCTCTTAAATAAAAAAAATAAAATAATAAGTTTTAACATTCCTTGATAGATGTCAGTAAATCCTGTTTAACTTCTGTTGGCCCCTAGAATTTGCTTCTTAAAGTATGGTCGCATGGAGACCAGTCCTGATGAAGCCCTGGGGTTTATTCAGGTTACAGGTGTACAGCTTTCATTAAGTGTCTATCTACCAAATGGCAGGTGCTGTTGTCCCTCTGTGCTCTTTGTGCTCCAGGACTAAGGCCCATATCTTTGTGTTTTAGAAATTCTCCCTTGCAGTCCCGGGCACCTCTCTATCACCCATTTCCTCTCATTATACATCAGAGAGAGGGGACAGAGCAGCTGTAACTGGTCACCACCCACCTCAGCCCTCTGGGTGAGTCAGACTGTGTGCTTTATTCCAGGGCAAAACACTGGTCTGCCCTAGATCACCGGCTTCAACTGCAGGCTCCTAAGAACAATGGAGTTACCAGGAAGGACCCACAAATTTGCAGGCCCTCCCAGGATTGGCCGTGGGCCAAGCAAATAGTACATTACCACATATACAAGCTATTTTTTCATGTAGGTAGCATTACTAGATTGACCGTAATTTTGTTACTTTCTGTTCTCTCAATTAGTACATACTTTCCACAATTACTACCATGACAACAGCCTTCAAATTTTTTGATGTGAGGAAAAAGTTTTTAATATACTGAAAAAAATCTGGCAATTTCTAACACAGACTCCCCGAAGGCAGGACCTGCACCTCTTCCAGGTTCTGAAGCTCATCAGCCCTTAGCCCCTACGGAAACAGCCACCCAGTTTAATTTTTAGTCGGGCATTCCACTTCTCAGCACTGTGAGGCCATGTGGCACAGTCAGAGCACCGGCCAGCAGTAACTGACCACGACTTCTGGGCACATCCTCAGAGCCAGAGCTCAACACTGGCTCCAGCCCTCCCACAATTACAGTGCACCTTACACAGGGCACCTCCCCTCTGAGGGCAACCTTCTCTTCTGAAGAATGCAGGAGGTAAAAATAAGACTGGACAGAGTTTATATACCAAGAAAAAGGAGAAGCCCATTCCTCTTTTCAGATCGGAAGAGTAACTCAAGCAACAATCCTAGCTGAAATATCAGGAACATAAAAGTAGCAGAAGACAGAGGTGGGAGACCACAAACCCAGGAAGGTACAGTGGGTATCTACTGGTCACCAAAGAATACCCCAGTATGAGCACATACACAACAGATGACTTCTTATACTCTCAAGGATATCATTCTACAAAGCGGAACTGTACTAGCCTGAAAGGAAGATGTGCCTTTGCGACGCACCGTCCCTGTAAAAATGTTTAGAAAATCCCCAGTGGAGTTAGCATTCTAGCTTTATTAGAACAAAGGCACCATCTGGTGGTTAAAAGAATAAGTGCAGGCTATGGGAAGAAAGCCACAGAAATAAATATTAATAAATTTCCCTTCTAATCAGAAAGATTCTTGGAAAAAGACCACATTCCTAATCATATTGGTGATTAAAAAAAAATCTTTCTACAATACTGCTCTGTAACAGGATTGAAATAACATGGGAAAACAAACACATTTATAGCTGAATTTCATTCAAAATCCCTATTTTGTCAAAAAGACTGAGCATGATAAAGAAAGTAAACCAAGAGTTGAATGTTTGGAAGCATATGACCAAAAAAAGGTGGAATTTATCGCCCATCAGAATGCACGCTCTAGGAGAAACAGGAATTTTGTCGGAGGTTTTTTTTTTCCATTGCTGGGCTACCAAGCCCTTCAGTGTACAATAAAACAGTAGTTCTCAAGCATTCCAATCCCAGGACCATGTTATACTCTAGAGAGTACTAAGCATCCCAAAGAGATTTTGATCCTATGGATCACGGCTATTGATATTTACAAACCAAAATAGAGAAAATCTTAAAATCACTGTCCCTTCCTTTAAAAATAATAACACATTACATGCTAACATAAAATATTTTTATAAAAAGTAACTACTTTTCAAAAGAGAGAGAGGAGAGGCTCAGTCAGTTAAGCATATGACTCTTGATCTCAGCTCATGTCTTGATCTCAGGGTGATGAGGTCAAGCCCTGCGTTGGGCCCCAAGGGCCCCGCAGTGGGCCCCAAGATGGGCATGAAGCCTACTTAAAAAAAAGAAGAAGAAGAGAGAGTGTATGTGTCATTTTTTTACAAGTCTGCAAATATCTCTTCTAGCTTAAGGCTCACATGCCCTGCATCATGTAGCCAGCCTCTAGAAGTGTGCCCTCTAGCCTCCTGACAGACCGGGGTGGGAAAAGCCAACGATGTCCTCCCTGGTGTTAGTACAGACAGTCTGACCTTACAGGTCTGGAAGGGTCTTGGGGACCTGCTACTATGTCTGGTATGCAGCACGCGCTAATGGAGCTTTGTTGATGGGAGGGACAAAGGACAGAGCATGGGATGGAGATGGTAAGAGAAGGACAAGGGGGTAGGGAAAGGACCAAGTGCAGCCAAGTGTGGGAGGGGTGCGGCCTGGCCCCAAGCACTGCAGGGCTGGTACCCTTACTTCATACTGATTACAAGTATATGATGCAGCTGTTTTATTAGCTCTGTTTTCAGAGTATCACCTCCACCTGGGGTCATCTTCCCTTCAGGTTTTTACTGTAATTTAAAAAAAACTAATGAGCATTAATCACATGAATTGAAATGCAGATAAATAAGGGTTGCTGTTAATTTGTTTACCATAAAACTAATATATGCTCATTAAAAATTTTTTTTTAACATAACAAAAATCACAGTCAATCCAGCAATTCAGAATAACTAAGTAAACAACTGGTATATTTCCATTTCTTTCCTAAACTTAGTATGAAAGTTTTGTTTTTTTTTTGTTTTGTTTTGTTTTGTTTTTAACGTTTATTTATTTTTGAGACAGAGAGAGACAGAGCATGAACAGGGGAGGGGCAGAGAGAGAGGGAGACACAGAATCCGAAATGGGCTCCAGGCTCTGAGCTGTCCGCACAGAGCCCGACGCGGGGCTCGAACTCACGGACCGTGAGATCGTGACCTGAGCCGAAGTCGGACGCTTAACCGACCAAGCCACCCAGGCACCCCAGTATGAAAGTTTTTTTAATTGACATTCATCTTGGGGCGCCTGGATGGCGCAGTCAGTTGTATCTGACTTCGGCTCAGGTCATGATCTCACGGTTTGTGAGTTAAAGACCCACACTGGGCTTTCTGCTGTCCCACAGAGCCGGTTTCAGATGCTCTGTCCCTGCCTCTCTCTCTCTCTGCCTTCCCCCACTCATGCTCTACCTTGAAAGTAATAAACATTTTTAAAAGTTGATGATCATCTGTAAAGTATACAAGTACTAACAAAATCACTATAGATAGGAAACCCTTAGTAATCCATTATTTAACCTCTCTAAAAAAAAAAATTAATTAATTAAAGAAACTCTCCAAGTATGGGTGCACAGAAGATCACATACTGTATGATTCCATTTATATGAAAAGTCTAGAAGTCCAGAATACACAAATCTACAGAGACAGAACACAGATGCCTAACTAACTGCCAGGGGTTAAGGGGAGGAGAAAATGTGAGTGACTACTGATGGTATAAGGTTTCTTTTGGGGATCATGAAAATGTCCTGGATTTTTTGTGCTCTATTCATGGACATACCCAAGTTTCCAGACTAGTCATTCTGGTATATAATAGGTAATGAGTATCTGATGGATGGATAAATGGGGGAGTTGGTGGCTGCTGGAATGGATGGCGAGCGGGGGGGGATGGAGGGGTGGGGAGGAGAGTGAGTGGGAGAGTGGATGGGGGGTGGGGGGCGTGAGTGGGTGGAAAGTGGACGGGGGGGGGGGGCGGTGAATGGGGGTATTCCTCTGCTAGAAAGAGCCTGAAGTCTCATGTTGGTCAGGCTCCCAGAGGTGAACAGCCAGCACCACTTCTTCCTTTGGCGGTCCTCCTCCTCCTCCTCCTCCTCCTCCTCCTCCTCCTCCTCCTCCTCCTCCTCCTGCACACAGTTTCGCACAGTTCCAAGGGCCCCACTTCCTGCCCCAGGCAGAAAAGAACGTGCTCTTCAAAAATCTAAGAAGCAGCTGTGAGCTCTCCTTCGCAACATTTGCTCACTTTTCTTTTCCAAAGAAAGTCTGTGAAACAGAAATGCGTTAGAGGAAATGGACCTCGAAGAAGTCCCTCACAGCCTCTGTTACAATTCTACAGAGAGGCTTACCCTGAAGGTGAGCTAGTTTGGATGGGCCCTTTGCTGGATTCCGTGAAGCCCACCAAGCAGCACGCGCCCTACACAGCATGAACTCCAACACAGTTTCAAATGCCAAAAAGTCCATAGGGGCGCCTGGGTGGCGCAGTCGGTTAAGCGTCCGACTTTGGCCAGGTCACGATCTCACGGTCCGTGAGTTCGAGCCCCGCGTCAGGCTCTGGGCTGATGGCTCAGAGCCTGGATCCTGTTTCCGATTCTGTGTCTCCCTCTCTCTCTGTCCCTCCCCCGTTCATGCTCTGTCTCTCTCTGTCCCAAAAATAAATAAACGTTGAAAAAAAAAAATTAAAAAAAAAAAAAAAAAAAAGTCCAGGCCACTGTGATGAACAGCACAGAAGCGTATCCTTCCTCGACTAGTTCTCTAAAGACATGACAAAATGCTTGACTGACTGTATTTTTTATTTTAAAAGGCCACCAAAACTTTTTACCTCACTTGAATGTTTTCACTTTGGTTATGCTGTTTTCTCGTAATACCACGGTCCTCAGATGATTTGTGCTGCTTCAAGAAGATAAAAATCTTCTAACGTTTAAAAACACTCCCCATCTCTAAAATTCTCTTACAATGAAAAGCAAATGTCTACCTAAGAGAGGCCTCCCCCACCAACCGCCTGCCTTCCCCACGTGCCTAGGCTCTGCCCCCACCTTGCACCTGCAGGCTTCACCTGCCAACGGTCTCCAGCCCACCCTGGTCTCCAGCCCACCCTTCGCACAGAAGGACCCTTCACCTGAGAGGGGTGGGGAAGGGGGAGGGAGGGAAGAGGAGAAGGAGAAGAAAGGGAGGGGAGGCCAGAGCCTGCCCTTGCACAGGGTGCGACCTCAACATGGCCTGGGGAAAAGTTCCTCTAAAAGCACACTTTCCACTCAGAAAATAAGAAAACAAACGCTCCATTATGGGCTACGCTGCTAACATGAACCACCAATGAAATTTCCATCACAGGTGTTCAACACGCATCTGCATACCTGGTTAAATGGTTCCTCTCAGAACCACCACCCACAGCGGCGCCATTTCCCAGCGGGCCAGCGGGTGCAGGGCCTGGATTCACAGTGGCCCCGCGTTCAAGGGCAGGCACAAAGGAGCCGTCCCTATTGTTCCCTCTTCCTCATTCCGCTGGCTGAGCTGGAGTTTCCTCAGATCTAGGAGAGTAGCCTACCCTCCCCCACCCTTTTGTTCCAAGAATACAGTTCTAGAACAGGCAGCCTATGCACCAATCTGCTCCAATCCTGCGATTTCCAATAAGTAAAACCACAGCCCCTCACCAGGTCGCTCCCCCCAAGATGTGTCTAGCACGTGCTTATCCACGGTCTTGCTTTTCTACGGAACAGCTGAGAAAGCCCTTGTGGAAGCTCTGCTGCCTTGGGTCTCGGCATCTCTCCACGACCTCATTTCTGTCGTTCCAAGGAAAATGGAGTCCCCCACTCACCAAGGCAGACAGGGCCATCCTGCAACCTGAACACGTGCTCAAGCAGATCCCATTAGGCAAGGCACCGCCTTCCAAGGGGCACTCTTGGGGAGTGGTCAGTGCCAGTCTCAAGCCCGGAGCTGACAGACTTCTTTCTCCTCAGCCTGCATGGAAAATGAGCCAACTGCAAAATAACATGGCCAGATCCTCCACACACAGCCTGGCTGGTCCCCGGCCCCCACACTCTCTCACTCATGCCCTCCTTGCTCCCCATCACCACTGAGGCCACCATGGGGCAGGGAAGGAAAAAACGAGGCAACACCATTAGTCAGCCAAAGCTTCCAGTACTTTCTCTGTAAACGTCGAAGCAAGAGAAAAAATACTGGCTTATCATCAGCTTAACTAACAGGCCTTACATAGTTTTCGATAATCAGAGCTTTGGAGGGATCGCCCACCCCCACTCCCAAGAAAGCACACACATCTGGTGACAGGACATCACGACAGGGTTATTCTGTAGGGGGTGGGGTGGGGCGGGGGTGGGACAAGGAGGTGACCCCACCAACACCCTACCTCCTCGGCCCTGCCCCCAGCCTAGGAGCACCTTCGTGAAGAAAGGGGTTAAACGAGAGAGGAAAAATATTAAACGCCACGTTCCTTGCCTGCACCTCTATCCATTTTTTCCCTCCTGCACTAGTGCAGTTGTTGGCTGCGGCCACTGCAGGGGAATCACAGCAGCTCCACTGCCCTTTTCCACCATCTGTAAGCACCTCCTGAAATGGAGGGAGCCCAAGGCAGGGAGCAGTCCAGAGGTACAGGCCCACAGTGCACCTGAACCCCCTCAGATGGTTACAACGAACATTTTAAGTGAGCGGAGTTTTCTCAGGAGGAAACCATTCTACGTTTATCGTCTTCACCCTAAAAATGGGGAAAGGTCTTTTTAAAGAAACCATCAAAACAGCTCATCCCTACCACCGCCAAAAGAAAAATCACTCTTAGGGTCTCTTGGGATCAGCTTTGTATAAAAAATACTAACAGAAACCTAGGACAGGAACCTGAGGTCAAGTCTAAGGGAACAAGAGTCCTCTTACCAGCCCTGTCATAAGGAACTCACCTTACAGATGACCTTTAGAGCCAAGAACCCAGTGACTGAATCACAGGGAAGCAAACCTAAAGCTTGCCGTGTACATCAGACCCCTCCTCCAAGTGCTCCTGCCCTCCCAGCGCAAGCACACCTTGGAGGGGGGCGGTCTCAGGGCCCCAGTCAAGTGTGAGAGCAGCGGGTCTCCGCCCACATGTCCCCCATCCTCCACTATGGAATTTCCTCTTTAGGAGAAGAGACCCTTCCACAGCTGTGCCGCCCCTCCAATCAAGTCCGAGTTGTGGCTCTTAACACAAAACGAAATATTTGAAGCCCCTTTTTTAAAAGAGGCAATATTTTAAAAGTAGTGTTTCAAGCAAACTTCAAAATAAAACCACAAATATTATTTCCTATTTTTGAGGTTATATGAAAAAAATAATACTAACCTTCCTATATAAATGCTCTTCTGTAAACTCCCTACCCACCATGCTGTATTTTCGGTTGGATGCTGGGGCCTGCGGGCTGTGGCTGAACCCCAGAACCATCATAGGGAGGGGGGTCAAGTCAAAGGTCAGCCAGAAAAATGAAGGTCATTCTTCTTGAAGTACCTGGATTCCATTCAGCCAAGAGCAAACGACAAAGACACCAAACTCAGACACAGACTGGAAGTTCAGCTGTAGAACACACATTATCGATGGAGCCACGGTCCTGTACAAATCTACCGACAGCTCACGAAGAACAGACAACAATCCGACCCCACCCTGAGTTCCCACTCGTCAGACTTACAAAGGAAAGAAAAGTCAGGCTGATTAAAGAAACATAAAAGCACAGGTAATGAAAACAGATACAACTATTCGCTCATTACTAAGAAAATGCATTTAAAACAACGAAGATACCATTTTCACCTATCAGATGGGCAAAAAATCTTAAACCCTGACAATATGAGAGTAGGGATAAACAGGCAATTCTCATATACTGTTGAGATAATAAAATTAATGAAACCGCATTGGGGGCAGCTTGGCAACATTTATAAAATTTTAACACATACGTAACCCTTGGCAAGGCAAGGGTTATTTTTTAGTTTACCCTAAGATACCCTCGCAAAAGGACTCCAAATCATACCTAACAAGGACATCCACTCAGCCTTCTTTCTAGATTAGACCATCTAAAATATCCACCAACCTGGGGTGCGTGGGTGGCTCAGTTGGTTAAGCGTCCGACTCTTGGTTTCAGCTCAGGTCATGATCTTGCAGTTTGTGGGTTCGAGCCCCTCATTAGGCTCTGCACTGTTAGCATGGAGCCTGCCTAGGGTTTCTCTCTTTCCCTTTCTCTCTGCCCCTCCCCTACTTGCTCTTGCTCTCTCTTTCTCTCTCTCAAAATAATAAATTTTTTAAAAATATAGTGAAATGAATAAATAAATATCCACCAACTAGATACAGAAATTGTTAGAGGCTCACAAGGAAATACTTAAAAGCTCTTGAAAAGTGTAAGAAAAAGCTGATGAGCTACTGGGGGAAAACCATGGAGACAAACACAAGTTAAGGTACAGAAGAGTGTGTCTGTGAGATCCCTGTAAGAACAGAGATGCTGGCATGCGCACAAAAATCTTTTGGGAAGGAATTATAAGAAATTATTAATAGCACGTGACCTTTGTAAGGAAGATTAAGAGCAGAAAGGATGCAAAAAGTTACCCTGCAACATGCACCTTTCCTTACTATTTATTCTTCTTTTCTTTGGGCCACCAGTGTGCTAAGAATTCTGATGCACCCAGCCTTGCACAGTGTGCTGGCCCCACTGGGCCCTGCTTCTCCACCTACTCAGTTCTTTAACCATGTACTAAGCACCCATTGCCCCACCAGTCACAGCAAAACCAGAATCTTGACGAGAATCTCTGCCCAACCAGCCACATGGTCTCCCCAGGCCATCACCCCTACCTCTTCATACCCAAAATAACTATCCAAACAGAACCTGTGGACTGCAGCTTCATGGAAAAAGGTCACCAATACCTCTGTCAAGGGCTTAACAACAAATCCATCTAAAGAAGGTATAAATGAACAGGAAAATGAATCCAAGAGATGGAAAGAGACAATAAAATAATTGGTAATTTCTATTATAAATGAAAACTTCTAAGGAATACATCAGCAACTTGAATCCAAAAGCATAGAAAACACTACCAGGCATTACTGGGTGTATCCCAGGTATACAAGTGTGATTTAACTTTATAAAATTCATAAATGTAATCTACCAATTTAACAGATTTTTTTTAATGTTGGTAAAATTCAATACCCAAGTATGATTTTAAAAACTCAGTAAATTAGGAACAGAAATTTCCTTATTCTGATAAAGAGTATTAAAAAACTAATAAAGTAAACATCATGCTGTGATATTGCAATTTATTACAGGAAATATGTATTTGGTCTTCTTCCTCATTTCTGGCTCAAGTCCCCAAAACTTCTGCAATTTCCCAAGCATAGAGAGTGATGCAGGTGTTTTTTATGTTAATGAGATGACTTTGGGAAAGCCCTAAAGGATGGGAACTGCTTGCCCATGAATCCTGCCAACCACAGGATTAGAGGGGTAGGACTTCCAGTCCCAACCAGACCTCTGGGGAGGTCAGAGGGGCTGGAGGCTGAATCAATTGCCCACCAATGGCCAATGAGTTTAATAAACAGCTAAGTAATAAAGCCTCCATAAAAACCCTAAAGGGCAGGGCTCAGAGAACCTCCAGATTGGTAAACACGTGGAGATTTTCAGGAAAAGCAGCACACCTGGTGAGGGCATGTAAGTACCTGCCCTTCCACACACCTGGCCCTGGGCATCTCTTTCATTGGGCTATTCCTGAGTTATATCTCTTTATAATAAACCAGGAATCTAGTAAGATGAGTCTCTTGAGTTCTGTGAGCCATTCTCGCAAATTAATCAAACCTAAGGAGAAGGTCAATGGAACCTCCAATCTGTAGCCAGTCAGTAGCAGAGGCAACCACCTGGATTTGTGACTGGCATCTTAAATGGGAGAAGGAGCAGTCTTGTAGGACTCAACACTTAACCTGTGGAACCAGATACTTTCTCCAAGTAATGTCAGAAATGAGTTGAATTCATGGACACTGTACACCCTGCTGGTATCAGAGAACTGCTTGGTACTGTATGTGGGGAATGGCCCTCCCCACATGGAATTGGGCCAAGGAACCCCAAAAGACATTGTAAATGCATTTCCTACAAAATCCAGAATTGGATTGATGAGTTCAAGCCCCACACCAGGCTCTGTGCTGGCAGTGTGACGCCTGCTTAGGATTCTCTCTCTCCTTCTCTCTCTCTCTGCCTCTCCTGCTCTCATTCTCATTCTCATTCCCTCTCTCTCTCTCTCTCTCTCTCAATAAACAAACAAACAAACTTAAAATTTTTAAAAAAGGAATAATAATAAAAATAAACAACGGGCGCTTGGGTGGCTCAGTTGGTTAAGCATCTGACTCATGATTTCAGGTCAGGTCATAATCTCACGGTTTCTGAGTTCAAGCCCTGAATCAGGCTCTATGCTAACAGCACAGAACCTGCTTAGGATTCACTCTTTCTGCCCCTCCCCTGCTTGCACACACCCACACTCTCTCTCTAAATAAATAAATAAACTTTAAAAAAATGAATAAATAAATAAATAAATAAACGAAACCAAGAACAAGGGCAACCACCAGCATTGCCTCCATTCAACACTAACTGGTACAATTAGACAAGAAATTTGCAGTATGAGTATCAGAAAGGAAGAAATAAGACTGTTAGTACTTGCAGATCACATGACCTATAAATGACTAGGAATAACAGCAGAGCTTAGGAAGGTGACTGTATGTAAGGTTAAATATTCAGCTGCCTTGCTATGTACCACCAGTGAACAATTAGACATGGTAATAACAGAGAGAACATCATTTAATGATGGCATCAGAGAATCATCGGTTTAGGAAAAATATAATTTCATTGAAACTTTTTATTAAAAAACTGAATGAATAGGGATGTCTGGGTGGCTCAGCTGGTGAAGCACCCGACTTTGGCTCATGTCATGATCTCATGGTTCGTGAGTTCAAACCCTGCATCAGGCTCTCTGCTGTCAGCACCAAACCCGCTGTGGGTCCTCTGTCTTCCTCTTTCTGCCCCTCATACCCCTTATCTCAAAAATAAACATTAAAAAAAAATTTTTTTTAAACCTAAATGAATAGAGAGACATACTATATTCACAAATAGGAAGACACAATATTGGGAAGATGTCCATTCTCATCAAATTGATCTACAGATTCAATGCAATTCCAATTAATATCCCAATAACATTTTTCATGAAGTTTGAGGATTCTAAAGTTTATATTAAAAAATAAAGGGTCAAAATTATCCAGAATGCTTTTGAAGGAAGCATGGAGGAGTGACTTGCCCTACTAATTTCCAGGATGTATGATGAAACAAGATAACTAAGCAGCATACTGCTGCTGGCAAGCTGGCCAAAGGCATAAATCCAGAAAGAAATTCACACACATGTGAATTCTGAGATATGGGGCATCAGTTTCATGGAGAAAGGAAGACCTGTTCAATACCTGAAGCTAGGAAGAAATGATGCAGGACATGAAAAAAGAGGACACGGAATCCCAACTGACATTTTTTAAAAATCTTTTTTTAAATACAAGAAAAAAGCCAACTCCAGAAGAAATAAGGAATTCAACATCAAAAACTAAACTAAGGGGGTGCCTGGGTGGCTCAGTCGGTTAAGTGTCTGACTTTGACTCAGGTCATGATCTCACAGTTTTTGAGTTTGAACCCCACATCAGGCTGTCAGCAAACAGCCCACTTAGGATCCTCTGACCCTTCTCTATGCCTCTCCTCCACTTGCACTCTCTCTTTTTCTCAAAAATAAATAAAATTTAAAAAATAAAAATAAGAACACATTTTTAGGCCCCAATTTTTTTTTAATTTTTTAAAATTTTATTTATTTTTGACAGAGAGAAAGACAGAGCATGAGCAGGGGAGGGGCAGAGAGAGAGGGAGGCACAGAATCGGAAGCAGGCTCCAGGCTCTGAGCTGTCAGCACAGAGCCTGATGCGGGGCTCGAACTCACAGACCACAAGATCATGACCTGAGCCGAAGTCAGACACTCAACCGACTGAGCCACCCAGGCACCCCTCTTAGGCCTCAATTTTTAAGAAAATAATGTGACATTAAAATTTCTAAGTACTGAAAAGCACAGTTAGGAATGATATCTATCTTGGACTGGGCAGAAGAAAAGTAAATGGAAACAATCTGTGGAAAACAGTAAGCACTATGGAAAAAAGCTACTTAAAATACATGTACTGGCCACCAGCGTTCATATGTAACATTCATAATGGACACCTACACTGGCGCATAAAGGTGCACAATAATCTACAAGGACAAGCACTGAAGCCACAGTGCACAGAGAGACACATGATGTGGTGCCCTCAAGTGCACATTCTTAAGCGAAGGGGACAGACAGGGCAGGACATCAAACCCCTGAAAAAAATATATGAAAAACTGCACCAAAACCATAAAAGACCTAGGAATAACCATAACCAAAGAGGTGAAAAATCTATACACTGAAAACTATAGAAAGCTTATGAAAGAAATGCAAGAGGACACACACAAAAAAGGAAAAATATTCCATGCTCCTGGATTGGAAGAACACTGTTAAAATGTCGATACTACCCAAAGCTATCTACATATTCAGTGCAATCCCTATCAAAATAACACCAGCATTCTTCACAGAGCTAGAACAAACAATTCTAAAATTTGTATGGAACCAGAAAAGACCCCGAATAGCCAAGCAATCTTGGAAAATGAAAACCGAAGCTGGAGGCATCACAATCCTGGACTTCAAGACGTATTACAAAGTTGTAATCATCAAGACAGTATGGTACTGGCACAACAACAGACACTCAGATCAACAAGTGGTGCTGGGAAAACTGGACAGCAACATGCAGAAAAATGAACCTGGACCACTTTCTCACACCAGACACAAAAATAAACTCAAAATGGATGAAAGACCTTAACATAAGACAGGAAGCCATCAGGAAGCCATCATTTCTCTGACATGAGTCAGTCAGAGAAAGACAAATATTATGTGACTTCACTCATATGAGGACTTTAAGACACAGAACAGATGAATATAAGGGAAGGGAAGCAAGAATAATATAAAGGGGGGGGGGAACAAAACCTAAGAGACTCTTAAATATAGAACACAAACAGAGGGTTGCTGGAGGGGTTGTGGGAGGGGGGGGATGGGCTAAATGGACAAGGGGCATTAAGGAATCTACTCCTGAAATCATTATTGCACTATATGCTACCTACCCTGGATGTAAATTAAATTTTAAAAAATGAAGGGGCGCCTGGGTGGCGCAGTCGGTTAAGCGTCCGACTTCAGCCAGGTCACGATCTCGCAGTCCGTGAGTTCAAGCCCCGCGTCAGGCTCTGGGCTGATGGCTCGGAGCCTGGAGCCTGTTTCCGATTCTGTGTCTCCCTCTCTCTCTGCCCCTCCCCCGTTCATGCTCTGTCTCTCTCTGTCCCAAAAATAAATAAAAAATGTTGAAAAAAAAAAAAAAATTTAAAAAAAAAAAAAATTTTTTTTAAATGAAAAAAACAAAAGATAACTTCAGATAAAAAACCAAGGTAAAGGAACAGAAAAACACAGGGCAGGTACTTTAGACACAAGAACATTCTAAGCACAAGGATAGCAAGGGCTCAGACCAGACAGGGAGGAGCCTGGTGAGTGGGAGGCAGGCTGGTCCAAGGCCTTTGACAAGCAGGGTCTACACTTTACGATAACAGAGTGGCTTTAAGGGAGGGAGGGGAGTAATCCGAGACTGGTATTTTTGTTTATGGTATTTTTGTTTAAGGCCCCTCTGGATTCCTGGCAGAAAATGAATCATACAAGCAAGAGTAAGTAACCAGAACCCTGCAATGGTCTAGAGACTGAGCGTGTGACTGACATCAAATTCATAGAAGTGGTCAGATTCCAGCTACATTCTCTCTAAATAGGCAGTTCTCAACCAGGGGCAATTTGCGCCACCACATCCCCCACCCCCAGATATTCTTCACTGTCATGACGGTGTCAGGAGGAGTGACTGGCATCTAGTGCGTCGAAGCCAGGGAGGCTGTTAGACCCTCTCTACTGCACAGGTTAGCCCTACAATAAAGAATGGCCAGGGCCACATTGTCCATACGATAAGTGAGGCTGAGAAGGCCTCTAGAGACTCCCTCCCTGGTGACTAATGCCATCTCTTGGTTTAATTTCCTCTCTACAGTATTGAGACTTCCACATCTGTATTTCCAGCTCAGACCTCCTTCTACCTAAACATCTCCACCTGAATGTACGTTAACGTATCTAACACCAAGCTTATGATCCACCCCCCGCAAATCTACTCTCCTTGGAACACCCCATCTCACTCTACCACCACTGCCAGAGCTCAAGCCCAAGGCCTCAAAATCTGGTTTTCTCTCTTTCATGTCACAAACTACACCCAATCCATCAGCAAATCCTTTTGGCTTACCCTTCAACATATTTCCAGGATCTGACCATTTCTCAAGACATTATCCTCAACTTCTCACTTGCCAATCTTGAATGTCCCAGCTTTATTTTATTTATTTATTTATTTTAAAGTAGGCTCCACACCCAACATGGAGCCCAACCTGGGGCCAGAACTCGTGATCCTGAGATCAAGACGCGGGCTGAGATCAAGAGTTGGACGCTTAACTGACCATGCCACCCAGGCACACCGAGTGTTCCATCTTTAAAACTTACCCTGAATCTGACCTTCTTTCTGTCTCCCCAAGCCACGTCTCCATCAGCTGACCACACAGCAGCTCTTCATGTCATCCGCTCACACGCTGGCCCCTCAGCTGATTCCCAACATGCAACAAGAATGGCCCTGTTCAAACTTAAGTCAGAACCTTCCATCTCCCCCAGAGGTTACCCACTTAACACCACTGCGGTGACACTGGCTTCCTCGCTGACTCCTCAAGACTGCAATGCCTGTCTTCCCACATCCCTCCTCATTTGCTCTTCCCACATCTGTGTCCTCTGCTGGGATACGAGCTCCTGTCCGTCTGGCTCACTGCCACATGCCCAGACGTGGCACGGGACAGACACCCAATCTGCACGTGATGACTGAGCAGACAGAGGTGCAGACCACATGTACACAACAACTAGAGACCAGCAGGACCCGTCCACAACCCTCTGCCCTCCTGGTTGTAGTTCTAGCCCATACTCGGGCCCAGCCCAGCTCCAAGGCAATCACAGACAATAGTCTTTATCAGGAAGGTGTTCGTAAAAGGAAATTTTAAAATAAATATCACTACCTTAACTCAAAATTTTCATTTCCTTCCAGTTTCTCTTCAGATGTACACATTTTACATGATCATGAGTCACACCAATCATTTTCCCTTAAACATTCCGTATCTCCATAGTCTTCACAATTATCCCGTTAATAGTAGTATAATATTTCAAGTTGACATATGATAAGTATTTAAGCATTTTTCTATCACTAATCATCTGTGATTTTTCAATTCCTCTTTACTTTGAAAAACAATGTCTTCATAAGTGATCATTACTATGAATTCATTCACTGTTCAAGGGTATTCAGTGAGCACCTAATACATGCAAAGCACTATCGTCTCTTCAGCTAAAGTCCCAAAGATAAGGTGCCTGGGCCTGTGCATCAAAACAGCTTTTGGTCTTTGTGACCAGCCCCCATGGGCTAGGCTGCCAGCTAGGTGTTCTAAATCAACAATGGGTTCCTTCCTGCTGCTTCTCCTCAAACCAAGGATCCTTGATACCTGCCTCTGCCGCCAACCCCCACCCCCGCCTCGTATGAACCATCATCACCACCATCCAGCTCAGACACACCCCACCACCCAGCCCAGACTCTGACCACCCTGTGGACTCTGCCTCACATGCACACTGCCTACACCTTCCAAGTACAAAGACATCTCCCAGTGTCTGTCCATCCAGTAACACGTTTTTGGCCATGGGTAGGCCCAGCGTTCACACAAGTCTTCAGGTCTGTGCTGCCTCCCTGTCCACACCATTCAATCTGGCCACTGCCATTAGGACCCAATAATGTCTGTTAGTCTGCAATTCAATTTGGATGTCAAGAAACATTTGCTCACGTTTCTTGGCATCAGGTATACATATGACTCCACTCAGGGATCACTGGAGATATATATTTTAGTTTTTGTTTTAATTTCAGTTAGTTAATATACAGTATAACGTTAGATTCTGGTGTGAAATATAGTGATTCAACACTTCCATATATCACTCAGTGCTCATCACAAGTGCATTCCTTAAATTCTCATCATCTATTTAACCCATCCCCCTCCCACATCCCCTCTGATAACCATCACTTTGTACTCTATAGTTAAGAGTCTGTTTCTTGGTTTGCTTCTCTTTTTTGCCCCTTTGCTCATCTGCTTTGTTTCTTAAATTCCACATGAGTGAAATCATATGGTATTTGTCTTTCTCTTATTTCATTTAGCATAATACACTCTAGCTCCATCCATGTCACTGCAAATGATAAGATTTCATTCTTTTTTATGGATGAGTAATATTCCATTGCATACATATACACCACATCTTCTTTAGCTATTCACCAGTCGATGGACAGTTGGGCTGTTTCCATAGTTTGGCTATCACAGATAATGTTACAAACATTGGGGTGAATGTCTCCCTGTGACGTAGTATTTTTGTATTCTTTGGGTAAATATCTAGTAGTGCAATTGCTAGATTGTAGGGTGGTTCTATTTTTAACTTTTTGAGGAACCTCCATACTGTTCCCAGAGTGGCTGCACCTGTTCGTGTTCCTACCAACAGTACATGAGGGTTCCCCTTTGTCCACATCCTTGCCAACACCTGTTGTTTCTTGTGTTGTTGAGTTTAGCCATTCTGACAGGTATGAGGTGATATCTCATTGTAGTTTTGATTTGTGTTTCCCAGATGATGAGTGATGTCAGGCATTTTTTTTTAAGTTTAAGTAATCTCTACGCCCAATGTGAGCTCAAACTCACAACCCTGAGATCAAGAGGTGCATGCTCTACAGACTAAGCCAGCCAGGCACCCTGAGCATCTTTTCATGTGTCTGTTGGCCATCTGTATATCTTCTTTGGAAAAATGTCTATTCGTGTCTTCTGCCCATTTTTAATTGGATTATTTGCTTTTTGGGGGTGTTGAGTTTTATAAGTTCTTTATATATCTTGTATACTAAACAGAGATCGCTATATTGAAAAGAAACCTCAGCACAATCCTTATCAGAATCTCAGACGATTTCTTTGTAGAAAGTGACAGGGGACCTTAAAATTCACATGGGAACTTTAAGAGTCCCAAAACAGCCAAAATAATCTTGAAAAAGAACAAAGTTGGAGAACTCACACATCCTCATTACAAAACTTACTACAAAGCTACAATAAATAGGAGTGTGGTACTAGCATAAAGACAGACACGTGATCACTGGTAACAGAATTGAAGAGTCTAGGAATAAACCCATAAATCTACAGTTAATCAATTTTCGACAATGATACCAAAACCATTCAATGGTGAAAAAAAACAGTCTTTTCAACAAATGGTGCTGGGACAACTGGATATCCACATGCAAAACAACGTATTTTAACCTCTGCCTACAAAATTAATTTAATGTAAAATGGGTCATACAAAACTAATTTGCATACAAAAATTAATTTAAAATGTTTCAAAGGGGGTGCCTGGGTGGCTCAGTCAGTTGATCATCCAACTCTTTTGGCTCAGGTCATGATCTCAGAGTTTGTGGGATAGAGTCCTGCATTGGGCTCTGCATTGACAGCGTGGAGCCTGCTTGGGATTCTCTGTCTCTGCCCCTCCCCTGCTGTGTGTGTGTGTGTGTGTGTGTGTGTGTGTGTGTGTGTGTTTGTGTCTCAAAATAAATAAATAAACCTATTAAAAAAAAAAAAAGAAAGACCATAGCAAGTGTTGATGCTGCTGTAAAGAAATTAGAACCCTCCTAGACTGCTGAGGGGTATACAAAACTGTGCAGTCACTGTGGCAAACATTCCGGCAGTTCCTCAAATGGTTATCTTCAACTGAGATAACTGTAGAATCGTGTGAAGCATGAGACATAATAGGCTGCCTTGTACACTTTGCCCAGTGTATAAGTTTCCCAGGGTTGCTGTCACAAAGTACCACAAACCGGGTGGCTTAAAATAAAATAAACTTGGTATCTTTTCACAGTTCTGGAGATCAGCAGTCCAACATCAAGGTGACGGCAGGGCCATGCCCCCTCTGAAGCTTCCAGGGAAGAATCCTTCCTTGCTTCTTCCACCTTCCAGTGGCTATGGCAATCCGTGGTCTTCCTTGGTTCACAGATGCGTCGCTCCAAACTTTGCCTGTGAGCACATGGCAAGCTTCTTTTGTATCTGGGTCTGTCCTCCTCTTAAGAGAACACCAGTCATTGGACATAGGACTCACTCTAAATCTAGGATGATTTCATCCTGAGATCCTTAATAAATTACATTGGCAAAGACCCTGTGTCCAAATAAGGTCACATTCTGGGGTTCCAGATGAACATGAATCTGAGAGGACACTATTCAACCCACTAATACTCACTTTGCCCCACTGTAACGTTTTATAAAACTACAGTATGATATCATAACCAGGATACTGAACTGAGACTGACATAACCCACCAATCTTACTCAGATTTCCTCACCTTTAGTTGTATTCAGATGGAAGTCACTGTGTTACATCCTACACAATTTTGTCACCTGTTCAGGTTCACCTATCTACCACTACAGTCAAGATATTGAACAGCTCCAACACAATCTAATGTTTAAAGGACCAGTCTGGCTTTGGCACAAAAAATAGATCGGGTAGGTACAGCATGAAGACAGAAAAACTAGGAAGACCAATGAAGGGGTGACTGCTATAATCCAAGAAAGGCACAGTGGTGACTTAGTTCCAAGTAGTGACACCTTTAGAGGGACAGTGGTGGCAGAACTGAGCTGTTGTCCTGTGGGTACAGCCAACAGGACTTCCTGATGGACTGAATGCAAGAGATGAGAAAGAATAAAGAATGATTCCTTGTATTTTTACAAGGAAAAAGGTAAATTTCTATATTTACTTGAGAGAACTAACATCTTTATGATGTCCAAGAACAAGAAGTGTCTTTCCTTGGTTCAGGTCTTTTGTTTCAGGAGTGTTTTACAGTTTTCCTTATATAAATTTTGTACATTTCCAACTCACTTCAGAGTATTTCATCCTTTGTGACAGTGTTGTCAAGGGGGCTGATGTTCTGTATATCTGAAGGCTCTTGATGTTTATGTGTCAATTTTACATCCAGTCAATGATCTCAACATCTGCATTTTAGCACTGACCCTCTTAGGGTTTCCAGGCACAGTCATCACACTTGCAAATAGTTTTACTGTTTACTATTTATTTTCTAATTCTTTTGCCTCTAATAGTTCTCTTGTCTGATGCATTGCTTAATCCCATGAATAAAATGTTGAAGATTAGCGAAGATGATAAGCAACTAACTTTGTTACTAGGCTGAGTAACAGAGAGGAGGAGCTCGACAGAGAGGGAAGAAGGAAGTGCAGGATAAAGAGGTAGGGGGTAGGATGCGTGATATAACCCAGACAGATTGAGGGCCTGGAAGAAGGTCTTGTCCTAACTGTACTCTGAGGCCGCTGCAGCCCATCTGGCATCCTGTTTGTGACCTTGCTCAGGAGACCCCGACCCCAAGGTCCCAGGATGGGGTCCTAACCACAGACACTGTGAGATCATTAATCTCTGCTTTGTTAAGCTGCTAAACTTGAGAGTATCTGTTACGCAGCAACAAATAACCAGCATATTATCTTTACTAGGGTAAATTTTGACAAATCATGTTTTCCTAGGAAAGTTTCCACTTCATCTAGGTTTTCATTTGCCAAGAACTGTACAAAACATATTCTTACAATTCTGTTATCCTGCAAAACAAGAAGACACTCAAAGACTAATGTCAAAAAGAAATAGCAACTGCACGACTAGGTATCTATCCCAAGAATACAAAAACGCTGATTCGAAGGGGCACATGCACCCCAATGTTTATAGCAGCACTATCAACAACAGCCAAAGTATGGAAAAAGTCCACATGTCCATCGATTGACAGATAAAGAAGTAGTGTATATACACAATGGAATATTATTCAGTGATCAAAAAGAATGAAATCTTGCCATTTGTAACAACGTGGATGGAACTCGAGTATATTATGCTAAGTGAAACAGGTCAGAGGAAGAAAAATACCGTATGATTTCGCTCACGTGGAATTTAAGAAACACAACAGATGAACATAGGGGAAGGGAAGGAAAAATAAGACAAAAACAGACAAGGAAGCAAACCATAAGAGATTCAAATACAGAGGGAACAAACTGAGGGTTAGGAGGGAGGGAAGTAGGGGATGGGCTACATGGGGATGGGCATTAAGGAGGATACTTGTTGTGATGAGCACTGAGCGTTATATGTGATGAATCACTAAATTCTATTCCTGAAACCAATACTACACAGTATGTTAACTAACCTGAATTTAAATAAATATTTAAAAAAGAAAAATAACAAAAATTTAAAAAATAGAATCTTGCTTGAAAGCCTCCAATGGTAAATTTGGTATAATTTGCACTCTAAAGAGAAAACGTTAAAAAAAAGACTGCATTTAATAAACATAGATTCATTCTACAGTAATACTAAAAAATGAGAGACAACAGAGGAAAGAAAGTTATTCTTTAAAAAAGAGTGCCCGGGGCGCCTGGGTGGCTCAGTCGGTCAAGCGGCCGACTTTGGCTCAGGTCATGATCTCGCGGTCCGTGAGTTCGAGCCCCGCGTCGGGCTCTGTGCTGACAGCTCAGAGCCTGGAGCCTGTTTCACATTCTGTGTCTCCCTCTCTCTCTGCTCCTCCCCTGTTCATGCTCTGTCTCTCTCTGTCTCAAAAATAAATAAACGTTTAAAAAAAAATTAAAAAAAAAAAAAAAAAAAAAAAAAGAGTGCCCAAGAGTGCCTGGGTGGCTCAGTCAGTCAAGCGACTGACTCTTGATTTCAGCTCAGGTCATCATCTCAGCGCTGTGGGACCGAGCCCCACATCGGGCTCTGTGCCCAACAGCATGCTTAAGATTCTCTCTCCCTCTCCCTCTCTCTCTCCCCCCACATCCCATCCCTTTCCCCAGCTTGTGTGCATCCTAAAATTTAAAAAAAAAAGTTTTTTTAAATAAAAGAAAATAGGGCACCCAGGGGGCTCCACAAGTTACGCATCCAAATTCATTAAGCTCAGATCATGATCTCATAGTTCGTGGGTTCAAACCCCACATCAGGCTCTTTTTGTCAGTATGGAGCCCACTTCGGATCTTCCGTCTCCCTCTCTCTACCCCTCTCCTGCTCACGCTGTCTCACGCGATCTCGCTCTCAAAAATAAACATTAAAAAAAAAAAAAACAAACAAAGCCAGGGGGCCACTGGGCCTGAAGCATGAGCTGAGGAAGTGACAGGAAAAGATGGTAGGGAGCCCAGGACCTGATGCCACACGAGGCCTTGTTGGCCCTGGTGAAGAGCTCCCAAGCCACGGGAAGTCTGCGTGCACAGCAGAAACACTATGAGGACACCTAGGCTCCTGAGCACAGATCGCGGAGGCCATGGAAAAGCGGGAAGAAGAGGCGGGCGTGGGCCCCAGCACAGCCTTTATGGCAGGCGTGAGATGTACTCTAAAGGCAGAGCCAACAGCAGTTTCTGAGGAACGCCTTCTGCAGATGGAGTCAGTCACTAAAGGACAAGTGGCCACAGGAGCAGGCTCCGGAGGTCAGCGAGAGCTCCAGCTGCACCCTGGGTTGAAGGTGCCCATCGGCCCTCCCAGCACTTAATACATCCCGGAACCTGGAGGCCTGGCAAAGGTGACGCTGGGGTCAACAAAGCACTGGCTGATGTCGTTCAGGGTAGGGACACAGAACAGGGGGACCTGAATAGGGCCCTGGGGCACTTGAGTAACTACAAGGCTCCAGAGGAAAAGTCCTGCAAACGAGACTGAGAAAATAGACCTGACGTGGTAGGCAAAACCAGAAGAGTAAGGGGTTCTGGAAGCCCAAGGAAGAAAACTAAGCACTCCTTTCTTCTTGAACTACTATGTCAAATGCTGTCAAGAAGTCTAGTAAGATGAAGGCTGAGAACTAACCAACAAACTTCCCAACACCTAGGTTAATGGTGCCAACAGCCTCAAAGGGCAGGGTGGCAGGTAGTTCCCGATAACAGCAAAGGAAGAATGAAGTCCGAGTCACTAGGATTTAGTTTATAGAAAAGTAAAGAAGCACATGAACACAAACACCTCATGTTTGTGAAGCCAGGGTGATAGAATGTGGAAACTAAAAAGCAGCTAAGAGTCTAACATTTCAGGGCGCCTGGGTGGCTCAGTGGGTTAAGCGTCCAACCCTTGATTTTGACTCAGATCATTATCTCATGGTTTGTGAGTTTGAGTGTGAGTTTCAGCCCCAAGTCGGGATTCTCTCTCTCCCTCTCTCTGGCCCTCCCCCACTCGTGCTCTATCTCTCTCAAAATAAATAATAAAGTAAAACAGAAACTTTAAAAAAATAAATAAATAAGAGTCTAACGTTTCAACCCACATCTATGCTTAGGAGATCTGTGGTAATGCTGGACCAAACCCCAGACCTCCCACTGAGCCAGAGCTCATGACCATACGCACCCCGCAGGGCCGCAGATGCAAAGACGAGAGAACTGCAACACACACCCCACACGTTCCTGGCGGCTCTGACCCACACATGTGCACCTGCGTTCCACAGGGCTCCACAGCTGGGCAGCCGCCAGCAAGTCTGCTTTCCAGCCGGTCTCTCCTGATACCTCCCTCCTCTTACCCACAAAATGGGGACATTCCTCCAGACTTCCACTAAGTCCTCTTACTTGTTAGCCCCTTCCCTGGAGAAGTCATCTCTCATCCTCTCCCCTAGATTACAGGGCTCTCATCCTAGACGGTCCAAAGTGAACGCCAACTCCAAATGTTCTTCAGGCTAGAGCAGTACTGACCAACAGAAACACAGGATAAGCCTCAAGTGTAATTTTAAACTTTCTAGCAGCCAAACTTAAGACGAAGAAATAGGAGTAATTAATTGTAATAAACTTTACTTAGCCCAATATATCTCCAAAATATTATCATTCCAGCATACAACCGACATAAAATAATTAATACTAAAAAGAATACAAAATATCTCAGTAAGTCTCTGTAAACCAGTGTACATTTCACACAACACATCTCAATTTGGTGTGCATACACGTCACGTGTTCAAAAGCCACAGGGGTGCTATGGCCAGCTTGTTGGGAGATGCCAGCCACCTCTCCACTCCAATCTGTACACGTGCAGGAGCCAACCTTTCTCCAAGATTCCATCTGGAATTCTGAGCAAGACACCCGTGGTATCATTCTGCAGCAGGAATGAACACACAGGAAGCTTCCTTTAACCACCCCAAGTGGTTAAACATTTCCTCTTTGGTGCTTCTGCAACATTTTTCTCTTTTAAGCAATTATCAAACTAATTGTGTGTGTTGTTCTCAAAACTAGAATACAAGAATCTCCATAGGGACAAGGTGCCATGTTTATACTGATGTGGCTCAAGAGTTCAAAACTGACACACGGAAGGCATTAAATGTTACAAAATCAAACTAATGAACAAACATTTGGAAGCCAGTCAGTTCCAAAAGATTTACCCTAAGACAACACCACAGGGAAAAAAAAAAAAAAATCCATAAGCCAATTTCAGCTCCTTCTTTTTCATGAAGTTTTACAACATTTACAAATCACCTAAAATGTGTCAGGTAATATTCAAGGTGCTGGAAACTAATAAAAGTTAAAACCCTACCTTCAATGAGGTTACGGTCTCGCCATTAAGACAATAACGAAAAAATAACATATAATGCAACCGGTAATTAAAACAAAGTATGTGGGGTGCCTGGCTGGCTTAGTCGGTAGAACATGCAACTCCTGGTTGTGAGTTCAAGTCCCATGATAGGTGGGGAGATTACTCAAAAAATTAAAAAATAAAACCCCACAGATATGTGTCCTGACAAAGGACGGGGTGCTGTGGAAGCATAGGGAATACATCCCCATCAGAAGTCAGCAAACCAGAGCCTGCCACCTGAAAGCCTGAAAGCCAAAGATGTTTTTTTTAAATCATAAAAATCATCTGCACTTCAAATCCCAATATCCACACATACAGTGGCACACAGCCAGGCTCGTTTGTCCACACATGGTTTGTGGTCTGTTTTCATGCTATGAGGGAGAGCTCGGCAATGACAGGCAAATGCACCTGCACCGAGGTCTACTCTGACTGGACATTTTTGCCGTTGTAACCAGTGTATATCTATCACAACAAAATAAGAAAAAAAAAAGAATGGTGGACTTTGAAAAACATGCTTTTAACCCACAGATTACTATGCTATTGACTCTGATGGCAAAGCACTGTGCTTATCAGACACCCTAACCAGAGAAGAAGACAATAGTAAACATTGGCATTACAGACAAAGCCAATTCACAATTCACAGGAAAGCAATAATCAGGAAAGTCAGAAAATTCTAAGCTCAACAAACTCCAAATAAGATAAACTCAAAGAGATACTCACCTAGACACATCATAATCAAATTGCTGAAAGCCAAAAGAGAATTTTGAATGCAACAAGAAAGAACCAACTCATTTCATGTAAGAGAGATCCTTGATAAGATTAGAAGCTGATCTCTCATTAGAAACCAGAGGCCAGAAGGCAGTGAGGATGACACACTCAAAGGGGTGAAAGAATGTCAACCAGGAATTCTACACACACCAAAGTGCTTCCATAAATGAAGAAGAAATTAAAGCATTTAATATAAACAAGAGAATCTGTCACTGGCAGACCTACTCTATAAGAAACATTAAGAAAGTCTTTCAACCAAGAATGAAGCGACAGAAAGAGAAATCAAGAAATCGATTCCATTTACAGTTGCAGAAAAACCATAAAATACCTAGGAATAAACCTAACCAAAGAGGTGAAAAATCTATACACTGAAAACTATAGAAAGCTTATGAAAGAAATGGAAGAAGACACAAAAAAATGGAAAAAGATTCCATGCTCCTGGATAGGAAGAACAAATATTGTTAACATGTCGGTACTACCAAAAGCAATCGACATATTCAATGCAATCCCTATCAAAGTAACACCAGCCTTCTTGACAGAGCTAGAACAAATAATCCTAAAATTTGTATGGAACCAGAAAAGACCCTGAATAGCCAAAGCAATCTTGAAAAAAAAAACCAAAGCAGGAAGCATCACAATCCCAGACTTCAAGCTATACTACAAAGCTGTCATCATCAAGACAGTATGGTACTGGCACGAACAGACACTTAGATCAATGGAACAGAATAGAGAACCCAGAAATAGACCCACAAACGTATGGCCAACTAATCTTTGACAAAGCAGGAAAGAATATCCAATGAAATAAAGACAGTCTCTTCAGCAAGTGGTGCTGGGAAAACTGGACAGTGACATGCAGAAAAATGAACCTGGACCACTTTCTTACACCAGACACAAAAATAAACCCAAAATGGATGAAAGACCTAAATGCAAGACAGGAAGCCATCAAAGTCCTCGAGGAGAAAGCAGGCAAAAGCCTCTCTGACCTCAGCCGCGGCAACTTCTTACTCAACACATCTCTGGAGACAACGGAAACAAAAGCAAAAATGAACCACTGGAACCTCATCAAAATAAAAAGCTTCTGCACAGCGAAGGAAAAAATCACCAAAACTAAAACTAAAAGGCAACCAAAGGAATGGGAGAAGACATTTGTAAATGACGTATCAGGTAAAGGGTTAGTATCCAAAATCTATAAAGACCTTATCAAACTCAACACCCAAAAAACAAATAATCCAGTGAAGAAAGGGACAAAAGACATGAATAAACACTTCTCCAAAGAAGACATCCAGATGGCCGACCGACACATGAAAAAGTGCTCAACACCACTCCTCATCAGGGAAATACAAATCAAAATCACAATGAGATACCACCTTACACCCGTCAGAATGGCTAACAGTAACAACTCAAGCAACAACAGATGTTGGCGAGCATGCGGAGCCTCACATAAGGCCCTGCACTGACAATGCAGAGCCTGCTTGGGATTCTCTCTCTCTTCCTCTCTCCCTGCCCCTCCCCCACTCATGTTCTCTCAAAATAAAGAACTTTAAGGGAAAAAAAACACACAAAAGAAAGGAATGGAGGAACAGAGAAACAAAGACGTAAGAAATACAGAAAACAACGACCAAACTAATAAAGCAAATCCTACCTTTTTAGTAATTACATTAGATGTAAGGAGATTAAATACTCAAATTAAAAGACAGACGACAGGGGCGCCTGGGTGGCTCAGTTGGTTAAGCGGCCGACTTCGGCTCAGGTCACGATCTCGCGGTCCGTGAGTTCAAGCCCCACGTCGGGCTCTGTGCTGACAGCTCAGAGCCTGGAGCCTGTTTCGGATTCTGTGTCTCCCTCTCTCTCTGCCCCTCCCCTGTTCATGCTCTGTCTCTCTCTGTCTCAAAAATAAATAAACGTTAAAAAAATAAAATAAAATAAAAGACAGACGACATATAAAAAACACATATATGTACATATATATATGTACATATATATGATCCAACTGTATGCTGTCTATAAGAAACATCTTAGATTGAAAGATACGAAGAGCTTAAAAGCAAAAGTGGGAAAACGAGCTACAAAGAGAAACCACAAATTAGAACCCAAAGGGCTACATGGTTATCAGACAAAACAGGCCTTAAAAAAAGAACTATTGCCAGAGACAAAGAGGGACATTTCATAATGATGAAAGAGTCAAAATAACAGGTAGATATAACAACTATAAATACACACACAACTAACAGCCTCAAAACACATGAAGCAAACACTGATAATGACTAAAAAGAAAAGAAAATGTAACAATACCAGGAGACTCCAAAACTTTACTGCCAGTAACTAACAGAATCACTAAAAAGACAACAAGGAAGAATGAGTAAGATTCCACACCACAGACCAGCTCCATCTAACACAGAGAAACAACCTACCTAAGGACTGCACAGTACTCATTCTGTTCAGGCACTCATCAAACACTCTTCAAGACAGAACATAATCTGAGCCATTTTTAAGAAATTAACTAATTGAAATAAAATGAAATTAAAGTATGTCTTCTGACTGTAATAGAATTATATTAAAAACCAACAAAATAGCGAAATCTAGTAAATACCTAAATACTTGGAAATTAAACATACTTCTATATAATCCATGGATCGGGGCTCCTGGCTGGCTCAGGTGGTAGAGCACGTAACTATTAATCTCAGGGTTGTGAGTCAAGCCCCATCATGGGCATAGAGCCTACCAAAAACAAAATAAAAAATGGGCAGGGCACTCAGGAGGCTCAGTAGGTTGAGCATCTGACTCTTGCTTTTGGCTGAGATCATGATCCAAGGGTTGTGGGAATGAGCCCCACATCAGGCTCTACTCTGAGCATGGAACCTGCTTAAGATTTTCTCTCTCTCTCTCTCTCCCTCCCTCCCTCTGCTCCTTCCCCATGGACATGCACTCTCTCTCTAAAAAAAGAAAAAGAAGAAACAGGCACACCTAGATAGTACAGTCGGTTAAGTGTCTGACTCAAGATTTCAGCTCAGATCATGATGTCATGGTTGTGAGACCAAGCCCCATGTCAGCTTCTGCACTGAGCGTGGACCTTGAGATTCTGTCTCTCTCCCTGCCCCCTCTCCCGCTTGCACTCACTCTCTCTTAAAAAAAATTTGTTTTAAGTTAGAAAAAATAAAAAAGAAACAAATAATCATCCATGAGTCAAAGATATCACAAGGGAAAACAGAAAATATTTTGAACTGAAAAAAAAATTAAAATACAACATATCAAAATTTAGACGAGGAGCTTGTTTTAGTTTTCTAGGACTGCCATAAAAGAGTATCATAACTGGGTGAGTTAAAACAACATAAATTCATTATCTCATAATTCTGGAAGCCAGACATCCAAAATCAAGGTGCCAGCTGAGCTGCACTCTCTCTGATGGCTCTAGGGGGTCTTTATTGTGCCTCCAGCTTCCAGGTGTTCACAGGCAATCCTTGATGTTGCTTAACTTGTAGGTCCCCTCCAGGTAAGCCTGTCCTCACAAAGCACTCTTCTCTCTTATGCTGGCACCAGTCACATTGTATTGGGGACCATGCTATTCTGAACCTCATCTGAACTCATCTATAATGATCCCCATCTACAAACAAGGTCACATTCTGAGGTACGGGGCGGCGGGGGGGGAGCGGAAACAGGACATATCTTTTTGGGGAATACAAATCAACCATAACACAAATTAAAAAGTGCTTTGAGGGAAATGTATAGCTTTAAATTCCTTTATCAATCAGAATAGAAGAACTCAAACCAAGATCCTAAGCTTCCACCTTAAGAAACTAGAAAAAGGGCAAATTAAATCCAAAGCAAGCGGAAGAAAGTAAATAAAGATAAGAGTGGAAATAAATGAAAAGAGAATAAAAAATAAAGAGTATCAACAAAATGAAAAGTTACTTCTTTGAAACTTCAACATAACTCACAAAACTTTGGCTAAACTGACAAAAAAAAAAAAGAGAGAAGACCCAAATTACTAATATCAGAAATGAAAGAGGGAATATTACTACCAACCTTCTAAGAGAGAGAGAGAGAGAGAGAGAATTATAAGGGAATACTCTAAGCAACTGTAAGCCAATAAAGTAGATAAAATGAACATATTCCTAGAAAGACACAAAACACCAAAAATAAGAATATAAACCCTAAATATCTATAACAAGAAATTAATAATGAGGGGCACCTGAGTGGCTCAGTCAGTTAAGTGTCTGACTTCAGCTCAGGTCATAATCTTGCAGTTCATGGGTTCGAGTTCCACATTGGGTTCTGTGCTGACAGCTCAGAGCCTGGAACCTGCTTCAGATTCTGTGTCTTCCTCTCTCTCGGCCCCTCCCCCTCCCTCCCTCCCTCTCTGTCTCTCTCTCTTTCTCTCAAAAATAAACATTTAAAAAAATTTTTTTAAGTTAATAATGAAAAAACTTCCAACAAAGAGAAGCCCAGAACTAAACTGCCTCACAAGTGAATTCTACCAAACATTTAAAGAACAAATAACACCAATAGTTCACAGACACTTCCAAAAAATAGAATACTTGCCAACTCATAGAGCCAGTATTACCGTGACACCAAACGCTAAAAGACATCAATAAAAAAGAAAAACTACAGACCAATATGACATCCTTTATGAATTCTGATGCAAAAATCCTCAACAAAATACTACTGAACCAAATGCAGCAAGATGTAAAAAGGATCAGGTATCATGACAAAGTAGATTCACCGCAGAAAGAGTTGTTTCAACATAATGAAAATCAACGTGATACGCCATATTAACAGAACAGAGGATAAAACCGTATGATCACCTCAACAGATGCAGAAGCACTTAAAACCCAATATCCCTTTCTGATTAAAAAAACAAAAAAAAAAAAACAAAACCACTCAACAAACTGGGAATAGAAGGGAACTTCCTCAACCTGATAAAAGGCATCTATGAAAACTCAAGGCTAACATCATCCTTGATGGTAAAAGACTGAACACTTTCCCCCAAAACCAGAAATGAGATGGGTGGGCTGCTTTCACCACTTCCATTCAACTTTTTAATGCAGGTTCTAATAAGAGCAATCAGGCAAGGAAAAGGAAAAGAAATAGAAAGCACCCATATTTGAAAGAACTAAAACTCTTGTATCTCTCTTCCTAGACACCATGTTCTAGTGCAGCTGACGCATGAATAACTTAGACAGTCAGGGTGCCAGCCCCGTGCACTTGAAAATCCACATGTAACTTCCGACTCCCCAAAAACTTAACTAAAAGCCTACTGTTGACCAGAAGCCTTACCAAGAACATAAACAGTAGATTAACAGATTTTGTATATCATATACTGTATTGTTATAATAAAAAAAAAAAACACTAGAGAAAAATGTTAAGAAAATCATAAGGAGAGCACTTTAGAATACTGTACTGTATTTATCAAAACAAATCTTGTGTAAGTGGATCAGCAGTTTAAACCCACGTTGTTCAAGAGTCAACCGCGCACTAATGTGCATTTTTCTGTGTTATGTGCCATACATTAATAAAGTCCTCCCAGAAACTGTCTTTATGTTTTGGCTAAATGTCTTACTGTTATTGAATTTGTATGGGGACCGACATTACAGACCCATAATGGCAGATCCTAACAGACCACTTCTGTAAGAGAAGGAAAACAGAAGAGCCAATGAGCCAGAGATGGGGCAACACTTGATCTTGCCCTTTCACCAGCCCATAATACAGCTGGCATTTTGTTTCACTCTAGTGTTCAAGGAGCTCACAAAACACAGGCGAAGGGCAAGGATGAGCAAGCAACCGAGACTCTCTAAGCCTACATACAGCCTTGGAATCTGACAGGGAGTAGAGGACCTGGACTCCAAGGACAGAAATCAGTTTAACAACTAGCAAACAATTTTCAAACAATTTTTGAACCTAGCAAACAATTTTCAAACTACACAAGACAGAGAGTCCTCTAGGCCTCTCTTAGGCAGCACTTATTAGGAAGCAACTGGGTGTCAGATGCTTTCCACGTAATAATATCAAGACTCTGTTCCCTCCACTGAAACTAACGTAATATTATTGTATGTCAAATATACTTCGATCAAAAAAAAAAAAATCTTTCCTTTCCCATGAGTTGTACTTTACGATAACCAAGCAGTTTTGTTTGTTTGTTTTTTTGGTACAAGTACTCATAATAATAAACGAAGACTGCCATTTTGCAGTTAATGATTCTGAGCAATAAAAGCAATAAATATCAATGACTGTTAACATCTGCAAGATGACCAGACTTATGCCTAACTTAAAAAATCTCAATACTAGTAACAAAGTATTCTTGATTTAAAAAAATGTTTTTAAAAGACAAACCTGGGGCGCCTGCATAGTTCAGATGGTTAAGCTTCCAACTTCAGCTCAGGTCATGATCTCACAGTTCGTGAGTTTGAGCCCCATACTGGGCTGTCTGCTGTCAGCACAGAGCCTGCTTTGGATCCTCTGTCTCCCTCTCCCTCTCTCTGCCCCTCCCCTGCACATGAGCTCTCTCTCAAAAATAAATAATCATTAAAAACAAGAAATGGCTAAAAGAGCAAATAAAAAAGTCATTAAAAAAAAGGCGGGGGGAGGCACCTGGTGGCTCAGTCAGTTGAGCATCTGACTTAGGCTCAGGTCATGATCTCACAGTCCATGGATTCAAGCCCCGCATCGGGCTCTGTGCAGACAGCTCAGAGCCTGGAGCCTCCTTCAGATTCCGTGTCTCCCTCTCTCTCTGCCCCTCCCCTGCTCATGCTCGGTCTCTCTCTGTCTCAAAAATAAATAAAAACATTAAAAAAAATTTTTTTAATAAAAAATAAAATTAAAAAAAGACAAACCTACGTCTGATGCAGGCTCTAACCCTGGGCTGTCCAACTGAGAGATAATGTGAGCCACAAGCATGAACCCTTGTAGAGAATTTTAAATTTTCTAGTAATCACATTTTAAAAAAGGAATTAGAAACAAATTATTTTTTTTTTTTTTTTAAATTTTTTTTTTTCAACGTTTTTTATTTATTTTTAGGACAGAGAGAGACAGAGCATGAACGGGGGAGGGGCAGAGAGAGAGGGAGACACAGAATCGGAAACAGGCTCCAGGCTCCGAGCCATCAGCCCAGAGCCTGACGCGGGGCTCGAACTCACGGACCGCGAGATCGTGACCTGGCTGAAGTCGGACGCTTAACCGACTGCGCCACCCAGGCGCCCCAGAAACAAATTATTTTTAATAATATTTAACCCAATATAGCCAAAATTTGTATCTCAACATGCAATGACTATTTTTTAAAGTATTAATGTGATACTTTACATTCTCTTTTTCACACTAAGTCTTCAAAATCCAGTGTGTTTTTTGCACTTACAGCACATCTCAATTCACACTAACCACATTTCAACTGCTCAAGAGCGGCATGATGGCTATCATACTGGAAAGCAGCAGCTCTAGATCTTACATATCAACAACAGTAAATATACAGAACAGAGGAACATGTCAAATAACATCACAGCAATGCAATCAGCAAAATCAAGGTTATGGAAAGCTTTGGGACAAATGAACCATTATCTTCAAAACAACTGCAAGAAAAAAATAAAGATTTAAAAGAAATCTATCCAGGGCAATGAATAGAGCACATTTTTTTTCCTAATTTGAAATGAAATAAGAAATATGAACCCAAAAAAAGAAAAGAATAGCAACTGCGTATTTATTGACTGAAATACTTATACTAACTGAAATACTCACAGATGAAACATATTCACAGATGGAGTGGGGACTGTCCATGAAGAGGTAAATGTTGATGCCGGGAGACAGGCACACAAGGCTGACTCTACCACCAAATCTACCTCTAAATAGGTTCGAAAAAGTTCCATAATAAAAAATCTAAAATATCTACACGTGTACCTGCTTGTATAGGTTCAATAACGATAATACTGCCAAGAGAACTGAGTGGACAGGGGACAAAGGAGAGAGACGTTTCACTTTATACTTTTTTTTTTATTTTGAACCATGTAACTATCTAATCTACTCAAAAAATTAAATTTACACATATACATAGCTTGACTCAATCCACTGGCCTCTGCACCTCCACCACGTCAACAGGCCCGAGCCTGCTCACTGGTCCCCCTGCTTCCTTTCTGACCTTTCTTCAATCCACCCTCCACACAGCAGCCAGAGTCGTCTTTTCAAAATAGCATTCTGTGCCTCAAATCCTTCAATGACTGTCTACAGCGCTTAGGAAACCACCAACTCGTTACCAAAGCAACAAGACCCTATATGACCCTGCCCTGCCTCTCCAACCTCACCTCCTGCCACTCGCCCCTTCTGACCTAGTAATTCCACCTTGTACCGAAGGATGCAGACTCCCCCAAATCATGGTCTAGGAAACTGGGACATCCTTATAACACACACCATGTGGCTATTAAATATGTTGAAGATGTCGATGCACAGGAAATAACATACAAAAGAAGAGAATGAAAACGGCACATACTGATTATATCCACTTTTAAATATGAGCATGTGCATTCATAAAGATCAGAAAAAAATAGATGACAAATATTCGGCATTTTTAGGTTTCAATTTCCTGAATTTGTTAAAAATGCTTTTTTTTTTTTTTTTTTTTTTTAAATGTGCATAGTGTGCCTCAGCATTCCAATTCACACCTCACCTCCTTTAAGACCTGGGCTAACCCATCTTCCTCCTGGAGCCTTTCCCAACACAGGTCTGGCTGCTGTGATCAGTGCATGTGGTCGAACATACAAAATTGTTTTGGGTTATGGACAGGAAGCAGAAAACTAAGACTCTAGCCCCCACTCGGGCAAGGATCATCACACGTGAGATCCGACAACTAAGCTACCCACAGATGTCCTTTGAGCATTAGGGCTAAGTAAGATACATTCATTGGTCTTGCTTACCTTTATTATGACTCCAGAACCTTCCCCAGTCATGAGTCCAGAAACACAAACCACATAGTAAGATCCTGAGAGAAAGCAGCCCTTTGCACAGGAGAGCTATGCTTTCAGTGTGCATGAAAACTCACTTCTCAAGATTTACAGAAAATGCTTCTCATTTCCACATGGCAGAACACTTTCCACCCCCTTCTCTTATCAAAAATCAACCGAAGACAAGAACAGGAAAGAGAAACATAAACTCCACCCAAGAGACATTTGAGACCCATACACAAAATATGAATGGGAAGATGGAGGAAAGCTAAATCAATGCACAGAACAGAGAAAGGGCAGCCTAAATCCGGGGTTACTGCTGAGAAGCAGGCTGACTGACCCCACAGAACCATGGAGAGGCTCAGAAGAAGGGGATGATGCCTGGGCTAAAAAGGGGTGTGGGTGTAAGAATACATACAGAGAGCACTGGACTTTCAGGTCTCCAGGCCCCTCCTACCCAGTCAGCAAAGAACTCCTCACTGGTAGCCGCAGAGACCAGAAGGGCAAGCTCTGTAAAACTCTACCAGAAGTGTGCCACACTTGGGGACAGTGGGCACAAAGCAGGGAGATTAGGTAAATTAAAGGCTATGTACTGAGCCACGGGAAGACCTTCCTCCTCCTCCTCCTCCTCCTCCTCCTCCTCCTCCTCCCCTTTAACCTAGCTCCAGAATGTCCAGCTTAACACCAGCAAGGCGAGAGACAAGGAGGCTTCTCTGAGGAAGCCAAACCAGGGGACAGTAACATGTGGAGGAGAGCCAACAAAAATTCAGTCATCACCCTCCACTGAAGCCACAAGCAAAGAAGCCCCCAAACACTTAGCCCTCCATTTTTAGCACTTTATTCTTAAAGGTGAATAAACAGCCCAGAATCACCAGACATTGGAAGAAGCTTTCCAGAATGAAAGAAAAAGATCAAAAAATACAACAGCAAAGAGGAATGCAGGAGAAACAAAAAATCAGGAAACAGTAATTTTAAAATAATTTTTTAAAATTAAAAAATAATTTTTTTAATATTTATTTTTTGAGAGACAGAGAGAGAGAGAGAGAGAGAGGCAGAGTACGAGCAGGGAGAAGCAGACAGAGAAAGGAAGACATAGAATCTGAAGCAGGCTCCAGGTGCCAAGCTGTCAGCACAGAACCCGACGTGAGGCTTGAACTCATGAACTGCAAGATCATGACCTGAGCCAAAGTCAGAAGCTCAACTGACTGAGCCACCCAGGAGCCTCTTAAGATAATATTAATTTTGTTGTTGTTGTTGTTGTTTATTTGAGAGAGAGAATCCCTAACAGGCTCCAAGTCAGTGCAGACCCGACCCAGGGCTCAATCCCATGAACAGTGAGATCATGACCCGAGCGGAAATCAAATCAAGAGTCAGACATTTACCACTGAGCCACCAGGCAACCCTACAGTTAAAACCTAAAAAAAAACATATTTTGGGGCGCCTGGGTGGCTCAGTCGGTTAAGCGTCCGACTTCAGCTCAGGACACGATCTCACAGTCCGTGAGTTCGAGCCCCGCGTCGGGCTCTGGGCTGATGGCTCAGAGCCTGGAGCCTGCTTCCGATTCTGTGTCTCCCTCTCTCTCTGCCCCTGCCCTGTTCATGCTCTGTCTCTCTCTGTCTCAAAAATAAATAAAAAAAATTTAAAAAATTTAAAAAAAAAAACAAATTTTAAGGGGCACTTGGTGGCTCGGCTGGTTAAACGTCCGACTCTTGATTTCCATTTGGGTAATGGTCTCACAATTTGTGGCCTGGAGCCCATGTCAGGCTCCAAGATGACAGCCTGGAGCCTGCTTGAGATGTGCGCTCTCTCTCCCTCTGCTCCTCCCCCATTTGCGCACACTCGCACCCTCTCTCTCTCTCTCTCTCTCTCTCTCAAAATAAAAACATAAATTAAAAATTTTAACTGTACTCTAGGATATTTAACTAAAATTAAGCAATCACTGTATACGTTAAACAAGAATAGGAATCATTACAAAAGAAAAAGAGAATAAATAATATGTAAATATGAAAAGGGAAATTAAAAATTCTGTGAAAGAATGAGAATAGTCAAAAATGCTCCCAAAAGGTAGAACAAGATCAAGATGTGACCAGGAAAATAGCTTTTAAAAATCAGAATACTAAGTACAGGAGCTATAACATTCAAATGAATGGTAGAAACTAAACTGAGTAGCTCAAATATATTATACAAAATTTCCTATAAACAAAAAGACATCGAACTCCAGATTTTGTGCTATTTAATGCCCTGCATGATAAATGAAAAAAGGCTACAATTAAGGCACATCATAGAAATTATGAAAATCAAGGATGCAATGATCCTAAAAATTGGGTGGGGGAATAATGGTTACAAAGGAATAATAGGGGTGCCTGGGTGGCTCCAGTCGGTTGAGCATCTGACTTCGGCTCAGGTCATGATCTCACAGCTGGTGGGTTCAAGCCCTGAGTCAGGCTCTGTGCTGACAGCTCTGAGCCTGGAGCCTGCTTCAGATTCTGTGTCTCCATCTCTCTCTGCTCCTCCCCCCACTCATGCTCTGTTTCTCTTTCTCTCTCTCAAAAATAAACATTAAAAAAAAATTTTTAATGAAAAAAAAAACAAAGGAATAACAATCACACTGGACTTCTCAACAGCAATGATGAAAACTAGAAGACACTAGAGCGATAACTTAAAAATGACTTGCAACCTGGAACACCAAACCCAGCCAAACTTACTCTTTAACTATAGTGGTAGAATAAGTACTTTTTCAGACATGCAAGTCTGAAAACTCTGCCTCCCAAAAAATTCCTGGGAAGCTACTGGGCAATGTGTTCCACCACCATTAGTGAGTAAACACAGAGGGGAGACATTAGATGCAGGGAAAGGGGGTCATTACTGAAGAATGACAGGAAGAATTCCAGGATGAGAGTGTGCACCAAGCCAAGAGAACAAGCGCATCCTGACTTGGGCAGGGCGACTCAGGACCACCGAGGAACTGAACAGTGATCTGACTGGGCTAAATGGAGGAAACTTAAATTGAGAAACATTTTACAGAATAGAAAGTGCAAGAACGTTATTCTGAGGTTCAAAGAAAACCAGACAAATGAAAAATAAGGCAATTATTAACTCCAGGGAAGAAAAAAGGCTGCAGGATACACAAAAAAAAAGAAATACAGGGTGCCTGGTGCTCAGCAGGTGGACTGCATGATTCTTAGTCTCGGGGTCGTGAGTTCTCCACACTGGGTGTAGAGATTACTTAAAAATAAAATCTTTGGGGCGCCTGGGTGGCTCAGTCAGTTAAGCGGCCGACTTCGGCTCAGGTCACGATCTCACAGTCTGTGAGTTCGAGCCCCGCATCGGGCTCTGTGCTGACAGCTCAGAGCCTGGAGCCTGTTTCAGATTCTGTGTCTCCCTCTCTCTCTGACCCTCCCCCGTTCATGCTCTGTCTCTGTCTCAAAAATAAATAAACGTTAAAAAAAAAAAAAAAATTTAAAAAAAAATAAATAAAAATAAAATCTTTTAAAAAAAAGAAAGAAAGAGAAAAAGAAAGAAAAACAGTTGTAGGTTTACTACCTGGCTCCACATGGCACAATAATGACTTGAAGAGACTGAGAATTTTAGATGTGAACCTAACAGACAGGATTTTAGATGTGAATCTAACCAGAATTGTGAGTTTTCTGAATGAGACACAGAAGGTATGAGAGAACTGAAGTCCTCATCTACAGTCACTGGAAGCCAACAAATAACCCCTAAACTTGGTGAATGAAGATATGGCAACACAAGCATATGATTTAGATACCTGAAGTAAATGGTAAAGACTCAAGTGGCTGCTGCCTCTCTAGAAAGGCAAGAGAGAAGGAGGGTGGCTTTTTATAAATGTTGTTCAGCACTATTTGACTTTTTTTTTAACTTCATTTTTTTTTTTTCCTAAGTAGGAACACCCAACATGGGCTCAACCTCACAACCCTGAGATCAAGAATTGCATGCTCTACCGTTTGAGACTGAGTCATCTGACTTTTAAACTATGTACATATGCACTGATTATTTTAACAAAATAGTAAGTTTAAAGAAAGAGATACAGGGATGGTGGCTCAGTCAGTTAAGCGCCCAACTTCAGGTCAGGTCATGATCTCATGGTTCGTGGGTTCAAGCCCCACGTCGGGATCTGTGCTGACAGCTTGGAGCCTGGAGCCTGCTTCAGATTCCGAGTCTCCCTCTCTCTCTCTCTCTCTCTCTCTCTGTCCCTCCCCGACTCGAGCTCTCTTTGTCTCTCTCTCTCTCTCTAAAGAAATAGGCTTTAAAAAAAATTTTTTTAATAAATAAAAAATAATAAAGAAAGAGATACACAGTAGACACCCTGCTAGGAAAGCATACGATCTGCCTGGGAAGGCCCTCCAGCTGAAAGGTGACATCCCTGGGTCAAAAGCCTTAAGTCAAGTGACTGCCCTGTGCTCTGGTCCCAGGCAATACTGAATACACATTAAATCCCAAGAGCCCCCACTTACTAATCAACAAAATGGGGGCAGGGGATATACTCCACTAATCTTTAGCGTGAAAAAGTGGTGACTCTCTCTCTAGGTCAAGAAAAAGAGAAAAGAATAAACATGCAATTTGGTAAGTTTCAAGTGTTCACTTTGCTGGTTCAATCATTTGGCAATCCTGATCCAGTAACCATTGCCCAGATTTAGCGGCAATAGATGATCCTTGCCTACCCACCGTCCAGAAGGCCCCTTACCCTATCACGCACCTCCACAATAAACACTTAAAATCATGAATCTAAACCCAGAGCTTTTATTGACGGAAAGGGACCACCAAAGATACAGCACATGTTTAAATGAACAATGAACACAGGCTCTCAGGCCAAACTGTCTGCATCCATCTTTGGCCTAAGCTCTGAAACCCTGGGATGCACTCTGCCTGTTTCTTCACCTGCAAATAGGAATGTAACAGTACCCACCTCAGAAGATCGCTGTTAGGCTTTAATGAGTGAATTCATGCAAAGCACTATACCAGGACGGGACACAGGTAAGGGCTTAGTGAACACAGGCTGTCATTATCACTGGTTCAGTCAAGGTCTCTATTCAAGGCTGCCTGTGGAATGAGAGCCATCTGGGGTCACCTGCTCGTCAATTATTTATGAAAAACCTACTATGTGCCAAACGCCGAAAAAGTGCGAGTACTATAACTGACTAGGCCAAGTCATTCAATCTCCTCTAAGTCTTGTTTTCCTCATCTGCTAACTAGGAAATAACAGTACCTGCTGCACAGAGCAGAGAAACCTAAATGAGAGAACTTACCCAAAGTAAGCAAGTCAGTACCCTGAGTCACAGCAAGCGCTCAATACATATCATCAATCACTGTACATCTTCTCTCCTACAGACTGGGAAGTGACTTTTAAAGTTAACTAATTTACCCACTTGGTCCAGAGCCTAATACATTCCTTGAAGGTATGGTAGGAATTCAATTAGCACTCCTTGCACTGAATTTCAAAAATTCCCTGCACCCCGCAGCTTACTATCAACACTCCCCAAAATGCAGGAAAAAGATGAATAAAAAGACCATCCGTTACTCTGCACCAGGTTATCGTATCAGCTCCTTACTACACCTTTGCTTTCTGATCTTTAGAAGTCTCCGCATTTGTTACCACGCATGAAAGCACTTTCAGAGAAAAACTTTTAGATCACCACTTTTTTCCAAACCGGTCCCTTATGTCAGCCGGAAGACCGCACTATTTCTGCATTTCCACGGGCACGCTGCCTCCTGCTTGCTTTTCCCTTCAGTGGGAAGCTAGTGGTCCATCTCAGAAGAGTTTGCTTTCTCTGCTGCTACAAGCTAGGAAACAAACTATCCTTGAGAATTAGCCAAAGGGAAGACTACACAGCATTTACAAGAGAATGGGAACTTTTTTATATCCAAAGCCCGCTTAGGCAGTTTGTTTAGAAATAAACTGAAGTCGTGCATTCCTGCTTCTGACAGCCGCCAGGGCTGGGCAGCATTGTCTGGGGAGAAGCGCGCCGGGCCGGCCAACTTTTCGTTAAAGACGGTGCCATCCTATTCGGAACAAAGTGAAAGGTCAGCGGGGCGCAGGAGAGGCGCCGGGAGCGGACGGCCTCGCCTCGGCTCGCGCCGCGAAGTTGGCCGGCTCGCCCCACTTTCCCTTTTGTCCTCCGCCCCTTCAGCGGGGCTCCCGGCCGAGGCCCGGGGCGCGCGGGGGCGGCGGCGCGGACGCGGGCGGCCGGCCCTCACCGCGCGCCCCGCCCGCCGCCCCCCGCCCGCCGGCCGCCCCCCGCCAGCCGGCCGCACAAAGCGCGCCCCGCGCGGCGCGGCCCGGACGCCGGCGGCCTCGGCCCGGCCTCGGCCTGAGGCGCGGCGGCGGCGGCGGCGGCGGGGAGGCGCGGGCCCGCCCGGCCCCCGCCGGCTCGGCGCCCCCGCCTGCCCGTGCGCCCGCCCGCCCGTCGGCTCCGCGCCCGCCGGCTCCGCGCCCGCCGCCCCCGCCGCCGCCGGCCCGCCGCCCCGCTCCTCACCTCGGCATCGGCGGCGGCCATGGCCCGGGCCCGCAGCGTGGCCCCGCCCCTCCCGCGCGCCATCGCCCCGCCCGCGCCTCGCGGCTCAGGGCGGGGCGGGGCTGGTTACGCGCGTCTGCGCCTGCGCCCGCGCCCGCACCTGCGCACTGCAGCCCGGCGTGCGGCGTCCGTGGCGCGGGCCTGCGCCGACCGGAACCGACGCGCGCGGGCGAGGTGGGGGGCGGGGCCGGACGCAGCGATCTTCCGGAGGTGTCGCGGCGGCCAAGCGTCGTCCTCCGGTTTTCGCAAATATCTTTTCCTTCTACGTGGGCATTCTGGTGGGCTGGCCGGGGTGGAGAAGGACCCCTGACCTTTAACCCCGGACACACATTGATTCCGTCGGCCTTCCCAGAAGGCGGATCCTGAGTTGCGTCCTAGGGCGGTGCCCGGGTTCGAGGGTATTCCCGGCATGGTGGGGCGGGTCTTGGTTGGGGTGAATGCCCACCTAGAGGGTGTTTACGGGTTGTGCCCGGTGGTGGGGGTGCCCCGGCTGGGGGGGGGGGGGGGGGTTGTGTCCTGCTAGGAGTGGGTGCCGACTGTGTGCCGACTGAGAAGGCTGCCCCGATGGGGGGGAGGGGAATGTTCCGACGGGAGGATTGCCCCAACTTTGGGAGGATGTCTCAATGAGGAGACTTGCCTCCGTTTGGGGTGCATCGGTTAGGAGAGGTGCCCTGATTAGGGGTAATGTCACAGCTGGTGGGTGCTCTGGCCAGGGTCCGTTTCTTCTGTGGGAGAGTATGCACTGATTAGGGAAGGTGGCCCGCTATGAAAGTGTGCTCTGGATGGGGACAGTGTTCTGATTGGAAGGCTGGGGGTAGAATGGGGATTGTCCCAATGAGGAAGACTGCCCCCCGCTAGGAACGGGGTTCTCCAGTTAGGTGTTCCCAGCCTGGGCAGCCTCCCTGATCACCCCAAGCTCCTTGAATCGGCACCTACCCAGCAGCCTGCCTCCCAGTTTTGCACGGGGAAGATCTCAGCACACCCAACCGCCTTCATGGACAGCATCACATAAACTGGCTTCGCCACCCGCCCCCCGCCATGGTCAGACTGAATTCTATCATCTTCTGGCAGTTGAAGAAAGATGTATAGACTGAAACTGGGGTTCTCTCACCGGTCTTTGCAACAAGAACTGAGGAGGCTCTGAGTTGAAGGCTAACCTGCTCCACCCCCTCGCACATGCGGGCTCACTCTCATGGGACTCCAGAAAAATTACTCTACTAAGGTGGACATTGACAGTCACACAGGTGCAAAGGAGGAAATGGACGACTGTAAGTACCTAGGAAATCTTCCCTGTTTCTTTGGGGCAACCTAAGTCAGCTCCTAACAGGCTTGGGACCCTTGACTGTTTGGAGCCTCAAGACTGGAAGCTCAGTAGTCATGACCTGTACGGCCCAATTTAACTCACCTCCACTCACACCTAACTCTGGCAGCATACTCTCCATCTCCACTCCTGCCTTGGGCTCTAGTCTGTCCCTTCCCTGAAACGCTTTTATCTCAGGTATGTGTGGCTCAATTCTCTGCCATGGCTGGGTCTCAAATACCACCTCTTCAGGAAAGCCTTCCCTTACCTCCCTACCGAAAACAATACTGCACCCCAGAACTTCCTTGCTTTATTTTACTCCTTGGCACTCCACTGTTATATTGTCTGTCTTTCCCATTAAAATGTAAGTCCAGAAAGTCAGGGACTTTTATCTTGTACGCCTTAGTGCTTATAACAATGCTTGGCATGCAGGAGAAAAAAATAAATATTTGTGAGTGAATAAGATGTGGAGAAGAAATCCTTTACCAGGCAAACACTGACCGTAAGTCAATGCGTCAGAAGTAGGATATGCTCCCATTTTGCTCTGTCAGCCCAACCCACCCTATCCTTGTATGATCATTGAGCATTTATGTTAAGTGCAGTTTTTAACACATGCCATGTGAACCATCACATCAGTCCTGAGAGGCAAGACTCTTACCCACGTTCTGAGTGAGGAAACCAAAGCAAAAGAGTTGAGTGCCCTCAAGACTACCTGACTATTGAGAGGCAGAGACAGGATTGAAACCCAGGCACATTTTCAACTATGAGGCTACCACTAGCAGATGGTTTGCAGATTATCCTCCTTGTGGCATATTTTGAGCTTTTCTCCAATGTTTATCCTCTCCTTGTCCAACAAATAGTAACGTTTTAGCTGGGTACGTGGCTACCTGACTAAAGAGCACATTTCCAACTGTCAAAGGTAGCTGGGTGGATGTTTGCACAAATGATAGAATCTACTTCCCAGCCTATACTCCCCCCCCCCCCACCCCGCCAAGAAGTTAGAGGTGCAGGCCCAGTAAACTGGGTGATGGTGAAATCTGGAATGGCCACTCTGGACCCAGGAGTGGAAGCCCGAACTGGAGAATGACAGCTAGGTCACCAGGCCCAAATTTTGCACTTCTGGACTGTTAAGTGTACAAGTAGTAAATGGGCAGGAGTTCAATATGTCTTCTCATAATCCCGTAAATTTCTTGTAGATTAAGGTAACAGACACCTATCCAGTCACTTCCTCACCATATGGCAGATAGGGAATTTGAACCCAAAGTCTTATCTTAACCACACCTCCATTATTTCCTAAAGCACAGTCCACAATCATTGGCCCCGTTGGGCATTTACAGACCCTCCCCTCAGCCCTGGAACATCTGCAGATGTCCCTTTGGTAAACGTTGCTCTTCTGAACCCGGTTTTTATTTGTTCTTGGGTTCCTTGGATCCTAGACAACAGGCATTTGAAGGGGACCTCAGGAGCAGGTGTGGCCTTGGCCTTGTGTTCACACTTGGATGAGAGGTGAGCAACAGTATCCCTCACAGCCAGAGTAGCAGTGATAACAGCAGGGACTTGAGACTTGAGGCCAAGGATAAGGGAATAGCACAAGAGGCAGAGGCTTGGGCAAGCCCTCCTCCTCATCCCCCAAGGGATTTTCTCTGACAAGGAGGTCTGAGCCGCTCCCCCTGGAATGATGGGTGCTAGAGGGGACAGTCCAAGGTTTGTGACAATCAAACGGAACAGGGGTGGTCTCCCCACGTTACAAATACATTTTAAATTAATGCCAAGGCCCCAGACATGCAAGCCCGGCTTAAAGGGCACATCCTTAAGCAGAACCATAAAAGCGAAGGCCAGCCGGGCCCGAGTTGAAGTTAACCGGCCCACGCTGGTTGGTCCCGCTCCCCCAGCCTGTCTTCCAGCCCTAGGCACCAGGAAGGATGGGCCCATAACCGAGGAGAGGGGCACGCGCCCAGGAAGGGACTGGGAGACCCAGAAGCCAGGGGCCCAGAACCAAGAGAGGAGCAGGGCCTGGAGGGCGCGTGCCCAGGAGGGGCGGTGCCAGGAGGAGGGCGCGCGCCTAGGGAGGCCCCCAGGGTTAGGCCGCCCCGCACTGAGCTGGAGGAGGGCGCCAGAGAGGCCGGCCTGTGCCCAGCTCTACAAATGAAGCGCTTTATTTACACTCCATCTCTCTGGGCCCCAGTCCCCGGGGAGAGGCTAGTCCCGAGGCGGAGGCTGCGAGGAACGGCCGGGCAGCAGCAGGTCCTGAGTACGCCGGGCCAGGCCAGGAGCAAAGGCACGAGGCCCTGGGCGCCCGGTCCCAGGGCAGAGGTCAGCCCACCCGGAAAAGGCAGCACAGGGTCAGCTCCCGGGCGTCAGGCTGGGATCTGCACCGCCACAGCTCTGCTCATAGGATGGCGGGGCCTCTGCGGGGAAAGAGCAAAGTCTGCAAGGGGCTCATGGGGCCCTCTCCCCCAGCCAGACCCCAGGCCTCTCACTCACCGTAGGGATAACCCCATGAGCTGTATTCTGGGGGCAGGATCAAGGTACTGGTGGTGGGCACTGGCCCTCCTGAACCCTCTGCAAAGTAGGGGACAGTGGCACCTGTAGAGATGCACAAGGGAGGGGGCAGTGGGTGGGGAGCAGGGCTGCCATCCTGAGGGCGGGGCTCAGGGGCAGCAGGCACAGAGCCGAAGGTGGCAGGTAGTGACTGCTGTTGTGAGTGGCTCTTCGTGGAGAGGGAGACTGCGTCTGCAAAGTGGGGGCTGCTGGCCGCAGCCTCCGCCTCCTCCTCCTCCTGGGGCGGTGCGGAGGGCACCACCGGGATCGAGGCCCCAGGAGGCAGCCCTGGGCCTGGCCGGGGGCTCAGCGGGGCGTGGTTCACAGCAATATTGCCGATGAAGACAGGAAGGGTCACGGTGGCTTCAGGCACCTTCAGGGAGACCTGGGGAGGATGGGAGAGTGAGGCTAGGCCACCTGCCCCCCCTTCCCACCCCGCTCCCTCCGACCCCCAGCACCTGCAAGTAGTAGTCCACGTGGATAAGGCTGCAACCTGGCAGGGCTGACTGGGGCAGGGCAGGCACCAGGATCTGCTCTTGCCACTGCGCCCGCCTCCAGGCCTTGACACCCGCACCCTCTACCTCTGCGATGGTCCGCACATCATAGATCCAGCGCTTGGCCTTGTAGGATACTTTCTGGGGAAGGGCCAGCCTGTGAGCCTGGGCAGGCCAGGCCCCTACCCCTCCTCTGGTCCCATGGGGACAGGCCCTGACAGTCAGAGGGGACTCTGACCTGCAGCAGACTGGCTACCACAGGGCTGGTGTCCTTGCCTGACTGGTTCTCGATGTCAGCCTGCAGCCGCAGCACCTGGCCCACCACGTAGCCACGGAGGTCGGTGCTGGCGGTGAGGACCACGCTGCCCGTCTTCACCAGCTTGTAGGAGAACTTCTTGGTGGTGGAGGCCACGTTGGGTTGCTTGAGGGGAGGGCAGTTGTGAGGGGGTTTGGTGGGCGTGGGCAGCCTAGATCCCTGAGGCCTCTCGCTGAACAAGCCCGCTGTGCCCTGCTATCCCCTGCCCCCCAGGCACAGCACAGTTAGCTCGGGACAGAGAGGCCGCTGCTCTTCTAGAGCCCGGCCACCTCATCTTAGTTGAGGACAGGACATCCGGCAAAGGTGGGGACCACCCAGGAGACCACCGCTCCATCCTCACCTCGATGTCAGGGATGCTGTTCAGATTCAGGGGGCTCAAGATATAGAACACACGGCTGCACTGGTGATCCTTGGAAAAACGTGGTGTGTCGATGGTGGCCCGCACCTGGTGTACAATCTTCCCAAAGGGGCCTTCGAAGGACGTTGGCGCTGTGGCTGGAGAGAGAGCAGGGAATGGCACCCAACTGCCCCCTGCCCCACCTCCTGTCCACCAACTGTCACCAAGAGGCCTGGCCAGGCAAGGCTGGGCTCTTACCAGGAAGCAGGAACTGAAAGGGGAAGTTGTGCTCTCCAGCGGGCAGGCTTCCTGCAGAGACAGGAGGGGGGTGTAGGGGAGAGGGGGCTCAGGAGCCTTGAGGTGACACCACAGGACACAGGTTGGAAGCAGGCCCTGCAGCTGACCAGCTCACACGGACTCTGGCTACTGGGTCTCCCAGCCTCTGACTCCAGGCACGACAGCAGCAACGGGCTGCAGCCTGGGCAAAGGAAGTGATGCAAGATCTTGGCTTGAACAGGAAAGGGAGATGGGGCTGTTCCAGGAGCCAGAGCCCACCCAAATCAAGAAGAAACTGGCCCCCTTCAGCCACCCAACCCCTATCAGGCAATACCCAGAGCCTGATGGGGAGAGAAATACATCAGGATGCCAAGCAGTGCTAGAGGGTGAGCCAGCGCGGGGGTCCCAGAAGCCTGATGGGGAGGTAGGGTGGACAGACGGGCCCCACACTCAACCAAGGTCTGCCCTGGGCGGGGTCACTATGCACAGTGAGGCCAAGTACAGTCTCCCAAACTCACCCTTGTCAGCCAGCGACAGCGCACTGTTGAAGTAGCCCTCCTCCACTACCCACGCTGCATCATTGGCCTTGTTGGACACCCTGCAGGAACCCATGCAGGTCACTCGGATGGCTGCAAGGGGGGGATGGCGTGAGTCCCAGCCAGCTACTGTCCTCGACCCCTCCCTGCCCCCACCACAGAGACTTAGGTAGGGCTTGCAGCACTAAAGGTGTAGCACTAAAGGCCACAGCAAGTGGCCTGCTGCTCTCCAGAGGATGCCTCCTGTCCATCCTCCATCTTGCGGTACTCCCAGTACAGTGCTCCCACGGCAGTGAGGCACAGAGTTACATCTGTCCTGAAGCCCAGAACGGGAAGGCCCCAGTGGTCACCCAGATGACACCTGGACAACCCCAGCCTGCTAACCTCTGTTCCCAGCCACCCCTGGGCCCACCAGACCTGTGAAGACTTAGCTGCCTATAGGGCATGCTGGGGACACCAATGATGAACAGAAGCCCATGGGAGCCGCTGACCTCCAACCCTACTTCCTGCTGCCTCACAGGCAAGTCAGCTAGGCTGGGAGGCACCCCTTTATGCTCCAGGAAACTAACTGCTCACCCTCATGACACAGGAATGTGGTCAGACCTGCCTGAGCGGATAAGGTACCCAACAGTCTGGCACACTGGCCGGTGAGGACACCCTTGACTTCCTGGACCAGTGCTGCCCAGGAGGACTGGTTTTCAACATCAAGAGATGGTTCCGTCCTCTCCCCGACTCTCCTGTGGAAGCACCCAGACCAGAAGCAGAGGTCACCCCACCTTTCTGTGGTCGGGAACTCAAATTCCTCACTCTAATGGACATATGCCCAGAGACCACTATGGTCACAGGCTGTGGCTGGACAACCAAGAAGACAGCACGGCTGGAGAACCAAGCAGAGAGGGGCTGGGAGCTCAGTGACTCTCACTCCTTGCAGCTCCACTTCTTTCCCTGCCCCGTGCTGAGACAAGGCCAAAGATGTTAGCCTCCCTGCCCAGCCCCTCCTCTTCCTCCCAACTCGATGGTCCAGTGAGGGCAAGGTGACTCAGAATCTGACAGCCTCCTGACAGAGCCACCAGGCAGGAGGAACCTGGTATCCCAAGTGTCCAGGGCCAGGAGCCAGCCACACCAGCCATGTTCATGTCTCCCCAGGCTGACTCCATCCTGCCAAACAGGCCTCCTGTTAACCATGCACAGACCACCGGGCTTTCCCCCCACCGTGAACCCTTGGCTCATCCTCCACCCCTGTTGGCACTGCCTGTGACTGGATCCTGATTTCTTTTTTTTTTTTTTTTTTTTAATTTTTTTTTATTTGACGTTTATTTATTTTTAAGACATAGAGAGACAGAGCATGAACGGGGGAGGGTCAGAGAGAGAGGGAGACACAGAATCTGAAACAGGCTCCAGGCTCCGAGCTGTCAGCACAGAGCCCGACGCGGGGCTCGAACTCACGGACTGTGAGATCGTGACCTGAGCCGAAGTCGGTCGCCCGACCGACTGAGCCACCCAGGCGCCCCTGGATCCTGATTTCTAATCCACACTCCATCAGCCATCCCTTCCTAGGGCCAGACCCAGAATTGTTCCCACCCCAGAAATCTGGGACATCAGTGATGCTCCTATAGACCAACACAGCCCAAGAGAAACACGACGGGAGTGAACAGAACAAGGACGGGAAGTGTGACAATTCCAGATGCCACGTAACTTTAACACTCCCCATGGAGGGGGTGCACTCTCCCTTGAATCTGGCTGTCCTACGAACGCTGGGACCAGCACAGTGTGCCAAAAGGAGTTAAGTGGTCCCCAGATTGGCCCAGTGCCAGCTGAAAACCGTCAAGTGACCCCAATGGATGGCACACACAGCTGAAGAATCACTCTGCCCAAATTCCTAATCCACAGCACTGTGGGTCATAGTAAGATGGTCATTTTAAACAACTTGACTTAGGAGTGACTTGTTATGTAGAAACTTTCACATAGAAACAGACAAGAACAGACGTCCAACCTCAGTGGAAATCAGAGAGGCTCATATGAGTTACCATTTTAACCCATCAGACTGGCAGATATTAAATATTTTGACACGTGTTAGGAGACGGAAAGCACACTCCTTTATGGTGATCAAACTGTAGGCTACTACAGGGGCCCTGAAAAAGCACCAGGAAGATCTGCTGTGATCTTACACACACATACCAGGGGACTCAACAGTTCTTAGAATCCACCCTATAGGGCACCTGGGTGGTTCAATCGGATGAGAGTCCGACTTCGGCTCAGGTCATGATCTCACAGTTTGTGAGTTCAAGCCCCATATCGGGCTCACTGCTGTCAGCCCAGAGCCTGCTTCAGATCTTCTGTCCCCCTCTCTGTCTGCCCATTCCCTACTTGTGCTCTCTCTCAAAAATAAATACACATTAGGGGCGCCTGGGTGGCGCAGTCGGTTGGTTAAGCGTCCGACTTCAGCCAGGTCACGATCTCGCGGTCCGTGAGTTCGAGCCCCGCGTCGGGCTCTGGGCTGATGGCTCGGAGCCTGGAGCCTGTTTCCCAATTCTGTGTCTCCCTCTCTCTCTGCCCCTCCCCCGTTCATGCTTTGTCTCTCTCTGTCCCAAAAATAAATAAAAAACGTTGAAAAAAAAATTTTTTTTTAAAAATAAATACACATTAAAAAAAAAAAAAAGAATCCACCCTAGCTACCCAAGAGCTTCGAGCAATACTGGTACCGAGGACTATCTAGGCATAGCCACGTCCAACAGCAGGATGGTTAAAACAGTCACCCACCCAGACCGAACTTGGCCCCCAGAATTCCGGTGAACAAGCCATGGGGTCACCTGACCCTAGAAAAACAAACAGTATCAAATCGACCCTTGGGGTATTCCGGGTGGGGGCAAGTTCTATGACCTTCCCAATGTGCAGGCAAAGAGCCTCTTTTTGCACACATGCCTAGGCCTCTTCAGAGACCTTGCCTGAATGAGCAGCTTCCAATCACTGTCTTGGAGTCAAACAGCCTGTTCCTGTGCACTCTCCTCCACAGGAGAACAATGGAGGTGCAGGGGACAGATACACACAGCAGGCTTCTCCCTCCCACCTCCTGCAGGGGGGGGATCTGCTCCCGCAGGTGACCATGACCATCACCAGTGTGACGGGTGGCAGCACAGCCACAGGACAGGGGAGGCGTGTTCTGGTAAGGGACAGCCTCCGCCAACAGAAACAAGCCCTGCTGTACCATCTAGGTTTCAAAGTGTTTTCAGTTCTAACAGTGGGTCTGGGGCTGCTCCAGTTCTCTAAGGAACATCATCATGTGGACTGTGTTCCAGAGAGACTTCTAGAACTTTCCTCCCCAGCCAGCCCTCCCCTGTCCAGTAGCCCTCCTCCCTTGCACCACCTGCCATCACTCTTCATTCTGGTCCCAAAGGTCTCGCCCACCTCCACCAGCTCCCACAAATCCACAGCAGCCCACCTTTTGCCACATCTTTTCACTAAAGCTCTGGCCTGTGAGGCACTTCTGTCTGTCCTGTGTCCAAATCTGAAACATGACAATAATAATGGTGCCCACCTCTCAGGGTTGCTCTGGCGGTTTATAGAGTTGGTCCACGGGAGGTGGGGAGAATGGTGTCTGGCCTACAGTGACAGCTCAGGGAACTGACAGAGCTGGGAGCTGACCACTGCTGTCGTCTGGGTACCACCCTCCCTCAATGCCAGAAAAGAGTGCACCCCCGTGTGACCCCCAGCCTCAGGCTCAGCTGGACTTGGGCTCCAGGAAACCGGTTCCTTCCCCAGCTTTCTACAGTAGCTCTGAGGACAGCCAGTGCCCTCATAGCTGAAGTGCAAATCATCACTGTCCCTCCTCAGACAAGTATTTAGTGGGTAAGACTAGGAGCCCCCCAGGAAAGACCTGCTGTCCTCGCCACCTCCATGTCCTCCCAGAGGGGTGGAGGGCCTCCCTGTTGCATCACTGGCTGGTAACAGGAGCTGAACAGGTATCTTAAGATGAAAGATGCTTCAGATTCTGTGTCTCCCTCTCTCTCTGACCCTCCTCCGTTCATGCTTGGTCTCTCTCTGTCTCAAAAATAAATAAATATTTTAAAAAAATTTTTTTTAATTTTTTTTTAACGTTTATTTATTTTTGAGACAGAGAGAGACAGAGCATGAACGGGGGAGGGGCAGAGAGAGAGGGAGACACAGAATCGGAAACAGGCTCCAGGCTCTGAGCCATCAGCACAGAGCCCGACGCGGGGCTGGAACTCACGGAACGTGAGATCGTGACCTGAGCGGAAGTCAGACGCTTAACCGACTGAGCCACCCAGGCGCCCCCCGCGTTGGGCTCTGTGCTGACGGCTCAGAGCCTGGAGCCTGATTCTGTGTCTCCCTCTCTCTCTGACCCTCCCCCTGTTCATGCTCTGTCTCTATCTCAAAAATAAATAAACATTAAAAAAGATTTTTTTTAAAGAATGAAAGAACCACAGCCTTGCCTTTTCCACACCCAGCTAGGGCTACAGGAAGCCTTAGAGCAGCCCCAGCACCCACATTCCATCTAGGCCCCTGGGGACAATCTGAAGAATAACCCCTCTGGCTTGAAGTCATTATCCATCTGCTTTTTGGCCGATACCCCCATCTTCCCTCTCCTAATCAGGGGCTCGGCTAGTACATTTACCATCAGGACCATCACCAGGGGCTCCCTTGGTATCCTATGCCCTGTCCATTCACCCACATCTCACCTATCACATGGTTGCAGTGGGCTCTGCCCAGGCCAGGCCATCCCTTTGCTCTAGTCAGTAACGGTGTGTTTGCTATGGGAACATGACTGGGCGGATGAGCGAGGCAGTGAGCTCTGCATGGGGTCTCACAGTGGTTGTCCCCCCAGCCACAAGCCTGCCCCTCCTTCCTGCACCCTGGGCTCTCCCTCAGCCCCATGACACCTCTCACCTGTCACTTGTGCCCCAGGGAAGGGCTGCACTGTCAAAGGGCCCCCTGCCACAAACATAACTACCCCCACTCAAACTCCAAACTCCAACTAAGGAGACAAGAAAGGAGACAACAGTCATCAGGGGGAGGCCCCACTAGGCCAGGCACCTGACCAGAAGCATCTACACCCACTCAGTTTCTTTCTAGAGCCCTGCGGCCTCAAACACAGAAACGTCAAGGGTCAGACCCATCCAGGACAGGGGCAGCAGCTGCCCAGAAAGGTGGGCAGTGGCTCTCAGTCCTCAGTAGGCACCAGAAGCACTGAGCAGTCAACCACACTAACGCCCAGAGGATCAAGGTCCAGAGCGATGCCTGACGGCTATGGTTTTGGCCAAGCACGCCAAGGTGGAGAAGCACCCCAGCAGGAAAACCCTCACACACAGCCTTGCACTCACAGCCAGTGATCGGGCATAGAGGCCCCGGGGCTGCAGCTTTGCTCACTGCACCCTGAGGGCTGAACGCTGAAGTCCCATCCAGAGCCCTGTCCATACCTCAGATGGCAGATAAGGCCAGCACCTGCAGAGAGCCCTAGGGATGACCGCAGCAGCAAGCTAACTTCCAGTCCCAAAGTCCCAAATGCCTGTGCGAGCAAAGGACCGGCTAGCAGGGCTCGGGTTCAGCTCCTAGACGCTCACTGGGCTGAAGGCCTGGGTCACGGAGGGATGAGCAAGACCCTCCCAGCTCACAAGGCCAAACCTCAGCCTGGGTGGAAGCGGGTATGCCGCGGGACCGCGAGGAGGGAGGGCCTGCGCCAGGGGCCTGGGCATGTGGGGAGAGAAAGCCCAACGTGGGCCGGGCTCCAGGTGAGGGCCCAGCAGGGGCGGGGCTCAGCGGACCCTGCAGAACTGGCAGGGAGGGTCGGGGGCGTGCATGTATCCAAGTCAGAGTGGCCTTCGGCAAGGTGGGCAGGATCTAAACCCCTGCCCCCGACTCTAGCCGACCCTGGGAGGAGAGAACAGGAAGGGCAGATGCGGAAGGACTGGGCCACCCGGGCCTCCCTGCTCCGCCCCCACTGCCACCAGCCACCCACCCCGGCGGCTCTGCGCCGCCCGGCTGGCCGCACCCTAGTCCTCCCCGCAGCCGGCGGGGCCCAAGGCTCCCAAGGCCGGCGGGAGACTAAGGGAGGGGGCGGCAGGTGGCGCCACAGGCTCCGCGGGTCCAGGCCCCAGTGCCACGGGCTGCCGCTTCCGGGAGCCCCGGCCCTGCCGCAGGTGCTGCGCAGCCACCTGAGCCCCGCCGGCCCGGCCCTCCCCCGAGGGGACCCCGCTCCCACCTCGGAAGGGCAACGGCGCCCCCAGACGCACGCGCACGGCCCCCGCCAGCGGTTCTCCAGGGCTGTAGACGACGCGGCCGTGGCTCAGGCAGACCTCGAAGAGCTGCACCCGCCCCATGCCGCCGCCCTGGCCGGGCGGCCGCGCACTGACGCCCCCTCCCGCCGCCGCGCTACGAGCCCCGCCTTCCAGGCCCCGCCCCCGACCCTCCCCGCCGGGCCCGCCCACTCCCCTGTGCCCGCCCCCCGGCCCTCCCCGGCCAGCCCCCAGCTCCAGGGTCCTCTTCTGCCGGCTCTTCCCCCGGCCCCCGGGCTCCAGCCTCCCTCGGCCCTTCACCGAGCCCTGCCAGGGTCCGTCCTCCGCCTCTTCCCCCTCCTCTCCACCACCAACTCCCTGCCTCTGCCCTCCCCGCCCGCCACGCGGGCCCGCCCGCGGGGTGGATAACGGCGCGGCTCGCGGGAACCCGGCGCGCGGGCGCCCCCTGGTGGCCCCGGGGAGCGCGGCCGGCTCACCTGCCGAGGGGCGGGCCGGGCCGGTGCCCCCTCCCCAGCCTCCGCGCGGTCGCTGCGGGCTCGCTGCGGAGGGCGGTCCCGCGTCGCTCGGCGGAAGGACGTCACGGGGGGCGGGCCCCGTGCGGGATGGCGGGGTGGCGCGCGGCGGAGAGCCGGGCGATCCCCATGGGGGCCGCGCACACCTGTGCCGGTGGCGGCGTCGCTGGGTAGCGAGCCTCCGGCGGAGGTGCCGGGCTGTCCGGGCACCCCAGGCTCGAGAGCGGCGCCCCGGGACGGGGATGGGAGTGGGACCTCCTCTGACCTGCCCTGAGAGGTCCCTGTGGAGCGGGGACTGTGGGGGACGGCGGACCCGTGAGGGAGCCCCGCGAGGGACGCGCTGCTTGCGCAGAGCAGTGCAGGGCGCCCAGCGGCGCCTTACGCGTGGGAGCGCCTGAAGGAGGGCGTCAGGGTGGCCCGGGTTTTTGTCCAGAACACCTGCGTGAATGGGGTGGCATTTTCTGATGGAGAAAACTGGCTTAGATATAAATTGCTTAGGGGATGGGACAAAGTCATGAGGAGCAGAATCTAAGAGGCTCGGTAGGTACATGTACGATTGAGTTTGAGGAAGACTAAAGATTTTCAGTCCCCTATTGGAAGATGGTAAGTCAGGGTGCTGATGACATCAAGGGTTTTGAGTGAAAGCCACAAAAAACCTCACCTGGCCCTCCAGCAAAAGGAGAGAGGCTCATAGGCTGGGGGGATTCCACTGGGCCAAGCTGAGGAAAAGGAGCGGCCTGAGGCCCGGAAGGGCCAGCAGTGTGCAGCCAGCACCGGCCCGCCTGGCTTGCTTGGGATTCGGATGTTGGGGGAGAGGGAGGGGTCTGATTGGCCACACTTAAGGCATTTCTCTGTCAATACCAGGCAAATGGAGGAATTCCGGAACAAGGAGTTCAGGGTCCCTCTGGGAAGAAGGAGGATTACGGGCAACCCAAAAAGGCCCAATGTCCACAACAGAAATCAAGAAGGAAGTGTTTTCGGGGGGGGGGGGGGGGGGGGGGAGAATTTGTTGGCTGCTGCTAAGATAAGTAAGCCACAAGAAATGGAGCCCCCATACAACTCTGCACCATCACCCACCCATCCCCTGTTCTGGAAACCGCTGCTGTGTCCTCACTTAAGCCATCAGCACAACGGCCCTGACTTCCCTGAGTGCTCATGCTCTCATGTAACCCAGGCTTCCCCCTAGGGCCTCTCAGCTGTACATGTTTATTTTCCCGAAACCCCTGTACATCTGAACCTGGACTGTGTGCTCTCCTGACCCCTTACAACGACCTCCAGACCATTTGCCCCCTCCCTAAGAGCCCCCAAGTTTAACTCATTTTCTCAGAATAGTAATCCACTGCTCCCCTGTTACTGTCATCTTCAAAACCCAAGTCAATCCCCCTTTTTGGTGATTTCTGCTCCTGACTCACTGTCATGCTCTCCAATATCACCGTTGCAGGAATTCTTAGTGACTCCAGAATCGTGGAATATCCTTCCAACCCCCTGCTCTCTATCTTAAAATGTACCTGGGATTTGTTTCAATTAGGTGTGACAAGGTGACAGATGCAGGGACAATTGCCTTGAAAGAAGAGTGTAGTACTTCTCCTTCCCAAGAGGAGGGAGCATTTGGGGAAGTTCCGGGTTGGTCAGGAGGCAGAATTTGTTAGGACGGCACGTGGCCCAGAGCCTTGATTGTGTCCTCTGTGCGAAGGAATGGGTGAAGCAGGGTAGGCAAATTTGAGCAAGCTTAGGATCAAACACATCACTCCAGTGGTCTCTGGGCTGTAAGGGTGTTCTCTAGTCGTCCAGTATCTGGCCCTACAATGATTTAGGCTAGGGGAATATTGGCTTGGTGTCTGAGTTTCACATAGGAGGTGTTTGGGGGTATGGCCTCTAGATTGGCTGGTTTGCATGTGAAAGGTGTGTTCCCAGGCAAGTTGATACCTCTAGGAAGTAGCTAGCCCTGGGAGGGGCAGCCTCTCCCCAGCCAGCAAGGCTCCCAAGATGTCAAAGCATTGTGAGATCCAGAAAAATAACATGATTGATTCAGTTCTCTTGTTCCCATGTCTCCTCTCCTCCAAGAGCCCCCTCAGCTGACTTAAGCAGCTCTCTCAATGGCTTCCTTAGTTTGTCTGCAAAGATGTCTGGCAACAATTTCTGCCATCCCTTTATATTTACACTGTTCCTCCCATCAGAATGTTGGGCTCCTTCCCCTCCTGTAGAATCTGGGCTGTCCCCTTGCTTTAACTAGCTGGACTGCAATGAAACAGATGCCATAGAAGTTGCTGGCTCTAAGGAGGCCTCACAGCTTGTTCGTATTCCCTTGGCGTCCTGAACTACCATTTCAAAGTATCTGGTTACCCTACTGGAGAAATCAGAGAGATCGCAGAGAGGGAGAGAGAGGGAGAGAATGCCTGCACGGGGGAGTGAAAACATCCCAGACTGCCTGCATCAGTCACAACCAGTGACTGGTTGTGTGAGTGACCCAAACCACCCTGATTTATTACTTATTCTGAAAATTAGGCTGCATTCAGCCAGGGGGCTTTTCCACTCTGTGTGGGGTCTGCTGAGGACAGAAAGTCCAAGATCTGTTTTTCATTTACATGTCTGATGCCTCAGCTGAGGCTGGTCGGGTGTCTCTTCCATGAGGCTTCTCCACATGGCTGCTTTGGGGTTCTGCACAGCACAGTGGCCTCCAGAGAGTGAGACTGATTACCTGGCAGCAAGTCCCCTAGAGGGGGCAAGGTGAAACTGCCAGTCCTCAGGCCTGGGCTCAGAGGTCCCAGAACTTTCTACACCATGAAGTGCATCAAAACGGTCACAGGACTGGTGTGGGGGAAGCACCACACCCACAGAGGGAAGGGATTGATTGTGACCCTTTGAGACAAACTGCCACACCTGCAACTGCAGAAGAAGCCACCAGCTGAGCCCAAGCTACACCACGGGTCACAGGAGAATAAAGTGGTTTTAACCTGCTGAATTTGGGGGTGGTTTGTGATGCAGCAACAGATGCCTGGGACAGAAGTCGACACTTGGGAGTGAGATATTGCTGCAGTAAAATTCTAAAATCTGACACTGGGGCGCCTGGGTGGCTCAGTCGGTTAAGCGTCCGACTTCGGCTCAGGTCATGATCTCACGGTCCGTGGGTTCGAGCCCCGCGTCGGGCTCTGTGCTGACAGCTCAGAGCCTGGAGCCTGCTTCAGATTTTGTGTCTCCCTCTCTCTCTGCCCCTCCCCTGTTCATGCTCTGTCTCTCTCTGTCTCAAAAAAAATAAACGTTTAAAAAAAATTAAAAAAAAAATAAAATCTGACACTGACTTTGAAGCAGGCAGCAGGTGGACACTGTCAGTGAGAACTCAGCTGAGGGAGGCCATGTTCAGAATTGGCAGGAAAATGGTGAGCCCGTGGCCTGTGGTAACATGGAAGACACAAAATGTGTCTAATGATCTGATTTTCCCAGCAGATTCCCAGCAGAAAGCTTCGAGGCTGATTGGCTTTGCTCAGTTAGCCTAACGTGAGATCAAGGAGAGAACGTACCAAAGAAGTAGCCGTTCCATACTCCGGCAGCAGGTAGATGAGGTATTTCCAAGCCAGGTCTTGCTACGTTGGAAAATCAAAACTTTTTCTCATTCTCGGCCTTTACAGGCGGCAAATAGTTCTAAAGGTGAGAAATGGCATCGTGGTAAAAACTAAGTCCAGAGTACCTCCTGCAAAATATGAGGGTTAAAATAAATTTAAGGGCACGGTTGTATGATCCCTTGTGAAGATATTTGAGGATTTCCGGTGGGGGTGGGGAGTCCTCGTAGACCCTGCCAGCCACACAAAGGGCTTCTAAGAATCTTGAGGTCATCGTTCCACAGCACCTGACTCAGCCCGCAGGAGAGAACAGCCTTCTTAAAGACATTTGCAGTATAGCTTTTGTTTAGTAAAGTGAGTTACAATTTTGATATATAGAAATCCAGTTTGTGTGTGTGTGTGTGTGTGTGTGTGTGTGTGTGTGTGTGTGTGTTTAAGGGTTGAAATAACAGAGTTTGAAATAAAAGGTGTCTGGGCCCCTGCTTTCTACAGGCAGGAAGCAGACTAACGAAGACACTCAGCTGCAAACACAGGCCGTTTCCTATGGAAAAGGGGGTCACTGCAAGTGCATGGCCCAGTGCCCGGAGGGAGGAACTGAGAACACTCAAAACAGTAACTGAAGGAACCATTTGCAGGGCGCAGACAAGCCCTGAGCAAGGAATATTGTGACAGGTGTTAGCTGGGTTCCAAAATTGCTGTGGACCAGTGACTAAGGGTACACTCCCCCTTTTTGAACAGGGGGTCTGTTCACTTAAACTGTGCTTCACCACTGAATGTTGGGTATTGGGGGGCAGATAACATGCCCTTGGAGCAAAAGGCACATCCAATGGCACATCCAATGTGCCTCATCCATCTGGCCCTGTTGCGTATTGCAATATACTGGACTCCAAGCCTAATGCCTTGATGAGATGGTGATTCTGGGGTCACTTGGGAGGCACACTCTCAAAAGGGAGGAGTATGAATCATTGGAGGCCAAAGGGTGGGCTGGGGCAGGCTGTTCCACTAGTCCCCCCCCCCCACAGTGAACCATACTTGTAGACAGCCCTCCTACACTCATTTGGGCTTGCCCTCATGACTTGCTTTGGCCAGTGGGATACTAGCAAGGGTGATTCAAACGGACACCAAATAAATGCTTGTACGATGGGACTTATCACTTAGAGCACAGCCTCCATGTTAGAAGGAAGTCCAGCTATCATGCTTGGCCATGCGGGGAACCCTGAATAATGAGTCATCACACAAAGGTAAGTCACCCAGAGAAGAAATTCCAGGGAATTTCTGATCCAGTGCAACCAAAGGAGGGACTGAGCTGACACCATGTGGAATAGAAGACCACAAGCATAGAATTGCAAGGAATAATAGATCGTTGTTGTTGTTGTTTTAAGTTTATTGAGAGAGAGAGAGAGGGAGGGGCAGAGAGAGAGAGAATCCTGAGCAGGCTCTGCTTTGTCAGCGCAGAGCCTGATGTGGGGCTCCAACCCATGAACCGTGAGATCATGACCCGAGCCAAAATCAAGTCGGATGCTTAACCTAGTCAGCCACCCAGGCATCCCTAAATCAATGTTGCTTTAAGCCACTAGATTTTGGAGTGGTTAGTTAGTTGCACATCGGTAGGTAACAAAAATATACAAACATCATCCACAGTCACAGCCCTCCCTTGTGATCTCAGGTCCACACATCTCTGGCTACCACCTCCTGTCCTGCTAGCCCACTCTCTCTAGTGCCACAATTCCTGCAATCCTTTGGACCCCACGGAACTGGAACTCCAACCCACTGGCCCCGCCCCCTCTGGTATCCTCTCCTTTCCTCATTCAGCTCTGATGCCATGGGTTAGCATCGGGTCACTCTTTCAGAACCCCACCCCTGCCCCCACCCAGCACAACCAGAGTCTTGGCTAAATCCTGCCCTTCTCTTTCTCTGCACCAGCTGAAATAGGCTGAGAAAAACACAGTCACACTGTGTGGCCCCCTACTGCATTTTCCTATTTTTCTAGCCAGTTACATTATTCCTGGACCTCTCTCCCTGGACTCCCAACATTTGTTCCCCTTTCCTCATTTTGAACTGATGACTTTGTTTTCTACTTATTTGAGAAAGTAGAAAGTTCTCATCAGCAGAGAACTCCCTTAAACTCCTGCCTCCACACCCACTTGCCTTTCAGAACCTTTACATCAGACTCTCCATACTGAGCTGAGCTGCCACACCTAATCTCCCAAACCTCCTCTTGCCATTGATTCTCCTCTATGGGATCTTTCCTGTGGGTGAGCAAACATCTATATCCCCTCCCAGAGTGAAACCATCTCTCGACTTCCGTTCTCTTTCCAGTTTTGGCCCCATTTCTCTGCTCCTGTTTTTAGCAAAAATACCTCAGAAGAGGTATGTCTTGGGCACCTGGGTGGCTCAGTTAAGCGTCTGACTTCAACTCAGGTCATGAGAATGTGGGGTTGCTACTGCAGCATAACCAGGGCTCCCGACTGCTACAGACCACTGGCTCCATGTATCTAAACACTCTCTTGTATTCAATTGCTACTTGTATTCACTTGCTAAACAGCCTTCCTGTTTCCAATCTGGCCCCCACGCCCAATCAACAGCTTGATTCATTGGAAAGCTATTCCTCTATTCAAATCCTCCAATGGACTCACTTTCCTAATTTTTTAAAAAATGTTTTATTTATTTTTGAGACAGAGAGGGACAGAGCATGAGCAGGGGAGGGGCAGAGAGAGAGGGAGACAGAATCCGGAAGCAGGCTCCAGGCTCTGAGCTGTCAGCACAGAACCTGATGCGGGGCTCAAACTCACAAACCGTGAGATCATGACCTAAGCTGAAGTCGGACGCTTAACCGACTGAGCCACCCAGGTGCCCCTGGCCTCACTTTTCTAAGTCTAAAAGTTAAAGTCCTTATGAGTCTATTTGACCCCCCTCTGGCCCCTCACCTCTCTGACCTTGACCCCTGTTTCTGTCAGGCACTCCTGTCTGGTCACAATGGACACCCCCACTTTTTCAAATATGCCAGATGTTCCCAGCTCAGGGACTTTGCACTGGCTCTTCCTCCAAATGCCCACATGGCCCTCTCTCCTTACACGGTTCAAATTGACTTCTCAATGGGGCCTACCCTGCCCACCACCTTCCCTAGACCCCCAACTGCCTAATGCTGATCTACTTGTTTCCCCCTCCAGTGTTTATCATTTTCTAATGTGGCACATAACTCATCATGAGCCTTTTCTGCCTCCGTCACTGAAATATGACCAGGGGTTTCTGGTTTTTGTTTTGTGCACTGGTGTAATTTCTGGGGGGGGGGGGGGGGGGGGGAGGGAGGGGAGGAAGGTGAAAGCCCAGCTAGAGTGGTTGCCAGGAGACAAGGGTGGTAGCCCCCAAAGTCCTCAGGAAGGAGCTGAACCAAGCTGGTGAGCGGCTGGCACATTACCCCACCCTAGTTAACAGCTTGAGACCCAAGGAAGGTTGATGTAGCCTGAGGATGGGCTGTGTGGGCACCACGGGCCACCGTGGTCCTCACCTGGGCCCCTGTGAGGAGGAGGTGGTGAGTGGCCAGGGAGGAAGGAAGGCGGTCAGGTGTGCCACCAGCTAACAGCATTCTGGGCTGGGCTCGGGTGTCTCCCCAGCCCCTACTCCGCGGCGGCACCCGTGCCTCCTGCCCGCTGTCCTGCGCACGGGGGACCGTTTTGGGGGAGCCGCAGCGAGCCCGGCAGAAACCTCAACCTGCAGGCCCTCCGACGGCCCCCGGGCGTGGAGCCAAGCCGCCCTCCGCAAGGGGGTTGCGCGCGGGGTCGAAAGACCGGCGCCGGGTCAGGCGTGGGGATGCAAGGCCGGGCGCGGGACCGGTGGCCGCCGGGCTAGTCGTGGAGTCAGGGGCCGGGCGCAGGACCCGGCGCTGGGTCCGAGCCGCGAGCGGGGAGCCGGCAGCAAGCAGCCTCAGCGCGGCGTCCTTCACAAAGCTTCCCGCGAAACTGACGTCGCGCGGGGAGGCCGCGCAGGCACCGCCCCCGGCCGCGCCCCTCCCCCGCGCTGCCTCTGCTCCTCAATGCGCCGGCGCACTCGCTTTCCTCCCGTTGGCCACGGCGCGGCGGCGCGCGGCGGCTAGCGCAGTGCGCGCCCCGCGATTGGCGGGACGGCGGCGGGCGGGGGTGTGTCTGCGCCGCGCCCCGCCTCCAGCTCCGCTCGCGGTGGTGCGCGCGGCGGCGGTGGCGGCGGCGGCGGCGGCGGCGGCGGCGGCGCGTGGCAGGTCCGGCGGGCGCCAGGCGGAGGCGGCCCGAGTCCGGCCCAGCCTCGTCCCGCCTGGCCCGACCCCGGCCCGCCGACCCGGCCCACCCGGCGCGCCGCGGCGCCGCCCCGGCCCGGCCCCGGTCCCGGCCCGGCGTCTCCTGAGGGAGCGGCGCCGCCGGCCGAGCGCAGGCCCGGCCATGACCGACTTCAAATTGGGCATCGTGCGGCTCGGCCGGGTGGCCGGGAAGGTGAGCGGCTCGGGAACCGGGGCGCGGGGCCGGCGGATCGGGGCGCTGGGCCGGGGGCGCGGGGTCTGGGGGCTGCGGGGCCTGGCGGGCGGGCTGGCGGCGTGTCCCCGCGGGGCAGGAGGGGGCTGGTGGCCGCGGGCAGCGCAGAGCCCTTCCGAGGCGGCCCGCTCGCTCGGTGGCAAGACGGTCTGGGTCTCGGTGCCTGCCGGTCCGTGGTGGAGCTTCGCGCAGGTTTTCACGCTGCCGGCGGTGGCCGTGTCTGGACCAGCCTCAGTGGGCCTCCCAGAGCAGGGCCTCCCTCTGCTTCTCTCCCTTACCTGGCCCCGCCCTCCGCGTGTTCGAGGCTGGGGCTTCCTGGCACCTGTGGGCATTGAGGCTTGGCTGTTTCCAGGAGCCGGCCGGCCGTGCAGCTGCACCAGCCACGGACCTTACCCGGGATGGGAACCCTGTTCCCATCACCAGCGGCGGAAGCTTCTGGTGGGAGAGAGGAGCAGAGGCAGTCAGATGAAGGTAAAACCGACTTAGATCCTAGAAAAAGGCTTTCCAAGCAAGAGTGAGACTAGTCCGTTTGGGGGACTGTTTCTTGCCTTTCCTGCAGGAGCGATGTGGCTTTTTACCTGAGGGAAGGGTGGGCTCCCCGTCAGCTCCGAGACCATTTCCAACTCAGTGACTGGTTGCGTTAATATCATCCCTTAAAACTTTCAATTGGAACATTTCAGACAGAAAGTTAAAAAACAGTTTAGTGAGCACCTGTGTAACGACCACCCATCTTAAGTAAACGTTAATTGAAATTTTCTGGATGTTGTGCTTCAAACCCGGTCCTTTCCTGTATTCTGAGGAAGCCCCTGTCTCGGGTTAGGTCTGTTGACCCGTTAAAACAGCTTCGAGGTTAGCCAGTTCGGTGGCACGTAGGAATGAAGCCTGCTACCTGCTCCTCTGGTAGCCTTGAGCGGGTCATAACCACCTGCCGTTCTGGGTAGGCTGCCTATGCCCCTCACCTGCAGGCCTCATTTAGCTTGGAGGAGCTGTTGCTGCCTGTTACTAACCCTTTATTGAGACCCTGAATGTAATGTTTTGAAACATGGTTGATTTGCAGACCAAGTACACACTGATAGATGAGCAAGATATCCCACTGGTGGAGGGCTACTCCTTTGAGGTAAGGATGGCTATTCCTTTGCTCCCCTACTTTCAGTCACTGCCTGGGGAGGGTCATGAGGGATGGGTTTTATCCTCTGTGAGGGCAGCCTGGCTTTGGCTGCCCGGTGGAACCCCCACCACCTCTGTGATACTGGTCTTCCCCCACTTCTACCCCGGTTGCTGGCTCTTCCTGAAAACACGTCGAATTGTGTGTCATGCTTGTGATTGAATGTTCAATCGGACAAGCCTTGGCTCCTTATGAGGCTGTGCAGTGCCACCCCACCTTTCCTCTGGCCTTGGCCCCACTGTCCCTCTGTGCCCTGGTGCTCTCTACTCTCCCTCTCCCTGAGCTCCCTTGCCTTCCGCAGTTCTCCACTGGACGAGCCAGTCCTCACCTACCAGCTCCTCCCCGTCAGAATTCCTCCAGGAGTCTGTGGACCCACTTCACTTTTATTTCAGCCTTTCGTGCTTTTATAGCACAGATGACCGTTGGACAACATGGCTTTGAACTGCACAGGTTAACTTATACATGGGTCCTTTCTTTGATAAACATAGTCCGGTACCGTAAATGTATTTTTTTCCTCGTGACTTTCTTATTTATTTTTTTGAATGTTTACTTTTCATTTTTGAGAGAGGGAGCATGGGCACCAGTATGAGTGGGGGAGGGACAGAGAGAGGGAGACAGGATCTGAAGCAGGCTCTGCACTGACCGCAGCAAGCCTGATGAGGGGCTTGATCTCACGAACCTCAAGACCATGACCTGAGCCAAAGTCAGACGCTCGACTGACTGAACCACCCAGGCGCCCCTCCCTAAGACTTTCTTGAAAACGTGTCCTTCTTTTTAACTTTACTTTATTGTAAGAATATAGCATATAACACACGTAACATACAAAAATATTTGATAGTTGTCTGTTATTGTTAAGGTTTGTGGTCAGCAGCAGGCTATTAGTAGTTAAGTATTGAGAAGTTAAAAGTTACACGTGGATTTTCAGCTGTGTGGGGCTTACCTCAAGGATGAACTGTAGTTACTTGTCCGAGGCTTTGTTTTTCTTACTGAATTGTGGGCTTTTTCTAAAAGTGGGAAAATTTATTTCTCTGTGTTCACAGTGTTTTACAGAGTGGTTTGTAAGTGAGTTATTGCTGGGATACAGGGCTGATTTCTCACATCTGGAAGTCTCTGCAGAGCTCTGGGTCCCAGAAACAGGCCCCATATATGTATCCTGGTTTGTTTGTTTCACTTAATTTTTCTTTCTTTTTTTTTTTCTTTTTTATTTTTTTTAACGTTTATTTTTGAAAGAGAGAGAAACAGTGCATGAGCGGGGGAGGGGCAGAGAGAGAAGGAGACACAGAATCCAAAGCAGGCTCCAGGCTCCGAGCTGTCAGCACAGAGCCCGACGCGGGGCCTGAACCCATGAACCATGAGATCATAACCTGAGCCAAAGTCGGATGCTTAACCGACTAAGCCACCCAGGCGCCCCTTTCACTTAATTTCTTTAAGAGGGATTTCCAATGTAGCTAAGAATCAGAAACTTTTTAACAGACCTTTTCTTTGCTCCTTCTCAGGCCCGGATGGAAGTAGATGCAGATGGAAATGGTGCTAAGATATTTGCATATGCCTTTGACAAAAACCGGGGAAGAGGGTCAGGAAGGCTCCTTCACGAGCTGCTGTGGTAGGTGTCTTCAAACTGCGTATTTTCTATTTGGGCACCGCATGAGCCCTGATGCGCACATAGAGCCTGCAGAGACACCTGCCCTCATTGACAGAAGGTGCTTTCCCTGAGTCGTGCTCCCGCACCCTCTTAGTTGCCTTTGGGTCATTGCCATTAACTCAGAGGAATGGCTCCTTCGCATATTGTATCACTAACAGAGCAGCCTAAAAGCGCATTTTTTGCTCGTACTTGCTCCGGACACAGGCTCCTCTGGGGTAGGGTGGGGTCTGCTCCCTCCACTGGGCTCTCGCTGAGCCTGTCGGTGGGATGTGAGGAAAGGACTGCCTCTCCTTGGTGTGCATGGTGTAGTTCCACAGCGCCTGGGACTACTCTGATGGGGAAGTCTCTAGATTGTGTTTGACAGTTGGGGTTCTGTCGAGGGGCTGGACTTCAACATGGTCTATCTTGTTTGGCCGTGGACCGACATACTTCGATTCCTCTCGACACCCTTGTTCCTAATTGTCCCCATCAGCGTGATGAGGGGCCCGTTCAGATCGTAGGGCGGAAGTATTTGGGAAGGCCAGAGGAGGCTGATTGAGAGAGACGTCTTGTTTTCCAGGGAGCGGCACAGGGGAGGCATTGCTCCTGGGTTTCAGGTGGTACACCTCAATGCTGTGACTGTAGACAATCGCCTGGACAACCTGCAGCTGGTGCCGTGGGGCTGGCGGCCCAAAGCCGAAGAGACATCCAGCAAACAAAGGTGGGGCTTCTCGGGGCCGGGGGAGCCGGCAGAGGTGCCTCATGGAAGGTCCTCCTTCAGGCTCTTGTTACTAAGAGGGGCCCGTGTCTCCACTCTGATCTGATGCTTCTGTGGGAGTGGAGACCTTGGTCATTTTCCCTCCAAGTTTTCCCTCCTTGTTTTCTTCACGGGGTTGGGATACCATTTTGATAATTTTTTTTTAATGTTTGTTTGTTTTTGAGAGAGAGAGAGAGAGACATAGCACAAGTAAGGTAAGGGGCAGAGAAGGAGGTAGACACAGAATCCTGTGAGCTGTCAGCACAGAGCCTGATGTGGGGCTCGAACTCACAAACCGTGAGATCATGACCTGAGCCAAAGTTGGACACTCAATTGAATGAGCCACTCAGGTACCCCTTCTAATGATTGGCTCTAGTGGGGAGAAGAGCTGTCTGGGCTGGATGCCTGCTCATGGGCAGGACTTCTCCTTTGTGTCTCTGAGAAAACTTGGACATCTTTATCTGGGGATGCCTCCTGTACACACACACGTGCATCTTTCTGTCATGCTCTTTGGCTAAACACCTAAGCAGTGGCTTAAAAGAAGCAAGAGAGTGTGGTTTGGGGGCTCTGCTGCTCAGTCTCTGCCTCTTCATGGTCCTGACAACAGTGCTGCTCAGGCTACTGCAGGTGTCCCCCTTGGGCGAGTAAGATGCTCTGAGGCAATTCCCATGGCCCCAAGAGCAGCCTGGGTGTGAGCTTCCTGGAGGCCTTGGGAAGAGCTGGGGAACCAGCAGAATGGAAGGTAGGAGCTCAAATTAGCCAGGGTGTTCCTGGCCACGTGTGCATTATCTATGGGCTCACTGGGGCTCTCTGGGGTTTGTGCATGTCCTTGGGCCTCTGGGAAGGCTCTTTCATCAAACAAAATGAACGTGAAGTTAGGGATTAGCAACAGAAGGGTAAGGGCAGCTCAGCAGGCATATCAGTGTCTGTAGATTTCCCCCTGGGTTGTCCAACACGGATGCTCATCCAGTGTGGACACCGCGAGCGGCCCTGCCTCCCCCAACACCAGACAGGTTTCCTTCTGCTCACTGGAGACCTGGAAGGGGCTGCCCACCCCTTCACCCGCAGCGGATCTGCTCCTGCTATCAATCGTTACTTTAGGCCTCTGTGTGACTCATGGTTTGGCCAGCCTGTGGCTGAATGTTGTTACATTTCTTTATCTGAACACTCTTTATGATCATAAGATAACCACAATTGAGAACACCTGTTTGGAAAAGGATCCATTCCATCATAGGCCACCCTGCCCAGTGGTCTCTGCTGGGTCGTGGCCTGCCTGCCCCGTTCTCCTCTAGGCCATGGGCCATGGGCCATTCCCATGAGGCCCAGGACAGGCTGTGTTCTTGAGGTTCTGTCCTTTGTGTCATCCCAGGAACTAATCAAGTGGGACCATCCTTAGTTTGTCAGCTAGGGATTCACACTCTCCCTCTACTTGTCGTGGGTCAGAGCCAGCCTGAGTGTGGCCTGAAATACCAGCTGGCCTGGGCATTATGTGGTCTGCACTCTGCAGGTCCTTGTGGTGGGAATCCCCCTCTTTGTGAAGCAGGGAACGTGGCGTCATGGCTTCTCACAGGCCTGCACCTCCTGCCCTGCTTTCCTTCAGTGTGGGGCCACAAAGGCGGCTCATCCATGGGGGGGAAGGGCCTCTCTGTCAAGGTGTGTTTTCCTCCCTATCTGCTTCTAAGAGCCGACTGGGATTGAAACTTGCCTGTGTCGTGTAGGACTTCATTGAAGGGCTCAGAAGGCAGCCAGCACCCTCCTACATCCTGACACTTCCCTTTTTTTTTTTTTTCCCTTTTAAAAAACCTTTCTTATTGTGGTAAAATGCATACAATGTTTACTCTCTCAGCCATTTTTGAACGTTCAGTTTAGTAGCGTCCAATACATCCACTGAGTTGTGCAACCATCCCCACCATCCATCTCCAGAACTTCCCCATTTAGACACTGATCCCCCCCCCCCCCCACCTTTCCCCCAGCCTCCACCTTCCTACTCTGTGTCTTTGGATCTGAATCTTCCAGGGCTTCCTGTGAGTGGATCCTACAGGATTTGTCTTTTTGTGACAGACTTAGCACAGTGTCCTCAAGGTTCATCCGTGATGTAGCCTGTGTTGGGATTTTGTCTTTTTTTTTTTTTTTTAATGTTTATTCATTTTTGAGAGAACAGAGTGTGAGCTGGGGAGGGGCAGAGAGAGAGGGAGACAGAATCCAAAGCAGGCTCCAGGCTTCAAGCCCTCAGCACAGAGCCCGACGCGGGGCTTGAACTCACTGACCATGAGATCATGACCTGCGCCAAAGTCAGATGCTTAACCGACTGAGCCACCCAGGTGCCCCAGGATTTCTGTCCTGGTGTCCTGTGTGTTTTGGTTAATATTACATTATGGTTATGTACCACATCGTACCCACTTGTGCGTCGATGGAGCCTTTAGTTGTTTAGGTTAGGTTTGTTTACTTTTAGGTCTTTGATCCATTTTGAGATAATTTTCGTATATGGTATTAGGTAAAGGTGACCCTTCCCCTATTTAGCCCAGGTCCTCCAGGCCTGGCCCCACAGAGGGTGGTAGGTTGAAGGGGGTGCTAACCTGCTGCTTTGCTCTCGAAGTACAGGTGGTGGCACCTTTGCAGCCCGGCAGCAGGGGGAGCTGCTGAGCGCCTTCACCGGCCCTGCCCAGCCTGCGCTCCCCCTGGGGCCTGTTAGGGTGCCTCAGTTCTAGCAGCAGGTAGGATTCTTCAGTTGCAAGCTTCTGGTGTTTAGAAAGACTTAGAGCAGCTCACAGTATTGAAGGAGAGGTGGACCAGCAGGGGCAGAAGTAGGTGCCTCTGGGTCCATGAGCAGGGAGAAGGACTGCCTGGCTTTGCACAGGTGGCCAGGCTTGGCCAGGTCCCTGTACTGAGGCCGCACACTCTTTGTGCCTGCTGTGTGCCCGTCAGTCCCAGGTTTTGGGAAATCTATGAGGGAGGCAGACATAGCCCTGCTTAGACATGCTAAATACTTGACATCCCATACAGGTAAGCCCTGCTGCATGGTGGGGGCAGGCCAAAGAAGAGTCAAGTTGTCCTAACAAAAACTGGGGCAGAGATATGCTGAGCAAGAGAAACCAGCTATCTGTCTGCAGTCAGGTCACTGTCCTGTCCCTGTCTCGACCGTGTCTGGCTGGAGTATACTGAAGCATATGCTTCTCCTTTTAAGGGAGCAAAGCTTATACTGGCTGGCGATTCAGCAGCTTCCCACAGACCCCATAGAAGAGCAGTTTCCTGTCCTGAACGTGACCCGGTACTATAACGCCAACGGGGACGTGGTGGAAGAGGAGGAGAATTCCTGCACCTACTACGAGTGCCATTACCCTCCCTGCACGATGATTGAGAAGCAGGTACAGGTGCTGCAGTGAGTGCCAGCTCCGGGTTGCTCCATACCCCGCTGCCCCGGCCCCTGCGGGCCTCTCGCGCACCTCTCCACCGCAGCCGCTGTGCCTGCCGGCTTCAGTGTATGGGCTTGCCGGGTCCTTTCTGATTGCAGCGTAGTACCTGCCCCACAACCGGTTCCCTGGTGTGACCGTGAAGCCATGGTTGTCCTGTGTGTTCTTTCAGCTCCGGGAGTTCAACATTTGCGGGCGTTGCCAGGTGGCCCGGTACTGCGGCTCCCAGTGCCAGCAGAAGGACTGGCCCGCCCACAAGAAGCACTGTCGAGAGAAGAAGCGCCCCTTCCAGCACGAGCTTGAGCCAGAGCGATGACCGGGCTTCCGGACCTACCTTGGGCGTAGCAGACACAGACTGGTGGTCGACCCAGAGGTGCTGAAGAAGCCAGCGAAGTGCACCCACGGCAACTGCCACAGAGGCCCCCTCGCCACGGGCACCTCGTGTGGGCACGGCGTCCCCCTCAGTGTTCATCTCCAAGCAGAGACAGCTGGGGAGGCTCCCACCAGGACGCTTCTCGTTATTTATATGTTAATATGTTTGTAAACTCATGTACAGTTTTTTTGGGGGGAGGCAGTGGGAAGGTTAGAAATTACAAATAGAATCATTTGCTGTAATTCTTAACTGGCAAGCGGTTGGGCCACACATTTAAAAAGTCTAAACGGTGTCACATAGTGGAAGCTCTTTCTGGGCAGCTGCCGTCCCGAGGAGCGCGGCCTGCATGGAGTCACATCCACAAGGCACACACAGTAAAGGGGTGGAATCATCGAGTGCCTCCGCCGTGCTCTGCTCTCCTTTTTGCCCTCTCTGCTATCGAAGTTTATTTCTAAGTGAATCAAGGTGCTGTGGGGGTGAGGGGTGGAGGTTGCCTTTATCTTTATTCCTAGGCTGAGAGAGAGGGGAGGCAGGCAGGGAGTGTGAGTGAGACCCGGGCCTGTTCTTGTCCCGGGGCAGGAGTTGCTGGGGGTGCTGAAGTAGGCGGACATGGAATGTTCTCGCCCTGGCAGTTCTCCCCTTGATTTGTGTGCCGAGTGGCAAAGAGTTCAGTGGTGGAGGTCCTGCCTGGGGATTGGAGCAGCCAGGGTGAGTGAGCGCTGCTTTCCTGTCCACTCTGCTGGGCTCCCTCCCTCTCGTCAGGGAGCCACAGATGTCTGAAGGCTGGGCAGCATCTTGTATACCTTGCAGAGCCACCATGGGGCACCGAGCCAGGCTTTGTGTCTGGGATCTTGCTGGTCTCCAGATCCAGCCAGCCAACCTGCTAGGGGCTTTGCTTCCTGAGAGAATGAGGCTGGCCATCCCAACTCTTGAGTGTTTGTCCTGGGCTACCCCCTGCCCCACGTTGGTCCCAAGTGCTCCTACTTTCCCTTGTGCAGCTCTTCTGCCATCTTCCGGTGTGTTCCATCTGTCCTGTGTGTCCTCATTGCTTTCCTTGACCGAGAATAGCCTCTTGGTGGCGTTGGTTTGTGACTTGAGTTTCTAGTAGGTTCTTTTGCAGTCTTTGGGAGTCCTCTTGGGCAGTAGGTCTTGGAGAGCAGGACTGAGCAGTCGGGTAAAGGCAGAAAGCAGGGAGCAGGAGGGTTCAGGTCAACCCCAAGGGAGGTTCTCTGAAGGCGAGAGAACCCCGTCTGCACCATGTGTGTTTTCACTGAGTAGCTCCCCTTGGTCAGTGTGGGTGAGGTGCAGCATATTTTCTAGATGAGGAACATCTTTGCTGCATAGGTAAAGCCTGCTCTAGGTCCCTCCAAACCCTGGGTTGAGCAGCAATGGGGGCTCAGAAACCTTTTGTGGAGGGGGATATGTATGATCCTGAGAGATCATCAGTCCTACAGACAGCAGTTGGCTGGACCCCTTGGGACATTCCCGGGGCTGGTGTAATTCCTTCTTCCAGAGGCCAGCTCTAGTCTGGACCGTTTGGGTGGGGGGAACCCAGGTATGTTGGCATGTTGGGGTTTGGGTGGTCTTCCAGGCGCAAGGCCTTGAGTGTGCTCAGGCAGTGTGCTTTCAGACAAAAAAGGCTCCTGGGAAGAGGAGGCAAAAGACCCCAGGCTGTGGTTTTTGCCTCTGTCCTTCATGACCCGGCACTTCAGCCTGTCTGCATTCCCTGACCACACATTATCCTGAGGTCATTATCCTGGCTACTTGCCAGAAAATTACATTGAAATCGAAGTGCCCAGGGTCTCTCAGCAGACCTGTAGGACACCACGCTAGGTCCTGATACACGGTTGAGGTCTTCCACGTCGCATGGCTCATCGGAATAGCATTGGTCTGGGGATCGTGCAACGTAGCTGCTTTGAGCAGGCGCTGCTGCTGGTAGCTGATCCCCGTCCAATTGGGCTGTGCCCCTGTACCGTGTGTTAGAGACCCCCCACGTCTGTGCTGGTGAAGGGCTAGAGCTTAGAAGGTGGCTGTAAGGGTTCTAGAGTTGCCCATGTAGTGGCTCCTTCCCTTTGCTCGAGTCACTGCAGTGGCTCCCTGGAGTGGACACTGTTGTGAAGGTGCTGTAGGATCCACAGACAGTTTTTATCCCTGTTTGCTTCCCTTGTCCCTTCTCTGATGGCAGCCCCTGGTTTCTTTTCTCCTCTGATGGCCCCAACCTCTTGATCTTTGCGGTCACACCTCTTAGGGTGCCTATGAAATGTTACCATTCAGATGGTTAGTGTGGGGGCTTGTTTGAGTTGTAGTGTGTGGGGCTGGGTGACTTGACCTTATTTTTCCCCCTAAAGATTTTTTTTTTTTTTAAGTAGTGTCTACACCCAGTGTGGGGCTCAAGCTCATGACCCCGAAGTCAAGAGTTGCACATTTTACTGACTGAGCCAGCCGGGTGCCCCTTGACCCTTCCTTGTAGCAGATACAAATGTGTGGTTCAGCTATTTTGGAAAGTCCTGATGCTTTCTGACCAACCTTTTCTGCTTCTCTGCTTCAGCTGCCACCTGAGCTGCTGACTCACAGCTGTATATCTAGCCATAGCCCTACTTGAAAACCACAGGCTGGGTACCTAGGTATCTATGTGGATTTCAATGTCAGCTTGTCCAGCTACCTGGAGCTATCATAACAAGTTAGCATTCAGCAGATGGCTTCAGACAACAATGCATCATCCCTGTTGTGGAGGTGGGAAGTCCCAGATCGGTGTGTTGGCAGGACCATGATCCCTCTGAAGACACATGGGAAGGTGTGCCTGTTTCAGGCCTGTCCTACCTTCTGGCAGTTTGAGGCCTCCCTTGCCTTGTGGATGCAACATACCAATCCTCTGTTTTTACGTTATCTTTTTTCTGTGGGTCTGTGTCCCTGGGAGACCAAATCACCTTTTCATAAAGACACCAGTCATATTGGACTAGGACTCACCGTAATGACCTCGTTTTAACTGGATTACCTCTGTAAAGGCCCTGTTTCCAAAGGTCACATTCTGTGGTGCTGTGGGATAGGACTTCAATGTATCTTTTGGGGCAGACACAATCCATCCTTAACAGTGTCCAAAACTTGCCTTCCCCAAATCTACTCTGTAGAATATATTAATTTTCTTGAATGGCAGCCGCATCTACTCCGTGTCCCAAGTGAGATCATGGCAGTGCTGGGTGGCCTTTACATTCTGAGTGGCTGACCGACCCCTGCCGCTGGCGCCACGAGGCTGTCTACCTACCTACCCACCACCTCAGTCCGCCCTGTCTCCTGTGCTGTCCTGGCAGGCGGGACTTGGCATCCACGGGTGCGCCGCACTTCATGGCCTACCGGCAGCCCTCTAGGATGGACATGAGGGGCACAGGGCTGGCAGGACGCAGCCCTTTTAGGACTGACCCTGGATTGGGCTCCCTGAATGTCTAGGTCCTTAGCTTACCCCCACTTTCATGCCCGTTTTCTCTTCCTCTGCGTCCCGCCCCCCCCCCCCCCTCCTTCAGAGCCCAGATCTTCGGGGACTCCGAAGGGGACACCACTGCCCGCCCAGATGCCCACGTCTCCCCGCCAGGGCAAGATGCGAGCCCTGGCACGTGGAGCCCGAGGAAGTCCGCCGGCCGGCGGGAGGCGCCGGAGGCCACCGTCACGCGCGGCGGCAATCGGCGGCCGGAAGTCCCGCCCCGACGCCCCAGGAAAGGGAAGGAGGGGACTGCGGAAGTAGAAAAAGGACCGGCTGCGGGAGCATCTCTTCACCGACGCGGTCTTTGGTCTTGACTCCGAGCCCCCTCTCACCGTCGACCTCAGCCCCGACCCCGCTCCCAATCTGGCCTCGTCACCCCTCCCACGCTGCCCGGTTCCCGCAGCCTTGGACGCTACTGCGTCCTTGTCTGACTTCCGGGCGACGGAAGGTCGCGTGCGGCTGCTGCAGGTGGTGGACACGGAATACACCGCGGACTCGGTGGAATGGTGCCCGCTGGAAGGCCGCAGGCACTTGCTGGTCTGCGGCACCTACCAGCTGCGGAAGCCAGAGGACCAGCCCGCGGACCCTGAGAGCAAGGTGTGTGGTGTCCTCCTGGCCGTAGGCGGTCTCGGCCGCGGCTTTCTAGGTCCGCGCTCCCCAAATGGCGTTTCTCGAGCAGCTAAGGCCCCAGAGTCAAACTCTTTTAGGAGAGGTCTCAGGAAGGACGAGAAAATACTTCAGAGAGGCAGAGCCGACCGCAAATGTTGAGACGTGTCTGGCCTGTTGTGGGGGAGGCAGGAACAGAAAAGGCTGTGGAGTCACACAGGAGATGAAGATGTGACGTTTGCGTTGTGGCCAGAAGGTAGGTTAGAATGGGCATCTTGAAAGTAAAATGTACCCCATATGCAGGCGTGGCTCAAGCTTATGAATGAAGCCTAGAATAGAAAGAAAAACGGGAATTGGAAGGAGCCCTACTTATTCTCTTGACGGCATCTATTCAGATCCAAACCAGAACACTACTAAGCATGAGAACTGGCACTCCAGCAACAGGCCTAGGTCAGGACCCTTCCGGGCAGACTGGGTCCTGTGGTGACCCTAACCATAGCTGGTCCCTGTTAGCTCACCTAGAAGGAGCATTGTAGGGGCACCCGGCTGGCTCAGTCCGAAGAGCACGCGACGCTTGATCTCGGAGTCATGGATTTAATTGAGCCCCACGTCGGTGTAGAGATTGCTTAAATAAAACTTTAAAAAAAAAGCATTCTGGGGGCGCCTGGGGGGCTCAGTCGGTTGAGCGTCCGACTTCGGCTCAGGTCATGATCTTGCGGTTTGTGGGTTCGAGCCCCGCGTCAGGCTCTGTGCTGACAGCTCAGAGCCTGGAGCCTGCTTCAGATTCTGTGTCTCCCTCTCTCTCTGCCCTACCCCCCACTCACACTCTGTCTCTCTCTCCTTCAAAAGTAAATAAACATTAAAAAATTAAAAAAAAAAAACATTCTGTACTGAGTCTAGCAGAGTTTATCTACTTACCCATTAATCATGTACAAAAGGAGACATTTTTTCCAGCTCAGAAAATCAGAGGTGCTGCTTTGAGGCCGAGTTCCAGAGCCTCGTCAAGCCTTTTCTTTCCCTTGATTCCTTTTCCCATCCCTTGGGTTCCTCGATATCTATTAAGGTAATCATAGAGCACGTCTGCATTTTTTTGTAGAGTGGACTTGACCCTGACGAGCCTCCAAGCCGTTTAGGTCGTCTCTACTTGTATCGTCTCAATGCAGACAGCTCTGCTTGCCCCCTGCTTGAGATCCAAAGAAGAGATACTTCTGCAATCTTGGACATGAAATGGTATAACTGATAACAATTCCCCCTGTCTGGGACTTGTCGAGTATTTGTTCACTTAATCAGGGGAGACTGATGCCTGTCAGCATTCAGAAGATGGGGAAATGTCTGAACTTTGGGTTCATTTCTTTATTGTCCTGCCCACCTGTTGGCATTTGGAGGCTACTAGAGACTTGGGCTCTTTTCATTTCTGAGTCCTAGGGTTGGTATCAGTCTGGGAAGTGATGCTAGTTTTCTGATTCGTAAGCTGGGGAATCTTGGAACAGAACTGTAGGCTACAACCTGGTTTTGGAATTGAAATTTAATAAGTTACTGAGGTGCATAATGCTAACCTGTGTTCTGGGCATATCCCGTGTTCTGACTGACATGTGAATTCTCTCCTCAGGTGCCTCGTGCCGGTGGCCGGCCATGCCCTCTTGGGTGTGGCAGATGCTGGTGGGTCCGTAGAACTGCTCCGCTTGGTGGGATCTGAGGTCAGTGACTAGGGCGAGGAGTTTTTGGGGGGTGGAAAGAATCTGAATGGAGAGGGTTTGGGCAGGAGGTTGTGCTGATATAAACCTTTTTGTGGGATGGTTTCCGTTCAATGGCAAATCGTATAAAACATTCTATTTTTTTTTTTTTTTTTAATTTTTTTTTAACATTTATTTATTTTTGAGACAGAGAGAGAGAGAGCACGAACAGGGGAGAGTCAGAGGAAGAGGGAGACACAGAATCCGAAATAGGCTCCAGGCTCCGAGCCGTCAGCACAGAGCCCGCCGCGGGGCTCGAACCCACAGACCGCGAGATCATGACCTGAGCCGAAGTCGGACGCTTAACCGACTGAGCCACCCAGGCGCCCCTCTATTTTTTAAAAAATGCTGACTCACTTGTTTTGAGAGAGAGCGTATGGGAACATGAGTGGGGGAGGGGGCAGAGAGAGAGAGGGAGAGAGAACCCCAAGCAGGCTCCACGATGCCAGTGTGAATCCTGATGCAGGGCTCGATCCTAGAAACTGTGAGATCATGACCTGAAGCTGAAATCAAGAGTCAGAAGCTTAACTGACTGAGCCATCCAGGTGCCTCTGTCATATAACACGCTAAATTAGTATGCAATCGATTTTAAATTATTGGGTTCTGCATCTGAATTTGAGAAGAGATCAATTTATGTGTCACCAGCAGAAGGGGTGAAGTGACAGGGTACTTATTTACCTGTCAGTGGATCTGAAACTTCCTCTGTAAGGAAAGCTGGACCAGCATTCTCAGGTTGATGATGCTGGGGCCAAGAATGGCCGTGAATTTCTTATGTGAAAGTGGTGTTTCTCAGCCATAATTAGGAAGGCAGTTTTCTATGTGACTTTTTCAGAGGATTTGGTATTGATCAGCACCACATGTTTGCAAAATGACTGCATCTGATTGTTGGAAGAGGGAGAGAACAGGGAAGTAAACAGCCCACAAGACCGAGCCCTGACTTAGTGAGAGGGACACACACTGGTCCAGGGGTGTGGGTGGGACTGGAACGGGTCCACTTGCTGTTGGATTTATGGCAGCTGAGGGCGTGTGTATAATGGACCTCGCCGGCCAGCTGAGAGCAGCTGCCCTATCTCAGGAGTGAGGGAGGAAACATCCGAGGAAGACTGTGGGCCCATCAACCGGGATTCTGAGCAAGAGTAGATAAACCCCAGAGAGGACACTGAGGAAGCAGCCTGCTAGGAGCCTTTTGATGGAGTTAAGCACTGTTCAGATACTTAGGTAATAAAAAGCTTACATAAATCATAGGAAAGAGAAACAGCGTTTAATGGCTAGTTGTGGCTTCGGAAAAGGAAACTGGAGGAAAGAGCCGGCTGTCTCTGTCCCTGGAGAGAGAATATGCCAGCATCCCTTGAGGCCTGAAGAGATGGAGAGTGTGTCCCAGGGGTGCTTCTTGGAGTCTGCGTAGGCGGTGTGGTTATGTCTAGGGATGCATGGACAGCAAGGGGGTCTGAAAAACGGATCAGCTTCCCCCAAGGTCACATGTGGGAAAGCCCTTCTGCAGGTGCGTCAGCTCCTAGAGGGCAGGGGCCAGTTGTCCGGTGTCTTCTCATTCTGCCGTGAATGAGGGACTGACCCGTTTTGTTCACCTAGTAGGCGATGAGGGAATGATGGCTACCTGAGCTACAGGAGTAGTCTTTCCAAGGTTCTGGGCTGTTTCCTTCTGATAGCATTTTCTCTCCACTAGAATGCATACACACTGCAGCCGTTTTCCAGCTTTGCCCTGGAGAAGCAGTGTCTGGCCTTGTCTCTGGATTGGTCCACTGGGAAAATTGGAAGGTAAGAGCCGGTGTTGGTGAGGGATCCCGTCTTTCCTCTGAGCATTCGTTGCTCTTTTCGTGCAAGAGAGAGTTGAAACCTTGCACCAGCCTTGATTGTGGCTTCCTAGACTCAGGAATGTCATTACTGGTGCTCATCTGGAAAGAAACAATTCATCCTTTTAGGTAAAAGAGACAGTGTTTTCATCAAGAGAAGCTGACATGGGTTTATTTTGACAAGTTATGTGCTAGTTTTGATTTCTGCCAGATGCCCAAACCTGTTAACAGGCACATCCGTGCATCAGGCCCATGGACAGCCTCTCCCATGACACGTCTCGGGATGCCACCAGTCGGGAACCAGAAGTGGGTGATGAGTTTGGGTCAATGAATAAATTCAGCTGGGTTTCTCCGTTGGTTCTCTGTGTCTAGGGCCAGTGACCAGCCCTTGAAAGTCATTAGCAGTGACTCCAAGGGGCAGCTCTACCTGCTAGAGGTGAATGAGGAGGGGCCTGGGCTGCAGGAGGTGGCCATGTGGCAAGCCCATCACTTTGAGGCCTGGATTGCGGCTTTCAATTACTGGCAGACAGAAATCGTTTATTCAGGTTGGTACTTCTCCCCTGGGGATGGATCCTAGGAGGGAGGGAGTGAGCAGGTGAGGCCCAGGTCAGGGCTGTGACTCTGGACATGTTGGGATCGTGAAAACCCTTTGTGGAGAATGTATTTTCTGGGGCAAAAGCTGTTAGTTGGTACTCACCGCTTAGCTATTCCTTAGAAAACAAAGCACACCTGGCCGTGGGCATTGCAGGGTGTTGGGGGACACTGCCCCCAGTGTTGGAGCAGCCGGAGCCCTGCCTCCTGCCGTGTTTGCTCCTGCTCCGAGAAATCCAGGGTTCCCACATTTTCCGTTGCCATTTCTGGGTCCAGTGTTGGCCTTGTCACGTTGGATTTCAGGCTGTCACTCCTCTCTTGGGTCCAGTTTACCTTCCCAAAGAAAAGCCTGAGAGGGGTAGGATTGATTTCCTGACATTGTGAGTGGTATGTATTGGGGGTGCTGATGTGAGGACGAGAAATGAACACACCTGACGTTTGCAGGAGCCAGGTAGCTGAGCAGCCTCTCTTCCCCAGGCGGTGAGGACTCTTGGGAGATGGGGGGTGGGGGGCAGGGGGCATTGGCCTCTGAGAGAAGACAGAAGGGGAGTCGCTGGATTTGCAGAGAGGCAAAGAAAAGATCTGACCCTCGTTTCCTTTTTTTTTTTTTTTTTTTTTTTTATTTTTTTAATTTTTTTATTTATTTTTGGGACAGAGAGAGACAGAGCATGAACGGGGGAGGGACAGAGAAAGAGGGAGACACAGAATCGGAAACAGGCTCCAGGCTCTGAGCCATCAGCCCAGAGCCCGACGCGGGGCTCGAACTCACGGACCGTGAGATCGTGACCTGGCTGAAGTCGGCCGCTCAACCGACTGCGCCACCCAGGCGCCCCATCGTTTCCTTTTGCGTCTAGTTGCTGGTGGTGTGCTGAGCCGTACGGTGAGTCGTGAGGTCAGGGACGTTCTGTTAGACTGTCCGGAAGCTCCGTGGCCCACCCCGCTCCGCCAGAACCACTCTTGGGGAGGTCCTCAGTGGCGGCCACGGTGCCTGGTCCAGGGAGTACCTCTCAGCAATGCTCCCACGCCGGCCTCCTCCCGGTGCAGTCTTTTCTCTGCGTTATCCCGGGCTTCCCTCTTCTTTCTGATTGCTTCTCATTCCTTTGCTGGCTCCTTTCCCTCTGTTTGAAAGTGTTCCTTGTCCTCTGGCCTATCTGGGTGCTCTTGTCGCTCTGCATTGTTGCTCTTTTGATTTCAGCTGCTCTCTCTTCCAGAAACAATTGCATTCTGGTTGCTTAAGCAGACCTTTTTTGCTTGTTTGCTTTCTTTCTTTCTTCCTTCTTTCTTTCTCTCAAGGAGATTTTACTAATTTATTTTGAGTAATTTCTGCACCTAGCATGGGGTTTGAACTCATGACCCTGAGATCAAGTTACACACTCTTCAGACTGAGCCAGCCGGGTGCCCTAGACCTTTCTTCCCCCTGAGCTCTTGATGCCTTTATCTTGCCAGCTACCAAGCACTCTGCAAGGATGCTTCCGGGGTGGGGGGGATGGGGGGCAACTTCAGCTCAGGTCATGATCTCATGGTTACTGAGATCGAGCCCTGCATCAAGCTTTGCACTGACAGCATGGAGCCTGCTTGGGGTTCTCTGTCTCTGCCCCTCTCCTGCTCATGCGTGCTCTCACTGTCTCACACACTGTCTCTTTCAAAGATAGATAAACATTAAGATGGGGTGCCTGGGTGGTTCAGTCGGTTGAGCGTCCGACTTTGGCTCAGGTCACGATCTCACAGCTTGTGAGTTCAAGCTGCGCGTCGGGCTCTGTGCTGACAGCTCGGAGCCTGGAGCCTGCCTCGGATTGTCTCCCTCTCTCTCTGCCCCTAACCTGCTCGCATTCTGTTTCTGTCTTTCTCAAAAATAAATAAAACGTTTAAAAAAATTAAAAAAAAATAATGAACGTTAAGAGAAAAAAAAAAGGATGCTTCCTGGGCATTTCACATGTGGATCCTGGCTCAGGCCATTGTCCCTGTGTTGTCCTGTTGCACACGGCTCCTGCCTGATGTCCCGACCCCAGGGCAGGGTCTGGCTGCCCAAATCAGACACCAGCGTCCCCTCACCCCTTCCAGAAGTGGGAGTCCTATTGATCTTCCAAGCATCTCAGAATTGGCCATCTCTTTCTCTTGCCACCTATTGGGGGCACTGTCTCATCTCCTGGCAGAGCCCTGAAGGATGGCCCTGCATTCATTCTTGAGCCTTTCTAATCCTGCCTCCACACTGTAGCTAGAGCGATTGTTTTAAAACATGCGAACTTGGGGTGTCTGAGTGGCTCACTCAGTTGAGCCTCTGACTTCAGCTCAGATCATGATCTCACGCTTCGTGGTTCGAGACCCACAACGGGCTCTGTGCAGACACCTCAGCCTGGAGCCTGCTTTGTATTCTGTGCCTCCCTCTCTCTGCCCCTGCCCTGTTTACGCGCCGTCTCCCTGTGTTTCTCAAAAACTTAAAAAAAAAAAGCTACAAACATGCAAACGTTATCTCACTTCACTCGTGGTTAACCCTTTGCAGCTTCTCTCCAGAATTCTTGGTGCAATCCCCCCAGCGACATTGTGGCTTTGCATATCGGGTCCCTGCCTACCTCTCCAGCCAGTTTTGAGTGATGGCTTTTTCCTCACCCATTCAGGGTTCTCTCCAATCTCCATGCTTAACCGAACTGTTCTTTTTTCCCCAATCTCCGTGTTAGACCACCGGTTTGTTCTGCTTTTCTGGCAGGGCTCAGCTTAAAATCCTATCCTGGAGATACTGGCCCGGTTCGACCCCTTGTTGCTGTTTGGGCTCATCCTCATTGTGTCCAATGCTCATCTTCCCCTGACAGCTGGGTCCTTTCTGCATTTTTTGCTGTCACACTGTGAACAGTCTCAGTGACAACAATAGAGGTTTAATTTCTTGAGGCTTCTCATTCTTGGATTAGCTCTACCTTGAGACTCAGCTAATTCAGAGCCAAGCATAGTGGAGGCTGTGATGTTGTAATTCAGCACCAAGTCGTTTATTCAGTGAACGTTTGTTGAGCATCTACTATGTGCCATGCGCCGCTATAGGTGCCAGAGACACATGAGCTAACGAGACAGACAGAAGCCCTGCTTTCCCTGAACTTACACAGAGAGGAGACGGGCAGTGGTCACAAAGCATGACACAGAATGAGTGAAGAGAGGGCACAGTGGCTCAGAGGTGAGAAGTGCTTTGGTGGGCTGTGACTGGGGGATTGGGGTGCTGTGGGCAGGTGCAGCCTGTCCTGTTACAGAGCATGGTCATGGTGGACAGAGGTAGGGCAGGAGTGAGCCTGCTGCATGAAGACAGCAAGTGGCTGTGTGGCCAGAATGGCAGGAGGCAGGTGGCAGAACAGAAGGTGAGATCAAAGTTCACGTGGCCTTGCGGGCCTCAGGATGGACTTTGGCTTTGGCTCAGACTGCAATAGAAGCCATAGCAGGATATTGAGCAGAGGGGTGACGTTTTCTGACTTAATGTTGCAGAATAGAAGGGGATCTTTTTTCCTAATGTGTCGAGTATAGACTGCAAGGAGACGAGGGCAGAGCCTGGGGACCTGCCATACAGGTGGTGGCAAGAAGGCCTCAGACTGAGTTGGGAGCAGTGCACGCGAGGGAAAGGTGGTAGGACTTTGGTTGTATGTGTGAAGGTGGCTTGTCAGGATGTCCTGGTGGATGGATGTGGGGTGTGAGACAGACCAGCGTGTAAAGAAGCCAGTACCAGCTTTCTCTGCAAATTTGCCACAGGACGGCAGCTCAGATTGGAGGCTCACCTGCAGGTGTCCTGCCTGGCTGGACCGGTTCTATTGGTCTACGTAGCTGTAGGTCGTGTTCCTCCTGTATCCCTTCTGTCTGCCCTAGGGATCTGCAGTGTGCTCAGTGAGCATGTGTTGGATGGGCGGAGTGGAGCAAAGGTGGCTAGGTGGTGGGTGGGTATAAGGAACGATACACGGTTGAGTGGATGGATGGACGGACAGACGGATGGACGGAGTGGTCAGACCTAGGTGTTTTTCTTTTGCTCTTCATCCTCCCTGTGGGCCCTGCTTTTCAGCCTTTCTCCCCTTCCTTCAAGATAGCCACCATCACGCTATATCTTGTTGCTGTCTTCAAAGACTGGTTATGGATTAGGGTGGCGGCTCCCTACCCTTCCTGTTTTTTCAGATTCCCTAAGACAAGCACAGAGGTCCTTTTACTGTAAGGTTACAAAATGTACTTCCCTTTAAAAAAATTTTTTTTTTATTCTTTATTTTTGAGAGAGAGACAGAGAGAGAGCATGATCAGGGGAGGAACAGAGAGAGAGAGAGGGAGACACAGAATCCGAAGCAGACTCCAGGCTCTGAGCTGTCAGCACAGAGCCCGACTCAGGGTTCGAACTCACGAACCAAAAGTTCATGACCTGAGCCGAAGTCGGACACTCAACCGACTCAGCCACACAGGTGCCCCAGGTGACTTCAAGATAAACGGAGGTGTGCTGAAGGTTCCAGAACCTTAAGAAGTGCTTGTGTTGGGCCCCTGGATGGCTCAGTCAGTTGAGCGCCCAACTTCGGCTCGGGTCCGATCTCACTGTTCGTGAGTTCAAGCCCCACATTGGGCTCCGTGCTGACAACTCAGAGCCTGGAGCCTGCTTCGGATTCTGTGTCTCCCTCTCTCTCTGCCCCTCCCCAACTTGCACTCTGTGTGTCTCTCTCAAAAAATAAACGTTTAAAAAAAATGCTCGTGTTTGCTGCCTCCTGCATACAGATCCTGTTCTGAGTTCCTTGATAAGGCAGCTCTGGTTTGTGGCAGCTAGGAGCATTGGTTGCTGGAGCCTGAACACTTTAGCCACATGTGACCTGAAAATTCTTCCCCTGACTTCTTGTCCTTCCCTTTCATTCCTGTAGGCTGAGCTCATCAGCCTTTCCTGTCTTCCCTGCAGGTGCCCTCTTCAAGTGTGAAGACACAGTCACAGCACAGGCCTCTTTCTGGGGTGCTGTTTCTGGAGCTCTTCTGCCTGGTGCCAGCCTGAAACCACCCAGGAAAAGTCCTTCACGGGGATTTCCTCACAGGCATACATTCCCTCCCTGAGAAGCGGCTGCTTCCTGTCGTCAGTGCCACGGTCAGTGGGCTTTTCTGTTTCCACACAGGTGGGGACGATGGTCTTCTGAAAGGCTGGGACACCAGGACACCTGGCACATCTGTGTTCACTAGCAAGAGGTAAATTCATCAAGGGGCCGGCCCTAGGCATGTACCACCAGCCCTCCCATCCCTCCTCCGCGGACTTTCCACCAGAGACGTGTCCCTGTGTGCGCACTCGCTCAAACCTTGCACTTTGCCTGTAGGCACTCCATGGGTGTGTGCAGCATCCGCAGCAGTCCCCATCGGGAGAACATCCTGGCCACGGGAAGGTGAGTCTCTTAGGGTTTGTGCACAGGGGTCCATCTTGCGTCTTTTCCTTCATTTCTTCACGTTGACCGTTGCAGTTTTTAATTGGACCAACTCTTAACGTTTACTTATTTGTTTTTGAGAGAGAGAGAGAGAGTGCGCACACGTGTGCACGCGGGGGGAGGGCCAGAGAGAGAGGGAGACAGAGGATCCCAAGCAGGCTCTGTGCTGTCGCACAGTGCCTGGTGTGGGGTTCGATCCCCTGAACCATGAGATCATGACCTGAGCCGAAATCAGACATTTAACCGACTGAGCCACCCAGACGCCCCCAGTTGGACCAACTCTTAAACCAAAGTGTAGGTATCTGGGCTGGGGAAAAGGAACTTTGCCCTAGAGGAATGAATGGGATGGGCCTGCTTGGGAGATGTCCCCGCTGCCACCTAGGGAATAAGTGGGCATTGACTTTCCTGCATGATCCCTGTGCTGGATGGCTTTCAGCTATGACGAACATATTCTACTGTGGGACACCCGGAACATGAAGCAGCCTTTTGCAGACATGTCCGTGGGGGGCGGAGTGTGGCGGCTCAAGTGGCATCCTTTCCACCACCACCTGCTCCTGGCAGCGTGTATGCACGGTGGCTTTAAGATCTTCAACTGCCAAAAGGCAATAGGTGAGTAGGGGGCTTGGGGCAGTCAGGCCTGGGGTGGGGGTTCCCAGTTTCCTGCCCCCTTGCTCTGCCAGTGTTTCACTTCTGCTCACGCTGCCTTGCTCACGCTCTGTGAGCAGAACCCAGCACTGGTCAGACCCAGCTCAGACTTGGGCCGGAGCCCCAGAAGGTGGCTGGAGGGAAAGGGCAGCCCTGCGGGCCTCACTCTGAGTTCGTGCTGCTGGAGGGCCTGGGAACCGCCAGGCCCACCACCGCCTTTCTCTGGCCAGTAAGTCTTCACTGTCAGGACCGTTGCACATTTTCTCCTCTCTTCGCAAACGCCCAACGGCCCCTTTCCCTCCTCATTCTCCCTTCGTGACTCCACCTGCCTCCTCATCTATACAAAGAAGTGATTAAGGCACCACCTCTCCGCTCTGCAGGCCTGTCTCCTGTGTGCTGGGCCACGCCCCAGGACTTCCTGTTCTGCAGGGGCACAGGTGCGCTGCCCTGTTCTCAGCTGAAAGCCCCGTGAGGTCTCTTTTCTCACGTATTTGCTGCTTTCGCTGTACCCCTTCACTTTTGGGGTGTGGAGTCTTTTCATTCACCTCAGGGTGCTTCCTCATTTCCCTCGTGGTTTCCTCATTGACTCATTGGTTGTCCATCAGTGTGTTGCTTAGTTTCCACATTTTTGTGACTGTCCTGAATTTTTTCCTGTTCCTGATTTCTAAGTATATTCTAAGTTTACTGAGGCTTGTCTTGTGGCCTCAAACGTGGTTGGTCCCAGAGAGTGCCCCACGGGCTTTCGAGAAGAGAGTTCTCCGCAGCTGTGGGTGGTGTGCCCTGTTCCCGTGTTCTCTGAGTTTTCTGTCTGGTTGCTCTTTTAAATCATCTCTACACCCAGTGTGGGGCTCGGACCCACAACCCCAGGATCGAGAGTCACAGGCTCCACCGGCTGAGCCGGCCAGGTGCCCTGGAAGGTGGGGTGGTGAAGTCTCCGACTGTTACGGATGTATCGTGTCCTTCCTCATTTCTGTCCGTTTTTGCCTCGTGTATCGTGGGGTTCTGTTAGGTGCGTGTGATGTCTATAATGTTTGCATTTCCCTAATGTATAGACTCTTTTCATTGTCAGGGTCCTTACTTATTTCCAGTAACTGTGTTTGAGGGTCTGCGCCATCTGGTGTCCTCAGAGCCATTCTCGTTCTCTCTGGCTGCTCTGCGCGCTGCGACTGTACTGCCTTTTGCTCTCAGTCTGTTGATGGCCTGGAGTCTGCAGTGCGTCTCCTGTACTGGCTCGTGGCTCTTTGCCAGGAACATTATGGAAGTGACATTCTGCCTTCTTTAATGCGTTTCGTCAGGAGGCACAGGATGCCACTTTGTCCTTTCACTGCTGATGTTAATTTGGTCACTTGGTTAAGTCTCCCCTGGGTTTCTCTGCTGTAAAAATACTGTTTTCCCCTGTGTGATTAATGATAACTAGCCTGTGGTTAGAGTGAACCTTTTTATTCCTCATCAGACTTCCACTCAAATCCATTAATGAGTCTTCCCTGAATGAAATTATTACTATAATTGCAAAATGGTGATTTTGTAACTATTATCATACTCTGTACATTTTAAAATTAGCATTCACTTTTCTCCCATATATCTGTGTTTATTAACCATATAGATTCATGCGTTTTTATGTCATTCAGTGGGTCGTAATCTATTATAGTCATCATTCATTACAATGTTCTCATTGTCCTAGACTTTTCCCATGAAAACCCCTTAAGCTGTCTCCTGTGTCCTTTTCACATGTCCCTATTGATTTTTGAGTACTTCCTCGCTTTTTGGCACAAAATATTTCACGTTCATTTTGTATTTTGCCTCTCCCATACCTGGAATCAGCTATTTCTTCAGGGTGTCCTGGGTCCTCTTAGTGGTGAGTGTGTTTAGAATCCAAGATCTGGTCATTAGTTGGTCTTACAGCTACTGAGGTGTTGTGTATGGCTGTGTGTGTGTGTGCGTGCGTGCGCGCACATACGTATGTATGTGTATGTTTACGTATAACGTGTACGTGTGTGTGGTTATACATACGTGGATACGTTTGTGTGTGTATATATGGTTACATAACCATGTGTGCTTGTGTGTATATGTGTGTGTCCACACGTATGTATGCATATCCCTATTCCGTGGTGTCTCCCTTCTCCAGTGAAAAGTTGCTCCCAGCAAACTCTTACTTACACGCTTCACCTCACAGAGTTGTTACTGTGCTGCACCTAAGACAACCCTGTGAAGGGAACTCAAAATGCTCTTACAGCTCTTTTTTGTGAGATTAATTCGATATTGTCAGAGTGCTGTGTTCAAAGGTTACTTGGAAGTGGCTTTTTATTTATTTGAAATACAATCAGGTTTATTTGTTTCCTTTTTTAAAAATTATTTACTTATTTATTATACACAGGTTTTTTTGTTTGTTTTTTTTTTTTTAATGTTTATTTTGGAGAGAGAGACCAAGCACAAGCTGGGGAGGGGCAGAGAGAGGGAGACAGAGGATCCAGACCAGGCTCTGCATTGTCAGCACAGAGCTGAACCCAGGGCTTGATCTTATGAACTGTGAGATCACGACGTGAGCCAAAATCGGATGCCCAACAGACTGAGCCACTGAGGTGCCCCCATATTTCTGTTTTTATAAATTTTCTTTGTCCGTCTTTTGCCAATTTTTCTTTCTGGTTTCTTGTCTTTTTCCCCCTTGATTTTACAGAGTTCTTATATATTAGTGTATCAGCTCCTTACCTCTGATATACATTGGAAATACATTCTCTTGCTTTATTGTCTCATTTTTGCCTCTGGTGTCCACCCCTCCCCCCAAGCAAAAGGCGCTTTTTTTTTTTTTTTTCTTAAACACATAATCTCTATGCCCAACGTGGGGCTTGAACTCACGCCCCCGAGATGGAGTTGCCTGCTCTACCAACTGAGCCAGCCAGGTGCCCCAATGGTGCTTTTTAATGTAATCACATTTATAGATATTTTTTCCCACGGAATCTTCTACATTTTGAATATTAGTGTTAAAAAGCTTTTCCCCTTTCACACTCAGGTTGTAAAAGAATTTACCAGTGTTGGGGCGCCTGGGTGGCGCAGTCGGTTAAGCGTCCGACTTCAGCTCAGGTCGCGATCTCGCGGTCCGTGAGTTCGAGCCCCGCGTCGGGCTCTGGGCTGATGGCTCGGAGCCCGGAGCCTGCTTCCGATTCTGTGTCTCCCTCTCTCTCTGCCCCTCCCCCCTTCATGCTCTGTCTCTCTCTGTCTCAAAAATAAATAAAAACGTTAAAAAAAAAAAATTAAAAAAAAAAAAAAAAGAATTTACCAGTGTTTTCTTCTAGTACTTGTAGCGCCATGTATTTAGTTAGAACTTTGGTCTGTGTCGTATGTGGTGCAAGCAGCTATCCCAACACCATTTATTAGAAAGTCCATCTACCCCCAGTGAATCCAGATGCCACTCTTCTTGGGTTCCTACTTCCATGGCTTTTTTTTTTTTTTGTCTTTCGAGTCCCATTGGATGTCTCTTCATGTGTCTGTACCCACTGCTGTGATTGTGGAGGCTTGGTGGTGTCTTTGTAATAGCAGGGTTACTGGCACCTTCACTTTTCCTTTTTAAGGATTTCCTAACTATTCTTGTATTTGAACTTGACATTAACTTATCTTGTCCCAGAAAAAAGTTACTGGATTTTTATAGGAAGGAAGGAAGGAAGGAAGGAAGGAAGGAAGGAAGGAAGATTGATTTTGAAACATTTAAAAAAAGGTGGGGTGGGGGGGAACCTGTTGGATCAGTGGGTTGAGTGTCTGACTTCAGCTCAGGTCATGATCTCAGTTTGAATTTAAGCCCCACATCAGGCTCTCCGCTGTCAGCATGGAGCCCACTTCGGATCCTCTGTCCTCCTCTCTCTTTGCCCCTCCCCTACTTATTCTCTCTCTCTCAAAAATAAACATTAAAAAAAAAGTAGGATTTTGGCTTTTTATTACAGTTGTGTTGTTTTTCTGTTCTCTGTCTCATCAGTTTCTCCTTTTATGTTTGTTTCCCTTTGTCTCCTTTTTCTAGCATTTTGAGTTGGGAGTACAGTTCACTTTTCTTTATTATTGTGTTTGTATTAAGCTTTTTTTTTTTCTGAAGTTTATTGATTTATTTAGAGTGCTTGTGTATGCGAGCAGGGGAGGGGCAGAGAGAGAATCTCAAGCAGACTCTGAGCTGTCAGTGAAGAGCCTGACTTGGGGCTCGATCCCACAAACCATGAGATCATGAGCTGAGCTGAAACCAAGAGTTGGACGCTTAACTGACTGAGACATCCAGGCACCCCTGCATTGAGTGTTTTTGTGTCTGAAATGTTCTCTGATTCAAGCATATTTTTAGGTTGTGAGATGTAATGATTTCATTTTTCAGAAGAAATTCTGTGACTTGAGCTCGTACTTTCCCTTTTGCCCAAGTGTGGTTTCGTAGGAGGTTTTAAATTTTTTAGGTAGAAGGACTTTTTTGTCCCTTTGTGTTAGTTTTAGTTTTTATTGCATTATGATCAGAGAGTGTTGCTTGCTTGTACTATTTCTCCTTTGTGGAACTTTTTGATTCTTTGTTGCTTAACATGATGTTCTGTTAATATTCTGTGTGCACTTGGGTAGGAGATATGCTCTTTGTTATTGTTTGACTTGGGGCCCGGAATGGGGTCCTGGCTGGGAAAGCCCTGTGGCCCTGTCTCTGAGTCCCATCCAGGCTACCATGGAGGGACAGTGATGGTCTGAGGCGCTCCCTCCTTTGCTCGTGTTGCCTGAGTGCCTTTCTGGCTGTCTGGGGACGTTCGGCATCTGGTTCCTCTCTGGAGCCTCTTCTGTCCAGGCAAAGCCCTGGCTTCGGGAGTAGGATCTCCTGTGCTCTGGTGGCACTCTCAGCGTTTCCTGGTTCCAGCACTGACCTGGTCTACACTTCTTGGCCTTTCTTCATCACTGCTCATTTTGATTGCAGTTATTCTTCCTTTTTTTCTTGTTTTAAGTTTTATTTATTTATTTTGAGAGAGAGAGCACAAGCGGGGTAGGGAAAGAGGGGGAGGAAGAAAGAGAGTCCCAAGCAGGCTCCACACTGTTAGCGCAGGCCCAACGGGGGGTTCGAACTCACAAACCGTGAGGTCATGACCTGAGCTGAAATCTAGAATCAGACACTTAACTGACTGAGCCCCACAGGCACCCCTCTGATTGCACTTCTGATGGCTCTGGCCTGGACCCTTGCACTTGGGAGGCATCAGTGGCACCCCTTTCAGAGTGTGTAGCTGTCCAGGCTTACTAAAGACCTGAATGGCCAACAGGCCTTTTACCTGGTGACAGTTTTCTAAGCTCACATCCCCAGGTCACTGGCCACCAGTTTTTTATGACTGCTCTTGCCATGCTTGGCCTTGCCCTGGACCCTAGATTACCTCAGCTTTGGCAACACCTTGTCATTTCTTTTTCTGGTTGAATATTGCTTTCAAACCTTCCATAGCTGAACCTCTTTCCAGTCTTGTCCTCCACCCTCAAAGTTGCTATAGCAACTCACCAGAAGGAAAACCCCGTAAACTCCAATGAGTCCTTTCCAAGCTCAAATCCAGACTTTACAGAGCACGCTGAATTCTGTATGGTTTTGACCCTCCAGACACGTGTCGCCACTCCCCGATGGCGTTTCTGCCACATCTACTTGTTTGTGGTTCCCCAGATGTGTCCTGTTACCTTACACACGCTTGTTCTCTGTTTCACATGCGTCCCTGTCTCTCCCATCTGGCTAACTGCTTTGTCCTCTGCTTTGAAGTCTTAACTGAAGCTTTTGCCAAGTCCTCCAACTTGGAAGGGCACCGTCACCCTTGTGCTTCTGTAGCCAGGCCGATTCCTTTGTTAGGCACCACAGTGTACTCACTGCAAGATGAAGGTCTGTTTTCTTCTCATCTCTCCACGTCTCAAGGATTCCTTTGCATCATGCACAATGGTTGCTGACAAATGAGTGACTGCTTTTAGCAAAGTCTCCCTTTGAGAGTGGGCAGGGGCCATCATTTGGTAGTGATGAGATCAGCCTGGGTAACGTCACATTTCCTGTATTCTGTCTCATTCCAGAGGAGAAGCAGGAAGCCTGCACAGTCTCTGCATCCCACACATTGCCCAACTCATTGGTGTATGGAGCCGACTGGTCCTGGCTGTACGTCCACAATCCATTACAGACCTGCCGGTCATGCTGCTCAGGTTCCTCTCCCTGCAGCAACTCAGGAGCCAAAGCAGCACATCTCTCAAACCTGAAGGCTGTACACCAGTCACCAGCACCGTCTTACGATCATTTAGCAGAGAATGATGAAGAAGGTCATACCATACTTCAGAGCGGAAGCAAACCGAGGACTTCTGTCCAGGTACTCGCAGAGGACATGATGAAGAGTGACAGCCAGCTGCACACTGCAGGGACCAAGGTTTGTGACTCTGACCTCTATCTGGAAGCAGCGAACTTTGACATCAGCTTCCTAACTACTTGCTCCTTTTATGATCATATCCTTCACCTCTGGAAGTGGGAAAACATCTGAGCTGGGGAAGAGGTTGCTTGGCTTGAAGTCAAAGACCATTTCCACAAAGAAAGCCCAGAGTGCGACTTTGTGAGTGAACTGCTGTCAGACCGTCTCATTGAGATTCCTATTGTAGTCTCCACAGGTGACTATATAGGGCTCAGTGTACCTTATGTCCACGGTGTAAACAGTCAAAAAAGCTATTGGCTTCTCTTAAATAAACCTTATCGGGGGCGCCTGGGTGGCTCAGTTGGTTAAGTGTTTAACTTGGGCTCAGGTCACGATCTCACAGGTTTGTGAGTTCAAACCCCACATCGGGCTCTGTGCTGATGGCGAGGAGCCTGCTTGGGATTGTCTCTCTTCCTCTCTTTGTATGCCCATCCCCCATTCACATGCAGTCTCTCTCAAAAAACTTTAAAAAAAACAAAGATCACCTTATCATGGCACCAGAAGTGCTTGTATTAGCCTCCTATGCAGGTAAACAAAAGGAAGCCTACACACATTGAATTGCCTTAGCGTGTCATAAACTTGAAATATTCCCCATTGTGGCGTTAGTAACCTGAGTAGCTTCCGAAGCTTGGACACATACTAACTCCAAGAACATAACTGGGTTTGTGACTCATCTGACTCCCATAGTTCATTCTTGTCTCTCTGGAAGGAACAGTAGTTGAAGTGCAGGCTAGTGTAGAATTTGTCAAATTTCTACCAATATTCTGTTGTAGGTGATCAGAGTCAGAAAACACACACTTCTTTATTTTCTGATGAAAATACAGGGTCAGAACATGTAAGAAATCACTCTATAAAAATGATCATTTCCCAGCTAATGGTGCATTTATTTCAACACAAGAATTTGAACCCTCCTTAAGAGTTTGTGTTAATGGTATTTAACTAAGGGTCAATTAAATATGAAGCAGAATACGTAAGACTTCAGGGACTATGCACTGAAACCGGGGAACCCAGAGGGGAGACTGTAGACAACGGGAGGTTTTGCCCCCAGAATAGTTGTTTTTCAACCCATAAAGAATATGCTGACTGGTTTCGGGAGTGAAGAATCTGGGGGGACAGATAACCAGTGTTGTCATGTGGCACCATGTGCCTTGTGAATTCTCCTTCCGTGTCTTCTCGCCCTTGGCCTACCTCCCCAGAACTTTTTGGTTGGGAAGACAGTGCTTCCAGTTACACCGGGAACAGGGCCTCTGTGCGAGCTCTGCCTCGCTCACTACACCTGGATCTGTCATGCCGCACCCTTTCATCTCACAATGATCAGATGCCAAAACCAACACCGGACGGTAGCTAAGGTCTTTAATAGGAACAAAACGAAGGAAATGCCTCCCCGCTCGCCCACCCCGGGACCAGCGGTCGGGGGCGATGGCCGGACGCAGTCCACAGGCACACCCAGCGGCTGCCACTCCTCGGCTCCTAGCGCGGGAAGTTCTTGGGGTACAGCTGGAAGAGCTTGCCTTCCTGCGTGGGCTCAAAGCCGTACTTGTCCAGCTGCTCCGGGTCGAAAGTGCCGTCCCTGTAGTCCTTCTCGATAGCAGGTGCCACTGCCTCCCGGAACAGCTGCTCGGCCGTCAGCGGCACGTCTGTGCCCGCCGGGACGCGGTAGTTCACATAGGGCTTGAGCTTGAAGCCAGCCAGCTCGGGCACCACCAGCTCCGGGACCATTTCCTTGACCTGCACGAACTTCCCGTCGCGGGCGTGCACGCCGGTGCCCTTGGTACCACGGCTCTTATAGAAGGTACGTGGGCCCCGCTTGCTGGTCCACCTACTCATGCGGTCGGCGCCCCGCACCACGATGCGGGCCGCCCCGCTCAGGAGGCCCATGCTGGGTGGGTCCTGCAGGATGCGAGCGTCCTCCGAGCCAGTTCACGCGTACGAGGCCGCCGCCAGGCGAACTCTTGCGGGTCTCCGCCGCACGGCACTCAGCTTCCGGCTCCCGCGATGACTTCCGGCAGCCCGCGCGGCTTCCGGCGCCGTCAGGCCTCTGCGCCGCAGCAAAGCAGCTCCGATTGGCTGCACTGCGTCCAATGCGCAGCCTCCACCCTGCGAGTGGGCGGGACCTCCAGACCCCGGCCAATGCGCGTGGAGGTCCGGCGTCCGCGGCGGGGCGGCGGGAGCGCGGACGTCGGCGGTCCGGCGGTGGGGTAGTGACGGGAGCGCGGACGTCGGCGGCCCGGCAGTCGGGGTAGTGACGGGAGCGCGGACGTCGGCGGCCCGGCGGTTGGGGGTAGTGACGGGAGCGCGGGCGTCGGGCGCGCGCGGTCCCGGTGAGTCCCCGCAGAGCGCCCTGAGGTTCTGGCTGGTCCCGAGAGGAAGGGTAGCCATTAGCTGCCCCACCCGGTGACGGACGCACACCGCCCCACAGGCCCGCGCGGCCCTGCGCTGCGCGGTGAGCCGCCTGTGGGAGGCGGAGCCGTGTCCTCTCGGTCGTCCGGACACTAACCACCGCTTCCAACCCCAACTCCGAGGTCCCCCAACCCTGAGTCCCGACCCCGCTGCCTGTCAACCCAAGCCGCCCAACTCCAACGGCCTTCAACCCCGAGCCCCCTAACCTCGACGCCCCCTTCACCCCGACACCCGTCAACCCAACGCCTGTTAACCCCGAGGTTTCCCAACCTGATGACCCTCCAAAATGACACCCCCAACCTGGATGGCCACTAACCCCGGTGCCTCCTAACCTGCCGTTTCCCAACCCTGCAGCCCACTTGCGCCCCTTCCCTCTGGCTCTGTGCTGTCCCAGATGGAGAAGCAGTGGCTTCCACTTTGCCTCCCTAGCACGTGCTGGGGGCCATGAGCTCTACCCCACCTCAAATGTGCAGGGTGGGGTGCGTGGGGAGACTGCCTGGTCAGGGCACTAGCAGACCACAGAGCTGGGGTCAAGGGCGCTGCTGGCCTTTCAGGAGACTGAGAAGGAAGGTTCTCCATGTGGTGGCAGAGGACACAGGACATTTGACCCAGGAGAAAGTGGGCTATGACCTTGCATCTGCCTTCTGCATCCTGATTTCTCTGGGTGGGATTTTGGAAGAGATAAATCCTCCCTTGCTGCTGCTTTTCTAAGGGGTCTGGGAGCCACAAGGTGAAGGCCCCAGACCTGGCTCCTCACCTCTAGACAGGGGTAAAGTGAACCAGGCAGGTCCTCAATTCATCATCTCCTGGACCCAACACACCCACCTTGAGGTCAACCACACCGGATAGGAAATCCCCTGACACAGGCCACTAGGTGTTCTCACAGTCTGCTGCCTGGCCTGGCCCCACACACCCCTACCTCACCCCCCAGCCACAGCCTCATCGCTGAGGCACTGGGAGCTCCTGGCTGCACTAGGCCTTGGCTGAGCTGCCCACACCCGCCCTTGACCAGCTGGGAGAGGAGTAGGACTTGGCTGCGCTTCGGGGTTCCTGGGCAGCCATGGGAGAGTTGTTTACAGAGAGGGAAGTGGCTCTGGTGTTTCTCTTCTTGGAGGACACAGCTTTCCACCAGGGTTTTCCTTTCAGTGAAGACATAACTTAAGGAGAAGAGGAACCCAGGAGAAAAGGCTGAAAGCATTGCTCTGCCCCATGAGCGTGAGTTGAGGGAACATTTGCCCTGAACCAGTGCTTCTTTTCACCTTGCTTGTTTTTTTCATTTTTAGCCATGAAGCAAGAGGAAGATGCCAGCCCAGAGGTATGGAACTAGATGGTTCCGGGGATGAATCAGAGCCTCAAAATTCCCAATTAGGGGTGTTTCTGCATTTGCTCTGTGGGCAGCTCCTTGAAGTTGGCTAAATGTGGGAGAGGTGGTCTGGGCCCCTCTGTCTCCTTGTCGGATCTTGAGGCCACTTCTTCTCTGAGGTCAAAACTCAGTTCCTGCTCCCCCTTAGGACTTCTGCTTGTTTGTTTAAAAAAATTTTTTTTTAATGTTTAGTTTTCAGAGAGAGAGAGAGAGTGAGTGTGTGAGTGAGGGAGTTGTAGAGAGAGGGGAAGACACAGAATCCAAAGAGGCTCCAGGCTCTGAGCTGTTAGCACAGAGCCTGACATGGGGCTTGAACCCATGAACTGTGAGATCATGATCTCCACTGAAGTCAGATGCTTAACTGACTGAGCCACCCAGGTGCCCCAGACTTCTGCTTGTTTTGATGGGAGTCTTTTCCTTAGTGGAACATCTGTAGCTACATCACAAAGGCCTTTCTCTATTCCTGAAACAGAAAAGTAGATACATTAAAACAACCACGAAAGCCTGAGATGCTCAACCATACGAAGTTATATAACTAGATTATGGGACACCTGTGTGACCCTTTCCGTGGATATCCCTGGTTGTCCCCAAAGCGGTGGTTGAGCTCTAAGGGACACACTTAGTGAAGGGTGTGGTTGTGAGTGCTGTCATGTTGAGAGCTGAGCACAATTGAGGCCAGGAGATGCCTCAGCTCTGAAGCAAAAAACTCCCACAACTTCCATTTGCCTCCTGAACCAAGTTCAAAAACATGGTTTTCTGGACCACTTACTTATTCTGCCTTGAGGCAACCAGCATTCTGCTTTTGAGACCCTTTTCTGAATGCCCTTCCATTTCACTGGGGTTTTTGGTGTCTAATGCTGGCTTCTGCTTTAGTTCTTGGCACTTGTGTAGAGACTAGAGAGGATTAACAGGGGCTCCCTGCCCTCTCCTCTTCCTGGCCTCTTGGGAGGAGGTGTGTGGGCACCAGGAGGAATGCACAGTGGCTGCTTGTTTCACTGGTTTCTCTTGCTTGTTTTCATCTTCATCATTTTGGGGGAATCAGCCAGTACCCTCAGGTAGGTGGCCCCAGCCATCTGCCCACTCACCCTCCTGTGCTCACTTTTCTCTTCCTCCTCCCTCTCTTGGGTCTGGACTTCAGAAGCCCCTAAAATCTCCTTCTTGGGGAGTGGTCGGTGCTGGTAAATAACCTTTCTCTGCTATGAGCTGATATGCCGTGTTCTCAGAATCCAGGGGGCTCCTTGGGGTTTCTCAACATTGCTGCGGTGCAGGCTTCGATGTGCCCTGGCACATGGCTGGCAGCACACGGTGTTGTGGGGTGCACCCCTACTGGCTAGCCGGGTTTGCTCCTCTAGACTTGCATCTGAGGAACTGAAAAGCTGAAGATTGAGGATTCCACACGGCACAGCTGCTGGCCCTTCCCAGCCATCCCGCGGGTGGCCTGGGAGGTCGGGTTTCTCTCTCTGTGCTGAGCAGGTGCGCTCGGAGGACCTCAGCAGCCCAGAAGATCACTTCTCCCAGGGCTGCTGACTGCCCTTCTAACCAGCAGCTTTATTCTTGCGGCCCTGGGAAGCCAGGGCCATGCCTGTGTTGGCCCTTCGTGACCACAATGTTCCCTTCCAGGCTGGCTTTTGTCTGGGTCCTGTCCTGCAGTCCTGGGGGCTGCAGTTGACGGAGCAGCGGTCACAGTCTACCATGGTAACCGCCTTACGTGCCTCCTGGTGACGGGTGGGTGCTGGGATTTGTGGGCTTGCTTCACTCCTGGCTGCTCCTGTCACCTCCGTCCCAGCCTGTTGCCGGGGTAGGGAGGGGCTCTGCGGCAGCCTTGCTGACAGGTGCTTTGTCTGTCTGTGACCTCACCCAGCTCGTGGGGATTGTGATTGGAGCCCTCCTGGCCCTCGCCCTTGTTGGCATCACCGTCTTTTTTGTGTATAGGAGAGTTAACCGATTCCGTGAGTATCTTACTTCAGATATCCACCTCTATGGGGAAGGGACAAGGGCTTGGGAGAGTGGGGGAAGGTTCGGTGACCTAACCCCTGTTGTGAGCTTCTAGGAGCAGCCCTCAAGCCTGTGGTGGCTTTTGGTGGGAATTGCTGGCCTGAGGCTGTGCACGCCAGACCTATGGGATTTGAGTATGTTCCCAGCTTTCTCGGCTCGCAGAGACCCTTTTCTGAATGCCCTTCCATTTCACTGGGTACGAAGGGCTGCGAGTCCTGTTCAAAGGGCTGCAAGTCCTGGTACGAAGGGCTGTGAGTCCTGTTCCCTGTGATCCAGTCTGTGCCAGCCTGGGCCCCAGACGCTGGGTGCCATTCCCTGACACCATAAACCGTAGCAGGGGCAGGATAGGCTCGGTGTGTGTGCCCTACGGGCTGCTTGGCAGAGCCTTCCTGCCTGCCTGTGTCCCAGCCGTGGCTCAGGAGACCCCTCTGCTCCCCTTGCAGGACAGGTACAGCCCGCTCCGCAGTACAGATTCCGAAAGAGAGACAAAGTGATGTTTTACGGCAGGAAGATCATGAGGAAGGTAACTTGTGCCGCAGGCCCTGTGTTCCCACAGGCCCCAGTGCAGTGGGGGCCCCAACAGCCTGCAGCTGCCCTCATGCCGCATTGTGGGGTCCTCCTAACGTTCAGAGACTGTTGGCCAGAGCAGAGACGGAGGGCTCATTGGCCCTTTGAGGTGCACATTCGTCTCAGCTAGAAAAGAGGACAGAGTCTCTTTCAGGAATATTCTGGGGTGCGTGGACACACAGGGTTCTGGCCATGGTGCTGAAATTGGGGCGTCCTGCCAAGATTTGGAAGCTAGGAGGCCTCACTTCTCAGTCTGGTGGAGCCCTGCCTGCTCACCCCCGGTCTCTTCCGCTCCCCTGAGGGCAGGAGGGACCCCACACTTCCCAGAGGCTTAGTGTACTTGAAATACGTGTTTAAAATAACTCCTGGTATTTTAAAATAGTCCCGATTTGTTACTTTTTCTGGATAAGCAGTTAATTCATGTTCTTTGTAGCAAACTCGAAATACCACACAAGAAGCCATGTGAGTCCTTAGGTGGACCTCCTGTTCTCCTGGCCGTGAAACAAAGACACACTGGTGCTGCTTGCAGGCCATGATGCTGGCCTAGAGCCTGAACGGGATAGGGCCAGCTTTTAAAAGGCGGTCGAAAGGGGCTGCTGTGCCAGCGTGACAGAGGGGAGGCTGAGTGTCAGCTTTGCAGGCAGAGGGAACACAGGCCTGAGGATCCAGCACTCTGAGAATGCTGGCTGTTTGGTGATACGGCCAGGTGGCACTTCATCGTCAACGGCACCAGGGATGGTTCCCTGTGCCCAGGGCAGGTGGGGCAGGTGGGGCAGGCAGGGAAAGACCCTCGGAGCTGCTGTCACACCTGCAGGCAGCCCAGCTCCTGAGGGCTGCGGTTGACCCCTGAGGTTGACCCCTGAGGCTGAGGCTGGGTCCAGTAGGTCACAGGGTCGGGACTCGGCCTTTCCCTTCACCTTGCAGGTGACCACGCTGCCCCACACTCTCGTGGGGAGCACGGCTGCCCCCCGGCAGCGGGCAAGGAAGAGGACCAAAGTGCTGTCTTTGGCCAAGAGGTACTGGGAATGTCCTTGAGACCACACGTGCCCCAGCTGGCCTCCCTGGCGGGCCCTGGTGAGCCTGCTGGCCATCGCTGCTGCCTATGGCTTCCCTGCCTCTGGGTTTGCAGTACTCCTGCCATCTGCTTCGAACCCCTTTGGGCTTCTGCTCCAGAGGCACGTATCTCTGCTTTGTAGGATTCTGCGTTTCAAGAAGGAATACCCAACCCTGCAGCCAAAGGAGCCACCACCCTCCCTGCTGGAGGCGGATCTCACAGAGTTTGACGTGAAGAATTCTCACCTGCCATCAGAAGTTTTGTACATGCTGAAGAATGTGAGGTGAGACCAGCCGGGTGAAGGAGGCTGCAGGAGGCCTGGGGCTGTGCTCCCTAGGACTGCCCGAGCTAAGTTTACCTTCCCTGGCCGTCCGCACGGCCTCTCACAGCTCTTTCCTGTTTAGTTTAGTATTTGTTTACTAATCAGCATTTCCATCTTCGTGAGGAAACTCAGAGCAGCTATGGGAAGTGTGTGGCTGGATCAAAGCTGCAAGTCTGGGTTCCCTTCCATCTCTGCCCAGAAACCCCATTCTTTCTAGTGGCGCTTCACCATCCAGGAGGGGTGTTCCGTCCACCTGCTTTTGCTTATGTCTCTGGTTCAGATTCATAGTCATGGCTCGAGAGTTCTTCGAGCTGACGGGAAAGCAGTTTATGGGAATTCCCGAAGTGTAAGCTTCTGTCCTGACAGTGACTCCAGGTGGCCAGTGCTGCAGGGTCTGCTTCTCTGTGAACTCTAGCCCTGTGGGTCTGACCAGCAGTGCCTGTGGCAGTGGCTGTATTTGCATCAGCCTCTTGGAAATGCTGTCCTTCCTTCTCTCCTTTCCAGAAGGTGTCCCACATGTGCTATGGTTCTTACAGGGTCCTGGGCCACTTTGAGAAGCCACTCTTCCTGGAACTTTGCAAACACATGATCTTTGTACAGCTGCTCGAAGGGGAACACGTCTTTCAGCCGGGGGAACCAGATACCAGCATCTATGTAGTGCAGGATGGGCGCCTGGAAGTCTGCATCCAGGACGCGGTAAGAGCGCCTGTCACGTGTGTGGATGGCCCCAGGGAGTGCAGAGCAAGGTGGAGGGTGTGGGTCTGTTGTGTATGTTGTTTGTTGTGTTTCTTTTTTTTAAGTAAGTTCTACACCCAACATGGGGCTTGAACTCACAACCCTGAAATCAAGAGTTGCATGCTCTACCGACTGAGCCAGCCAGGCGCTCATGTTGTGTTTTTACTTAGATGTCTGTCATTGAAAACATTTTTTTAAGTTTTATATTGAAAAGTTAGTATAGCATTTTAAGTTTCAGTTCTTTGGGGAAAATGGCACACTTTGGTCCCGGCATTGGCACACAGCTGCCCTTCAGTGTTGGTATGTTACCTTCACTCATGCATGTGGGGGTACCCATGGGTTAGTGGGTTCAGCGGCATTCGGTGGTTTTCTGCCTTTTACCTGTTCTAAGCCTTTTGAGATGTCTCTCCAGTTTCCCGAGAACACCCTCAGCAGTTGGGTGTTGACCTGCCACCATCAGTTGTACCCTTGCCTGTTGTGAATGATTTTAACTCTAAGAAAATAATTAAGGTATTAATTCAGCTGGAAACGCAATACTTGCTTCCTGCCTCTGTTAATTACACCCATGAATCAGATGTCCCAGGGAGCAGCTTCCAGGCCAATCAAGCCTGTGGAAGTCTTGCTTTCCAGCAGAATGTATCCTTTGATTTGCCCAGGGGAGTGACCCAGGCTTCCCACTGCTTATTATTGTTGAAGCAGACACTCAGTGAGCCCCAGTCTGCACAAAGTGGCCCCTGACCTTAGGGAAGTCCCCACCTGCCAGGACCCTGGGGTGGGCCCTGACCCATAATGGATCCCACATATTCTTTGGGTTTCTAGATACGATGTTGTCCGGGCAAAATTACTGTGTGTGTGTGGCTTCATCCCACACTGGACTTGATGGGATGATGAGAGAAGAAATGGTCTTTGTCTAGTTTCCTCCCATTTGGGCCATATCAGCATCCAGGGTTATTGTTTCCCAGCTAGCCAGCCTTTCCTGAAAATGTGACTTTGGGCCAGAAGGAAGGGTTCTTGGAGGGTGACCAGGGCCAAGTTTGAACAAGTTCAAAAAGGAATTTCCTGGGTGAAGCTGAGAAGTTCCTGTATTAAATAAGCACCTACTTTTCTTTCTCTTTTAATCCAGTGGAAAAACACATCAAAATGCTATTATTTATGCCAGTAACAACCGAATTTCGTCCTTAGAACTTTTTGTTTGGGCCAGCACACTCACTTAGGTTTTATGAAATTCAGTCTAAGTCCTCCTAGTGAGAATAAGCCCTGGGTTGAAGGGCCACGCCCAGGCCGAGCTTCCTGATTGCTCTTAACTCATCTTTGTTTTTTCTGTCCTCTGCTTTGGAGCTTGCTCCACCTCTAATTCCTGAAGGTCAAGTAGGGCACAGCCTAACCCTCGGGACAGGCGACAGTGGAGGCTGGGTTGCCCAGCTGGCCTGGGCTGGGCTGAGCCACCTGTCAGGGGATGACTCTGCTCTGTTTCCTGAGTGCAGGATGGCACCGAGGTGGCGGTCAAGGAGGTTCTGGCTGGAGACAGCGTCCACAGTCTCCTCAGCATCCTGGATGTCATCACTGTGAGTCTCCCGGGTCTACCCAGAAGTCACCTGGACAGCATGTCCCTCACTGCTGAGTCCAGTTCTCCCCAGTGGCGAGGGGCTGGCCTAGGACGGGAGGGACCCCCAGCAGGTCAAGGGTGTGTGGGAAAGCAGCTGTAACTGTTGAAGGAGAGCTGGGCATTTGCTCACGGGTTTTGGCTGTCTCTTAAATGATTATTGTTATATACACGTGGTCTGAGATGCAAAAGGCACAAATGTTGTGAGTGAAAACACTTCCTCTCACCCTTCAGGCCCCAAGGCCCCTTCCTAGGAGGGCCCTCCCATGGATCTTCTGTGGTAACGGGTGTCTCTCTGTTGTTCCCAATCTCCTGCTGTTGACTGGTTTTGTGTGCACGCCACTCCATATGTTTGAGGACCAATTTGCAAGACAGATCCCTAGCAGAGACTTCCCAGGTGTGAGAGTGCACCCCCCACACGCCTGAGCCACAGTCCTGCGGGAGGACACCTGTGTCCTCACCCCACCAGCTAGGGAGCCATCTCATGTTTGATCTTTGCCAGTCCAGTCAATTAAAAGATAACATGAAATGTTATCTTGGGATTTTTAAACTTTTTATCATGGTACACTTGAAACATATTCAAAAGAAGACAGAATCGTAAAATTAATCGTGTGTGCATCACCGGCTTCAAGAAGTCTCGGCTCAGCATGACTATTCCTATCTCATTAACTAGAATTTAATGTTTAATTTTCTTTTTCTCATGAGTAAAGTCTTCATACAATGAAGCAAATCTTAGGTGTCTGCTACTTGAGCTTAGATAATGCACACACCTGTGTAGCTCAAAAGGTGGCATGTGATTGTCACCTTACCTTCGAAGTTATTCTTTCTGCTTTCACTTTTAGCTATACATTGAGGCAGCTTGTACCTCAGTTTCCCCAGAAACTGCACAGAGGAGTCTCTAGAGCAGTTCAGCAGACCTTGGCAAGGACGCATCCGTGTGGGACCAGGAACCTATGTACTTGTGTGACACTCACATGGTGGGCGGAGCCCTTGGTGGGTGTCCTCTGATCCAGTTCTTGAGTTCTTGTGCACAAGGGGGTGATAAACTCCAGAGACTTTGAGGGTGCCCACTGTTTTCACCCATCCCTGTTAGGCTGGCACAGACATGTTTTGAGCTGTGGTGGGGCCTGGGGTGGAGGCATGGATAGGACTCTGGCATCTTGCTCTGGCCCCAGGACCTGGTGTGCCTTCACGAGATGCTTGGCCAGGGCTGAGAGGGACACTACCTCTGAGCAAGGCAGACCTGCCTTAGAAGGCCAGCTGAGGGCAGCCTCTGCCTGGAGCCTTGTGCTGGGAGAGGCTACTCAGACGTGCAGGACAGGCCCCATATGGCTGTGTAGGGCTCTGGCTGGTGTGTTGGAATCTGTAAGGTGCACAGTTTTCTTTCTGTAAAGGATGTGAAATGAGCAGAAATGATTCCAAGGAGAAGAGCTGAGTCCCAGAACTCACTTAGAACATTTGAGAACCACATGCCCAGAGTTCCCGATGTACAGGGCTTGGTTAGGAGGTCGGGACTACCCCACTCCCCCATTGTGGGCAAACTTCCAGTTACACAGCTCCCTCCAGAGACTGCTGGGCCCACCCTGGTAACACAGACATTGCTAACATGTGAGGACTTAACAAGGGTTGAGGGGCTCCCCCTGAAACCAGGGACCCAGACCAGCCAAGTTCCTGACCATTCAACCCTGGCGGTGTAGATGTGATGTACGTGTGGGCCACTGAGACTCATCCGTGGCAGGGCGGGGGGAAGGGGGGCATGCAAGTAGTGCAGCCACTGTGGAAACAGCATGGTAGTTTCTTGAAAGTTAAAGATGCATAGACCGCATGGCCCAGAAGTTCCACTCCTGGATATTTAGCAAGAGAAATGAAAACTGTTTGCACAAAATCCGGTGCGTGAACATTTATAACAGCTTATTTATAATTGCCCCAAACTGGAAACAGGCCCATTGCCCTTCAGCTGCTGGGTGGTAAGGACACTGTGAAGCATCCATAAAATAACCCCGTTCTCAGCCATGAAGAGTGCCACTGCTGGTGTGTGAACAGCATGGCGGGCCTCCAGCTGCCGTCTCTGTGAGAGGAGCCAGACCTGTGCGGTTCCATTTATGTGACCTTGGGACAAAGGCAAAGCCATCAGGACAGAGAAAATCCCAGGGGTTGCCAGGAAGCAACAGTGGAAGGATAGGCTGGTGCCAGCAGAGGGTGGCATCCTCACCAGAAAAACGGGTTTCTCTGTAGTGCCAGCCGGCTCCTCTGAAGTGGTTGGTGCTTGGAGCCCGCTGGCCATCTGCTTCCCGTGAAGGGCAAGGCTCCTCAGGGCCCTCGTGGGTGTCCCGTGTGAGGCAAGGTGCTGGCATCTCGCCCCTTCTGGAGACAGGGTGCTGGGAGCGGCCTGACCTCGCTGTCCTTGCAGGGCCACACTGCTCCATACAAAACTGTGTCCGCCCGTGCGGCTGTCCCTTCCACCGTCCTCCGGCTCCCAGCAGTGGCTTTTCAAGGAGTTTTTGAGAAGTATCCTGAAACCCTGGTGAGGGTAGTGCAGGTGGGTCGCTTTTGCAGTCCCCCTTTCTGGCCTGGGAGCCACTGTACGCACATGAAGGCGCATCCCGAGTGGGTGTAGAAAAGACTAAGGTGGCTTTTTGGAAGTTTTGTAATACACATTTTACAGTAAAAGTTAACATTCATGACCTCACAGAGGTCCTCGGAACTCCTACCAGCCCCCAAGAGGGTTCTTTTTTTATTATTAAACTTGTTTTGAAGTAATCTTAAAGATTTACCAAAAACTTGCACACATAATGCAGAGAGTCCTTACGTCCCTAGCGCCAATATCTTAGGTGGCCGTTGGGGGGTTGTCAGAACCTCGGGTTCGTGCCTGGGAGGGTGGTGAGGGGCGCGGGGGTCTGAGGAGGCACCAGGCCTGGCACAGCTGGCTGTCCCCTCACAGATCATCATGGTGCGGCTGCAGCGGGTCACCTTTCTGGCTCTGCACAACTACCTGGGCCTGACCACAGAGCTCTTCAACCCTGTAAGTGCAGCCTTGCCCCCCCCCCTCCCCGCCCCCATCCTTGTGGCCAGGACCCTGGGCTTTGAAAGGTTTACTCCTCTGCCTTAAAGCGGATACTGGTAGATGAGTCAGGGGCTTGAGTGTCCCGAGAGTTCCTGCCGAGAACCCTTCCCACCCATGGGGTTTGGGGGATGGGACTCCTACTCCTCCCAGAACAGCCTGCAGTTTGGCCTGAATGTGGCCCCTTTGGTCACCTTGCTCTGTGACCTCATTTCCCCTTTCCTGTTGCTCACTTGGTGCACACAGCTGAGCTGCCTGCCCACCCAGTGGAGGCGGCCACCTCCTGCACCCTGGGGTCCCTCCCGCCATGGGGTTGAGCTGATGGCTGTGAGAAGGGTCAGCTCACTCCACCCGGAGCTGCTGTGAGCAGTAGATGAGACCCTCCGAGGCCCTGGTTGGAGGAGGCTGGATGCTGACCTCTAATTATTGGGGTCAGTGTTACCCTCGGGTGTTGTCTCTAGTTTTGATGGGCATTAGGTTTTATCATCTTCCTTTACTGGTATTCTAGGGCATATCCTTTCGGGTTTTTTTTAACTTAAGATTTAAACAAAATGTTTATTAGAGAGTGTGCGCGCACACACGCGAGTGGGAGAGGGGGTGGGGGTGGACAGAGGATCTGAAGCAGGCTCTGCATTGAGAGCAGAGAACCCGATGTGGGGGCTCAAACTCATGAACCTTGAAATCATGACCACCCAGGTGCCCCAACCTTTTGTTTTCTACATTACTGTCCATCTGTTTTTAAAAAAAAAGTTTAATATTAATTTTTTGAGAGAGACAGAGTATAAGCAGGGGAGGGGCAGAGAGAGAGGGAGACACAGAGTCCAAAGCAGGCTCTAGGCTCTGAGCTGTCAGCACAGGGCCCGATGCGGGGCTCGAACTCACGAACCGTGAGATCGTGACCTGAGCCGAGATCAAGAGTCGGATGTTTGACTGAGCCATCCAGGTGCCCCAGTATTACTTTCCATCTTAATGAAGGGCATTAAGGTTTCTGACAGTGTGGACCACCATTTAAACTTGACGGAGTTGCCAGGATAAAGCAGGCTGGGCCTTTGTTGCCGTAAGCACACAGCTAGTCTCTCCACTGGTCACCACTCTTCTCATCCCCCTAAGTGTGGCTGCGGAGACTACTAGCCCAGGGTACCGCTGGAGCACCTGCTTCTTTCTCACGCCCCAGGAGAGCCAGGCTATCCCCCTGGTGTCTGTGGCCAGCGTGGCTGCTGGCAAGGCCAAGAGGCAGGTGTGCTGTGGCTCTGAGGATCGTCTTGAGAGGCCCCTCCGGCCCCAGGAGTCCTGCGATCCAGGTACTGGCCCTGGCCTGGCCTCCAGCCTGTGTCGGGCCTCCTTTCCTCCCCTCACCCCTGTCTCTGTGGGAGGACTTGGCTCCAGGAGGCAGCCATTCGGGGAGCAGATTCCAAACTTCGTGTCGCTCTAGCCCTTGAGAGGGGCCTACATCTGGGGCAAGAGACTGTCCATTGAAGCATCTTGGCTAGGGGTCACCTCCAGGGTGACAGTATAACGTGCGGCCATGCTAACAGATGTGGGACAGGTCACCAGCTCGTGTATGAACAAATGGCTAACAGACTAGTAAAATCAAGCTATGCTGCGCGGGGTCCTTCCTGGAAGGTGGCTTTGTATAAACTCACCTGAGGGTCCGGTGGAGCGCCGAAGCGTGCCAGGCTCATGCCAGTGCGCTTGGAGGGCCACCTGGACTAAAACGGTCCCTGGGAAGGGCCAGGCACGTGTGGGTGGTGAGGGTGTGTTCAGAGGCCCTTGAGACGTGATTTCTGCACTGCTGTGGGAACAGAGGCCTTGCTTCCCACCCGTCTCCTCCCGGCAGATCGAGGGGGCAGCCGTGCAGCAGCCCCTGGGCCTCTGCTGAAGAGGAGCCAGTCCTTCCCGCTGCCTTCTGTTCACGAAGAGATCCTGGATGAGCTCAGCAAGGCCCAGGCAGGTGACCAGGCCCCTTTTGCTCCACCAGGTAAGGCATTGGGTACCCTGACCTTGGAGCGTTGATGGGTGGGCAAGCCCTCAGGCCCAGAGAACCCTGTGCACACACTCAGCCTTGATTTGATGCGGTGGTGATTGTCTTGGTGCCCCAGGCATCCTGTGGGCTCCTCTCCACGCTGTGCCACTTCTGTGCTCCCCGTGTTCTCACCCCCGAGGCTGTGCCCGGCCACTGCAGGAGCATCTGCTCCAGCACCATCCTTTCTTCCCTGTGCACACCATCAGGCTGCATCCCCTGCTGAAATAGACTTCCTAGGCCCTCTGGCGCCTCAGCTGCCACTGGATCTGCTTCCACGCAAGCAGAGCTCTCCAGGAGCTGTCCATGCCAGCTCGTCCCCAGTCTGTCTCTGCTGTGCTTTCTCAGCAGCTCTCTGCCCCTCTCCGGGGCACCTTCCCCACAGGGACTTGGCCTCTGTGTGGATAGGCTCCCAGCGCATCCTGGCGGTTGGGCCAGGGATTCTCTCATCCCGTCCGCAGCCTTCACAAACTAGCTCATTCCTTACCACCTTCTAATTTTGCTCTTATGTTCATTAGAAAGTTTGTTTAGTTTTTATGTGCATTTTGTGAGTTGCCGGCAGGTTTCATCATCTGGTGTATTTGAGAGCTATCTGCGTCCCCCTTTAAGAATTGTCTGTTTATATTCTCTGCTCATTTTCTGCAGGGTTTCCTGAGTCTGCCTTGTTGACTTGCATTAATTCTGTATATGCTCTGGATAGAGACCTTTCACCATTTGTAATTGTTCAGATGTCTTTTTTCCGTGTTCGTCTGTTACAACGCCCAGCCTTGCGGACCATTGTGGAGCAGGAATCCTTGATGTTCATTTATTGAAAAGCAGCCGTTGCACACCTTGTGATTTGTGTTTGGGGCCTTCCTTATTCTTTGCTCATTCACTGGGTTGTAAGTGCATTTGTCTAGATCCTTTTCTGCTATCTCTGTGGTTTTCCCTTCCCTGAGGTCTCATTCATTTGCACTTCCTACTTGTATGTGTTTGAAGTAAGAAATTAGGTCTTTTCTTACTTTGTATACTGATAATTTACACAACGCCGTTAAGATCTTTCATTTACCTGTTGCTTTTTTTTTCCTTTGGTGCCATGTTCATTTGGTATCAAGTTTTTGACTCTACGTGGAATTTTTTGTTTGTTTAGTAATAGATTTTTGGAGATGTGATTCACATGCCATTAAGTTCACCCTTTTAAAAAAAATGTTTATTATTATTATTTTTTAAGACAGAGCGGGGAGGGTTTGGAGTGGGGGAAGAATCCCAAGCAGGCTCCATGCTCAGCACAAAGCCCAATGAGGAGCTCGAACTCACAACCGACTTCCAGATCATGACCTAAGCCAATATCAAGAGTCAGATGCTTAACTGACTAAGCCATCCAGGTGCCCTGAGTTCACCCTTTTATTTATGTATTTATTTACTTAGGGGGGCCTGGGTAGCTCAGTTGGTTGGGCATCTGACTTCGGCTCAGGTCATGATCTCGTGGTTCACAAGTTTGAGCCCCATGTCGGGCCCTGTGCTGACAGCTCAGAGTCTGGAGCCTGCTTCTTGGATTTTGTGTCTCCCTTTCTCTCTGCCCTTCCCCTGTTTATTCTCTGTCTCCCTCCGTCTCTCTCTCTCTCTCAAAAATAAATAAAACATTAAAAAAATTTTATTTATTTACTTAATTTCTTTATTTTTTAAAGCTTATTTATTTGAGGGAGAGAGAGAGCACAAGCAGAGGAGGGGCAGAGAGAGGGAGAGAGAATCCCAAGCAGGCTCTGCACTGCCAGCATGGAGCCCAATGTGGGGCTCAAACTCATGAACTGTGAGATCATGACCTGAGCTGAAGTCAAGAGCTGGACGATTAACCAGCTGGCACCCCCCAGTTCACCCTTTTAAAGTGTACAATTTATTAGTATATTCACAAAATTTTACATCCATCACTACTGTCTGTTCCCAGAACATTTTGTCAGACAGTGGAAATGCCGTGTCCTCATCAGCCATCACCCCCTGCACCAGCCCCGGGCAACCACTGATCTGCTTTCTGTCTCTTGGGTTTGCCTGTTCTGGATATTTCATTACTAGGATCTACTTTTTAGGTATCTTTTGTGTTTTTAGGTATTCCTTTGTGTTCTATTTGCCTGTTTCTTCATGGATCCCAAGGTGTTCTCAATTTTCATTAACTGCTTATGGTTGTATAATATGAATACAGAAGGTGTAAATCGTGAACGGACAGCTTATGATTTTTCACAAACTGAACTCACTCGTGAGGCCGGCACCCAGGTGCAAAAAGCAGGTGCCACGGTTACCAGTGGTGAAGTTAGGCTGCTGCTCCCTGCTCTTCTGAGTCCCAGCAGCCAGGCTGCTTCTCAGCTTTCGTCTGACATCCATGCGTGTTGTGTGGAGCAAGACGCACCTGTTCTCGCTGATGGATAGAGATTTATTGTGTGAATACACTGCATGTGTGTCTGTTGAACACACATGTATGTGTTCCTGTTGAAACCGCTGGCTCATAAAGTGCACACGATTGACTCGGAGACACTGCCCACGCTTTTCTCAGTGTCGGTCCCAGTTCGTGCTTCCACTACCCTCCCAAGGCTGTGCTGTCCACTGTGGAGCCTCCGTCCCCTCAGGTGCTCTTGGCCTTGGGTGTCTGTGCTGCCGACAGGTCGCACCATCTTCCGGGAAACCTCCTGCTCTTGCACCGTCCTGTCTTCTTCACCTCACCCCCTGGGCCACAGTGGGTCTCTCTGTGGCTGCACCTCCAGCCTCCTGATGACTCTTGAGCCCCAGCACTTTCCATTTCCATGGGGAGTGGGCTGCCATTGTCTTTTGTCCATTTTCCTCTTAGGGTGTCATTCATCTAATTGTTGATTAATAGGACTTCTTTAGATAGTCTCTGTTAGATATAGGTATTGAAAATATTTTGTGCTCTTTTCACCCTCTTAATGGTGTCTTTTAATGAACAGAAGTTTTTAAATTTCATAGAGTCCAATTTATCAATTTTTTTCTTTTGTGATTATTATTTTGTGTCCTATTTGGGAAATCTGCTTGTAAGATTTAACATTTTACCATTCATATTTATCCTTCTAGGATTGGTTCTTTTGTCTAAAGTGAATGGGGGTCATGATACACTTTTTTTCCAGCTATTCAGCTGACCTGCTGTATTTTTTAAAAATGTGTTTAGCAAATTTTTTCAAAAGAAGCTTAAGTGCTAGATAACTGAAAATAATAGCAGTCCACAAATAATAAAGTTTGACTCTGAATTATCTAGTTCCATTAACATGTCTGGTTAACATCCATGCAGGTCCCAATACCTCTCCTCTGGTCCAGAAAAATAATGCCCTCTTATAGGACATGTGTCTGCAAAGATCAGAGACACTGATCAGAATCTTAAGTTTTGTCAACTGTCTTGTATATAGTACATAATACGTGATGTGTATAAACTAGGAGAATAGCATCCTACAGAAATGTGTAACCTTTGATATATGCGTGTATCCATTACAGGGAGTATGGTTGGGTTTTATTTGTAAAATAGATATTGGTATCACAATACCTTGGCTTAATAATAAAACAGTAATATGTTAATATATAAAATGTTAATAGGTTGTTAAATAATAACATAACAGTATTACAGTAAGTACTATAAATACACAGTATCTCAGACTGAACAAAAATAGTTATGATTAAAAGTTGGTTGTGGGGGTACCTGGCTGGCTCAGTCAGTGGAGCGTGTGACTCTTAATCTCGGGGTCATAAGTTTGAGCCCACGTTGGGTATACAGATGACTTAAAAATAAAATCTTAAAAATAAAAAAAAAATTTTCTTCTAATGTTTAGTTTTGAGAGAGAGCACAAGTGGGGTAGGGGCAGGGAGACAGTCACAGAATCCAGAGCAGACTCTGAGCTGTCAGCACAGAGCCTGATGCAGGGCTTGAACTCATGAGCTGTGAGATCATGACCTGAGCTGAAATCGGGCGCTTAACCAACTGAGCCACCTAGGCACCCCCCCCCCAAATTTTTTTAATTTAAAAAACAAAATAAAAGTTGGTTGTGGGTCACAGGAGAGCATGACAGCACAGTGACTTTGCACTCCAGTGGTTTTATCTACCAGGATCTGTGCTCCTCAGGCTTCAAGGAGAGCTCAGCCGGCCTTCGGTGAGCGCATATGGACCCACGTGCCCAGGCTGCTCCTTAGTGTCCTCAGTCTTCCCTCCATTTGTAGGGGGCACAGCAGGTGCAACCTCAGACCTGAGGATGGCATGTGACCGTGCCAGGGTCCTTCTCCATGCAGAAGAACGCCTTGGGAGCTCTGTGGCCAGCAAGGTGGGTGGGGACCCTCTTTCCCCTCTCTGGCTTTGGTGCCCCTTGGCTGTAGTGTGTGCTACGGGGACCCTTCCCCTGCCACACCCCTCTGATCATGCTGCCTCTGTTCTTCTCAAGTCCAAGAAGAACGTGATTGTTGCAGACACTCCCTCTGCGGTCTTCCACTACTCAGAGACTAACTTAGATGAGACTGTCTCCAGCAGGAAGACAGATGCTATCTTCAGAGCCGCCAAGAAGGACCTGCTCACCCTGATGAAGCTGGACGTAAGTGGCCACCCTCCTGCCCTGTCTCTGGCTTGGGTGAGCATGGAGACATGTGCAGTCTCTGGTGGGACAGGTGGGTGATGACTCCTGCACATTGTCCTAAAGACCCACGCCTTTGGGGCAGTGTGTCCCGGGATGGCGTTATTGTGCTGGCGGCTTTGCAGACCCTCTCCTTGGCACTTTCTCAGTACATCCTTGCCCTCCTCCGCGGGCTGTGAGTCCTGTGTGCTCTGCAAACTTTGGATGCCATCTAAGGGTTAAAGAGTTGTGAATACCTTGTATACAGAAGAGAGTGGGTGCCCATGGAGCCACCACATAAGGGACCAAAGTACTGGTCCCGAAACCAGCTGTGTGCCCTCAGTGGCTGCAACCCCCTGCTCCCCGGGAAGACCACTGCCTTGCGCCTGTGTGTGGACTTGATGTGCGCGACTCCTCCTGTGTGTCCTCTGGGCCTACTGACACTCGCTCAGCTTTGTGCCTGTGACTTGCCCACAGGGTTGTCAGTCCTGGAGGCCCCATCACTGCTGTCTCTGGCTCGGGCCAGCATGGGAATGTGCTGTGCATATCTATCTCTCATCCGTGCTGTGGAGGGACACACACTCATGTGTCTGTGTCCCAGGGGGTATATATCACCACTTGCCCAGATCAGTGGCAAGGGCTCCTGTGACCCTGCATGCATGGCAGCAATCGGGATTTTCAGACTTTTCCATTTCAGACAAATACAGGCACAATGAACATGGCTTTTAATTTTTCTTATTTTATTATTTTTTAAGATTTTATTTTTGGGGGCACCCGGGAGGTTTGGTTGGTTAAGCATCCAGCTTTTGATCTCAGCTCAGATCTTGATCTTAGGGTCGTGAGTTCAAGCCCCACGTTGGGCTCCACACTGGGCATGGAACCTACTTTAAAAAAAAATGCTTATTCTGTATCTATTGATATGACCATGTGGTGTTTTGTTTTTTGTTTTTTTTTTGTTTTTTGTCTGTTGATGGGATGAATTACATTGAACTGATTTTTATTTTTTTTAAAAAAACCTGTTTTTTAATGTTTATTTTATTTTTGAAGGAGAGAGAGACAGGGTGTGAGTGGGGGAGACACACACACACACACACACACACACACACACACACACAGAATCTGAAACAGGTTCCAGGCTCTGAGCTGTCAGCACAGAGCCCAACATGGGGCTCGAACTCACAAACCACAAGATCATGACCTGAGCTGCAGTTGGACGCTCAACCGACTGAGCCACCCAGGCGCCCCCCATTAATTGATTTTTCAAGTGTTGGACCAGCCTTGCATACCTGAGACAGATCCCACTTGTTTGTTGCGTATAATTCTTATGTTGTTGGATTTGATTTGCTAATGCTTTGTTGAGAAATTTTGCATCTGTGTTCATGAGAGACACAGGTCTAAGGTTTTCTTGTATTGTCTTTGTCTGGTTTTGGTGTTTGGGAAATGCTGGCCTCATAGAATAAGCTAAGAATTCCCTCTGCTTCAATTTTCTGAAAGAGATTGTAGAGAATTAGTATAATTTCTTCCTTAAATATCTGGCAGAATTTACCAGTGAACCCATCTGGGCCTGGTGCATTCTGTTTTGGAAAGTTATTAATTGCTGACTCAATTTCTTAATAGATATAGGCTTATTCAGGTAGTCTCTTATGTGAATTTTAGTGGATTGTGTCTTTCAAGGAATAGGCTCATTTCATCTAGGTTATTAAATTGTTGAACATAGATTGTTCATAGTATTCCTATATTATCCTTTTACTTTGCTTGTTATCTGTAGTGATGTCCCTTCTTTCATTTCTGATAGTAATAATTTGTGTTCTCTTTCTTTTTTTTCTTAGTCGGCTATAGGCTTATCAATTTTGTTGATTTTTTCAAAGAATTGGCTTTTGATTTTGTTGATTTTCCCTATTGATTTCCTGTTCTCAATTTTATTGATTTCTGCTCTAATTTTTTTATTTAAAAAAAATTTTTTTTAACATTTATTTATTTTTGAGAGACAGAGAGAGGCAGAGTATGAGCAGGGGAAGGGCAGAGAGAGAGGGAGACACAGAATTTGAAGCAGGCTCCAGGCTCCGAGCTGTCAGCACAGAGCCCAACGCGGGGCTCAGACCCACAAACCGCAAGGTCATTGTCTAGCCGAAGTCAGACGCTTTAACTGAGCCACCCAGGTGCCCCTGCTCTAATTTTTATTATTTCTTTTCTTCTGCCTACTTCTAATTTACCTTTTCCCCCTTGTTTTATTTTATTTTATTTTATTTTATTTTATTTTATTTTATTTTAATATTTTTAATATTTATTTATTTTTGAGAGAGAGACAGAGTGTGAGCAGGGGAGGGGCAGAGAGAGAGAGAGAGAGAGAGAGACAGAGAGAGAGAGAGAGAGAGAGAGAGAGAGAGAGAATCTGAAGCAGGCTCCAGGCTCCAAGCTGTCAGCATAGAGTCCAGTGCAGAACTCAAACTCATGGATCACAAGATCATGACCTGAGCAGAAGTTGCCACCCAGGAGCCCCTCCCTAATTTTATAAGGTGGAAGCTTAGATTATTGATATTGGATCTTTTCTGATTTATGCAATCAGTGCTATAAGTTTCTATCTAAATGCTGCTTTTGCTGGATCCCACAAATTTTGAGTTGTGTTTTCATTTTCATTTAGTTAAAAATTTGTTTAAGATTTCTCTTGAGGGCGCCTGCATGCCTCAGCTGGTTGAGCATCCAACTTCGGCTCAGGTCATGATCTCACGGTTCGTGAGTTCAAGTCCCACGTTGGGCTCTGTGCTGACAGCTTGGAGCCTGGAGCCTGCTTTGGATTCTGTGTCTCCCTCTCTCTCTGCCCCTCTTCTGCTTGCTCTCTGTCTCTTTCAAAAATAAATAAACATTAAAAAAATTTTTTTTAATAAAATTTCTCTTGAGATTTCTTATTTAACCCATGTGTTGTTTAGAAATGTGTTGTTTAGGGGCATTTGGGTAGCTCAGGTCATGATTTCATGGTCGGGCTCCATGCTGACCGTGGAGCCTGCTTAAGGTTCTCTTCTGTCCCTTTCCCTCAGCCCCTCCCCTGCTCTTGCCCGTGAGCACACACGCTCTCTCAAAAAAAAGAGGTGTTGTGTAATTTCCAAGTATTTTTGGCTCTTCCAGTTATCATTCTGTTATAATTTCTCACTTAATTCTATTGTGCTCTGAGAGCAGACTTTGTATCATTTGTATTTCCTTAAATTTATGAAGATGTGGTTTATCCCCAAGGCATGGGCTATCTTTGTGAATGTTCCGTGTGGGAAGACTGTATTCTGCTTTTTTGTATGAAGTAATATAGATGATAAATTATGCCAGTTGTTGGATGATCCTGTTGAGCTCAGCCGCGTCTTTACGGATTTTCTGCTAGCTGGGTCTGCATTTCTGACAGAGAGGGCTGAGTCTCCATCTACAATAGAGGATTTGTCTGTTTCTCCTGCGGTTCTGTTTGTGTCTCATGCACTTTAACGTTCTGTTGTTAGGTGTGCACCTCATGTACAGGGTTGGTACACCTTCAGGAATTGACCCCTTTAGAGGCACCAGGGTGGCTCAGTTGGTTGAAGCAGATGGATTTTGCCTCAGGTCATGATCTCACAGTTTCGTGATTTCAAGCCCCACATTGGGCTCTGTGCTGACAGTGCAGAGTCTGCATGGGATTCTCTCTCTCCCTCTCTCTCTCTGCCTCTCCCCATCTCTTGCTGTCTCTGTTTCTCTCAAAATAAATAAATAAATAAACTTAAAAAAAATTGACCCCTTTATCACTCAGAAATGTCCCTCATTATCCCTGGTAATCTTCCTTCTGAGAAGTCTGCTTCATCCTCTGAAATCAATATAGCTGATTCTGCTTTGTTTTGTTTTCTCTATTCATCTACTTTTAATCCATGTGTGTCTTTACATTTAAAGTGGGGTTTTTTTTAAGTTTATTTATTTTTGACACAGAGAGAGAGCGAGCATGAGCTAGGGAAGGGCAGAGAGAGAGAGAGGGAGACACAGAATCCGAAGCAGGCTCCAGGCTCTGAGCTGTCAGCACAGAGCCCGATGTGGGGCTCAAACTCACGAACCGTGAGACCATGACCTGGGCCGAAGTCAAACGCTTAACCAACTGAGCCACCCAGGTGCCCCTAAAGTGGATTTCTTGTAAACAACATATAGTTGGGTCTTGTTTTTGTAGTTAGTCTGACAACCTTTGTCTTTTTTTTTTCTGCCTTCCCCCTAGTTTATTTTTTAAAATTAGTTAGTTTTTAATTTACATCAAAGTTAGTTAGCTTATAGTGCAATAATGATTTCAGGAGTAGATACCAGTGATTCATCCCCTACGTATAACTCCCAGTGCTCATCCCAACAGGTGTTTTCCTTAATGCCCCGTACCCATTTAGCCCATCCGCCCATCTGCCCACCCACAACCCCTCCCACAACCCTCAGTTTGTTCTCTGTATTTGAGTATCTTATGTTTTGTCCCCCCTCCTTATTTTTATTTTTGCTTCCTTTCCTTTATATTCATCTGTTTTGTATCTCAAATTCCTCATCTGAGTGAAGTCATATGATATTTGTCTTTTCTGACTGACTCATTTCACTTAGCATAATACTCTCTAGTTCCATCCACGTAGCTGCAAATGGCAAGCTTTCGTTCTTTTTGATTGCTGAGTAATACTCCATCATGTATATATACCACATCTTTATCCATTCATCTGTCAGTGGACATTTGGGCTCTTTCCATACTTTGGCTATTGTCGATGGCGCTGCTATAAACATGGGGGTGCACGTGCCCCTTCGAAACAGCACACCTGTATCCCTTGGATAAATACCTAGTAGGGCAATTGCTGGGTCATAGGGTAGTTCTATTTTTAGTTTTTTGAGGAACCTCCAGACTGTTTTCCAGAGTGGCTGCACCAGCTTGCGTTGCCACCAACAGTGCGAAAGAGATCCTCTTTCTCCGCATCCTCGCCAACATCTGTTGTTGCCTGAGTTGTTAATGTGAGCCATTCTGACAGGTGTGAGGTGGTATCTCCTTGTGGTTTTGATGTGTATTTCCCTGATGATGAGTGATGTCGAGCATTTTTTCATGTGTCGGTTGACCATCTGGATGTCTTCTTTGGAGAAGTAACTATTCATGTCTTTTGCCCATTTCTTCACTGGATTATTTGTTTTTTGGGTGTTGAGTTTGATAAGTTCTTTACAGATTTTGGATACTAACCCTTTATCTGATATGTCATTTACAAATATCTTCTCGCATTCCGTCAGTTGCCTTTTAGTTTTGCTGATTGTTTCCTTCGCTGTGCAGAAGCTTTTTATTTTGGTGAGGTCCCAGTGGTTCATTTTTGCTTTTGTTTCCCTTGCCTTTGGAGACGTGTTGAGTAAGAAGTTGCTGCAGCTGAGGTCAGAGAGGCTTTTGCCTGCTTTCTCCTCAAGGACTTTGATGGCTTCCTGTCTTATGTTAAGGTCTTTCATCCATTTTGAGTTTATTTTTGTGTCTGGTGTGAGAAAGTGGTCCAGGTTCATTTTTCTGCATGTTGCTGTCCAGTTTTCCCAGCACCACTTGCTGAGGAGATTGTCTTTATTCCATTGGATGTTCTTTCCTGCTTTGTCAAAGATTAGTCAGCCATACGTTTGTGGGTCCATTTATGGGTTCTCCATTCTGTTCCAGTGTCTGAGTGTCTGTTTTTGTGCCAACAACCTTTGTCTTTTAATTGGTGCATTCAGACCGTTGATGTGTAAGTGATTACTGATAGAGTTGGGTTATTACCTACTACATTGTTTACTGTTTCCGATTTGTTGCCCGCGTTTTTCTTGTTTTTTTGCTTTTTGTGATTATTATGCGTTTTGTATCATCTGTTTTTCCTCCTTTTTTGGCTTATCTGTTCTATATTTCTTTTTTACTTTTTTAGTGGTTGCCCTAAACTTGCAGTATATATTTGCATTTAACCCTAGTCTACTTTCAAATTATCCTGACATCTTAAGAAATATATATATTGGTCTCTGCCCCCGGCTTCTGACAGCTTCTGAGTTCTCCTTTTAAACACGATACTGCCTTGTAGAGTGTGAGAGCTTAGAACCAGGTAACCCTAACTGGCCCTTGGAGCATCATGGCATGCATAACCAGGTACATTGTTGCTATTGCTGTTACCATTTTGAAGAGATTTGCCTGTTAGATCAATTAAGAGTAAGAACTATGAGGCTCAGTCCGTGGAGCATGCACCCCTTAATCTCAGGGTCGTGAGTTCGAGCCCCGTGCTAGGTATAGAGATTACCTAAAAATAAAATCTTGGGGCCCCTGGGTGGCTCAGTCGGTTAAGCGTCCGACTTCGGCTCAGGTCATGATCTCGTGGCTCGTGAGTTTGAGCTCTGCATCTGGCTGTGCGCTGACAGCTCAGAGCCTGGAGCTTGCTTTGGATTCTGTCTCCCTGTCTCTCCGCCCCTCCCCTGCTCATGCCCTGTCTCTCTCTGTCTCAAAAGTAAATAAACATTAAAAAATTTTTTTTTAAATCTTACAAAAAAAAGAATAAGAACAATGAAAGTTTTTATTTTCCCTTCACTTACGTGTCTCCTCCAGTGCTCTTTTCATTACGTAGATCCGAGGTTCTGACCTGTATCGTTTTCCTTCTCTCTGAAGAACTTCTTTCAACATGTCTCCAGGCAGGTCTGCTGGCAACAGAGTCCCCCTTGTGCGCGTCAGGCAGCATCTTCATCACCCCCTCATGTCTGAAGGGCAATTCCAGTGGGTGCAGAATTCCAGGTTTTCTCTGTTTTTTTCTCTCAACACTCTCAATATTTGACTTACTTTTGTCTTGCTCATGTTCATTTCCGAGAAGTTAGATGTAATTCTTTGTTCCTCCGTAGCTCAGGGGTTTCTTCTCTCCAGCTTCTTTTTTTTTTTTTTTCCTCCAAGTTTGTTTATTTATTTATAAGAGAGAGAGACAGGGTGAGCGAACTGGAGACAGAGAGAGAGAGGGAGAGAGAGAGAATCCCAATCCCTGACACGGGGCTCAAACCCACAAAGTGTGAGATCATGACCTGACCTGAAACCAAGAGTTGGACACTAAACTGACTGAGACCGCCAGGCACCTCTTCCTTCCGACTGCTTTCAGGACCCTCGTTTGTCTTGGACCTTCTGTGCTTTGAAATGATCTGTATGCCTGGGTGTGGTGTTCTCTGACTTCCTGGTCTGTGGTTTGGTGTCTGACATTCATTTGGGGGAATTCTCAGTCATTATTGTTGCAGTTATTTCTTTTGTGTCTTTTTCTCTTCCTCCTCCTCCTCCTAGCCTTCCCTTCACATGTGTGTCACACCTTTGTCGTTGTCTCACAGCCCTTGGGGATCCTGTTCTGTGTTTACAGTTTTGCTTGTTTGCTTGAGTTTCACTTTTGGAGTTTCTGTTGCTGTGTCCTTAAGTGTCAAGAGTCTTTGCTCAGTGAGTCCAGTCTGCTAATGAGCCCATCAGAGGGCTCCTTTCTGCCATACTGTCTTTATCTCCAGCTTTTCTCTTTGGTTCTCGAGATTTCTCCCTCTGCGCTTACACTGCCCATGTGTTCTCGCGTGCCGCCTACTTGATCCTACAGAGCCCTTGGCGTATATTAACCGCAGTTGTTTAAAATTCTACTCTGATAATTCCAACACCTCTGCCAGGTCTGAGTCTGCTTCTGATGCTGCTCTGTCTCTTCAGACTGTGTTTTTGCCTTTGTGTGTGCCTCGTGGTTTTTTCTTGATGGCTGGATGTGATGTCCCGCGTCAGAGGAGCTGCAGTTTCCCTCTGCTCCCCTGGCAGATCCAGGAGGTGCAGCTGGGCTGGTTTTCTCCCTTCCTCAGCCCCATAGCTGCTGCCACTGCAGCCCAGCCTGGCGGGGTGTGGGACCTGGGCTCTAATCTGTGGCTTCCTGCCTGGCTTCAGGGGGCACAGCACCACCCCCACCCTCCCCACCCCCCCGCCCCAGGCCTGTTTTCTAGGCTTCTGAGAAAGCACAGGGGGGACAAGGCCTGCCACAGTGCACCTGCACCTTCTCTGCGCAGGCTCCAGGTAGCCTCTGGCTGGAAGAGGGGAAGGGGGTGTCTTCCTCACTTGGGAAGTCAGCACAAGGCCTAGCAAGGCCACCCAGACTCTGCACCTCAGCATCTCATTCATACAAGAGAGTAGCTGTGCTGCCACCTGACCTTACAGTAACCCTGTGCACCTTTGAAAAGATTGATGGTTTTTCAGTTGCTGCTTTTAATAGCTTTTATTATATTAAAGGTATAATTAATGATAAAAGAGAAGGAACTCTTGTCAGTAGTTCTTGAGTGATATAGGGAGGAGTGGGGAGGGGAAGGAAGGGGAGGGCCATGGGTCCCGTGTGGTCTGTGTTCAGTGGGGCCTGTGCCTCTGCGTTGGAGTCTCCCAGTGCGTCTCAGGGTCACCCCCAACCCTTTAGGGAACACAAGATGGCTGACGTGGGCTGGGGCTGGGCACTCCCCTTCCTCTGGCCAGCTAAGCCCTGATGAAGCCCCAGCAGGTCAGGCTGTGCTGAAGCAGTTTCCCCTGCGGGCAGGCCTGTGAAGAGCACAGAAGCCTCTGGAGTATTTGACAATATCCTGTCCCTCCCTCTACTGGAGGCCTAAAGGCGTTTAGGGCGTTCTTCTTGGGTATTTCCTATGAGAGCCCAGCTGGGCTCCTGGAGGTCAAGTTCACAAGGCAAGGGGGCTCCATGTCTGATGTCTGAAGTCCTGTGCCAATGGTACCAGTGTGATGTGGGTGGCTGTGCAGGGTCCGCCTTGGCAGCCGTCCTCAGACAGTGTCCGTGCTCTCTTGTGATGGTACTTGCATTCCTATTTTTAGGACACCTCGCTCTTGGATGGCCGGGTGACGCTTCTCCATGTTCCAGGGGGCACGGTGGTGTCGAGGCAGGGAGACCAGGTGAGCAAAAGGCCATGGTCGGAGGGAGTGGCCACCAGGGCTGCCCAGTGCTGTAGCCAGTGCTGGACAGGATGCAGGGTCTGTTGTCACTGTTCCTGAGGGTGCTCTTCCCGTGGGGCTTGTGGAGGTGTCTACAGCCATGTTGTGAATCACTGAGCCCGCCCTGTTTGTGGGGTGCGTGTGCACACTCACAGACGCACGCGTGCTTGCATATGTGTGAGGGTCATTACTGAGCTCCTAGGTGCAGAGGACATGCTTTTGTTTTCTCAATTCCTAAGTCCAAATACAGATGAAAAATACATTTTTCTAAATAAATGAACCTAATTTCTGATTCTGAAAGCCTTGTTGTGCTGGGCAGGCAGGGATCATCTCCATGGCATCTGCCCTCCTGGGAGCTCGTCTCTCTTGCTGCTGGGTGGTCTGGGTGTTCCTCTTTGTAGGAGTTGGGTCTTCTGTGGCCCCTGCACCAGTATGCCGGAAGGTGTTTTGTTTAGTGTGCTCTTAGAGCAGCTTTGGTGAAACAGGTGTTTTTTGCTGGGAGAGCAGACTGAGCATGGGCCCTCCACCCTTGTGCCCGTGTACCTGCTGGAGCGTCACTACACGGGCCCAGGTGACCACAGCCAGCTGAAGACCCAGGGGCAGGACTTGGGGGACAGAGCTCCTAGGCAGCACGAGCCTGTGCCCAGGAACAGTGACATGAGACAGCACAGGCAGAGGAGAAGCGTGCAGTTCCTGGGCCGCCCCCTGGCCCCGCCACGCAGAGCCCCCATGGTGCTGCTGCGCTGACTGCCCGGACCCAGGGGTCTCCAGCCCACACCCCTTGTTTGGTTAGGACGTGAACATCCTCTTTGTGGTCTCGGGGCTGCTGCATGTGTACCAGCGGAAGATCGACAGTGAGGAGGACACCTGCCTATTCGTAGTGCGCCCGGGGGAGATGGTGGGCCAGCTGGCAGTGCTCACGGGAGAGCCCCTCATCTTCACCATCAAGGCCAACAGGGACTGCAGCTTTCTCTCCATCTCCAAGGCCCACTTCTACGAGTGAGTCCCCGCTGGGCCTCGACCTGCCACGTGAGGCCAGGCCGGCCTGGGTGGCTCCTGTGCGGGTGGCTGTTGTGGGGCCCACGTCAGGCACCTCTCGGGGCCCTGCCTCTAGCCCTACTCACACCCAAGGAGACAGGAGTTCCAGGGAGAAAGGTGAGGTCAGTGGGGTGAAGTAGCAGGAAGGGCTTGTTACCCTGTGGGGTGGCCACCATGCCCCCTGCCTCTGGAGGCCCAGAGAGCTTCGGGTCCTCTTCAGGAAGACAGTCCAGATCATCCCTAAGCCTGGACGTAGACCCTTGTCCACCCCGTCCAGCCCCTCCAGGCCCAGAGGTGTCCTCAGCCTGCTGAGGGAGCCTGATCGTCACCCCTGTGTGCGTGTGTGTTGTGGGCTCACAGTGTGTGTCGTAGGCAGCTCCCGCCCTGCACACATCGTCTGACTCATGTCCTGAGAGAGCTCATCTAACCCTGGGCCTTTATGTACTAAATTCACGGCTCCCACCAAACTCCCCTCCTGGCCCCTGTGTCGGCCTGATGTGCTGACCACCCCCTGCAGTGCCTCAGGGGCTTCCTCAGTCATTGTCCAAAACCGAACTGCCAATTTCCCCCCAGTTTTCTCCTGCTCCCATTTTTCTCTTGTCTGTAACTTGTGACTCTATCTGCCGCTTGCTCAGGCAGAGTTTTGGAGTTGCCCCAGCCTGCCACCCCTGAGCTAACCGTGCCCTTGCTGCTCCTTCTAGAAGCCTTCACAGTATAGGGGACACCCTGCTGCTGCCCTCGTCCCCAGCAGCTGGTTCACACACGGCGACCAGGGAATTGGGTCTGTTGCGTTCCTGCCGGCCAGAGCCTGCCAATTACTCTGTCACGCCCAGAATCGACCCAGGGCGTTCCCAAGGTCCTGCGTGGTCACTGCCTTCTGACCTCTCAGCCTCGCCCTCACTCTTGTGCCCCCATTCAGCCCTTTTTCCACACCCACTCTGGTCTTCATGGCACATTGCATCCCACTGCTGGGGTGAGACGTCAAATGAGGCCTGTACTCGGAGCACATCTGTGGGGGCGATGGCAGCTGGCAGGGGCCTCCACAGACTCTCCCAAAGCTGCTGGCGGCTGTGGGGCGTGCACAGACCACATCGGAGCAGGTGGCTGAGTGGTTGCTGAGCTCTGTCCTAGCCCTGGGCCTGTGTCCCTGTCACCTGCTACGTGGCATCACCATTTGATAAGTGTGGGTACAGGTCCCGCCAGCTCCAAGTGCTGTGGCCTGGAGGGAAGGGGGTAGCACCGGAAGGGTTGGCTGTAGGTCTTGCTGGAGCAGGAGTGACTCTGGGCGGGCTTGGCAGAATCATGCGGAAGCAGCCAACGGTGGTCCTGGGCGTGGCGCACACCGTCGTCAAGCGGGTGTCGTCCTTCGTGCGGCAGATCGACTTCGCGCTGGACTGGATGGAGGTGGAGGCCGGGCGCGCAGTGTACAGGTGGGGCCCGTAGGCATGCAGGTCTGTCACCTGCAGTGTCTCCACTGGGAAGACCAACTCCTCTGGCTCTGCTCCCTGAGGTCCCCACACCCACGTGCTTCCTGGCCCTCCTCCCACGGCGTGCGTGCGCACACACTCAGACACGCACACACACACACTTTTTCATGGGCATCCTTCCCTATCAACGTATGCAAATGCAGGCTCTCCTTTAAGATGGCCCAGCAGATGGGATGTTAGCACAGCCTGTGTGAAGGTGCTCATGTGCTGAGCGTCTGGCCTCTTAGCTCCACGTCGCAGCAGCAGCTGTGTCCAGAGTTTCACACAGACACGGGCTGTTGCCATCTGGTTTTTATGGTATTGAAAATTAAAATCAACAACATTTAAAATATTTATGTATTTTTTGATGTATTTATTGAAGTTTATTTGAGAGGGAGAACGTGAGCGGGGAAGGGGCAGAGAGAGAGAAAGACAGAATCCCAAGCAGACTCCACGCTGTCAGCGCAGAGCCTGACACAGGGGCTCGAACTCGCGAACGGTACTGCCAGACCATGACCTGAGCCGAAATCAAGAGTCAGATGCTTAACCAACTGAGCTGCCCAAGCGCCCCGAATGATCATTTGCTTAAAAATCACAATAAGCCCTTTATACGTTAGCGTATGTATTTTTTGATGGAAAATAACTGTATTTTCCCAACCAAAAAAATTTAGTGAGAAGATTATATTTTTTTAATTAATTGGTTTATTTGCCACCTCAAATGGTAGAGGGCTTCCCGGCCTTGCCCCATCTGCTCCATCGGCCTCTGTCCCCACAGGCAGGGAGACAGGTCAGACTGCACCTACATCGTCCTCAGTGGCCGGCTGCGCTCTGTGATCCGCAAGGATGATGGCAAAAAGCGCCTAGCGGGGGAGTATGGCCGCGGAGACCTCATCGGTGTGGTAGGGCCAGATTCCCTGTCCCCACCAGGCCCTGCTCCAGGGTGACTCCTGGCTCCTTACCTGGGTGTGGGGAGGGGGCCCTCCAAGTGACCTCATGTGGGACATGCCTTTCCTGGGGGCCGGCGTGCTTGCTCTCACCCAGGCTGCAGCACCAGGGCTTGGAACGGTCATCCCTGAAGGTCTCCAGAGAGGACAGCCGGCCGGGTGGAGCTGGGAGCCCCTCTGAGAACCTTGTGTAGGATGAGGCCCTGCGGGATGCCCGGCCCCTTTGGCCTCAGGCAGGTTCCAGTGCTGCTGGATGCTCACCCTGTCGCAGGCTGTCACTGACGCTCCTCCAGCACTTCAGGGGTGGCTTGACGAGCCCCTTTTCCTCCTGTTTCCCGCCTGTATGCCGCACTGCAGAAGGGCCACCACGTGCTCTGCCTGTGGTTGCGTTCAGAGTGTGGCTGGCTGGACCTACAGGGCTGGAGGGCGTGAGCACCTCCCCAGCTTCTCTTCCTCAGGTGGAGACGCTCACCCACCAGGCCAGGGCGACCACAGTGCATGCCGTTCGGGACTCAGAGCTGGCCAAGCTTCCGGCGGGAGCCCTGACATCCATCAAGCGCAGGTACCCGCAGGTAAGCACTCCTGTTCGGGCTGCCTTAGGAAAGCAGGACATCCAGACCAGGAACTCGGGATTACTTGACCCTGGGCTACGTCCTTCTGAGTACCAGAGTGGGTACAGATCGAAGTGACCTGAAGCAGGCTCGTTGCCCGTTTTCAAGGAGGTGTCAGTATGGACCAGCACGTGGGGATAAGGGCCTTGGGGCAGGTGGCTTGGGTGTTGCCAGGAGGTGGGAGGGGTACACGGGCACTCAACGAGTGAAGCCACCTGGCGCCTCCCTCAAGATGAGCCACGTCACAGGTGATACTGAAAACCAGTGAGGGATCTCACGACAGGCAGGAACAGGCGCGATGCAAGTGTGGTTTTCGCGGTGGGGGCTTTCTTGCTGTGCTTCTTGGGAAAAGTGGACTCGGACTTTGGACAAGGCAGATTCAGGCTTGGGCGAGTGGCCATTGGTCCAGGCAGTGGACGGAGGGGAGTCTGTTCTGCTCCCGGGGCAGATGGAATGGCTGGTTTTCGTCTCCCTGCTTAGAAGCAGTAAGTGTGCGGCCTGGGAAATGGGAGGGCCTCGGGCCCGGGGGTTTGGAGGAGGATCGGGAGCAGAGCCGCTGCAGGAGGAAGAGATGGCCTGTTCTTTCCTCATCAGCACCGTGTGCACGTTTCGTGCAGACATCTCTGCTCTAGAACAGAGCAAGTTTATTTTACAAAGTTATTTTCACTTTAGCACCAAAACTTGATAAAAATGCAGAAAACTTTCATTTCTCTTAGTGCTACAAATACTCTAAATGTGAGCAAATCACCTATAAAAAATATGTATTTGATTAGGGCCTGTTTAAGGAATATTAGCCTAATGTTGAGAAACTATTAAAATGTAATTAATTATGGGAAAAAGTCAAAAGGAAGTCTTCCTCTTACGATTATATCAGGGCTTTTGACAAAATTCAGCCACGGGTAGTAAACACTCTAAATAAAATGGAAGTGAAGAAACCTTTATTCCAGAACACCCAAGTCCAAAACAAGATAGGCCCCTCGTCACCTGACGGGAAAGGTTGAAAAAAATGAAACAATTGGCCTAAGTTTGGGAAAGGAGTAAAAGTTGGATTTGCAGCAAACAGGTATCTTGTTTGTGGAAAAGTGGAGGGTTTACAAGGTGGACTGGAGCATGTGAGTTGAGACCAGCACAACCACATGAGGAACTGTGTGCATGTGTGGGGCCCACGCAGCCCAGGGCAGCCTCCTGGTTCCAGCAGCTGGGAGCACCTAGGACGTGGCCCTGCTGTGTCCTACGTGGGATAGGGTGAGTCTTTCCCAGTTGGAAACGAGGGAATGGATGTCTTTCTGTGAACAGTTTAGGGTGCCTTCCCTGGGGAAGCAGCCGGGGGCCACCTGCCCAGCAGGACCTTTTCTTGTGGGCACACAGAGTTGGCTGGGGGAGGCACTGCACCCCCTTGGCATGCCACTGTATATTCTGGCTCCGTTTAGATAGTTTGTAATCCTTTACTGTCATCTTTCATTTGGCTGTTCGTGTCCCAGATTTGGTCTCTGGGGACCCCTTAGTCCTGTCGTGCCATGTGCATTTCTGGCCCGGAGCCCTTGGTCACTCTGCTGGAGCTCCCAGGGTCTTCCCTTTCCGTGCCAGCCTCTCCCTCTCCAGCAGTGAGAACATCTGCTCCTGTCTTGAGCTGTTTGTTTAGGAGTGTGTGCAGCTCCTCCCTCGAGGACCCCCCCACCACCGCAGAGCATTACCCCACACCAAGCCACTGCCCACCCCCCCCAGTTCTTCTACTTCCCCCTGCACCTGCCCACGGCTGACGCCCGCATCTTCCCTCCCTCAGCACTTCTGCAAGCCCGTGATCTGTGGGAGGATCTGGGCCCAAGTCTGAGGGCCTTGATCTAAGCACCAGGACACCCCTGTGAATGGCAGAACAGTGGTGGTGGTGGCCAGGGCCAGTACGTGTGCCACCAGCGGCCACGCGATCACTGGGAGCAAGGGGGAGCCAGCTGCTTCCTGTTCTGCAGGGCTGCTCCCTGGTGGGCCCATAGAAAGACCCTCTGCTCACACCCACTCCCCTGGGGGCCCACAGACTTCACCCATGTGCAGCTCCCAGGAGCTCGTGGTGCGTCCCGATGCTTCTCCATCACACGCTGGCTGCTACTGGGCTGACTATCACCGTGTGTGCTCTCCCATAGGCACTGGCCTGGCCTAGATCCCGGGCTTGCTTGCTTGGTGCCCTCCAACACAGGGGACCGCTGGCCACTCGGCCCCGTGGGGCGGCTGCTGCCAGCACGCCACCCACCACCACCGTCCTCTCTGTGTCTGTGCTTGGATTTTGTGTAAACGAAGTGTTTTCTGTCCGGCTTCTGTTGCCCGGTGTGGTGTCTGAGGTCTGTGTCCTGTTGACATGTACTTTTTGCTGCAAAGCAGTGTCCCACCCTGCGCCAGGGTGCACTCATCTGTCCTGTTGATGGACATTTGGTTGTTCCCAGCTTGAGGCTGTTCTGGAAATATTTTCATGGCACATGTTTCGTTTCTCTTCGGAACCACTTGACACTGGCATTGCCGGGTCAGAGGGTAGACATATGTTGGATGTGGTTGCCCGTGTGGTTGTACCAGTTCATGGCCCCAGCAGCACACAGCCTGTCACCAGGCGTCAGCACTTGGTGGCTGCACTCGTTCGTTCCACAGGAAATGGCTCTCCTTGTGCTTAGAATTTCCCTGATGACCAGAGATGTTGAGCACCTTTTCGTATGTTCGTGGGCTTATTTTGAACCTTTTTCACTTGCTGTAGAAATGATCACTTTTTAAATTAGCCTTAATGAGAATTATTATAAATTTGTAACTGTGATAATTATACCATGTGTATGTTTTTAAAGGCTCTTTTAGAGATACAGATTCAAATATTAATGGATAAAATGCTGTGTTTGGGATTGGCTTCAAACCTTTTCAGGTGTGTGTGTGTGAACTGATTGTGGCTGGGTGATGGAGGGTGGGGTTCGCCCTTGTGTATCGTGAAATTTTCCACAATAACGTGTGGTTTTAAAATTAGCTCCAAGCAACAGTTTGTTGCTAGATTACTTCTATACAAACCAGACTCCTTTTTAGTTTCTGTTTTGGACCACTGCTCAAACTGTTTTTTGTCTCACACCTTAAAATGTGGACAGTTTCACTTGCCTCGTGCATGAGTCTTTGACTCCAGCATCGTGGGGGTGAGAGAGGCTCTCTGAGTCGGTTTTCCAGGGCTGTTGGTTACTGGAGCCTAAGGTCTCAGCCGGCTCCTTCCAGGGGCAGCCCCAGAGCTCAGGGCTGTAGATGGTCAGAAAGCAAACCAGAGGCTGAGGCCTGGAAAGGCAGAGGACAGCAGACAGGCAGCATCCAAGGGACCTCATCAGTGTCTTCAGCTTGCTTTCTGATATAATTTAGGTTTTATTGAAGCTGACAGCAGCTTCTCTTTACACAGTGGCCCTGGACTGCATCTAGGAGCTACAGTGGTAGGCCGCCTGCATAGTATAAACCCTAGCAATGAAAACATCTGACTTCATGTGAAAGTATGTATGAGTAAATTGTAAATATCTTGGCATTCCAACCTTAAATACTTTGTCTATGACATTTAGCATTAATGTAGCCATGTAATACTTCCTGGATGTCATGTCATACTCATCCCGTGTCCTGCCCAGGTCTGGCCCGCTCAGGAGCACATAGTGAGCCCTTGGCTCTATGGAAGCCCTTCCTGGCCTGCCTGTGGATGTGGCTGTGGCTTTCTCTGGTGCTCTCGTGCCCTGGAAGTAAAAGGAGACTCTGGGACAGGCTCCAGATTACAGGGCATGTGCCCCTCACACCTGCTGCCTGCAGTGGACTCTAGGAAGGCACCCTATAGAGTTGGGTCCTACCTGCAGGTGACTAGCCAGCCAACCACACTACCCACAGCCCACAGCCCAGAGGGGTTTACAGAAGTAGTGATTTTGAAAATGTGGATCCAAGGTGCTTCGCTTCTTGGTTTAAATGTGTGGTCTCCTTTCTTTCTCTGCCCCCAGGTTGTGACTCGGCTGATTCATCTCTTGGGTGAGAAGATTCTGGGCAGCCTCCAACAGGGAACTGCTTCTGGTATGTCCTTGGGCCTGGCTCCTGGGAGCCCTGCCTACCTCACTGGAGCCCTGCCTGGGGGGAGTGGGGGAAGCGAGGGGAGAAGGGGTGGCAGGAGGGGTGTGGTGGCCAGGGTGGGGCAGCTCTGAGCTGGTGGGGAAGGCGCTGGGGTTTGCTGATATGGGTACTGGCAGCAGGCAGCATGGTAGGGAAGCCCTGGGGCCTCCCCTGTTTTTTGGCCACTGGATGGCACGGATCTGAACCCAGCACTGGGGCAGGTACTTGAGGGAGTCTGGCCTGTCTGAGCGGGTGAAACAATTCCCTGATGCTGGGACTTTTCCTGCCAGCTTATGTGTTCTGTTCTGGTTCTAATTCTGAGAATGTGCGCTTTTAAATACTTGCTAGATCCCCTGTGCTGTTCAACAGCAACTGGTTCCTCCTCACTATTTTGGGACCACCTGCTGCCCCTTGGCCTGCAGCCCCTCTGCCAGAGCCCCTTCATCAGAGCCCTGCACCCACCTGGCCACCCCAGTGCCCTCTGCTCCTCAGCTCCCCTTTCCCACTTCACTTGAATCCCCTGACTCACCCCACACCTCCCTAGCTCTGTCTCCTGTGCCAGGACTATGTCCTCCCCCCGCCCCCCATCCGGTGCAGTGCCCTGGGCACAGTACTGCATCTTGTGGAAGGATGGAGGTGCACAAATGTGCTGGGGGGGACAGCAGAGCAGGGTGGGGCCACCCGAGTCCAGCACAGCTCATCTCCACCAGCTGCATCTGCCAAGACCCTATTTCCAATGCGGTCCCACTGCACGGTCCAGGGTGGACACAGGAGGCGTGTGTCTGTCTGTCTCCCCTCCAAGCACCTGTACAGTTAGGTGGGAAGCAGGTTTCCTGTAGGAGGCACATAGTTGGGTTCTGTGTTTGTCACCCCTTCTGACAGCTTCTTTTTATTTGTGTATAGACCGTCTGCCTTTAATACATTTACTCACATCAGGGTTTATACCTGTCATTTTATTATTTGTTCTCTGCTCTCCCCTCTCATTGTTTTGTTACTTGGATGCCTCCTTCTGTCTTCTTTTGAGCTCCTTCAGCCTTTTTGAGTAATCCGTTCCTATTCATCGGTCGTGGTTCTGGGGTGCGACCTCATACCACATCTTCAGCAGTTGCTGTGGGCTTGCGGTTCCCGCCCCTTCCCGTCCGGCCATCTAGTACCAACACGCTGTCCCTGAGGGCGGGCTGCAGGGGCCTCACCTCCGCTCCGGTCCCATCATTCTCCCTTGTTCTACACACGTTGAAGCCCCTCACACGGTGTTGTAATTTTGGCTTTCAGCCGTCAAACATGATCTTGAAGCTTGAGGGGAGAATCATCTAGAATATTTCCCACTCTGTCACTCTTCATCCTGGTGACCCTTCCCTTCTGTCTGAAGAAGTGCCTTTCGTGATGGTCCTTTCAGGGCAGGTCTGCTGGCTGCGTACTCTCGCAGCTTCCCTTCGTCTTGAGACCCTCTCTCACCTTCATCCTGAAGGCTGTTTTGCTGGATGTGCCACCGTGCTGACGGCCCCTGGGGGCTGTGCCGTCCTCCGGCCGCCACGGCTTCTGCTGCGAAGCCCAGACGTGACTTGTTCCCACATCTCTACGCCATCCTTTCTCTCTGGCTGTGTTCAAGCCTTTGTCTTTGTCCTTAATTTTTAGAAACCAAATGCTCGTCTTCTTGAATCTACAGATTTATATCTTTTACCAGACTTGGAAGGTTTTCAGTCTTTATTTCTTCGAATGTTCTTTCAGCTCTTTACTCTTTCTGCTCTTCCGGAAATCCACAGACACAAATGCTAGACCTTCTGTTATTGTCCCAGAGGTCTCTTGGGCATGGTGGGTTTTTTTCCTTCTTCCAGTGTTCAGATTGAGTAGTTTCTTGTGATCTTTCCTCAAGGTCATTGGCTCTTTCCTCTGTCTTCCTGATTCTGCTTTTAAGCCCATCCAGAGAGTTTTTTTATTTCAGTCATTATATTTCTGCATCGGTGTTACTGGTCGTGATTGCTGTTTGTAGCTGGTTGTGATCACTGCTTTATCATCCTTGTCAAGTAATTCCAAATTCCATGACATGTTGTCACTTTTGTCTGTTGATGTTGCAGGTGAGATTTTCCTGGCTTTTGGTAAACCTGGTTATTTTGGATTATATCCTGTATTTTGGGCGTGATGTCATGACACGCTGGTTCTCATTTAAATCTTCTGTTATAACAGACTGTCAGCGTGCTTATGTTCGCAGAGCATGTCCTGGCCCTGACAGTTTGAATGTTAATTTAATTCTCCAGGCCTTTGCGCTGTTACTGCGGTCTGCCCTACTCGTGTGCTCCCTAGAGCCACTGTGGAGGCAGGCTGGCTGCTGTTCTGTACTATATTCTGTTCTCAGAGCCTCTGCTGTGCGATTCTGGCTGGTTTTGTGCGTAGGCCACTTGGCGGTGAGCCCAGGACTTCACGCTAGGTTTAGAGATTTCCTTCTCCACCCCTCTTCTCTCTGTGATTTCCCCACTCTGGTGGGCGTGCACCCCTACTTGCCAGTGCAGGGTGTGGAGAGTTGGAGGGCTCCAGCCCACTGTGTGTGTAGCCCCAGGCAGGTGTTTGCTTAGTGCCAGGGGCCCTGGAAAATATCCCTGGAGGCAGCACCTGGCTGGGAGGGATGGCTGGACCCTGCCTGGCTGGGGAGGTGGGGAGGGGCAGGGATGCCACAGCTTTGGTGGCGCTGATGAGGTGGTTCCCAGGGGTCCGGGACCCAGCCAGTGGGCCCTGCTCTCTGCACCCTTCTCAGCCTCCTTGGGGCAGGCAGGTGGGGCATCCTGCTCGTCTCCCTTTCAGCCAGAACCAGGACCTCCCAGTGCCTCCGGTGGAGGCAGAGAAGGCCACGCAAAGCTAGCGAGAGGGTCCCCTTTGGTTCAGCCTCAGACAGAGGATGCTGATGTCAGAGGTTGCTGGGAAAGACACAGAGGAGGGGGCTTCCCAGAGGAGAAGCTTCAGGGAAACTGGCACAAAGGGGCCTCTCTGCCACCCTGTGTGCAGACAGTGACCAGCTCGCAGCCCTTGTGTTTCCCTGCCCCAGATTAGCTCTGAGCCGCCCCCTCTCTCTGCTGTCCTACATCCCCTCGCTCTGGCTTCTGGGTCAGGCCGTGCCAGGACCCACACTCCACTGCTCAAGAACCGCCACTCCTCACCCGGGGCAAGATGAGCAGAGTCAGAAATGGACTCTGTTTTGGAGGAGCTGGGCCCTCTGGTGTGGCCTGTGCAGACGCTTGGCTGTGCACGTCAGGGGTCGGGGCGTGGCAGGCAGCTGGCTGGGCAACAAGCAGTCAGGGAGCCAGCAAGAGAGCCCTCGGCGTGTCCAGTCTATGGGAGACCCGAGTCTGCCTGGGATGTGGCTGGCGGGAGGGAGAGGCTGCCCCCCTTGGCTGCCTCCGTGAAAATAGGAGGTGCCGTTGGCCGTGTAGTGACTGATGTTGGAAATAAACTTCCAGAGACCCTCTGACTAATGACCTTGTGGGTCAGCACATCTGCTGCCTCCTTCCCTGCCGCTGCGGGGGGGCCCCAGGGAGGCACGTCTGGAGGACAGAGAGTCCGTGGCCTCAGGGACCGGAAGTTCTACCTGCACTGGCTTGTCCACCCCCTCCCCCTCCCCCACCCCTGCCCCCAGTCGTTCTTACTGCAGGAGGTGGGCCTCACGTGGCAGAGCATTTTAACTCCGGGCCTCATGCTTTCTCCTGTGTGCTGTGTCTGTCTTCTCAGTCTCCCCCGAGGCTCGAGTGTGTGAAACGCAAGGTGCTCACGGTGTGGGCTGGTACTCCAGCGGAGAGGCAGGGTGGTCCTTGGGTGGGCGGGAGAAGTTCGGACTGTGCGGGCCTGGAGCAAGCCCCGGTGCCCCTTCCTCTCCCCCAGGCCCCCGTGCCCTGGTGCCATCTAGAAACAATTAGGCACACCTCCAGACCGCCCGGGAGCCGCCCAGCCCCTCAGGCCTACTCACGACCCTGTGTTTCGCAGGTCACCAGTTTGGGCTACACACTGCAGGCAGCAAGTGGGACTCGGGGAACCCTGCCAGCAACCTCTCCACGGTGGCGGTCATGCCTGTGTCGGAGGATGTGCCCCTCACCGCCTTTGCCCTGGAGCTCAAGCACGCCCTCGGTGCCATCGGTGAGTCCTGCCCGAGGCCACCCGGGGTCTGCTCAAGCCCTCCTCTTCTTGCTTCTTGGTCCTTCCGGTTCCTTCTGCAAGTGCAGTCAGTGTCGTCCTCACAGCTAAGCCTTGGGCGGGGGGTGCGGGGAGGGGGTGCTCGGGAGAGGACAGGAGCGGAAGAGCATCCACCAGGAGTTTTCTGAGGGTCTTGATGGCAGACGCTGTGTCACGGGAGCCTGTGTCACCCGCCCCTTGCAGCTGCTCCTCCGGCATGGTTGGGGGCTCCCTGTGTGGAGGCGACTCTGTGGCTGCAGGAGCTGGCTGACAGCGGGGAAAATGCCCTCAGTTGAGGTCAGGGAGCTTGGGTAGTGTTTCCAGATTCCTGACAGCTGTTAAGCTTTAGAATTCAAAAACAAGGAGTTGAAATTCCTGAGAACTCTTAGGAACTCCCCAAATCATAAAGTGTTATGTATTCTTAACACTTTATTTGTAAGTTTTCATGTAATTGTGAGTAACTACAGTAATAGTAAATCGATTTTCTGTGATATGGTAATGCTGAAAATTTCAGGGGTTGTCTTTATTTTTTTTAATTATTTTTTAATTTTAATTTTATTTTTGAAAGAACACAAGCGGGGATGGGCGGGGGCGCAGAGAGAGAGGGGGACAGAGGATCTGAGGTGGGTTCTGAGCTGTCACCACAGAGCCCGACACAAGGCTTGAAATCATGAACTGTGAGATCATGACCTGAGCTAAAGTCGGATGCTTAACCCACTGAGCCACCCAGGTGCCCCGGGGTTGTCTTTTAAAGAATGACATGAGAATAAATGCAGTGAGCATTAGATCACTGTCATGAAACAACGTGAGAAAGGTGTATGTTTTAATACCACGTGGAAAGGTTCTCTACTCGATGTAGACATTTGACAATAGAAAGCATTAAATAAATACCAAATAAAAAAGATTACTAAAGTTGGAAGGTTCTACTATAAGTACTTAAAACTTATTCTGAAGACAAAATTGTAAAATACAGAAGGCATTCATTGCCCTGTCAGTCTTGATCTTTGTTTCGTAACAAATACTCCAGATGTGGGGAATCCCATTCATCTCCCGTTGGCGTTGCACACACAGAGCATCTCCAAGTTGTATAGCAGGGATATCTTGCTTTCCTAAAAGCTTATTCCCTTTCTTAAAAACAAAAACAAAAACAAAAACAAAAACAAAAACTTTATTTTGTAATAATTACAGATTCCGAGGAAGTTGCAGATAGTAGAAAGGACCGTGTACCATTCCCCCAGGTTATGTAACTGTCGCACCCAGTCAGGATAAGGAGATAGACATTTGTGGGGTCTGTGGGCCTTCAGGTGTCACTGGCTGTGACATGTGTATGCATGGGTGCATGTGCTCTGTGCCACTGTGGCTCCCATGTGTTCCTGCTGCCACCTCCAGGTACAGACCCCTCCCGCCCCCTGCTGCCCCTCCAGGTACAGACACCCCCACACCCCTCCAGATAGACTCTCACCAACACCATCCCCTGCCCTTCCAGGTACAGACCCCCGCCCCTTGCCCCTCCACAGCTCTGCTCTGGCAGCTTCTGTTTCATCATTCTGAGAGTATCATAAAAATGGAGTCCTACGCAGATGACCTCTGGATACTGGCTCTCTAGGCTCAGATGGTGCCACCTGTCCGTAGTTTGCTCCCTTTCACTGTGGAGACATAGCCTGAATGTACTTGGTTGCTTCACCTGTTGAAGGATATTTGGGTTTCTTCTGGTTTGGGGGTTTTGTGAATAAAGCTCTGTGACCTTTTGTGTCAAGGATTTTGTATACTTGTGAGTGTCCATTTCTCTGGAAAGACGTCTCGGCATGTGGTGAGTGTGATAGATGTGTGCGCAGTCCTGAAGAGCTGCTGACCCTTCTAGAAGGCGGCTCTTCCTCGTCCTTGCCAGCCCTGGGAGCTGCCGTTGGTTTTTATGTCTGCTGCTCTGATGGGTGGGTAGTGAGAGCACATCACGGTTTCCATTTGGGTTCTCTAGTGGTTCACGACCCTCAGTGTCTCTTCCTATGCTTCCTTACCATGTGTGGGTCCTCTCTGCTCAAGTATCTGTTCATAACTTCTTATCTTTTGCTCCTTTTTGAGTGAGTTGTTTATTTTCTTACTGTTGAGTTTTGAGAATTCTTTTGAATGTTTGTTTATTTTTGAGAGAGAGAAAGAGCACAAGCAGGGGAGGGGCAGAGAGAGAGGGAGACACAGAATCTGAAGCAGGCTCCAGGCTCTGAGCTGTCAGCACAGAGCCCAACATGGGGCTTGAACTGAGGCACCGTGAGATCATGACCTGAGCCTTAAGCAGGACGCTTAACCAACTGAGCCACCCAGGTGCCCTAAGTTTTGAGAATTCTTTATGTACTCCAGATACGGGTCCTTTGCCGGGTCTGCGGTTTGCAGACGCGCTGCTCCCTCCTCTGCTGCTTCCCGGCTTTCACAGGCAGAACTGTCAATTTTGATGAAGTCCAGTTTATCAGTGTTTTTCTCTTATGGACTATGTTTTCAGTATCATTTCTAAAAATTCTGCACCTAGCCCTAGGGCCTAGATTTTCTCCTGTGTCTTTTCAAAAGACTTGAAGTTGGGGCACCTAGGTGGCTCAGTCAGTTAAGCATCGACTTGATCTCAGCTCGGGTCACGATCTCATGATATCATGGTCTGTGGGTTCGAGCCCCGCGTCTGGCTCTGTGCTGACAGCATGGAGCCTGCTTGGGATTCTGTCTCTCTGCTTCTATCCCCCTCGTGCTCTCTGTCTCTCTCTCTCTCAAAAATAAATAAATAAACTTAAAAAAAACCAAAAGGCTTACAAAAGTTTTACGTTTAAATTTATGATCTGTTTTGGAGCTAATTTTTGTAAAAGGTGTGAAGTTTAGGTAGAGGTTTAATTTTTTGCTTATGGATATCCAGTTGCCCCACCATCATTTGTTGAAAAACTCCATTCTTCCATTGAGTGGTCTTGGCACCCTCCTGAAAATCATTTTATCCATGTGAGGGTTCGTTTCTGGGCCATTCTGTCTTCATGCCAGCACCGCGCTGTGTTGATTACGGTAGCTCTGTAGTCGGTTTTGAAGTCAGGAAGTGTGCTTTGTTCCTTTTTTATTTTTCCTTTGACAGAAAGAGAGGGCGTAAGTGAGTGAGGGGCAGAGAGAGAGAGAGAGAGTGCAAGTGAGTGAGGGGCAGAGAGAGAGAGAGAGAGAGGTGGGGCTTGAACTCACTCGATGTGGGGCTCAAACTCAGGAACCGTGAAATCATGATCTGAGCGGAAGTCAGATGCTTAACACACCTGAGCCACGCAGGTGGCCTCCAGCTGTGTTCTTTTGCAGGGTTGTTTTCGCTGTTCAGGGTCCCTTGAGATCCGCAGGAGTTTCAGGACGTGCTTTTCTATTTCTGTGAGAAACTCGTTGGGATTCTGACAGGGATTGCGCTGGATCTGTGGTTCACTCTGGGCGGTACTGGCGTTGTGACAATATTCACTCGTCCAACCCATGAACGCAGGACATGTTCCCATGTTCTTAAGTCAATTCTTTAATCTCTTTCAGCAATGTTTTGTGGTTTTCAGTGTACAAGTTTAAGTTTATTCCTAATATTTTACTTAACAAATTTTTTTTTAACATTTATTTAATTTTGAGAGACAGAATACAAATGGGGGACAGGGCAGAGAGAGGGGGACACACAGAATCCAAGGCAGGCTCCAGGCTCTGAGCTGTCAGCATAGAGCCCAACGTGAGGCTCGAACTCATGAACTGTGAGATCATGACCTGAGCCGAAGTTGGACGCTTAACCAACTGAGCCACCCAGGTGCCCAGTGTTTTACTCTTTTTGATCCTGTTGTAAATGGAATTGTTTTCTTAACCTCTTCCTTAACCTCTGTCACTGTATAGGAAGAGAACTGACTTTTGTGTGTTATTTTTGTGTCCTGCTGCTTCTCTTATTAGTTGTAACGGTTTTGGGTGGACTTTTTAGGATGTTCTACATATAAGATCATGTTGTTTCTGAGCTAAGATAATGTTACCTGTTCTTTTCCAATTTTGATGTCTTATATATTTTTTTCTCACCTAACTGCTCTGGCTGGGACTTCCAGCACAACGTTGAATAGAAGTGGTGAGAGCGGTCGCCCTTTCTTGTTCCTGGTCTTAGGGGAAAGCTTTCTCATGCCACTGGTGTGATGTCAGCTCAGGTTTATATGTATGGCCTTTAATATACTGAGGAAGTTTCTTTCCATTCATAGTTGTTTTTTTATTTTTTTAAGATTTTACTTTTGAGTCATCTCTACACCCAACGTGGGGCTTGAACGCACAACCTGGAGATCAAGAGTCGCACGTTCCACCAACCAAGCCAGCTGGGAGCCCCTGCTTCTTTTTATTTCTGTAAAATCAGTAATGTCCCCCTGCTGTCATTTCTGATTTTAGTGATTTGAGTCTTCTCTTTTTTTTCCTTTATTTATCTAGCTAAAGGTTTGTCAGTTTTGTTGATTCTCTCAAAAAAAGACTTCTGGTTTCATTGATTTTCTCTATTGTGTTTCTATTCTTTTCATTTATCTCTGTTCTAATCTCTTATTTCATTCCTCTGTCTGCTCTGGGTTTAGTTGGTACTCTCCCAAGGTATAATGTTAGGTCCTTGATCTGTGCATTTGCACATTTATAGTTTTGGGTCCCCTCTTCTTTCCTGGTGAGCTGCCCCTGGAGTTTGGAATGTTGTGTTTATGTTTTCACTGGTCCCAGCGTATTTTTTTAATCTCTTCTGCAGTTTCTTCTTAGACCTGTGGGTAGTTCAGGGCTGTTTTCTAATCTCCACATATTTGTGAATCTTCTGGTTCTCCTGTTACTAATTTCTAGTTTCATGCCATTGTGACTAGAAAAGATACTTGTAGGATTCAGTCTTAAAGTTTATTAAGACTTGTTTTGTGGCCTCACATACAGTGTGTCCTAGAGAATGTTGTGAAATTTTTTGTTGTTATTGTTGTTTAAGTAAGCTCCATGCTCGTCGTGGGGATCGAACTCACAACCTTGAGGTCAAGAGTCGCACACTCCACCGACTGAGCCAGCCAGGCGCCCGTGGATAAAGTCCTGGAGAATGTTCTGGGAAGGTGTGTGGCCTGTTCTTCTGGGTGGTTAGTCTTGCCTCTGTGCCCTTTGGTGAGTGTGCAGTCTCGTTATGGCTTTAATTTGTATTTCCCACTGACTGAGAAGTTTGTTTATTGGCCGTGGAGACACCCTCTTCTGTAAGTGCCTGTCAAGTCACCCAGTATCTTTATTGGGTTGCCATCTTTTCCTTGTTGATGGGTATTTTTTTGTGTAATCTCAGTACAGTTCCTTTTTTGGATGCTAATATTGCAGGTATCTTTTCCCGTCTGTGGCCTGCTTTTTTATTCGTTTAATGATGTCTTTTGACAAACAGAAGTTCTTAATTCTAATGCAGACCAATTTACCACATTTTTTCTTAAAAAAATTTTTTTTCAATGTTTATTTATTTGTGAGAGAGAGAGACAGAGACAGAGTGTGAGCAGGGGAGGGGCAGAGAGAGAGGGAGACAGAGAATCCGAAGCAGGCTCCAGGCTCCCAGCTGTCAGCCCAGAGCCCTAAGCAGGTTTGAACCCATGAGCCGTGAGATCATGACCTGAGCCAAAGTTGAACATTTAACCGACTGAGCCACCCAGGCGCCCCCAAATTTTCTTTTTTTAAAAAAAAATTTTATTTAATTTATTTTTGTAATTTACATCCAAGTTAGTTAAATAGTGCAACAGTGATTTCAGGAGTAGATTCCTTAATGCCCCTTACCCATTGAGCCCATCCCCCCCTCCCACAACCCCTCTAGTAACCCTCTGTTTGTTCTCTCTATTTAAGAGTCTCTTATGTTTTGTCCCCCTCCCTGTTTATTATTTTTGCTTCCCTTCCCTTATCTTCATCTGTTTTGTATCTTAAAGTCCTCATACGAGTGAAGTCATATGATATTTGTCTTTCTCTAACTGACTAATTTTGCTTAGCATAATACTTTCTAGTTCCATCCACGTAGCTGCAAATGGCAAGCTTTCGTTCTTTTTGATTGCTGAGTAATACTCCATCATGTATATATACCACATCTTTATCCATTCATCTGTCAGTGGACATTTGGGCTCTTTCCATACTTTGGCTATTGTCGATGGCGCTGCTATAAACATGGGGGTGCACGTGCCCCTTCGAAACAGCACACCTGTATCCCTTGGATAAATACCTAGTAGGGCAATTGCTGGGTCATAGGGTAGTTCTATTTTTAGTTTTTTGAGGAACCTCCAGACTGTTTTCCAGAGTGGCTGCACCAGCTTGCGTTGCCACCAACAGTGCGAAAGAGATCCTCTTTCTCCGCATCCTCGCCAACATCTGTTGTTGCCTGAGTTGTTAATGTGAGCCATTCTGACAGGTGTGAGGTGGTATCTCCTTGTGGTTTTGATGTGTATTTCCCTGATGATGAGTGATGTCGAGCATTTTTTCATGTGTCGGTTGACCATCTGGATGTCTTCTTTGGAGAAGTAACTATTCATGTCTTTTGCCCATTTCTTCACTGGATTATTTGTTTTTTGGGTGTTGAGTTTGATAAGTTCTTTACAGATTTTGGATACTAACCCTTTATCTGATATGTCATTTACAAATATCTTCTCGCATTCCGTCAGTTGCCTTTTAGTTTTGCTGATTGTTTCCTTCGCCCAAATTTTTTTCTTATATTGTTACTGTTTTTTTGTGTTTTACCGAAGGAATTTCATCCTGCCCCCAAATCATGAAGATGTTCTTCTAAACACTTCATGCTTTTACCTTTCCTTTTCAGTTCACAATCCATTTAGGGTTGCTTTGGGTTATAATACAAGATAGAAGTCAAGATTCACTTTGTCTTCAGCGACCCAGAACCCTCCTTTAGAGAGACTTGAACTTGGCCCGCTGCTGTGCTGACACCTTTGCCAAAAGTCAGGTGCCCAGGCTTGTGTAGGCTGCCTTCTCTTCTGGAGGAAGATTCTAGGCTGATGGCCATTTTCTTCTAGCACTTGGAGGTTTTCATCTCCTCAGCTTCCAGTGTTTGGGAAGAAGGCTGTCCAGCAGCCAGGCCAGCGGTGACTGTCCAGGCCAGAGGGGGAGCAGCAGTCTGGCTGGATACCCACTTCAGCTGTGCCCCACAGAGCCACAGACCCAAGTGCAGATGAACCACCCTGTTTCCCCTCCCTTCCTGGACCTGCCCACTGCCTGGCCATAAGCAGACCCCTCCCAGGGACAGGGTCGGTCACCACACTCCCGACTGGCCGTAGCCGTAGCCTGTGCTGTGGGAGACCAGGGTCTCCTCAGAGCCCCCTGAGTCCAGGCAGGGGTGTCTACAAGGAGACATGCACTAGTGGGCAGGCAGAGCCCAGCCTGGGGTCCCCGGAGGGCCTCAGGGCTGGGCTCTTCGGTGTTCCTGCAGCCAGACAGAGCCTGCGCGTCACATCACGTCCTGCCTGTCCAGGAGGCGGTCGAGACGTGTCGCTGCAGTGCGCACAGCAGGGCCCACCCTTGCAGGCGCATGATGCAGCCCAGCCCCAAGAGGTCTCCCCTCCTCCATCGGGCCCGTGCCGGTGACCAACTAGAGCTGGTAGCAGGAGTGCAGGCCCCCAACCTGACCCGCTCCCTCACCCCAAGCCCCTGAGAGGAGGAGCTTCCCTACACCAGCAAGTTTCTGTCACTTAAGCCCGAGCTGTCCATGCGTGCCCATGGCTCATACCAGATAGCCATATCTCAGTAGGGACACCATCATCGTAGGACACACCCCCTATTTTGGGTGCCTCTAGAAGAGCAGATGCTGCCAGTTAAAATACGATGCGGTGATTTCTTAGCTCTCACCTTTTAACTGTCTGCTCTTGGAGAGCTCTGTACAAGCACAGGAATGAGAAGAAAGCCCTCAGGACTCCTGGGTCTTCTCCATCCCTGGGTTGTGGGTGCTCATCTGCGGCCCCCAGTGCATGTGAGCCCCTGGTGACCTTTCTGCGGACCCTGATGCTGGGCCTCCTGGTTGGGCGGGCCCTGACACCTGTGTCCATGTAGACATCGTAGATGAAAGATGCATGCTGATTTCAGAGACAACAAAATGTGAAAAGAAGCATCTCCACATGCGTGACTACACCACCACACCATATTGGAACCCAGCCAACCTCACTCGTGTGGATTTGGGGAATTATATTATCTTGCATTTTACAAACTGTGCTTCCCCTGCCCCCAACACACATACACACACACACACACACAGCATCAGTGTTGCAGAGATATGTCAGTGTTGCAGAGTGAGGTTCAGAGAGCCCCCTGCTGCCACCCGCTGAGCTCTTGAGCTGGCACAGCCCTCCGAGCTCCTCTGCTCAGCACCTACTCCTACACCAGGTGATCTCAGCTGTCCAGAGAGTCTCCTCTGTGCACAGAGGGAAGTGTCGCCCAGATACAGGCACTTCCTCTTTGAAACAAGAAAGGCTTCTCATTGTTCTCAAGAAGACCAGACCTCTAGGGAGGGAGTGGGCGCTCTCATCTGTGGGGAGGTGGGCTGCCAGGACAGCTTTCTGTAATTTATGTGTGTGTTTTCAGGCCCTGTCCTACTGCTGACCAGTGACAACATCAAACAGCGCCTTGGCTCTGCTGCTCTGGACAGGTATACCAGCCTCCGTGTGGAAAACAGTCTGGCCGACCCTAGCTTCTTGCTCGCAGCAGGTCCAAACACAGCCTGGCATCTGCATCCCCCACGTCCCCTGGTGTTTGTGTCCCTCGCGTCTGCAACCCCTGCAACTGTACACCCCCATGTCCACACGTGCCCTGGCCTCTGCACCGCACCATGACCGTGCCTTCCAGTATCCACGAGTACCGGCTGTCCAGCTGGCTGGGGCAGCAGGAGGACATCCACCGCATCGTGCTCTACCAGGCGGACAGCACGCTCACACCGTGGACCCAGCGCTGCATCCGGCAAGCCGACTGCATCCTCATCGTGGGCCTGGGAGAGCAGGAGCCCACTGTGGGCGAGGTAACCGGTTGGAGCTGCCGGGGGGCGGGGCCTCTGTGGGCGGGGCTGTCGGAGGGCAGGGTGGCAAGGACAGGGGTGGTGGAGGCAGGGCTGCAGGCGGGCCAGGTTCTGGTCAGGGGCCACTCTCCTCACAGCCCTGTTTCTCTGTCTTTTCCTTTGAATGAAATATTTCAAGAACCCAGGAAAAGACATAATAAAAGCCGACACCCATATAGCTCCTCTTCATGGTTTGAAACGTTTTGCTGTATTCACCTGTGGTGGTGGTTTTAGCACAAAGCAGGGCAGGCGCCCTGAAGTGGCCCGCAGGTGGCCTCTTGTGAAGTTGAGTGTCCTGAGTTTTACTATGAGGTGTACAGCACAGCTTCACAGATCTACATCTGATATAAATAGTGCCCTATTTTATATCACTGTGAAATGTCCCTTTTCCCTCAACACTTAGGTGTTTAAGATTTATCCATATTGTTTCACTGGGTTCTGTGGCTGTTTAGTTTCCTATTTGTGAGTACCCCACCATCTGTCTGTTCTCAGCTGTGAAGTTACGTCGTCAGCCCACTTTGTTTCCAGCTTCAAGGGTATGAAGTGTAGGCTTGCCTTCCCTTAGCACACATTCCACATCTCCTTCCTCTCTGATCCCAGGGCAGCTAAAAATTACCCATCTCTGAAGCGGGCTCCTCTTCTGCAGGGAGAGATGCAGGGAGTGTTTGCGGACACATCATTTGAGAAGGTCACAGTGTGTGCATATGCGGAGGAGGTGTTAGGAAAACGGACGGGGGGAGGCCTCTCCCTTCCTGTACACCCCAGAGCTCCCTGTGGCCACCCTTACCTAGCTCAGCGTGCATCAGGCATATGGCCGGGCAGACCCCTGGGTCACAGCTTCGAGAGCCGAAGGGCAGCTCACACCACGGCTGAGCCGGCTCACAGAACCAGGGTGCCACCTGCCAAGGCCCTGCCCTCAGCCCTCCTGCCCGTGTGCGGCAGCGTCCGACAGAGGAGCGGGGCCTCTGTCCTGCCGAGGCCTCAGGCTCTGCCCTCCTGCAGCTGGAGCGGATGCTGGAGAGCACGGCCGTGCGAGCCCAGAAGCAGCTGGTCCTGCTGCACCGGGAGGAAGGGCCCGCACCCTCCCGCACCGTGGAGTGGCTGAACATGCGCAGCTGGTGCTCCGGCCACCTGCACCTGTGCTGCCCGCGCCGCGTCTTCTCCCGGAGAAGCCTGCCCAAGCTGGTGAGGCCCGGGCGCTGGGCTGGACTGACGGGAACTCCTGGCCTACAGAACACAGCCTTCCTGACTTGTGATTGCCAAGCTCATTTCCTTCTCGCTCCCTCTCTGGGTCTCTGTAGTCTGAGGTCGCTGGGGTGCTGATAAGGGGAGCTTGCTTCTCTGTAAGCTTACGTTTGCTTGAGTTGATCTTTGGGAGCAGCACCTGGGAGGTTGTTGATGCAGCCCCCGTCCATGAGCAGGTGTCCGTCTTTCGGGTCGCAGAGGGGAGGCACGTAGCCTGACAGAGACATGCTGGCACGCACGTACCTCCACGGGGAGCCTGGGGGAGAGGTCACCAGAGCCTGCCAAGGGGGAGGAGGGAGCCTCCTCAGCCCTGGGGGCTTTGCGGGGCTGCGGCCCCACAGGCTGCCCACACTCCACAGCCTATCTGGCCCCGCGACTCAGTGAACAGTGTCCTGACAGTGGCGGCTGTGCCTGGGAGCCTGTGGCCTGGAGCACCCTCCACCCTGGTGGCTGGCAGGGTCTTAGCTGGGGTTTGGGCTTGGTATCCCTCTTGGTACAGCTCTCCTGGGGCTCTGTGGTCTCCTGCTGGACGTGTGGGTATGTAGTCCATCTGCCCACCCTGTCCCCTCACCCATGTGCCCTGTGAGGTCCTCTTCCCAGGCATGCCTAGGCACCAAGGTGCTGCCAGCATCAGTATCAGACAGACCCTGCTGTGTCCTGGAGAGGGCTTTGGGTCAGGAGTCGAGGAGGCCACCCCGGTCAGGTCACAGTGTGTACAACTTGGCCTAGCCCTCCCTGTCTGCCGACCCCTCTCCCAGGTGGAGATGTACGAGCGAGTCTTCCAGAGGCCCCCAGATCGGCACTCGGACTTCTCCCGCCTGGCTCGGGTGCTGACTGGCAACGCCATCGCCCTGGTGCTTGGGGGTGGAGGAGCAAGGTGAGTCCCCACCCCATCCCACCCACAGCTGCGTGTGTGTGTGTGTGTGTGTGTGTGTGTGTGTGTGTGTGTGTGTGCACGTGCGCACGCGCACTCTAATGCTGACCAAGAGGCCTCTGAGCTGGTCCCAGGAGCAGTCCCCATAGATAGGCCCAGTGCATGACCAAGCATGTTTCCGCCCCTGGGTGCACATTGCCAAGCAGTGCTTCCCATAGGCACCCCCAGGTTTTAACGTTTGCCAGTGCAGTAGATTTGTTCTGATTGTCTTTGCTAGAAGTGTCTGCTTGTCTGTTAGCCATTCACGCTTCCTCTGAGAACTCTGTTCTTGTCCTTTGCCAGTCTTCCCATTGGGCTGCAGGTGAGTTTCTTTCCATTTTAATACATACTTTATAGACCAGTGTCCTGGTGTGCTTGCAAACGTAGCACAGCGTTCTTCAGTTCTGCGGGCTGATCAGTTCCTTACAGGACTTTTAACCCAAATAACTGCTACCCTGTGTTTGTCATTGTGGCACACGCCTCCTTCCTCCTGAATTTAAAGAGGCATATACACCTGGAACAGACGTGGAGCCCCGGAACACAGTGAGGAGGTGCGAGCAGTGCCTCCCACAACACCTGTGCTGGGGGTGCCCTGTGGGGTGGAGTCCCTCACGCTTCCCCCCCTGCTCTGGCCGAATGAGGTGCGCAGGGCCTCCTGAGCACTATACATACACCCCACCCCCCAGCCCTGCTGGTGCTGCTGGCCTCTCTCCCATGGGCCCTGCAGAAGGTGCCTGGCTCAGCATCTCCTGGTTCCAAGGACATCCCTTTCAGAGTGAGCTGGAGGAGGGGCGGGGGGGGGGGGGGGCTCGGAAACATTAAAACCTCTTAGGAGTATCCCCCCTTAGGGGGGACTCTCCAAGGTTTTGTCTCCTGCCTGTGGAGCCAGACCTGTGCTCACACCTGGCGAATTAAAGTCAGAGATGCCGTCCAGCCTCAAGGTCAAGGGAGACCCAGACTCTCTTCTCTAGAAAAGATCGGGATAATGCAGAGGAGCAGTCCAACCCCACTGTGTGCACTTTCCACCTGGAAACCTCTGAGGCCTGGCGTCTGGCCTGAGGCCCTTCCTGACAGGAGGGTGTGTAGACACACAGACCCCACCCCTGCTCACCCCAGCATGGGGAGTCGCCGCCTCGCTCCAGGGTGTCCTGCTCACCCCCAGACTTGGCCTGCCCCGAGTGACGCGGCACAATCCGAGCACCCTCTGGTGCCATGCTTTTGCTTGAAAGCTGAGCCAGTCAGCCTGGAGAACGAGGTGATTTACCTAACATTGCCTGATGGAGGGCAAGACCCAGGCTACTTCCTGTGGGACTAGGACAGTGAGGTGGCCCAGAGCTGACCCAGACTTGGACCTGGTTTGTAGGCCAGGATGATGTGATCAATGGCATTTAAAAAAATTTTTTTCTCATAAGTTTATTTAGTTTGAGAGAGAGCGAGCGCACGTCTGTGCATGGGAGCAGGGAAGGGTCAGAGAGAGAATCCCAAGCAGGCTCTGCACCATCGTTGCAGAGCCTGACATGGGGCTCAGTCCCGTGAACTGCCAGATCATGACCTGAGCTGAAAAACCAAGAGCCAGAAGCTTGACCGACTGAGCCACCCAGGCGCCACGATCAACAGCATTTTCAATGAAAATTTAGTTTTAGTCAAAATAATACTTAGTTTATAGCCACGTGGCCATTGCCTTGAGGCCATCGTCTGCTGTCTCGCCCGGCACCAAACCCAGAGACATCCCAGAGAAGATCACTGGGAGCATAAAAATAATACTTAGTTTATAGCCACGTGGCCATTGCCTTGAGGCCGTCGTCTGCTGTCTCGCCCGGCACCAAACCCAGAGACATCCCAGAGAAGATCACTGGGAGCATAGTCATCTCTCTGCTCATCTGCATTTCTCAACAGCATAGCCATTCTGTTCTTTCAGTTTTAGATTATTGAGTTCCTAACCCATCCCCAGTTTATCTGTCCTTCATTCATCTGTCTGTCGTCGGCCATCCATCTGTCCACCTGTACATCTATCCATCACCCGTCTTCTGTCTGTCTCCCTCCTCACCACTCAGTTCCCAGTGTGGTTCCCATGCCGGTCAAGCTAGTTGTCACCATTTCTATTACTATGACGTGGTGCTTATTCAGGGCTCAGTCACACCACATTGCATAGTACGGCTGTATTTCCTTCCTTGGAGTTAATAATTGTTGCAATTGCCATTTTCTGTTTCCTGGGGGTCATTAGTTGGTGCCCAGACACTGCTCTGGAGCATCAGCCTCCTGTCAGCTTGCTCGCCATCTCTGGTGGCCTCTGCTTCACCGTGTGTGGGAGCCACCCCCTCCAGGTCTCCCGGCGCCTCTGGGCTCTGCCCGTGATGTTGTCTTGGAGTTTCCCTTAACTGTTATCCTGGGAACTTCTTGGTCTCTCTTCTGCATTCAACTCCATTTCCTGGATTCCATTCCTTCCTCTTTCTTGACATACTCCTGATTTGGGTAGCGTTCATACTCTAGACACTTCCTTAAGAGAAGACATCTGGGAAGTAAAAGTTTTAAGATTCTGTGTAGCAGAAAATGTCCCTGATGACAGTCTGGGTGTGGAATCCAACATGGAAGTAATTTTCCCTGAGAATTTCTAAGGGGGTGCTGCCATTGTCTTTCTAGCTTCCAGTGTCGCTGTTGAGATGCCCAATCCCACTTTATTTGTGAGGTCTGTTTCCCCTCTGGAAGCCGTGGGGGGAGTCTTTTCATTTCGGTCCTCGAAGGGACTTGGTGTGCCTTGGTGGCAGTGTGTTCATCCACTGGGCTGGGTGGGCCCCAGCAGGCCCTTCCGAATTTGGAAATCGTGAACTTCAGCTCTGGGGCGTGTTTTATGTTCTCCCACTCCGTCCTCTCTTCCAGGAGCTCCTGACGATCAGAAGCCAGGTCTTCCCTCTCCCTCATTTTCCATCCCTGCCTTTTTGTTCTACTTTCTAGATGGTTTTTCTCAGATGGATCTTCTAATTGCTCTATTCTGCTAAAGTATTTCTAATGTCTGAGTGCTTTCTTCATAGTTTTCTCTCCTTCTTCCGCTAGTGGAATACCGAATTTCTCTGAGAATATTCATGCAGGTGTTTCCTGGCTTCCTTAGCTTTTCTGTTTGTACTGGCTTGTGTCGCACACTGGGCCCAGTGTGTGAGGTTGTCTGTGTGCTCCAGGCCACATCGGCAGCACTGCTAAGTGTATTCCATTGTCTGCCACGCTTTGCTTACCCCGCTCCTCCTGTTGATGGGCACTCGGGTTAATTTTTGGCTTGGGAAACAGCTATAACTGTTCTTGTACAAATCTTTTTGTGCATGTATGTTCTTTTCTCTTGGGCAAATACCTAGGAGTGGAGCTACCTGGTCATGGGGGACGTTGTGCCGTTTTACACCCCCCACCAACGCTGTTTGAAGTTCAGGCTCCCACATTTTTGCCAACCCTTGGTATTAACCTCATTTTGAATTGTTCTAAAGGGCGTGTGGGGGCATCTGGTGATCTCCCTGGGGCCTAATGAGGTCACGTGCTCGCTGGCCCTTTGTGTATCTCATTTTATAAAGTAGTGTTTACATTCTTATCCATGTTTAACTGGTGGTTTGTCTTTTGTTATTGATTCAGGGGAATTATTTATATAATCTGAATACAAGTCTTTTGTCAGATAATATTTCGTAGTAATTCTGTCTCTCAATCTTTGACTTTTTGTTTTCTCAATGGTATTTTTTATGAATAGTTTTTAATTTTTGTGAGGCGTGATTTTCCATTTTTTATGGTTACTGCTTCCGGTCTGCTGGGCTTCTGAGAGTTCTTGTCTATCCTAAGGTCACAAAGGCATTTTGCCTTCTTCTAGAAGCTCTGTGACTCCAGCTTGTGCATTCAGGTCTGTGAACCACCTGACACGTCTTGTGCCGGTCAAGGCTCTGTTCTCCTCATGTGGTCATCCAGCTGAGCCAGCACCTTTGGTTGTAGACTGTCCCTCCCCCGTGGCTGCTGTGTCCCCCACCAGAGCCCGTGGGCTCTGTCGTGTCTGTCCTTCCCGACACCACTGCCACAGCTTTATGGTAAATCTTGACATCAGACGCTGCAAATTCCTGAGTTCTGTTTTTTTCAAAATTGTTTTTGGCCCTTCTAGGTCCTTTGCTTTTCCATATAAATTTTTAGAATCAGCTAAGTATTTTATGGGATTTTTTTCCTGTTGTAAATGTTTTCTTTTAAATTTCACTTTCAAGGTGTTTGTTGCCAGTATATAGAAATACAACTGATATTTGTAAATTGATGCTCTGTATCTTATAGCCGTGCTAAATTCACTTGTTCTAATGACTTTTTTATTTTTATTTTTGCATTTCCTATATACACAGTTATATCTTCTGAGAATAGAGCCAGTTTTTGTCTTTCTTTCCAAAATACGTATATGTCTTTTGTTTCTTCTTCTTGCCTTGTTGCACCGGTTAGACTTTCCAGTACAGTGCCGAGTGGAAGTGGGGCACACGTCTTGTCCTGTCGCCCGTGGGAGGGGGAGCATTCATTGCCGTCATCGAGTGTCACCTCGGCCGTGGTGTCTATGGTGCCCTGTGTCAGATGGAGGAAGCGCCCTTCTTTTCTTAGTTTGCTGAGTGCGTATCGTGGATGGTTGTTATTGTGTTTCTGTCGAGACGATCGTGTAATTTTTCTCCTTTATTCTGTTAATGTGGTGAATTGCATTGATCCTTAAATAAAGACTGATGTCTTCTGAGGGTAGACCTCTTGGCCCATGACGTGTTGCCCACTGCTGGACTCCCTTTGAATCTGTGTGAGGTTGGGCTGCACGTGGGTGTGCTTGCTGGCTTCAGAGTGGAGTTGGGAAGTGCCTCTTCCTCTCCTATTCTCTGGGAAGTTTTATGTGAAATTTGTGTTACTCTTCCTTATACGTTCAGTAGCACTCACTAGTAAAACCATCTGGACATACAGTCTTCTTTGTGAAGATTTAAAAAGGAAAGGTTCGGTCATATTGATGGGTGTAGTACAATTCAGATTCTCTTGTCAGTTTGGCACACTATGTCGTTCTAGGAATATGTCCATTTTATCTGAATTTTCCTACTTAGGCACGAGGTTCACACCTACTTCTCACTTTTGTAACTGAAGCATCTCTGCAGATGCGCCCTTTCTCACTCCTGACACCCCCTCCCTGCCTTTCCTTTTCTCGCAGGAGGGGCCGGGAGTTGGTCCTTTCCGAGCACCATTTGTTAGCTTTGTTGGTCCGCTCTACTGAGTCTTTTGTTTTTCTGCCTCATCAATTTCTGCTCTTACCTTTATTATTTCCGTAATTTGACTTGTTTGATTTAAACTGTTCTTTTTTTCCTAAGTTAGGGGTTGTAGATGTTGTGTTGTGACCTCAGGACGGAGAGACCAGCCCTCCTGGGCTGCACCAGAGCACCCTCTGTCCAGACGTTTCCGCCCATCCCCTTCTCTTTCTGGACTCCTGCCGGATCCCACACATGCTCTAGGCTCCCGTACGTCTGTTCTAAGGAGCGGTCTCCATGTCCGTTCTGGGGTGTCCTGGGACTCAGTGAGGATTTTCTTGTGCCCTCTCCATGCTTCATGGGTCTCCAGTGAGCCTGGTCTGCTGCTTAACCTGCTGAGTGAGGTCTTTATCTCAGACACTGTATTTTCCACTTGTAAGGTGGTGGTTGGCTCTATCCTATAGTTTCCAGTTCTGTGCCAAATTATCAATCTTGTCTTCAATTTCTTGAAAATTTTTTAGCCTGATACCTGAATATTTAATTTTTTTGTGGTGATATTAAATTTTGTTTTAATTGTGTTAAAATAAGCATGCGGGGCGCCTGCATGGCTCAGTCGGCTAAGCGTCCGACTTCAGCTCAGGTCACGATCTCGCGGTCCGTGGGTTCAAGCCCCACGTCGGGCTCTGTGCTGACAGCTCAGAGCCTGGAGCCTGCTTCAGAGTCTGTGTCTCCCTCTCTGACCCTCCCCTGCTTGTTCTCTCTCTCTCTTTCTCAAAAATGAATACACATTAAAAAAAATTAAATATGCATGCCATAAAATTTCCCACTATAAATATTTTTGAATGTGAAATTTAGCTGCATGAAGTACATTCACGATATTGTGCAACCATCACTACTCAGCTCTGGACCGTTTCCATCTTCCCAAACTGAACCTCTGTCCCTGTTACACCGTAGCCTGCCCCCACACCCCCCAACCCCAGTCCCCAGCCTCCGCTCTCTGTATCTGTGATCTTGACCCCTCCAGGTCCCTCATGTGAGGAGAGACCTTGTCCTTCTGTGTCTGCCTTCATTCACTTAGCGCAGGGTCCTCAAGTTCATCCATGTGTTAGAATTTTCTTCCTTAAGGCCAAGCAACATCCCTTGTACGTGCATGCCACACTTTGCTTACTCCCTCACCCATCACACACGTAGGCTGCTTGCCGCTTTTGGCCCCTGGGACTCTAATCATGGTGGTTGTAGAGCCTGCGTTGTGTCTGCTTCACAACTGCTGAGGCTCTGAGAGACATCCCGGTAATGGCCGCAGCCCCTCTTTGGGGCCATGTCTTTGAGGCAGGCACTGAGGAGGAGGAGGTAGATGGGGATGACTGTCTCTGGGTCCTTTTGCCAGCACACGGCAGGTGCTGTTCCTGGCAACAGTGCTTACTTCTGCTCTGTGCTCCTGCTTGGCGTAGAGGCTGTGCCCAGGTTGGCATCATCCGGGCCCTGACGGAGTGTGGCATCCCTGTGGACATGGTTGGAGGGACGTCCATCGGGGCCTTCATGGGCGCCCTATACTCCGAGGAACGGAACTACAGCCAGATACGGATCCGGGCCAAGCAGTGGGCTGAGGTGAGGGGCCTCTGCCCTCCCTGGAGCTCAGCACCAGGTCCCTGTGGTGCTGTGGGGGGCGGGAGGGCATTGGGACCTTTGGCCCCTGATCACGCTCTGCAAGGCTCTGGCCTCAGATTGGGGTTTACAGGGTGGTGAGGGAATGGGGAGCACAAAAGAGATAAGGACATCAGTGTTGGGAGGTTTGGCTCTGGTTGGTGCCTGGTCTTCATTTATAAAGGTGACTGAGGACAGCATGGAGAGGTCAGCACCACCGGAAGGAAAGTGCCCACCCTACAGGACCACATGGGAGCACCCATGCCTGCGAGGCAGCGGAGAGGAGCAAGGGGAAGGCTGAGGCCAGAGCCTTTATGGGGTTTCTGTGGGAAAGGCAGGGGAGGGCAGGGTAAACAGCTTCGGATGGGCTTTTGGAATAATTCCAGTGGGCTTGCCGTGTAGGGGCCGTCCCCAGTTGTCTGGTGCCTGGGCCTGGGTTGGTTCAGGCGGAGGATTATTGACCTGGTGTGAGAGCGTGACATAGAAAGGGGGCCGGGGGGTGTGGGCTCTGGATCGCTCGGTTTGCAGGAGAGACGCTCCCAGCGGGCGAGGCTTCTGCTGTCTCTGAGGATTGGCTAGCCCTGCGAGGGGACAGCCTCTCCCCGGGTCTGTAAGACCCCACATGCCAGGGCATCAGGAAGATAGAAAATAAGAAAAAAGTGCTAATAGCTGGCCGGGTGATGGTGCAGGCCAACAAAGCCCGCACTGTAAGTGAGCCCGCTGCAGCAGCTCCCGTGGGCAGACTGGAGCCTGGTGGGGAGGCCAACTCACCCCTGTCCTGAAGGTACAGATGCCGTTTGCCCTTGTCACAGTTCCGCTTGCTTTCCTTGGGGCGGGACGGAGCCCTGGCTGAAACCATGAGTGGGGTCAAAAGTGTTAAGTTCTCCTTTTAAAAAAGAAAAGAAAATTGTTCACCTTCTATGGCAGAAGGTGTCAGAGAAGGCTATCTGCCCCATCCATGTGGGCCCAACTCTGTTCCAGAGACCCCTCTTTCCCTGAAATGAGCCACCCCAGATGCCCCTCAGTGGGCCACTCCAAGGAGAGGTCCAAGAGCAAACACAGCTCGTCACTAAGGATGGCCTCTGAGAACAGTGGGTGTAGGCACAGTGTGCTTCAGCCTCAGCTGAGGGTCTGCTCACAGGCCAGGAGGACACCTCCCTTCCCCACCTCTGCTGGCCCAGTGCAGGTGTGGGACTGGCCAGGGAGCTTTGGGCTTGATGCCCCCGTTGTCCTCAGTGAGCAATGGGCTGTGGGACTCTGCACGGCAGGGCAGAATGGATCCCATCCAGGACGGCCTCTGTCCTCCCTGTCTGCGTGGGCCCTTGGCCTCCTGCCGTGCCGAGGGGATGTGATTGTGGGGGCCGCCAGGCTTGACTCTGCAGGCTCTCTGGTGCTAGGCAGGGGCTTCTTCAGGAGTGAGGCCTTGCTAACCAGGGAGGACCCTGGGGTGTCCTGTGCTTCTGGGTCCCTTTCCTCTAGGAGCACACGTGTTCCCTCTGTTTGAACAGAGTCTCCACTCTGTTCATCTCAGTGTGAACACACTGGGGGGCAGCTCCCCCTCAGCTGGGGGCCCACCCCTTGTGTGGCCTCTGTTTTAGGCTTTTCCATCTGTTTCTGTCCACACAGAGGCAGGGAGGACCTTTCCTCTCTATCCCTGACTCTTAAGAAGGTAGATAACCTTGAACCCAGGCATTCTTGGGGCAAGGCCAGTGCTGCCTGGTCAGTCACGTGTCCTCCTCGCAGGTCTAAGAGGCCCACGTCCTCACTGAGGAAGGATGAGCTTCAGTCCCACAAGAGAGGGAGGGTGGGGGGCCTTCATAAGAGAGAGGACCCTCAACAGGGCCCTGTTTCCGGGACCCTGTTGTAGGGCCTGCCATGCTGGAATGTGAGGGTCAACCCTGAGCGTTCTGGGGCAGGGCGGCTCCCCCTCCTGGAGAAATCTTGACGGGTCAGGTGTTATTGCCTTTGGGGACCTCAGGGGGTAGTGGTCCCTGCCACTCACCTGCCAGTGTGGGTCCCGGATGGAGCTCCGTCCTCAGCTCGGCCTCCTGAGCAGGCGTCAGCAGGCACCCTCACAGGACCTCAAGGCCCTGCTGCTCAGGCCCTGGAATTCTCTCCTCCTGGGGGACTCCTCAGGACCCTTCCCAGACACCCTTGTTCTGTTTGCAGGAAGCACAGACGTGTGCTGTGTCCCTGCTCCCTTTTCTGGATTTGGGCTCCTGGCTGGGTCCTGTGGGATCACCTTGCCACCCACGCCAGCACGTGGGGGCGGGGTGTGAGCCCCTCATCCTCTGCAGGGGTCTCACGTGTGCCCCATCCACTCAGGACATGACGTCGATGGTGAAGACTGTGCTGGACCTGACCTACCCCATCACCTCCATGTTCTCGGGGGCCGGCTTTAATAGCAGCATCTGTAGCGTCTTCAAGGACCGGCAGATCGAGGTGCCCCCCAAAGCAGGGACCACCCTGGGGTGCCTCAGCTGGAGCCTACAGCCAGCCTGAGCCTGACTTGTGTCTGGGTGCTTGGCGTCCTCCTCATCCCCTCAAGCCCCTGGGCCTACAGGGTCAGGGAGCTGGCCGTCGGGGAGGATGTCCTAAGTCCTGCCCCCCACCTTGCAGGACCTGTGGATCCCCTACTTTACCATCACCACAGACATCACAGCCTCTGCTATGCGGGTCCACACGGACGGTGAGCACCTCCTCCTTGGGTGCCCCTTGATACGGGCTCAGGCGTGCACAGGGCACAGCCCCCCACTCAGGGCAGAGTGGTCAGGGGAGGGACATTGAAAGAGCACCTCCAGGGGGGGCGGGTTGCAGGTAGAGAGCGTGGCAGCTCCTTGAACTGGACGAAGCACCAAGATGACCTGGAGGAGGCAAAACACTCAGGGAGATCTGAACACAGAGGCGATCCTGCTGTGAGCATGAAGGAAATGGGGAGGGACCATAACCAAGAGCCTAAAAACACTGAGAAGTCCAAACTGGACACAGAAAGGTGGAGAAAACTTTGTGAACTGGGAGCAGAGAGGAGTGAGGTGAAGGGCCTGCTTGGGCCGTGGGGTGTAATGAAGGGCACATGCAGGGCATGTGTTTTTATGAGTTCGAGTCGGGAGGTAGTGGTAGACTGCTTGGGCCGGGGACCATGAGAAGGCTGATGCACGGGTGGCAGCTGAGGGCCCTTTTCCTGGGCAGAGCGGTTTGTGAGCTGATTGCATGTGTCTCTCTGGAGGTGAGTGGGACGACGTGGCTCACACAGTGGAACGTGGAAAGACTGCAGAGCCAGCCTGGCCTCCCTCGTGGAGGAGAAAGAACAGGAGGGGTGTCTGTCTTCAGGCCTGCGGCCATCCGCCAGAGCCAGACGTGCAGACTTCGGGACCCAAACGCTAGCAGGGCTCTGAGCTGAGGGTCCAGGGCAGGAACCCACCGTGGGCAGTGCGAGGCTCCCCTCCCACAGGCCCTGGTGACCTCTCCCCCAGCCCCCCGACTCTCCCTCCCCCAGGCTCCCTGTGGAGGTACGTGCGTGCCAGCATGTCTCTGTCAGGCTACTTGCCTCCCCTCTGCGACCCCAAAGACGGACACCTGCTGATGGACGGGGGCTACATCAACAACCTCCCAGGTGCTGCAGTGGGTGGGGAGGGGCTGCCCCCACCCCTGCCTCAGCCCCCTCCACTCCCGGGAAGGCCAGTGGCACGTTTTCCTCAGTGTTCCCTGGAGCAGGGGGTGGGGGGTCAGAGGTGCTCCCGGAGCCCGGAGAACAGGTCCAGGCACACACACACAGACGCACGCCCTCGTGCACACATGCTCGGGCACTGTGTGCTCCCAGCATATGGCCCTGTTTGTCGGCTCAGCAGCACTCAGAACAAGGGCCAAGTAGAGGAGCTGAGAGCAATTATGTCCCATCTGTGCCCACAGTCAGAACTAACAGCCAGAAAGTGCCAGGTCTGTTGTGGGTGAGGCCCCTCCCCTGGGCACACCTGTCACCTGTTGGACAGTTCTGTGCACTAGGCTGCCTCTCTACAGGCCCAAGGGGAGACCCTCTGGCTCCCAGTGCTGTGCAGGCTCTCTCCCCGTCCCTCCCAAGCCCTGTTCCCACCCGGGGCTCTATGTGCCTGTCCTGGGTGGTGACCAAGGCTGTCTTCTCCCCAGCGGATGTGGCCAGGTCTATGGGGGCAAAGGTGGTGATTGCCATTGATGTGGGCAGCCAGGATGAGACGGACCTCACCAACTATGGCGACGCGCTGTCTGGGTGGTGGCTGCTGTGGAAGCGCTGGAACCCCTTGGCCACAAAAGTCAAGGTGGGGGGCATAGCTCTGCACAGTGCCCAGGTCATCAGGTGCTCCTCTGTAGCTTCCCTTGAAGTCTCTCCATGCTCTCATACCACTGACCCCAAGATGGGCCGTGTGCTGCTGCCCAAATGCCTCCCGTGGGCGGGGGGAGGGTTGTAGTGCATTCCAGGCCCCGAGGCCAGCGGAGCTTGCTCACTGTCCTTGCCAAGGATCCTGCCTGGACCAGCTCTGGGGAAAGGGGACACGGGCCCAGAGGCTCCACATGCTGTCAGGATACATCTCCAGGACCCCTGGCTGGGCACCTGCCCTCCCAGGCCTAGCAGGGATGTGTCTCCCCTTGGGGAGGGGAGGGAGAGGGTCAGGGCACAAGACCCAGGCAGCTGTGCCCACATGGGGCCATGTGGGGACCGGAGAGCCTTGCTCAGGTGCTCTGATGGCAGCAGGTGTTGAACATGGCGGAGATCCAGACACGCCTGGCCTATGTGTGCTGCGTCCGGCAGCTGGAGATGGTGAAGAACAGCGAGTACTGTGAGTACCTGCGCCCCCCCATCGACAGCTACGGTACTCTGGACTTTGGCAAGTTCAACGAGATTTGCGTGAGTGCAGCTGGGGTGCGGAGGGTCGGCGGGGTCCAGTGTCTGCCTGCCCCCTCCCCAGCCTCCCTGCCCTCACTTCTGAGAGCTTAGAAGTGGGGGCTCCTGGTGTGTGTGTGCAGGAAGTGGGGTATCAGCACGGGCGGACAGTGTTTGACATCTGGGGTCGAAGTGGTGTGCTGGAAAAGATGCTACAGGACCGGCAGGGAACGAGCAAGATGAAGGCGTGTGATGTGAGTGCCAGAGCTCGCACCCTCCTTCCCTTCCTGCCTCAGTGGGCCCGAGAGGCGCAGAACTCCCTGCACTCTGCAGGACCGTGGCACACCCCCTCAGCGGCTCAGGGGCCAGAAGACAGGGCAGGGGTGTGACCCCGTGGGGGTGAACTCTTGGCCTCTGCCTCAGCATCCCCTCTTTTTGCCCCACTCTGGCTCTCTACTCTTCTGGTACTCACGGTTGAAGGGGATGGGGGCTTGCTTAGGCCCCTGCTCATCTTCTGTGCCCCTGCCCCAACTCCAGGGATTAACTTGGGCATCTTAGCAAGCTAGGGCCATAGAGGGTCACAGAGATGTCTCTTCCACCTCGGCCCTCCAGGTCCTCACCTGCCCCAATGCCTCCTTCACGGACCTTGCTGAGATTGTGTCACGCATTGAGCCTGCCAAAGTAGCCACAGTGGACGGTGAGTTGGACGCCCAACACATGCACAGCTGCAGGTGGGGGTGGCAACATCTCTTTCTGACCCTTGGTGTGCCCAGCAAGCCACCCTGGTCACCAGGCTCCCTCTAGCAGCCCCTGGACCTGATGAGTGGCAGGTAGGGACTTGTGCCACCGTGGCATGGCCCCTGCCCTTGAGAGGGGACCAACACGGCCCTCCCTTCTGCCCAGATGAATCTGACTACCAGACCGAGTATGAGGAGGAGCTGCCAGATGGCTCCAAGGACACGTATGCTGACTTCCAGAGCGCCCCGGCCCACTTGGGCTCCGACTCGGTGAGCTGCCTAGACCTGCCTGTGGTGCCCCTCAGCTGAGGCAGCTCCGAGGGCTCCAAGCAGGCCAGCTGCTCGCTCCCTGCTGCCCTGCAGCACAGAGCACAGAGACCTGACCCTGGGTCAGCCCTTTGGGCTCACCCCCACCCGCACGGTGTGCGGTTTGATTGTAGGAGGACGAACCCTCACTTCGGCATCGGTACCCCAGTCTGGCTTCCCCAAACTGCCCTGCTGTTGACACGCTGACGAAGATGGGTAGAGCCCCTCACTCTGATGCGCCCTAGAGTCTGCCTCTGCTGTGGGCCTTTCTCAGAGACAGGGCTCCTAGAGCTCCTGGGGGCTCTTCCCCACCGGGCTGGGGCCCAGCGCCCTGTGCGCCATGGGTCCAGCTTCATCTGTGCCGGACCCAACCTGTATGTGTTTGGGGCGGGGGGGACGGACGGGGGGTGGCGGGGGCAGGTCTCTGGCTTCTGTGTACCGGCAGCTGCTGGTGGAGCACTCGGTCCTGGCACCCCTGCACACACAGCAGTCCTAGGGGCTCCTCGAGGCCTCTGAGAGATGTTGGAGCCCCTGAAGCATCAGGGCCTGATGTGTCAATAAAGGTAGATCTGATTGTGCGTGGACACGTCCGTTTGCCAACGTCCCCGTGGCACGATGCGCCTGACCGGAGCCAGAGAGCAGCCTCCGGCTGCACCACTGATCTGCCGTGAGGGCCACGTCCCCGAGGCCAGGTTGGGTGTGAAGTCGTCATGTAGGGACCCCAGGCACCCCTCTGCTGGGGCTTGAGACCGCAGGGCAACAACTAGCCAGGCAGGCAGGGCGCCCAGGGTCTGGCGTGGAGCCAGGGTGCCCCCGAACCAAGAATGAGCCCCCTCCAGATCTCTCCCGCGGGCGTCTTCCCACGCAGTACACGAGCCGCGCTCCGAGGTTGTACGCCGCCCACACTTTCTCAGATCGTTAAACGGCGCCCGGGAGTCCTTTTGTAGGAAAGGAGAGAGCGCTCTGGCGCTGTCACTTTGGGGTCCGCAACCCGTGCAGGCCTGTGAGGGGCACCGAGAACCCTGACCCGAGGGCCCAGGACCTTGCAGCCGGGTGACCGCTGGCCTCAGTTTCTCCGCACCACGTCCCAACCCCGCCCCCTCCCCCGGCACGGTGGGCGGAGCCACCTCCCCGGTCCCCTCCTGACGACCCGGCCAGGCCCCGACGTCACGGGCAGCCGCCCCCAGGCCTGACGTCGCGGTGGGCGGAGCCCCTGGCCTCGCCCCGTCCGTGACGTTGCGGTGGGCGGAGCCCCCGCCCCCGGCCCCTGCCGCGCTCTCCCGGTGCGGCGGGACTCGCGGAGGGCCCAGCGCGGGCCATGCGGGGCTCGAGCCCGAGTCCCGGCGTGGCGCGGCTACCCCGGCGGAGGCGGCGGGCGCGGGGCGCGCTCTGAGGCCGGGGGATGCGCCGCCGCCGCCGCGACCATGGGCGCCGCCGCCTCCCGGAGGAGGGCGCTGAGGAGCGAGGCCATGTCCTCGGTGGCGGCCAAAGTGCGGTGAGTGCGGCGGGGCCGGCCGCCGGGGCTCAGCGCCCGCCCCCGGCCCCCTCCCCCGTGGCGGGGCTTCTCGCCGAGTCTCCCTCCCCCGCTCCCACCCCCACCTTGTGCGGCTCCCCTCCCGGAGACAGCTGCGGCTGAGATGCCCGACCTCACGACCCCCCCCCCCACCCCCCCACCCCCACCCCCAACACACACACAGTGACAGGGGCTGGACAGAAAGCAGGCCAGGGCCCCGGCCACGTTGCACTGGGACCCAAGGCCCCCGGAACTGCGACCTGCTAGCCCTGGGCTTTCTGGGGTGGGAGGGCACTGTCTGCCATGGGTGACCCCGGCCCCTCCCTTACCGGTGCCCAAGGTCTGGGTGGGGGTGGGGACCCCAGGCTCCCATCCGAGCAGAGTCCAGAGTGGTCTGTGTGCACTGACAGCGCACCCCGCTGTCCACCCTTCAGAGCAGCCCGAGCATTTGGCGAGTACCTGTCCCAGAGTCACCCTGAGAATCGGAACGGTGCAGGTAGGGGCATTCGAAGAGGTACCGGGGCGGGGTCGGTTCGCAGCCCCACCGCACCCCCACGACCTAGGGATGCTGTCCCCTGCTCCAGCAGCCCAGGCCTGGCCGGCAGGCTGTGGAGACTGTGGGGTGTGAGCGGGCAGCAGCTGCTCTGCTGGGCTGGCTTCCTCACGCCCCCTGCCCTCCCTGGCCCAGAGCCCCAGAAAGAGCTTGGAGTCACTCATCACCATGGCACCCACCCAGCCTGGGCCGTTGGCATGGCAACAGGCCTCCTGGCACCCCCAGGGCTGGCACCGCTGTCTCTGGGGGCCAGCTGGTGGGGGGGAGGGGAGAAATTGGCACTGGGCACACGAGTGCAGTGGCAGGCTGGGAGGTGGCCTGTTTATTCCTGTCCACCCCCCACCGTCACCCACAGGTAGTCTAGCCTGTCGCCCCCACGCACGCACACCCAGGGCTCAGGGCCCAGGTAGGAGGAGGGTGGGAGCCTCTAAGAGGAGTGCGCAGCTTGCAAACACCTTTTCTGGAGATACCAGGGGCTTAGGATGTGGTCACTGGGGCTGGGGGGCAGCCTCTGCCCGCCCCCCCATCTGAGCCAGGCATTCGCTGGGTGTTCTTTGCCCTCACGGCACCAGGAGAAGGGGGGGCAGGGCCAGGAGGGCTTCAGTTCACCTGCTGCCTCTCTCCCAGACCACCTGCTGGCTGATGCCTACTCTGGCCACGACGGGTCCCCCGAGATGCAGCCAGCCCCCCAGAACAAGCGCCGCCTCTCCCTCGTCTCCAATGGCCGCTATGAGGGCAGTCTCTCAGAGGAGGTCATCGGTGGAAAACCGACCGCTGAGGGCCCCCAGCCCCGCGTGTACACCATTTCCGGGGAGCCTGCCCTGCTGCCCAGTCCCGAGGCAGAGGCCATCGAGCTGGCTGTGGTGAAGGGGCGGCGGCAGCGGGAGCGGCACCTCCACCACCACAGCCAGCCCCTGCGTGCCAGCCCAGGGGGCAGCCGCGAGGACGTCAGCAGGCCCTGCCAGAGCTGGGCAGGCAGCCGCCAGGGCTCCAAGGAATGTCCCGGGTGCGCCCAGCTGGCCCCTGGTCCCAGCCCTTCCCCTCGGGCCTTTGGGCTGGACCAGCCACCTCTGCCTGAGGCCACCAGCCGCCGCAAGAAGCTGGAGAGGATGTACAGTGTCGATCGTGTGTCTGGTGAGGGGGCTCGTTGAGGAATGGGCAGGCTGTGGGGCAGGGTGGTAAGCTGAGCCTTGGACAGGTGGAGGGTGCCCAGGTCGTGGCATGTAGGTAGCCTCCTGCTGCTATCTCCCACGCCACATGTCAGGCCTCTTAGTTGGTTTTGGCCCTGCCAGCACCAAATCAATCAAGGAGTGCTTCCCAGAGGAGGGGGGCAGGGGGCAGGAGAATCTTAAAGATTGAGCAGGCAGAAAACATGGCTTACTTAGAAGATGGGTCTGCCTTTGGGAAATCCTGGGAAATAGTCCCTGCCCTGGGTCCCAGCAAATGGAGTTCTCGTTCACCCCAGGAAGCACATGTCTATCTGGGGCCTGGCCAGCCGTTGGGAGCCTCCCAAGGGTTGTTGAGCTGTGTGGGTGGCTGGTGAGCCCTGAAGGCCTACTATGTCTAGAAGAGGCCTCTCTGGGACGCTTGAGCAGCCCCATGCCTCTTGAATCTGAGGTCACTTCCTAAGAAGCAGAGTCCTTACTAGCTGAGCACCCACATCGTCCCAGGACACCCCCTGGGCTTCCAAGTCAACAACCTGCTTGGGCATCAGGGCACAGGCCTGGGGTGTGGGCAGTTCAGCTCCATGACCTCACACTCCTCTGATGAACACAGCTCAGGGGCTGGGGTGGGGGTCAGGGCAACTCTCAGGGGGGTAGAGCAAACTTTTATCCACCTTGTCCAGGAGCTGGAGGGGGCAGCCCTCAGCAAGACCATCTCCATGCTGCCTGAGGGCTCCGCCTCACTCTCCTGGCAGGGTCCAAGGGAGTGGAGTGTGCAGGCTGCAGACAAAGGGGGGCTGCAACCATTGTCCCTGCCCTGCTTCTCTCCGAAGGGGAACAAAGTGAACCCTTTTCTCTGGGCACCCTGGACACAGGCTGTGCTTTCAAAGGACCGCTCTTCAACTGTAGGCCACCAAAGGGAGAGCTAAGCAAAGACAAACTGTCACGAAGCCGCTGAGCTGTCTTGGCCTGAACAGCTAAGCGGGCACATGTTGCCTTACGGCCTGTGCCAGCCTCCGCCCACCTGGGAGAGGGTTAGGGGACCCTGGTGCCTTTCCTCCACTGGCTTTGGCAGAAGCATTGCCTTCCCTGGCAGAAGGGGGTAAAGGCTTTAGGAACTCCCAGGCCACCCTAGCCACTTCTTTTGTCTTCCAGATGACGTCCCCATCCGTACCTGGTTCCCCAAGGAAAACCTCTTCAGCTTCCAGACAGCAACCACAACTATGCAAGCGTGAGTTGTGTACCTGATACGTGCCCGCTGTGAGGGGTGGTGCTCAGGAACTACTGCCAGACCCTCTCCTGCCCTCTGGGCCCACCTGGGTGGCTATTTCTGAGCGACCCCACATGCCCATGTCCCACCAGGTCTGCCAGAGGTGACATCAGTCTCAAGGAAGGCAGCGCTGGCCGCTCTTCCCGCCCCCCCCCCCCCAACTCCCACCCTCCACTGCCCCTCCCATGCCCCCTCCCTTCCCACTCCTCCCTTGCCCACTGCCCTGCCCTCTGTCTCCTAGCCCTCCCCTGTCCCTCATGGTCCTCTGCGGACCCGGCCCAGGGCTGAGGCTGATGTAGTCACCACTCGGGCGGTTCTTCCAGGCCACGGCCCCATCTCAGCTTCCCAAACAGCAGCTTACTTGCGTATTCTGTATGAGCCTCAAGGGATCACAAGTCAGGAGTCCCCTGCGGGGGCCTGCTCTTCTCTACCTGTGACACATATCTGGGTTTGTTTTCTGATATAGCGTTCCTTCCCGGGAGCACCCTTTGCTGCAGTGTCCCCCACACTGAGGAAGCTTCCGCCCCTCGTGCTACCCTGGGGAACCCACCACTGCCCTCAGGCTGGCTGGGGACTGCCATCTTTGCTGCCAGGCCCAGGCCCAGCAGAAACAGGCCTCTGTGCGAGCCCAACCACGTTACAGCACTTGGTGGCACGGGCCAGTGACCTCAGTGTCCACTGCCCTTTCATGGGCTTACCACAGCACTGCTAGTGCCTTGCTAGTGCCTGGAGTGCCTGTGAGGGACCCCTGGAGTCCATGACAAGAAGGGAAACGACTGGGAATTTACAAGCTGAGGGGGTCGTGGCTTACTATGTCTTCTTTCTTACGCTGCCCCTTCCCGCCGCACCTCCAGCATCTCGTAAGTACTCTGCGGGACCCTGAGCCTAAGGGCATGGTGGTTGTCCCTGGGGGACCCCCCCACCCCCCACCCCCAAATAAGTTTGGACAGGCCAGGGACCTGGGCCTTGACTGTGAGGGAGTGCTGTGTCCCAGCACCAAGGCCACAGCAGGACCTGCCAAGAGCCGGGCCGAGGACAGGGTGAGGCAGGCCAGGACCCTTCTGCCCGGCCCTGCGCTCTGGATGCCCCTCCAGGCCCTGTGCTCACGCTTCTGTCCCCACGTCTCGGTCCCTCCTACCTACCTGCGGCCAAGGGCAGTGCTGACTCGTGGTGGTTTCCCAGGGTGTTCAGGGGCTACGCGGAGAGGAAGCGCCGGAAACGGGAGAATGATTCCGCGTCTGTAATCCAGAGGTAGGGCCTGCCAGCCACTCGCCACCAGAGTCCGTCTCTTGTCTGTGCTGGTCTGGCCTGGGCCCACTGGGCCCTCGCAGACCTGATGGGGGAAGGGCGGTGGCGACCACTGGCCTGGCCCTGCTCTGGGGACGCTGCAGGCAGGAGAGGTCATGTGACCTGGGCCCCCCCAGGCCTGTGTTTTGGTGTGTTTTGGGGGTACATTGCCAGTTGAACTGCAGCCAGCTAGCCCACCCGTGTCTCTTTCTGGCCCTTGAACCCCAGAGCTGTGGGGTCAGCAGCAAAGCTTACGCTCCCCATGCCCCACCTCAGAGACGTGACCAGAAACCTTGTCCATCTTGGACACTGGACCCCGGCAGGGCACCGATTTGGGGGCAAAGACCTGTCTCTGAGGTGGCCCAGGGACAGAAGGGCAGGGGAGGGAGTGTCTGCAGGCCCCAAACCTACCTGGGGTCGGTGCGGACAGTTGTGCTTCCCTGGCCTGAGAGCACAGGAAGCAGGAGCCCTTGACCACCTGGAAGAGGGGGGCTGATAGGGTCCAGAGTATGCCTGGGCCCAAAGAGGGAATGTAACGGTGGGCAGTGGAGGTGGGTGACTGGATGCTGGGGAGCCACCAAGGGAGTGGTCCTGCATGGGGGGGGGGGGGGGGGGGGGGACGGGGACGAGGGGGGTGACCGCAAGAGAAGGCGTGATCATTGTGCCTTTGTCCTGGCAGCAAAGGGGAGCCCTGGAAAGGTGTCAGCAGGACAGGGACTGGGTGGACGGTGGGTGAGTGGGAGAGCGTAGGGGCGCCAGGAGGGCATTTATCACCTAAAGGGGCGAAGGCAGGCCATGTCAGGTCCGGCTGCTGGGGGAAGAGTGGCGAGCAGGAAGCATGGGGGATCCGTACGCCTCCCACCCCCCTTTCGCGGTCCTCACCAGCCACCCGTGTTTCTTCCCCAGGAACTTCCGCAAACACCTGCGCATGGTCGGCAGCCGGAGGGTGAAGGCCCAGAGTAAGACCCTGGGCGGGAGGGCGAGGGGGTGGCGCTGCTCTTGGCCGGCTGGGGCTTCGCAGGCTGCTCGCTGCACCGGAAAGACCCAAGTTCCCAGATCCCCATTCCAACCCCGCGGCCTTCTTCCTACCGCCCCAGGCCCGCCAAGAAACCCTTGACTCTGGCCCCGCCCCTAGTCCTGCTGAGGACTCCCTGACTCAGGCTCCGCCTCAGGTGCAGCACGCAACCCCACCTCAGAACGCCTGGCTCTGCCCCTAGCCCCCCCTCCTGGCTCAGACCTCGCCCCGGGACCGTTCGCCCCGCCCCAGGCTCCGCCCCCAGCCCCTCCCCCAGGACACCTGGCTCAGGCCCTGCCCCTAGCCCCCGGCTCAGAACCTCTCGTTCTGGCCTCGCCCAGGCTCCGCCCCCACCTCCGCCCCAGAACACTTGGCTCCAGCTCCGCCCCCCGCCCCCCCAGCGGAACCGATGGCTTTGCCCAGGCTCCGCCCCTAACCCCGCCTCAGAAGCTCTGGCTCTGGCCCCGCCCCGCCCCAGGTCCCACACCCCACTCTTGTCCCCTCGCCCCAGTTGGCGTCATTAGGCGCCACCCCTAGTCTTGCCCCACCTGACTCTGTTCCGGGTGGCCCAACTGATGTCCTCCGACCTCCCCGGCGTCGGGAGCTCGAGGACTCTCACCCTGGCTTTCCCAAGTCTGCAGTCCCTTGTGTCTGGAGTCCCCCCAGGCTGTGCCCCTCCCGCCCCCGCCCCCCGCCCGCTGACGTGGCTTTGCTCTCACTGCAGCGTTCGCCGAGCGGCGCGAGCGGAGCTTCAGCCGGTCCTGGAGCGACCCCACCCCCATGAAAGCCGACACTTCCCACGACTCCCGAGACAGTAGGTGCCCGGCGCGGGCCGGCCCACCTGCCTCAGAGGTTCCCCTAGTCCCCCAGTCCCCGCGCTCCGCAGGGCGGGCCTCCTGCACTGGCAGCTAGGCTTCCGCGCTTCTGCTCTCTGAGCCTCAGTTTACCCATCTGTGAGGCGGGGGCGCCTGGCACCTCCGACCTCGTGGGCAGGGTTAACTAACGGCTACGGCAGTGCTGGGCGGGGGTGCGTGTGTGCTTCACCGACTCTAGAGGTCTGAGAGGCTGCACTGCCCTGGCTGGAGCTGACCCTTGCACGGAGGTCAACAGCGCAGCAGCTCTGGTGGCAGCGGCCAGTCCCGCCAGGCTGGTGGTGGCCAGTGTTGGTCTCTGTCACCCACCCTGGGTTTCTCGCCGGCCTGGAGGGCCCTCCAGGACCATTTATCGCGGGTTCTGTCTGCTACCCGTGTCTGTGGACCACGGCTGGGGCTGGAGGTGGTCCACAGTCCTGGTGACCCATCCTGCCCCTCAGGTAGTGACCTGCAGAGCTCACACTGCACCCTGGGCGAGGCCTTTGAGGATCTGGACTGGGAGACCGAGAAGGGCTTGGAGGCGGTGGCCTGTGACACAGAGGGCTTTGTGCCCCCCAAGGTCATGGTGAGGTCGGGCCGTCTTTATGCTATTCCTATTCCAGCCTGTCCTGGGCTGGAGGGGGGAGGTCCCTTTTCCTCCAGGAGCCCAATGGCTCTGCCTGGAGATGATGCGGCCACTACAGGCTGCCTAGCAGTGGGGGACAACCTCATGGGGCCTCCCACTGCCCGTTGGCTCCAAGGTGGCTGGGCCCTGAGCAGCTCCCCGTGCTGTCTCCAGCTCATCTCCTCCAAGGTGCCCAAAGCCGAGTACATCCCGACTATCATCCGCAGAGATGACCCGTCCATCATCCCCATCCTCTATGTGAGTGACCCTCCCCCGGCCCCTGGTTCTGGGTTGGACTGCTGCCCAAGAGGGACTCTGAGAGTGTGGCCCGTGTCTGTTTCAGGACCACGAGCATGCGACTTTTGAGGACATCCTGGGTATGTGTCCTCCAATCCCCTGTCTTCTGATCCTGGGTCTGGGGGCTTACCTATGGGCCATGGGGGGCATTGGAGGGCTGTGCTCACCCTCCTCCCTCCATAGAGGAAATAGAGAAAAAGCTGAACATCTATCACAAAGGGGCCAAGATCTGGAAGATGCTGATTTTCTGCCAGGTAGGACTCAGTCCCTTTCTGCTGTGGGGGTCGGGGGTATTGAGAATGCAGGCTTCGTGCAGACGTGTGTCCGTGCGTGCACGTATGGGGACGGTGGATGGACGCCCTGTGTATGCCCCACGCGGCCAATTGCAGTTTCTTACAGGGTGGCCCAGGACACCTGTACCTGCTCAAGAACAAGGTGGCCACCTTTGCCAAAGTAGAGAAGGAGGAGGACATGATCCAGTGAGTGGGCAGGGCTGCACGCGGGGGCTGGGCAGAGGGGCTGGAGGCAACGTCCACCCACACAGCCCATCCCCACAGACCCTCTCTGTGATGCTCCTTCTCTGGAGCCCTGCCCTGGCCTCTGGCCTGCCCCTCCTTGCACCTGGGGGCCTGGGCTGGAGACCACCTGTGACCCACCCCCTCCCCCACCAGCTTCTGGAAGCGCTTGAGCCGCCTGATGAGCAAAGTGAACCCAGAGCCGAACGTCGTCCACATCATGGGCTGCTACATTCTGGGAAACCCGAATGGGGAGAAGGTACAGGAACCCCCAAGCCCTGCTCCAGTTTTCTGGAGACCCCAGATCCAGTAAAAGACTTGACAGAACCTCCCACTTTTTCTTCTGTTCCCTTTCTCTCTTCCTTAACCCCCCAGAACCACCTATGCATGAGCCCCTGTCAGTGGTAGAGAATTCCTGCTTCCCCCCAACACCGTTCACCACCCCCCTTCCCCTACCCTGAGCTCATGGCCCTGCCCCGCTCTTGCAGCTGTTCCAGAACCTCAGGACCCTCATGACCCCTTACAGGGTCACCTTTGAGTCTCCCCTGGAGCTGTCGGCCCAAGGTGAGTTTCGCAGGCTGGCTCCCGGCCTGAGGGGCGGGGTCCAGGAAGTAGAGGCCTGAGACCTAGCCACCCTCTCCTTTGGCCCCAGGGAAGCAGATGATAGAGACCTACTTTGACTTCCGGCTGTACCGCCTGTGGAAGAGCCGCCAGCACTCGAAGCTGCTGGACTTTGAGGATGTCCTGTGAGGGCCACGGCCACCGCCTGGCTGCTTCCTTGGACCGGTGGCTGGGGCTGGGCCACGTGCTGTGGGCCGCCCAGGACCACGCGGTCCCAGTCTTCACAGCCGCTTCAGGGCACCCTCAGATGTCGCTCAGGTTCCCGCCCACGGGTCTGGTCCTCACTGCACCACAGGCCAGAGGTCACAGCCCCCGGGGCCCCGGGACGAGCCTCACCCCATGTGGCCAGGGGTTGCTCAGCGGCCAGGCGCTGACAGGGCCTAGGCCTCGTGCAGAGGGTGCAGCACTGGGGTGGCTCCTCTTAGCGGGTTCATAGAAATAAGTGCAATTTTCACACCCCCAAAACAATTCAAAGGGAAGCAGCATTACTAGTTGAATAGTTAAGTGCTATGTTACCAGTTACGGTGTAGACAACCTAGCCCAGTGTGTGTTCAGGACCTTGTCTGCCCCCAGCCCCCCAGCCCTGCCGTATTTGATCACCAGCACCAGGGTGGCCCGTCCGTGGGGGCGGTGTCGCCTGGCTGCCCGGCCCGGCTCCGGCCTTGGCCGAGTCCCTGATGGTCTTTGCTTGTTCCCTCTTGCCACCCACTGCTTACTCTGACCTCAGCCGTACTGGCCTAGCAGGGGTGCCTGGGAAGCCGCGGGGCAGGGGGGAGGTGACACACCTCCCTTCTCTCAGGAGGCTCTGGGTTGAGCCGGGCCCTGCCTGCTCCCCGTCCTCCGGCACCCGCCTGGCCCTCTGATGCCGCGGTGCGTTCAGCTTTTGCCAGCCTTGGTCTGGAGGCTTTTCCCAGCACAAAGGGTTTGGCAGGGGCAAGTGGGGCTGGGCCCCGCTGGGTGAGAACCCCGCCGCACACTGCAGTGGGTGCCTGGACCCCGCAGCAGCGCTGAGCAGACGGTGGACTCTGGGCTGTGGCCTTGCTGGGGCCCAGTGGGGCCGGCTCTTGTATATAGCTGGGGCTCAGGGGCAGGACCCCTTTGCAGAGCCTGGGTCTGAGGACACCTGGCTGTGCCCTCAGCTAAGGGAGGGGGTAGGGGCATGTGCTGGGCTCTGAATGATGTACGATATCCCTTAGAGTGACCATTAAACCTGACCCTCTGCTGCGGCCACCGCCTGGGCCTCCTCTGTCAGCCCTGTCCCTTACCTCCCTGGGCCCAGGAGCTTCTGGGTCTGCTGGTCCAAGGTTGCTGCTGTGGTGGCTGCCCGCACACCTCTGCCTGGACTGACAGGGCTGGGTGGGGCCGCTAGACCTCCTTGCCAAGGGCACACTCCAGAAGAGGGTCTGGCAGCCAGAGGAGGGGGAGAATGGAGAAAAGCAGGTTCCTGAGATGGCCGCTGGGGGGGCAGGGGCTGTGCTCCTGGAAAAGGTTTGAGAAGGATCAGGAGGTGCAAACAGAGACACTCCTGTGCCCTGCCTCCTCTGTCACTACCCCCAGGCACTGGGCGGAGGGCCACCCATCCTCCTCAGGCCACACTCTGCGTGTGGTCAGCAGTGTGGCTGCAGCAGGATGCCCAAGAAGTGACCACGGGACCAGCTGGCCAGTCTTCTTCTCTGTCATCCCCAGATGTGCCTAATGCTGCTTTCCCCCCAGTGGCAAAGCTGCTGCTGGACATAGCCAGGCTATGGCTATGGCCAGCCTGGCTGCCTGGTGGCTCCTGGTCCTGTGGCCCAGGGATGGAGCGGCAGGTGCCGGCTGGGTGTGTCCACACCAGCAAGGGCTGGAGGGGACAGGAGGCCACCGGCGGACGGCATGGGCAGAGGCTGGGAGGCTTGCGGCCCGGGATGTTGAGAACCTGGGGCCAAGCGGCGCTTCCTGGGGTGGGCGTGCCAGCTCTGGGGGCACACAGCCCTGGAGCCTCCAGGCGCGTGCACGGTCTCCCACGCGGGGCTGTGGAGGGCAGCAGAGGTGTCGGCACCAACGTGGACGGACACACTGTAGGTGCGTAGACTAGATTCCAGATGCCTGTCCACACGCTCTCACGTACTGGGTCGCTGACTACAAAGTCACGGGTCACTCGGGAGTCCTTTGTGCTCTCGGTTCCTGAGCCGTGGCGCGTCTCCCCTACTCCTCACACCTGGAGTCCACGTGGTGCTGCCAGAATCGCTCTCCGTGGGCTTTGCCCTCCGTGTGCAGGCCGTGAGGCTGGCTGTCCCCCGACGACCCACCTGCCTGCCCGCCGTGTGCGCAGAAGGCACGTCTGCTGTGCCGCTGCGGCCCTCGTCCGAGACCAGCCGGAAGCTTTGTCACGGGCCCCTGCCCCTCCCCTGGCCCCTGCCGGGGCCCTGCATCTGCAGGTCCGGGCTGCTCCCACAGGTTGTCCTCCCCACACGCTTCTTAGGGACGGCTGTGGTGGGGAAGGCAGGGACGTCTGCCGGCAGGAGGCTCGCGGCCTTGCACCTGGCTCCCGAGGTTCTGTTCCTCGCCTGTGGCCACTGAGAAGCACGGAGGGAAGGATGTCAGATGGGGGAGGTGCCCAGTACAACGCGGACAAGCGTTTTAGGGAAGCACAAGCAGGGAAGGTGGTAGCAGACGTGGGGCTGAGGCCGTGCTGGCTGACCCACCTGCCCCAGCAGCTGGAGGCAATGATGGAACTTAGATCCTTGCCATGTAGGAAGTTCTTCCCTAAATTAGAAAAAAAAAATTTTTTTTAACATTTATTCATTTTTGAGAGACAGAGTGTGAGCAGGGGAGGGGCAGAGAGAGAGGGAGAGGCAGAATCTGAAGCAGGCTCCAGGCTGTGAGCTGTCAGCACAGAGCCCGACGCGGGACTCAAACCCACGAACCGCGAGACCATGACCTGAGCCCAAGTCGGATGCTTAACCGACTGAGCTACCCAGGTGCCCCGACCTGTAAGAAGTTTTTAAGTATTAATAAGAAAAGGACAGGGGCTCTTGATTTCAGCTCAGGTCACAGTCTCACAGTGCATGGGTTCGAGCCCTGCATGGGGCTTTGCGCTGACAATTCAGAGCCTGCTTGGGATTCTGTCTCTCCCCCTCTCTCTGCCACTCCCCCGTGCATTCTGTCTCTCTAAAAGAATAAATAAACTTTATGGGGCGCCTGGGTGGCTCAGTCGGTTGAGCGTCCGACTTCAGCTCAGGTCATGATCTCGTGGACCGTGAGTCCGAGCCCCGTGTCGGGCTCTGTGCTGACAGCTCAAAGCCTGGAGCCTGCTTCGGATTCTGTGTCTCCCTCTCTCTCTGACCCTCCCCTGCTTGTGCTCTGTCTGTCTGTCTCTCTCTCTCTCTCAAAATAAATAAACATTAAAATAAATAAAGCGAGTAGGTAAGTGAATGCTGATGGTGACACATACACTTTCATAACTACTCAGAAGGCCAGGCCTGAACACCCGTGTCTCCAATCAGGATGGGCAGAGTCGTCCCAGCCTGCCCCGTGTCCCCCACACTGCCCTGTCTGGAGCTCACTCACAAGGTGTGGGTGGCCCAGCCTGCATGTCCAGGCTAGCCCCCACAATCCCGAATGGCTATCCTTTGGCACTCCTCAGCCCCAGACGAGGGCCCTGGAGGACAGAGCTGGGGCATGGTCAGCCAACAGGGTGGGTGGGGGAGAGTGTCTCCAGTCACAGCGAGGTGTGATCCTCCTCATCTAGAGAGATGGTGTAACTACAGGCTGTGAAGGAAGGTGTGGCCGCTCACTCCTGGCAGAGGAGAGAGGACCTGACACCTGCCCCTGCAAATGGCAGGGCGGGCCAGGCAGCCTCCGTCCTCACTCCTCTGCCGCAACATAGGGGGCACATCTGCCTCATCCAGAACCTTCCAATGCTCCCTCACCCGTAGAAGGAAACTCATTTCGCACCACCATTTGCCCCCTGCTTCCAGAAGGGACACTTTGTGCCCACAGCTCCTTTTACTAAGTCTGTGCACCCTAGAGAATAGATTGGTGCTTGCATTTCCCATTGAGCGGTCTCCGGAAACCAGGGTCGGGGGAGATTGTCAGCCACTGTGGGAAGTGCCCCCACTGGTCCCACCCCATGCAGCTGTCAGCCAGACAGGGTCAGGGTCTGTCTGCAAGCTGAAGGAAGACAGCCACGCAGGCTGGATATGCCGGACACACTGGCCTGGTGCAGGAGGAGCTTGCCACAGGGCCAGGAAAAGGGACCCAGAGAGGAGCCTGGAGGCAAGGGTATAGAAAGCACCGGGAAACCACCTGGAAAGGTGTTTATGAGGCCCTAGCCCTGCACCCAGGCCCATGTAGAATGAACCGTAACCCGTGCCTGAGCAGCAGACTGGCCCGCTCCCAGACTGGAGGCACAGCAAAGCCAAACAGACGACATAGTGAAAGAAAAGGGGATGACCTGGGACTAGAGCCACCGAGGCCACAGCTAAAACCCCAGCATTGTCCACAGGATGGGGGCCAGACCCCAGGCTCACAGACTAGTATTCAAAATATCACAAACCAGAACTGGTTGCCACCTGGAGAGCCATGGAAATATTGGCCAGCAGGGAAAAGGCCCCAGCACTTAGCAACACTGAGCAGCACTTTGGCACCGTCCTAAACAGAAATCACCAAGACAAAGCACAAAAGTGCAAAAACGCAGCACTGCATAGGCTCTGAAAAAGAAACAGTTTCCAGGATGTGGAAACAAGAAGGCTGAAACAAGAAGGTTGCCTTCTTCAACCTCGGCTGAGAAAATGCATGTCTGGCACTCGGGTGTTTTGCTGCCCTGCACATGTCCATGAATGACCATGCAAGTACTGATTTGGAGATCACCAAAAAAATTTGGTTAGTAGGCAAAACTGCAAACACAAGATCCACAAATAATGAAGACTATGTTAGCAAAACAAATCCACTAATATATAAAGAAAAAAATGCACCACAACCAACTACAGTTTCTCCTGAGACTATAAAACCGGTTTAGTATTCAAGAAAGTCAACCAATGTAATGCATTATGTTGAGAGTTTAAAGAAAAATCACATGAACACATTAATGGATAAGGAAAAAGCATTTGACAAAATGCAACATTCGTTTATGAAGAAAACTTGTCTAGCAAACTAGAAGGGAACTTCCCCAACCTGAAGAAGGGCATCTATGCAACACTTACATCACGCCTACAACTAACACCATGCTCAATGGTAAATGACTGAATGCTTTTCCTTAAGACTGGGAACAAGGCAAAGATGTCCACTCTCCCAACTCCTACCCAATATGCAACTGGAAATTTTAGCCACTGCAATAAGGCAAGAAAGGGAAATAAAAGGCATGCACATTGGAGAGGAGGAAATGAAACTATTACTGTTAACAGGCAACACAACTGTCTATGTCAAAAATTCCGGGGAATCTATACACAAATTCTTAGAACTAATAAGTGAGTGTTAGCAAGGTAGGAGGATACAGATCAACACACAAAAACCAACTGTATTTCTATTTACTATTAATAACAATTGAATATGGAATTTAAAAGTAATACAACCTGTAATAACCCAAAAGGAAATATTTAGGTATACATCTAACAAAACATGTACTATAAAATACAAGACAAAGACTGTAATAAAAGACAAAGAAGTGATAATGATAAAGGAATCAGTCCTATAAGAGGATATAATAACCCTAAATATTTATGCACCCAACATAGAAGCACCTAAATATATAAAGCAAATATTAACAGACCTAAAGGGAGAAATAAGCAGCAATACAAAAACAGTAGGGAACTTTAACACCCCACTTTCATCAAAGGATAGATCATCTAGACAGAAAAGCAATAAGGAAACATGGGCTGTAAACAGTACCTTAAACCAGATGGGCTTAACAGATGGACACAGAACAGCCCACCAGCAAAGGACCACACACTCTTCTCAGGAGCACATGGAACATTCTCCAGGACAGATCACATGTCATGAAAAAAGTCTTAATAAATTGAAGAGGATTGAAATCGTATCAAGCATCTTTTCCGACCACAATGGTATGAAACTAGAAATTAATTACACAAAGAAAACTGGAAAATTCACAAATATGTGGAGATTAAACAACATGCTACTGAACAACCAATGGGTCAAAGAAGAAATCAAAGGAGAAATTTAAAAAAATACCTTGTGACAAATAAAAAGGGAAATACAATGTACCAAAATCTATGGGATTCAGCAAAAGCAGTTCTAAGAGGAAAGTTCACGGTAATAAATGCCTACCTCAAAAAAACAAGAAAAGTCTCAAATAAACAACCTAACTTTATACCTCAAGGAACTAGGAAAAAAGAACAAATGAAGCCCAAAGTTAGTAGAAAGAAGGAAATAGCAAAGATCAGAGCAGAAATAAATGAGACAGTGACTAAAACGATTACAGAAAAGATCAATGAAACTAAGAGCTGGTTCTTTGAAAAGTTAAGCAAAATTAATAACCTATAGCTACGTTTACCAAGAAAAAAAAGAGGGCTCAAATAAAATCAGAAATGAAAGAGGAGGAATTAACAAATGACAAAGAAATACAAAAGATCATAAGAGGCCACCATTACCAGTTCTACACCAACAAATTGGACAGCCAGAAGAAATGGATACATTCCTAGAAACATAAAACCTACCAAGACTGAATCACTGGATTCAATGGAAAATTAACGGAAAATCTAAACAGACCGATTAACAGCAAGGAGATTGAATCAGTCATCAAAAATATCCCAGCAAGAAGTCCAAGACCAGGTGGCTTTACTGGTGGATTCTGCCAAACATCCAAAAGAGAATAAATACCAATCTTTCTCAAATTCTTCCAAAAAACAGAAGAGGAGGGAACTCTTCCAAACATTTATGAGGCTAGCATTATCCTGATACCAAAACCAGGTAAGGATGCCACCATCCTTATATATATATATATATTATATATATGTGTGTATATATATAATATATATATTATATATATGTGTGTATATATATAATATATATATTATATATATGTGTGTATATATATAATATATATATTATATATATGTGTGTATATATATCTCCCTGATGAACATAGATGCAAAAATCCTCAACAAAATATGATCCAAATTCAACAATACATAAAAAAGATAATGCACTGTGATCAAATGAGATTTACTCCAGGGATGCAGGATGGTTGAATATCCACAAATCAGTCAATGTGATACACCACATTAATAAAATGAAGGATAGGGGCACCTGGGTGGCTCAGTCGGTTAGGCGACCGACTTCAGCTCAGGTCATGATCTCATGGTCTGAGTTCGAGCCCCGCGTTGGGCTCTGTGCTGACCGCGCAGAGCCTGGAGCCTGTTTCAGATTCTGTGTCTCCCTCTCCCTCTGACCCTCCCTCATTCATGCTCTGTCTCTCTCTGTCTCAAAAATAAATAAACATTAAAAAAATAATAATAAAATAAAATAAAATAAAATAAAGGATAAAAATCGTATGATCATCTCAATAGATGCAGAAAAATGATTTGACAAGGTTTAACATCCATTTATGATAAAAACTTAATAAAGCAAATATAGAGAGAATGTACTTCAACATAATAAAGTCTGTACATGACAAATTCACAGCTAATATCATACTCAAGGCTGAAAAGTTGAAAGCTTTTCCTCTAAGATCAGGAATGAGACAAGAATGTCTATTTTGCCGCTTGTATTTGACACAGTACTGGAAGTCTTAACCAGAGCAATTAGGCAAGAAAAAGAAATAAAAGAATTCTAAATTGGAGAGGAAGAAGTAGAACTGTCACTATTTGCAGATGACATGATATGTCTAGAAAACTTTAAAGTCTCCATCAAAAAAAAAAAAACAGAGTAAACAAATTCAATAAACTTACAGGATACAAAATCAATACACAAAAATCTGTTGTATTTCTTTACACTAATGAACCATCATCAGAAAGAGAAATGAAGAAATAATCCCAGTTACAATTGCACCAAAAAGAATAAAATACCTAGGGATACATTTAACCAAGGAGGTGAAAGACCTACGTATTAAAAACTATAAGACATTGATGAAAGGGGTTGAAGAAGATACAAATGAATGGAAAGGTATTTCATGCCCATTGATTGGAAGAATTAATATTGTTAAGATGTCCATACCACCCCAAACAATCTACAGATTCAATGCAATCCCTATCAAACTCCCAATGGTATTTTTTACAGAACTAGAACAAACAACCCTAATATGCATATGGAACCACAGAAGACCTGAAACAGCCAAAGCAATCCTGAGGAAGAACAAAGCTGGAGGCATCATGCTCCTTGAGTTCAAACTATTTTACAAAGTTATAGTGATTAAAACATTATGGTATTGGCATAAAAACAGACACATAGAACAGAACAGAGAGCTCGGGAATAAACCCATGCATGTACGGTCAATTAATTTATGACTGAGGAGGCAGGAATATTCAATGGAGAAAGGACAGCCTCTTCAATACATGGTGTTGGGAAAATTGGGCAGCACCATGCAAAAGAAGGAAACTGGACACTATCTTCCACCATACACAACATGGATTAGACTTGAATGTAAGATCTGAAACCATGAAACTCCTAGAAGAAAATAGGTTAGAAGCTCCTTGATATAGGTCTTGGTGACAATTTTTTTAAAATGCTTATTTATTTTTGAGAGAGTGTGTGTGAGTGGGGGAGAGGCAGAGGCAAAGCAGGCAGAGGATCCGAAGCGGGCTCTGTGCTGACAGCAGCGAGCCTGACATGGGGCTTGGTCCCACCACACACCAGATCATGACCTGAGCTGAAGTCAGATGCTTAACTGACTGAACCACCCAGGGGCCCCTTGGTGATGAGTTTTTGAATCTGACACCAAAAGCAAAAACAACAACAGCAAAAATAAAATATTGGGACAACGTCAAACTAAAAATCTGCACAACAAAGGAAACCATTAACACAATGAAAAGGCAACCTGCTGAATGAAAGAAAATACTCATATATCTGAAAGTGGCTAATATCCAAAATATGTAAGGAACTCATGCAACTCGATAGCAAAAAACTAAATAAGCTGATTAAAAAATAAGCAAAATATCCAAATAGATGTTTCTCCAAAGCAGACATACAGGTGGCCAACAGACACATGGAAAGATGCTCAGCATCATTCATCGTCAGGGAAACACAAATCCAAACCACAATGAGATAACACCTCACACCTGTCAGAATGTCTAAAATCAACAACATGGTGGGGCGCCTGGGTGCTCAGTCGGTTAAGCGGCCGACTTCGGCTCAGGTCATGATCTCGAGGTCCGTGAGTTTGAGCCCCGCGTCGGGCTCTGTGCTGACAGCTCAGAGCCTGGAGCCTGTTTCGGATTCTGTGTCTCCCTCTCTGTGACCCTCCCCTGTTCATGCTCTGTCTCTCCCTGTGTCAAAAATAAATAAAAAAACATTAAAAAAATTAAAAAAAAAATAAAATCAACAACATGAGAAACAAGAAAAAGGAATCCTCATGCACTGTTGGTGGGGATGCAAACTGGTGCAGCCACTCTGGAGAACAGTATGGAGATTCCTCAAAAAGTTAAAAATAGAACTCCCACATGATCCAGCACTCCCACTTCTGGGTATTTATCTGAAGATGACCAAAACACTAATTCGAAAAGATATATGCACCCTGATGGTCACTGAAACATTATTTATTTATTTTAGAAGATTTTTAAAAGTTTATTTCTTTTTGAGAGAGAGAGACAGAGCATGAGTGGGGGAGGGGCAGATGTGGGGAATAAACTTCGGAATTCCCTGAGCCTGCACTGATGGGTTAACAAGGTGTGAAGAATTACAAAGCCATAGGATGCTCACACCCAAGTTTGGGTAAACAAGTTTAGGTAAATAATAGGCGGGGCAGAGGCCCCAGTATAGAACAAGGGTATATGAAATAAACAAGATTAGGTATCCTGGGCAAAAACGTTCCTTAAGTTTGTATTATAGCAGAAAGCTGCTTTCGCAGGAAGGAAGGACCAAATTAGGTAAACAGGTAAATAGGGCTATAGACGCTGCAGGTGAAGCTGCCCAGAGTGGAGCTGATTAACAAAGAAAGGTGCCTTGTTGACCCTGAGGTTACGTACTCTGTCTCATCCCCTAGGCCAGCTAAGACAAACAGACTCGGCAACTCCTGTCTGCTGTTAACAACCATCTGCCCATCCACCTTGCGCCAGGATTTTGTTTTGTGTTAACCCAAACCCCTAACCCCAAATATCTTCAAGACCCCCTTTCCCTCACGTCCATGAGTTAATGTTCACAGATTTATTGTCTCTTTGTGCACGTCCATCACCATATCTGTAAGCCTTTTGATCCTAATAAAAACGGAGCAAGGACCCTTACTTGGGGCTCTTGTCTTCTCCCAGACATTAGCCATCTCTCACTTTTAATCCTGTGTCCGCTCTCTTGCTGGACAAGAAAGAACTTTAGACTTAGAGTCTATGTCAGGCAGAGAGAGAGGGAGACCCAGAACCCGAAGCAGGCTCCAGGCTCTGAGCTGTCAGCACAGAGTCAACATGGCACTCGAGCTCACGCACTGTGAGGTCGTGACCTGAGCCAAAGTCAGACTCTTAACCGACTGAGCCATGCAGGCACCCCTTGAAACAATATTTATAATAGCCAAGTTACTTAGACAAAACCTAAGTGTCCATCAGTGGATGAATGGATATAGAAAATATGGGATGTATGCGAGTTGTATATAATGGAATATCACTCAGCCATCAAAAAGAATGAAATCTTGGGGCACCTCGTGGAGCAGTCAATTAAGCGTCGACTCTTGGTCTTAGGTCATGATCTTGTAGTTTGTGAGTTCGAGCCCTGGATGGGGCTCTATGCTGACGGGTGAAGCCTGCTTGGGATTCTGTCTCTCCTTCTCTCTCTGCCCCTCCCCCACTTGTTCTCTCTCTCTCTCTCTCTCTCTCTCTGTCTCTCTCTGTCAAAATAAATAAATAAACTTTAAAAATTTTTAAAAAGAATGAAATCTTGCATTTGGAACAACATGGATGGATGTCGGGGGGATTCTGCTCAGTGAAACGAGGTAGATGGAGTGTGACAAAAACCATGTGACCCCTTACATATGGGACCCAACCAGCACCACAAAGCCAAACTCATGGATACAGAGAACAGAATAGTGGTTGCAAGAGATGGGGGTAGAGAGCAGGAGACATGGGTAAAGTGTTTGGCTTGGTTTTGTTTAAAGAAATGGAATTTAAAAAGCCCACAGATACTGGGGCGCCGGGATGGCTCAGTTGCTTGAGCGTCCAACTTCAGCTCAGGTCATGATCTCACAGTTCGTGGGTTCGAGCCCCACATCAGGCTCTGTGCTGACAGCTCGGAGTCTGGAACCTGCTTCAGATTCCGTGTCTCCCTCTCTCTCTGCCCCTAACCCACTCGCATTCTGTCTCTGTCTCTCTCAAAAATAAATAAACATAAATAAATAAATAAATAAATAAAAAGCCCATAGGTACTAGATCATTGTTCTGAAAACTGGAAAATTCAGACAAAAGAAAAATTTTAAAAGATGTAAATTCTAAATAAATAGAAGAGAAATTGTGCTCGTGGGTTGAAAGACTCAAACTTGTAAAGATGTCAGAAACACAGAGGAGCTACAGCGATAGTTAAAAAGAAGAACAGGGGCGCCTGGGGGGCTCAGTCGGTTGAGCATCTGACTTTGGCTCAGGTCATGATCTCGCGGTCCGTGAGTTCGAGCCCCGCGTCGGGCTCTGTGCTGACAGCTCAGAGCCTGGAGCCTGTTTCACATTCTGTGTCTCCCTCTCTCTCTGACCCTCCCCCATTCATGCTGTCTCTCCCTGTCTCAAAAATAAATAAACGTTAAAAAAAAAAAAATTAAAAAAAAAAAAAAAAAAAAAAAAGAAGAAGAAAATGGGAGGGGGGGCTCCTCACACATGGCACTGAGACCCCCTGCGGACTGTAGCGGCCAGCACAGGAGTGGGGGCATGGGGACACAGGACAGCCCCAGAAACAAGCGTAGCTATTCGTACAAAGGTGAACAAGGGTTCATACAGAAAGGATGGTCCTTTCCCCAGATGTGTCTGGAGTGATCAGTTGTCCACAGGAAGGCCGTGGTCCTCAGCCTAAGCGGCACATCTTACACAAAGTTTAAGTGGACCGGGGCTCTAAACACCCATCATGAAACTATAAGGCCTTTAGGAAAAAGAAATCTTGAAGATCTGGTAGATGAGAAGTCCCCAGTAATGACGTGCAAGGTGCCACCCCCGGAGAACACACCGATAAACTGGATTGCATCAGGAATTCAAAATGTTGCTCTGTGAAATACACTATTAAGAAAACGAAAAGACGACCCACCCACAGACGGGGAGAAAAAAACTTGCAAACCGCATCCGTGACAAAGACAGAGGGGTAGATGGAGAATATATAAAGAACTCTTTAAACTTAACAGGAAGAGATCAAACAATTCCGTTTCAAAATGGGCAAAAGACATGACACCATCAGAGAGGATATATGTGTGCAAATCCGTGCGTGGAAAGGTGTTCAGCATCACAGCCAGGGTGCATGCATCAGATTGGCTACAATAAAACATTGGCTCCAAATGCTGGCGGGAAGGCGGGGTGCAAAGAACCTGGACCTGGCTCTGGAAACAGGCAATTTGGAACTAAGTGAGGCGTGACTCAGCCACAGGCTCAGCAGCGGTCTCCTGGGTGAGACTCAGGCACCGGGATCCGTGGCAGCTCTTCACCAGAGTGGAAACTCCCCGGATGCCTCATGCCTTCCACGGGGGCAGGCCACGCAAACTGCAGCCTGTCTATGCAGACTGACTCAGGCACAGAGCAGGGACCTCAGAGCCCATGGTGGCTGCTGGGCCTCAGGCCTCACACCTATCCCTGTGGCCAGGAGACAGAACTGTGACAGGAGCCAGTTGGTGGGGCTGGGCTGGGCTGGGGCCAGGGCGTGACCCCGGAGGGGCAGAGGAGGGGTGCCTGGTGAGTCCGACTGTGGCGGTGCTCCCGTGAGCCCACACATGTGCACAAAAGTGGGGTAATGTTATTGTATGCTTGAAATCACCAAAAACATTGCTAAGAAGCTGAATTTCCCTCCTCCCTGGACCACAAGCTAGCCGGGCCTCTGGCCTTTGGTCAAGCCCTGGGTCACCTGACTGACCTGCCCTTAGCCTGAGCGGAGGCACTGGGCCTCCCACTGGGGGAGGGTGAGGTTAGAGGGCAAAGTCTGAGCACCTCCAGGGAGGGGTGGGGGCCCACCTGGGTGGTCACCAAATGCGGCAGGTGGGGCAGGAGAACTCTAGGCAGCAGGTGAGGGTATAACCCTGGGTGATGTGGGGGGGGGAATTGGTGTGTGGAGTGCGACCCTAAGTAGTGGGGGATTAACCCCCAGCAGGGGCTGAGTTCAACCCCACGGAGCCTCTGTTGGCCAGTCTGTGATCTGGGGGTGGGTGGCACCAGCCCCCAGTGGCCAGAGTTCGCAGCTCTGTCACCTGCCTGGTGAGGTCCAAGCAGAGGTGGGCGGCGACTAGCTGAGGGAAAGGGAGAGGCGGGACCGCACCCAGCAGGTGCCTGAGGGACAGCAGCCGGCTTCCTCCTTGCGGCAGCCAGCTCTCCAACAGTCCAGGTGAGGGGGCTGTACTGGGCTGGGGGTGCTGTCTGGGTCTGGGGGGGCTATCCTAGTCTAGGGGGTGCCATTCTGGTCTGGGGAGAGCTGTCCCGGTCTGAGGAGGGCTGTTCCGGTTGTGGGGGGCAACCAGTCCTGAGGGAGGGTGTTCTGACTGTGGGGGAGTCTGCCCATCCTCTTTGCCCACTCATTGGGGACTCAAGCTGAGGAGTCTCAGATTGCTGTATCCCTTGGAGGTGAGATATGAGGTGGGGTCCCAGTGTCCCTGGGTCCTGCCTGTCACCTGTTTGTGTGATGTGGCCTGTGACCCAGGTTCTGGTGTGGGGACACAGGCTGGGTTCCCTCTGGGCCTCACCAACCCCGAACCCCCATCTTCCCACCTTCAAATGGGTCCCTAATCCACACAGCCTGTCCCACGCCGCGGGGGGGGGGGGGGGTGGCCGGAGCCCCAAGACAATGGCATCATCACCCCTGCCTGTCACTGCATTTGAAATAAGCACATGAGGGATGTTTACGCTTTTGTGAGACACAGTGTGATACAAAATCACAGGAATCTCTGGGCCTGGGAGGCCCCAGACAGCTGTCTCCTTTGGACGGAGGCACCAGCGGGGCCGAGGCTCCCGGCAGTCCTGTGTGTATGGCCCGGCTTGGGGACGCTTGGGGCCCGGGGAGGGTCCTGCAGGGGCCAAGGCCACTGAGCTGGGCACCTCGGCCCTGTGCAAACTGCACTCCAGCCTCAGCCTCGGCCAGCTGCCCGGGGCGGGGTGTGGAGCCAACTGCAGAGCTTCCAGATCAGATGAGAGAAGGCAGCGGTTGGTTTTCGAATAGAAACCAACGTCTTTGTTCGGAACTCCCTGATCTCAAGTTCCTTTCAAGAAAATGTGCTCCTCGGGGCCCTACCGACCTCACTCATTAGGGCACAAGGGAGGCTGCTTGGGAGCAGTTATATGTCTAGCTGGTCCCCTGGCCTCACCTGGTTCAGGGCTGACCTCAGGGCTCCCAGAGTGAAGATCCTACCCTGGGGGAGGCCTGGGGAGAGGGCTGCAGAGAGGAGGGGGGGGGGGCAGGGTCCTGGGTCCCCCAAGGTCAGTCTGGAGCTGACCTTCAGAACTGGGGCTCCTCCCAGGAGGGTGGGGAGAGTGAGGGCACCTGGGGGGCTCAGTTGATCAAGCGTCTGACTCTTGATTTTAGCTCAGGTCATGATCCCAGGGCCGTAGGATCTCGAGCCCCAAGTTGGGCTCCACACTGAGCATGGAGCCTGTTTGGGATTCTCTCTCTCTCTCTCTCTCTCTCTCTCTCTCTCTCTGCCCCCCTCGCTCTCTGCCCCCCCTCTCTGCCCCCCTCGCTCTCTCTCTGCCCCCCTCGCTCTCGCTCTGTCTCTCTCTCTCTCTCTGCCCCCCTCTTTCTCTCTCTCTGCCCCCCTCTCTCACTCTCTCTCTCTCTGTCTGAAAAGAAGAAGAAAGAAAGGGGCTCTTCTGGACCCCATCAGCACTGTGTGTCCCAGGCTGGACCCTGGCTCCACAGCACTCCTGGGCAGGCCCGGCTCCTGTGGTGTGGTCTTCCGCTCTGCCCACTGACTGAGCTCAGACATGCTGAGCCCCAGGGAGGACAGGGTGGCTCTCCAGGGCAGCAGTGTCTGCGGCAAGGGGCGTCCGGTGCCCACTGCTGCCCACACCCGCAGGTGCCAGCCCAGCCCTGCCCTGCCCTGCCCTGATGGGGCTGACCTGGAAGCCACGGGTTCTCACGGCACTGCTCGGGGCGGCAGTGGCCTCAGGCCTCACCACGCTCATTCTCATCCTGGTGGAGGCCACTGATGTCCTCCTGCCCACAGACACCAAGGTAGGCCCCCAGACCCCGAGCAGTGGGGAGGTTGGGCTGGGCTGGGCGCTGGCCCCACGCCCTCCTGACCTTGTTGTCACTCTCAGTTTGGGATTGTGTTTGACGCGGGGTCCTCCCACACGTCCCTCTTTGTGTACCGGTGGCCGGCAGACAAGGAGAACGACACGGGCGTGGTCAGCCAGGCCCTGGTCTGCCAGGCGAAAGGTCAGTGGGCAGCTCTGGGGACAGCGGGCGGGTGCGCATGGCTGTCGGCTGCTGTCTGGGAGGGATTCCCGGCGAGGCGGAGGGTTGGGAGGCGGTACAGGCTGGAGACAGCTGAGCCACATTTACATCCTTTAGCAAATCAGCAGATGAACCTACAGGAAAAGTGGCTCAGAGAGGTTGAGTGAATTACCCAAGTGGCACAGATGGTCAGTGTGGAACTGGACCAGAACCTACATGTGCCTGCAAAGAAGTGGTACAGGGCCTGCCCGGTCCTTCCTGCCTCTTCCAGCTTCTGGAGGCTCCTGGGCTGTGGCCACATCGTTCCAACCTCTCCCCCCAACCTCACGTGGCCTTCCTCCTCATGTGCCTTGACCTTCCCTCTCCTCTCCCTTAGAAGGAAATGGGTCATCAGGGGTTGCCTGGGTGGCTCAGTCGGGTAAGCGTCCGACTTCAGCTCAGGCCACGATCTCCCGGTTCGTGAGTTCAAGCCCTGCGTCGGGCTCTGTGCTGACAGCTCAGAGCCTGGAGCCTGATTCGGTGTCTCCCTCTCTCTGTCCCTCCCCTGCCTCTGCTCTGTCTCTCTCTCTCTCAAAAAATAAAACGTTAAAAATTTTTTTTTAAATTAGAGGATACGGGTCATCGGATTTAGGGCCCACCCAGGGAATCCAGAATGATCCCATCTTAAAACCCTTAACTTAATTACATCTGCAAAGATCCCTTTTCCAAATAAAATCCCACTCAAAGATCTCAGTGGTTAGGACATGGGCATACCTTTTGGGGGCGGTGGGGGGCGGAGACACTGTTCAGCTCCCCACAGGCCCTTCCGGCCCAGCCCAGCCTTCAGGCCTGGAACCTCGGCCTGGGGTGCTGTGTTTCAGGGCCTGGAATCTCCTCCTACGCCTCCAATCCTGCACAAGCCGGTGAGAGCCTGCAGGGCTGCCTGGAGGAAGCGCTGGCGCTGATCCCAGAGGCACAGCAGCGGAAGACGCCCATGTTCCTGGGGGCCACGGCTGGCATGAGGCTACTCAGGTGAGCCGGGCTGACTTGGGGCCTGTGGCACATCCGTGAGGAACAGCTCCGAGAGCCGTGGTGTCAATGCCTTGGGCAAGCGGGCGGAGTGGAGTGGGTGTGGGTCTCCTGCCAGCTCGGGCTGCTGGTCTTTTCTGTCCAGCCAGAAGAATAGCTCTCAGGCAAGAGACATCTTCGAGGCGGTCACCCAGGTCCTGGGCAAGTCCCCCCTGGACTTCTGGGGTGCTGAGCTTCTGGCCGGGCAGGACGAGGGTGCTTTAGGTTGGATCACCATTAACTACGTCCTGGGCATGCTGGTCAAGGTGCTGTGTGCTGCCCGAGGGTGGGGGTTGGATGACCAGGGGCGGTGGGTCAATGCGGCTGGTCCCAGGACTCAGTGCCCCTTGTCTGTGCTCAGTACTCCTTCTCTGGAGAATGGATCCAGCCTCTGGAGGGGACACTGGTGGGCGCCCTGGACATGGGTGGAGCCTCCACCCAGATCACCTTTGTGCCTGGAGGCCCCATACTGGACAAGAGCACCCAGACCACCTTCCGCCTCTACGGATCTGAGCACAGTGTCTACACCCACAGCTACCTCTGTTTCGGGCGGGACCAGATGCTGAGCAGGCTTCTGGCACAGCTGGTGCAGGTCGGCTGGGCCACAGAGGAGGGGGAGGCGAGCTGGGGCGGCCTGTGGCCCTGGGCTGGGCTCAAGGCCACCTCCCTGCCCTCCCGCAGAGCAGCTCCGGCCCCCTGGTCCGCCACCCATGCTACCACAGCGGCTACTGGGCCACGCTGTCCCCGGCCGCCCTCTACGAGTCCCCCTGTGTGCACACAGCAGCCCCTCCAGAGCTGGCCGGGAACCTCACTGTGGAAGGGACAGGGAACCCCGGGGCTTGTATCTCAGCCATCCGGGGCCTCTTCAACTTCTCCAGCTGCCAGGGCCGAGGACACTGTGCCTTCAATGGGGTCTACCAGCCCCCTGTGCGGGGCCAGTTCTATGTGAGCTCCCTACCCCGTCCTCCCCAGGGTCTCAGCCTCCTTCCACGGCCCCGGTCCCAGGGGTCTGACCCCAGGTGGGCCCAGGATGAGCCCTGCACAGGCGGGCTCTTGGGAACTCTGGGGCCCCGCATGGGGGCAGGTGGGGACTTTGCCTGGTTTGTCCAGGGCTCCTCTGACCCGGGCCCACCGGGCATCACCCAGTGCCCAGGGAAGACACACAGCTCATCACCCCCCTCCGCCCCCAGGCCTTCTCCAACTTCTACTACACCTTCCACTTCCTGAATCTCACCTCCAAGCAGCCACTGGCCACCGTCAACGCCACCATCTGGGAGTTCTGCCAGAGGCCCTGGAAGCAGGTGGGTGGATCCCAGGGCCGCCCTGGGTCTCCGAGCTGCAGCTGTCGCAGGCACAGACCTCAGCAGGCCGGGACTTGGTGGGACCCTGTCCCTGGAAGGCTGGGAGCGGGGACACCAACTGGCTCCTCACCTCCCGGGCCCCCAGGTGGAGGCCAGCTCGCCCGGGCAGGACCGCTGGCTTCGTGACTACTGTACCTCGGGGCTGTATATTCTCACGCTGCTGCTTGAGGGCTACGGGTTTGGTGAGGAGACTTGGCCTGGCATCGAGTTCCGCAAGCAGGTGACCACCTGGCCCAGGACGAGGGTGGGTCAGGGGCTCCAGGGCAGCCACCCACGGCACTGAGCAGCCCATGTGTCCCACAGGCTGGTGGCACGGAGATGGGCTGGACGCTGGGCTACATGCTGAACCTGACCAGGATGATCCCGGCCGAGGTGCCTGCCCAGTGGCGGGCACAGAGCTATGGCATCTGGGCGGCCGGGGTCGTCTTTGCCGTGCTGACTCTCACGGTTACTCTGGGGGCTGTGGCAGGCCAGCTCCTCTGGCCCCAGGGCTAAGCTGGGCGGCCGCCTGATGGCGGAAGGCACGGGCTCAGCTCCCACGGTCTGAGCTGGTCAGAGCCTCCCTGATCTCCTGACCCCTGCCGGGTCCCCTTGTCCCGTGGGCTCTGGCCCCACGGTCAGATGGCCCCCGTGGATGCAGGAGATATTGTGGCCTCCCCAGGGCGGCAGGTGACAAATGCCAGGCCACAGGGGCCCCTGCAGCATTCCAAGGCTCTGTGACCTTCAGTGTTAGCGGGACGTGGGGCCCGGTCAAGCCCGGACGTGGGAGTGACTGCTGAAGAAGGGGTCGGCTCCCTGGGAGAGGCTGGCAGGGCTTCAGGAGGTTGGCGGAGGGGCCCGGCCCGAACGGGGGTATCACTCAGCCTGAGGGGAGGTATCCAGGCTCCTAGGCTTCTCTGGGAGCAGCCCCATCCCCCATCCTCAAAGCCTCCATCGGGCCCTCACAGTGGAAAAGCCAAGAACACAGACCACACCTCAGTGGGGGGAAGATTGCTTTATTAAAACTGTTCTTGCCACGGGACTTCCTAGGGCCGATTTCCTCACTGGGCTTGGGGTATGTGGGACTCCAGGTGGGGGTGTTGGGCTCCTCACATGTACTGTCCAGCTGGGACCACGAAGCACTTGGGGAAAATGCCGATGCGGCCATCACAGTGGCCCTCCAACCAGGCCGGGTCCACTGCACGCGAGGGGATGTCAGTGTTCCTTAGGGCACATCAGATAGTATCTACTCACAGAAACCCCTTTGGCCCCAGCGCCCCACTGACCTTCACACAGGACGTCCACGATGTCCCCTGGCTGTAAGTCCAGGTCCTCAGGCCCCTGGGCAGAGTAGCTGTGCCGGGCCACCACCCGGTAGAGGACAGGCCGGCCGCCCGCTCCCTGTGGCAGGGGAGGGCTCCAGGGTGGGCCGGCTGCAGAAGGGCCCCAGGGCCTCCCCCGCCCCGCACGCACCGGGACCCACACCGGGACCCACACCGGGCTCTCCTGGGGCTCACCCGGCACTGGAGCCGCAGGACCCCAGGGCTGGCCGCCTTGTCCCGCCAGGCCCTCTGTAGCACCTCCTCCCTAGCAAGGGGGACCCAGCGCCCCTCGTTGCTGGGGTCTTGGTAACTGCAGAGAAACCCCTCCAAGTGAGCGGGGGGTGGGGGTGGGGGGGGGGTCTCTGCCAGGGCACAGATGTACCAGCCCCTCTTCCAACCCCTGCCCTGGGGCTTCTGCCCTGGGCCAGGCTCAGAGACCTCAGGTCCCACCTCTGACTGGCTCACCTGAGCTGCCCCTGCTGGGCCTGGTGGGGGAGGGCCTGGCTCAGCAGGGTCCGCAGGCTGGACAGGTCAGCTCCTCTTGGGACCTTCAGGGCCAGTGTGAAGGCACACTGCACTATGAGGGTCACCAAGGACTCAGGGTCCCCCACGGCCACTCCCTGGGACAAGGCAGAAAGGCAGTGGTCAGCCTGTAAAGCCCCAAATCTCCATGCACAAGGCCCAACTGGGGTGGCCTTCGAGCTGGGGCTGAGGGTGGGGACAAAGACGGTGGCAGGGGGCTGGGGCTACAGGCCTGTAAGTTGCTCATCAGCTGGGGTCCCCAGGGCCATTTGAAGGGATGGGGCCTAGCCTCAGGGCCCCAAATACCAGAAGAGTGGGGGTGACACCAAGGCTCTTACCCCAGCATGAGAGGGGTCTTCAGAAGGGCCGGGGTCTGGCTCCCCTGCCACCCGCAGCCCTGTGGAGGTTAACAGAGCAGGTTCTCAGGTGGAATATTTTGGAGCAGAGGACCTGCCTGGACCACTCGCCCACTGGGAAGCACAGGTAGCCAATCTCCTCCTTAGGGCACAAAGAGGCTGCTCCCCACACCCCCAGATGCCTGCCCCCTTCCCCCAGTATCCCTGCCCACCGCCTGCAGCTCAGGAGCCCTTACCTGGAGGAACCTGTTTGCCAGCTTGTTCCACACTGGGCCTCTGCAGGGAAAGCCACAGGCTTGGAGCAGGGGCCAGGGATGGGGGCCCTGCGGGTGGGGCAGTGTCCCCGGCTTGTGGAAGCAGGCCCAGCACAGGCCCAGCGGTGAGGCGTACGGCCTGTGAACCAGCTGACCACCAGCAAGCCAGAAATGCAACCCGTGCTGGGGTGTGTTCGGGGCAGGCACCGGGTCCCCACGGTCCTAGCGACCACAGACAGGCTGCCTCACGTCAGTGCGGATGAAGCTGTCATCCCGGGTGGTCCCAGGCGGAGCCTGAGGACCCAGGCCAGGGACCAGCTGGACCTCACCCTATGCTGGATGTGCTGCAGGGGCAGCAGGGCACCCCAGAGAGGCCCCGGGGTCCAGGCCATCCTGACTCTGACTTCAGGTGAGGGTCTGGAAGTTCATTGGTAAAGGAAGCATTTGGACTTCAGCGTATTTACCAGCTGGTTAACGCACTTCAGAAGCTATTCGCTATTGTGCCAGGAGGGTCGAGGGCCTAAAACCCCTAAGTACCATGAACTTAGTAAATGCAGCTTTAACCGCATGCAGGAAGTTAATAAAGCACAGCTGTGACAGAGCATAACCGCTAAGGGCACAGGTCCGTTCAACTTGAGTTAGCTGAGCACCAGGGAAAAGAAAGGGAAGTGACCGCATATTCCCTCATGAAGTCCTTTGATAAAATGCCTGTTCAGTTCAACCGCCTGCTCTGTGCGTGGAGGCCCCTCTCCTGGTGCTGGTGTGGGAGGGGGTCAGCCACGCCCCTCCTGGCTGCACCTGCCTGGGAGAAGCCGGTGTCCAGGAAGGAGGGCTGGGGTGCCAAGGGCCACGGCTGGATGGCGCGAGACCCAAGACCCAGATGCACAGGCTGCAGGCCAGGCCCCCCAAGGCCTACGGCCGGGTGAGGACGGCCATCAGCAGGCCCCCCCGACCCCGGTGTCTGGCTCCGGCCCTGTCTCTGACCCGACAGAGAAAGCCAAGGCTCTGTCCCCCAGCAGGGCACGAGGTCGCCCGCCCCAGACCCGCAGAGCGCCCGGCTGTGGCTGCTGTTCCCCATCTCGGGGTCACCCACCTGTTCATCGGAGAGGACGGGCGCATGGTGGTCAGCCTGCCCCGCCTGCCCGGGGCCGACCTGTGTCTCTGTCTCGGGGGGCCTCCTGGGACCACGGGCGGTGCGGGTTTTCCAGGCCCCGGTGACTGCAGCCCTAGGGGTAGGGGGGGACCCCTGACCTCAGGACTTCCTCCCGGACGGCCTGAGGAGGGCCTGGAGTGTGGAGATGAGGGCTAGGTCCGAGCAGGGCCCCAGGGCGTGGGGCTGGCTCTACGTCGCGCAACCTTGAGCACCAGCCCCTCTCCTGAGTGGGGACAGCCCCATCTGTGAGGCTCCAGTCTGGCAATGCCGGAAGCGTAATCACGCCAGGCTGCAGTCCCGCCAGCACCCTCCCTGGGCACCTTGGCTCTGAGCTTTTGCGCTGCTTGGAGTCATCATGACCGCAGTCTCAACTCCCCTCTGGTGCCCGCCAGGGCCAGAGTGACGGCTCTATGAGAGGGGGACACCCCTCCCCTGGCACCAGGGGCTCCGGCCACATCCACTCTGGGAAGGGGGTGTGACAGTCCTGGCCCCTGGCCAGGTCTGCACGGGGGCTCCGGCCTCAGGCCTCACACCAGGGCCTCTGCCCCAACAGGAGGGACGCTCCTTCCTACCGTGGGGCGGCTCCAGGCCTGGCTCTGCCATCTGCACCCTGAACCTGTGGGCACAGAATGCCATCCTCTCTCAGGATGCAGACCCCGGTGGGTGAGTTCGGGGTGGGGAGGCCTAGCAATGCTCTTCCCCACCCCCCCAAGCAAGACTGCGTGATTTTTATAGACTCTCGCACAGAATAGGCCTGCTAGTCCCGATTCCAGATCAGAGGAACACTGGGGACGGTCCAGAGCATTTTCCTCCCGTAACAGTAAAAAGGTGCGAAGGGCTCAGGCCTGCAAACTGACAGAGAAAGCCGGGCTGGCTGGCAGGCCACCACCCACCTGGGGCTGCTGAGGCTGGATGTCCTCCTGCCGGTCGGCAGGGAAGGCAGAGGATACCACCTGGTAAGGGACAGCAGGGGGACAGCAGGGGGACAGCCGGGTCAGCAGGCACCAGCCCCAACCCCCAGGGGGCTCTGTGACGTTGGCTCCCAGCCCTTGCCACCCACCGCACCCCCCTGAGTCTCCCATCTGCTGGGCAGGGGCCTGACCCAAGCTGCCAGACCGCCACCATGGGGGCTGGGAAGGTAGGAAGAATACATCTGATAAAGGAAGACATCTGTGCTGAGAGTTTCAACTTATTTTGAGTACAATTTTTGAAATATTTTTGTTTCTTAGAGGTCTTATACTGTGATAAGTGGACTCTAAACTGATCAACGCAGCTCAGAACCGCCTGGCCCCCACCAGCAGATGTTTGCGAACATGAGGTGTCTGTGGCAGGTGACCTCGCCAGCACTTTTAACACGGTCACATGCAGCACGCTGGCCCTTGGTGACCTCGGGGGTGCCGGGGCTAACCCAAGGGCCACCAGCTTGAAGTCAATGTGAATTTTCCTTTGTGCGCACAGGAGTCATTTCCCTGTGTTCCCCAGCGTTCTGTGATTCTGGTGGTGCTGCCCGGCCCTGGCCAAGGGGTAGGCATGAAGTGGCCCGGGCCAGCCTACCTCGGGCCTCCCTGAGATCTCACTGTCCGGGGCAGAGATGCAGGCAGACAGAGCCAAGGAGATTCTGAGGCCAGAAAAGCATGGCTGAAGTGGAGGCAGGCGGGGGGGAGCCTCGGGGATCCCCGTCAAAAGGCATGAGCTCCCTCCTCTGCAGCCAACTTCTGGTGGCCTCTGTGTCCTGGTTCCAAGAGCCCGGGATCTGTAAACTCCACCTGGAGACACTGCTTCTGACCTAGGAAGCTCCCGTATGTCTGCAGCTTGGGGGCGGCCGGTCCCTCCCCAGCTTGCTGGCTGCTGCTGGCTCCTGAGCACCGGGGCTGGGAAGCGAGACGCTGCCCCCTTACCTTGGCCTTGCCCAGGAAATCCACGGGTTCCAGGAGCTCCAGGTGCCACCTGTGGGGCCGGAAGACCTCACCCCTGGGGCCCTGCCGAGGCTGCAGGTGCACCTGTCTCTGGAGGGGGTCCGGCCAACGCAGACCTGAGCATCTGGCCAGGGCGGTGGTCTCAGGGGGCCCCTCCACCCACTTGTCACAGACTACGGGAAGTCCTTCCCCAGCCCCCGCACCTGGGCACACGGGCTGCCTCCCTCTAGAAAGTCTTGGGGGGCCTGTATAGATATGAGCCCTGCACAGTGGGCTATGGGACCAACAACCCCAAGGGGTGGGGACGACCTGCTTTCCTCCCTGCCCTCCCCCCTCACCTGCACTTGGTCCAGGGCAGTGCACAGGTGGTCTCGGGCCCCTTCTGACCCCTTGGAGAGGGCTTCCTCTAGGCTGCGGGTGGCCTCAGCCCAGAGACCCAGGCGGCACTGTGCGGCCCCCAAGTTGAAGAGCACCTGGGAGCCAGGGGACAGCCCACTCCCTCCCTTAGTCCCCTTCGCCTTTGGGTCTCAACCCCCCCCCCCCCCCCCCCCCCCCCCCGCCTTGCCCCGCCTTTGCCCCAGATTCTACCCCGGGGCGTGCCCCCAGTCCCACCCCCGACATTTCTCCTGGCCTCGCCCTCAGTGCCACTATGTAGCTCCAGCTCCAGTCTCATGGTCCCCTCCCAGGTCTCACTCCTAGATCAGACCTTCTGGCCCGGATTCCGGACCTCCCCGCCCTTCCCCCCACCCCCTCCCGTTCAGGCCTTGGCTCCCAGTGCCACCCCCAGCCCCTCTCCTGGCCTCACCTCCAGTTCCCCTCCGGCGCCTCTCCCGGCCCCACCCCAGCCCCTCCCCTGGCTCCACCCCCGGCCCCACCCCCGCCCCTCCCCTGGCTCCACCCCCGGCCCCCTGCCCGGCCCCCAGCCCGTCCCCCACCCCCTCCCCCGGACCCACTCCCAGCCCCTCCGCTGACCCCGCCCCACCCCAGCCCCTCCCACAACCCCACCCCCGGCCCGAGCCACAACAGCGAGGGCTCTTCTGGCCCAGGAGCCTGGCTCAGGGCGAGGCAGCCGGTCCGTGGCGGCGCCGATGCGGGGCTCTGCCGGGCAGGCCTCACTCTCCAGACCCCCCCATCCGGAGCGGTTCATCGCTCTGGCGCTTCTCTGCTCCAAAAATCAGGGGCGGATTTTTGGAAGCGGGAAGCATCCTCTCTGCCTGCCTCACCCCCATTCTGCATCTGGCCAAACCCCTTTTGCGGCCCCTTCGTCTGTGTGCTGTCCTGTCAGTGCATGAGTCTGGGGTGCCGTCCAAGGAACCCATTTCTCTGTCCTGTCCCCGTCCCCACCCCCGTGTCACAAGACGTTTAACAGACAGTTTGGGTTGGGTTAAGGCTGCCGCGGCCGGACGTACCGAGGGCAGAAGCAAAGTCGCCTGGTGCTCCTGGGAGCCGACCTCCCCACTGAGCCCCTGCTGCTGCCACCGAGGCAGCAAGTGCCACCCAACTTGGCCCAACGTCAAGAGAAACCAACACACTCCCTCCGCGCGGCCCTCTGTCCCCGTGGCCTGCCAAGTGACACCACACCCCCAGAGCCAGCTGGCCGCCCTCTGGAGACTCCTGTTACAAGGCCAGGTGGGGGTCACTGCCAGGCCATTCCTCCCCGCGCCCCCCACCGCCCTGCACTGTTCAGTGCCCTGGGCCAGGGGACCCCACCTGGAGGGGCTTTCCCACGACTTGTTTCTTGCAACACCGCTTGTTGGGAGAAGGCTGCAAGGCAGCCAGTTTCCGGGAGCACTACGGTGTCCTCTCCACTCCCCTCCCTTGGTGTCAGCCACAGAGAGCCAAGCTGTGCTGCTTCCTGACCCCACCTGCCTTTCACCTGTCTGCTCTCTGCCCCTCCCCTGCCCTTCTCCTGGGCAAAGCACTCCTGGTGGCCTCTAACTTCTTCTACCCTCCGGCTTCCTCAGGATGAAAGAGTGGCCAGAGGGAGCCTCGGTCAACACGGCCCCACCTGTGACAGTGAGAAGAGGATGGAACCCAGAGGACGGGGCCTGAAGGACCACCCGGGCCACCCGCAGACAGCACCCCCAGAGCCCCAGCAGGCCACACTTCCCGGTGCAAGCTCACCTCCCAGGCATGCAGCTTGAACCGCAGGCCCAGCTGTGTATAGTCGATGGCGGTGTTGTCCCTCAGCTGTGCCAGGGCCAGACGGAAGTCACACAGGGCCTCCTGGAACCTGTGGGCAGTGGGGGAGCCAGCAGCGAGGGGGACCTCAGTGGCTGCAGGGAAAGGGGCCAAGCCCTGCCCCAGCCTCCCCACCACCCCAGCTCCAGGGACACCTGCTAGGGGGCAGTGGTGGTCACCCAGGCCTCAGCACATGGTGGGCCCTCGAGTCCCAACACACGGGTCATGGACAGACTGGCTGTGAGGGGCATGGGGGCACCACATCCGGGGTGTGAGGTGATGCCAGCTCGGATCCAGTCCTGATTCCTGGGGACCTCACTCACTCTGCTGCCTAGAGCCCCTGTCTGTACCCCAGACCCTCTTCCACATTTCCCTCCTGCTTCATAGGACCCCCAACCCTGTGGGCCTCCTGCCGCAGAGACCGGCTGGACACTCCTTGGCCTCCACTAGAATCCCCATCTCCTCCAAGGAGGCTCCTGGACCCATGAGAGGAGGAGGTTGTCCCCAGAGCCTGCCTGCCCTGGCATGGGGCCTGCCTGCCGTGAGGCTTGTCCCGGGGCTAGGTGGGGTAGGGGGAAGCCAGGCCTGTCCTGCAGAAGGTTTCCTCCTCTGGGAAGGACCACAGTGCAAAGAGCCCAGGTGAGCATTGAGGACCCGAACCCCCTCCCTGCCCTGGGACACACCATTCCTGCAGCCCTGTTCGAAGTTTCCTCATCTGCAGAATGGGTGTAATCCCGCCATCCCTGCTGCAGCAAAGATGTGGCGAGGAACAAAGGAAGAAGTGCCCGTGAAAGCGCCCTGTGAACCTCAGCACAGAGACAGGGCTCACCGTGTGGCTGTTCCCTGCGTGCCCCTCCAGCGTGACCACAGTGTCCTCTTCCAGGCTTCCCTGAAGCTATGGAGGAGGGGGTGGGCAAGAGAAGGTGCCCCATGGGGAGAGAGGAGGCGGGGAGCACAAGAATGGACTTTGCAGAGACAAAGGGCCCTCAGAGAAGAAACGAGACACCTCTGTGCTCACCTCTCCAGCTGGAAGCTGGCCACTCCTCGCTGGAAGAAGCCCACAGCCATGCAAGTGTCCTTGGTCACTGCTTGGTCAAATGCCTGAGGACAGAAACGCCCACAGATCACCAAGGTCTGCAATTCCATCACCCCTGTGTCACAGATACAGCCCAGACAGATGACCAGTGACGGGGGGCCAAGGAATTTCACGGGGCCCCACAACAGCCTGCATGCAGGGCATCACCATTCAGTTTCCCTCAGTGGCACGACCTAAACCAGCCTGAGCTCCCGAGGTGCAGAGAACACAGTCACAGTCCAGTCTGTTTACCGTAATGACAAGGGGGTACAAAAAAAGGAAACACTGTGGCACATTAATGATGGTTACCTCTGGGGGATGCAGTTATGCAAGATTTTTGTCTTTTTAAAATCCTATGTGGGGAGTGGCGCCTGGGTGCCTCAGTCGGTCAAGCGTCCGACTTCGGCTCAGGTCATGATCTCACGGTTCGTGAGTTCGGGCCCCGTGTCGGGCTCTGTGCTGACAGCTCAGAGCCCGGAGCCTGCTTCGGATTCTGTGTCTCCCTCTCTCTGACCCTCCCCCGTCCATGCTCTGTCTTTCTCTGTCTCAAAAATAAACATTAAAAAAAAACTTAAGGGGCGCCTGGGTGGCTCAGTCAGTTAAGCGGCCGACTTCAGCTCAGGTCATGATCTCGCAGTCCGTGAGTTCGAGCCCCGCGTGGGGCTCTGTGCTGAGAGCTCAGAGCCTGGAGCCTGTTTCCGATTCTGTGTCTCCCTCTCTCTGACCCTCCCCCGTTCATGCTCTGTCTCTCTCTGTCTCAAAAATAAATAAACGTTAAAAAAATAAAAATAAAAAAAAACCTTAAATCCTATGTGGGAAATAAACTTCAGAATTCCCTGAGCCTGCAGGATGGGTTAACAAGGCGTGAAAAACTAGAAAGCCACAGGATGTTCGCACCCAAGTTTGGGTAAAGGAGATTAGGCAAAGTGCGACAAAGGTCCCAGTATAGGACAAAGGCACAGGAAGAGGGACTCTCAGGATGAAAACATCCAAGGTGAGGTGAACAACATTAGGTATCCAGGGCGGAAAAGCCCCCCAACTTAGTTTAATAGCAGAAAGCTGCTTTCACAGGAAGGAAGGACCAAATTAGGTAAACAGGTAAATAGGGCTATAGACGCTGCGGGTGAAGTTGCCCAGGGCAGAGCTAATTAGCAAAAGAAAGGTGCCTTGTTGACCCAGAGGTAGCCTGCTCAGTCTTTCTGGTCCCCTAGGCCAGTTTCGGTAGTAAACAAGTCAAGTCTGCTGTAAACAACCTTTCGCTAGGAGCCAGGATTTTGTTTTGTGTTAACCCAAACCCCTAACCCCGAATGTCTTCAAGACCCCCTTTCCCTCACGTCCACGAGTTAATGTTCGCAGTTTCATTGTCCCTTTGTGCACGTCCATCGCCATGTTGGTAAGCCTTCTGATCCTAATAAAAATGGAGCAAGAACCCTTACTCGGGGCTCTTGTCCTCTCCCGGACATTAGTCGTCTCCCGCTTTGAATCCTGGGTCTGCTTTCTTGCTGGACAAGAACTCCAGACCCAGAGTCCATGACAACCCTATTTCTGATAGTTCTCATGAAAGGACACACTCCTTATCTATTAGAATCAGAAAGAACAAAAGTTTTAGTGTGTGTGTAAAGCACAGCTCTTCCCTACACCTCACTCAGAAATGATGTTGTCTGTTCCTAACAAGGACAGTGGCTCTCAGTTAGACACAGGCAATCCGTCGGAGGGGCTTCATGCTCTTACAATCTGGCCAAATGGGGGGCTTGTGCAGCCCTGGGTTTGACCCAAGGTTGAAGGGATGCACGGAGGCCCTGATGCGGGGGGCGCTCAGTGCCAGAGAAGTCCATTTGTTTGCCACCCTGCCAGGAACAGCAACCAAATCAGGCTCGCATAGGTTCCTATCGACAGACCACAGTCCTCTCTACACCTTCCTCACCCGCCCTGCTCCCCAGAGACACTTGTATTCATCGCAGCAATTCCGTCTGCTTTCAAAAATCTCCACGTTTCCAATTAATGTGCTCATGCTTTAATTACTTAATTTTATTGTCTTTCCACAGTCCTCCCTCTCCTATTGGGTAGAGGATTTAATACCATATTCTTCTGCTCACCACCTCTGGCCCCTCTGTCTGGCTAAATCAGTTTATAAGTAAGTGATAACTGGATTGCCCTCACATCTACCATTCGCTGTTGAACTACCTGCTGTCAGCGATTGTGTTCCCGTTTTTAGGTAACATTTTAAAACTGAAATTGTTCCTGAGAATTGTAGATTTGTATGCAGATGCAAGGAATGACAGAGGAGATCCCTTGTAAGATTTGCCCAGTTCTACCCGCCCCCCCCCCCCAACTCCCGTGGTGAATTTTTGCAAGATATTGACATGGGCACTCTCCTACAATACCTAATTCTCTTTTCATTTGTGTCATTTTCCAGGTAACTGTCACTGATGGTCTCCACAGCTGTAGGATCCTGTTTCTTTTTACTGGGGAGATTTGGGGACCAGAACAATGAGCAGAGTGCTGCTGGATTTTTGCGGAACATGAATCACTTTAAAGAACACAAAGCATTTAAAAGGCGGCGAGTGGCTCGGTGCTGCCCCCTCCGCAGAGGCAGGTATGTGTGTGTGCCCGTGTGCACTTTTGAGTCTTGGTTCTGTTTTGGGGGACAGATTGGGAAACAGAAGTACTCAGATCAGACGAGACAGACCTCATCTCCTTGCCATTGCCACAGGCATCTGATGAAGTCCCCTGCTCTAAGCTCTACACCTCGGGAAGCAGGTAAGTCCCCTCCAAGCAAGATCCAGCCTCGAGCCTACTTCCGGATATGTTAGACCGTGAGCACCTGAACCACTAGCAAGAGCCCCGGCCTTTCTCCTTGACTGGGGAGTGTGGCACGTGGTCATCACCTAGTGGAGGTGGTGAGGGAGCCCAGCGCCTCCATCATGGCCCAGACTCGGTTCTGGTGGGATCCCCCGATCACACAGTTCCCACCTGCTTCAGGTGTTCATTGAGGCGGAACCCTGGGGGGACATCCCCAGGTGACTATCAGGAAGAAGGGCGGGGGGGGGGGGGACCCCGGGCTCATCCCTGTAGCTGGGTCTTTATCGCACCGCTCCTTGACCCGGAGCAAGGTAAGTAAGGTTCCCCAGGGCCAGAGAACAGCCTCCCAAAGAGGTGGGGTCTCCGCGACCAACCCTGGGGGCGCCCGGCTGTCAGGCCCCCGGCTCACCCGCAGCGCGGCCTCCGGGTCCCCGGCCAACAGGTGCACGCAGCCCACGTTGAAGCACATCCTGGCGGACGGCTCCGGGTAGCCCGAGAAGAGGCGCAGGGCACAGTCCCAGTCCCCGCGCGCTACGGCCTGCGCGCCCCGGTCCCATTCCCGCAGCAGGTCCCCGAGAGAGGGCATGGCGGCGTGGACACCCGCGGGACCGTGCGGCGGAAGTCCGCGCTTCCGGGCGGGAGCGCGGCGGGCGCGGCCGGCGGCGGCGGTGGGGGTCCCGCGAGGGGTCCGGCGGGACGACTGCGGGCCGAGGGCCGCGAGGCAGGGCCTTCAGGGTCGGGAGACTAGCGTGGGGAAGTGGGGCCCCCACTCCGAGGCCGGCAGGGTATCCGGGCGGGACGCGGCGCTGGGAGCGCGCGGAGTCCACGAGCCGCGGGTGCGCCACGCCTCCTGCTGCCCAGAGCGCCCTCTCGCGGCAGAGCGGCCCCGCCCCTCCCCACGGCCCCGCCCCCGCAGGGACCGCCCCTCTGCATCCGGCCCCGCCCCCCGCTTATGCCGCGCCCCTCCGGACTTCCGTCCGGAGCTCCCCGAGTTCGCTCTCCGCAGCCCGCGGCGCCTCCGGCAGTGTGGGTCTCGGTGCGCCGGGGAAAGCCGTCCGGGCCTGCCGCTACCGCCGCGGCCGGGCCAGGGTTCCGGGCGGACCCCGCGGGCTCAGGTGAGAGACCGCCCGGGCGCGGGCCGAGGTGGGGCGGTCTAGGGGTCTGCAGGGGCGCGGGGAGCCAGGCAGGGCCGAGCGGGGCTGTGGCCGAGCCGGCGACCTGGCCGGCCCTGAAGGTGGTGGGGGTGGGTCCTCCACTGCGGCCCCTGTCCCCGCCAGCCCGCGGACCGAGTCTGCGAGGAGCGAAGGCGTCGTCGTTCCGGCTCCGCTGGGAGGGGAGAGCCGCGGGGGCCGGTCCTGGGGCCGGGGGCGGGCCACGGTGGTCTGGGGTCTCCCACGGCGGCGGCCCGCGCTCACCCTCGCTCAACTTCGGGGGGAAACTCGGGGGGAGGCCCCGAGTCTCACTCGTGGAAAACCAGGTCGTGGTGACGTGCCAGTGGCTCTTCTGGGGCCCGTCGGTCCTGTGCTCCCTGTCCCTGCCCCAGATGGAGGCTCAGAGGGCAGGACTAACTCAGCCCAACCCACCCCTGTGGCAGGCGGAGCCCCTGCCCTGTGCCCTGCACAACCTCATTCACTAGAAAGTGGAGGCCCTCCGGGGCCAGGAGCCTCTCCCTGCAGGGGCCCCGGCCTCTCGGGGGCACACGTCCCTACCGACACTCCCATACAGGTCTTACCTGCTGTCACATCCTTCACACCTGTGTTAGAGAAACAACCAACAGGTGTACAGAGAGATGGATTGACTTTGAGCAGCTGTGGGGGCTGGAAAATCCAAAATCTGCGGGAGAGCCAGGGAAGAGCTCAGGGTTCAACTTGAGTCTGGGGGCAGAGTTCACTCTGTTCTCTTAAGGCCTTCCCCTGACTGGATGAGGCCCACCCACGTTAGGGAGGGTCATCTGCTTTAGGACAAGTCTACTGTTGTACATGTTAATTTCATATAAAAAATGCTTTCACAGCAACCTGTGACTGTGTTTGACCAAACATGTGGACACCACGGCTTTGCCAGGGTGACACAAAATGAGCCATCACAACACCCAACCCCAGAAATGCTCCCGTAGACGGGCTCTGTCCTTTCATGCACATAAGAGAACACCCTGGGTCCTACTCTGCTCCGTTATGGCTGAGTCTCCTCCCTGGGTGATCCTGGTCCAGCTCTCTGACCCTATAGACTTCCTTACCTGAGGAATGGGAGCGCTGAGTCCTGGCCTGGCAGAGCGCTGTGACGACTCACAGACATCGCCTGTGATGTGCTTGGAAGGGCACCTGTGCCCCCGAGGACCTGCTTCCTCCCCAGTGGGGGCTGAGGCTCCCCGTCCTGCTGGCCTGGAGGTGGGCGGCAGCACTGGTTCCCTTTCCCACCGTGCTGCTCCCACACCGCCTCTGGGTGGCCTTCCTGCAGACCTGTCAGGGTCACTAGTAACCTCCTCCCTGGGCATGGCTCATCCTCCCCCTGGCCTCAGGGACATGACCCCCTCCGGGTCCCCCAAGCCCCCCGGCTGCCCCTCCTGCCTCCCCTGGGCTCTGGCCTGGCCTTTCTGTGCCCTCGCTCCCCAGTGGTCCCACTGTTTGAATTGCCTTTGGGCACCTGCCGCATGGCTCTTTTCTCGACTTCTCTATTTCCATAATAAAAAGATGAAAAAAGTCCCATCCCTGTGCCTGTCACCATACCCTAACATTCACCGCAGCTCTGTTCATGAAGCCCCAAACTGGAAACAACCTAGCTGTCCTCCAGTGGGCGAACGGTTAGGCAGACTCGCACCCACACGTGGACGAGGGATGGGCGGTGGGCACACACAGCTTGGGGAAGGAGGCTCAGGGGCATGCTGAGTGGGCAGAGATCGCATACTTTGATCCCATTTGTATACGTTTCTAGAGGTGACAAATGATCTAAGCGGAGAGGTTAGTGGTTGCTTGGGGCCGCTAACAGATTAATGGCGGCTATAAAGGGGCAACCCTGGGGGGTCCTGTGGGGTGGAACGTTCTATATCTTGACTGAGTCGGTGTCAGTCCCTCATTATGATTTTGACTGTGGTAACGTCTTGAGAACTGGATAAAGGGTGTATGAGATGTCTCTTTCTCTCAGAACTGCGTGTGTATCTCAAAATAAATTCTTAATTTAAAACCATTTTTAAAGAAGGATTCAATCACAGGTTTTTCTGTTTTACAGATGCCCTGAAAGTTGGAGTGATTACTGAGCCTAAGATTCTTCCAGCTCTGAAATTCAGCTGCTGACATGTTGTTTCGAAAACTTACATCTGCTAAAATCTGTTCCAAGTAGGTGCTTCAGCGTTTGGAGCGGCCGCGGCCTGAGGACCGGTCTGAAGCTGGCCTCTGCAGGGGGCCCTGGCACCCTCCCCAGACGTGCAGTGGCTGTGGCATCGGAGGGGAGGCCGCCCAGGCTCCTGCCGCCACCAGCTGCCTCCCTGTCAGCTTTACGGGCAGACCCGCTAAGGTTGTGTGGATCACACAGTTCCTGCCTCAGGAGAAGAGTCCAGAAAAGGGAACCATTTCCTCAGGTAAGAGCATGACTCAGATAGAGGTCGGCATGGTGCTGGAACTTATTTGCAGAGGAGGGCAGTGCTTCTCTGTGGTTAATTCTGGAGCACGAATGTCCAAGAAACGGGCAGGAATTGGTTTTAGCCCAATACGAAGAAGTCGGGTTTGTTTGTTTTTTTTTCCTTTAAAAACTGGGCACTTTCCAAGACAAAATGAAAGAAAAATAAGATTTTTCCTTCAGGAAATAAAAATAGTCTTGGTGTGATTGAAATGCGTGGTGTTAGAGATCAGCTTCCTGAGACCCGGCCCTTCCTGGGGTCAGCGAGGAGGCACCCGCCGCAGGGCACCACGTCTCTCAAAGCCACCAGTTCCGCCGAGGACCTCGCCCTCCACCACCCAGGAAACGTTGAAGGAAAACCAGAGGGACGAGGAAGAGCTCAGGCCGCTGCGGGGTGCTCTTCTTGGTGGCCGAGACCGCCTGTGTGACAGGGAAGCCGTGCCCGCAGGAAGCGCCTCAAGACTCCTCTCCTTTAAGGCGCACGGTTGAGACTGTAGAACAGGGAACGTGTCAGCGCTCCTGCAGGACTCCATGCTGGGCAGACCCTCATCCTCTGGGCGATGGGAGTCCTGGGCCGGCAGCACCGACGCGCCCTCACGCGCCCCTCTACTCTCAGGCCGAAGCCAGCGCCGGTTCCTCGCCTTGTGGTTTCAAACGCAGAACGAGCCGCCACCGGTCTCTGAGCCAGTTTCTGCACGCGGCCCTTCACGGTGGGTGTCTGGGCCAGGCCACACACGAGACCCTCTCGCAGCGGTGGGGGAGCCTGTGCCATGGCCACCACAAGGCGTGGCCCGCTGTCTGCGGGGGAAGCGAGAAAGGGGCAAGGCTCAGAGCCCTCGGGCCGACCGACACCGTCACGTTACGCCCCGTGACTCTGGTAGAACAGCCTGTGAGAAAGGAAAGAGCTTATGGTGCAGGAAGTAGGTGAGCGAGCTAGTGGGTGACACCTTGAGACATGCAGGGCTGAATCGAAATCCAAGGATGAGGGGCCGGTCGGAGGAGGTCCCAGAGGGCGGTGACGGCCGTTTGCAGAGGACGGAGCCAGGCCAGCACAGCAGCTCTGGAGGTCGGGAGGAAGCAGAATATCTGTGAGCCGTTCGGAGGAAAAGGCAAATCCAAGTAGCCCGTATTTAGTCAAAAGGAAGGAAATCATGCCCAAAAAAGTAAAAAGCAAAGGGAAGAAACCAAAAGGAAGAAGAGGGAGTTAATTAAGAGAAAAGCTTAATTAATTAACTAATTAATTAAATCAGAAAGTATAAAATTGGTAAGACGGGGCGCCCGGCTGGCCCGAGCGTGCGACGCTGCATCTCGGGGTCGTGAGTTGGAGCCATGTGTTGGGTGTAGAGATTACTTAAAAATAAAGTAAAAAAAAAAAAAAAAAAAAAAGTCAGTGTCTCAATTAAAACAATAAAATCAGTAAGACCAAACACCAGTTCTTGAAAAACAAACGATGAAATAAACTCCTGACGAGATAGAGGGAAACCAGTGAAGTGAGACAACACTCAGGCTTAATGAGAAGCGCAGATGTTCTGCGTCCACACTGGCACCACGGTCGTAAATGGGAAAACCTCAAGAAATCGATGCCTTATGCAAACACACCTGAGAAGAAACAGAAAATTGGAGCAGGTGGTGAGCAGCAGGGACGCAGCGGGCTGCAAAGTTCCCGCCACACGGGCACCGGGCTGGCAGCTTCCTGCCACGCACGGGTGTGTGCTCCCAGCCTGCGTGAGCCCCCGGCCCCAGCTGGGCCTCGAGACAGCGCAGCCCCTGCCTTGTTCCAGCTGTGACCGCCAGAGACCCTCACACAGGGCCACTGGGCCAGGCTGCCTCAAGTGCCTGACCCCTGGCGACCAGGGCAGGATGTTTTTTCTGTTCTGAGCCACTGAGTTTGGGGCGGTCTGTTTGCCAGCAGCAGATAACCGGTGATGAGGGCTTAAAGCCGTCCAGCAGAGCGAGGGCCGTGGGGAGAGGACCTGGTGTCCAGTGGGAAATGGCCACCGCCCCTGCGGCCTGTCGGGGGGCTCATGGAGGAGTGAACGGTGGCCCCGTCTCCTTTCTGCAGCTAAGATTCCTTTATAGTTTATTTTAACTTTTAAGATACCATTTGTGGTTTTCTTTTCTTTGTGAATATAAAGTGGAGTGTGTTCATGGTAGAATATTTAGCAAGTACAAAAAAGTTAAAATAGAAAATACAGTAAAACCTTGGATTGTAACTTGTTCTGCGAGTGTTCCACAAGATGAGCAAACATCTCTAATAAATTTTAACTTGATAAACGAGCCATGTCTTGCAATACAGGTAGTACAGAACGCCGAACGTCACGTGATCACAACTGAGCCAATGGTTCTTCTTTCTCTCTCTCTCTCTCTCTCTCTCTCTCTCTCTCTCTCTCTCTCTGTGGGATTGTGGGTGATCGTCTTCCATGCTTGGATGTTTGGTCTCAGGCTGTGGTGTTTGGCAGATATCTGTGATTTTTCAGAATGTTACAAGGTGCCCACAACTGGCACTGGTGTATTTTTGTCACTTCAAAGCACCAATGGACAGTCCTTTGCTTTTCCAGACAAGAGTAAGCTTAGGAATGCTTTGCTTCATTCTAGGTCAGGCTGCCTGCAGATAGAGACCCTTTCCTCTGCTGCCTTATTGCCGGTTCCATTAAATACAGTCTATGACAAGAGTTTGTTAATACTGTGCTGTAATCAGCATCTGTGTGAACGTTTGCAATGGCCCCCATGCAGAGAAAGGTTGAAAAGAAAGGCAGGAAGAAGGAGATGATCACGGTGGAAGTCAAGAAGGAAATCGTCGAGAAGTACGAACGAGGGATGCGAGTGGCCGAAATTGCAAGATTTTATAAGAAGTCTACGTCGACCATTTGCACAATATTAAAGAAGAAAGAAGAAATAAGGGGGCTAGATGCAGCGAAAGGAGTCACGAGAATATCAAAGCAACGGCCACGTGTTCTGGAAGATGTAGAGAAGTTGCTTCTGGTTTGGATAAATGAGAAACGGCTGGCAGGTGACACCGTGACCGAGAACTTTATCTGCGAGAAGGCAAAGGCCTTGTACACCGACCTCGTAAGTAAACTGCCAGGTACGTCAACAGAAAACGAAGAAGGCTTCAAAGCAAGCAGGGGATGGTTTGATAACTTTAAGAGGAGAAGCGGCATCCGTAGTGTTGTGAGGCACAGAGAGGCTGCGAGTTCGGACGCTAAGGCAGCGGAGGTGTTCGCTGCCGAGTTCCAGAAGCTCATGGCTTCCGAGTGTTACCTGCCAGAGCAGGTTTTTAACTGCGATGAGACGGGGCTGTTTTGGAAAGAGATGCCAGAGCGGACGCACATTATGGAAGAAGAGAGTGCAGTGCCTGGTCACAGGCCCGTGAAAGACCGTCTCACCCTCTTGTTTTGCGCCAACGCGAGTGGGGATTTCAAAGTCAAGCCCCTGCTCGTGTACCATTCCGAGAACCCACGAGCCTTCAGGAAATGCAGGGTGCAGAAGAGCCAGTTAAACGTCATGTGGAGGTCCAACAGCAAGGCTTGGGTCACTCGTATCTTGTTCGTCGAGTGGGTCAACGAGGCCTTCGGTCCTGCAGTGAAGAAATACCTTCTGGAGAAGAATCTGCCGCTCAGAGCCTTGCTGGTGATGGACGATGCCCCTGCTCATCCTCCAGGCTTTGAGGACGACCTGCTGGAGGAATTCGAGTTCATTAAGGTCAAGTTCCTTCCTCCCAACACCACTCCAGTCCTCCAGCCCATGGATCAGCAGGTCATTTCCAACTTTAAACAGCTTTACACCAAAGCGCTATTTCAGCAATGCTTTGAGGTGACCAAAGGAACAGACCTTACCCTCCGAGAGTTTTGGCAAAATCATTTCCACATCGTGAACTGCCTCCAGATCATCGATAAAGCCTGGGACGGGGTCACCAAGAGAACCCTCAATTCTGCTTGGAGAAAACTGTGGCCCGGTTGTGTTCTTGCACCTGACTTAGAGGGGCTTGCTCATGAACAGCAGCCGCCAGTTGTCGGTGAAACGGTGTCCTTGGGGAAGACCAGGGGACTGGAGGTGAATGAGGACGACAGTCAGGAGCCGGTGGAGGAGCGTGGCCGGGAGCCGACCACTGACGAACTGATGGGTCTGCATCGCGAGCAGCAGCAAGAGGTTATGGGGGAGATCTCGTCTGCAGGGGAGAAAAAGGCCAAGGAGTCCCTCACTTCAAGTGAGATTAGGGAGATGTGTGAAAGGTGGGAAACAGTGCAGAAGTTTGTAGAAAAGCACCACCCGAATAAGGCTGTAGCAGTGCGAGCGATGAATCTGTTTAACGACAATGCGATGTCCCATTTCCGTGAAATCCTCAAACGGAGGCAAAAGCAAGTGTCATTGGATAGGTTCCGTGTTAAAGTTGCACGAAAAGAAAGAGATCCCACGGAGCCAATAGACAGCAGTGATTCCGTTAGAGATGATGAAAGTCGTCCTACCCAATAACCCTCCTCTCTCTTGTCTCCCTCACACCAGCCACGAAGGTTTTCAAAGGTCAGTGCAGGTTAATTTGTTGATTTTCCTTTATATTTTGTATTTTCTTTATTTTGTATTATACTTCATATGAACACTTTTGAGTGGTGGAATGAATCATCTGCGTTTCCATTATTTCTTATGGGGAAATTCACTTTGATATACAAGTGCTTTGGATCACAAGCATGTTTCCGGAATGAATGATGCTCGCAAACCAAGGCGTTCCTGTACAGAGAACTGGCAGGCGGCCCCCCCGCTGCCAGGGCCCACATGTCCTTCGTGTCCGTGCCGTGTCCCGGGCTGACACCACCGGCTGTCCTGTGGCACACGCCGTAACATCGATGCTCTCGGTTAGGTTCAACGCTAGGCCACATTGTGAGGACTTTGTTTCCCGTGACATTAGATGTTTTTGTAAAATGTCTTTTTTCAGTAGCCATTCATCATTCATAGGACTTCTGCCCCGTTGTTGGATATTAGGAGGCCCTCACGAGAGCAGGTGTGGAGCCGGAAAGCCCAGCTGAACTCCGGGGCCAGTGATTTCTGCCTCCTGCCCCCGGGCCGTGCCGCAGCCTGCGCCCCATGGGAAAGGGTCCCCGAAGAGCCTCCTCTCGTGAGGGCCCCCAGCCGGGACTCTGGAGGAGCCGGTTCCTCCCTGAGCTGCACATGCAGGCCTAGACCCCGCTCGGTCTTGACAATGTGCACATGGTCGTGAGTGTGCGGAAGGGCACCGCTCCGGCCCAGAATCAGCACCCGCCACGGCGGCGGCCAGAGAGGCACACGCCAGCAGTTGTACCTGGACCCCTCGTGGTATCTCGGAAAAGTTACCTTCTTGTATTTCAAATTGGCAGTCTTAATTTTTAAAGAAAGGAACGGCCTGAAGTTAAACCAGTAAGTTAAAAGTCGCTCCCACGGATACGGACAGAATAAAAAAGACACCAACAAACGTTGGCAAGGATGTGCGGAAATTGGGCCCCTCGTGCGCCGTGGAGGGAAGCAGTCCGGCCGCCTCTCAGCCAGCGAATCAGCTCCGCTCAGCCCGGCAACTCTACTCTCAGAGAAATGACGGCACACCTCCACGTACGGCATCCGCGCACAAACGTCCACGGCAGCCACAAGGTGGAAACAACCCAGATGTCCGTCCACAGAGGAGTGTGGTCCGGCTGTGCCATGGAATATTGTTCAGCCGTGAAAAGGAGTAAGTGCCAGCAGTGCTACAAGGTGAATGAGCCTTGAAAGCAGCGTGCTGGGTTGCAGGACCCAGAGGCAAAGGCCGCGTATCATATGACCCCTTTTCTTTGAGTGTCTAAAACAGGCAAATCCCAGGAGACAGAAAGTGGATTTGTGGTTGCCACCGAGAGGGCCGATGGGGAGCGACTGCTAATGGGTGGTCTTTCTGGGGTGATGGAAACGTACTGCCATTAGGTAGCGGCGATGTTTTCTCCTACCTAAATGTACCAAAACACCGAGTTGTGCACTTTAAAGGGGTAGATTTCATAGTATGTGTGTCATATAAATAAAACTTTTTAAAAATCACTGAGCTGTGTGCCCGGACATTTGATTCAGTTTGAAAACGAATTGAAATGGCTTTCAAATTAGCATTCTCCTTTAACAAAACAGACCTGAGTGGCCCCAGTTTTCAGGGTCCAGGCTGGACGCCCAAATGTGTCTGGGGTGGCGACCCCAGCTCCACTGGCATTTGGAATTTGGGGACGGCAGGGTGAATCCCGATGCTCTTGTGCAGAGTGGTGCCTTTGGGCCCGGTGCCCATCTCTGTGGAGGCGGCCAGGCACCTCCAGGTCCCCTGTTGTCTGGCCGGCTGCTTACCCAATGAAGACCCAGCAGAAATGTGTGAATCACACATGTGCTTTTAAATTTTCTGGTCCAGGGAGCCTGGCTGGCTCCGTTGGTAGAGCATGAGTTTCTTGATCTCAGGGTTGTGAGTTCAAGCCCCACGTTGGCATAGAGCTTCTGTTAAAAAACATAAAAAAAAGTGGGGGGTGGAGTTAATTTTTCTGAATGTTTATTTTTGAGAGAGAGAGTGCAGGTGCAGGAGAGGCAGAGAAGGGGGGGGGACGGAGGCTCTGAAGTGGGCTCTGCGCTGACGTGGGACTTGAACCCATGAACCGTGAGGTCATGACCTGAGCTGAAGGCAGACGCTTAGCCGACTGAGCCACCCACGTGCCCCAGGAGAGGAAATTAATTTTCATTTCCTAAGTCCAGTGTTCCCTGAATATCACCGTTCCCACCTGTAATCGGTATAAGAGATCAGTATAGAGACATTTGATGCCTTACGCCAGGTACATTTTGCACTGAAAAGTAGGGCGTAGCTGACCTGCTGGATGGTGGTGGGGGGGGGTGGGGGGCGGGGCAGGGCTGGGAGGAGACAGGGACTCCAGGCCTCAGGGGCCTCCCCCATGAGGCCTACGGCTTCGGGGGCTCCAGGGCTGGTGCCAGCTGATGACCCTCTGACGGCCCCTCGGCATTCCTGCCGCATGTCTTATGGGTAACACGGGCGGGGCTGCCACCCATAGGGCCTGGGAAGGCTGGGTGCCGCGTGGGGGGCTGGGCACCGTGTAGGGGGCGCCAGGAGGAGTCCAGGGCTCTGGCACCCCCGGCAGTGAGGCTGCCTCGGGCAGTGGAGCCTGGGAGCTGGCAGCTCCGTGGTCACCCCCTCCTCGGCCTCGGCCACCCCTGTGATAAAGGGCACAGGACTCACCTGGAGAGGGGGCCACACAGCGGCGCCCCCTGTTTGCAGAAAGCATTATAGGAAAGTGGTGAAGGGACCATGACTTGGCGTTCACACGAGAGTGCTTTGGTGACATTTAAAGTCACTTCAGTGACCACAGTGTGGAGAGAATCGTGCTCTGTGGCCGCAGGAAGCCCCCTGGCCTTGTTCTCCTGGGACGGAGGGACAGACAGGCAGAAGGCTCAAGCCAGTAGCCAGCCGCATTGGACTCTCAGCCAGCCACGTAGCTCCTTCCGGGTTCTTTTAACTTCTGGCCTTTTCCTTTACTTCCCACCTTTCTGGGAGGCTTGGAGGGCAGCTTTAGGTCAGGACACACCGTGAAGTGTCTGCTCCATGCTGTCCTGTCCTGGCCAGGAGCCTGGCCCTCTGGGCTTCCAGCCAGGTCTCAGGCTTTGCTGCCGTGCTCCTCCCACGCATGTGGCCTCTACGCAGAGAGACCACCAGCTGGAAGAATGTGCCTCCCGGCCCGTCTCAGAGCAAGCCAGGGCCCCGCGCTGCTCTCCCTCCTGTAGAGGTGACGAGACAGCCAGGTCACAGCCAGGGCTGTGCGTGTGTCAGCCACACTCGCTCTGTGGTTCCCATGCCCTCACTTGCCCCAGGCTGCCCACTTCACCGTGCGGCTGGGCCGGGACCCCAGCCTGAACTGTGCAGGGTGCCAGCGGGCTCTGCCTGGAGGAGACAACACTGCTGGGAGGGTGGCTGGGGCGTGGCCTTGGGTCCTGCTTGGTCGGTGCGCCCTGGAGCATCGGGAACCTGTAGCAAACACTGGACATGGCTTGTGTCGACCCCGATAATTAGACAGCCAGTTGTTTTGCCAGCAAAATGGGCTTACACGGGAATGGCAGAGGCTTTGCGATTCGGGACGAGCAAGCCATGACGAAGCCACAGGCAAGTCTGGAGAACAAAGGAGAGGAAGGTTACTTTACAGAGAAAAAGGAGACAGTTGTGAGGCACTGCATGGAAGGGAAACCCCTTGGAGGAAGGGAGGGCTCAGGGTGCCGGCAGCTTCTCCTTGGCCGAGTCCTTCCTGCTGAGGGGTGAATGAGGCCCCAGCTAAAGTAGTGTGCACGCACGCACAGGTGCCTCTCTTGCTGCTGGGTGTGCGGCTGGCGCAGAACGCTAGGGCTGAGGGCTCCCCCTGCTGGCTGCCTGGCTCCACGTAAAAGGATGGTTCCTTTATTCTGCTTCACATCTGCTGGGGCCTGGCGGGCCTGTGCGGCTGTCAGGTAGGCTCTCCTGGGCCAGCTGTCAAGAGGAGGCCACCTGGCCCGCGCCCTCCTGCTGCCGGGTTTGCCGCTGGGCCAGGGGCTTCCCACTCAGGTGTGGAGCAGGGGCCAGGGAGCAGGGCCTCTGGAGTGAGTGGGTTCTTTGAGGCAGATGTTTTGTTGTGCTGCAGGGTACCCAGCAAGAACCTGGCTCAGGTTAGCCGCCTTTCAGAAAAATACATGGTGCTTAAATGAGTTGCACATTTTGACCGTTCATTTTAAAAAGAAGTTCTCAAACTGCCAGGAGCCGCTCACCCCAGTGGGCTCCTGGAAGGCCATCCGTGGGAAGGCCTGCTGGTTGTGGTGTGGGTTGCAAACCCAGAACCACATTCCCAGCTAAAGATGATTTGGACTCCAGATTTTTTAATTTTCACTTTAAAATGAGGTCAATTAAAAAAGTCTGTCGTGGGGTGAACTTGAACTTGGTCTCTGCCAGCTGTTTTCATTCTCAGAAGCACATGGGTTTCAGTGTGCTGCTGTACTTTGTCCAGGGCTCGGGAACAGAACAAAGGTTGTGTAATGAGAGCTGAGCGGAGTTTCTGTGGCCTCGGTCCTTTCTCCAGGAGGAGGGGGTAGGTCCGTCTACCTGTCCTGGGACTGGCCTGTGAACGGAGCCCACTGCCCGCCTCTGGGTGGCCAGACGCCGGGTGCTATGCTACTTAGAGAAAAGGGGAAGAGAGCCTGTGGCAAATCTTGGAGTCGTAGGGGTTTCTCCACTAGAAAAAGGCCCCTCCCTCAAAAGGGCCATTTGGTCATCTGCCTCCTTCCTGGGCTGACCGGCGAAGCGGGTGGCTGCAGTGCAAAGGAGGTCGTCGGGGTCATGGCAGTCTGTGCTGTATGCGGCGTGGAAAGAGCCTGACCACGAGGCATGGATGGACCACACTTGGTCTGCAGGACAGGCTTCCTCCTCTGGTGACCTGACTTGAAGGGGTCAGAGGAACCTTTGCCCTGCACCGATGCTAGTCTTTATTATAATTCTGATTGGACTGGGGCTCCACCTTTTTTAAATTTATTTGAGAGGTGGAGGGGGGGATGAGTTGGGGAGGGGCGGAGAGGTAGAGAGAGAGAATCCCAAGCAGGCTCCACGTTGAGCACAGAGCCCAGTGTGGGGCTGGATCCCACGTCCCTGGGGTCATGACCTGAGCTGAAATCAAGAGTGGGATGCTGAACTGACTCAGACACCCAGGAGCCCCAGCTCTACCTTTTTAAAGAGGAGCCCCTCAGACCACACAAGGGTGGGGATAGCCAAAGAGAGGGGGTGGCCTGGGGGCCTGGCTGTGCCTGAAGGAGGGCTTTAGACAGGACGCGTGGCAAGCCCTCGGCCTCCCTCTGAGACCCTTCTAGCAGCTGTCAGAGTGGCCTGCAGTTCAGAGGGCAGCGCAGGGCACCTGCCTGCAGTCGACCCAGGGACAGAGGCCAGGGGGAGGAGCCACCATTTGGGGTTTATTTAAACCACCCACATGGCTCTCGGTCATGCAGGTGGTGGGTGCTTGGCCCTGTGTTTTTGGACGGTGGACAGAAGGGTGCTGAGCCAGAACTCTGTACCCTGGGGGGAACTCCCGCCCCCCACATCATGCTCTTTGCTCCTCCCCACCCCCATCCTCGTGTCCAGGGAATGCAGGCACAGGACGTGGCCCCAGGGGCTCACACTGCCCTTGGGGGGTTGCTGCTTGCTTGGGTGGGGCGTGGTGTGGAAGGACCCTGCCTAAGAGGCCCTTCTGCACACGTGCTACACATGCCATGAGGTGTCGAGGGCTCTAGAAACAACGGTGTTGACGCCATGGAGAAGCCAGGCCGGGGCCTTGGCCTTGCTGAGGCCTGGAGGCTGCTCCAAATTAGTCCAGGGAGGAACCAGGGTTGAAGGACTGACCAGGGGAAGAAATGGGCGGGGCTCCTGGTGCCTCCTCAGGGAGGGGCCCACAGGACCTGGACGGTCTCCAGCTTCCCCTCGTGGGGGCCGTCTGCTAGGCCCGAGAGTTCCCCTCCCTCTTGAGGCCACAGGGGCCCGAGAGGTCTCCTTGGCACAGCCCACGAAGGCACTTGTGGCACCGGACTGCCCCCTCAGCACCCAGCTTTGTGGGGATTCCCAGGAAAGGGACAGCAGTAAACAGACAGGTGGATCGGCGGGAGACTGTGACCCGGCAGGTGTCACGGGGGAAAGACCGTGAGGGACGAAGGTGGCACGTTGGCTACATATGAGACGAGCAGACAAACGAGGAGAGCCCCCAGCTCCTGCTGCTCCTTCCAGCAGAGAGCCTGGCCACGGGCCTGGAGGAGCACCTGTGCGTGTGCCCCATGGGGCCCGGCCAGTGTGCAGGGGTGCAGGTACAGGGGTGGCCGAGACCCCCAAAGAGGGTGTGCTGTGGGAACGAGTCTCTGTCCCCCTGATTTGCTTGCTGTGGTGCAGGAGGAAGGAGGCCTCCAGGCAGCAGGTCTGGCGGGGCGGGTTGGGTCTGGGGGCGGGGTCAGGGGCAAGGCCAGGTGTGGGAAGGGGGGGTTGGGGTGCAGGGCTGGGGGAGGGCTGAGGGCCAGGGTCAGGCAGGTGTGTGAGGTGGGTCAAGGTGGTCTGGGGTGTGGGCGGGGTCTGGCACGGGGTGGGCCACGGTCAAGGTGGGGCAGGTGCAAGGGTAGCCGCCGTCTGGGAGATGCTTTGGTCTTGCAGGCTGGAGCGGAGCCCTCAGGATCTTCTGGTTTGGCACATTTGGCGTTTATTGTGGACTTGAGCCACCTTAACGTGATTTCGGAACAAGATCCAGGAGGAAACCCACAATAGAGAGAAATTATGATTGTGCTACGTTAAAGTGAGAGCTGTCCCTAAAGCGTCTTCCTGCTGTGAGTCCTTCTGTTTCTTGAGTTAGGTAGGAGACAGGATGGTTTATTGTGAGGAGAAGGAGGGGCCCTGGGGCGTGGGAGCCTGTGCCTGGAGCGTGCTGTACCCAGCGTGTGCAGTGCGCGTGGCAGGGGTGGCGAGTCGGGGGCGCAGTAACTCGGCACAACCCCGACCTGCAGGAAGGCGCCTGTCCCTCCTTGTCACCGCATGAGGGCCCATCCTGCACCCAGCACCAGGAGGGGAGGAGGGCTGCCGCACGCGGCGGGAGCGCTGACCCTGACCACGTGTCTCGGCAGGGAGGCTGGCACCCGGAGCGTCGGGGCAACGGCCAGGAGGTGAACAGCACACGACTGTAGCTTTTAATAGCTTTCCTTTGCATTAATTTTTCAAAATTTGCAAGCTTATTTCATTTTCCAAATACTCTACTAATATGCATAATTGCCTTTATAAATAGTAAAAAGCCAGTTAAAAACAAATAAAAGTGAACGGTGGTGCAGGGAAAGAGCTGGAAGAAAACCCAGGTTTAGTCCCAGATGACCCCCTTTTTCTCACACGCAAATGAACGGCAATCCCTCTGGCTCTGGTGGAAAGTCAGACCGGATGTGGTCCCTTAGTGTCCGAGGGTGCTCTGACCGGTTCGGAACCAAACGTGGGGAAGCATCAGGGGTGTCTAGCCCCCGTTGTGGTTGAATTGTGTCCCCCTAAAAATTCATATGCTGAAGCGCTAAACCCCAGCACCTCAGAATGTGATCGTATTTGGAGGCAGCATCTTGACAGAGCTCATTAAGATGAAATGAAGTCATTAGGGTGGGCCCTCATCCACTCTGAGTGGTGTCCTTGTGGGAAGAGATCAGGACACAGACATGCACAGAAGGAAGACACAGGGGGAAGACGACCGCGTTCACACCCGGGAGAGAGGCCTCGACACCTTGATATCTGGCTTCCCTTTTCCAGAACTGAGAGAGATTAGATTTCTGTGGTTTAAGCCATACGTTTGTGGTGCTTTGCTTTGGCCACCCTAGGAAAGGCATCCCCCCACCCCCGGAGGCCAGTCTGTGGGTGGGGTGGGGTTGTAAGCTCGCCGTGAGGACCACCCCTCCTGTAGTCCCGTCTCTCCCTTTCTTTCCTGGTGAGAAGCCCAGGCCGGGCATCCATTCATCTGAGCTGTGGTAGGAGATGTGCACACCTCTGGGGCAGGTGTTCCAAGAAGAGAACCGTGCAGGCCGACATCATTTGTGGGCTTGGGTGCGACAACACTTAGGAGAGTAGTGAGACATACGGCAGCACCGTGAACAGAGCGTGAGCTCTGCAGGAGCTGGGTTTATAGCAGAGGCGCCTGCCTGCCGGCCGAGAGCCACAGAGACTGGGTGGTGGCTGCCTACCCCAGCCTCTTTTGAGGCCCATTAAAATGATGGTAAAGGGGGCGCCTGGGTGGCTCAGGCGGTTAGGCGTCCGACTTCGGCTCAGGTCACGATCTCGCGGTCCGTGAGTTCGAGCCCCGCGTCGGGCTCTGGACTGACGGCCCGGAGCCTGGAGCCTGCTTCCGATTCTGTGTCTCCCTCTCTCTCTGCCCCTCCCCCGTTCATGCTCTGTCTCTCTCTGTCTCAAAAATAAATAAACATTAAAAAAAAAAATGATGGTAAAGGCATTTAAAAAGGACAGTTTTGCCTTTTTACTAAAGGCAAAAGTGCTTAACGGAAAAGACAAGGGGAGGAGATGGAAAGCAGGGTGACTAACAGCCTGAGAAAGCTGGAGCCTGAGGCAGAGGGGTGACCCCGTCCTGGCCCGAGCCCAGGGAGGCTCCAGACTGGAACCAGGGTCTTGGGGGTGTTTTCAAGTGGAGGGGTCAGACCCTGACCTCGGAGACCTGGGCGGTGGCAGCCGAGTGCCCGTCTGCAGGTGAGGAGGGAGCATTCCCTCCTGACAGACCGGCTAAGGCGAGAGACCTCTGGGCCCTGGTCTCCCAGGTCCCCAGTGTACCCGCACCAAGGACTGGCTTCTGCTCAGCCCCCAGGCGGCTGTTCAGTGCCTCACTCTTGAATATGAGCAGTGGTCTCCAGACGCTTGAGAAAAGCTTCTGAGAGGAAAGACAGTCACTGTGTAAGCAGGAAAAAGGGCGTCGATACAGAAGAATGTGTATGAAAACAAAGACTGAGTCATGAGGTCCTCTGGGGTAAGAAGAGAAAGAGTTCTTGATTAATGAAATTTTGATAGCGGAAATGAATAATGCAACGAGCATTTTAAAAAATAAAGTTCAGGAAACCTTCCCCAAAGGCACAGAAGAGGAGAGATAAGAAAAATAGAGGTTCTTCCAGGAAGCTCAGTATCTAAGAGCACTTCCGGGACAGGACGGAGGACAGGGAGGCCAGGACATTGTCAAGGAAAATAAAAGACATGTCCCAGAACTGAGGGACATAAGCATACCCGATGGACTCCACCCCATCCATCCTGCTGAGACCCTGGATGCTTGAAGGGAGGGTGCCTCGGGAGGAGGGGACAAGCGTCCTGCATGCAGTGGGGAGTCAGGTGGCTGCAGACCTCTTGGCACCAGCACTGGGAGTTAGAAGGCAGTGGAGGGCCATCGCCATCACCTGCCGCCCACACACAGCCAGACTTCCAGCCAGGAGCAAGGGCCCAGGGAAAACTCTTGCAGACAACCAAAGCCTTGTTAAATGTGCTTCTTTGCGATTGTTCTCAGGAAGATGCTGGAGAATGTGCTCCTCAAAACCAGAGGAAAACTGGGGAAGGTGAGGACTTGGAAGTCCAGAAACACAGGAGGCACCGGGAGAGGAAGAGAATGGGAGTCTCAGGGTGGAAGCTATGGCACAGGGCTGGAGATTGGCTGTCCAGACTGAGACAGAGGACAGAGGCTTGAGAAGGGATGTCTTTAAGAACAAGTGATAGACTTCCAGGATTGTTTAAACATGTGGAGAGAGGTGTTGGAATTCTGTCAGAGTCCCATTAATGATGGCAATGTAGAGCATCCAGCAGTGCAGTTTGTTCTTTGATCTATTCCCTTTCCCCATTCTTTACATAAGATGATTTCTAGTGATCTGTCTTCAAATCCCCCAATTCACCTACCATCTCCAATCCACTGTCAGGCCCAATCAGTGAATTTTTCATTTCAGCTATTATACTTTTTATCGGAGAATTGCCATTTAGTTCCTTTATATAGTTTCGAGTAATTTCCATTTTCCTTTGTCTGTTTACTCATTATGACCATGTTTTCCTTTAACTTTTTGGACATGTTTTCCATTCATTCTTTGCATACACTTACGACAGTTGTGTTAGTCTTTGATAAACCCATCATCTGAGCCACGTGGAGTTGGTTTCTATTTTTTGGGTTTGTTTCGTTATTGTTGTTTTTTGTAATGTTTTCTCCTTGATTATGAGCCATATTTTCCTGTTTCTGGGTAGATCTTGTGATTCTCATATCATGTACCGAACGTTGTGAATGGTGCATCGCAGCAACTCTGGATTCTGTTATCTTCCTCTGAAGAACGTTGACCTTTGTTCTAGTAGGCAGTTAATTTCTAGCTGATTACCTTGAACAGGCGAGCATGGCTTGGCATTTCGTGAGGATGGGTCTTTGTGTTGGTGGGACTCAACCTGCAAAGTGCTCCATTGTGGATTTTACCGGGGCTTGGTTCTGGATTTTGGCAGGGCAGGTCAGGAGTGGGGCTCACTCTAGGCATAGCACCAAGGCCTGGTCTTTCTGGAGTCTTGGCTAGATGCTGCAGTGTTGTCTGGGCTGGAGTCTAATGTGTCTAGCACTGTTTGACTGCTAGTGTCTCTGTTTCGGTCTCAGCCCCAAGGCAACTGTTTCTGGGAGCCGTGGGGATCCTGCGTCGCTCGTACACACTCCCGGCTGCTTCAACCGCCCCTCTTGCCGGTGCGCTGCCCCGCAGGTGGCCTGCCACCTCCTCCACTTGGTGGAATGCTGTGCTCCCTGGGTTCCAGATCAGTGGTCCTGGCTGGGGGATTGCCCTCGGTGGGAGGCGGTCATCCCGGGGCCCTCCTCGGGCATTGTCCTGCTGTCGGGAAGCACGGTTGTGTGTGGCCTGTTGCCCAGAATCAGCTGCCTCGACTGTGTTGTCCAGTTGATGTTTGCAGTGAGAGGGCTGCGTCAGTGCCAGCCCTCCCACGTGACCAGAGCAGAAGTCTGGAGCAAACCCTGCAAGAAAGGAGAAAAAACCGTAGTCCCCATGTGGCTCAGCTGGGGATAGTATTTACAGAGTTGTACTCATGTCTTCTATAAATGGTGAGCCAAAGGAAGACTCTCTCAGAACCGTTTCAGGAGGTTGTGGGGTATGCAGGCGGTGCCGGGGGACGATAGTGAATTCTTCCCTTGAGGTTGGTCCATCACAGGTAAGACTGAAACTGAAGGAATAACCACATCAACGTATTCTTTAGAAAGATAAACGAAAGTATCCAAGGGCATAGCTAGCAGAGCTCCTCTGGGTAGGAAGTTTGGAGTAGGGAGCACAGTGGGTCTCCCCTCCCGTGCCCGTGTGAGGATTTGGGGTTTACGCGGTCGGCCATGCAGGCGTTACCGTGGTGCAAGGAAACGACCGTGAATGGAGACGAAGTCTTTATACGGCCTCCTGGGCACAGAGGAGAGGAGGGAGAACAGGCTAATCTCCAGAAACGTGGCGAAGTGCGTCGTGGACGTAACGGCTTGTTGCCGGGCGGCGTCGGTTAGCGGTGCGTGTGCCTGTGTGGGCTGGCTCCCGGCTCCTCGTGGCGAGCCCGTCCCCGAGGCCAGCTGGCGGGTGGAGCCGAGGGCGCCCGGGCCCCTGCACCTGGACCACAGAGGCGGGCCCTTGGCGTGCGGTGTACTTGTCTCTCTCCGCCGATGCCTCACTCCTCAAGCTGCCCGCTTTCTTCCCCAGCGCCGCCTTGAGGATGGACCCGGCAGACCCTCCTGGTGACCCCGCCGCCGGCGACCCCGCCGCTGGAGACACAGACCACCCTGGCAACTCCACTGGCGGCGAGCGCCATTGCACAGGTGAGTCTGCGCGCCCACGGCCCTGAGTGCGGCTGGCTGCACGTGGCAGGGCCAGGCGTGGGTGCGCGTGCGGGGTGCGCGTGCAGCGGGTGTGGCGGGGGAGGTCTGTCCGGGTATGGGGTACGTGTGTGCACCAGGTAGGCACCCTGGGGGAAGGCATCCCGTGCTGTGGCCTTGTGCGAGGCCGCCCCGGGAGCGGGTGCGAGCGTGCAGGCGACACAGCACGGCAGCGCCGCCGTCCTGTCTCGAGGGCCGCAGGTAGGCGCCTCTCTTTGCGCCGGGGAGGGCGCCACCGGCTCTCGAGGATAAGCCGCGTGGCCTGGTTGTCCCAGGGCGGGCTGCCTGCTGGCCACCTGCTTGCGGGCTGCCAGGAGGACTGCGGGACCGGACAGACACTCAGGCGTGTGTGGGGGCACTTGGGAAGGACAGCTGTCTCTCTGAGTCCCGGCTCGACACGCACAGTCTCTGGGCTCCACACATGGTCGTTTGATCCATCTTGCCAAGAAGGAGCGGGAAGGGAACCGGGATGTGTCTGAAAAGCAGGGGCCCGGACCGGGCTCCAAGCACAGGAGCCCCAAACCCCGTGGGGTATTCCTGCCCTGCGCCCAGGGGCGGAAGAGGACAGTGCAGGGCATTGGCCCCGGGTCCTGACCGGAGATGAGGGGCCTATTTGGGCACGGAAGCTCCTCCGTGGGGAAGGGAGGCATCTTCAGCTTGGTGGCCCTGGATGTGGTCAGCAAAGGTGGCCCTGGATGTGGACTGTTTTCTCATTTCCACCCTGAGAGTCCGGCTTGCCTCTTTTGTTCGGAGCAGCCATGGTCTCCAGATGTTCCCCACAGCAGCCTCCAAACTGGGCCATCAGTTTGGGGGTCACCTCTGCCCATTGAGCCAACCAGAGACAGGAGCGAGGACCCAGGTCCTGGTGGGATAGGGACCCAGGGTCTGGGGGGAGACAGAGACCTGGGGCCTGGGGGACCTGGGGCCTGGGGCAGGGACTCTGGGTCTGGGACAGGGTATCTTCCAGCCCCTCCTTCTCTCAGGGCCTCACCCAGGGTGGTGTGTCAGGCCCTCCTGTGTCTGCCCATCCCCTTGGGGTGCATGTAGGGTGGGGCCTGTACTGACGTGACACCCGGCATCACACCTGGGCCTTAGTCTGAGGATATGCAGAGCAGTGCCTGCCATCCAGGGTCTTGCAGGCCTCACCCTTGGTCTACTGGAGCTAGCAAAGGGACAGGCCACCCTGAGAACAGACAGCCCCCCTGGATCAGACACAGCCCCCCTCCCCGGATCAGACATAGCCCCGCCCCCGGATCAGACACAGCCCCCCCCAGATCAGACATAACCCCCCCCCCGGATCAGACAGCCTCCCCCCAGATCAGACACAGCACCCCCTAGGTCAGACACAGCACCCCCTGGATCAGACACAACCCCCCCCAGATCAGACACAGCCCCACCCCCGGATCAGACACAGCACCCCCTAGGTCAGACACAGCACCCCCTGGATCAGACACAGCACCCCCCCCACCGGATTAGATACAGCCTCCCCCAGATCAGACCCAGCCCCCCCTGGATCAGACACAGCCTCCCCCCGGATCAGACACAGCACCCCCTAGGTCAGACACAGCACCCCCCTGGATCAGACACAGCCCCCCCCATCAGACACATCCTCCCCCCGGATCAGACACAGCCCCACCCCCGGATCAGACACAGCCCCTCCTGGATCAGACACAGCCTCCCACCCCGATCAGATACAGCCCCTCCCAGATCAGACACAGCCCCCCCCCCCCCCCCCATTCAGACGAAATCAAAATGACCTTTCTCTGAGAGCCCAGTGCCAGCATTCCTGGCCTGTGGGATCTGTGAGTGTAAGAAATGACTGGTTTAGGGTAAATTTCTACGCAGCCATAAAAAAGGGAACGCCCCTCAAGGACAGGGTTTGCCTTCCTAGCTGTCTTTTCTTCTTAGATGTGCTTTTTAAAAAATTGATTTTCCGCAGTTGTTGTTTTTTTTTTAATGTTATTTATATTGAGAGAGAGAAAGAGAGAGCAGGGAAAGGGCAGAGAGAAAATCCCAAGCAGGCTCCGCACTGTCAGCGCAGAGCCCGACGTGGAGCTCGGACGCAGGAACCCTGAGGTCATGACCTGAGCTGAAACCAAGAGTCAGAAGTTTAACTCAGGAGCCACCCAGGCGCCCAGTCCCACATTGTTTTTACAAGTAGCTGTGCCGTCATTTTAAATCCCTGTTGTTAGTAGAATCTTTTCTTCCAGCAGATTCTCTAATGTGCCCTCGAAGTCTGGTAGTTTCTGTGTGTGGATCACATGCTCACCCGAGTGGACCCATAAGCTGTGTGGTCTTGTCGCAGACAGCGAGAGCCTGCGTCTGTGTGGACGCCCTGGCTCGTCCTGACTTCCACGGCTGTTCGCCGGCCTCGCGCTTAGGGGCCCTGTGCTGAGGACAGGCGAGGTCTGTCTTGGGGGCCCACGGCTTGTCGGAGGAGGCAAGATAACAAGGCCTTCTCGCCCCACTTCCCAGATGGGGACGGCCCCCACCGGAGAGCTCACCCTGCCCATGGGGTTTGGGTGCCGTTGGGGGCCTCCGAGGGGCTGCCGGGCAGGAGGTGTGGATTTGGGAGCTTTGAGGAACGCCCTTTCTCTTGGCCTGGCGCCTGCCCTCGCGGTGCCCGCTCGGGAGGGGCTGGGCCCACCATCACATCCCAGACGAGCGTGGAACCTGGGACCAGGGACCGAGAGGGGCAGACAGGTGCACTGGAGAGAGTGGCAGTCCCCAGCTTTGCAGAGGAACCGTGAGCCCCCGTCCTGGGAGGTGGGATGTCGCCCGCCGCCAGCACTCACGTGGACATTGCCGCAGAGGGGGCCGGCACCTGCACCAGGTGGTGTGGTGGGCAGTGAGGGGACGGGCTGGCCTCCCAGAGACAGGCCTTTGTGAGGTGCTTCTAGGTCTGCAGATGAGACGGGGCCTGATGCTGTGGCCCTTTCTCAGGGCCGACAGGGTCAGGACAGCCGTCCTGGGGGCGGGGGTGCACACCGTGATGACCCGATGGCTTCCAGGCCACCTGAAGAGAGGGCAGGTGTGGTCGGGGTGGCCTGGGCTTGGCGTGGTGGGCACTGGAGCTCTGCAGACCCTGACCCGAGCGCAGCTGTGTATCCAGGTCCCTGACTTCCGAGGAGGACCGAGTGTCCGAGGAGAGGTGGCTTCACGGAGACCGCAGCCCAGCTCAGTCACGCCCAGCTGTGGTTTCTGAACTTCATCTCCTCGACTCCAGCGATAAAAAGCACCCACTTTATTTATTTTATTCCTTAACACCAGCTTCGTGATAGAAAATAGTAGGGGTCTTCCTGGCAGTTGGCATGGCAGCTGAACACGTTTTCTGGAATGCGTCTGTTTCTTAAAGCGAAGGCCACTGAGGTAGCTTAGACTCAGTGGCATTTTAGATGAAGCGGCATCTGTCTGTCCTGTCTGTCCCTGTCCCTGCATCCCTCTTCCTCCTGTCGGCCACCTCACGAGTGGAGGTAGCCGGCAGCTCTTGGTGTCCAGTGGGCACCGGGGAAGCGGGATGGGAGGGGGCAGGGCAGAAGGTGGGCCATCCCCGTGCCTCTGCCCGAGTCCCTGGCTGCCTTGTGGCCCCCAGGCACGTGTGTGGGAGGGCTGTGGCCAGGACAGCCAGTGAGGCCCATGTGCCTGGCGGGGAGAAGCAGCCCAGGGTGCAGGGGTGAAGGTCTGGCTCTGGGGATTGAGTGTCTTTTCAGTGTCTTCCCTGCATACAGGCCCCCACCTGCCCCCACCTGCATGGTCCTGGGATGGGGTCAGGGGCCAGGTATAGGCCGGAGGCCATCTGTCTCGGGTCCCGGATCCAGGCCTGGGGTGGGGAGGCGGAGGTCATGGCAGGCTGTGGGCAGAGGCCCCTCTGCACCAGGCCCCACGTGCCCTCCCAGGCCCCAGCCTCCTGCCTAAATCCCTAGGCCAGGGCAGTGGGGACACAGGCCCCTCCCTGGGTTCTGCAGAGTGACACAGAGCTTGCTTATCTAACCCTTTAGACAGACACCTCCCAAGTCCTCCCTTTCTGTGTCTTTGGATGGGCATCAGCCTGGGAGCCCCCCCTCAGCCTAGGGGACCTCCCTGACCCCCTGCCTGCATCTTGCCCATAACTCCGCGCCCACCCAGGCCATGCCCTTGCCATGCCTCACCCCACCCAGACCGGCCTCAGGTCCCCTCCAGAGGTCTCCCTGAGGCCACTCTGAGCTGGTGGCCGTGCACGCCTGGCCCTGGCACCGAGGTCACTGTGGAGCACCCATCAAGGCCCAGACCACAGCCGTGAGCATGGTCAAATGTGCTCCCTTCCTGGGAGGGACCGATGGTAGCCTCTCAGCCCATGTGCAGGGTCTAACTGTGTGGGCCGAGTCGGGGGGCATGTCCAGGGCATAGCTCCCAGTGGGGCCCAGGTCTTAGGTGCTGGGAAAGCAGCTTGGAGCAGGGCTGTGCCCTTAGACAGCCCCCGGTGAGGGCAGGACCAGGCCAGACAGGAGAGCCGTCTTCCAGTTCCTGCAGGGTCCTTCTGATCAGTGGGAATCTTTTATGTGATTGACTTCTTTGGGAGACCTCTCCAGCCCAAGGTCTTCAAGATGTTCTCCCAGAGGCCCGATTTATCTTTCACGTTCAGATCTACAACTGGGGGATGGATTTTCTGTAGGTGTGAGGCCAGGAGATGCTCCAGGGTCCTCTGAATAGGGTTACCCAGTTCCTGAGGCCACTGTGGTCACACATCGGGTCCTGTGTGTGCCCAGCTCTGACTTGAGGTCTTTACACTGGTCCACACCTGCCCTCTCCGGGCCAGTGCCGCTCGCCTTAGCTAGGGTGCTGCTTGGGGCTGGGTGGGGTCAGAGTCCTGTCTCGCTGTGATTTGGGTGGATGGTTAAGACAGGTGGACACACACACACACACACACACACACACACACACACACCCAGCCCGCTGTTTGGGCTGGAGCAGAATGGTTCACTGTGGGACAGGTGACAACTTCACACTGTCTATTGTGTGGGATGGCCCTTCTTCAATAGGCCTTTTAATTTTACTCTCAATGCTTTATGGCTTTTTTGCATGAATTTCGTTTGTTAGAGTTATCCAAAGAAATCTGAATTTTTTTGTGCCATTGTCACTGTTTCTTTTTTTTTTTTTAAACGTTTGTTTATTATTGAGAGAGAGACACAGAGTGTGAGCAGGGGAGGGGTAGGGAGAGGGGGAGACACAGAATCCGAAGCAGGCTCCAGACTGAGCTGTCAGCACAGAGCCCGACGCAGGGCTCGAACCCACAAACCCCGAGATCATGACCTGAGCCGAAGTCTGACTTAACCGAGCTTAACTGACTGAGCCACCCAGGCGCACCTTTATTTGAAATTTCTTTTCTTTTTTTTTTTTTTTAATGTTTATTTATTTTTGAGAGAGACAGAGACAGAATGTGAGTGGGTTGGGGCAGAGAGAGAGGGAGGCACAGAATCGGAAGCAGGGTCCAGGCTCCGAGCTGTCAGCACAGAGCCCCACGTGGGGCTCAAACTCACAAACCCCGAGATCATGACCCGAGCCGAAGTCGGTCTCCCAACTGACTGAGCCCCCCAGGCGCCCCCACTGTTTCTGATGCCCGTCTCCACTTGCGGGCTTACAGTGGACTTTACTGTCGGCCTGGTGGTGAGCGTCCGTGCAGAAACGTGTCCACTGAGGAACCTCTTCAGATTCTTCAGGGCTCTCCACAAAATTATGTTTTCAGTGAGCAGTAGTGTCTTTTCTTGTTGTTGTTTTGTTTTAACTTTTAAAGACTTTATTTTTTCTAGAGCAGTTTCAGGGTTACAGCAAAATCCGGGAGGTTACAGAGATTTCCCATATCCCTGCCCCACACAGCCTCTCGCGTCCCGGCCAGTGTGGTGCCCTCATGAACCCTACTGACACGCCGCCATCGCCCAGAGCCCCCGTGGGCACTCGGGCCCTCCTGGCGGCGGTGCTCTGTGGGCTGGGACACGTGCGTGGTGATGCGCGTCCACTGTGACGGCCTCCCGCGGCGTCGCGTCACTGCCTGCATGGCCATGCCTCTTCCCGAATGTCGCGGGGCTGGGATCCTGCCGCGTGTGGCCTGTTCACACGGCCTCCTCCGCTCAGGAGTGTGCGTTTGAGGGCCCTCCGTGTCCTCTCTCGCTTGACCGCTCATTTCTTCTAGCGCTGAGTCGCATTCCGCTTGTGGACAGACCAGAGTTTGTCAGAGTAGTGTTGACTTTATTGTTTCCTTTCCAAATTCTGTGCCGTCAACTGTTCCTTCGTGTCGTGCTGAGCCGGCAGGGGCCTGCAGGCCGTGCTGAATGGGCAGTGGGTGCCCTCCTGTTGGCCCTGTCGCTGGGGGCCTGCTTTCAGCTTTCAGCATTAAGTTCTATGTTTGCTGAGGGGTTTTGTTTATAAACATCTTTTTTTTCTGGGTCATGAAGTTGCCTGTGGTCTAGTTGCAGAGTTGTTTCCTAAATCGTGAATAGAATTTACTCTTACGAAATGCTTGTTTTACGAAATGTTTCCCCGTATCCCATTAACGAGCCACAGTGGTGGACCCTCCATGGGTCGATCAGCCTTGCTTTCTGGAGTGCGCCCAACGTATCCCTCCTCCCGTGCTGTGCACTGAGTCTGACCACTGTTGCCTTGTCTGGTCCCTGCGTCTGTGTGCTCAGGTGGGCAGCCCTCCAGGGCTGGGCTCAGGTGTCCCCGCCTTTCCTTCCACGTCTGGTCTTCTGCAGGAGCCCAGTGGGTTGCTCTTGTCTCTTTGATTCTTGAGTAGATTTGTGGGTGAGCCACCCGTGCTCTTGAGCCCCCTGATTTGACCTATGGAATCTGTTAGTGACACCACCCCCTCCCCCCCACCTCTGAGCCACATGGCCTTGATGGTTCTTGAGGAAAGAACGAGGCGCCCCCTCTGGGCCCTGTGCTCTGCAAGGTTCTGGCGGGGCTGGGGAGGCCAGGGTCAGTGGCAACCGGGTGTCGGCAGCAGAGCTTTTGCACAGAGAAAATGGGTTTCCATGGCCTCGTGTGGCGAGGCCGTGGGGAGCCAGGAAGGGCTGAGCAGGGTGGCCCTGCCCTGAGGCCCAGGGCAGGTAGCCGCAGAGGTGGGGCGGGCCTTCCAGAGGCAGCCAGGGGGCGCTGGTGGCTGTGGGTGACTCAGAGACCGCTTTCTTTCCCAAAGCGGAGAGCAGGCGGCAGCCACCTTCCCAGACCTTGACCTTAAACCTGGTCTGAGGGCACAGTCCCTTTTCCAGCATGAGGGTAACCCCAACTTCCCCGGGGCCTAGGGTCCCAGTGGGATCCCTGCCCCGGCCAGCAGTCCTGCGGTGGGGCTGGAGACTTGGGCAAGCAAGAGAGGGCCAGGGCTGTGGGTGGGGAGGCTTTGGGGAGCAGCCAGGGGAGGCAGAGGCCGGGACCACTTTAGGGGCTCAGCAGGGGCTGGAGGCCACACTTGGTGGGCAGTGGACAGGCGTGGGCTGTGACATGGCATGGAGGAGTGGGGGCGCGGTGGCCCACCAGGCATGCCCTGATGGTTAGTGCTGTGGGCTTGGCCCTGGGGTCCGATGCCCCTTCCCTGCCCACACGGTGTGGTCAGTCTGAGACCTGCAGCCCACCATTGCTGAAACATGAGGCCTGGGCTGCCCCAAGCTGTGGGCAGAAGCCCATCCCAGTGAGCACTGCAGGATGGCCAGGCTGGCGTCACAGGGAAGGGCAGCGGGGAGCTCTGGCCGGAGTCCACGGGCACTGGCTGGCATCTGCGGGGAGCCCCCAGGCATTGATCAAAGGTGGGGGGGTGTTGGTGGACTCTGCATAGCCCTTGTCTCGTCCCCCCAGGCCAGGACCCACTCCTGTTCCGGCAGGCCCTGCAGACACTGTGGTCCACGCGAGAGCTGCAGCAGGTGAGTGAGCATGGGGGTTGCGGGCCCTCCACTGGCCTCAGTGGGCCGCCCTGTCCGGATGTTCTGGCAGACACGTGGGGGCTGGGGCTTGGGGTGACACCCACGAGACACTGGTAGACACAGACCCCTGAGGCTCAGAGCAGGAGGGAAGGGCCTGCGGCCGCCATTCGGCTTCCGCACAGCACAGGGGACCCAGTGGGCCATGACCACCTGTGTGCCGGGTGGGGCCCGGGTACTCACTGGTTCACACTGGCCTCGCCCATGGCCTCCTCTCTCAGGGACAGCCTGTCGTCCAGCAGGAGGCGGTGGGCTTGACAAGGAGGCTGCTTGGTGGTGGCCTGTGCCTGGAGGGTAGCTTTGTCTCCGGAGTGGGACTGCCTGACCCTCGGGCCCCGTGCCCTGTACTTGGCTCCCCTGGGGCAGCAAAAGAGTGAAGTCGCCCTAGTTCCCAGGGAGGACACAGAAGTCACTGCTGTGAAGGCTGGGGGGATGAGGCTCGAGTCTAGTGTTGGCCTTGCTTCCTGCCGCCCAAGGAGGGCCAGGCCCACAGGGGCAGGTGTCCAGAGCAGGCGTGCTGCAGGAAGGGGCTACAGGCTCGTGCGGGAGCCGTGTCTGTGAGCTGTCCAGGGTTAGGGTGCTCCCCGGGCCCGCAGCTTGCTTGGTGATGCCGGGAGGACCTGTCCCTGGCTAATGGGTCAGCCAGACTCCTGGGGCCACCACATATGTCTGTGTCGGGGACAGACCTGGGCTCCTCCACCCCTGAGCCAGGTGCTTAGGCTTCGAGCGGCCAGTTCAAGCTGGACGAATCCGAAGTTTTCTGCAAGTCAAAAGCTCTCTTCAATTTTGTAACGGTGGCTTCAGGATCAAGACTGAAGCAACATGACCGTGCTGTCTGGTGAACAGATTCTCTAACTCAAGTCGCCCCCGCGTGTCTGGGACGCGTCTCCCCTGGTCACTGTGGCGTTTGTGAGTTTTTGTCTCTGTTCCTGGTGAACTACCCTCATACAAGGTGTTCCTTCGTTCCTGTCCCTGGAGCGACTGGTGGAAGACAGGAATTACTTGTTCCTCCAGAGTCTGGGAGAGGGAAGAGTGCACAGTCCTCCCCGGGGGGTCTTGGCGGGGGGGGGGGGGGGGGGCGGGGGGGGAGGCGGGGGACCCAGGCCTGTTCAGAGTTTTGCTTCTGGTTTATTTCCCCAGGAAGCTTCCGTTTCTTCTGTTGTCATCATGGCTGCTGGCCAGGCTTTCCGAGGGGGGCAGTGCGAGCCCCCAGCTCGAGCTGTAGCGCTTTCCCCGGGGCTCCGCTTTTGGCGTCTTCGCTGTGGCCAGCGTGTGGGCGTGGCCGGTGCCGCTGGGCACCACCGCTTGTCGACGCCGTCCTTGCTCTCCAGTCCTTCTTTCCCAGGCGCTCGCCCACAGCGGTGCGTTTCCCTCCAAGTTCCCTTGGTCACGAGTTTTGAGGTGGAGAAACCCGTTGTCCCTCTTCCCTGTTTTCTGATTTTCATTATGTTGTCTCATTCGGCCAGCAGGTTACTTATTTCCAAGCAAACACAGGTGTGTGTTTTACCTTTTGTTACTCGTTTCTGTCTGTGAAGGGTCACGTCCGTGAATTTTCATTTTTGGTGCCAGCGAGGCCTGCTGTGCATGTGCCAGGGAACTGCGTCGGCTCCCAAAGCCCCTGGCTGGAGGGACACGTGCTGTCCCCTGGCTGACCACAGGGAAGTTTCAGGGTCCCCGACAGAACAGCACAGGGAAACTGGGGGTTGGGCTTGGAGAACCGTGTGAGGGTTTGTGGCACAAAGAGGAAAGGGGCAGGCTGGTGTGGACTGACTGGGGCCTGGGGCGGGGGACGGACAGTGGGGTTGGGATGCCCTCAGAGCCCCCTGAGTTGGTACGGCAGGAGAGATGGCCAGCACAGGAGGGGTGAGCAAACTGGAAGGACGGTACTCCTTGGAGCAGGGCCCCCAGGCAGCAGGCACCTGGGAGCTTGTGAGAAATTCAAGTTCTCGGGCAGCCCTGCCTGTTTGAACAGGTCCGTAGGGGCTCTGGCGCCGCTCCAGCCCCAGGACCATGTGGGCACAGAAGCTGGTGACGACAGGGCACAGGCCCCTGCTGGGTGGCAGCGGTCAGGGGGCAGGAGGGAAGGAGACCTGGGACCCAGGCCGAGGAGGGACCAGCACAGGAGCAGGGCCTTGGGGCCTACGCTTAGATCCTCTAGGACGAGGGGCGGCAGATGGCCCATGGGTGCTGGACCTAGTACCTGAGGGGCACCCTGGAGGCCACAGGGGCCGGAGGGGCGGGAAGGGCTCTCAGACCCCAGCCTGGGGGGTGTCCTCCTGTCCCTGTTCTCAGACCTTTCACTGTCGTGTTGTGGCCGTCACTCACGGTGACTGTTCCCTGTGTGCTTTGTGGGGTTTCACGTGGGCTCATCTTACTGAAGCTTCTTCCCCTGGTGGCGAAGGCCCAAGTATGTCTGCAAAGTAGTTAAAGAGCGATGGTGTTTTCTCCTGCCAGCTCCTGCCGGGTGTCACCAATGCGGGTCCTTGTGACGTGGAGGCCCATGTGTTGGAGGGGCTTCCTGGGACTCCTGGAGTCCAGGCAGCCCACCGAACTGGGATTGGCCCACCCTTTCCCTGTGGCACCCCGTGGAGGGTGCTGACCGCACAGCCCTGGGCCCTCAGAGGCCTCCTTTCCCACAGACGCCTCTCCTTTCCTGGGCGTCTGCAGAGAGAGACTTGCCTGGCTTCCTGAGTTCACCCAAACGCTTGAGGGGAAAGTCTGCATTTCATTTTTGGTAAGCAAGTCAGATTGCTCAAGTACTGTGGTCTTAAAATTACATTCAAACCAAGTGGGTGTTTGCTCTAAGTGTCCTGGGGAAGCATCGTCCACACCGTGGATGCCAGGGCTGTGGCCCATGCCCCAGTTCTGCACCCTGCCTGCTGCCCACTGCTCTGTGGGTGGGCCCCTTGACCTGTGGGCTGCTGGGTGCTGTCTGAGCAGGGCAGAGGCACATGTGTGGGAGAAGGCACGCACAGACAACGTGGGTGACTCTCGGAGCTCCAGACATAAGAGATGATTTGCAAGGAGAGGGTTCTGGCCCAGCCTGGCCCCGAGATGCTCTCAGGGCAGAAGCGTGGGAAGGGCCGTGGGGCCAACAGCAGAGGGGGTCTGTGCCTCCCTGGTGACTTCCCCTCCACTGTTGCTTAGTCACTGGCAGTGGAGGAGTCTGTGGACCAAGTTTGATCAGCAGAACCCTGGGGAGGTCACTGGGGGCTTCCAGAAGGCCTCCTCTCTCCAGGGGACATGCCAGAGTGCAGCAAGGAGGTGCCTGGGCCCTCACTGGTGACACAGCATAAATGAGGCCTGTAGCCCCCAGTGGGGCTTGGTACCTGGGCAGGTGAGTGTCACCTCCACAGTGCTCCCAGGCACTTTTCTTTTTTTTTTTTTTTTTTAATTTTTTAAACGTTTATTTATTTATTTATTTTATTTATTTATTTTTTCAACGTTTTTTATTTATTTTTGGGACAGAGAGAGACAGAGCATGAACGGGGGAGGGGCAGAGAGAGAGAGGGAGACACAGAATCGGAAACAGGCTCCAGGCTCCGAGCCATCAGCCCAGAGCCTGACGCGGGGCTCGAACTCACGGACCGCGAGATCGTGACCTGGCTGAAGTCGGACGCTTAACCGACTGCGCCACCCAGGCGCCCCAAACGTTTATTTATTTTTGAGACAGAGAGAGACAGAGCATGAACAGGGGAGGGGCAGAGAGAGAGGGAGACACAGAATCTGAAACAGGCTCCAGGCTCTGAGCTGTCAGCACAGAGCCCGACGCGGGGCTCGAACTCATGGACCGTGAGATCATGACCTGGGCTGAAGTCGGACGCTTAACTGACCAAGCCACCCAGGCGCCCCTCCCAGGCACTTTTCACGGGAAGGGACAGAGCCAACTCCCAGCCACGGAGGGCAGAGTCCTTGGCCCAGGGTGCCAACAATGGGCAGCGGCCATTGTGGAAGGACATGCCCGCTCACTCCCCTTCGGCTGGCTACCACGAGGTTCCACCACAAAGAGCAGCTGGGCGAGCCCGAAGGAGGGAGCCGGCCCCAACAGTGGACTACAGAGCGACCCTACTGGGAAGGGGTCTGTGAAACCTACCGGGGCTGGGCAGCCACACCTGGCTGGAAGGGTGGTGGTGCCCTTGGAAGAGCCTGCCTTTTCGTGGCGCCTGGTCAGTAGGCACCCAGCTCAGAGCTGGAAGGTCGGTCCTGCGCCTGGTTCCTCCTTCCGGCCCCCTGCCCTGCCCCAGGGCTGGCTGCCGCACACCCTCTGTCCGGCTGGTGGCAAGGGGCCAGGCAGGTAGAGACTGCCCAGCGGAGAAAGGAGACGAGGCGTTTACCTGAGCTCACCTTGCGAGCGGAAAAGCTGACTGGCTGGCGACTGTAAGCCCAGGCCCCGGCCACACGGCCTCCCTGCTTTGCTCTGGGAGCCTCTCGGAGCTGTTCTTCGGGGGCCCTGAATGGGCACCACACGTGAACAAGTTAGGACCAAAGTCCAGGGCCGCATCCTTCTAGATCTTTCCTTCCATGAGCAAGAAAGTGGCGGTGGTTCGGCCTCAGCTGTCTTCTTTCACACGTTCCTGGAGGGTGGGGGACAGTGGCCCCTGCGGGTGCCCCCAGGCTCCTTGAGACGGGCGTGTGGCCCGCGCATCCCAGAGAGTGGCAGTATTTCAGGCTGTCCTCAGGGTGCTCTCTGTGTGCAGGTCTGCAAGGACAGCCGGGGCCTCACCTCCAGGCTGCTTACGAGTAGCCTCAGGTGTCCAGGTGTCTGTTTCCTGAGCTCACGGCCGAGACTCTGACCCTGCAGCTCTGCCTGGAGGGGGGCCCGAGACAGGCCTCTGTAGTTGCAGCAAGTTCTTGACTGCAGGGTGTCTCATGACTGAACGGCCGAGTCAGGCAGAGTGGAGAGCCAGGGCTGGGTGCAGTGTGGCCCTCACCCGACACCCCACTTGCTTAAAAGTCCATCAGGAACCACTGTTCTCCTGAAGACACGTTTGGGAGAGAACAGCACACGTGTTCCTGGTGTTTCTCCTTTCAGCTCATACGTGTTTCCAAGCCTTTGGCAGTGCAAGAGGTAGAAAAGTGAATCAAAGACCTTTTCCAGTTTGGCTTTTTCTCTTCTTTCTTCTGTTTCCTGTTGCTTGCTGGCCCCGCCAGGGAGTCACTGTGTCTGAAGGACCAGTGCCAGGTCCTCGGCGTGCCGCACGAGTAGTTGGGGCGAAGCCGAATGAACGGAGCCTCTCAGATGGGTCCCGCCGCCCTTGGCCTGACTCGGGGAACATGCCCTCTGTCTTTACGGGACCGTCGGTGTGGACGGTGGCTGCCACCCGGGGCCAGGGGCATGGCGGGTCAGACCAGGACCCCGAGGATGGGAGGACAGTGCTGACCAGCCCCAGTGCCCCCTCTGAGCAGACCACATGCTGGGCCGTGCAGGTCGGGGCAGGGTTTACCAGGAGGGTCTGAGCTCAACAAAGAGACAGTGAGGTGCTGTGTCTCCGCAGCTCCGGGAAGAGGCCTGGCGGGGGTTTGCTGCCCTGGATGACCCACTGACCGGACTCCTGGACATGCTGGAAGGCAGCCAGGCCTGGCAGCGGAAGGGCCCCTCCCTGGAGGCCTGGGTAGTCTGTGAGCTGCACCGCTGGCTGCAGGCACGGCCACTCCCTGCGCCGGCCCAGGTGAGCCCTGCCCACGGCCCCACCAGCCTCGCCCCTTCCACCCCCTCCATAGCTCTCGGCCTGGTGGGCTCCACGCCTGCCTGACCTGGCCCGCTGAGCTCGTTCACCCCTGGTGGGCAGGGGCCGCTGCCTTCGGACTGACTGTGCTCCCGGGTCTGTGGGCTTGACTCTCAGCTTCCCCACGGTCACACATCGCCCTCGTCTGTGCTCCTGCCCCCCAGGCCTTGCCTGCCTGGACTGTCCACCGTAGGCACAGGGTCGAGGTGCTGGACTTCTACCCCAGCACCATGCTCCAGCTGCAGCCCCCCACTCCCCGGCTGAGGCTGGCTCTCTGGTCTCCCAGCACAGCTCAAGGCTGCAACAGCTACGGGCCCGTGCAGTCAGGGTCCTCGCCAGGAGCCCCCCTAGTCTCGTGGAGCCACTGGTCAGCATCTTCCAGCTGCAGGACGCAGACCGGAGCCCCCTGCTGACTCACATCCACCAGCTCCACCAGGAGGGCAAGTTCAAAGAAGTGAGTGTGACCCCCATGTACACCGGGGCTGGCAGGGAGGGGCTCAGGGGCCAGGTCTGCACGTGGGGTCAGTGGAGCAGGCAAGAGCTGGGCTGAGGGGGCTCACAGGGTCCACCCTGGGAGTGTCCTCTCCACCCCTCCACTATGGGAGTGCTGCAACGGGGACTCTGGGTCTGGAGCAGAGGGTCTCAGGGACCAGCCACCCCAGGAGCCCAGCTCGGGGCTGTGCCATGCACTGGGGTCCTAGGAGCCCCTCACACTCACCAAGCTGGAAAAGAGTCTGGGAGCAGCACCCCCCCCCCCCACGCCTGGCTCTCTGGTGCAGCACCTGGGGTCCTTCCTCCTGGGTGTTCACTGGGTCCTCAAATGTAGTCAGCAGCCCAAGGACACCCTGGCTTTGGCCTGGAAGCCCTGTGGCAGAACCGCTTACCTGAGCCGCTGCTGTCCAGTCTCACATGTCAATTCCCAGAAACACTCGGGGGGGCTAAGAAGATCAGGGGTGCGGGCATCCCTCTGCCCACACTTGCCACCCCTCGAGCCTCGATCAGACAGCTGGACCTCCCACACCCTCCCAGCCCAGAGCCTCCCAAGCGGGGAGCTTTGCCAGGGAGCACCCACATGACCCCACAGGGTTTCCCCTTCTCCCTCCTGCCTCTGCCCAGGCCCACTCGCAAGGTCTCTTGGCCTCAGTGTGATGTGGCCTGGGGACCAACAGGCCAGTTCCCTCTGGGCCCAGCCGCTTCCAGCTGCTGGCTTTGTATCCTTGTCGGGGGTCCTGCAGCCACACCCACACCAGGCCTGGGGACTGGCCAATTTGCTCCTTTTCTAACAGCGGGGTCTGGAAGAGCCCCCTGAGAGCCCTCATGCTGTGTCTGCCACCTCCTTGCACCCGTCAAGGGGCCTGCCCTGGAGTGAAGGGGCCTCGCTCTGGGTGGCACAACTCCTGCTATTTGTCGTTCTGTTGGACCAGGTCCCCGCAGCGGTGGTGCCCCTGTGAGGGTCAGACACCCCGAGGGTCCTTTTGGCTCCTTGCAGGTACTAGGCTGGGCAGGACCCCAACCTACCTGTTTCAGTGTTTCCCAGGACCAGCCCCTCAGCATGATGCTCATGGTTTTGGGTTTTTTTGCAGAAGTTCCGCGTAGGGCACAGCACTGGCACTTTGGGGCACAGGTGACCAGTTATGACAGCAGAGAGTCCTCTAGCGCATATGATGCTTTGGGATGTGGGGCCATGCCTGGGACCGGTCATGGCTCCCTTATCCTGGGAAAGCCTGGGTCAGAAAAAGCAAATGTGGAAACGTGGGCTTAGTAGCTGCAGGTCTCTGGGTAAGCGCTTGTGGGGCTCTGGAGGTCTTGGTGGGTTCGTTGGGTCTCCTTTATGAGCCCTGCCAGCTCTCATATAAGTCCAGAAGTTTCCGAGAGGAGGTGGAGGCTGGCCACGAGCACTGGGAGTGACTTGGGTCTGCATGAGGTAGTAAGGAGTGGGGGGTCTGTGGTGAGCAGGGAGCGGCGGCTCTATGGTGGGGGTGGGGTGCAGCTCTGAGCTGTTGCTGCAGGCACAGGGGCCCCCATGACATCTCTGTGCCCTAAGATGTGAAGGTCGCAACACGGGGAGAAGTCCTAGGCTGCCCAGCTCAGCGGGGCACTCTTGCTATGTCCCAGGTCCAGTCCCGGGGGTGTCCAGGGGCGCACTCCTGGCTCACCCCTCCCACTGCCCAGGGGCGCTGCTCCCCATGCCTCGGTGGGCACCGAGGCAGGACCCCAGACCTGCCCCACGGGGGGGCTTCCTCCCCGAGGGGCCAGTCCCAGTGAGGAGGCTCATTGCCATTTGGGCCTCACCTGGACCGCCAGTCCTGCACCCTCAGAGGTGTGGGCCATGTGTTGGCGACTGTCATGCCCGGCCCTGGGCTCTTGTCTCGAGGCTGGCGAAGGGCGCTGAGAAACCAAGATGGCCACACCAGGGACAATGTGGCTGGGGCTCCGCTCCTGTGGCGCAGGGCCATTCTCCGCAGGCTGAATGGGCGGCTGGGCTTGCAAGAATGCGGGAGGCAGAAGGCGGGCTAGTGTTTCGGTGTCTTCTGTTACACCCGAGCCTTTCAAAGAGTGTCTAGGGCCGGCTGAATGCGCCTCCCTCGCGCTCCAAGGCAGGAATCCCAACACAAAGGGGGCTCTTGTCCCGCACAGGCCCCTTCTGCGAAGAAAAGCCATTGTCCCCAAGCGGGGCCGCCCGGCAGGCGGTGCATGCTCCAGTGCCCACCGCCGCGCCCGGCGAAAGGGGCCGCATTCAGGCCTGTCCGCTCGGATTAGCAGGGACTCACGACTTAATGTGCACCGATATTTCATGTCGAGGGCGGCGGCTGGCTCCAGGCGGGATGAATGCCCGCTTTTGTCTACTGAGTTATTTTATTTACATTTTTTAAACAGCTTATCAAGGTAAAAAGATAGCTTTGCTTCAGGGGGAAGAAAAAAAAGCCCCTTGGCTCCAGGCCCGAGCTGAGCTGTGGAGGTGGGAGGCAGGCCCGTCCTGGGTCTGAGGCTGCCGAGTCTGGGCTTGGCTGCCTGGGCACCTGCCCGGCCTCCAGCCCCATGGAGTGGACAGTCGGGAGGAGGTGGGGGGTGGCCCATGAACGCTCCTCCCACGGTGGCCACCCCGGCCCCTCTGGGTTTTCTGAGTTGTTTTCCCCAAAGGCAGCAGTCCCGGAGTCTGTCTGGCCAGAGGTTTCCACAGCCTCGCCCTGACTCAGCTGGCATCTCTCTTCTTAGAGGCCTCCATGCAGAGGCCAGGAAGGCCTGGGAGGCGCCAGGGGCCCAGTCCTCCGCAGTTTCCTTCCGTGGGGTCTCAGCCGCTCCCACCTTCCCTGTCACAGGTGCCTGTGTCAGCAGGTGATGTGCCTGCACTCTCTCATGTGACCAGGCCATGGGCGGCTTGGTGTGCTGTCCTCTCAGCAGAAGCTCAGACAGAAAAATGACCAGAGACAGATGCTAAGCCCACCTCCTGGAAATGAAAGAACTACATACAGCACCCGCCCCCACCAAGCCCCAAGACAGAAGCCAGGCCCCGGGGACTTCCTGCTGTCAGTCATCCCCGCCAGGTCACCGAGACCACACCCCCTGGCTGCCCCTTTCCTTGTCCTGTGCCACCCCACCCAGCCTCCAGGTACAGAGGTGCAGGTGCAGAATGAGGGTACCTCCCAAACTGTCCCTGGGGGGTGTCTGCGGCCATCCAGCCCTGGCACGCTGGCCATACCCTGCAGCTTCCACACAGGCCACGTGGCTGAGAGAGGGCACCCTGGGTGCTAGGAGAGCTTGGGAGGAACCAGGGAGCAGAGAGGGGCCACGCTGAGCACTCTGAGCCCTGTGTGGCAGTGTCATTGTGCGGCCAGGTGGGCTGTGCGCCCGGCCACACATGTTAGGCCTGAGCTGCCTGCCTCGGATGGGTGGGCTGGGCTCTGAGCACCGCCCCCCCCACCTCAGCCGGTGGGCATCACTGACCAGGACCCTGGTGGCAAGGCGGCAGGTGAGAGGGTTGGGGTTGGCACCGCAGGCTCCTCGGGGGGAGGGAGGCCCTGCCGGCAGAGCGGGGGCACCCTCGGGGCTCTAGGCTGCCCTGTAAGGCGAAGCTCCTGCTTCTGTGAAGGGCAGCGCCCAGCCTCCCGTGGCAGCCTGACCTGACACCCAGGCCACCGTTCCAGGCTACCCTCTTCCCGAGCCTGAGGCCTCACCCCAGGAGTCAGAGGGGTTGTTGGAGAGTGGGGGGCTCAGGATCCCCCCCAGGCCCCAATGAGGGCTGGAGTCTAGAGACAGACGAAGTCTTGTCCCTAGAGAAGCAGGAGCCACAGATGATGGGGGCCGATACCCCAGCAGAGGTAGTGAGGGGAGAAGGAGGGCATCTCTGCCGCCCCCTGCCCCTCGCCTCGTGCCCCCCCTCCCACCTCTCCCAGGGTCACTGGCTCATGGCCCGGTCTGGAGGATGGGAGGGTCTCAGGCCCCCAGGTATCCCTCCCCACAGCCCCTTCTTGGCTGTCAGGCGAGGCCTGACCACACGCAGGTCCAGGTGTCGATGGCGGAAGAAGCACCGCAGGTGGTAGTGTTCCGACCACCCCAGTTTGTGAGCTCGGTGCGCGGGGGCCACCGGGGTATGCACGCTAGCCTTCCCGGGTGGGGGCCTGGCGCTCCCTCAGTTCTCAGGGGGCCTCCCATCCAGAAAAGACAAGGTCCCCGCGGGCGGGCGGGAGGCACCTGCACCCCTCCCACCGCCCTGAGCCCCTCCCCAGGCCCTGCCCCGCCTCGAGTCCCTCCTCCAGCTCTGGCACCTCCCCCCTGCGCCCTCTGCGCCCCCTGCGCCCCTGCCCCCCGCTCGGGGCCCCTCGGGGCCCTGGCGGCCGAGCTCCTGGACAGCAGCCAGGCTGTGGAGGCGCCGGGTCAGCGCCGCGCAGGGAAAGGCCCCTGGCCCTGCGCCCCCGCCCCGCGCGGTCCGCGGCCGGAGGCCGGAGCGAGCCTTTCCCAGGCCGCTATTTTGGTCCTTTGTGTGAGCCGCGTGGGGCGGGGCGCCCGGCTGCTCTGCCGGTTATTTTTGCTCATAATGGGAGCGCGATGTATGGAAATTATTAATAGCAGCCCGGTCAGCGCTACGTGCGGGCGCTCAGGGCCCCGGGCGTTCTCTATGCTGAGTCGGAGGAGGGTCCCTGCGGCCGGCCGGTCGGCCGCCCGCGGGCAGGGTTCTCAGCTGCGCCCACTACCCTCCCGTCCTCACCAGGAAGCGGTGGGTGCAGAGCCTCTCTTCTGTGGACCCAAGGGGGCAGCTCTGTGCTTCCCCCAACACACTCAGGCCACACCACGGCCTACTCCGGCCTCTCGTCCTGGGGCCAATCCGCCCTTTTGGACAGAGAGTCCTGCGCTCATTAAGTCGTTTTGGATTGCACACACAGTATGCCTTGTGGAAAGCGCTCAGAGGCCCCTGCACTTCAGGGCCACAGGCCCCCAGGCCTCAGGGTGCACAGAGGCAGGGGTCACCAACCCTGGCCCCTGGCTGTGAGCACCGTGACTGGCCATGCCAGCCTCTTGCAGGTGGAGGGCAACTGGTGGGAGGTACGGGGCATGTGAGAGCGGGTGTGTGGAAGCAGAGCCTGGGGGTAGGTGACAAAACTTCTACTTCTTGTCTGCCCCCCCTCGTTCTCTATCCACTCATCAGCACCCCCTGGCCAGAGCCACTTGGGCCCAGCACCCACCCTGATGCCCTATCCAGCAGGCCACACCCCAGCCTGGTAGGGCCCATGGGTCATTCCCACCTGCCCCACCTCTTGTGGAACCTGACTCAGCCCGGGGTGGGGGTGGGGGGGCAGGGGTGCTTGTCTGCCAGGAGGCTCCTGGATTCCAGGCCCCCTGGACCTGAACAGGCCTGTCCTGTGCCCCAGTGACAGAGGTGTAGAGGGTGGGAGCCCCCCCACCGTGGTGCTGTCCGTGCCCCACCAGGGCCCGTGTACTTTGTGGAAGCTGCTCCATTTCTGATTGCCAGGCTGTCGTGCTGGGCTCCAGGCTGAAGTTGCAGCCAGCACTTGATGTTGAAAAGGTAAGTGTCTTTCTCACGTGAATTTTGTAGGTCCCAACATGGATGAAGCCCAGGTCTCCAGAAACATGGTCTGGAGGCGGAGGGTCTCGTACCACTGAGCCCTGGCCTCTGCTGTTCACAGGGTGGGGCTGGGGTGCTAGAGGGCAAGGGTCGCATGTGACCACCCGACCCTACTCGGAGGGCCCAAGGGGCGTGCCCAGGAGGGCAGTCATTGGGCTCAGGTGTGGTATGCTCCGAAAGTGGTGGCCAGAGGGGCTCTCAGGAATGGAGCTCTCCGTGAGGACCACCCCCACGGTTCCAGCCTGGCTGAGGGGACCCCATCCAGTCTGGGCTCCAGGCAGCCTGACCTACGTGGTCACATGGAGAGGAAAGGAGGCGAGGTGGGGTCTAGTGTAGGCACCACTGGAAGGGGGCTTTGTCGAGGCCTGACGTTTGCGGTGGAAACAGCCCGAGTGTCCAAAGGGCCAGTGCCGCCATCAGGGGCTGCCTCCAAGGTTCCCTGAGGGCTCAGCTTGGGGCTCTCGTGGGCTCATGCGCTCATGGGCACTAGGAGTAGGCATGCCGTCTGTGCCAACGAGGAGGCATTTCTGGGCCATCGGGCTACTGCCCACGTTGGCCTCCCTCCCGCCCCCCGCCCCCAGTTCAGTGAAGACAGGAGAAACAGCTTCCCCAGGTTCCCCTTGCCTCTCGGGGCCTCCAGGCCTTTGTAATGGAGGTGAAAATGACCACAGAGCCCAGGCCGAGCCCCAGGGAGCTGTGGGGCCTGCACGCGTGGGGGCGAGATGCTCAGGCGCAGGCATGGGCTGGGCTGCCTGCGTCGCGCCCCAGGAGCCACTATGGGGGCACTCACACTCTTGGCTGGGTTGGAGGTGAGTCTGGGGTCTCAGCTGGCGGCGGAGGTGCCGGGTGCCCACAGGGCTGTGGCCTGAGGACGTGCTTCCCCGCAGATGTGCACCCCACTGCTCCTCCAGGACAGAGCGAGCCTCGTGGAGCGTTATGTGGCCGGCTTCCCGGACCCTCCGGAGGAGGCTGCTGGCCCTCCTGGACTCCTGGTGCCGGCCCGGCTTTGACATCGGAGTTGTTGCCAGGTGAGCCCCACGGGGGCCCAGGGTGGGCTGAGGGGGGCAAGCACGGGGGAAGGCCACACGCGTGGCCCCCACAAGTCGCAGCCGGGTCGGCCGGCGAGGGGCCACGCCTGCCAGGGACCAGATGAGAGACGGTTACCACCCTCGAGCGAACAGAAACAATCCTCCGCGTCAGGTGGATGACCTCTTACCTGGTTCCGGAAGTCACGCTGCTCATCCACTCACCCATTCCTTCGTCCCTTCGCGGGATAAATCGCCAGGGACGGGTGTGGAGCCCCTGTGGATAGCCCACGTGCCGGTATATGTGACGTGAGGGTGTCGCCTGGGTGTAGGGCACGGGGGTGGCATCTGGCGGGAGAATATCTTCTTGCCACACGTGTTGAGGGGGGCACAGGGGGCAGCAGCTCCTGGAGGTCTGTGAAGGCTCCTTGAGCCACCCGCCCGTCCGCAGGTAGTAGTGGCTTGATCCGGGCTCCACGAACTACCCAGCCCTGGGGCCCCCCGGCTGGAGATCCAGACCTTGGGCTCTGGGGCAGACCTCCCTGGACCTATGAGCAAGTCACTTCACTTTCTGGGTTTCTTTCCTTGTCCCTAAAACTGGACTGATTTTGCCGTCTCAAGGGTTGTGTGACTTAAATGCTGGGAAGCAGGCAAACCCACACAGCCCCGGGCCGGGCTCGTCCAGCGCTGGCTCTCCTCCCTGTCATTACGGATTTGAAAAGTGACAGAGTGGCACCCAGCTGGCCCAGTCAGTGAAGCATGCGACTCTTGATCCCGGGGCCATGAGTTTGAGCCCCACGTTTGGCGGGGAGATTACTAAAAAAAAAAAAAGTGGCTTGAACGATAAACAACGACTTTAAAAAAAGGGTGGGGGGGACACAGAGCAAATAAGTGAACATACTGTGGGGCCAGGGGTCAGAGTCCCATGTGGAGAAGGGACATACATGGATGGACAGTGGGACAGTGAGGAAGGCCCCGTGTGGCTGGATTTAGTTGAGGATATTGGTTTAAATCAATGATTTTTTAAAAATTTCCTGGGTCTTAAGACACCTGGGTGGCTCAGTCCAACTCTAGATCTCGGCTCAGGTCATGATCTCACGGTTCATGACTTTGAGTCCCACGTTGGGCTCTGTGCTGACAGCTTGGAGCCTGCTTGGGATTCTCTCTCTCCCTCCCTCCCCCCATTCTTCTTTCTCTCTTATAAATAAACAAACAAACAAACTTAAAAAGAATAGTTTAGAAAAAATTTTCCTAGGGCCTAGAGAAAGGGAGGGAGAGAGAGACAGAGACAGAGAGGGAGAGGGAGAGAGAGAAAGAATAACAAGCAGGTTTGGCACCATCAGCACAGAGTCCGATGTGGGGCTTTAGCTCACGAACCGTGATCATGACGAGCTGAGATCAAGAGTCAGATGCTTAACCGACTGAGCCCCCAGGCGCCCCTATAAACGCTAGGTTTTAAAAAGTGCTTCTGGCTGATAAATACAAGCATTTACTATTGTGTCTCTGCCCCAAAATGAAGAAGACATTGTAAGAGAAGGAGAGGCAGCAACAGCAGGGGGTCCAAGAGCTGGTGGCAGGTGGGCAGGTAGAGCACTTAGCAGGCTGGGAAGCTGACCCGTGGCCGCCAGGAGCGTGTGGGGTCCAACGCAGAGCCCGAGGAGGGCCCTCAGCGGTCAGCCGGTCCTTGGGGACCCTGGGCCGAGGTGTCTGCAGAACACAGAACAGAACTCTTTGCAATCAAAAATTTAACAGCGAAGTGAAAAGCAAAATAAAAGTTTGGAAGATAAATTTGAAGATGTCTTCGAAAAAGTACAAAACAGATAAACAAAATGAAAATCAGAGAGAAAAGGTTAAAAGAAAAAGCGGAGATCTTGTCAAGAAGGCCCGACATCAAGTAATGGGAATCCCGGTCCCGAGGCGCCCGGCTTAGCGGGTCCGCGGGGCGGCCCGCATGGGTGAGACGCACACCGCAGACCCCAGGAAGAGCAGGGATCGGGCGGGATTCCAGGAGCGTCGCCTGCCCAGACCCCCAGGTCTCGGCTCAGCCGAACCCTCCAGCCGGCGCGGGGCAGAGCTCAGGCGCACACCAGCTCTAGCAACTTCCGCGGGTGTGTGCTGAGCTGTCAGCCGGGGGAGTGAGGAGGTGTGTCCACCGAGTTGTGGGCACAGGGCGAGGCAGGCGGGGGGCCTGGGTCAGCAACCTCAGCAGACAGGTATTAACCCTGAAGAGAGCAGGAGGGTGTGGCCTGGCCGCTGACCGTGTTCGCCTGGTCGTCTGGTCACGATATGGCAGACACGGTGTCCTGACCCCACGTAAGGGCTTGGATACTGTGTGGGGAGGGAGGCTGGAGGGCCTTCCGTGGTGAGATGTCCAGACCAAACTCCTAAAACTGAATAACCAAGAGATCACGTACAAGGATGTCGCTCGTAAGCACAGAGACAAATACGAAACACGGCAAAGGTGACGTGTGTGTCTGGTGTGCAGTGGGGCAGGGTGACAGGGTGACTGCTCTCTCCCTAAACCTTGTAGAACCACCTGAGTTTTAAACTGTGCGTGTGTGACTTAGATGAAAACAAAAGTCTTAAAGCAGTGCCAGACAGGAGCCGTGTTTCTCTCCCTGCAGGCAGCACCCACAGGTGACCTCGAGGCTGGAGAGGCTGAGTCCCAGAGTGCTAAGTCGGCGGGTCCTGAGCCAGCTGGAGCGGCTGGGCCTGGACCCGGGTGAGTGCCGCCCCCACAACCTGTGTGCGCCCGGCGGATGCGGGGTTCAGGCTGACCAGGGTCCACCGACCTCCCCCGCTTCCCGCCGCCTGCCCATCGCAGGCCCCGGACAGGAGCAGCAGCCTGAGGCCCGCAAGCCCCTTTGCCCGCCTGCGTAGACTCCTGGGAGGCGGGGCCTTGCTGCACCCCGCCCCCTCCCTGCCCCTGCCCCTTCTTGTTCGTTCTTGTCTTTTCGTCCAATGATGGCTGATGGCCGTTCTAGCACACGTGAGGTGGTATCTCATCATAATTTGGAGTTTCGTTTCCCTGATGATTAGTGGTACCTTGGACCATTTCATTTATTCAACACCTGTTTGGATGTCTTCTTTGGAAAACATCCATTCGGTTCCTCTGCTCGTTTTTAAATCTGGTTATTTGGGATTTTTGGCTATTGAATTGCATGGGTTCCTTCTATATTTTGAACATTAGCCTCTTGTCAGATGCGTGGTTTGCAAATATCTCCTTCCACTCTGTAGGTTGCCTCTTCATTCTGTCGACTGTTTCTTTGCTGTACAGAAGCTAATTTTTAGTTTGATGTAAGGCCACTTGTTGGTGGCTTTTGTCTTTTTGGCCCTCTTTGTTCGTTGCCCTCCCCAGCCCACCAAACTAGATTTTAAACCTTCTTGCTTCTTAAAATATTCCTCAAGTTTCAACATATATTAGTTCTATTATTGTCCAGCTTAAGATATTTTCTAATTTTTATTATAATTTTTTTCTTTACCCATGGGCTAATTAGAAATGTATTTCTTTTTCTGTTTTTAATGTTTATTTATTTTTGAGAGAGAGAGAGAGCTAGTAGGGGAGGGACAGAGAGAGAAGGAGACAGAGGATGTGTCCTGACAGCAGAGAGCAGGATGCAAGGCTCGAATTCACTCACGGTGAGATCGTGACCTGAGCCGAGGTCAGACACATAACTGACTGAGCCACCCAGGCGCCCCTAGAATGGTACTTCTTCATTTCAAAGCTATGTGGCACTATTAGTTACCTTTCTAGTGTGGGCTCTTAATCTCATCATGATCGAAGATCATGCTTGGTATGATGTCAGTCCTTTGGGTTGAAATGTGTTGTTATGAAGAAATCTAATTTCCTTTCTCTGAAAGCAATCTCTCTCTCTCTCTCTCTCTCTCTCTCTCTCTCTCTGTCTCCTCTTTGATGTTCCGCAGTCTCACTGTGAGGAGAGTGGTTATAGATCTCTTTGTATTTATCTGGCTTGGGTTTTGTTGGGCTTTTTAAATCTGTGGATTGCTGTCTTCGGTTGGTTCTGGAAAATTGTAAGTCACTATGTCCTCAGATGTTGCTGTTGGTTCTCTGGCCCCGTGTGTGATCTTGTCACCCTGCCTTCCCTGCGGTGTTACCGTCCTGTGTCTTGCTCACGATGAGCTCGGGCAACTCCTGCTCTTTTCCGCATCGCTAATTTTCTCCTCTGTGTCCCAAAAACTACAAAACACTGCATTTTGATTGTTGTATCCGTGGCTCCAGAAGTCATACTTTGGTTCTTTTCCAGATCTGCTCTTTCGCTTTGTGTGGTTTCTTGATACTTGAACATATTTCCAGTTTTGTTTTTTTTTTCCTTTGAATGTCTTGCTCACAGGTGTTTTATGGTCTGTGTCCAAGTTTCAGCCCCATCTCTGGTCAGCATCTCGTTTCGGTCTCAGTCACCTGCAGGCTTCTCTGTCCTCACACCCTTGAGAAATTGTGCAGATCCCCTGACCCTGGACAAAGGTGCCTCCGGAAGGCAGTATTGCCTCCAGAAAGGAGGGCAACGCTAGGGGCTTTTGCAGACAGAAACACATCACCAAGAGGTTTTGATGTGTGATTGTCCACGGCCCCCAGGTGGCACTAGGTGAAGAGATGGGAGGAGCAAGAAGTGGGCGCCTGCAGGCTGGTGGTGCGGGTCAGTCTGGGTCAGTTAGGGACAAGGAGCTGCTGGCTGTGCTGACGGTAGCTGGGGGGCCTCTGCCCGAAGCAGCCGAGGCAGGTCTAGGAGGACCGGCCGGCTGCTGGGACCCCTGGGGCGCCAGGGGACACAGCCCTAGGAAGGAGCCACCCTCGGGCGGCAGAAGAAGACCAAAAGCAGGGCTGTAGGTGCAGAAGCTCCAAGGAGGGTCCCGGCAGCACAGACCCCTGGGGGTGCTGGGGTCTGAGGGACCGGGAGGTCTGGGGTGCAGCTGCAGGACTGGAGCGCTAAGGAGTGGACCCCCCCATGGGGATCCCCGTCCCTGGCATGGGGGCCTCTGAGGTCACCTGCGTGCCTGTCCTGGGCGCTGTGTCGGGGAGCCCTGCTGGCGTCCCTCAGGGTGCACACGGGGTGAGGGACACGGGCCCGAGAGGCTCTCAGCACGGAATCACTCACAGGGTCGATGCTGGCTGCTGTGGGGGGCTGCGCCTGCCGCCTCGGCAGAGGCTCTCCCCACCCAGGACTCAGGCCCGTGTGGGGCAGGGCGGGGGTGGGGCGTGAGGCCCACAAGGCCGGGGTGGTGGGCAGGCTGTGTGGGAGACCACAGCTGGGTCTGAGGTGCAGGCCTTCCCCCCGCCCCCCCCCCCCCCCAGCAGCCCTGCCATGACATTCACTGACCCACAGGGCCCACACTTCCGGGTCGGGTCGTGGCCACAGTGGGCCCAGGGCTTGGGGCCAGAGAGGTCTTTGGGGTCTTGGACCAGCCTTAGCCTGGCGCCCCCCGCAGTTCAGGATGTGCCCCCCTTGGAGGTATATCCCCCCCCCCCACAGGTCTCAGCTGAGTGTGGCACTGGAACAGGTTAGGTGCCTAGGCACCCCTACATAGTGGGGACTCCCCCCTGACTATGTGCCGGGTCACATAGTCACACACAGTGGGGGGCCGCTGGACAAGAGGGCGGGGTAGACAAGCCGGTGCTTTCCGTGGGTGCCTCGCTCGTTGGCCTGCTGGGGGCAGGGAGGACAGACCCCCTCCGGGTCTCCTGTTCCGCATGACCACCCGCTGCCAGGCCCCATCTGCTGCTTCCCCAGCGGGGTCTGTCTTAGCCAGGAGGCCTCAGGGTCACAGCTGTGGTCACTGTCCCTTTGCCCCTCTGCAGTCCATCCGCGTGTCCACCGTCACAGCTGTGGCCTCCACAGGACCAACCCCATGTCCTCCGTGGGCTGACGTTAGACGCAGAAGGAGGGTCGGGGACTTCTGTTTGCCTCTCCAGCCTGAGCTCCCCACTAGCCCACCCCTCCCCAGGCCTGGGTCCCAGGTGGAGCCCCCCAAGGTGTCCTTGCGCAGATGAACCAGCAGGCTGCAGTGTGCGTTGTATTTGGGTTTTGTGGTATCTGCAGGTGCTCAGGGGTGTGGCAGGCGGTTGGGCCTGGCTCAGCTGTGCCCGCCCCTTTAAGGGTTTGTGCTGCGTCTGGACCAGCCAGTCAGCCCAGGCTGCGCCAGAATCTATCTGTGGACACGATACCGTATCCACAAGGCTTTTGGACAAAGTTTCCCACTGGCAAAATGATGCTTCAAATTGTGTAAATGTCGGAAAACCAGTCTCTGTCTGCAGATGCCTCTGCAAGGACACATGGTTACTTTGTGTCCTGACAGAGCCTGCAGAAATTCACTTCTTTCCTTCTTTCCTTGTAGCTCACTCATTCGTTCCCCCGTTCCTCAGGCCTTGTCCACCTCACTCTGCAGTGTTGTCCCAGGTTCCTTAGCAGCCTCCTGGGGTCTGGAACCCTCACAGCCTGGGCAGGAAGGAGGAGGGGGAGCCCCCTGTCTGAGGAGTCACCTGTCTGAGGAGTCGCTGGCCCTCCCTTGCAGGCCCCAACCTCTGGGCGGCACTGACCTCCGCTGTGGTTGGACAGCGACCCTGTAACAGGGCGCTCCCCGGTGCTGGGAGTGGGGTGCTGCGGGCGCAGCCACACTTCCGGAGGGTGCAGGGCCCTGAGAAGGCCAGGCCGCCACTGGGAGGGGCAGGGTTCTGTGGTCAGCATCCCCTGCGCACTGCCAGGCTTCAAGGACAGCTGGCCCCAAGAGGGAGGACCAGCATCAGAGGGTGGGGCGGGTGGATGGGTGGGTGGGAGGGGGCCCTTCCTGGGCCCCCTCGGGCTCTGAACAAAATGTGGAAGTAAGGCCAACAAGTAAGCATCAGTTTGTAAACAGGTGAGCAAGATGGCCCCTTCCTCACATTCTGGTGGGAGAAGGACACGAAGGACAAGAAGCCTGGAGAGATGGCGCTCCTGTCCCTCAGAGCCCCTGATGCAGAGGGTCTGGGAGACCCCAAACGAGGCTCAAGGCTGGGAGGGCACCTGTGGGGACAGTGAAGGGTGGAGGGGAGTGGGCAGAAGCCCCCCCACACACTGGCCCCCGGCCCCTGCCCAGCCCTGAGCTCTGTGCTTTTTCAACAGCTCTGTGTCCCAACGCTGCCAATCAGCAGCGCCTGGCCGCCCTGCGCTACCTGTGCTACAAGCGGTTTGTGGAGGTGCGTGTGCCCTGGTTAGCGCCCTGAGCCTGGGCCCGTGACAGGGGGTGGGGGGAGCTCTCCCTCCCCAGCTTCTAGAGCTGCAACTAGAAAAGGTTATCTTGATGCTTACTTTTACAGAGAAGTATGTCTCAGGAGAACTGGGTGGACCACGTGCAGGTGAGTCCAGGGGCCCTGGAAGCCTCTGGAAGGGTCTGGAAGGCTCTGGAAGCCCCTGGAAGCCCTGTGCAGGGTGGGCATTCACTGGAGACCTGGGCAAGGACTAGAGGGGCACGTGACCCTGAGAGGCTATGTGCACACGTATGGACTAGGCATGTGGTGTGTAGGCCCACACACCGGGTCAGCTCTTCCAATGTCCAGGCAGGGCCGGAAGCAGATGGTGCAGGGACGGGGCTTCTCCCCGCCCAGCACAGACCCCACACCTTGATGAGAAACCAGACACAGGGACTCACGTCTGCCCACCCCTGTCAGAAGGGGGGGTGCCAGAGGCAGCTGCTGAGGGGGACCCCACCAGGTGAGGCAGGGCCAGAGCGGCTGGGGGTCCTGGGGCCCCTTTTAGCTGGTGGAGCACGGAGCTGCCAGGCAATGGAGGAGGTCAGGTTTGCTGGAGATTCCACTTGTGCACCGAGAGAATATTCTAGACCATCCTTGAGTGCTGTGCTTGCACACAGCTCTGTGCCCCCTGAGGCCTGGTGAGGAATGAGCCCCCAGCTGCCCAATGGGGTGATACGAGGGCCACTCCTGGCCCAGGGGGCTACAGAGCCCGCCAGGACAGCAGCCTAGACAGGACCGTGTAGTGGCCTGGGTCCTTCAGGCCCGAGCTGGAAGTGTGGGTCATCATGGGCACAGCGCTGTCCCCAGCCCTGGGCGAAGCAGCCTTGGAAGAAGGTAGGGGGTGTGGGGTCCCAGATGCAGCACGGGAGCAACGCACCAGTTAGCGGGGTGGGGGGGCCCTCCTTCCTTGATGAATGGTCTAGCGTCTGGTGTTCTGAGTGGCATCCAGTGGGGGGCAGCGCTGAGCCACCCCTGCAGTGATGGGTGTGTGGGGTGGGCGGTGAGTCACCAGAGAGGAACGTGGACCCCCGGGAAGGCCCGGAAGGCTGGTCCCCCCTGGGTGCCAAGGCCGAGGCAGCCGGAAGGGCAGCGGACATCCTGAAGAATGTGGAGGGGTTTCCACATATTGTCGTCCACGTGGGAACCCGCGGCCTGCGGGAAGCGGATGGCCTGAGGCTGCTGGGGGGACAGAGTTGTCTGGGAGGGGCCCTGCCTGTCAGCCAGCAGAGGCTCCTTGGGGAGCACAGAGGCCTCGGGGGCTAGAGATCCGGAGAGCGAGAGGCTCAGACTCTGGGGAGGGTGGGGTGCCTGGGCCTTGCCCTGGGTGCCCCGAGGCTGAGCGGACTTGGGTGGGCTGCCCGTGGGCTACATGAGTCCTGTGCTCCTGTGCTGGGCACTGGTGTGGGAGAGGCCGCCTCGGGAGGCCCCGGAGCATCGTTACCCCTCTGAGGGCCGCCCGTCCGTGTCCACTGTCTGGACCGTGGATTCAGGGGTGTCCCATGGCCCTCCTTCCCCTGAGCATGTTGGCCAGCCCAAGGGTGGAGGCAAGGATGCCCGAGGGGCAGACTTGGACAGCCGGAGGGTCAGGAGCAGAACCCACCAGGCAAGGGTGGAGACAATGTTCTAGAAAGACAGTGCCGGTGTCAGGTTGGGGGGGCAGGACCGGTGAGGAGGTGCTGGTGATAGCAGCAGGGTGGGACCGGGCATTGGAGACGGGGAGACGGACGCAGGGAGCCAGGCCGGGCTGCGGACACAGGACGGTGACCCTCCAGCCTGACCGTGTGGAAGGTCCTCGACAGCTTGGTCAGCACAGAGCCTTGGGGTCTGCGGGGGCAGGTCTGGGCCTGGTGCGGGACTGTCTGCACCCCCTCGGGGCAGAGCCGGGCAGCACAGCCCATCCCATCCGTCCCCAGGGCCTGGTGGGCCGGGAAGAGTGGCCCCAAGAGATGGTAGTGCAGCTGCTGGCCTCCCCCGGCAACGAGGCCGTGGCCGCGCAGTGCGCCCTGGGCCTCTCGGTGCCCGAGGAGCAGCTGCCAGCCACAGTGGCTGCCGAGCTCCGCCGGCTCGAACTCCAGGAGAGGTGAGCACCCCCAGGCTCGGGAGGCTGGTGAGGGGAGCACGCCCTGGGGCCCCCACCCCTTGGGAAGTGATCCCACGACTCACATATGCCAGCACTTTGGGAGTGAGACCAGAAAACCAAGGAGGGGGCACATGCCCCTGTTCCCAGAACGCAGACACGCACAGAGCAGATGAGCCAGGAGCCCGCACCCCTCCGCACCGGCCTCAGACCCTGGGGCCGGAGCCCACAACCAGGCCCCACACCCCCAAGGGCCTGAGGAAGCGGCAGTCTGTTGGCCGGGGTGGGGGGGGGGGGGTGGGACAGGGGCAGGTGGGCAAGGCGGAGAGAGCAGCTGTGTGGGAGGAGGGGCACAGGCGGGCACACCGCAAAGACCCCGCAGACGCCAGCGGCCCTCGTAACTCCCCTTCCTCTCTGAGGTCTACTCTGGGCCCGGCCAGGCCAGGAGGTGGTGGGGTGGGGTGCGGCCCCAGGGGCCCAGAGCGGGGGGTGGGTGCCACTGCTCCGCTTCTTTCAGGGTGGCCAGGGCGCCTTTGGAGGACAGGAAGGGTGATTATTACCAGCTGCCCATCGCCAGGGAGGACATCCACTTCCTGGCCTCTTGGGAGGACTTGGCCAGGCATGAGGAGGCGTTGCTGCAGGTGGGTGGCCAGCTCTGGGGCTCTGTCCACGCCATGGACCCCCAGGCTTGGCTGTCCTTCCCACCCGCCCCAGACACCCCTGCAGAGCAGGGCACCCATACCAGCCCATTTGGAAGACCCTGGGCCCAAAACACAAGCATGAGACACTGGCCCCTCACCTGCAGCAGCTCCAGACCTGCCCTGTGGCTGGGCCCTCGGCCTGGTTGCCAGGTTCCTTTGAGCCCTTCTGTGTGGAATGGCGGGCAAGCCAGGGGCCAGGCGCGGCCCTGGTCACGTGGGAGCTCCCAGGGCTGGTCAGCCCTGCCAACAGAGGCTGCCTTACCTGGACCTCACACTCAGGGGGGGCCCGGCTAGCTGCACCCTCCCAGCCCTCAGCCACAGCCCTGCAGCCCCAGCGGGCCTCACCTGCTCATAGCAGCCCCTCTCCGCAGCCCGGCCAGGTGGTCGGGGTCGACGTGGAGTGGAGACCCTCGTTTGGCACGGGGGGCCGGCCCCAGGCATCAGTCATGCAGTTGGCAGTGGAGGGCCGCGTGTTCCTGCTGGACCTGCCTGTGCTCTCGCGGCCAGCGGGAGGGCAGGTGTCGAAGGCCTTCTCCAGGCTGGTGTCCCGGCTGCTCTCGGACCCCTCCATCACGAAACTGGGTGAGCAAAGCCCCTGCCCACCGAGGGGGAGGGTGCTGGGGCAAGGCCCCGGCCCCTTCCTCGGGCGCCTGTCACGCTGACGGCCCTCCTTGCAGGTTATGGGCTGGCGGGGGACCTTCGGAGCCTGGGTGCTTCCTGCCCGGCCCTGGCGCACGTGGAGAAGCGGCTGTGGGGCGGCCTGGACCTGCTGCGGGTGCACAGGCAGGTCCGCTCGAGGGGGACAGGGGCGCCCTCCTTTCTCTGCTGAGCCGCCTGCACAGCGATGCCCTGCGCCAGCTGGGGGTCTTCGCCATGGGCTGGCGGGTGTCCGTGTGCCAGGATGAGCTCATGACCTCAGAGCACCTTTGTGTTGGCCACAGGTCACCAGGCCCTGCCGAGGAGGGAGAGTGACCACGTGTCCCCACACTTTCCCCAGAACCAGCCCTGCTTTGGGCCCCTCTGAGTTCTCAGCACACGCCCTTGGGGGCTAAGATGTCATCCCCAGAGCTGACCTGAGGCCCCCCCGCGCAGCCTGCCTCGGCCACCCACGCCCTCCCTTCCACGCACTGGCGGCTCTGGAGGGCGAGGGCCTTCCCCAGGGCAGGGCCGCCTGGCACCGTGGTGGCCATCCTTCCTCCCGCACAGGCCGCTCACCCCTGAGGGGCTCTGTCTTGGCAGATGCGGGTGGTGAACATGCCAGCTGGAGGCATGTGTGAGGCCAGGGGGCTGCGGGGCCTCAGCCTCCTGGTGCAGCAGGTCCTGGGCAAGCCCCTCGACAAGACGCAGCAGCTCTCTAACTGGGATCGGCGGCCGCTGAGCGAGGGGCAGCTGGTTTACGCAGGTGCACACCCCTACTTCCCCCACACCCCACACCCCTGTGCCCCCCACACTGGAGGCTGAGGCCGACCCATGCCAACCCCAGCTGCTGACGCCTACTGCCTGCTGGAGGTGCACCAGGCGCTGAGCAGAGAGCCTGCCAGCTTCTCCCTGTCTGAGGACCTGGCCAGGAGCCTGCAGCCAGGGTGCAGTGAGAGACCGGGGGCCCCGGAGCCGCCCCGCCTGCAGGAGGCCTCAGCCCTGCCTTGGCAGGTGGGTGAAGCCCCCCAGGACCCCTTCATTAGAGTTCTCAGGGAGGAGGACCAGACGGGGAAGGAGGCCTGGGAGGGGAGCAGAGCCCCGTCAGCGTCCTGGAGGAGGGGGGTTCCCATCGCTCTCCTGTCAGCGGGCTTGACGTGCTCCCACCAAGGTCCAGGGCGGTGTCTCGCGTGGACCGTGTGGCTCCCGAGCCCCGAGCCCCGAGCCCCGCTGCGTCGTACACAGAGCCCCCACCCCAGGAAACGTGTGGAGGCCCTGCCTGGGCCCGGTGCGAGCGATCTCGCATCATTTTGTTAATGTGTTCGTCTGCTGTTTTCTGCATGGAGGCCATACTGCTCGCGATCCTCTTTCTAAAGGCTGAGAAAGAGCTGGCCACTCGGCCCGCAGGGCGCTCACTCCCCACAGAGTCCGGGGCGGGGCAGGGGGGGCCGCAGGCCTCTGAGCAGGGCCGTGTTGCAGGTGCCTGTGGCCGAGCGCGAGGACGCCGCTCCAGAGGTCCCGGCCAGGGCCTTCCGCGTGGTGTGCGACAACATGCTGCAGGGGCTGGCAAGGAGCCTCCGCTGCTTGGGCGCGGACGTGCGCGTGCTGGGCACCAACGAGGACCACCGAAGGGCAGCTGAGGTGAGCGTGGCGGGGCTTCGTGCCCACCCAGCTGGGGCTCGGGGCCCCTCTCTCCCCCTGTCCGCCGGGAGCAGGGGCTGTGTCTCAAGCTGCCGTGGTGCCCCTGCTGCATAGACCCAGCCCCGGGGCAGAGGGCAGGGCTTCCCTGGCCTGTCAGGGACACTGTCTCCAAGGACAGCGATGTTTGTGGCTGCCGGGCACCTGGGGTCTGCCGGCGGGAGCCCTCTCAGCTCCTGCAGGAGTGGGCCTGACCCAGGCAGACCCCGGTGGTCTCGCCCCCACCTCCACCCCGTTGTCCTGTGGCCCCTGGAAACACCACACAGGAAAGAGCTCCGCTCTCAGCTGTGGCAGGAGCCTGCCTGTGAGGACACCAGCCCCCGGGGCCATGGAGAAATCCTGAGCTGGGGTCTTGGAATTCAGGGGCTTGCACTTGGATGGAAATCTTTTCCACGGGTTCATGGTGATAAAACTCAACACACAACTCACCCATCAGAGCGTATAGTTCAGTGGCTTTTTGTACATCCGCAGTGTTGTGGGACCAGAACCACAACTGTCACCCCCCCCAGCCCCGCCCCTGGCCCCTGGCCATCCCGTGTCTGTCCCCGGCGGGTCTGGCCATCCCGTGTCTGGCCCCTGGCCCCTGGCCATCCCGTGTCTGTCCCCGGGGGGCGGGGGAGGCTGTTCTGGAGTCTGGCTGTGCTCACTCGGCACGTTTTCCGGGTTCATCTATGTTCCTGTATGTGCCGTTGCTTCCTTCCTTTCTACGACCAAATAGTGTCCTGTTGTGTGAATGGTCACCTGGGCTGCTCCCGGTCATGCTGCTGTAGGGGAGCACGAACATGGCTGTAATGTAGTTTTCCGTTAATCGTGGTTTCTTTTGTGCCTTTGCAAACGTCCTTCTGGGAACGGGTCCCCAGGCTCACTGGATGGCTGGCTGCAGCACGGAGCCCGTGGCGGCCCTGAGACGGCAGAGCACTGGGATCTGTCTGTGGCCCGGGAGCCCCAGAGCAAGCAGCCACCGCGGTTGCCTGTATATCACGTACTGGGTCCGGGCAGGGCCGGCCATTCGTGGCTCAGCCCCCCGACACATCCAGCACTTGTGGGTGGCTATTCTTGGTGTCACCCCCCCCCCACCCCCCAACAATGAGGAAGCTGAGGCCAGGAGAATGGAGCCTGCCCCAGGCTGCCTGCCCCTGCCGTTCGTGAGGGGTTGGTGGCGCTCTCCCCCATCTCTGGCCCCTCATCGGCCACTTCTCCCAGGGGCCTGTCCTGGCATTGGCCCTGGCCACCGTCCCTGTAGAAAACACCTGTTTCCCAGCTACGGCTGCTTTTAGCCTGTGGGGTGCCAAGACCAAGGTGGCCAGCCTGCCTTCTCGGGGCCTCCAGACCAGACGTCATCGGTCAAGGAATTCATGAGCCAGGAGGGCGGTGTCTTCCCACCAGCCCCCCAGAGAGCGTGCGATCGCCAGCAAATGGGAGACAGGGTTTGGTTCCCGTGTTCCTTAAACACCCGTGTTATACCTGTGCTTTTTTATATTGTGTGACAAAAGGGATTTAAAGATGTAATTTACTAATCAACTTGCAATCAGTCCGTAATCAAGAGAGTATTTCGAATCACTCAGGTGGGCCCAGCATCATCACATGAGCCCTTCCGAGCAGAAACAGGAGGGAGGAGTCGGAGTCAAGGCACAGGGTGGTGTTGCCCGGTGGGCCTGCCCCCGCCCCCAGAGCCCGGCCGCAACCCAGCTTCTGCCGAGTGGTGCTTGGGGGAAACGTTCCGGCCGCGCAAGAGAGGGAGCGCAGGTCCTGGTGGCAGAGCGTGTGGCGCCGCCGGAACAGACGGATGGACGGACGTGGAAGGAGCTTGGCAATCAAGGGCGGTTTGGGGCACCAGGGGAGAAGCCTGGCCGGCCTTGGCGGACCGAGGGCGGAAGGCGTTGAAGGTCACGAGACAGAAGCAGGGTCCGCTCAGTGCTGCTGGGCCGGCCGGGGCTGGGATGTTCAGACCTAAAAACACACCAGCTTCAGTCGAGAGGAGATGCCCGGCCCACCCTGGCGAAGGCAGCATTTGTGGGTGGTCCTTCTCTGTGGTGCAAACCTGTGGACAGAGGTGTGAGCCAGACCCGGACCCTGCCCTGGTGTCGTACTTGCCGTGGACTGCTGTCAGCCATCCAGTTTCCAAAGTCCCTTTGACTCATTTCTGCCCAGCAGGCCTTTTGGTCAAAGCTGTGACTGGATTCTGCATTTTCAGGGCCTCCAGAGTAGGAAGCTTCGCGCCCCTTTGCTTGTCTGCTGCCAGAAACGCTCTGGGCGGTGATGGTCTCGCGGGGGCAGGGCCTCGGGCACTTTCCAGAGCGAGCTGCTGGGTCCCTTGGCTGCTCTCCGTCCTCCTCCGTGGACCTTTCCGGACCGTGTGTTTCCGCATCAGAACTCCCACGAGGGAACTGTGTGTTCTGTATGCGGGCAGTTGTCCTCGAGGTCCCGCCTCCTGTACCGCTCATCTCGTGTGCTGCTAGTGCACGGACAAGCTCGTTCTTGGAGGGAAACGAGGCTCTGCTGCTGAGGGCCCCGGGGCACGAGGGGCGTCCTCCCTGCAGGCAGGCGGGGTGCTCGCAGAGAACGGGGCGCCGTGTCCTGCGCTGGTCAGGCAGGCCCCCAGACCTGAGGCCCCCATGCAGGTGCTCAGGGCACATCCCGGGGCCTCCTGCTGCTTCTCGTCAAGTGGGAGAGGACAGGGTCAGCTGGGAGAAGGTCTCTTCAGCAAAGAGGAGCCAGACTGGGTGACGGGGGGGGGGGGGGGGGGCGGGCTTCTCAGTCTGGTGGGACCGTGAAAGATGCTAAAATCAAGTGATTGATTTCCAAAGGGTGGCCGAGGGGAGGCCAGGTGCCATGGAGAAGAGGTCAGAGTTTGAGTTTACAAAAGGCTATGGAGGGCCGTGAGGGCATGAGGGTGCCCACCAAGCCCGAGTCCTCAGGGAAGGACTTCCCTCGGCAGAAGCCGGAATTTGAGGAGAAAGCCCACCCACCGGTGACAGCTCTGGGCTGTGCCTGTGGTGTCCTGCCGCTCATGACCCGCCCCCGATGGGCCACCCGGTGGACTTCAGGTGCACCTGGCCAGCCACATGAGCGAGAGCCAGTTCCTTGTTTATGCCTCTGACTGGTGCTGCTTCTCCGGGCGACCGTAGCTCCTACAGACGCTGGTGCCAGATGTGGTTCCAGAGCACAGCCTTCAGGAGGGGTCCTCTGAGTGGGGCCCGGGGCTTCCAACTCGGTGCTCTAATCTGGCAACCTTAAAAGGCAGTGTCTCCCGCAGGAGACAGGTCGCTGGTAATCCGTGGCATCACGTGGCAAAAGGCACTCAAAATCTTGCCTGCCCTGGATATCCTTACCAAATACCTACGGAAGAAGAGACTGGTGAACGCCTCAGGACGTTTTAGTCAAAGTAACCAGCGCGTGGAATCAGCCAGACAAAGTGGCAAAGGGAAGGAGTGGGCGTGGGCCTCACGCTTCGTGTTCACAGCCCGCACCGGGGACTGCAGAGCTTCCGTATCTGCCCAGGAGAAGCCGCAGGCCTGAGATTGCGGGACAGCAGAGCCAGGGTCTGCGCCTCTGGACGGGCAAGTGGGAACAAGCCAAGTTCACCACTGGCACCAAGCTGTCCTCGCCCGTCCTGTCGGTGTGAAGTCCTGTATGGTGTATTTTAATTCGCCGATCTCTGGTTACCGACCAAGCTGTGTTCACCAGCTGCTGCCGCCTCCAGCTCTACGACGTGCTCAGTGAGGAAGTCGGTGGAGCGGGCCTGACGCCGTCCTTCGAGAGGCCCGCGCAGAAGCGCTCGGCCAGCAAACCGTTCCCTCGCTGATACGGCACTTTCCTGAAATGCTGAAGGTGGCTCACCGTGCCTGCAGCGTCCACACAGCGTGTGTTCTGTGTGGACCCCCCCCGCCCCCCGTCTCTCTGGGAGTCGGCAGTTTGGGCGTAGGCCAGGCCGAGGTGCCCGTGTACCCGGCCCCAGTACAGCCCCTGCGGCTTTGCCTGACAGCCAGCTCTCCCTGCTGCGTGCCCCTGCTGCTGGGTGCACCCCGTGCCTCTAGCCCCTCGCCCGTGTGCCTTTTCACATGTTCGTTTTGCTTCATGTCCTTGCCCCAGAATCAGTCTTTGCCGTCAACGAGAACACATACGAGTCCTTCTAGTGAGCCAGTGAGCCTGGGGGGTTTGGGGACCCTGCCCTGGAAAGGTCTCCCCTGTCTCCATCCCTCTGGCTTTGCTCTTCACCTCGGCGGGAGGTGGGGTGAGCCCAGCCCCTCGGGTAAAGCCTGGAACTGCACTGACGGCCGGTCAGGTGAGGGGAGGGAGGCGGCCTCCCTCCTCTCTGCCCCGGCCCTCTCCACTAAGGCCCACTGCCTCGCTCGGCAGAGCTCACCCAGGAACTTGGCGGTTTTGCCAAGAATTGACCTCACACCCAGAAGCCTGCTGAGAGTCTCCTCGGTTCTGCTGAGCCGGCAGTCAGGTCTCGGGGCCTCCTGCGGACTCACCGCCTACGGACCGCTGTCCTTCCTCCCTCTCCAATCCTTTCAGCCTCAGTTTCTGCCCCTTTCCTATCCTTCGCTCACTTGCGCAGAAGCGGTAGCCTCTTGGCCCCGCGCCCTCCAAGGCCCAGGGGCTGTTTCAGCACGAAGCCGATGTCCAGCTGCCCTCCCGTCACGAAGGAGATGGGGATCTGCCGAAAGCCGCCTCTGCAGCAACCGAGACAACCTCCGTGGTTGGACCTGTCCTGGCCCAGCTTGTGACCCTTTCCTATACCGCTGGCCTTGGGTTGAAGGTCTTAGTTGGGAAGTTTGGGTCCCCCCAGGAACACGTCTGACACAGCACCGCTCCTGCCATCGCCCTCTTTTCTGGCCTCGTAAACACGTGGAGGCGCTTTCCCTCTTTCTGCACCTTGGAGTCATATTTGAATTCTCTTCTCCTCCAATGTTGGCTGACTTCCTGCGAGGCTTCCGGGCCTGACGTGTTAGGGGAAGGGGTTTCTAGAGCTGATTCTTTCTTAGTTAATAATTATAGGACTGTTTAGTTGTCTGCATCTTCTTGGGTCACTTTTGGTAATTAATCTTTTTCTGGAGCGTGTCCCTCCCGCCCCGTGTCCCAGATCCACACCGTCGTTGGTGTTCTCTGCGTGAGTCCCCGCCGTGTCTGCAGCGCTCACGCTTCCGGTCTCACCGTCGGGCACTCGCGCTCCTCCGTTTCCCTTGATCTTACAGACATTTGTTAACTTAATGAGTCTTTTCGAAGTACTGGTATCTGCTTTGTTGATCCTTTCTATCTCATTCTTGTTTTCTGTCTCATTGACTTCTATTCTTATCTTTATAGTTTCCTTCCTTTTGCTTTCTTGGGGTTACTTCCAAGTGGGGTGCCCCTTAGCTCCTTAACTTTCAGCCTTTTGAATTTGATGATGTAAACATTCAAGACCATAAATTTTTTCTTCAAGTACCGTTTCCACTGCATTCCATCAGTTTTGATGTGTAGTACTTTTCTTATTCTATAGTTGTAATAATTTTTGAGTGCCTGTTACAATTACTTATTTGACTCAAGAGTTCTCTAGAAACTATTTTCTAATTTCAGAAAGCTTGGAGTTTTAGAGCTTTATAGTTCTCTTTTTTAAATGGATTTCTAACCTAACCGAATAGTAATCAAGGAGCATCGTCTATATAGTGCTAATTTAGATGTTTGTGAAGACTTGCCTTTTATAGCCAAGTAGACGATCTTTTTAATCAATGTTCCATGTGGGTTTTTGTTTTTAATGTTTTTTTTTAACATTTATTCATTTTGGAGAGAGAGAACAGAGCATGAGCCAGGGAGGGGCAGAGAGAGAGGGAGACACAGAATCAGTCTCCAGGCTCTGAGCTGTCAGCACAGAGCCCGACACGGGGCCCTAACTCACTGACCGTGAGATCATGACCTGAGCCAAAGTCTGACACTCAACTGACTGAGCCACCCAGGCACCCCCCATGTGGGTTTTAAAATGATACATATTCTCCTCTAATCATGCTCATTTCTCTCTCTCTCTCTCTCTCTCTCTCATACATACACATACTCAGTAGATCAAACTGAATTAATGTATTTCTCAAATCATCTGTACCTCAATTATTTTTCTGCTTAATTCTCTGTACTGAAGTCTCCTATGATGGTGGGTTCATCAAATTCTTCTTGTAGTTGTGTCAGCATTTGCTTTATATGTTTTTAAATTATGTTATTAGGTGCATATGCATATAATTTTTAGACTTCTTATATCTTCTTGTTTGAAATCTTTTACAATTATTACCTAATAATAAACCTCTTTGGCTCTAGTAATGCTCTTTGCCATAAAGTCTATTTTAACTAATATTGACGTCATTTCTCCAGTATTCTTTGGTTAGTATTTGTATATCATTCCTAGTCCTTTTACTTTCAACCTTCCTTTACTCTTGTAGCCTAGGTGTATTATATGCGTTTCTTATAAGATGCTTCTAGCTAAATGTGAAAAAAAAATCTAGTCTGACAATCTTTGCTTTTTAAATTATTAGGTTAGTCTGTGTGCGTTTAATGTAATTGCTAATACCCTGTGGGTTCAGTTGTGCTCCCCTAACTTCTGTTTTCTGTTGCTTCTACTTCTGTTCTTTTTTCCCTTTGTTTCTTAACATTCTTTTAGCTTTTCACCCTTGTTCTATTTTTCTGTTAGTTTGAAAGTTATAAATTCCATTTCTTATTTATTTGGGGGGGGGGGATGCAGAGAGAGGAGAGAGAGAATCCTAAGCAGGCTCCACGATGTCGGCGCAGAGCCCAACATGGGGATCCAAGCCACGAACCGTGAGATCGTGACCTGAGCCAAAGTCACAAGTCAGACGCTCACCAGCGGAGCCACCCAGGTGCCCCTATAAGTTATATTTCTGTTCTTTTAGAGATTATGCTAGAAATTTTAACATTTATATCTGAGTTAACGTTGTCTAGAGTTAAAGTTAATACGAGGATCTTAGATCAAGTCAGTTTTCTCCCTCCCAACTTACCTGTTGTTATTTTCCAATATTTTAACACAATGTGGTTTTTCTTGATTCTACTAATTAGACGTCATGTTTATTTTGTGTATTTGATGGCTCGTAGAGTTTATGCTGTGTGCATGTACCCTTGTACAACAGAACTTGCTCCAAGAAAAAGCAAGCTCTTTCTTGCTAAAAGAACTTCTTTTACTACATCATTTCACTGGGGCTATTTTTCCCTGAAAAATCTCTATGTCTTCTCTCTCCTGAAAGAGAGTGTTCTGGGTTTATAACTATAGTTTGACAAACTTTGAAAATAGCCCATTGTTTTTTGGTGTCCATCGTTGCTGTTGAGATGTTTGTCATCAGTACTTGGTCATTTCTTTTTTTTCTTTTCTTCTTTTTTTTTTAGGCTTATTTATTTTTGAGAAAGCATGAGCGGGGGAGGGGCAGAGAGAGGGGGAGACACAGAATCAGGCTCCAGGCTCTGAGCTGTCAGCACAGAGCCCAACGTGGGGCTTGAACTCACGGACCGTGAGATCATGACCTGAGCCGAAGTCGGACACTCAACCGACAGAGCCACCGGGCGCCCCTATGCTTGGTCATTTCCGTATACCTTGTCTGTATATTTTTTCTTAACTTTCCATTCATTTGCTTCTTTCTTCATATTTACTTCAGTTGTGTTTGTTTATTTTGTTTTTTATTCATCACACAGACGTATGTTTGTTATCACTACAAGGTAACCACTCGCTCTATTGCTTTTTTTCTTCTTTTTTGGGGTAAAATATACAAAACATTGATCATTTTAACCATTCTTTTTTTTTTTTTTTTTTTTTTAATTTTTTTTTTCAACGTTTTTTATTTATTTTTGGGACAGAGAGAGACAGAGCATGAACGGGGGAGGGTCAGAGAGAGAGGGAGACACAGAATCGGAAACAGGCTCCAGGCTCCGAGCCATCAGCCCAGAGCCCGACGCGGGGCTCGAACTCACATACCGCGAGATCGTGACCTGGCTGAAGTCGGACGCTTAACCGACTGTGCCACCCAGGCGCCCCTTTTTTAACCATTCTTAAGTGTACAGTTTAGTAACATTAAGGACTCATAGTGTTGTGTAACCATCACCACTATCTAGCTCCAGAAATTTTTCATCATCCTAAAGAAAGGCTTTGTACCCATTAAACATTCTCCATCCCCCTCCCCCAGCCCCTGGGACCCACCATTCTAGTTTCTTCCTCTATGAGTTTGATTTTTCTGAATACCTGATACACGCAGAATCGTACAGTATTTGTCCTTTTGTGTCTGGGTGATTTCACGGAGCAGAATGTCTTCAGGGTTCATCCACATTGTAGCGTGTTGGACTTTCCTTCCTTCTTAAAGCTGAATAAATTCCAGCGTGTGCGCGTGTGTGTATGTGTGTGTGCGTGTGCACGTGCGCCCACTCACCTGGACGCTTGGGTCCTTTCCACCTTCTGGCTGTTGTGAGTAATGCCAGTGCGCACCTTTCTGTCCACGTACCTGTTCGAGTTTCCGCTTCCGGTTCCTGTGTGACTATGCCTAGAAGCGGGATTGCTGGATCGTATGATGATTCTACGTGTAACTTTTTGAGACACTGCCATACCGTTTTCCGTGGTGAATATACCATTTTATGACAACCAGCCACGCATGAGGGCTCCAACCTCTCTACATCCTCACTACCACTTATTTCCCCTAATGGGTGTGAAGTCGTATCTCGTCGTTTGCATTTGCATTTCTCTAACGATTAAAGATGTTGAGTGTCTTCTCATGTGCTTGTTGGCCATCTGCACGTCTTCTTTGGAGAAATGTCTATTTAAGCCCCTGGGCCATTTTTAATTGGGTTATTTGCTTTTTTGTTGCTGACTTGTAGGAGTTCTTTATACATTCTGGATATTAATCCCAGAGCCGATACATGATTTGCAAATATCTTCACTCACTCTTCACTTTCTCGATAGTGTCCTATGATGTACAAGTGTTAAATTTCCATGAAGTCCAATTTTTCTGTTTTTAATTTTGTTGGCCTTGCTTTTGGTGCCATATCCAAGAAATCATTGCCAAATACAATGCCATGGCATTTCCCACACCACGTTTTCTTTTAAGATTTTTAGTTTTTAGTTTTCTTTTAGTTTTAGGGACACCTGCACGACTCAGTCGGTTAAGCATCCAACTCTTGGTTTCAGCTCAGGTCGTGATCTCATGGTTTGTGAGTTCGACCCCCGTATCGGGCTCCGCAGCTGGCACCGTGGAGCCTGCTTGGGATTCTCTCCCTCTCTCCACACCCCCTCTCGATCCCTCCCCTGCTCATGCTGTCTCTCTCTCTCTCTCAAAATAAATAAATGAACTTAAAAAAAGAGATTTTTATAGTTTTAACTCTTACTTTTTTGTGTTGGCCCCTTGCATACTTCAGAGATCACTAGGGATTGTTTAGAATGTGCCGAACCCATCAATATCGCCGTGTTTGACGTCTCTGTGCATTGCTGCTGTCACCTCATTGATGGGTGCCCTGCCCCCCTGGGGCATGTGAGAGCTTTCCTTGGGTCCTCAGTCCTTTTCACGTGACACTTGTGGACTTTGATGACTTCTTTGCTTTCTGACATGGCGAGATGTGCCCGCCTCACTGTGTGCATTTTCTGCCTCAGACCTGGAGTCAGCTAGTTCTCCAAAAAAAGCCCGATTCCCTTTCCACCTGTTTGGAAACCAGTCTGGGCACAGGCTGCTCCTGGCTACATGGTTGTTCTCATTTGGAGGCCTTTGTGGTAGACAGAGTGATGAAATGCTTTTCAATGTGTGTGCACACACAGGCACCCACGTGCACACGCACGTGTGAAATTCGTACCGAAGCTCCCGTCAGGCCTGAAGCCGCGGTGCCACCTCCCTGGTTCCCACGCTCACCCTTCCTTCTCCCACCCGGACCCAGCTCAGCACCAGCGTCGGCCATCTGTCTTTGGCACAGTTGGCAGCGAGCGTTTCGAGGGACGCCGCCAGAGTCAGCACCAGCGACTGGACCGCTGCCCGGCTTCTTCGCCCTGGCCGCTAGCAGGCAGCCTGGAGCTGCGCCGTCAGTTCGCCGCGCTTTCAGGGCGCTTGGAAGACTTCTTTCCCTGCAGTTCATTGGTCTCGTCATCTTTGGATTTTGAGAGATTGCTTTTTTTATTTCAAATTTTGTTTGCAATTATGTAAAATGTTTGCATGATTTTAAGAGCCGATCTGCACAATGAGGCAGCGGACCGGGACTCTGCTGGCCACGCAGGCCCCAGGCGGGCAGCCTGGGGGCCGGGGGCGGGGGGGGGGTGTGGGTGGGCGGTGGTGGCAACAGAGGCCAGACAGGGCAGAGGCAGGGGCAGAAATAGCCCTTGTCCTGGAACCAGCCTGCCCCTCACCTGTCCCTCTGCCTCCCCACAGGTTGCCAGGCAGGAGGGAAGGATCATCTTGACGTCGGGGCTGCCGTACCACAAGGTGGGGGCCCTGAAGATGGCTCATCTTTCCAAGGGAGCCTCAGCCTGGCCCTTGGGCCACCGCCCTCGGGGTCTGCTCGCTGCGGGGGCTAGTGGGAGTGGGGGCTGACGGCTGTCCCACTTGGGGGGACGAGCTGGGGGGGAGGAGCCCTTGGCCCCGGAGCCCAGGGAGGGGAGGTGGGCCTGGAGAGGCTCTGGGTCCTGTGCCCACGGCTCAGCGGCTGCGCTTCCGTGCAGCTCCGGGCCCAGGTCGGGGCTGGGCGCTGCCTCTGGGTGGACTGCTCCCTCAAGGCCCGTCAGCAGGCCAAGGCCGTGCTCAGGCATTTCAACGTTCGGGTCACCCACGCAGACATCTTCAGCCGCTGCCAGGTGAGTCCCACCTGCCCCCGGCCTGCCTTGGGCCAGTGTGTGAGCCCCAGGGCTGTCAGGAAGCCACTGCTGTGACAGGAGACCCGGCGTGTCTCTGGCTGGTGGCAAGACAGCAGAGGTCATGTGCTTTAGCGTTTGTGCCCTTCCAAGCGGCCGCCGCTGCCCCATCTGGGGCAGATGGGCGCCACTGGGTCCATTCTAACGTCTAGAAAGGTCTGGGTCGGGAAAGCCATGTCTAGGGTTAAGATCAGAGAGGGGTCAGAGGCCTCGGTCCTGTCTGCCAATTCGGACCAGGGAGGGGGCGCCCTCCTCTCCCTTCTCTGCCGGCCTGGGTGCACCAAGTCCTAGCCCCCATATCCGGCTTAGGGGGAGGTGGTGCAGGCCGGGGCGTGGCTGCACTGCGGCATGGGGTCCCCACAGGGCACAGTCCTAGTGCACCTCAGTGGCTCCTGGTGCAGAGTGCTGGCTATTCCCGGACTATTTGGAGTTGGGGCCATGATGAAGCTCTGTGAGGAGCACCTCTCCAAGCCCAGTTGTTTGGTGGACACTGGGCCTCACCTCTGCAGCGCAGGGGGGTAGGGGTCAGGGTCTCCAGCCAGGCTCATGGGACATCATCCCACCTTGGTGTGTCTGTGTCTGGAGATGGGGCACCCTGAGGGCAGGCGTGCAGCCGAGTGTGGGAGACAGGAGGGAGGGAGGCCCTTCTTCAGGTCCTGGATCCCCCTCCACCCAGCTTCAGGTACAGCCTGTGCAGACCCCGGGCCCCCGGCCCTTCCAGAAATGACTGTGGTCATCCCAGTGGCGGGAAGTGCACCGCGGGGCCTTTTCCTTCAGTGAGCTCTGGCAGGACAGGAACCTTGTCTGCGGCCTCTCTTTGTCTGTGCTCAAGCCGACAAGTGTTGTAAAGACCCCAGGACGTCCGGGATGCCTGGGAGGCATTTTAATGAGCTTTTCAGAGCCTCTGCTGCTAAGTTTTCTTGAGAAAACAGGAAGTTGGGTAGCTGGGAGGAAACCCCCACCCGTGCCCCGGGAAGCCTCATGCTGGGGAGCAGGCTGACCTCCTTCAGGCCCGCGAGGGCACCGAGGGCAGCCGCACACAGAAGAGTGTCCACGGCCCCACCTGCCCCTCCGCCCTGGGCAGTTGTAGAGCCCCCCTGCCCTGCCAGGTGCGAGGGGCGGGATGCAGAACGTGCCCCGGGGAGGTGGGGTGGGTGCAGTATGGAGCCAGTTCAAAGGCTGGGAGGCAGAGTTGCACCAGCCCTGATAGGGGACCAGCAAGTGCCCTGGCCAGAGAGGGCAGCTCTTCAGCACCCCAGGACAGAAGACAACCCACCGGGGGGACGCTGTCCGGGGGCACAGAGGTGCTAAGACCTATTCTGGCTGCAGCGGGTAGCGGGGGGGGGAGGGAGCCCAGGTGAGAGGTGGCATCTGTAGCAGGTGAGGAGTGGGCTCGGGTTTCAGGCTTTGCCCCTGGCCAGCAGGGAGGGAAGGTGCTGGGTCTGGGCTCCCTGGGGTCTTGGTCTGGAGGCCCACGCATCAGGCCCTCTAGGTTGGGGACGGGCATGGGGAAGGGGAAGCCTCGGCTCGGGAGCTCTGCCCAGCACTGTCCTTATTTGAGGTATATATGCATTCCGCCAAGACTAGTTGGGGAGGAGGACAGACAGGGTCCACGACTTGGTGCCATGTGACTGCACTGGCCAAGAAGCAGAGGGCAGCCACCCCAGGCTCGGGGGGGGGGGGGGGAGGGGGCGTCCCAGGCAGAGACCCCTGTGTGTGGCTGCAGTCAGGGGCTGGCTGACAGGCAGCAGGCAGGAGCACAGGTGTAGGGCTGCATGTGGACGCCCGATGGGCCTTTGTCAAGAAAGGGCCTGGAGAGCTTCTGGTTCCAAGGCTGGCCAGTGGCCTCCAGCTGAGCTCAGCTCCAAAAGAAAGTGTGCTGGGTGTGCCCCAGGGCAGGACCCTCCCTGGGTGGCAGATAACTGTGTGGGAGGGTCCAGGAATGTGCACAAGGAGCCTGAAAGGCCAACTCTATGGAGCCAAGTGGGCAGAGAAAGGGGTTTCTGAGAAGCCAGGATTTCTAAATTTGGAACCGGCCGTGGTCACCACAGAGACATCTGGGGAAGCGGTGGGAGGACTAAGCTTACTCTGTGTCAGTGAGCTGGTAGTATTAATGCTTGGGCCTGAGGCCGGGGTCCCCACGCATGTTCTCAGACCAAATACCCGGTCATTGTGAGCACAGGTCTGGGCAGGCCTCCGGCCACATTCCCACCCAGAGCTCCTGGAGCCCCTCCGCCACGGCATTCCCAGCTGAACCCCAGGAGCTCAGCCTGAGAGACAGCCAGGAACGCCCAACCACCCCATCCTGCACACTGGCCACCCCTACTCCCCACCCAGTGCCCCGCTGTACTCAGGGCCAGGCAAGGTAGATGGGTGGCAAGCACTGAGAAGCCCCGAAGAGGTGCCCCACAGACGTTCCCGGGCGATGGCCCAAAGCTCAGTGAAGCCACTAGGCTGGCTCCACGTGGCCCCACGGGCTAGACCGGCTTTCGAGCCGGTCTGGACATGAGAAAGTGCCTGCCGCTGACCAGCAGGGAGCGGCACACTCAGGACTGACCCAGGGAGGGCCTCTGTCCTCAGGGCCCCGCCCTGTGCTCCAGTGGGGCCTGCGCACCCTGGACGCTGGCTCAGAGCCCCTGCCGCCCGGCCCAGGCTGGAGCTGGCTGTCTCCCTGGAGACCCCCCACTGCCAGGCTGACTTTCCGTTTTCTTTTCCTTCCTTATGCTATTTTAGTGCCATTCCCAGAGGGAAAACCCACTTGACACACAGGCATTCCCAGAGTGAGCCTGGCCACTCTCTGGGCCGGTGCATCAGGGTCCAAGGCGGGAAGCAAGTCAGAATGGGAGAGGGCTGGTCCAGGCCTGGGCTAGGTGCCCGGCCAGGGGTCCGTGGCCGTGCCCCACCCTAGTGCCCAGCACCTGCCTCCAAGCTGTGTTGACACTCGGCGTGTGCCTTGGGCACAGGGTCCCCTTTCTGGGGCGTCTGCACACGAGGACAGGGAGCCACGTGGTGGAGGCCAGAGGTGGGCAGGGGGGCTCGGGTGAGGGGGCGGTGGGTCTCCTGTGGCGGGCAGGGTCACGGACCCCTGAAAATGGCCACCTGGGCCTGGGATCGTCCGTCAGGAACATCCGCCAAATGGATGTTCCCAGTGCCGTCCGCTATGGGAAAATATTTTATCAAAGAGATTGGAGTTAAAAAAAAAAAAAAAGCGTCAGCAGGAACCCCTGACATGGCCCAAGTGTAATGTCTATTTTTACTGTCCCTCTGGTCCCCCTCCGCTATGGTGGGGAGCAGGCTGTGGTCCCCGTGTGCAAGTGGGGCGTGTCCTAGGAGTCAGTGACGTTGGCCTCCGGAAGCGGGCACCCGGGAGGAGAGGCCACTGCAGGACGGTGACCCCGCCCTGGGGAGCTCCCAGGCAGTGCTGGCCACAGGGTCCCCAGGAGACGGAGGGTGTTGGGCCAGAGAGGAGCCTGCAGCTAGAAGAGGTCGGGCCTCAGGCTACAGGCTCACAGACACCCAGGACACAACAGGGCTGGGCGGGGGGCCCCCGGGGTGGAGGTGGACACCGGCCCAGACTGATCTCTGGCAGGGGACGGATGCAAGCAGAGGGCTCCCCTGGCCTGGGGATGTGAGGGGGACTGCAGGCAGCCACCTCCCAGCACCCATGCCCAGAACCTGGGGCAGCGGGGACACCTGTGCCCAGCCCATTCCTGCAGACCCTCCCTCTTTCCTGACGACCAGACTAGGAACCGACAGGAAGAGGGGCAGTGGCCGCTGACCCCGCCCCTCCCCAGCCTTTGTGTCCCGTGGCCCCCAGCCCTGTTCCCACACTCCGTGCCCCCAGGGTCACACAGGCACAAAGGCTGCAGGAGGGGTGGCCACCACCCTGCACAGGGAGAGACCCTGGCCCGCCGGCTCCTAGGCGGCAGGGGGAGCAGCGGGGGGCTCTGGGGGAGGATGGGTTGGGGGCAGCTGGCGTCGGGTTTCCGTGCCGACATGGGGCCTCAAGGACAGTGGGGTCCACCAAGCAGGTTTTGGCAGGGATTAAGGCCAGTGCGCCCCCAGCCTTAGGATGCTAGCCAGGGTGATGTCCCAGTGCGGTCCCTGGGGGCTGACAGCAGGGTGGGCCCAGGCCCCACAGCCTGCAGGGCCACCCCCCTGTCCTGCCTCCCTTCCAGAAAAGCCCTGGTCCTCGGCCAGAGCCCAGCTTCAGTTCCCACCAGATGGCCCTGGGGACTAAGGGCCCGGGCCCAATGGCCTGCCCCCCCCCCCCCCCCCAGTTTCTGGTGGCTCCAATCTGACCCCAGCCGCTTTAGGAAGGGCCCTGGCACTCCTGGGTCGCACCCCTGGCCCTGGCCCGTCCAGCAGTCAGCACCGCCTGCTTCATCTCCACGAGACCCTCATCCTCCACGGCTACACAAGTGGCACCTGTGCCACCCCGCGAAGTGGCCTGGGCTGAGAGGAGGCCCTAGGGCCAGTCCTGTGCTCATGGCCTTGAGACCTGCCAGGGCGCCTCTGGGCCAGTGTCCGGGAGGGTTGATGTGTGAGTCCCCCCAGCCCAGCTCACGCCAGGCGCCCAGCCGGGTACCCAGCCCCTCTCTCCTTCACACATCAGTCTGTGTGGGCTGTGCTCCAAGACCCGGCCGTCGGCGATCACGTGCTTCTTAATGGGCCTTCCCTGCAGCGATCTGGAGGCCCATCTGGATGGGGCTTCTCTGGCTGGACCCCCGGAATGTTGATGGAAAAGTGAGCCCACGTCCTGCCCACTTTCAGAAGGGGTGACAGGCTGGCCTGGCTACGCTGTGAGGGGACCACACTGGACACAGGGCCACGGGGCACACGTGCTCACCCAGTGTCCACAGGTGCGTGGACACTCAGCATGCAGGTGGACTGTTGTGGCCTGGACAGACGCATCCATGGCCCCGAGTCAGGCCAGTGTGCCCTGGGCCTGAGGAGCTGGTGCAGGCCAAAGACAGACCCCTGGGAGTCTGGGGCGAGGACGGTGGGGAGGTTCCCTCAGGCAGGACAGTGCAGGCCTAGCCATCTGGGCCAGGGCGTCCCTCCGCTGGTCAGCTGGTGGTCACATGTACCAGAGGATGGGCCAGGCACAGCTGGCCGCGGGGGCACCCCCAGTGCTGTCGTCTTGGGCCTGCGGCCAGTTAAGACACCTTGGACAGTAAAACAACACCTGGCGCCCACGACACACTGTCTGGGGGTGCGGTCGTGTCTCTGAGGACCTAGGTCCTTCCCCCTCTCCGCTCCACACCTCCACACCCGCTGCGCAGCCCCCAGCCACGGAGCTGTCCAGAACCACTGGCCAGACATGGCCGAGGACCGGGCTCTGAAGAAATGGAGGGAGGGCAGAGCCCCTGGTGACCAGCCGGGCCTCCGGGCTGGAGAGCAGAACAGCCCCACACGGGCCGAGGGAGCCTGGGGCTCAGGGACTGAGGCACACCGAGGCCGCACACAGCCAGCTTCGGGGTTACCGGCAGGCTGAGACAGACACCCTGCCCCTGGTGTCGGCACACCGCAGCCTGCGGCTAAATCGTGTGAAATTCACATCTCAGCGTCCGCAAATAGTTGTCTTGGCAGCAGCCCTGCCTGTGTGTCCTTACACTGCCCACAGCTGCTTTCTCAGGGACCCAACGGCCCTTCCAGGGGACTGACCCTTGCCTAGGGGCCTGGCTGGCATCTGACCGTGGAGGCGGGCACTCTTCTTCCTTTTGAACGATTGCCAGCCCCAAAGCAGAAGTGGGGCCCAAGAGCCAGGGGGCAGTGAGCTGCGTGGTGGGTGGCCATGGGCCTGGATGGGGACGGCAGGCCTGAGAGCACGGACCCACTGTCCACTCAACCCTAGATACAGAAAGAAAGGCCTGGCTGGCCTCAGGGGTGTAAAGCCAGCAGCAGCCAGCCCCCCTTGGGGCTGCAGGGAGAGGAGGCCATGGGCAGCCATGGATTGGGTCTGGGGAGGGCCCACGGGTGGTAAAACAGGGTCTGCCAGGCAGGGACCAACGGCTGGATGGCCGGTGCAGCAGGGCGCTGGGGGGGCGGGGGGGGGGGGGCGGGGAGGGGGGGCAGGAACATCCATGAGTCACCCGCACTGCCCCCCCCCCCTCCTCCCGCCCAGCCTCTCTTCCCTCCCTGGCTGGGGCTGGGGAGTGGCGCATATCCCCTCCTCCCTCTCTCCCAGGGGGCCCTACTCACTGCCCACTGTGAGAGGAGCACATTCAGGACAAGTGTAGACCCCAGAGGTCACTGAGGGCAGATGGGGCGTCCGAGGCAGAGCAGCATGCCTGGAGGGCCCTCTGCTCTGGCAGGATGGGGGCTGGGTGTGACCCCAGCCAGCCAGGGACAGGGAGGGGCCTTGGAAGAGTAACCCCACAAAGGGAGACAGGCCTGCTCGGCCAAGCCCGAACTCCTCCCTTGAGGTGGGGGAGTAGGTGGTGCAGGGTCCTTCAGGGAAGTGGGGGGAGTCAGGCTCCAGCAAGGACTGCTGCTTCCTCCCCTCATCTTGGAAAACGCATTTCAAGGCATAGGTGTGGTGGAAGGAGCTGCCTCTCTTAGCCTGACTCAGTGGCCCTGGGAAGAGGCAGGGAGGAGAGGGCCAGGGGACCCCTGCCCTGTCTCAGCCCCCACTCAGGCTGGCTCCCCACAGTGCTGGGCCCATCATACTGTGGCCCCCTGGGCACCTGATCTCCCACCCTCCCCACTTGGTCCACCAAGCCCCAGGTTGTCTGTCACTTCCTCCAGGAAGGCCTCCGGGCCCCCAGCCCAATCTCTAGAGCATCACCACTCTTTGGAGGAGTACTTTGGGGGCTCCTCTCTCCCTTGGCTGGGAACACAGTAGGGCAGGCCTGCTGTGAGTGAAAGGCAGGCCCCACAGACATTCAGACAGCTTCAGACCCCAGGCTTCAGGGCTCCAGTTCCCTTCCAGGCCGCTGCCTGCTGTCTGAGGGCTTGGCTCCACTTGTCTGTTGAAGGGGGACAACCAGAGCTGATCCCGGCTGGCACAGCCTCGGGGCCCCTCCCCAACTTCCTTAGCCTGCCCCCCCCCCCCACCCCGCGCCCGTTGCCTCCCTTGGCCCTAGGTGGGAGGGGTACCCCAGCCCCCCTGGCCCCGGGTCCTGGCGCGGGAAGGCAGGCGCAACCGTTTGCTTTTGAATCTCGGCCGGGTGTCCTGAGTGGCCCTTTCAAAGGCCGGCCGGGGGCGGGGGCCGTTCCCAGGCGCGCCCCGCCCTCCCCGCCCGCCCCTCCTCCCGCTTTCCCACGCGGCCCGGCCGCCGGCTGGTTCTCACGGCCCGCTGCCCCTCCCCCGTCTGGGAACGGGCCGCGCTGCGCCCGCCGCGCTGGGGTGCCCGGGAGCCCCAGGATGGGGGGGGGGGGTGCGCCTGGCGGGGGGGGGGTTACTGGAGGGGGTGCCGCCTAGGGGTTGCTGAGGTCGCCAAAGGGAGGCAGACAGCACCCCACACACGGGGCCTGAGGCCAGATTGTATTGGATTTAACCTAGGGCAGGTGCTCTCTGGCCCCCCACGCCTCGTGGAGCGACCCAGGGGGCCCTGGCCAACCCTGCCTTGTGAGTGGGGACAAAAGCACTCACTCCTCATTAGGGTCTCCCTGACCGGGAGCAGGTTCTGGGGCCTCGGTTCCTCCTGATACCCTGCAGAGACTAGGTCACTGGTTTTAGGAAGTACAAATACAGACCCCGCAGAAAATAGTGAATACCTTCTCACATAGAACTGTAATCCCATCCCACACTTGATCTGAAATTCGCATTCAGGGCCCAAATTCTCGCTGGCTGCCTGAGGGGGCCTGTGACTGTGTCCTATCAGGGTTGAGGAAGCAGGGCAGGACTTGACTACCAGTCTGGGCCCCCTGGCTCACCTTGGCTTGCCTCCATGAAGGTCAGCCCCGGCCCACCCAAGTGAGCCGGAACAAGGGGGTCCATTCCACCCAGCTTCAGATAGCCTGGGCTGGAGTCGGCCCCACTGCCCCCACGAGGGGGTCTGCACGGGGGTCCCCAGTGGGCCCTGGGCTATGGTTGGTGCAGCTGGAGGAGGAGTTTTTCAGAAGCCCGGGCACCCAGGGTGGGGAGTGGATGCCAAGTAGGAGGCCCACCCGCCCGTCCTATGTGTGGCCACTGCCCAGGGCTCCAGCCTGCAAGCCCCAGAGGGGCCTGGAGGAAGGGCTGTGACCCTCCCGAGTCTCCCCGGCCAGGGTACACCTAGGCGGGGCAGGGCTTCCTGCTCGGGCAGGCTCTGGCTGTCACGCATGCTGTGCCCCTCTGCCCATTCCACCCACCACCCTTTTCCCCCCTCCCTCGCCATCAGAGAGACCAGCCATGTGCTGCTGCAAGTTCAGGGGTATCCACCCCCAGCCGTGGCTATTGGGGCCCTCACTGTGAGCTGTCAGCCCGCCCTCACCCACTGCAGGCATGAGGGCAGCTCTGGAGCTGGGGGGTCCACTCCCAGGGAGTCCAGCAGGCCCTCCCGTCCCTGTAGCAGGAGGTGGGCCCGGCAGGAGGCTGGCGGGGAGGGTGTCTGGCTCCAGGCGCCAGCCGTACGTCTGCCTTTGAGGCCAAGACCCCAGTCGCGGGGTGCTGGCCTCAGAAGGCTGCACAAGATGGCATCAGCCTGAGCCTGTGCCCCATGAGCCGGTCGCCAGCCGGGAAGGTCCCAGATGCCATTGTCCCCTCCACACCTGCTGGGGGAGGTGGATGTTCAGGTCTCCTGCCACTGAAAATAGAGGCCCCCGGGAGCACCCCTCCTGCACTCCCTGGCGAGGTGCACACAAGCCCCTGTCTACAGACTGCTCATACACAGACACACTCCCAGGATCAGGGGACATGTGAAGTGACTCGCCCTGACACACCCCGTCACACAGGTCCCTCATCCACACCTTGGAACACCCAGTCACACTCACTCCTGTTCATGCCTCTGTGCTGCTCACATGCACACACACCCTCAGTGCTCTTGCACCCTTCATGCCGGAATGCTTATGAGAGAGACACCTGCAGGGCGCCAGCTTCACACACGGGCCCAGTCATAGCCCCTCGGGGACTCCTGCACCCCACACGCCCCAGTGCCAGTGGCTCCTGACCCCCTAGGGAACCCACACAATGCTGACTGTGCCCAGGCCCTGCTGTGTCTGTGGAGACACTGTCCTGAGCCTACAAAGGGATGGGCCCATGGGAACTGGCCTTCCCGGGCCTGGGGACAGGGCTGGCGCTGGAGCACGGCCCCTGTAGGGCTGCTGTCCCGGGTCATAGACATCCAGGTTGGAGGCCACCGGCAGGAGGGCCTGCTCCACAGACAGAAGAGCACCAGGGTTGGGTTTGAAAACCTTCCCACGCAGGCCTGCAGGCCTGTGCATCAGCCCCAGCCACGCGCTCCTTGCAGGGCCTGGGTCCTGGCCCTTCTGTCCAGCGTTCGCCCCAGGCCAGCAGGATGGGGTCACATCTCACAGATGCCCTGCGGACCAGCTGCAGGGAGGGGGCTCCGTCCTCCTGGCCCCTTGTCCCATCTCCTCTGGGCAATCAGACAACACCCCGTGCCGGGGCCAACAGGGTCTTCATGGGCAAAGCTGGCTGATGTGCTTGTCTTGGAGGAGGGCCCCAGCCCCAGCAGTCGTGCTCCGCTCCAGGGCCACATCACCTTTGGGGGCAGATGGCTCAGGGCCCCACGAGGTGCTGCCTGGACGGTGTGGGAGAGTGAGGTGTGGAGCAGACCCAGGCCTCACCGCTTCCTCTGGGGCTTTGTTCCCGCCCCGTCCGGGCAAGGTGTCAGGCCAGTGGCCTTTCATCCCAGCCCTCTGGCCCTGCACCCGGCGCCATTTGTTAGGGTGGCCCTGGGGGCGGTCACGGTGGATGAGCCAGCCTGGGGAGGCCTCAGGACAGCAAGTGTGGACTGTAGGGGGAGGTGGCGCTTGGCAGGGACCAAATGGGCAGAGAGCACCCTGGGAACAGGGATGCTGGTGTCCTGAGGTTGAGACCCTCCAGGGCTCCCACTACCCTGACCGGAGCATCCGAGACGCTGGCCGTGTGTAGATGTGCTCGGGAAGGTGCCGGAAACCATTCTCAGTGCCACGTTGGCTTTTCCCACCAGGCGGTGGGACGAAGTGCTGTTTCTTTTCTTCTGCTTTTTTATGCTTCGCTCTTGTTCCAATTTGCTCTAAATGAGCAAGAAATAGCCCATTACTCTAGAACATGCCACAGCTTCTGAGCCCAGCCCCCACCCGCCCTGCCTGTGGGTCAGAAATCCCCAAACATGGCCTTCCAGGGCCTGGGCTCCAGAATGACTCCCCCCTCCCCCACTGGGGGTGGGGGCTGCAGGAGTCTGGCAGGGCCCCCGCTTGGAGCCTGGACCGCACTTGCCGTCAGGCAGGAGTGAGGTTTCTACAAGCCTGCCCCTTGCTCAGAAGGAGGGCACCCAAGTGGCCTGGGCCCACTTCCCGGCTGGAGCCTAAAACTCTCAGCGGTGCCTAGTGCCTACCGAGCTGGGGAAGCAGGGTGGTGTGAACTCCCCAGGCAGCCAGCCTGTGGTGCGGAGCTCAGGTCATGGACCTGGCTGCTGGCTGGGCAGGAGGCCCCACTCACATCCTTCTTAGGGCGGGGGTTCCTTCTCTGGGCTCCCAGCCTAGGCAGGCCCTGCACCCTTACGAACACGTGTTCTCTTACGTACCCCCTGCCCGGTGAGTCCCAGGTATGGCTTCTATCCCGCCCTCCTCTCTCCCTCACACCCACCCCCCATTTGCTGAGGCCTGGGGCTCAAGGCTGATGGGGGCCCAAGGGTGTTTACAAGCAACCAACAGGGCTGTGCTGTCCTGGGCCCAGGGAGGGCTGGTTGCCTCTGGAGAGGAACGTGTACAAGGGCCCCTCCGAGCTGCCTGCTGGCCCTGCCCAGCCCGTTCTGTGGCCCTGGCTGGGGCGTGCCCCTCTGCACTCTACACCTGTGTGCCAGCTGTCCGCTGGTTGTGCACAGCAGACACCTGCAGGCATGCTGACCAGGGTTGTGTGTGTGTGGGTGGCCCTGCACCCAGGGCAGGTGGGAACACAGACGTTTCCAGGGACGCAGACTTCAGGACAGATGCTGCCACCTTGCCTGTTGCGCAGCTCTTGGTTCTGCTGGCCACGACCACTCCTTGGGTGAGTGTGACTGCGAATCCTGGGCTCAGACCTGAGAGGAGGCCCCACCCTTGGGCATGGCCCCTCAAAGCCCCCCAGCTCCCCCCTGCCAAGTCTTAGCCTCAGTGGAACGGGCAGGTGTCCCAAGTGCCTGCTATAGCCTCTTGTCACACCCCCAAGAAGCCCAGAAAACAGAGCCTCCTGGAGAAGTGGCCAAAGCAGTCCTCTCCTGCCCTCCCCAGGCCCCAGGGAGGGGCAAGGGGCTGCAGAGGGTGGGCCAAAAGGTCAAGTCTGCCTAACTCCCGGTCTGTGGGCCCCAGCAGTCCTGATGACCAGTCACTGCTGGCGGCCCAGCCCCTGGGAGGCAACCTCCCCCTTGTGGGCTCAGGTCTCTGGCCGAGACAGTCCCCAGGCGGACAGAGTGCCCTGAGTTGGGACAGCACGGCAAGTGGGTGTTGGCTCCAAGCAGCTGTAAGAGCTGTGGGGACCGGGCACGCAGGTGGACTCCTGGGACCGGGAAGCCATGAGCCTTCCCAGCCCCTCCAGCCCCCGACTCACCTGGCCTTTCCCGCCCAGCCAGGCTCTGGGGCTGGAGGCCCTCCCCGCCCTCAGACTCCCAGACTGAATGGGGGTACACAGAGACCAGGCTGGACTCACAAGACCATACCACCCAGCCCCTGTCCAGGGCCCTCCCCGGGACCCCCACTGCAGTCTGTCCAGGCCCACTGGCATCCCAAGGCTCGGGTTCGTGTGTCCCCCAAGGGGGAGTGGGCATGGCCCAGACACCACCTGCACATACCCCCTCTCCTAAGGGTCAGCGTGAGGACCCCGGTGTGGGGTCCTCGCTAGCCGAGGGCCCTGTAAGCAAGTTACTCAGCCCCTCAGAAGCCCCCTTTCTTCATAATGAAAGGCAATGTCTCCCCCTTTGGTGTCAGGAAGGGACCTCTGCTGGACTGGCACCTAGCCCATGACCAGGCCTGTGCTGGGCCATGGGCCCCAAAGAGCAGGGCCTCAGCCTTGTGTGAGGCAGGTGGACCTTGCAGGGGACGGGGACAGGAGACACAGGGAGCCGCTAGGTGCTGGTCCTTCCTGCAGATGGGGAGCACAGGGCAGAGAGGGGGTGAGCATGTAGAACCGGCTTTTCCAGCTGGGGGTGGGGGTGGGACAGGGCCTCCCAGGGCCTATGGGGTGACGGCAGGGCCCAGCAGTGGGCAGCAGCCGTGGGAAAAGCAGCACCGGTGGTTCCCGAGGGTGGGGCCAGGTCCTTGTGGATGGCACCGGTGGTTTGTCTTCGTGCCGTGACTCAGCGTGAGCTGGCAGTCCCGCCCAGGTGTGTGCATCAGGCCCAGGTCCTGGGAAGGCTCCCACCCCCTCCCACTAATGCAGCATCCCTCTCACACCTACAGGCTCCGTCCCCTGGGGGGGCCTGGGTAGCGGGGGAGGAGGGCGAACGCGGTTCTCTGTGGTGGGCAGCCCAAGGCAGCGACCACCCTTTCCCCAGCTGGACCTGGAGTGACCACAGGCTAGACCTGCGGCCAGGGCTCCACCTGCACTCCTGCCCAGGAAGGTCCCTGGGTCTGTGACCGGGAGGCCAGGGCCCACGGTAGACTCCCCGTGGCAGAGAGGTGGCCAGGGGACAGGAGGCACCCCCCCAGAGAGGCAGGAGGAAGGGTCCTGCTGGCACCGGCCCTGCCCCAGCCCCACCCAGGCCTCCCCGAAGAGGTGGCCCCACCCTCCGGCGCCCCCAGGCCCTGGCTCCCGATGCTGGATGCAGTACAGCAAGCTCATGGTGTCGAAAGGCCCATGGGAAAAGGGCGTGTGGGGGCAGGGGGCACCGCCCCTGACGTGGGCACACCCTGAGGCTCCAGGGGCTGGTGGCTGCCACCTACCCACCCACCCCTGGGAGCTGTGTCATTCAGGGCACTGGTCAGGCTCCTCCAGGAGGGGCCCGGGAGTGATCCCATGAGCACAGATCATGGACCCCTCCTCCCTGTGGCCCCGGAACGCCCCCTCCCACCCTCAGGCCCTGCTCTAGGCTCATCCTCCTCTTACAGGCCTCTCTGATTTGGGGAAGGGCTGTGACTGGCTGTGCTTGTGTCCATGAGCACCTGTGCCCACCTGCCTGGGAACCAGTGGCCCCTCCCACTCTCCCTTGGGCCCTCCTTACCTCATCATGGGGACCCTGGGGTCCTTCACCCTGTCAGTCAGTGGCCATCATGAAGCAACCCTGGGGCAGCTGTGTTGGGAGGACAGGATGGGCCCCAGAAGCCCCTGCCCCCACCCCCAGTGTCACTGCAAGGTCAGCAGGGCCGAGCTGAGTGCCTTCCAAGAGCCATTGCACGTCCTAGACAAGGACCCCAAATAGAAGCAAAAGTGGCTTCCCTCCTAATCCCTTGTAGATGTGATGTGGTGCCCCGGGGGCAGGGGGGCGGGGGCAGGCAGCAGGCAGCAGGCATCATCTACAAACACGGACACTGAAACGGCCTGGCTGAGGGGCCCGCTGCAAGCCTCTTACCCTGACCCTTTGATGCTGAGCTAGCCCAGGGATGCCCAGGCCTGGTTGTGCCCTCGAGGCTCTGCGGTTGGGGAGGACAGCCCAGGTGATGACAGAGGCCCACAGGGTCTCATGAGCCAGAAGAGGCTGCCTAGGGCCCACTAGGATCCAGTGCCGTGCAGGAGGGCTCCCAGGAGGAGGTGTGCCCTGTCCTGCAAGGAGAGGAAGGGATGTGTGCTTTTGTCGCTGTGAAACCCCCTAGCCAGACCCAGAGCTGCAAGGAGCCTGAGGCTGGGGGTGGGAGGTGGGCGGAGCCTCACCTGGCCTCAGCACCCCCTCTGTCCCCAGGCCTGTAACTGTGACCAGTACCTGAAGGTCTCCAAGGACACGATGAAGCAGCTGGTGAGGCTCAGCAGCCGCCCGGAAGGCCCCAGCATCACAGGTATGTTGCCCCATGGGGTTAGGTGTGGGCTCTGTGGACAGTGGCCCAGTTGCGGGATTAAACTGCAGGGATGACCAGGGAGGTGCCGGCCAGGGGCCGGTGGAAAGACAGAGCTCACGCTGCGCAAAGGTTACAGGCCCAGGAGGCCAGGAAGCTGAGACACTCAGGGCCCCTCTGGGGTGGGGTCCCCCGCCCTCTCTCCGGTCACCCTGCCCTTCACACAGAGTGCACATGCACACAGGCATGTGTGCCGGCACGCACCTGTTTGTACACACTTGTTGCACACACGTGCACGTGCACAGATGCACATTTGCTTGCACACTGGCACCTGCTAAGCAATCTGAAGGCGGACGATCCCGGACAGACAGAAAGGAGGGCAAACCCCAGATGTCAACCCCCTCAACCGTGGACCCAGCCTCAGTTTCCATCCTTGTAAAACTAGAAACTGGAAGGAGACTTTGAAGTCGCTGGCTGGGGCAGTGAGTGTGCCCTTCCATTCCTATCACCGGCTCCCCCGCCCTCTAGAGAGAGGGGCACCAGAGGGAGCCTCGCAGCTCCTCCCCAGGCTCCCGGCTGCTCCTCAGCGGAGAGCAGGATGGGATGGATAGGAGAGTGTCTTAGTGCCCTCTCCAGGGGGGTCAGCCTGAGGTTAGGGTGCCTCTGAGATCCCTTTGCACGGCTCGCCGTGGCTCTCCCGGACGGTGACGTCCCCACGAGGGTGTTCTTATTCTTCCGAAACCCCCTGAGGTTTGGGGCTGGAGCTCCTCAGGTGAGCCATCGTGATGGCCTGTGTCCAGCCCCCAGCAGCTCTCAGCTCTCCACAGTGTGGCCTTGACATGTTCAAGGCCCAGGAAGGGAGGAGCAGGGTACGAGCACTGCCCTCTGCTAGAGCCGCCCCACCACTGGGCTCCCGGCTCCTCTGAGCCACCAGCGCTCTGCCCAGAGGCCCACGCCTGTCCTGAGGTGGTGGGTGGCCCTCCTGCGGGCCTGCTGGCATCTCGTGGGCCTCAGGTAAAGGCTGAGGCCAGACCGACTAGGGCAAGATAGGGAGACCAGATGGAGGTCATGGCCTCATTGCGTTGCGGGGGGGGGGGAGGGGCGGGGGCAGTGCTCATCCATTCAGGCTCTGGCTAAAGTTAATCTGGAGCCATCTGTGGAGAGATGTTTGCCAAGCAAATTAGGGGTAGGACTCTTCTTACGCCTGCCGGCTAGGACTCCTCAGCTGTCACTGCCCTCACGCCGGCACTGGCCCCTCAGTAGCCCCAGGCCTGGCCACCTCCCTGGAGTCTCCTGTGCTCTTAGCGGAGGTGGGGACCCTCTTGCAGAGTCAGAAGGTCGCCCTGAGCTCCAGCAGGTCCCCTGGGCCCTGCTGCTATGAAACACAGGCCCTGGCAGTGGCTTATCTTCTCATCGCCACGAATGGGATGCCCCCGCCCCCACCGGCCCGTTCTCAGGCCCCCAGTGCCCTAATCGGCCAATCTCACGCCCAGAACTTGTTTCCCAAGGACCTTTGAGCCCCAAGAACATTCCAAGGTGTGAGTTCCCATGGGAGGGGATCAGGCTGGCACCAAAGCTCCTCAGCCCCCTACCCTTTGCCCTTTCTGCTAAGGGTGGGGGGAGAGGCTGGGCACTTGGAGGTGCATTGTGGGCACTGGGGCTGCCAGGACCCACCCTTAGGACAGTCCCTGATGTCCTCAATTGATTGCCAGGTGATGAGGCCACCCAGAGCGAGGACATACAGGAGTCAGGTGAGCCCTGGGACCACCCACTGACAGGGTTTGTTCCTGGCCCAGGAGAGGGGACTGCCCTGAGAGGATGGGCCTGTGCCCTAGGCGAGGGGTAGTGGGCAGGGCCAGTGGGGAGAGAGGGCCAGGGGTCTGTGGGTAAGATGAGGCAGAGCGTTGGGGGGACCGGGCAGTGTAGGGCAGAGGCACCGGAAAGAAAAGGGTGGAGGTGAGACCATCCCCCCAGCCCCTCCCACCCCACCCCACCCTACCCCACCCCACCCCACCCCACCCCACCATAAGGCTGAGAGCTCAGGGTGGCCGCCCACCCCCCACCTTTCCAGACTCGGCCCCAGAGGAGGCCCCCGGGGGCTGTACCTATGACCCACCTTGCCGCTGGCTGGAGGCCGCAGACCTGCGGGCTGGTGCGCCTGCCACACTGGCCAGTGGCACCCAGCTGCAGCTGGCAGGGGTCCCGGAGGGCGTGCTGCGGCGGCCGGGGCTACGCCATTTCTACTGCTGCTCTGGCTGTGGCAAGGTCTTCTGGGAGGGCTCCCACCTGTGCCGTGTCACCTCGCAATTCAGCCAGATCCTGAGCAGCGCCTCCAGCTCCTGGAAGCAGAGCTGAGCCCCCAGGCCCACGGGCCTGCACTGCCCCCTGGGGCATCCACCCACCCACCCACCTCCAGCAATACAGATAATAAAAGTCCTGACCTGCATGGGCCTGTGGCCATGGACTCACTGCACACACCTGGGCCTGGCCCTAGGTGCACCTGTGGCCGTGGACTCATTGCATACACCTGGGCGCCAGCCCCAGGTGCAGAGCTAGGACCGGGGTGGAAGGGATGAAAGTTCTTGCACAAGGTCAGGATGCTCGGACCCTGAGCTGAGAACCGCCTGATACTCGGGAATGAGGCCGACGGAAAGTGGGAAGGACACGCCTGGTAGAGGAAATGGCCTTCACAAAGGCCCGGGGCTGGGACCCAAGCGGCTCCCGTCAGCGGGGCTCAGTGGGGCGGAGGGAGGCGGGGGCACACAGGCCCCCCACGCACTGGGGGCCCACTCCCTTTGCTGTGTTGGTAAATGCCACCCCCCTCTGCCCCACCTTCCTGGGCTCCTCAGACCTTCGGGGAGGCCTCCAGTTCCAGGGAGTATAGATGGTGGGACCCCGCAGGGCCAGGGCCCTTTAGGCCAGATGTGGCGGGGGTGGGAGTGGGGGGCTTCCTGGGGAACGGGGCCCAGCCCTCTGTGGTGCAAGAGGCAGGGCGGCCACCCTCTAGGAGGGCATCCATTGTGTCTGGAGGGGAGGCCCACCTCTGCATCTGCTGCCCTCTCCCCCTCGCCGGCCGGAGTGTGACCCCACATGGCTTCTTCCCCCCGCCCCAACCCGGTCGAGGTGGCCTCCTCTCATGAAACAGAGTGGCAGCCGAAGCCACAAGGGGGCCCTGCACACGAGAGCGTCCACCCTCACAACTGCAGGAAACAGCCACTGCTCCACCTACTCTCTGGGAAACTGAGGCGCAGGCGCCCGTTGCCGGCACCCGAGGGCCCCGGGCACCGGTGCCAGGTGGGCGGGGAGAGGGGCCTAGACTGCATCTTGCCCTGGCCGCCTCCTCCTGGCTCACTCCCTAGGAATGTGCCCCCCCCCCACCCCCCACATCCCTTTCCTGTCCTTCCTGCCTTGAGCGGAAACCAGCTCAGATTTGGCCCGGGAACCCAGGCGGAAGCCTCAGGGCTGGGGAGCCCGGGGGGCAGGGCGGGGCGGGGCGGGGCTGCCGCCTCTGCCCAGAGCGGGTGCACCTGCAGGCCCAGGTGTGACGGCCTCAGGTACCAGGTGGGTGCTGGCAGTGCCAGGCCTACCTCTGCCCCCGCCTGGGCTGGGGGTCAGGCCCAAGAGTATGAGGCTGGGGGCTCATGCTGAACGCCATGCACCCATCCTGCCACACTGCCCATCATTTCCTTTCCCTGAAAACGCCCACCTCGTGCCGGGCGCTGGCCCACCCGGCCCCGCAGCAACCTTGGGGCCAGCCGGACCAGATGCTACCGCACAGATGGAGGGAGGGACTCGGAGACTCAGGACAGGACCGGGCTGAGCCGGGGCACCGTGTCAGGGCCAAGCGTGCAACCCTGGCTTCCCCCACCCTTTGGTCACTGCTGAGCCCGAGGGCCACGTGGGGCTGTGGGGGCGAGCAGACACCCCACCAGGGCTCGGGACCTTCTGTGATCGGGGTGCTGCTTCCGAGAGCCAGACCACTGGCCCGCGTCCTGTCCTGGGAGGCAGCCCTGACCACGCTCCTCCCCTAGTAAGGTCAGGAGGAAACCGCCAGGGGTGCCGGCCCCACTGCCCAACCCAGCTGCTTCCTGAAGACTCTGGAGACTCTGTTCTGACCCAAGGCCCTGGTGGTGGTTGCAGCTGGTCCTCAACACAAGGAGGCCAGAGCCAGGGACCAGCACGGGGGAGACAGGAGACCACGTGTCCTTCCTGTCCCTCCAGGCAGGCCCGGCCCCAGCACCCCACTGCCCCGCGCACCCTCTAGAGGGAGAAGAGGGCGACTGCATGGGGCCTCTTCCCAGCGTGCCCCCTCACAGCTACACGCGTACCGTCCAGCCTGCCTTCCCACCTCCCCACCCCTCTGCTGCCCAGACTGGCCGTGTCCCCCCGGGAACCCTCCCAGGCTCACGTACTCGCTGCCAGCCCAGCCCAGCCCCACGGCAACCCCATCCTAGGCCCCAGCCCCCGACCCCCGGTCCTGAGCCACCAGGAGGTCAGCCCAAAAAGCCTTCTGAGGCCCCAGGACTGCCTCAGGCCCCCTCCCAGGCTAGGGGTCAGGCACCACGCCGACAGGGTGGGCTACGGCCCTAGTGCCAGGCCGTGCCCTAAGCAGCCGCGCAGTGATTGTCTGCCACAGTTCCTGCCCCGGGCGTCCTTCCTCCGCTCTGGCCGAGGGCTGAGTGTTTGTTATTTGATCTCTATCCTCTCTCGGCCCTTCTACCAGGTGTCTGGGCTGCTGGGAAGAAACACTCTCCTCTTTCCCACGCTCCCCGACACATTTTAATGAATTAGCTGGAAGCCCCGCCCCCACTGCCCGCCTGCCTGCTCACCCTCCCTCCCCCGCCTAGTGCCTTTAAGGTGGCCGCAGGCCTTGGCCCAGCTCTGGCCAGCCGCCTCTTCTGCGCTGTCCTCCCCAGGCCGCTCCACCCAGACCTTCCCAGCCCATATCCCAGAATGCTCCCCAGGCCGCTCCACCCCTGCCCACATTGTTCGCCCCCAACACCCACTGCTGTGAGCCTCTAGAGGAAGGGGTCCCCAGAGAAAGAAGGGGGCCCTCTCCAACTCTGGCCTCCACCCACCACGGCCCTTCAGGGTGGCACTCCTGGGCCAGCATCCTTGGAGCCAATGGGGAGAAGGACGGGGTCCTGCCGCATGGTCAGGGTCGAGTGTGTCCCCCCAGACCCCAGGTCAGGGGTTTCTCACTCAGAGCCAGTGAATTGCTTATCTATACAACACCACCAAGAAACCCCACCCACACCGGAGAGGGGCTTCTCTGGGCCGCAGGGCGGGGCCTGGCTTCCCCATTCCCTCCAAGGCATTTGGAACAAATGTCCTCCTTTTGGACCATTCCTTCAGCAAACGCTGAAGAAGAGCTTACTGGGAGCCAGTGCCCTGAAGCCCCTCTTCCCCTCCTGTCCTCAAATGGGGCAACTCCCAGGGTGTGGACCACGGCGGCTCAGACCAGAAATTCCCTCCCAGCCACGGCACGGCCACGGAAATCCCATCGGCTCCCCAGAGATAGTGTGACTGTCACCCTAACCCCACAGTGGCAGACCTGGCTGCACCTGCCTGACCCTCACGCCGAGCCCTGGGTGGGGCGGGAGGCAACATCAGGCTAGACTCCTATGGCTGCTCTATGCTCCTATGTCCCTGCCGGGGGCACCCAAGCCACCGATTTCATGGCCCGTGGTGGTGGCCGTGCATTCCCACACTGAGCTCACAGGGCCCCTTTGTCTGCCCAGCCCGAGGCCTGCGCGCGTGTCAAAGGGACATTTCACCCCCGGGCTCTGCTCCCGGGCCCTACAGGGTCTCCAGATGCCCTTCTTCAGGTCAGGGGACCTGAACCCACCTGCGCTGGGGCCTATGAACCCCTCACCTTCTGGGCATAGCCCTGGGCACTGTCCAGAGGTAAATACAGGCCCCAGGGGACAGGGCCTATGCCCTCTTCCCTGATGCTGGGAAGATGCAGGGAAGGGGGTGCTGGAGGTGGTCAGGGCCCCGCCCTCGAGGGGTTCACAGTCCAGCAGGCTCCCTTACTGGGCCCAGGGACCCCATCTGGCAAGATGAGTGGGGCGAGGGAGGGGCTGTTGACACCGGCACCCCACCCCCACCCCCACCAGGTCACAACCTCAGCTGAACCTAGCACAGGGCCTGGTTCGGGACTCCCCCCTCGGGCCAGGGCTTACCCACCTACACTGTGGGGAGCTCCTGGTGGGAGCAAGACTGAGCAGAAGAGCTGGACCACCAGCCAGACCACCAGCCTCGGGAAGACCAGAGGGAGGGACTCGGGGAGCTCTGGCTGCCAGGAGGACCCCGAGAGAGTCCACAATGGTCAGGTCTGAGGGCAGCTGGCCAGAGGCAGCCAGCCCTGGGGTGGCCTTACCCAGTTTTTCCTGTGATTCGGCTGTGACTCGTTCCAGAGCACAGAGCGAGATGGGGGGCACACACCCACCCCCATATGTCTCCAAACATGGGGCACACCAGGCCGGTGCCCACGGGAGCCCATCCCCAAACAAGGCCTGACAGGGGGGGACTCCCGGGCTGAGGCCCAGGGCCGCCTCCTCGGGAATTTCCAGCCCGCTTCCGAAGGAATTGAAGTTCCTGTGTGCTGCCCTGCTGCCCTGGGCCTACTGCTCCGAGAGTCATTCCTGCTCCGTTTCCAGCCACCAGAGCCCAGCTATAAACTGTAAAATCCTAATGAGGAAACCTGGCGGGAGTATTAGAATGTCAATAAAAAATGGGTTTACGGATTGGAAATGAGTCATTTCTGGGCTTTCTTTCGGTCCTTGGTGCCCTACCTGGGGCTGCTCACCTGGCCAGGCCTTGCCTGTCCCTAGTCGTGCTGATGGAGGTGGCCCAGGAGAGGGAAGCACGCCCTGAGGTCCGGCCGACTGACCTCCCCGCCTTGGAGGGGCTTCTGAGCACCTCCAGCCCCCAGCTTCCTCCTGTAAAGACCCTGCTTCGTCAGGGCGGGACCTCAGGGTTTGGCTCCTCACGCTTGTCAGGTTGGGGGCAAACACGGGGTGACCCAGGGCGCCAGAGGAGCCGCCCTCCTTCAGGAAAGACCGCGTGGCCCAGGTCACACGCCCGAGCTGTTCGTGGACTTGTCACCCGCGTGGACTTCGTGTCCTGGGGGCCAGGCTGAGCCAGTCTTGTCGCTGCGCACCCAGCCCGCTAGGGACGCAGAGGGTCTGCGGCCCGCGCTCCGGAAGCGCGGAGCGAGACCCGGGCTCTCTACCCGGGCCTCCCGGGTCTGAAACGTCAGCGAACCCCCACCACCGGTAGGCCGCCCTTCGGTGCACCTCGGGGTTGCGCTCGGCCGGGGATCGGGCCTGGGTCCGTCCGCGGAGGGAGCTTGGAATTCCCCGAGTGGCAGAAAGGGGAGTAGGCGGGACGACCGCGGAGATGCGGAGAGCCCGGGGGGTGCGGAGAGCAAGGACCCCCCGCTACGGCCACCTGGCCCCCTGCCGGCGACCAGCGCCCCCTGCCGCGAAGCGCGCTACCGCCCAGGCACGCCCCGCCCCCGCCCCGCCCCCACGTGGGCGCCGCCCAATCATCCGGTCGCCGGCGCGCGCGTCACGGGCGCCCTATTGTTATGCAAATATAAAGGGAGTAAAAGGCGCCCCGGCGCGGCGGGCGGGCGGGCGAGTGTGGCTGCGCGTGGGGAGGCGCGTGGGACCCGCGTGGGAGCCGCAGCGAGCAGGGACCCGGAACGCGCGGCGCCGCCGCCGGGCCCGCCGGCCCCCGCGAGCGCAGTGCCCGCCCCCGTCGCCCGCTCGCCCGGGCGCGGCTGGATGCGGCGGGGGCCCCGCGGCGGCGGCCCCCGGCCCCCAGAGCCCGGAACGCCCAGGGGCGGCGTGCGGGGCCCGGGGGCGCCGCGCCCTCCATGCGCCGAGGCGCGCCCCGAGACAGCCGGGGGCCCGCGCCGCAGCCGCCGCCGCCGCCGCCCGCGCTGAGCCCCGGCGCGGCCCGCGGCCCGCGCCCGGAGGCAGCATGAGCCAGGCCGAGCTGTCCACCTGCTCGGCGCCGCAGACGCAGCGCATCTTCCAGGAGGCCGTGCGCAAGGGCAACACGCAGGAGCTGCAGTCGCTGCTGCAGAACATGACCAACTGCGAGTTCAACGTGAACTCGTTCGGGCCTGAGGGCCAGACGGCGCTGCACCAGTCGGTCATCGACGGCAACCTGGAGCTCGTGAAGCTGCTGGTCAAGTTCGGCGCCGACATCCGCCTGGCCAACCGCGACGGCTGGAGCGCGCTGCACATCGCCGCGTTCGGCGGCCACCAGGACATCGTGCTCTATCTCATCACCAAGGCCAAGTACGCGGGCAGCGGCCGGTGATGCCCGCCCGGACCCGGACGCGGGCCTCGAGCGTGTCGTCTGCTGTACCTTCCCGCCAACTACCTCGGTGCGCACCGGGCCCCCGGGCCCCGCGGCCACAACGAGTCTGGCGCGCGCGTCCGCGCCCACGGGGGCCGCGCGGCGCCCGCTGCCAGGGGTCGACGCCCCCGCGCGGCCGCCCGGACCCGGGCCGAGGGCTTCCCACGGCCCCCGCCCTCCGCCTCGCGGTGGGGGGGGGGTGGGGGGAGGTGGGGGCGGGGCGCGGGCTGCAGCCCCTTTGAAATTTGAGTCTCGCTACCAGCAAGTTTGGAGTCCCGAGACACCGGATCCTCCGGTCGAAATGTTTTCTCCCGAAGGTGGAAGGCGGGCGGCGGGGACGCCGGGCTCGGGGCGCTCCGCCGCCCGCAGGACCCGCGGCCGAAGCCCGCAGTCGCCCAGGGGCCACGGCGGGGCGTTTCCGGCCCGGACGCGCGACGGTGGAGACGCTCCGCTGTTCTTAGGGTTCTAAACTATTTATCATGTGTGTGTATATTTGTGGGTGAAGTTTGTGCGCCTGAATTTTTTTGTCTGGAAAATATTGTGCGTGGTCAATGTGGTTATAGGGGGGAAGATACATTTTTTTTTTTTCTTAGTCTTAAAACTAAAAACTTGAGTCTGTCATTTCTTGGTTGCACTGAAAACACCGCCCAGCCTGATGGTTTTCCCGTGCAGGTCCCTCTCCCTGCTTCTCACTCTCTCCCCTCCTCCCCCCCCCCCCCGCCCCGTACCCCCTCTCCTCCCCCTCCTGACACACAGGCACACAATTTTGGGAAGCCCCGGGGCTCCCTCTCCCCTCTCCCGTGAGAGAGGCCACCATCCCCCGAACCTGCTGGCTTTGCGAAGTTTCCTCGGGAGCACGGGTGCTCGGGTGTGGCGGTGATGGGGGCGGGAGGGGTCCTACCTTTTCTAGTGAGTTCTATTATAGTTAGTAGGTCGCACACTTTTTTAAAAAAGTAAATGGATTTGCCACATTTGAATGTCATAACATTTATGACAGAATATAAAATATTAACATATTTTAAGCCAAGTTTTAGGTGTATGTTTTGAATCTTGGTTATAAACCCAATTTTAAAGGGCGTTGTATCCAGCGTTGTGAAGGCAACAGTGTACCCATATTTATATTTTTATAAAATACCTATAAGACTGTGAATCTCTTGTGCTAATTGCTGAGTAAGTTGAAGGACTGTTTGGCCCCTTCTTCAGTCTCCCGGAGCTTCAAGGACCCGATTCGAATCCAAAAACCCTGTCATGGGGGGAGGGGCCGCGCGGGGACCTGGGCTGGAGGCGGTGCTTCCGCGTCACTTTCGGTCCCGAAAGGCGCCCTTCCTGGTCTCCGAGGTTCCTATTTTCTATGCAACCCCACACCCCTTGTTGTTTTGATCCTGGGAAATAAAAGGGAGGCTGAATTATTCAAATTTAAATGAGGCTTCCCCTGGGTAGAAGTGCCGCTGACCCTCCGTGCAGAAATGGGGAGCGCTTGAGGACACAGGTGGGTGGAGGCCCTTTGCGCGCGGCCGGTCACACTCGGGCGTCATCTGGGGCTTTTTATAAAACCTTGTGTGAGCAGAATATATTGATAATGTCAGTGAAACAAGCAGACATTGAAACTGAGGCACAGATTACTCCAAAAGGAGTTTTTCTGTATATTTTTTCTAGATGCAAATACCTTTTTAATTATGTTAATTAATGTTAAGACTTTCTAGGCTTATATGGAAGCTGTGTGTGGGTCCTGGTATGATCACTTCTAACTGGATAAAGTCTGCAGCACATTCCTGAGTGTACGATATAGACTTGTAGCCCAGCATGAAAAATTTATGAATAAATTTTTCATTGATTTTTTTTATTAAAAAAAAAAGTTTGTTGGTTTTTCTTAGTCTTGGCACCCAGGAGGAGGGTCAGGCTGCAACCTGCTAGTTGTGGGTGCCATCTACACAAAGCTTGGCTTGTTTTCACCTAAACACAGCCTGGTGAACTGGTCGGCCGCAAACCGGGACTTAGGAGGTGCCAGGGGTGGACCCAGTTCCGCCCCCGGGGTGGGGGGAGAGGGGGGAACCTAGGCCACCCTGAGTGCATCCAGAACCAGCCCTCAAACCTTTTCCTCTGCTCCCTGGCAAAGCAGCCGAGGCCTTTTGCATGGAAAGTTCTCGAAGCTCTTCCCAACCCCTAGCCAGCCCGACGTGCCACGGGTCCCGGGAAGGACCAGGCCCCACTCCTGCCCACCACCACCTTCTTTTGCTGTGGGCTCATGCTGGACCGCCTGCTGCGCAGAACGGGTATTTTTTGTAATTGCGGGAACACCATAGTTGCTCTCTCCTGACAAGTAAAAGGCCAGTTTCTCCTCTCCGTCCCCTGGTGGCATCTGGGAGCTGAGCTGGGGAAGCCCCTGGAGCCGGCCGGTCCTCGAAGAGCACAGACCCCAAGTTGGACTTAGTGTCAGCCAGCGTCCCTGTGTGCGTGAGGAGAGCTCAGAGCAGGGTGTCTGCTGCTGGGACCCACTAGAGGAGCAGAGACTCTTGGCACATACCCGAGCTGCCCTCGGGGTCCTGGGGCCTTACGGGAAAGGGGGGGGGGACACCAGAGCAAGAGGAGCCTGCCAGGAGAAGGGGGAGCCGGCAGCTTAAGACTTCCAAGGTGACAGCTTTTTCTCGGAGCTTCCGGACCCCTCTACAGCAGCCCAAGGGCTCGGGCTTCCCCGCCCCACAGACACACTGCCCTGTCCAAACTGGACGCTTTGGGGGCTGCGCCTTCCATGTTCCTACTTCGCACACCCTGCCCTGCTGGACCCTTGAGGGTTTTCCGAGCTCGTTTTTCTGTTGATTAAATCGGCCTTTACCTTCCCCTCAGCCAAGAGACCGGGGCCGGCTCTACCCTGGGACACACGCAGAGGTGAGTGGAATACTTGTTGCCAGTGAGCTCCCAGGGGAGGCGGTGTCCACTGGGCTGGCGAGCACGCGGGGCTGCGGACGCCAGCTGAGGCTGCCAGGCCTCGAAAGGGAGAGTTGCCACAAGAGCCCGGGCTTCGGTTGGGGTGTCTGGACCGTGAAGCCAGGCCCTGGGCACTCCCTGGGTGGCATGTGGGACAGTATCTCCATTCCCCACGGCAGAGGGAGGAAGCTGGCTGAGAACTAGCAAGTGACGCTTGTTCCTGGCCTAGGCTGCTGGGGAGGGGTCTGCTTCCCAGTGAGCCGCTGTCCCTGCAATCCCCTTAAAGCCCCACAGCGGAGAGGCCCGTCGGCCGCCGGTGGAGCATGGGCACCGGGGCACTTCCCAGGCACCTGCCGGCGGCTGTCTGCGGCTCCCTTAAGTCCTCCCTTGGAGAGACACCTTTGAGAAAGGCTTTGCGCTGCTCACAGGAATGGTCTCTCCAGCAAGGACAAAAAAGGAGACCAGGCCCTGCTCAGCACCACAGCTGTGGGGGAGGCCTGCTGGGGTTCGGCTGCCTCTTTCCTTAGGTGCCCGCCGCCCCACTGCCTGGACCCTGGCTGTTGGCGAGGGCTCTCATGGGCATTTCATGGCCCTTTCGCTGGGCAGAGCCCTAGGAAGCAGACCCCGAACTACAGTTCTCCTTCTGCTGTCCGAGGTCAGAGCTGTGAACAAACCAGCAAACCGAGCAGTGCCGGCTGGTTCTCCAGGACCTCCGTGCTCAGGAACTGGCGGTAACTGCTGTGGGTGGGCCAATGGTGTCACCTGGGAGTCCCCCTCCGCCCCCAATGGGCCTTCAGGGGTGGAAGCATCCTCTCAAGTGTCTTTGTGGCCAGGATGGGAAAGAAGTCAGAGCTGACCTCTCCGCCTGGCCTCCAGGATTCTGCAGGTATGCACGTGGAGACCAAGCCAGGGGCCCAGCCAGGACCACCCAGGACACCCAAGGTGGAGGAGTCGGGGGGCAGGGCCTGCCCCACTCTCCCAGCCAGGAGTGATGGCGGCTCCAGTCCAACTGTCTGTCTCCCTGACCTGCCCCCAGCCAGACACAGGAAGTGTTTACTGTTGGAATGGATGCCAGAGACAGACCAGGAAATGCAGGAAAATGGTCAGCCAGAAAGAGTGAAGTCTAAAGTCAACAGGCGTGGGAGCCAGGACAGAGCCTGCCAGAGGAGGGAGGGCAGGATCTGGAGGCCAGATCAAGGGCCAAGGGCCAGGGAGGGGGGTTAGGAGAAGGAGAAGGGGCTGCCCTCGGTGTCCCCCAAACGTCTCCCAGCTCAGCAAAGGGTGGCACACGAGGGGTATGACACACGGGCCCGGCAGCTGGCTTGGCCAAGTGCCTCCCAACGCCTCACAGGAGCCTGCCTAGAAGAGGCCAGTGTCCACCTGGAAGCTGTTGGAAGAGCAGGGGTGCCAGGCACAGGGGGCAGCTGGGGAACAAAGCCTGAGGCCGGGGTGTGAGGGCGTGGAGGACAGGGGGCCCTGGGAGGTCTGGGAACCTCCCAGACAGTTCCTCCAGAGGCCTCCTCCTGGGGCTTGGGGTCTCTGGAGGCCGCCCTCCCCCACCTCCCCCTGCACGCTCCGCCTCTGGGGCCTAGGCTCCCCGCCCCCCTTCAACACTCCCTCCCCTCCGTCGGGCTCATTCTTCTGCTTGGCTGTATGTCGGGCCGTCCCTCTGCGCGTCTGTCTGTCTTTCTTCTCTTGCCCCCTCCGAAGCTGTGGCCCCCATTCATTCTCAAGGCCTCTGCCCTTTCCTCCGAGCGGGTCCCCGCTCGGCGAGCAGCTGCTATGCTAATGAGGGCGGAGGGAGGTGGGGGACCGGCGGGCAGGGGGAGGCTGGGGGGCCAGGGAGGTGGGGGGCGGGGGGGGGGGGCAGCAGAAGCTCAAGAGAGAGGCGCCAGTGGGGGAGTCCCGCTGGATGGCGCAGCTGGGGGGCGGGCTGGGGGGGGGGGCGGGCTTGGGTGGGAGAAACCAGCGTGGGGAGACTGGGGGCTCGGCAGAGAGCGGGGGAGGGAATGCGATGGACGGTGGGGGCCCTGGCTGGGGGAGGGGGTGGGCACTCACAAAGGCCGGGGTAGGGTGGGGGCACGGGGGCTGCCCCACCACCCCCAACTCAAAGCCCACCCTGGGCACCCACTCTCCAGGCGCGGGATGTACGGGGTAGAGACCAGCTGTCATCTCTTTTCTGGGGTCACGGCCTAGGACCGTTCGGAGGTCGTCTCCCCCCCCCCCCCACCCCCACCCCGCGCCTGGCACCGCGTCCCGAAGGCACTGCTGCGCACGGGGACTGCAGTGCGCTTCCCACTGGAAGGGATCTGGCACTCACTCCCCCCGCCCCCACCCCAGGAATGGATGGTTGGACACAGAGAGGGGTACGGGGTAGCCCCCCACAGGCGGTGCGTGAGGATCCCGGGTCTCGTTGAGACTGGGGAAGGGGCGGAGAGGGAGACGGGGACCCTGACCACCGTCCACCCTGAGTCCGAGAGGCTACGAGGGGTGGGAGGACCCCGCGAGCCTGGCTCTTGGCGCCCGGTGCGCCCCTGCCGGTTCTCGACCGCGTCCCCCGCCTCGGGCGAGAACCCACGAGTGGGGACGGCGGGCAGGGTCCCCGGTAACTCTCGCGTGGCGCGTCCCGCGCGGTAGCTGTCCCAGGGCGGGCTCGGCACCAGCGGGGGCGCCGGCCCAGGGCCGCGCGACGCGGGCTGTGCTGCCGCCCTGAGGCCGCGGCGGGCACTACGCCCACGAGCCTGGGGGTCCCAGCGTCCGAGGGAGACACGAAGCCCGCCGGCCTTTCGCCGCGCGCACGCACGCCTTCCCCGCCTGCTGAGAACACCCTGGAGCCCACCCCGGGTCTGAGGATGGGTCAGGTGCGTTGACCCCATAGCGGCCGCTGGCTGCTGCAGTCCCGGGAAGGAGACAGGGCCCGGGGAAGGGAGCCCGTTGCGGTCCTCATCAAGCGCTTGCCAGTGGTGTCCCGTCCTCCCACTTGGCCGAATAGGGAAGACAGGACATTCCAGGGCGCTGGGGCCACAAAGAAAGGATGGTCCACAGGACCCAGTATCTGTGGAAGCCCTGTGGCTACCACGTCACACTTCAGGACCCGCAGGCCACATCTCTCAGAACCAGCAGGACCAGGCATGGAGGTAGGGTGAGGCGGGTACCAGATCACCGCACGGAGCCTGGAGCCTCAGCAGAGGGGGCTGGGAAGTGGGCAAGGCTCTGGTGGTCGGGTAGAGGCTGGCACTGGCAGTTGCAGACTCTTCCTGCTGTCTCCCCTCCCCACCCCGCCCCACAGGAAGCGGTTAAGCTGAGCACGTGCAAGGAAAGAATTTCTCTGCTCAAACTCTCGCCCGCTCAGCGCTGGAGCCTGGAGACCAGGTTTACACCTGGTACGGCCCCCCCAGTGCATACAACCCACCTCTGCAGGTCTGTGGGCCTCCTCACTGGTACCCCGTGGACAAGAACCCCTAAGGGAACCAAGCCCAAAACGTCCCATAAGCTTTCCAAGAAGATACGACAAAATTCAAAACAGCAGTGGTGTAAACAATACGATGCATTTCTCAAAGGAGAAGTCAGGGTAGGCGGTCCCCGGCTGGTCTGCGCTGTTAGAGGCCAGGCTCCCCGGATATTGTTCTGCTGTGCGGCGTATCGTTCACGTGACTCAAATGGCGGCCCAGCAAGTCTACATTCCAGCCGACACACTGGAAGAACTGGAATTCGGATCCTCTCTTCAGACACGCTTCCTACGAGTTGCTCCGGCCACGTCTGCTCACGTCTCATTGGCTAGAACCTAGTCACATGACCAGTCTCGCTGCAAGGGAGACTGGGAAATGTAGTTTCTATTCGGCGCTGTCGCCCAGGTTAAGATGGGGTCTTAGAGGAAGAAAGGCTGCTAATTTGGAGGAGGGGAGGGGAGGTAGCGGTCCGTGCCTGCCTTGGAGACGTCGGCACCCAAGTTGTCAGGCAGGATTGTCTGTGCTTTCTGCCCTGCCGTGTTCTAACCGTCTGCAAACACACTCAACAGTCTAGGTTTGGAAGTCTGTGCTTTCGAACCGTCCTAAGAATTAAAATACCCACCAATGGACCGAGCAGAAAGAACAGAGGGGCCCTCCTGAGCGCGGGAGAAACCAGCCTCGTGCTGCGCTGGGACTTCCGCCCCCGGGAGAAAGAGGACAGGCGCGAGGCTGGCCTCTTGCCGCAGTGTGTGCGCGGATCTGGGCCTGTTTTCCGCGGCAAGCAGCACACGCCGGAGCAGGTGGGCGATCCGAGGCCGTGCAGCCATCAGGAAGTTAAACTACTTTCTGCTCTCAAGGCTCAGGAAGGGCCCCGGGAAGCCTCTGCTCCCCGCAGCCCAGCGCGAACAGAAATGTATGTAGATGTAACTTAGCCCTTTGCCCCCCCCCCCGCCCCCCCCCCCCCGCACGTCCTTCTTCCGGGTTCTCTTCGCCTCAACCCCCCTCCCCCTTATCTTGGAGGAAAGTAATAAGTAACCCAGCACTTTGAATTCTCAAGGCCATGTTGTTAATAAAATACTCCTTCTCAAGGCTTCCTCTGATGTCTTTGGGTGGTTGGCTTCTTTTCATTTTATTTGAAGCTGAAAGAAAATCGTTAGGTTTATCATTTATATTCCTAAAAATCAACTTTATTGTGGTATAATTTACACACAATAAAATACAGCCATTTACAGTGCGGTAAGTGCCGATCAACGTTCATCACCACATAACTAATGCCATAATCAAAATATACAGTATTTCCATCACCCCCAAAAAGTTTTGCCATGCCCCCCACTCCGTGTCAATTCCTCCCCAGCTCTAGCTCCAGATTCGTGCTGACCTGATTTCTCTCACCACGGATTAGTTGTGCCCGTTCTAGAATCGTATAGAAAAGGATTCGTGCAGGATGTACTTTTTTGGTGTTGCTTCTGACATTTGGCATAATGCTTTTGAAATTCAGCATGTTTCAATAATGGGTGTCGGTCTTTTTTTTCTGTGTGTGTGTGTGTGTGTGTGTGTTTCCACTAGAAAACTCTGGCTGGTAACACACCCAACACAGGATAGTTCTCAACGGTAATTTTTCGTCGACAGAATGACTGTCCTCAATAAAAGGTGCTGGCATCACAAGGACACCGCAGAAAACCCTGAGGAGGGTGGGCACAGGCCCGCCCCAGCACATCCCCCCCCCCCTCCCCCGCCCCGGACCCAGCATTGCCAGTGTCCGTGGCAGTTTGTCTCCTCCTCCTCCCGGACACGGAGCCCTAAGAACTGAAAATCCAACCCCAGAGTGTCCACAGAGCCAGCGTCACCCAGGACAATGTGCGTCTCAATGCACTGAAGAGTGTGGGCTTGAGACCCAGGGCTCTTCCTTTGCCAGAGATAAGAGTAAGCTGTGTACTCACTTCACAGGGCCCGATATGTGAACTGCCAGTCATGGGGTACAGTCGGCATACAAAAATCAATTGCATTTCTGTATCCTATCCATTAATATTTAGAAAATGAAACTTTAAAAATATCGTTACCGGGTGGGGGGGCACCTGGGTGGCTCAGTCGGTTGAGCGTCCTCCTTCGGCTCAGGTCATGATCTCACGGTCCGTGGGTTCGAGCCCCGCGTGGGGCTCCGTGCTGACAGCTCGGAGCCCGGAGCCTGCCTCGGATTCTGTGTCTCCCTCTCTCTGCCCCTCCCCCACTCGCACTCTGTTCTCTCTCTCTCTCAAACATAAATAAACATCAACAAAAATAAAAATTAAAACAAATACTATCAGGAAAATAAAAATGTAATCCACGCATTGGGAAAAAACCCTACAGTGTACACACCCAGGAAACAGCTCCCACCAGGGTCGTATAAAGAACTTCTGCCGCTTACAAACCAGGCAAGCCCCCAAGGTTTAAAAGGGGCAAAGCCAGGGGCGCCTGGGTGGCTCAGTCGGTTGAGCGTCCGACTTCGGCTCAGGTCACGATCTCGTGTGATCTCGCGTGATCTCGAGTGAGTTCGAGCCCCGCGTCGGGCTCTGGGCTGATGGCTCAGAGCCCGGAGCCTGCTTCCGATCCTGTGTCTCCCTCTCTCTCTCTGCCCCTCCCCCATTCATGCTCTGTCTCTCTCTGTCTCAAAAATAAACATTAAAAAAATTTTTTTTAATGGGCAAAGCCAGACCAGGGCTCCACCTTGTAGTTGGCAGGGAAACTGAACTGAAACAGCAAAAAGCACTAAGAGCGGCTGGATTGGCTGGAAGTGAAAGCCTGACAACACCCAGTGTCGGCGAGTGTGGGCCAACTGGCCGCCGTCTACACTGCCTGTGTAATGGTGTAAAAAAGGCACGGCCACCGTGAACACCAGCCCGGCAGTTCCTCACAGAGGCAAATACGTACCTACCCTCTGACCCAAGAGAAATAAAAACACATGTACGCAAATACCTACAAGAATATCCAAAGAAGCTGCCCTCTTCAGCCAAACACCGCAAACCATCCAAATGTCCATCACCCAGTTTTTAAACGGTAGGATACTCATGTGACGGGATGCTACTCCACAATAAGAAAGAACAAACCACTGGTACTTGCAACAGTGTAGACGGACTCCCAAACCAGTAGCTCAGGGGCACCTGGGTGGCTCACTTGGTGAAGTGGTTACGCCTCTTGATCTCGCTCAGGTCTTGATTTCAGGGTTGTGAGTTCAAGAGCCGAGTTGGTCTCCATGCTGGGTGCGGAACTTACCTTAAAACAACAACAACAACAACAACAACAAAAGTAGCTCAACACAGGAAGCCGGACATAAAGAGCAAACTTTATAAAATTCCATTTCCGCAAAGTTCCGTAATGGTTAATACTGACCTATGGTGGAAAGTGGCTTCTCCGGAGTGGGACAGACTCAAGGATCTTTCAGAGAATGTTCTCTATCTTGACAAGGGTGTGGGTCCCACAGACGTACAAGCCTGTCACAGCTCCTAGACCTGCGGGCGCACTGAAGACCTGACGGCTCGCTATATGCTAATTACACCTCAGTTTCAATAAAAACAACGAAGGATGTGCAGCCATATAATACAGTGCTGTTACTCCATAAGAGTCTTGAAAAAGTATTTAAACCTATGAGAAAATAACGGTCATCACATGTTTAAGTAACAATAGCAAGTCATGATATGCATTCATGAGTATATGTCCGTTTTTACACTAGAAAATATACACCAAAAATCTTTTAACTATCATAGTATCACATCATATAAATGACTCAGAAAGAAATCTAAGAAAAATGTGTAATCTCTCGACGTGCAAAACTATAAATCATTGCTGAGAGGTATTTTAAACACTAAGCTCCTACTGAGGAAGACATATGTATTCAGCGGGATGCTAATCAAAACCTCCCCAGTGCAGGGGCGCTGGGGGGCTCAGTCGGCTAAGCACCCGACTCTTGATTTTGGCTCAGGTCACGATCTCCTTGTTCTCGAGTTCGAGCTCCACATCGAACTCTGCGCTGACAGCGCAGAGCCTGCTTGGGATTCTGTCTTCCTCTCTCTCTGCCCCTCCCCTGCTTGTTCTCTCTCTCTCAAAAATAAATAAATAAACATTAAAAAAAAAAAAAAAAACCTCCACAGTTTGGGGAAGGATTTGTCAGCCTGACTCTAAAGTGGTTTTGAAAATGCGAAGGGTCAGGACAACGTGGACCACGCTGTCCGGACACAAGACTCAGTGCAGAGCCTCACCAGCTCAGCCGTGCAGGCTGGCACAGAACGCACACACAGAGCAGGGCAGTGGAACGGGGTCTGGGAAGAGGGTCACATACACGCGAGACCTGACTCCTAATGACAGCTGCACTGGCTCAGTACTTGAAGAAAACAGGAACATTGAAATTTGACCCCAAGTTGTGCCGTACACACAAATCAATTCCGGGGGGGTGGGGGTCGAGTAGACCTGACTGGAGGTACCGAGGGGCAAGACTCCACCAGATTAATTTGGGGGTGACATAGTTCAACCCATAACAGTACCCTAGTTGTTGTGGATTCACCTGTGCACAGAGATGTGGGAGATACGTGCAAAAATATTCAAGGCAACATTACTCACAATAGCAAAAATAGTGAAATAATAAAAACATTCAAAATATCCATCAACAGAATGCGGTCGATTCCTAGAACAAAGTGTTTGCAGTAAGGACAATGGAGACTAGAGTGCAAGCTGCACCAGGGGTGGGTCTCACGAACACAATTCTGAATAAAGAAGCCAGACACAAAACAAAATGTGTGGTTCCACTTACATAAAGTTCAATCAATAGTCAAAACTAAAGAAGAAGGTGGCAACAGTTCCAGAATTGTAGACTGAGGAGCTCAAAAAATCCTGTCCCTCAAAAAGCAATAAAAACAAAAATTCTAGACTCTGGAAATTGATCAAAAACTTTGAGAAGCAGGGGTGCCCGGCTGGCTCAGTCAGTGGAGCATTGACTCTCGATCTCAGGGTTGTAGGTTCGAGCCTGACGCTGGCTGTAGAGATTACTTAAAAATAAAATCTTAAAAAAAAAAAATGGTATTGAGAAGCATTTCTTCAGATCTCTGAGAGGAAAGTGGGAGTCGGTGGTGTTTGGCCTGGGGCTGTCCCCAGTTTGCGTCACACAGGACTGATGCCAGAGTGGGACCAGCCAGAGGGGGACAGCCACCTTTGAAGCGACCCGGAAAAGTCCCATCATCAACCGGCGTTGCTACAATGTATTATCAAAAATGTCCAGTTTGAAACGGAAATATTAGGAGACAGGCAAACAAACAGGAAAGTGCAATTCACACACACGGTGAACACAGTAAGAACTGTGAGGGGGTCCCGATGTTGAATTTAGCAGATAGACTTCCAAGCAGCCAGTGTAAATGTTTGGAAAATAGCTCGGCAGTTCCTTAAAATGCTAAAAACAGAGTTTCCAGGGGCACCTGGGCGGCTCCATCCTTAAGCGTCCAACTTCAGCTCAGGTCATGATCTAGTTTGTGAGTTCAAGCCCTGGAGTGATTGGGCCCTGTGCCAACAGCTCGGAGCCTGGAGCCTGTTTCAGATTCTGTGTCTCCGTCTCTCTCTGTCCCTCCCCCGTGCGTGTTCTCTCTCTCTCTCTTAAAAATAAGTAAACATTTAAAATATTTTTTAAAATAAACAAACACCTAAAAAAATTAAGGGGTGCCTCGGTGGCTCAGTCAGTTATAGCATTGACTCTTGATTTCGGCTCAGGTCATGATCTCACGGTTCCTGAGTTTGAACCCTGCATCTGGCTATGTGCTGACAGTGTGGGCCTGCTTGCACTTCTCTCTCTCTTCCTCTCTCTCTGCTCCTCACTCACTCATGTACATTGTCTCTCTCTCTCAAAATAAATAAATAAACATTGAAAAAATGTCTTTTAACTATGTGAGATTTTGTAAAGCAGACCGTTAACAAAAACAGAGATCTGCTAAGAAGGGGCACTTGGCACCTTGCTGCCACGGGTCTGGGATTCAGGATGTCATCTCGGTATTTTGTAGAAGGTCCAGCACGCAGTGGACACGGAGAGTATGGTGCTTCCGTGAATCTGGACATCTTGAGGAGTGAGTGATACTTGCGTCCCCGTGATGTAAACGAAACCATTTTGAGGCACTCTCGAACATCAGTCTCGTAACTTTACGACTTGGTCCCGGAACGTCTCACTCAACTCGGTCCTGGGGGGACTCTGGGTTATTTCACCACCTGCACAACACGTCTTCACAAGATGAAGCTTCCTGCCCCTGAAGGTGTTTGAACGAACGGGCCACTGGTTCTGAAGGTCATTCTGAAAGAGAAGTGCTGGGCATTTTGCACATTCCTGGAAAAATGTCCCCACGACACTCTCTTAGGTGCATCAATTCCATCACTTTTAGAAGCAAATCCGGGGGTACCACAGCGACCCAGCCAGCCTCACGGCGAGAGGGTGGGGCCCCAGCTCAGACACCCAGGCGGTCAGCCGATGCGGGGCACCGGGGCTTCTCTCCCGAGCATCTCAGAGCAGAAGCTGCAGAAGGTCACCGACCAGACCCAGAGCCACGCGCAGCGGGCTGCGGCTGGAGTCTCGGCGGTTCCTGTGCGGGCAAGCGGTGAGCCTCTCTCCCTGAGCGGTGCTGACCCCTTCTGGAAGGACGGCGTCTGTTCTCCCATAAAAGCCTGTGGCTGCCCCACTCACCGCTGAACGTCCCCCATCTGGAACTCGGCACAGAGACGGCGGCGGCCCGGCCCTGCGACAGCCTGCGGCGGTCAGGCTTCGCGAGAGGTCGTCTGGGGCGAGAGATGTCGCACGCTCCGCTCCAGCGTCGCCCGTGTTGGATCTGTGACAGCTTCCAATGCAGGCCAGCTGGCTCCCAGCTGGGCGCTCCTTGCTTTGCCGGCCTAAGCCCCACAGTCTGTAGCAGAACTGACCTCCTTCGCCCGGGGTTTTGCAGACCTCCGGCCGCGAGGAACGAAGGACCAGACTTTCCCAGAAGATGCGTCTTGACCATTTCCGAAAACAGCCACCGCTGCCACCAAGTCTTTTCGGAGTCGCGCCGACAAATGACTAAGTGCTGAGCACCAGCTTCTCCCGCGTGCAGCCGCCTCACCCTTGGCCACACCTTCCCGAGCTTCACCTGGACGGTTGGAGACGGTCTTTGGGCGTCAGTCTGCCATGTTCCCAGGTCGCCCGCTTCCTGAATAAAGCAACCTTCCCTTTCCCACTCGTCTCTCAAGGACTGCTTTTCAAGTGGCAAGAGGCCAAACACGAGACTGGAGTGGGTCTTCTGCCCGGTAACCGTTTGGTCGACGCTCCGATCACAAAACAAGATGCACCCGTTCTGACGGCGCAAGAGCCCATCTCGCTCTGCAGTTCCAAGGAGGACTTTGCCGTGTCTTCCTTCATCCGAGCCACTGACGTTTCCAGATGCAATCTGATCCACAAAGGAAAGGATCCCCTCCCATTTCCTCTGTGGATTCCCATCACTTTCCATTCTGTCTGCAAAACGTTTCACTTCTTCAAAAAGAGAAGATGCTTTGACTCTAAAACTTCCAAGACAGACTGAAAACAATAGTTTTTTTTGTAGTAACGAATTGGAAGACAGAGAAGAAGGAGGAGGGGGAGGAGGGGGAGGAGGGGGAGAAGGAGGGGGAGAAGGAGGGGGGGAGGAGGAGGAGAGGGAGGGGGATGGGGTGGAGGGGAGGGGGAAGAGGAGGAGGGGGAGGGGGGAGGAGGAGAGGAAGAGGAGAAGGAGGGGGGAGGAGGGGGAGGAGGGGAGGGGGAAGAGGAAGAGAAGGAGGGGGGAGGAGGGGATGGGGAGGAGGAGGAGAGGGAGGAGGGGGAGAAGGAGGGGGGAGGAGGAGGAGAGGGAGGGGGATGGGGTGGAGGGGAGGGGGAAGAGGAGGAAGGGGAGAGGGGGAGGGGGGAGGAGGAGAGGAAGAGGAGAAGGAGGGGGGAGGAGGGGGAGGAGGGGAGGGGGAGGAGGAAGAGAAGGAGGGGGGAGGAGGGGATGGGGAGGAGGAGGAGGGGGAGGAGGGGGAGAAGGAGGGGGAGGAGGGGGAGAAGGAGGGGGAGGAGGGGGAGGAGAAGGAGGGGGAGGAGGGGGAGAAGGAGGGGGAGGAGGGGGAGAAGGAGGGGGAGGAGGGGGAGAAGGAGGGGGGAGGAGGAGGAGAAGGAGGGGGAGGAGGAGGAGAGGGAGGGGGATGGGGTGGAGGGGAAGGGGAAGAGGAGGAGGGGGAGGGGGGAGGAGGAGAGGAAGAGGAGAAGGAGGGGGGAGGAGGGGGAGGAGGGGAGGGGGAAGAGGAAGAGAAGGAGGGGGGAGGAGGGGATGGGGAGGAGGAGGGGGAGAAGGAGGAGGGAGGAGGAGGAGAGGGAGGGGGATGGGGTGGAGGGGAGGGGGAAGAGGAGGAAGGGGAGGGGGGGGAGGAGGAGAGGAAGAGGAGAAGGAGGGGGGAGGAGGGGGAGGAGGGGAGGGGGAGGAGGGGAGGAGGGGGAGAAGGAGGGGGAGGAGGGGGAGAAGGAGGGGGGAGGAGGAGGAGAGGGAGGGGGGAGGAGGAGAGGAAGAGGAGAAGGAGGGGGGAGGAGGGGAGGGGGAGGAGGAGGAGGGGGGAGGAGGGGAGGGGGAGGAGGGGGAGGAGGAGGACCAAATGGAACATCTGGAGTTGAAAAGCACAACAACTGAATGAAAAGTCCAGGAGATTCTGCTGCTGAAACAACTGGACGTCCACACGCAAACACTTCATCCAGAAACAGACCTTATGCCCCTCATTAAAAAGAAACCGAAAATGGATCACCTTAATGCAAAATGCAAGACTATTAGCCTTCTGCAAGGAGGAAATCTAGATGAGCTTGGGTTTGGCAGTGACTTTCTTTTATGTTTATTTGTTTTTGAGAGAGAGAGAGAGAGAGACAGAGTGCGAGCAGGGGAGGGGCAGAGAGAGAGGGAGACACAGAATCCGAATCAGGCTCCAGGCTCCGAGCTGTCCGCACAGAGCCCGACACGGGGCCTGAACCCACACACCGCGAGATCGTGACCTGAGCCGAAGTCAGACGCTTAACCGACTGAGCCACCCAGGCGCCCCTAAGATACAAAATCAAAGGCACATTTCATGAAAGAAAGAAATGATTGGCTAGATTTCATTAACATGAACAACCTCTGTTCTTAAAAGGCAATGTCAAGGGAATGAGAAGACAAGCCACAGATAGGGGGACACATTTGCAAACACACATCTGATAAAGGCCTCTTATCTAAAACGTACAAAGAATTCTTAAAGCTTGGGGCGCCTGGGTGACTCAGTCAGTTGAGCGTCCGACTCTTGATTTCGGCTCAGGTCGTGATCCCAGGGTCGTGGGGTGGAGCCCATCAGGGTCTGTGCTGAGCACTGAGCACGGAGCCTCCTTAAGTTTCTCTCTCTCTCTCTCTCTCTCTCTGCCCCTCTCCCCCACTTGCACTCCCTTTCTCTCAAAAAAAAAAATAATTTTTAAAAGGTTAAAGAAAATAATTCTTAAAGCTCAACAAGAAAACAAACAACCTGATTAAAAAATGAGCAAAAGATCTGAGCTGACACCTGCCAGAATAAAGATATACGGACGGCCGGTAAGCACAGGAGAAGGTTCCACATCACATGTCATCAGGGAAAAGCGAATGAAACAAGACACCACTACACACAATGGCAACGAGCAAAGTCCGGAACCTGACATCAAATGCTGGCGAGGACACAGGCCAGCAGGAGCTCGCATCGCTGGCAGGCACGCAACACGGTGCAGCCACTGAAAATGACAGCTGGGCGGTTTCTAGCAAAACTAAACCTGCTCTTACCATGTGACCCAGCAGCTCCTCTGTGTCTGCTCAAACTAGATGAAAACTTCTGTCCACACAAAAACCTGCACCCATACATTTATAGCAGCTTGATCCATAGTTTATTCATAATTGCCAAAACTTGAAAGCCACCAAGGCGTCCTCCAGTAGGTAAACGGATAAACCGTGGTACGTCCAAAGAATGGAATGCTATTCAGCACTAAAAGGAAATGAGCTCTTAAGCCACAAATACACACGAAGGAACTTTAAATGCATGTTGGTAGGTGAAGTGAGTCAATCTGAAAAGGTGACATACTGACTGCATGCTTCCGATGATATGACATCCCAGAGAAGGCAAAACACAGGAACAACAACAAGACCAGTGGTTTCCAGAAGTTAGGAGGGAAAGAGGATAAGTCGGTGGGGTACAGAAGATTTTAAGGACAGTGAAAACACTCTTTATGATAATGGTGGCTATGTATCATTAGAAATTTGTCCAAATCCACAGAATTACAACATCAGGAGTGAACGCTGATGCAAACTAGGGAGTCTGAGTGATAATGGCTTGTCAATGTAGGCTCACCAATTGTAACAAATGCATTACTCTGGTGGGGATGTTCACAGCTGGGAGGACAGGAGTTCCACAGGAAATCTCCACATTCTTCCAATGTTGCTGTGAACCAAAAGCTGCTGTAAAAAAAAAAAAAAAAAGTTTATTTATTTTTTATTTTTTTAATGTTTATTTATTTTTGAGAGAGACAGACAGAGAGTGAGCAGGGGAGGGGCAGAGAGAGAGGGAGACACAGAATCCAAAGCAGGCTCCAGGCTCTGAGCTGTCAGCACAGAGCCTGACGCGGAGCTCGAACTCACGGACCGTGAGATCATGACCTGAGCTGAAATCAAGAGTTGGACACTTAACCGACTGAGCCACCCAGGTGCCCCAATAAAGTCTATTTTTAAAATATCCACTTGAGGGGATCAACAGCAGACTTGAAAAGCCAGAAGAGGGGCACCTGGGTGGCTCAGTCAGCTCAGTTCCAATTCTTGATGTCAGCTCAGGTCATGATCTCACAGTTTGTGAGATTGAGCCCCATGTTGGGCTCTAAGCTGACAGTGCAGAGCCTGCTTGGGATTCTTGCCCTCTCCTTTTCTCTCTCTTCCTCTCTCTCTCTCTCTCTGTCTCTCTCTCAAAATAAACATTTAAAAAAAGAAAGAAAGAAAAGCCAGAAGAAATAATCATCGAACTTGAAGACAGATCAATAGAAATTATCCACTCTGAAGAAGCTAAAAAGGAATGAAGAAAAATAAACAGAGCCTTAGAGACCTGTGAGACATTATCAGGAATATAAAAATGTATATAATGGGAGTCCCAGAAAGAGAGGTAAAAGACAAAGGAAGAAAAAATATCTGAAGAAACAACAGCCCCAAATTCCCAAACTAGATGCAAAATATTAATCTTTACATCAAAGAAGCTCAATGAGATCCACACCTAGACATACCAGACAGAAGACATTGAAAGTCGAAAAGAAAACCTGAAGGCAACAAGAGTGGAAGGGCTTCTGTACTGGGATGTAGTGTGGTGACAGCTGACTTCTTGTCAGAAACAATGAAAACTTGTAGGCAGTGGGATGACATTTAAAAAAAAATTTTTTTTATGTTTATTTTTGAGAGACAGAGAGAGAGTATGAGCAAGGGAGGGGCAGAGAGAGCGGGAGACACAGAATCTGAAGCAGGTTCCAGGCTCTGAGCTGTCTGCACAGAGTCCGACGTGGGGCTCGGATCATGGACTGTGAGATCGTGATCTGAGCTGAAATCAGTCACTTAACCAACTGAGCCACCCAGGTGTCCTAGTGGGATGACATTTTTAAAGTGTCAAGAGGAAAACTGTCAACCAAGAATTCCATATCCATCAAAACCCATCGAACTTATATGCTGAAAACTACAAATGCTGCTGAAAGAAATTAAAGAAGTACTAGATAAATGGAAAGAAATCCCATGTTCATGGATTGGAAGACGCGATATTGTCAAGATGTCAATATGCTCCAAAGTAAACTACCACTTCAGTGTAGTCAAGTTATATGAATCAAACTTCCTACAGTTTTTGAAGAAACGGAAAAGACAGAATTTGGATGTATGTCAACTTACAAAGAGTCCTAAAATAGCTCAATGACTGTGAAAGGCTAGAATCTGGGAGTACATACAGAAGTCATAAACACAAACTGAAACAATCTTTTTCACAAGGGTTATGAGGGTATGCTATAAAAACTTTATGTCAATAAAATTAGACAATTTACATGAATTGGATAAATTCCCAGAAATTCCTAGAAAAACATGAATTATGAAAACTGACTCGCAGAACTGGCATGTTTAATTAAGAATACAGACCTTGAGGGGCACCTGAGTGGCTCAGTCAGTTAAGTGTCCTACTGGCTCAGGTCATGATCTTGCAGTTCATGTGTTGGAGCCCCGCGTGGGCTCATTTTTGTCAGTGTGGAGCCCACTTCAGTTCCTCTGTCCCCCCCTCTCTCTGACCCTCCCCTGCTTCTGCTCCCTCTGTCAAAAATAATTAAAACATTTTTAAGAAATAGAAGCAAGAAGACCCAAGGAGGGCAACTTTTCCCGAAGCCTCCAGAAAGAAGTGCAGTGTTGCTGACATCTTGATTTTAGCCTACTCTGGCCCAATTTGGATTTGTGACCTGAAGAACTCTAAGATAATACATTTGTGTTGTCTCAAGCCACTAAGTTTGTGGCAACTTGTTATGGCATTAACAGAAAACTAGCAATTATACTGATACCAAAGTCAGACAAAGACATCACAAGAAAGTAAAACTTCATACCAATATCCCTCATAAACACAGATGCGTAAGTCCTCAACAAGATATTAGCAAACCGAATCAAGCAGCATATAGGCTTACATACCACGACCAAATGGGATTTGTCCTTGGAATTCAAGGTTGGTTTAACATCTGAAAATAAATAAAATAAAGGACATAAACCGCATGAGCCTCTCAATAAGTGAAGTAAACATTTGACAAAATCCAACACTCACTCAGAAAAACTCTAAACACTCAGATAGAATGAAACTGTTCCATGCCAACAAAGAGCACTACAAAAAGTTCTACAGCTAACATCCTACTTAATGGCAAAAGACTTGATGCTCTGCCCTAAGATCAGGAATGCCACTTCTGGCCAACATTGTACTAGGAAGTTCCAGCCAGTACAATCAGGCAAGAAACAGAAATAAAGGGCATAGAGATTGGAAAGGAAGAAGTAAAACTGCCTTTATTTGCAGAAACATGGTCCCATATGTTGAGCACCCCAAGGAACCCGTACCAAAAAAATCCACAAACGACACAAAAGCAAAAACAAAAACAAAATGAGGACTAATAAACAACTTCCACAGGGTCATAGGATCCAAGATCAATATACAAAATTCAATTTTATTTTTGGGGTACCTGGGGGGCTCAGTCGGTTAAGCGTCCAACTTCCGTTCAGGTCATGATCTTGCTGTTCATGGGTTCAAGCCCCACATTGGGCTCTGTGCTGACAGCTCGGAGCCTGGAGCCTGCTTCCGATTCCGTGTCTCCCCCTCCCTCTGCCCCTCCCCCATTAGCACTCTGTCTCTCTCTGTCAAAAATTAATAAACATTAAAAAAAACTAAACTAAACAAAATTCAATTTTATTTTTATATGCCATCAATGAAGAGCTTGAAAAGAACAGTAACACCATTCCACTGGCAATGACACCAAAAAGAATAACGTACTCAGGAATACCCTGAAGACAGGAAGTGCAAGGCCTGCACGCTGGAAACTACGTGGAAACCACGCCACGGGGCTGAGAGGACTGAAGACGGGAGCCTGAGTGGCTCCAAGACCACGGACTGGAAGCTTCAATATTATCAAGATGGCACTTCTCCCCAAACCGATCGCTAGAGTCAATGCAATTTGTATCAAAATATAGAAATTGGTTTTTGGTTTTTGTTTTGTGTTTTTTTCAGAAATTGGCAATCTGATCTTAAAATTTATCTAGAAGGGCAAAGGACCCAGCCAAAACAATATTGAAAACTAAGAACAAAGTTGAAAGACTCACACTTTCCAGTATCAAAACTAACTATAAAGCTACAGAAATCAAAAGAATGTGATTCTGGCATAAGCACAGACACTTAGATCAACAGAAGAGAACTGAGAGTCCAGAAATAAACACTCATCTTTGTGCCCAATTAATTTTTGACAAAGGTGTTATGATGTTTTCTGTGTCAACTTGGCGAGGCTACAGTCCCCTGTTATTCAAACAAAACTTAATCTAGTTTTAAGTTAAATGTTGTTGTGAAGGCATTTTGTAGATGAGATTAAAGTCCAAAATACGGGGGCGCCTGGGTGGCTCAGTCGGTTAAGCATCCGACTTCGGCTCGGGTCATGATCTCGCGGTCTGTGAGTTTGAGCCCCGCGTCGGGCTCTGTGCCGACAGCTTGGAGCCTGGAGCCTGCTTTCGATTCTGTGTCTCCCTCTCTCTCTGACCCTCCCCCATTCATGCCCTGTCTCTCTCTGTCTTAAAAATAAAATAAACGTTAAAAATTTTTTTTAAAAAAAGTCCAAAATACGTTGACTTTATGTAAAAGAAGTGATCTTATGTGACCTGGGTGGGCCTGATTCGGTCTGTTGGAAAGACTTAGCACAGCTGAGCCTTCCGGGGAAGAACCAATTCCACCTCTGGGAAACGGTGCCAGAGTCCTCGCCCGCCTTTGCCCTTACAGACGTGCCAAGGCAACGTACCAGGGAAAGCATGGGCTTTTCAGTAAGTGGTGCTGGGCCATCGTCATCTCACACCATACATAAAAATTTGCTCAGAATGGTTCATAGACCTAAATAAATGTAAGAGCTAAAACCTTAAAACCATTTAGAATAAAGCATAGGGAAAAATCTTTATGATCTGGGGTTAAGCAAGGAGTTCTTAGATATGACATCAAAGCTGTAATCCATGAAAAAAAAAAACCCTGGTAAGTTTGACTTCATAAAAATTAAAAACTTTTACACTTCAAAAGACATCCCGGGGGCACCTGGGTGGCTCAGGTGGTTGACTGTCCAACTGCGGCTCAGGTCATGATCTCACGGTTTGTGGGTTCGAGCCCCACGTTGGGCTCTGCACTGACAGCTCGCAGCCTGGAGCCTGCTCACAGCCTTGGATTCTGTGCCTCCCTCTCTCTCTGCCCCTCCCCACTTGCGCTCTGTCTCTCTCTCTCTCTCAAAAATAAATAAGAACATTAAATTAAAAAAAAAAACCAACACCAAATCAGACTGGTTAGAGTTGTAAAGTTAGGTGGTTCGAGTATGAAGAAAACAAGGCAGTAATCACGTTGAAAGGTGGGTGTTTATCGCCTGGGGTGGGGAGGAGGAGCTGGTGAGTTTCTAGGAGCCTCGCTGTGTCCTGTTTCTTGACCTGGATGGGCGCTTGCTTTGTGGTAAAACTTTGAATGCATATTTTGCTTTCTACACTTTTCCAGATGCATGTTGTATTATACAACATTAACCCCTCACAATACCAACCAAAATGATACGGTTTTTAGAAAGAAATCTCACAAAAATGACCAAGGCCTGTCCGCAGAAAGTTACAAAGCTCTACTGAAACATGTTAAGTCAGGCTTTCTACAAAGCGTGGCATTGTCATGGGATCACCATTCCCCAAGCTGATCTCTAAATCAGTGCAGTTCCGGTCAAATCCTAAAAGGTTTCCCCAAGAATCGGACAACATCAAGTTCTAAGGAAAAAAGCCCAAGAAGGAGTCAAATAACCTCAAAGAGGATGTCCCGGCAGCTGTCATGACTTCCAAAGACTAACGGGCCACCGGACAGTGAGGTGCTGACCCGCATCCTGGAAACAGTCCGGCAGGAACCCATTTATCACGGAATGGGAACTGCGGAGCATGGAGAAAAGAGGGAGCCAGTTTATAAATAAGTCAACAAAATAAATTTAAACACCAACAAAGAGTAAACATAAACATAATGTCTGGGATGGAGGGTTGAGTGAGAGGACAGGGTTTGAGCACTGGGCACGCGCCCCCTGGGGTGGAGGGGCGGGCGGTCGGCTGACCACGGCGGGCTAACTGGCCAAACGAGGCACCAGGCAGAGTGAGGTCCGGTGTAACTGCCAGCGGACGGAGGGCACAGATGGGACGGCGTGTGCTCAAATAAATATCAACGAGGTGTAAAAAGGCAGGACAACTAGAAGGCACAAAACAAAGTCGCGAGAAGTTCAAGTCTGTCGCTGCGTTGTAGGCGCTGCTTCCCCGCACCGAAAGCAGGAGCGGCGCTGGGGACCTCGGACCTCGGCACTGGACACAGGCTCTTGTCATAGATTCGGCCTTAAAGACATGGGGCTCCTGTCCCCAGCTGCCCAGCAAGTGGGGTCTGGTAGACAGAGCTGGCCACCCCCCCACCAACCCCCTTGGGGAACAAAGCTTCCCAAACGTCGCCCTCCTCCCCCCTGCCCGCCAGTTCTCAGAGCCTCTCTGGCCAGCCCGGCCCCATTCTGCCCTTGATTCCCGGGCCCGGGTCCGCAGGTCCGCGGCACCCGGCCAGCGCGCCCCCCCACCCCTCGGGCTGACCTTGGCCCAGGGCCGCAGACGGCCCCCAGGGCCAGAATGGATGGGCGGTGAGGGGGCTCCCGCCACGCGGGGCCCTTGGGGAGCCGGCCTGGGATGATTCTGAGGTCTGCGGGGATCAGAGGTCATGCTGAGCTCCGACGCGGGGTGGGGTGGGGTGGTGCCGCACAGCCCGGCGCCCAGTCAACTCGAGCTTCGCCTCTGCGGGGCCCTTCCCTCTGCTCCCCGGGTCCCCCTTTGGGATTCGCCGTGGCCGGGGTCGCCGATGACGTGTGTGCACGTGTCCCCGGCCCTCAGGCTGTGTGTGCCCTCCTCCAGGATGAGCTGGGCCTGCTGCGGGGACCGGGCGACAGGGAGTCGAGGGACACGCCCCCGCGACCTCCGCGGCCCGGGCGGACACGCGCGGCCACTGGGCGGCAGCACTGAGGCCATCCCAGGGCGCGGGGGACGCCCTAACCCTCCAGGAGCACACCACCCCCCCACGCGCGCAAACGACGCCCACCGCGCCGGAAAAAGCGACAGGGGTCTGGAAACCTCTGCGGTCGAGTCTAAAGGATCTCTACCTACAGGCCTCCCCCAGTCAGCGACCTGAAGCCAGTTGGTGGCCAGGGCAGGGGGATCCGAGAAGTCAGCGCCCCCCCCCCCCAACTTGGGCCCTGCCATCTACCGCTGGCACCCCGAGATCCCCCCACCTTCCTGAGCGTTCAGGGGATTCCAATGGATCAATTCATTGTGTGTGGACTCCCATCCCCCCATTGCCTCCCAGGGAGCTCCTGGGCCCCAGAGTCCGGGAGAAATCCGGGGAGTCCGTGCCATTCTCCTGGCTGGAGAAGCACCCAGGACTTTGGGCCCACAGGGTGGGGAGGGGGTTGTGGGCGCGGACTGAGAGAGAGAGAGAGAGAGTGTGTGTCTGATGGCTGCTGCAGCCATATCCAGCAGCAGGGGACCAACTAGGTGACCCTGGGAGCTACTTTCTCTGAGGCCATACAGCCTCTGTACGGATGCCTGCGATGAGGGGCACACAGCAGGTCCTTAGGAATGTGGGCTAGGGCCGGGAGGTGGCAGACTGGGGGCACCGATGGAGGAACTGTGACTCGAAGTGGGGGCTCGGAGCTGAGCCCCCCCCACCAGCCTCCCAGCGTGAACCACGGGTTAGGGAGGGCGGTGGGGGCTGTAAACAGATTTATTAGGGGCCTCAGGCAAATCCACAGGGTCCCCTCCCTCCTACTGCCCCCAGTGACCGAGATGTCCCCAAGATGTCCCCTCATGCCCACAAGCGTCCGCCGTGTCCAGCCGGGCCCCTGCTACAAGAGGTTCACCGTGGCCACCACCTGCTTGCAGCCAGTGACGGCGAACTCGCGGCCAGCCACGCGGTAGTACTTGAGCTGCGCGGCCAGGAGCTCTGCCCGGGCCTGCTCCGGGAAGAAGCCCTCCCCGGCCATCTCGTCCCAGAAGCAGCTGACCACGGCCCTCTTGTCCAGCAGCAGCAAGGGCACGATGGCCGCGGCCTGCCACAGCGGGTGCTCGCGGACCAGGAGCGCCCGCAGGCCGGCGCGCAGCTCCTCCTCGGCCCGCACGGCGGCCACCGCATCCCAGTCGCCGTGAGCACCGCGGGCGCCGTCGGGGCGCGGGGACAGCGCGCGGGACGCGTTCTGCAGCACGAAGCGCGTGATTTCCGCGCCGCCCGCGCTGCTGAGGAGCACGTAGATGGCGTTGTGGAAGTGGTGGGCGCGCTGCGGCTGCAGGAAGCCGTGCAGCTCGTCCAGCAGCGCCAGGGGCAGGAGCTCGGCCTCATCCAGCACCACGAGCGGGGTCTTCTCCTCCGCTTCGGCCCGCTCCGCCACGCCGGCCACCAGCCGGGCCAGCTCCTCACGGCAGTCCTGCGCAGCGCGCGCCTTGGGGCAGTGGTGCCGCGCGTGGTACTGCAGCACGAGCGCGCCGTCCTCAAGCACCGCGCGGAAGTGGCGTGCCAGCAGGCGACCCACGTGGCTCTTTCCCACGCCGCTGGGCCCGTGCAGCGCCAGAAGCAGCGGGCGGCTGTGCACGTGCGTGGCCAGGTAGTCCCGCAGCAGCGCCACGATGCGCCCCACGGCGGCCGGCTGCCCGAACACGGCGCGCTGCAGCGCCTTCTCCAGCCCGTCGAGGTCGTAGCGCTGCGCGTTATCGTCCAGGTTCTCGATGGCGTTGAGCACCTGGAAGCCCACGATGGCCACGAGCAGCAGGAGGCAGCGCTGCGCGCGGCTGCGGCGCTCCGCGTGAGGCCGGTACTTGCGCGAGGTCTCCGGGTAGAGCACCACACGGCTGCGTCGGCGCCTCTTGCGCGGCGTCCTGGACGGCGGCTCCGGGCCGTCGAAGGTGAAGAACCGGGGCTGGTCCGGGTCAGCGTGCGGCGCCCCGGGCGCGGAAGCCGACCCCGAGCCGGGCGGCTGGGGGCGCCGCTTGCGCAGGAGGCACACGCGGCGGCGCAGACGGACCACTGCGCGCAGCGGCGCGATCACGCTCGGGCGGGGGACGCCGGGGCCCGCGGCCTCCAGACTGGGCTGGCCGCTGTCCATGGCGCAGGGGCGGCGCTCCGCATGCAGGTCGCCCTCCCTGCAACAGGAAGATGGGGAGGGTCTCCAGACTTCGGCATGGCCGACTGGGACCCTTCCCTGGAGCGACGTCCCTCCTCTGGGAGGTCCCCAGGGAGTGCGGAGCGCGGGGGAAGGGTGACTCCTGGTGCCGGCCTCTCCCCGCTGACCAGGAAGCGGCTCCCCGCAGGGCCCCATGCAAATCTCTCGGGTACTCCCAGGAACAGCCGCGAGCCTTGAGGAAGTGGCGGCGCGGGGAGGGCGCAGCTTATCGGGCAACCACCCGGCTTCCTGGAGAAGTCGGTGCTAGCTGGCGCCAATTAGGGGTAAAGAAGGGTCAAGGCCCGGCCCCGCTGCCCATCCCTCCCTCCCTCCCTCCCGCCCCGCCCGCAGCTCGGCCTGCCAGGCGCCAGGGGCTCTCTGAATCCCAAGTGGGAACCAAGGGGAGCAGGGACCCTGGCACCGCCAGAATCCAGAGACATCCCCCGCGCACTTAAGAACACTTGGGGGGGGGGGGGGTCGATCAGGAACTTCTGCTTTTGAGAATGGGCCCAGGCCTCCCACCCCCCACACCCCCAAAACAGGGATCCTCCCTGCACCCCAGTGAACACACATGGAGTGGCAGCAGAGAGCCCCCAGACACTAGTAGGGTGGGGTGCAAAGACAAGAGCCAGAGGAGGAAAAGGGCCATTGAGGAGACAGAGCTGAAGAAAGGACTGATGCCCTGGTCTCCAACCCACCCCATACCTGCAGCTGAGTCAAGTTCCTGCTGGCCCCCAGCCCACCAAGGGCAGCCCCCTGCAGAGGCCAGATGCTGAGGCCGCAACTCAGGACACAGAAAATACCAGCTTCCTGTCGAGGGTCCCGATGGGGTCAGGGGCCTGGCTGGCAAGCTCAGGCCTGGAGGGGTAGCAGCACCTGCAGGTCCCGGGAGCCTTAGGTCGGGAGGAAACTCTGGGGAGGTTTCCGCTTCTGTGCAAAGGAAGTGAGTCAGGGGTGTGGCAAGTGGGCGGGACTTAGGCTGGATGGAGGCGCCTATGGAGAGCCTGGCTGGCTGGCCCAGGTCCCCTGGCTGGCCATCAGGTCACCTACCCTCCTCAGCCCTGCAGCCCTCCTGGCTGTCCAGGCCCAGGTCACCTGGCAAGGCTTGGGGCATCCCCTCCCCAGAGGTCCCACAGACTCCTGCATCTCAGTCTAGCTTCCAAGGAACCCCTGCCTCCCCAGGGGCACTGGCACCTGATCCCCCACATGGAGCGGAGTAGGGCAAGAGCAGAGAGGGGGGGCCGGGCCCCTCTGCCCAGCTGGGTGCCCCCAGTCCCTTCCTATTCCCCTCTCCCCCACCTCCCTCCCCTCCCCTCCTGACCCCAACCTGGGGTCATTTCGTTTTCCCCTCCTCCCCTCCCAGGGACTGGGGCTCCATCCCATCTCCCTCTCCTCTTCCCCTGCAACGCCCCCTCCCCCACCCCCCCCCAGCCTAGAGCCCTCCCATCCCAAGGATAACACACTGGAACAGAAATTCTAGCCCTGGGGTTAGACCCCCATGTGTAGCTCAGGGTCCTGGTCAGGGAGCAAATTTACCAAGAACAACTTACCAAGAACAAAGGACCTAGGCAAAGAAGTGGCAGGTGGGGGCTTGTGTGGCCCTGCCCCCCGCCCTAGTCCCATCTCTGCACAGTCGGCCTTCCTGAATGACCTTCTGCTCTTCTCATTCTGACTGACGGAGCTGGGCCCTTCTAAGCCCAGAAGCACCTCTCCTGGGCCCAGACCCGTCTGCAGCCCTCCCTAAGACTGGGCCCATCAAGCAGTCCGGCTAGTCTGGTGCTGCCTCCCTCAGTTCCCGAGCCCTTCGGCCGTCCTGCCTGTGGTCCCTCAACCTCACCCCCTTAGCCTCCCTTTGCCCACACACTGCCTCTGTCCCCTCTCCTAACTCTTCTTCGCCTCACAGTGGCACCAGGCACGTCGTGCATCAGGGAAGTGTTGGTCACGGGCTGGAGAGTTCCCACTGTCTCCAGAATATGGGATTCCCAGGCCTCTGGTGATGCATGTTCCCGCCGGCCCTTCAGTCTGGTGCCCTCGGGCAGGGTCACTGCTTCTCTACATCCTCCCATCCAGCCCTGGGGCCTGGCTCCCAGGACCGGCTGCCCTCCTCTGTGCAGGGGCAGGTGCGTGCGGCCTTGGGCCCCCTACCCACCACGTGGCCTGGCAGTACTCTCGGCCTTCCTGGGGCCAGTGGGGGGGAGGGGGAGGACACTGTCCAGGCCCTCCCCACACCCCACGATCCCAGCATAGGGGGGTGGGGTTGGGGTCCTGCCTGAATCTCTGCTTCCTAAGGAAAAAATGGAAAGGGACTACCCCTCAGCACGTGCACCCACAGACGTCTCCCCCTGCTCCCAGGGGCAGGGCCAAGCATCCAGACCGTGGCCCCCAAAGCAGAAACGTCCTTAAGAAGATACCTGCCTACTTATACTACATCCACCCCTCAGGCGTGCCCATAAACAGCGCACCCACTGGATTTACCCAAACACCTTTTATTTACATAAGTCAAAGTCTCACTGTGCAACAGTCCCTCACTTGGCCAAGTGCGGGTGCGACTAAGAGGGAGCACACCCCTCCAAGGGTAAACTGGGGCAGCCAGTCGGTGGCCTGGGCTTTCCTCAGCCACACCTGCTACATGGGCGCTGCTGGCCAGTGGGGGAGCAACTTCCTGCCTGTGGGGCTCTCGGTCAGCCAGCCGGTCCCGGGTGAAACACTCAGACGCTCCTCGGAAGCCAGGTTCGTTCTGCAGATGACCGGACTCCGCACACTGCATGATTCTGCCCGTCTGTGCCAACAAGGCTGGGCCCGCCCCTTCCCCTTGGCTCCGCATCTGTCCCCCTCCCACCCTCGCCCCACGGAAAACAGGTGGCTTTTTCCTAATTCCAACTACTGCCAATCTGCCTCCCCTCCCACAACACGAGGCGGCAACCAGCCAGAAGCTTCCACGGCCTGGAATGAGTTCAAGCGGCCAGGAGGGGCAGAGCAGACCCAGAGCCGTGCTCCACAGAACCAGACGGGGACCCACGAGGAGCGAAAACACGATCCCGTTCCCGTGGACAACACACACCTCCCAGGACCCAGTTCGTGGGGAGGCGGAGGCGCAGAAGGGGGCCCCACGCGCAGGAGGTCCCAGGGTGGGGGGTGCTCCGCTCGGCCAGCCCCAGCCCCCCTAGCGGCCTGCCCGCCCCCAGGAGAGACGGGGGTCCCGTGCTTGCAATGGCAGGGGAGCTCCTCCTGGCCGGCCACGGCCCCACCGGGGGCCCTGCCCAGTCCCAAGCAGCCCCAGGTGAAGGCTCAGAGCCCAGCCGGAGTGGACACGGCGGGGAGGGGCAACTCCAGGGCCGGAGTCTCTGCGGCCTGGGCCGGGCTGGGCTTCCGATGCTCCAGCTGCTCTAGCCGCTCACCGAGCTGAGAGTAAAGTTCCTTCACGGCCTCTCCGCTCTGCAGGGGGGAAAGTGCGTGGTTCGGGGCAGCCCCTCCCCCCCGGGGCCGCCTGGGGGCGGGGCGGGCGGCATAGGCCATGGGCAGGGCACCCACCTGGCCCGTGGGCTCCAGCGCCTTCCGCAGGGCGTCCAGCCTGGACGGGGCCACCCGGTGGTGCAGGTGGATGAGGAGCCTCAGCACGTGGCGCTGCACGTTCTCCTTCCTGGAAGAGGCCACAGCAGCGCGGCGGGTGGGCGGGGCCCAGAACCGACCCCTCCCCGCTGACCCCCCCGCCCCGGAGGTGCCACAAGCGCGCCCCGAGCCCCGCAGGGTGCAGGCGGGGGGTGGGCACCTGGGCGAGGCCGTGAGGAGGAAGCCATCGAAGAGGCTCCTGCAGAAGTCCTCCAGGGCAAACTCGTCGGCCAGCAGCGCCAAGTTCCCCATGAGCAGGTGCAGGAAGATGTCCCCAAACGCCAGGTCGCCAAAGGTCTCCACTGCAAACACAGGCGTCAGCCCCGCTCAGCCCGCCGCCCCCGCCCCTGGATGGGCGAACGGGGAGGCCGCGGAGCAGCAGCGCCCCCTGAGGACGGGGTGCCCGGTTTTTCCTGCAGCCGGAACCGGGGCCTGCACGACGAGGAGGCAGAGAAGCAGGGCTGTGGGGGTGAGGGTCGGGGTGGGGAGGGCACGGGAGCCTGCTGCCCGTGGTTCTGCCCCATGGCCAAGGGACTTTGGACTAAGTGGACTCGAGAAGAGGGAGAAACTGAACAGACTGGAACTAGAAAAGAAACAGGAAAGAGCCACGACACCGGCCCCTGAGTTCTACCAGACTGCGACCTACGTGGTTCAAGAAAGACAACAGAAGGAAAGATTTTCATTTTTTGAAGCCACAGACTCCAAAAACTAAAATAATAAAAAAAACAAAAACAAAACAACCTAAAATAATCAGCAAAGGTTAACTACCAACGTATCTCACCGATGACCAGAGACAGAGTGCACAGCAAACAAGGCCGACGACCCAGCTGGAGGGCAGCAGGTCACGGTGGGGGGGGGAGACACATATGGGGACACAAGTGCCACAGCAGCCACTAGAGAAGTGCTGACAGGGAGCTGTGACCATGGCACTATCTGAGCCCCAGGCGCCACTGAATGCCACGGGGAGGCCCGGGCACCATCAGATGCAGCCGGGCTGTGCTCCCACCACATGTGACCAGAGCCCCCGCTGACCTCACAGCCGGGGGCACTTTACAGGACACTCAGGCAAGGGCACGGTCGCCACCCCAGGGAACACCGCCAGCAAAGTCCCTAATGGGAAACAAATGCCCTGGTTCCAACCCTTCCCACAGAACCCTCCAGACAAGGAGAAACACGAAAGGCAGCAAGGGGACACGAGGGTGGAGGGGAGACGCTAGTTGGAGCCCTGACTTGAACTAACCACCCACATCAAATGTCACGTGACAACGAGAGATCCGTGGCCACCGTCGGGCCCTGGACCCAGACGCGACCACAGCACCATTCTTTTGTAGAGACACCCGTCAAGTCCTCCGTGGGTTTACGTCCAGACCATCATCCGGGGGACGAGCGGCGCACACGGACCCCCATGCAGCAGGTGAGAGGCACTGGGCTTCACCACGCTGCGCTCTTTGCTTGTAACGTCATCAAAAACCCCCACGATAAAAAGCTAAAAAATAAACAGAAAGGAATTTTTAAAACTGACATCTGATCTTACTGGCACCCGGCAATGACAGAAGAGGACAGCGTACCCATCCTGAGCACAAGGAAAGATCTGAGGCCCAGCGCCCCGGGCAGCAGCGCGTGGCTGGGAGACACCGGTGCAGTGTGGGAGGCAGGGAGGGAGGCGCGCTCCCTCACCGGATGCTCCCGACGCAGGCAGGACACCCCGCTTCTGGCTGACACCGTTAGACACGAGAAGGAAACAAAGGCACTGAAATGAACTGGAACGATGAGACAAACCCGAACGGCACCCTTGGAAGTCTCCAGGCTCCAGCCCCTGTGGCCCTGTGACACGTCTACATGTGGACATGCTACCTCACGTGGAAAGAAGCCCTACGACAGGAGACGACACCGCGTGACCCAGGTGGGCCCGACAGCATCACAGGGAGGCGGGAGGCAGGGGGCCAGACTCAGAGGGATATGCGGGCGGGAGGAGCTGGAAGGGTGAACCGCGAGACAAAGTCAGGAGCCGGGATGCAGGCGGCTCCTAGAAGCTGGAGGAGACCAGGAGGCAGATTCTCCCCAGAGCCTCCGGAAGGAGCCAGCCTCGCCCACACCTTGTCTGTAGCCCCGGGACACTCGCTTCACCCTTCCGGCCTCCAGAGCGAGAAGAAAATAAGTTCGTGCCGTTCACGTACATGGAAACTAGATACGAAGTGAGATGCACAAATAGCTTCCTTCCTAAAGAAAACACGGGAAATGTAACACGGGCACCACCCTCAGACGTGTCAGTGACCCAGAAATGCACTTGGCCGGGAACGTGCAGGATCCTTATGAAGCAGCCTCAACACCCCAGACGTGAGCCGAGCCAGCAGAGGCCCCTGGGTCTGGGCAAGCGTGGGAAGGCCAGGTGCTCCCCAACACCCTTCTCCTTGCCTCCACCTGCAGCTTACTATTGAAGGGGTCCACTCAGGCCCCACCATGAAGCAACCGGCCCCCTGGCCCCACATAGCCAGAGACCGTCGGGGGTGAGCTCTCTCAATCGTCTGAGGCCTTGAGGGGCTCCACCTCCCTCGCCAGTTAGGAGCAAATCACGGTAGCTTCTCCACCACAGCCAAAAAGATGCTTTCGCAAACGGTGACAATGGCGAAGGCTGTCCGTGAAACTCCCAAGCTGAGCTGCCCCCACCCCTGCACCAGAACCACCTGCAGAAGACAAAGACGGAGAAGCGCGCCGAGCCAGCCCCTCAGTGCTGGGACAGGGCAGGAGCCCGGGGCCCGGCACGGCCGCCTGCCCGCACTCACCCAGCCCCGGCAGCAGGCGCAGGAGCGCGTTCTTGTTCCTCTGCTTGGTGATGTGCAGCACGTAGTACAGCCCCACCTCGCAGGCCATGCGGTGCTCCTGCAGGAACCTGCGCGCCCGGCGAGGACAGGTCACCCCTGGGCGACGCCCTCCGCACAGCCTCCGTGGGGAGCTGGGGGGCGGGGGCGCGGCACGCCCACCCGTGCCCACGGGGCCCATACTTGGTGAAACTCTCCGGGAGCGTGTTCGGGTACATAACCGGGGCTTTCTCCTCAGCCGGCAGCTTCTGGTCCACGTTGAAGGTGTGGTCGTCGACCACGAAGGACATGAGCATGGGCAGGAACCTGGTGATGAGCTCCACCTCCTAGGCCAGAGAAGACCCAGGAGCGGTCGGGCACAGCCCCACCTTTGTCCTGCAGGGACCCCGCCCCTCGCCCGCCTCCCTCGAATCCACCTTTTTCTGACATCAGCCAGCCTGAGGGCCTGTCCCTCCTTCCCACCTCCCGAGACCCCGCCCTGCTGATCTCCCGAGGCCCCACAGACCCTCTCGAGGAAGGAGGAAGCGGTGGAAACCATCCCACCCGCGTCCCGTTACCATCTTGGGCTCCTTGAAGACCTGGCTGTCAATCATGTCCCATGCCCCCTGGCCCAGCGCCAGCAGCCTGAGCAGCAGCAGAAGATCGGGACTGTCCTGTGGGAAAACGAAGGCCTCAGCACGTGCTCACCCAAGGCTCCCCTCCACTGAAATCACTCGTTGCCTGGCAGGGCCCTTGTGCCACGGCCAAACCCTTCGGCTTCCCCCGTAGCCCCCACGGCACCCACCGCCCATCGGGAGTGCTGTCATTCGGCCGGCACGGGCCTGGCCACACACCCACCCAGAAGGCAGCGTGCAGCCAGCCGCCGCGCTCACCCTAGGCAGGGTCTCCTGGCCGACCAGCTCCTGCAGGTGCCTGACGGTGCTCAGCGACAGGGTGTTGATGGCAAAGGGGTCACACAGGATCATGGACAGGTCCCTGTGAGGATGAGCACACTGCTTCGACACGGCGCGGCCACGGGCGGGCTGCCCTGGCCGCTGTCCTGGGGGGAAGGGCCCTCCACACAGAGCAAGCCCACCCACCCGACTGCCCTGTGCTTCTTCGGCCCAAAAACTTGATGTTTGCAACTTATCCTTAACTTGCTCAAAATACTGAAGGGCTTTAAAAGTTTTTTAAAAAATTAAGCCCCCGTTTTGGTTCTGAGGACCTGCCCCCGATGCCGTGAGCTCACGAGGGCCCCACAGAGATGGTCGCAGAGAGAAAGAGCTGCAAAAGAGAGCTCGACAGAGCCGGTCCCGCCAGCGCAGCGGCCCTGGGACGGCGCTGACCACCCACCCCGGACGCAGTCAGGCCCCGGCTCACCGAAACTCTGATAGCCTCGGCCCCAGCAGCAAGGTCTCAGCCGTGTGCACGAGCGCCAAGGCAGCTCTAAACCACACTGGAAGCAACTGCAGACACAGCCTGCTCATCCGGACACCTGTGGACAGGACCCTGGGGGCTGGGGGCACCGGCACAAGGCTGACCCTTACCCTAGGACTTGCTCCTGCCCCTTCTTCACGCCGTCAAGAAACCCCTGCAGCTCTCGGGCTCTCTTGCTGTCCACAAACCGCTCACGAATGCAGGCATCCAGGCACCAAGTAAACTGTGGGGAGGAAGCACAGCCGGGACACGGTCAGAGACCGCGGCCTCCAGACGGCTCCCGTGGTCACCGCTCAGCTGCAGCCACCACCCCGAGCCTCACGTCGGCAACAGGACCCGCAGCCTCACGTGGTCCGGGCCCGGTACGGCGCAAAGGCACACGGGCCTGAGGTCCCACATCCCCAGCAGGCCAGGTGGTGCTCGGAGCAGGCGGTATTTGTGCTCTGTTCTCAAGGGGGTCTCCCTGGCAGCCCCCACTGCGGGACCCTGATGCCGCGCAGCCCCCCGGACCTAACGCTGTCTGGGGCTGCACAGCATCCGTGCGGGAGACAACAGCGGCACAGAAAGCCCCATCCCTGGAGCACACAAGTGGCCCCTGAGGGCTCTGGAGCAGGGGAGGGACAGCGGCCCAGGAAAGACCAGAAAAGGCTACAGCAGGGGAATAAACAGCAGGCGAATACGGCAGACGCGGGGCCAGTGGCTCTGACTCAGGTGCCCCTAAGCCTGGGCAGCAGAGGGGGTGTGGGGGCTGGCACACGGCTCGTGGCCGGGTGGGCGGCCAGAGCCCTGAAGGGGAGGAGCCGGAGGGAAGGGGAGGAGCCGGAGGGAAGGGGGCGGGGCGGGCGGGACGCCACCTTATGGCAGGGGTCCACGGAGCAGATGTCCCCGACGTCCAGCTCGTGCAGGGACATGAGCAGCTCGGCCCGCAGCGTGCAGTAGTGCACGTTCCGGGTCCGCAGGAAGAGGGTCCGCAGGAACTGTAGCACCATGTCGTACAGCTTCACGTTCTTCCCCACCATCTGCGTCAGCTTCTGCACCACCTGGGGGAGGAGACCCGGCCTCGGGGTCACGACAGCCACGGGGGCAGGACCGCCCCAGCCCGACCCTACTCCTTCCTGTGCGGGCCGTACCCAGAGTCTCCTCTGTCACGAGACGCCAGCTCTGTGTCAGATGGTGGCAACCCTGGATCCCACAGACCCCGAGAGGCCATCGGCCTAGGACCCCAGCCTCCAGGGCTGCCCATCAGCTGGCACAGGAGACTGGGGCACCGGTGAGAGACGCTGGCCACTGCAGCCCCGCCAGGGCTGCCTTGCTCCCTGCGTCCTCCCATGTCGAGCACCTGTACCCCTTCCTCGGCAGGGACCACCCGTCTCTGCAGCCCACACCCCGCGCGGAAGTCTCCGGCAGCCTCCACCAGCGGGAGGGAGCACGGCTCACCGCGCGACCGTGAGCAGGAGCCAGGCCTCTTGCTCTGATGGTGGGAAGCAGACAGGACGAGCTGGGGTAAGAGACGCCACAGCGCCCCAAAAGCCACCAGGCTGTACACAGTGCGTGCAGGGGGGGAGCAGGGACAGAAGCAGTGAGCGCCCGCCAGGCAACCTCGAGGGCCCCCAGCAAGGCCTCTTCAGCAGGCCTCAGGGACCCTGACGCACAGAGCGGACCCGGAGCACAACCCACATCTCAGCACGCGGGCAGCTCCGGTGTGGACGAGAGCGGACACGTGCCTGCCCTAACCACAGCCCAGGCCCACCTCGCCGCGAACGGGAGGCAAGGCGCAGGCCGCTGGGCACGGAGCTGTGGCCCTAGTGGCCGACCCACACCCTGAGGACCGTGGGCGCCACACACACCTGCTACAACCCCCGCCCCCGCAGTGGTGAAGGACGCACAGGTGGGAAGGACCCAGGCCGACAAGAGCAGCAAGAGACCACAGGCGGGAAGTATCGCCGCAACCACCGGCCAGGTTTGGGGAGAAAGCCTTAGGTCAGATCCCACTTCAACCAAACACACAACCCCAGGCGAGAAAGCTGAACAAGGAACCAGCAAGACGGCCCCGCACCACTCGACCTGGACCTGGCGGCCTCCACCGTTAGGCCGTCGTGCCGGAGCACGTCAGGCAACTGCAGTGGCCCCCAACTCACTGCAAAAAGCCAAAGTGTCCACGGTGGCCTCCGGCCCTCCCGAGCTCACCGCCCCCCGCCGCACACACACTCACCTGCTGGCTCTTGGTTCCAGCCACATCAGCCTTGTCTTCCCACACGGCCAGCCTGCTCCCCTTCAGAGCCTGTGCTCACACCCCAGCCTGGCTCCTCTCCCTCACCCCCAGAACCCAAGCTGCCCGGCTCTGCCTTGCCTTGCTCTGTGACCTCATGCCTCGACCCTCCACTCCTCTGGGTGCCCAGCATGTGACATTTACTGCGGAGCATCTGCTCCCTTACAAACTGCAAGTGCCCCCAGCAAACAGCCTGACCCCCAGAGTCACCGAAGGGTGCAGGCACTTATGGCGGGAAATCAGAACTCAAGAAGCATTCGCTCGTCGGAGTGAGGAACGGATCCGACGTAGAAAGAAAAGACGGGCGCCTGGCTGGCTCAGGTGGAAGAGCACGGGACTCTTGATCTTAGAGTTGTGTGTTCGAGCCCCACGTTAGGTGCAGGGATAACTGAAAAATAAAATCCTTAGGGGTGCCTGGGTGGCTCAGTTGCTTAAGCGTCCAACTTTGACTCAGGTCATTATCACACAGTTTGTGGGTTCGAGTGCCGTATCGGGCTCTATGCTGACAGCTCAGAGCCTGGAACCTGCTTCGGCTTCACATTCTGTGTCTCCCTCTCTCTCCACCCCTCCCCCACTCGTGCTCTCTCTCCCTCTCAAAAAAAAAAAACAAACAAACAAACAAATAAAAAGTATTAAAAATAAAATCTTTAAAAAAAAAGAAAATTTCCCAGAGCCAGGACGACACAATGAACTTAACCAGAAAGGCCTGCCGACTCACAGAGCACCAAGGACATAAAACCAGAGAGGTCCACGTTAGGCACCACATCACAAAGACCCCCAACCACACGTACAAGCCCACCCCTCCCAGGGGCACAACGACTGAAATGTGCACGGGGGTGGGAAAGAGGGTGGTCAGGGGGCCCCGTGCCCCACCTCGCCCTGGCGCCTCGTCTTTGGGGAAGGGCTGAAGAAGTTGTGCAGGACGGAGAGCTCGGTGCTGAAAAGCGCACTCTCCTTCTCTAGGATGTACTGCTTCAGGAGCGGAGAAACTTCGTCGCCAAACAGTGCCTGGTTGTCCTGCCAGATCTGCCGCTTCACCTCCACAGCACAGGCCCGGTACAGCTCCTTGTCGGCCATCACCAGCTTCAGCTTCTTCTCCGGAACCTACAGGACCGTATCGGCCACCTGTGAGCCGCACCTGTGCCCCAGGGATCTCCCTCAAGACGGGTCAGGAGGCCTCAGCTCCCCCAGCAGAAACCACCTCAACCCAGACCCACCAACAGGGATGCCTGTGACTGGACGACCCCAGGCCCCAGCAGATGTAAGCAGCCAAGCTGAACACAGACAGTTCTTGCCGAGTCGCCATGGGTCCCACAACCCTATTCACACACCAGGCATCAGTCTCCGTGTGGCTTGTCAGGGAAAAGCCAGCACAGAGAACATGCCCCAGGGCTGCTCGGGGTTTGGGCAGGCAGCTCAGGGGGGACCCCCCCCCCCCAGAGCTAAGGTGCCAGCTTGACGAAGCACATGCGCGATGTCCCCAAGTAAGGGCTCGTGCAGAGAGCGCCCTGAGCATGTGGGCCCACGGTTTTTACCTTGGGCAAATGTTTCATGACACACATCACCACTGGCTGCAGGGACGGCATCTTCACCAGAGAAAAGCTCTTTTCTAGAAGATCTTCCAGTTTCTTATACCTGGAAAGGCTCGTGTGACTAAAGGAGCAGCACAGGACCCAGTCTGAAGCAGCTGTCTGTCCCCAGACAGATGACAGATGAGGGTATAGGTTTCCACGGGCGGGGCACTCGAGTAAAGGCCCCCTTTTCGAGCGGGGGTGTGTAGCCAAGGGGACGCTAAGTGCTGCTGAGTCCGTTCCAAGGCTGGGAAGGGGCCTGCACATGTCACCTGCCCACCTACCTTTCCTCAGCCTTCCCCTCTGAGGCAATGGCGGACACCCGCTCCAGCAGCTTGTCCCGAAGCTCGTCAAACACCGACTGGTGGAACTCCAGCCGAGGTGTCCCATGCAGGTCCAAGAAAGGCAAGGCCGACTGCAGGGAGGGCAGCAGCACGCCATTCTCTGTCTGAGGAAACAGAGGCCGGGGGGTGGGGTGGGGGGTCGATTTTACTTATTGGGCTGGGCTCATGGGGAGGCGACAACAGAAACTTCGGTCGCTGCTACACCTGGCCAGCACCCCGGATGCCTTGAGTACCTAAGAAGGCAAGGATGCCTCCCAGCAGCCCTGGTTGCAAACCAGGGTATATATATACATAACGGCAAACCCCGGTACCCAACCAGATGTCCATCAGCGGGGAACCAGCTCAGGGCACCCGCTTCCTCCATCCGCGGGACGGACATCTGCCCACTTCCCCCGCGCCTCCGGCAGGACTCACGCCCAGATCGCCGGCCTCCCCACCGGGGCCCACCTGGAACTGCTCGATGGCCTTGAGCGGCTCCGTGCAGTTGGTCAGCGTCTCCTTCAGGTCTTCGCCGTTGGCCACGCCCAGGTCCTGCAGCCCCGCGAACATGGCCGAGGCCCCGGCGCCCGCCCGGCTCGGCGCCCCATCCCCGCCGCGCTCCCCTGGCGCCGGCGCGGTCGCCGCAGGTCCCCCCGAAGTCCGCTCGCTCGGGCCTCGGGGACCGCCCGAGCTCCGCTCCCCGGCGCCCTCCAGCTCGGCCAGGTCCCGCCCGCAGCGCGGCTCCGCGGGCACCGCAGCCGCCCACTTCCGCCCTGCGAGGCCGGGTCCGCCGACCGACCGGTCCCCGGGAAACACTGCGACCGCCACGCAGAGGTTCCTGGGAGCGGCGTCGCGCCCGGCTCCAAGCTCAGAGGACGTGAGCGGAAGCTGTGCTCGGGCGCGGCGCTGGCTGTCGACGGGAATCCCGCCCACCTGAGCCCCACCCCAACCCCGAGGCACCAGCCCGCCGCTCTTTTGCGGCCGGACCTCGAGGCGTGTGCTGCGTCTGACCTCGTCCTCCTCTGGGGGCACAGCGGGGTGCTGCGGGGCACTTGAGGGTGGGGGAACCGGGGAAGGGGGCTGGACACCGGAGAAGGGGTGCTGCCGGCGGGGTTGGCCTGCTTTATGAATTTGAGCACTGACATTTTAACCAAGTATATTTTATGTTTATAACCATGAACAATCCTGCTGTTGACCTCACAGCAGCCTTTTGACTGTGAAAATAGTTTTGCTTCAAGGAAAGGAGCATTCGGCCCTGGAAGCTCCCTGCCCCTGGGCCTCACCAGGTGCTCGACCCTCTCTCTCCCTGGAACTTGACTCCCTCCTTGTCAAACCCGGACAGGGATGAAGTTCACAGCACAGGGTTGTTGCAAATGCGACTCAAATCTAAGTGTGCCTCCAGAGGTGCCTAACAGAGACCTAGGAAGAGACCTGGGGGCAAAGTGGTATCATGACCAAGGATGGCTATACTCATCACCATGAGCATCTAACCCCAAGTTCACCCAAGGTGGTGGGCCCTCAGGCTGAGGTGTCCATCCTGACTGCGAATTCAAGTTTCAGCTGTCATGGTGTCCCTTGTCCCTTGCAGCGCAAGAAGCTCACACGAAGTCAGTGGCCACTGCCTGGTCTGCACCCTCCCTCGGCTCCTCCTTGCTAAGTATGCAAGCCCCTGGACCCAGCAGTCAGCCCTCTGCAGGCTCTCACCTCACCAGTTCACCTCCGTTCATCCGAACAGCCCTGTATCCTCCCAAGCTTGGCCACGCCAAACATCACACCCTCTCCCTTTTTGTGTGCGTTGGCTTCTGAGGTTTATCCTGCTAGAAATTCCCTCACATTGCCCAGCAAACTCTTGATTTTTCTTTTTAATGTTTATTTTTGAGACAGAGCGTGAGCCGGATAGGGGCAGAGAGAGGGAGACACAGAATCTGAAACAGGCTTCAATCTCTGAGTTGTCAGCACAGAGCCCGATGTGGGGCTCGAACCCATGAACCCGCAGGATCATGACCTGAGATGAAGTCGAACGCCCAACCGACTGAGCCACCCAGGCGCCCCTTGATCATCTTTGAAAGTTAATTCCTCTACTGCTTCCTCCAGGAAGCCCTCCCTCCTCAGCCCAGCTACAGGGGATTGCTCCATCCTTCCTGCTAGTCCCACTTCTGACTTTGAGCACTAGGGGTTGCCAGTGGCGCAGCAGCAAGCAGAGCCCCCTGAGCCAAGTTCCCAAGACCAGGACTCTCACAGCTCTGTCTCTGTTGCCTGCTGCCTGAGCTGGTCAGCCCGGGGCCCTGGGACGGCCATCTGCAGTCCCACTGCTCCGATTCCCAGGGGTGCTGGCACTCAAGCCCTAGAAGAGGTCACAGGTGGGCTGCATTCAGACCCCCTGGGCCTTGGCCCCCCTGCAGAATGGGGCGATGTCCACACCACAGGAGCAGCTGTTGCAGTGCCTTTTTGAAGGGGTCAAGCTCTGGCCCAGGACTTGGGTGGCATAGGGGGGAATCCCTGGAGGAACTGGTGCAGTCACCACCGGCTGCAGTGAGGCCCTTGGAGGGAGGCACTCTTGGCGACAACCCCTCGGTAGAAGGGCAGGTTGCTGCCGTGGGCAAGCGCAGGGCCCTAACAAGTGAAGGCCCAGGAAGTCTGTTGGCTGTGGCGTGGCCCGCACAGCCCCAGGCGAGTTCATAGGGTCTTTGGTCAGGAGCTGAAGGATGTAGAGCCAGGCCCTGGCAAGCTGGTCCCCTGGGTCCTCCCTGGTGGCTGGGCAGGCTTTGGGTGGGCTGGCAGCTGCACCAGTCTGCCAGGTAGCACAGCTAGATGAGGGTGTCCTGTACTGCCCACAGGTCTCCCTCCCATCCCGTCCCCCACCAGGAAGTCCCAGGCTGCACCCCACCCACCCTAGAGAAGAGAGCACTGAAGGGGAAGCAAAGGGAGACCCCTGGCTGAGGAAAGCCAAACGTGGCAGGTCAGCAGCAGGCCACATCCGTGGGACAGCTCACGAAAGACACAACAGAGCTGGAAAGAACCAACAGCATCTCTGTGTGGCAAGGGGGTGGGCAGGTGAGGGCTTCCAGCTGGGCCCTCCTTGCTGTCCGCAGCTCACAGAGGGATTGGCCGGCCAGGAGGGGGCATCAGAGGTGCCCAGAGAGTCAGAAGGCCAAGCTGGGGCCCCCCCGGGGAGACCAGGGTTCCGCGGATAACCGGCCGGCCGGCTGAGCCCAGCAGGGGCTACAGCGTGCAGAAGGGTCCTGTGTCATGGCGCTTGGGTCTTCGCACGCCCTGGATGACCACCCCAGGTGCTGAGGGGAAGCGCGAGTTATAGCAATCCTCCACATGGTAGGCAGCTGGGCCGGGAGTGTGGGCTGCGGAGAGAAGGCGGGAGCCCCACCCAAGCTGCGGCGCCAGCTCCCAGCTCCCCACAGGCTGAGTCCCCCGTCCTGCTCCCAGGGCCTGGCCTCTGTCATCAGAAGCCTCCTTACAGGAGCTGATCCAGGAGGCGAACGCAGGTGAACGGCTCATGGAGAAGGCGGGCGGGCGGTGGCTCTGCAGCCGGCACCCAGGAGAGATGTCGTAGGTGTTGGGGCCTGGGCGCTTCTCGCCCCCCGGGGCCGGAGGAGGGGCCTGGAGCCGGGGCTGGGCACGGTAACCCGCACCCCCGGCCCGCAGCAGCCCCGGCCGGGAGCGGGCCTCAACTGTCTTGGAGGCGGGGCGGCGGCCCCCAAAGCTGAAGGCCGGGCAGGCAGGCCGGTTGAGTGGTTGATAGTCCGCGGGCGATGGCCACTGAGGGGAAAGAGGCTGCTGCAGGCCCCTCCCGCCCTCCCACAGGTCCCCTATCCACGCCCCCTCAGGCTTCTCCTCCAACCCTCCCCCACAGGCCTCGCCCCCTCGGGCCCCCTTCCCGCCCGCCCCACAAGCCCCGCCCCCAAAGGCCCCTCCTCCAGCCCGCCCTCCACAGGCCTCGCCCCCACCAGCCCATTCCCGCCCCGCAGGCCCCTCCTCTAACCCGCCCCCATAGGCCCCGCCCCTCCCAGACCCCTTCCGCGCACCCCCACGGGCCCCGCCCCCGCAGGCCTCTCCTCCAACCCGCCCCCACAAGCCTCGCCCCCTCGGGCTCCCTTCCCGCCCGCCCTACAAGCCCCGCCCCCAAAGGCCCCTCCTCCAGCCCGCTCTCCACAGGCCTCGCCCCCACCAGCCAATCCCGCCCCACAGACCCCTCCTCCGGCCCGCGCCCACAGCCCCCGCCCCAGAAGCCCCGCCCCCCGCAGACCCCCCCTTCCGCGCCCCCACAGGCTCCTCCTCCGACACGCCCCCAGGCCCCGCCCCTCTCAGGCCCCCATCTTCCAGCCCGCCCCACAGGACCTGTCCTGCCGGCCCGCCACCTTTTGCTCTTGGTTAAAGTCGACTTTCTGTGTGAAGGGGCTTTCGCTCTGGAACCACGCTGTCTGCCACGCCCTGCGGCCACCGCCCTCTGCAGTAGCGGCAGCGTGGTTGGGAAGGGAAGGCTAGTAGCCGGCGCCCCACTCCCAGGGTAGGGGGCGAGCGGTGTGGAGGGGCGCAGGGAGGGGCCACGCACCGCGGGTGGAGTGCTTGCGGCCGATGCTGAAGTGGGGATGTGGGGAGCACTCGCGTATTGAAGCATCGGGCACCTGGTACTTGGTGGGGCCGGGGATCTGCAGGTCGGTCACGATGGGTGGGCGCCGCTCCAGTACTGGCAGGAAGCAAGCTCTGGGCCTAGAGTCTCCACAGGCGCCTCCCCCCCACCCCCACCCCCCGCCCGCCTCCCCAGACCAGACGGAGGTAGGGGGTAGCCAGGACCCTTACTCACACAGCTCCTTCAGGTTCTGGGTGCAGATAGGGGGACGCTCCTGGGGGGGACTCATTTGCATCCCGAGGCCAGGTGGGAACTCCTGCCCTCCAGGGGTCCACATCTCCTCCCAGGCGGCCCCTGGTGGGGGGCCCAGCAACAAGACACAGGCCTTGGGCCTATAAGGGAGAGAGACAAGCACCATCCAACCAGTCCAACAGCCACTGCATTTGGGCTGCTCCCCCCCCACACACACACCCAAGCCCACCCACGGCTCCCTGGGAAGTTACTGGTATGGCACAAGTGTCTTCTGCCTCAGGGGGCCATGGGTCCAGTGTTTGCCTCCATTGATGTAAAAATTTGCCAGGAATTTCACAGCCTTCTGGTCAAAATTCATCCTCAAAGTGTCTTGCTCCCTTCCCCAGGGACACCTCAGAGCTCTGTGACCTCACTGGCCAGTCAATGGGCACCCCCGGCCTCCATTGCCAGGGACTCCCTGGAGAAGGAACACTGCCCAGCCCTGGAGGGACTGCCCCAGGGGGCCCCTCTGAGGGGCCCCTCCCCTGGCCTGCCAGGTGGGTCACCCTGGTGTCAGCCTTGGCCAGGAGGACCCCTAGTCGGCCCCAGTGACTCCTGGCTTGGCCTCATTTCCTCTCTTCTCCCTTCTTATCCCAACCCTCTCCTCTCATAGAATGGGGGGTCCCCTGGAGAGCCGGGGTCCACTTTAGCAGGGCTTCTGGGAGGACCGAGGCCTCCGCACAGGGATGAGGAGAGGTGGGTGCTATGGGATGCCCAGCTGTGCAGTGCCATCCAGAATGAGGCAGTAGGGGGGTAGGGTGGAGGGATCCAGGGAAACTCCCTGGAGGAGGAGGGGCTCCTACTGGAAACCCAGCCTCAAAAAAGAAAAGTAATGGCAGGTGGGCCTGGGTGAACCATGCTGACCGTAGAGGCTGTCTTGGGACTGGAGCTGCCTGGTGGCTACGCGGGTGCCAGGCAGTACGGAGATGTGGGGGCCCGTCTTCCGCTTAGGAGCACAGAGGCTGTCAGGTGTCACAGATGAATGGGGCTGCTCAGGCTGAAATGCAAAGGAACAATAAGCCCAAATGAGTGCGAGCCTGCTTGGGCACCATGGCCCTTGCTGTGCCCTCTGCAACTGACCAGCCTGTCAGCCCCAGCCCTGTTCTTGACCTAATCGGTGCAGACAGGGCCCAGTCAGGAACATCTTATCCTCCAGGCCCACCCTACCTAGACCCAGTCTCTTTCTCTCCTGATCCCTTCCATCCAGCACTGACCCTGCCTGGCCTCCAGAGGTGCTCCGGATGGAGGGACACACGGACAAATGGAGACTTGCTTGAGGAAACATGTGTTTCCTTAGGGTGAGGGGCTCACAACCCGTGCTCAGGGCCCTTCCCTTGTACAGTGTTCTCTGAGAGCATAATTGACAGTGGCTGTAGGTGGAGCTTTATTAACAAAGCACTGAACATTTGGGTTAGTTCTGACTGCTCCCTGTAACACCTGTTACTGTGATGGGTGACACAGCACAGATGTCTTCAGCTCAGTCAGTCATTCCTTGGAGTAGATAGATTCCTACGAGTGGAAGCGCCCCGTCAAAGATCGTAGTGTCTTGTGTGGATGTGATATGTATTCCAGGTGCTGTCTGGACAGTGCCTGGGACCTTGCTGGCAATGAGCATCAAAGACCTCCAACATCAGACCTCAGCAGTGTTTATTTCAGGTTCAGTCTTCTGTGTATAGACTCTGGGGTCTTAAGATGTTCATTACATGGGCATTTTTCTATCATTGCACTAATTTTTCTTGTCTTTGTTTTATAAAGTTTCTATACTCGTACATGTCTGTCCACAACACTCGTTGCAATCTTTGTTCCCAATTCGTAGTCTGCCTTTGAGTATTTTTTCTTCAACAGGTACTAGAATCTGCTGATTTCTTCTTTGGTTGGTACCTTCCTTTGTTTTTATAGTTGGAAAGTCATTCCTATACAACAAAATAAAATCACATCAGGAATTGTTTAAAATGGAAGACAGTGCCCAGTTCCAGGGGAAAGGCTCTCCAGGACAGAGTCGCAACAGCTCTGAAGCTCAGAAACCCCCGGACGAGGCTTCCCACGATGCCCGTGAAGCTTCCAGAGCCTCTGGTCTCAGGAGTGGGCTTGGGTGGGGAAGCTACTTTTCAGCTGGCTGCTGGCCTCCTGGGGGCAGCAAGAGTCCAGGCCTCGTTCCGCCCCACACTTCCTGACAGGCCCAAGACAGCTGTCCCAATTCTGTGAGCCCAGGGAACCTCAGTGTGACACCTCCTTAGCCTGTTGCTTGTCTGGGCCTAGGCGTCCCGCCTGTAAGATGGGAGCACTCACAGGGTTAAGGAAGGGCCCGGCCCAGGTAGGGCCCAACAGTGGCAGGCCTCTTCACAATGGTTTCCGGGCAACAGGGACTCCTCTCAGGGAAGGGAGTCAGACACTGAAAGGGGCTGGAGCCATCAAAGGCGCTATTGAGGCAAGATGACAGCTACTCAGAAACACAACCTCTTCACGCCAGAACCTCACTATATCCCTGGGTAAGTGCTGGAGCCCCGGGGGAGTCTGGGGTCTGCAGAGGATGGGGGAGGGCAGCAGGGGAAGGGCTCAAGGCCACCTGTGAAGACGGCACAGAAGCTGGTCTCCAGGGAGTGGGGACGAAGCCCCAGGGCCCCGGAGAGGCCTGGGGCAGGAGTGGTAGGGCGGGGCTGCCAGGGGCGCAGGCCTCCCCTCCCCTCTAGCACTGTGCTGAGAGCCCTAGCAGATGGCCAACAGGTCTGTTAAGAGCAGAAAACTGGGCACGGCCCAGCAGCTGGCAGAGGCTGGCCGAACAAACTCCGGACCCTCACTCCATAGAATGCTGCATGTTAGAAAGACATAAGCATCCGGAGTAAACTGACCAGCCAGGCTGTCAGGCTGCCTTACTCGGTACCCCCAAGGTAAAAACTAAAGTAAAAGTAAGCCCTCTCTGGAATATATGTGCACACCTACACACACGCACACACACACACACACACACACACACACGCACACACACGCACACACACGCACACACACACATCCACGGGAAAGAAAAAAGTCTGGGACACCTGGGTGGCTCAATCAGTTGAGTGAGTTCAAGCCCCACACTGGGCTCTCTGCTGTCAGCAAAGAGCCCACTTCGGATCCTCTGTCCCCCTCTCTCTGCCCCTCCCCTGCTTGTGCTGTCTCAAAAATAAACAAACATTAAAAAGAAGAAGAGAAAGAAAAGAAAAGGAAAGGAAAGGAAAGAAGAGAAGAGAAGAGAAGAGAAGAGAAGAGAAGAGAAAAGAAAAGAAAAGAAAAGAAAAGAAAAGAAAAGAAAAGAAAAGAAAAAAGAATCCAGAAAGGAGTCAGACCCGACTTTCCACAATGGTTCTGGGCAAACATCAGGCCAGGTGATACAGAAGAGGGCTCTTACCCTTCTTGCCTCAGTCCTGCTTATCTCTCAAACTAGCAATTCTGCATTCACTTTGACAGTTTTTAAAAACACTTTTGAAACATTTATTTATTTTTGAGAGACAAAGCATGAGCAGGGGAGGGGTAGAGAGTGAGGGAGATACAAAATTGGAAGCAGGCTCCAGGCGCCGAGCTGTCAGCACAGAGCCGGGTGTGGGGCTCGAACCCACAAACCGTGAGATCATGACCCGAGCCGAAGTCGGGCGCTCAACCGACTGAGCCACCCAGGCGCCCCCACACCTTTGACAATTTTTTGAAAGAAAACAATTTGCCTTCCTTGGGTGATCATACAGGCCCCACCGCTACCCCCATTCGGGGCCTGCACTGCAATGCCTGCACTACTCCTATCTCTCAAGGACACTCAGCCCAGCCGTTACCTCCTACCAGCAGCCCTCCCACCTGCTTTTCAAATCCTGGCTCCATACAGTTGGCTACTGGCCTCCCGGGGGGCCAAAGTCAGTGATGCCTTCCCGGGATACCACACTGTGTAGACTGGGCTGTGCCTCAGTCTGGTTCTGGGACCTGTCACCATCCCTGTAAATGCTTCAAAGGGGCAGAATCCCCGTTCCTTCATCTTTTTTTTTTTTTTATGTTTATTTTTGAGAGAGAGAGAGAGAGAGAGAGAGAGAGAGAGAGAGAGTGAGTGTGTGAGTGTGGGAAGGGCAGAGATAGAGGGAGACACAGAATCCGAAGCAGGCTCCAGACTCCGAGCTGTCAGCACAGAGCCCGATGCGAAAGAACTCACAAACCTTGAGATCATGACCCGAACCGAAGTCAGACGCTTAACCGACTGAGCCACCCAGGCGCGCCCCACCCCCCAACCCCTTCCCGTTCCCTCATCTTTAAGCTCCTTGTTCGTGGGTGGCTGGGTAGAGAATGGACGGCAGTCTGGTGGTGATAAGACTGCGTCTCACCGGTGGGGCAGACCTATTGTCAGTGCTTGGCCTGTGCCGCCCATCCAAGCCTCAAGAGCCCCTGAAAGCAGCTGCTACTGAGATTCCCATTCTGTGAGGTCAGGTACCTTTGCCTGTGGCCGGCAGGCTGGATCCACACCCTGTCACAAGGGCCCTGCCCTTGCCCACTGGCCCTCCTCCTCCTCCCTCCGCAGCTATGCCGGCTTCTATCCGCAGCTGCGCTACCAGGTGGGGAACACCTACGGGCGCACCACAGCGCAGCTGCTCACAGACCCCAGCGTGAGGAAGAGCCCCTGCTCGGTGTTGTCCCCCATATCCAAGCCCAAGTTCATCGAGGACTTCAGCAAGTCCAAGCCACCTTTGATCCCCTGCCGCGACCTGACTGAGCCCTACATCCCCCACTACACCGGTGAGCCCTCCGCCACCAGTCTTGCCTGTCCCAGGCCCACCCTCCTGGGTGCCATCACTCACACTCACCCTATCCATATAGGTCTGAAGCCCTACAAGAACTTTGAGATCCTGGGCCGGTTCCCACCCCAGGAGGTGAATGCCCAGGAGGGGCCGTCGGGGGCAGAGAATGTATCCAGGCAGGTCCTGCGGCCTGCGGGCTTCATGCCCTACCCGCCTTACCCTCCGTGCCCACCAGGCAGGAAGGGGGACTCCAGAGACTTTGGACACCCAGGCCTGCGGCTGGCATACGGTGAGGAAGGCTGGAAGAGCGCCTCCCCTGTCCACGAGGCCCCTGAGCGGGCCCAGGTAACTGGGAGATGTGCTGGGATCAAGCCTCACCCCTGCCAGACGCAGGTGGGGCTGAGGCAGTGACTTGCCCCACTCCCATCCCAGCTATACCACTGCAGGAGGGATGAACACCCACCCCCAGCCCACCAGCAGGAGACATTGGATGTGGGCAGGTTTCACAGGCTGCCCCAGCTGGACCACCCCAACCTGATCCAACGCAAAGCCATCTCAGGTGGGTGCCCAGGGCCTGGGTGCGAGCACACTCCCGCCCCGCCCCACCCCCCAACGAGGCTCTAAGGAGCCCAGGCAGGATGAGGGGGAGCAAATGAGGAGGGCTGCCGGTGGGTCTGCCCCCACCCATGCTCCTGCCCTGACAGCGGTTTCCTAGAGCCCAGCCTCTCCCAAGGTGGGATGCTCCAGCCCACCCACTGCCGCCCGGCCCCAACGGGAAACTGACGTTTAGGGAAGGAGCCCCAACAGACTTCCCTGACATACCTGGGGACAGGTGGGTACGCCCAGAGAAAGGTGGAGGGGACCTGGGGCAGGACCCTGATGACTCCATCCCCTAGGCTATGCTGGCTTTGTCCCTCGCTTTGCCTGGGTGATGGGGGTGAATTACTGCGATGGTGTCACACAGGCTATGGACGAGTTTGACAAGAATCAGGTACGAGGACGTCATCTCTGGGCCTGCTCCCAAATGCCCATCATGGCCCGCAAGGTGGTGTCCGCACCTCCCGGGAGGCAGGAGCATGGCCAAGGCTCAGCCGGCTTCCCCAGAGGGGACTGTGGAGGGCAGGCTTCCTCAGAGGCCTGGGGAGGGGGGACTGCCTGGCCCAAAGAGGCTGCTCCCCCTCATGCTTCTGACCAGACCTAGGCTCACTACTCCCCAGCATTGTGGGGAGAAGGCAGGGCAGAAGAGACCTTGGGAGCATTAGCCACTTCTCAGATCACCAGCCCAGCCTCCATTACCCGTCGCACTTACTGGTTGGTGAAGGCAGCACGTCAGCACCTGCCTGTTTCCACAGTTCCTGATCAAAAATCCCATCTGTGCCCTGGGTGAAAGGCTGCCCAGAACACACTGGCCCAGCAACACCATCTATAACAGCAAGGGCCTGATACCTTTCTACATGGGGTTTATACCATGTGAGTACACAACAGACACCCCCCCCCCCCCACCTGCTCAACAAGGGCAGAGTGACCAGGCTGCTCCAGGAAGGAGTTGGGTGACTGGGGTCCCCTACCCACGCTGTACCACTGGCACAGAGCCAGCGGTACGATCCCAGGGTTCATATCCCCCCTGGCGTGGAAAGGGCTCAGCCCCTTACTCAAAGCCAGAGGCTGGCTGCTTCCAGACCACGCTGGTCCTCCAGAGGTTCAGTGTGGACAGGCCAAGCCCATCTTCAGGAGGCAGATGCCCAGGGTAGCCCTCTGAATGCCCTACCTGGGTGTGGGCAAGGCTGGGGCTCAGCTGCGGTGTTCCCCTTGCAGCCATGCAAGACAACTACGCAATGACGTTTGGCAACAGCACCCGCAAAGCCTATCAGAAGGAACTGGAGAGGCGAGACCAGACACTATGAAAATGCTTTAATGGTGGCGTCTGTACAGCATGTGACGTCAAGACAAGGAAAAGAGCAAGTGCACACAGAGACATGGCTATCAGAGAACAGACCGTGAGCGAATAAAGAGTTCACACAGCTTCCGCGTGCTTTACCGGGTGTCAGCTCTAGGCCACCTCTTCCTCTGCCTCCTCCTCAAACTCGCCCTCCTCCTCGGCCGTGGCGTCCTGGTACTGCTGGTACTCGGACACCAGGTCGTTCATGTTGCTCTCGGCCTCGGTGAACTCCATCTCGTCCATGCCCTCGCCCGTGTACCAGTGCAGGAAGGCCTTGCGCCGGAACATGGCCGTGAACTGCTCCGAGATGCGCTTGAACAGCTCCTGGATGGCCGTGCTGTTGCCGATGAAGGTGGCGGACATTTTCAGCCCCCGGGGCGGGATGTCACAGACGGCGGTCTTCACGTTGTTGGGGATCCACTCGACGAAGTAGCTGCTGTTCTTGTTTTGGACGTTCAGCATCTGCTCGTCCACCTCCTTCATGGACATGCGACCCCTGAACACTGCGGCCACGGTCAGGTAGCGGCCGTGGCGGGGGTCACAGGCAGCCATCATGTTCTTCGCATCGAACATCTGCTGGGTGAGCTCGGGCACCGTCAGGGCCCGGTACTGTTGGCTGCCTCGGCTGGTCAGTGGGGCGAAGCCGGGCATGAAGAAATGCAGGCGGGGGAAGGGGACCATGTTGACAGCCAGCTTGCGCAGGTCAGCATTGAGCTGGCCGGGAAAGCGCAGGCAGGTGGTGACCCCGCTCATGGTGGCTGACACCAGGTGGTTGAGGTCCCCATAGGTAGGAGTGGTCAGTTTTAGGGTTCTGAAGCAGATGTCATAGAGGGCCTCGTTATCAATGCAATAGGTTTCGTCTGTGTTCTCTACGAGCTGATGGACCGAGAGGGTGGCGTTATAAGGCTCCACCACCGTGTCCGACACCTTGGGCGAGGGCACCACACTGAACGTGTTCATGATCCTGTCGGGGTACTCCTCCCGGATCTTGCTGATGAGGAGGGTACCCATCCCAGACCCGGTGCCCCCGCCCAGGGAGTGGGTCAGCTGGAAGCCCTGCAGGCAGTCACAGCTCTCGGCCTCCTTCCTCACGACATCCAAGACCGAGTCGACCAGCTCTGCACCTTCCGTGTAGTGCCCCTTGGCCCAGTTATTCCCGGCACCACTCTGACCTGTAAGAAGGCAGCCAGTCACTCTTTGCCGGGCATGTGGTCCCCACTGGTCACCCGTGCCAAAAAAACCCCAAATAACATGGTGTGAACTCAACCTGCAGGTAGAGGAAATGGACCCCCAAGCCAGAAGGTTAAGAGCCTACCCGATTAAAAATTAAGTTAGGAATCAAGCCAAGATGGCTTAACAATAAGCCATCCCCTCCCACAGGCGGCCCCTGCCAATTCTCAAGGACAGATGAGCTGCAAACACAGCTTCCACTGCCTGCAATTCAACGTTTGTAGCAGAAAGATTACATCTGCTGACTCCTTCCCTGCGGGTGGACAGCTGGGCCTCCCTCCCAAAGCCGCTTTACGAGGAGATTGACTCCAGGGAGAGGAGGAAGGTGTCCACGGACGCTAGCGTCTGCTCAGGGGGCAGAGTGGATCAGGATCTCAGCTCTGCGGTACCGACGGCGGTGACCTTGGGCACCCCTTGACCTTTGAGCCGCCCAGCCCCTACCGCGGCTCACCGAAAACGAAGTTGTCTGGCCTGAAGATTTGACCGAAGGGTCCCGAGCGCACGGAATCCATGGTGCCCGGTTCCAGGTCCACGAGCACAGCTCGGGGCACATACTTGCCACCTGGGACGGGGGGGGGGGGGGGGGGGAAGGGTAAGAGAACGTCAGCGAGAGAAGGGCCGCGGGGGAGGCAAGAAGGAGTTAGGAAAGGGGCGTGGTGTCTCACCGGTGGCCTCGTTGTAGTACACGTTGATCCGCTCCAACTGCAGGTCGCTATCGCCGTGGTAAGTGCCGGTAGGATCGATGCCATGCTCGTCACTGATCACCTCCCAGAACTGCGAGAGACGCCGGCGGGCCGGGCCGAGGCTGAGTCACGCCGGCGGGGCCCGGAGTCGGCCCCGCCCCGGATGGGCGCGGCCCTCCCCTCCCCCGCCACCCCGCGGCCGCCTCCAGATCCGTCCCCGGGGGCCAGCGCCGCAGCCCCGGCCCCGACCCTGTGCCGGGCCGCAATGCGGGTCGCCGTCCGCCCACCGGCCCGCTGCCGCCATCTTTTCCGCCGCCCGCCCACCCGCCCGGGAGACCCGCGCCGGGGCCCGTGCGCCCCACTACCCACCTTAGCGCCGATCTGGTTGCCGCACTGGCCGGCCTGCAGGTGCACGATCTCCCTCATGGCGGCGGCGGCGGCGGCGGCGCGGGCGGAAGGACGGACGCAAGAGCCGAAGAACGGGCGCGCAGAGTGCTACAACCGACGCTCCGCCAACGCTTATATATCCGTCGCACCCGCCTCCGCCAGCCTCGTATTGGGCCGCGAGAACGAGGCTGGCAAACATCCTGGTTTGACTGGCCGTGTTTCCCGTCAATCCAACCGCCTAACACCCACCTTCCCACCGCCGTTCGCTCTTCATTGGTCAGCCTCGGTCTCTGCTCTCCCTATCAAAAACCCCTCCCTCGCGCTGCAGTACTCTGGCCATTGGGTGTTTCAAATGATTGATTTGTCCTCTCATTGGCTGGCTCCGGAGAGCACGCCGACCTAGGGCCAGCGTCCTGGTAACCGCCGCAGTGCCGCGGGGACGCGCGCGGGCGGGGCGGGCTCCGGGGGCGGGCTGCGGGCGCGGGCTGGGACTTATCGCCCCAGGGAGGGCCAGCCGGACGGGCCGAGGGGTGGGCGCAGTCCGCGGTCCGCGCCCCGGGAAACGCAGGTGGGGCGGCGGCGTAGGGCTGTGCCCTTGCGGGCCGCGCGCGCACACGTGCAGGAGACTGCAGCCCCGGGGGGCGAGCGCGCGGGCCGGGCCAGCCGAGCGCCTTCTCCGGCAAGGCTGCCTAGGACCCCGGGGAACGAAACGAGGGGGCGGGGGCGGGGGCGGGGGCGGCGCCGGGACGAGCGTGTGGGCGAGGCCTGGCGGTCCCGGGCTGCCCTCCTCCGTCCCAACGCCCGCTCCGGTCGCGGTCAGGTGAGGGAGCACGTGGGGCCTCGGCCCCGGGGCCTGGGGAGGGGAGGGAAGGGCGGGGGCCTGCCTGGCCGCGGCGCGCACTTGTTGTGGAGACGAGTTGGCCCCGCGCCGGTCGCCTGGTGCCTCGGCCCCAGGGGCGCACAGAGCTGCGTGGAGACGAGGGCGGGCCCCCGATCTCCGGGCGCTCCGTCCCCGCTTCCCCCCCCCCCCCCATACCTGGGCTTGACAAATGCGTTTACTTTTTCTGTAGTTTGTGAAGGAAAAAAACAGTTAAATTACATATGGTCGCATTTGTAATCAGTCGTTTTAAAAACTGCATTTGCGTACGTTTTTGTAACATTTTAAAACAACTGAATCACACCCTTTGGTCAGCCTTGAACTGTCTCCCTTGCTGTGGCCACTGGAGCCTCCCTAGATTCTGGTTTTCTCAGGGAACTTCCCACTTCCTTTGTCTCCCGACCCAGAGGTGTTGGGGGGCAATACCTGGTTATGTTCTGTAAGGAGAACGCACTTTCTTTGGATAACACCGAACGGTATGCGATTCCGCGTTACTGTGGCATACGTGCGACCTTAACATATTATGGAATGCGACGCCCGAAACTGAACTGTGGATGAAATTGTTGAGACGAGCAGCGTGCTGGCACAGAGGTTAGCATTTTCATCCCCTGGAGAGCGGTCTGCAGCTGGGCTCCTCGGGATTGCGGTCCTGGCCTGGAGGGTGAGTCAGCAGTCAGTCCCAGCGGGGCCTGGGGAACCAGCCCCCTCCCCCACATACCTGCCCGGAAGGTGGACCTAGCTTCTGTTGCTCACGGGTCTCCCTCCCCCCCCTCCCCCCAGCAGGTGCTGTGCACAGGGTCACTGCCTGGCATCCCGGTTTCCTCACAGTGCCCTGCAAAGTAACTCAGCTGCCCAAGCAGCAGTCGGCAAGGCCCGGCTCTGTGGCAGTCATAAACCCACAAATCGGGTGAGAAAGAGAGAAGCTCAGATGTCTCCCCCACCCCCCACCCCCCCCCCCCACCATGAGCCAGCGGGTGGTACAAAGCCCGGGGGAGGTTGCTCTTTGAGGTGTCTGTCAAAGCCTCTTCTCATCGCTCTCCCCCAGGGTGTATGGCCTGACATCCCCACTTTCTGGAAAAGGCCCGTGCCCACAGTTCAGTGTGGCACCTCCGCTTCATATGGGTGATGGAACAGAGGCTGTGTTTCTGCCCAGGTGTGAGCCTCCGAGCTCTGAGACACCAGCTTGTCCACCTCGCCCTTCACATTGTCCCCGTGAGATGGACACGGGAACAAGACAGCACAAGTCTCCCTGTGGCTCTCAGGCTTGAGCCCAAGAACCAAGGTGGCTGCTGCTGCACTGGGCTGGCTGGCGGAGGCCCTGCAGATCCCCACCCTGAGCCAAAGCGGTTCCTGCCACAGTGTGCAGAGATGGGCCTTAATGGGGCAGCAGGGCCAGCCCCGGGGGCCTGGGCCCCGTGGGGGTCCGTGGCCGGGAGCCATGCAGGGCAGAGAGGGCCAGACGTGCTGGGAAGCCTGGGCAGGGGCCGTGGGAGTGCTGGGCGCCTGCCCCTCCCGCCCCAGCCTGCAGCTGTTGGAGGCATCCACAAACGAAGGCTCTGTTTACTCGTGGCCATGGTCCCAGCGGGAGGGTGCGTTACCGCCGGGCAGGGGCAGCAGGCAGACAGTCCTTCACGGCCTCAAAGGACCTGCAGTCAGCCTTTGTGGGCGGCCTCACCCGCCCCGGAAGGAGGGATGCATGGGGTACTTTCTTCCCCTCTCTCTGTCCCCACAGTGGGGACAGAAAGCTTCCACCACCACCACCACCACCACCGCCCCCAATCTCCCCAGGGAACTAGCCAGGCCCAGCCCCACCTCTGGGAACTTTCATCAGAGGAACCTTGAGGCTGATGTCCACCACCAGGAGCGTCCTGAGGTCACTGAAATCGGAGGGAACCAAGCTGTCATGGATGAGCCTGCTGCGGGGGTCTTGATCCCATGAGCCCCAGAACAAGTAGCTACCTCCCTCAGTGGGCAGTGAACTTCAGGCTTAGGAGGCCTGGGATCTTGGGGGGGGGGGGGACAGGGGGCATGGGGAATGAGGGGACCGAGAGCTGAGAGGACATGGGGAGGGCTGGGAGTTCTGAGGGGGAGTGGAAAGGCGGGACCAAGGGCAAGAAGTGACCCGGGACTCCTCAGGCCTCCCCTTCGTGGCCATTCAGACCTCTTCCCACACTGGGTCCCGGTAGGCAGACCCAGAGGGCCCGGGAAAGAGGTGCCTCCCCCAGCGGGCAGCATTCCCTGGACAAGGAGGAGGTGATGACCACAGCAGCATACTAAGAACTGGGCAACCCAGGCCCCTGCCCAGGGTCATCTCCACTTCTGATGGAGGTGGGCATGTGCCCCTCGACGCGTGAGTTCTGGGCGACAGATGTAATTCTACCTAAGAAGCTTTCGTTGTTTTGGGCAGGGGTGGGGAGGTGAGAGAGGTGCTGTAGGAAGCCCTGGGATGGGAGCAGGGAGGCCCTGACTCCCTGGAGTCAGCTTACTGGCTGGCAGGCAGACAAGCCTTACAGGGCGGAAGTGGGCCGCGCCCCTGCCGCAGGGAGGGGCAGGGGCAAGCCGGAGCCCGGGTGGGGGGTGCGCCCTCAGGTGGGTGGACGTCGCTCAGCCTCCCCCCCTCACCTGAACTTCGCCCACCTCACGGCCGAGGGGCTTGGGGAGGCGTGGGCTCCAGGTGCAGGTGGCTCTAGGGGCAGGACCTGCTTCCTGGGAGGTGCCGAGTGCCTGCTCTGCTGGGCCCAAGACAGCCCTGTGTCTCACCCGGACACTGCCCTGCACCCCACCCATCTGAGAGAGAGGGACAGGGGCAGCCTGGGGCCTCCTGGTCCTCACACTGCCCTCCTCGCTCCCTGTGCGTCTGCGGGACCCGTGGGGCTGGCCCTCGGAGAGGTTGCCCACGCCTGGCTCCCAGGCCACGTCCTCTGCGGTCAGGGGGGAATGGGAGACGGCTGCTCCTCCCCCCTGCACCCATGGGGAAGGGCCCCGGACACGTCCAGCCTCCTCAGAGCACAGGTTCTTGCTGAGGGATGTCTCCACCTCCAGAGTGGCAGCCGCTCGGCCCTTTCTTTCCCCGGAGGCTCAGGAGAGAAATGGTTACGGCCTGGGGTTCGGGGGCCAGCTGCGTGCCCACACCCACATGGACTTGCAGTGGGTCCCGAGTGTCGGCTGGGGGACAGCTGGCGCTTGTCCACCTCCATGTCCCCCGGGAGCCAGCTCAGAGGCCGTCCCCAGGGCGGGGAGTGAAGACCACTCACACCTGGGTCATAGCCGTGTTTATTTGGAAAGAAGCCAAGCTAGGTGGCTCGGAAGTCTCCTGCTACTAGGATCCCCCAGGGCACCCAGAAGTCCACGAAGTGGGGGTGCCCACCCTTCACAGCTGCTGGGAGGCCAGGACCTCAGGGTTCTCGTAGCAGTGGGCCTCCTTGGCAGCGGCCGGAGGGGGGCTGCAGACCCTGCAGGGGCAGCAGCGGCCCACCAGGCGGTCCCAGGGCTCCAGAGAATGGAGCCAGAGCGGCAGCCAGGCCCAGGACCGCAGACGGCGTGGCAGCCAGGCTGGCCGGTGCCGCTGCAGGACATTGACCAGGATGACGAGGAGTACCAGCCCCACCAGGGGTCCTCCGACTGCAGCCAGCACCGTGCTCCCTGCCAGGGAGAGCCCGAAGGCGGCCAGCGGCAGCAGCAGGAAGCTGAGCAGCAGATAGGCGATGGCCACCCAGCGGTATTTGGCGGTCACGTCCCCGAAGCGTTTGGCCAGCGGGATGGGCAGCCGCAGGACAGGCACCACGTACCACAGCAGGATGCCAGCCAGATTGAAAAAGAAGTGGATGAGGGCGACCTAGAGGGCCGGGGGGGGGGGTGGGGTGCAGGCAGGGGCTGGGAGCCTGGGCCTGGCACACAGGTCCCCCTAGGCTACCCAGGACGCCTGCTCCTCCTCCTCCCCACCCCCAACCTAAAGGGTACTAAACCCAGAGCCCGATAGAGGTCCACTTGTTGGCCCGGAAGGGCCACCCAGGGGGACAGGTTCCGGCCAGGTGTGGGTGCACTCCTCAGGTTCGCCTCCTCTCCCCCACACACACTTAGGGAGCCCAGTCCAGCATCCCAGTGTGGTGACTACGCCACCAATGACCACATGGATCTGGCCCTCCCCTGGGCTCTGGCCTGGCTCCTGTGGGGAGGAGGTGCAGGGCCACACGTGCAGGGAACGTAGTCCCCTCCAGGGGCTGCTGGACTTGAGGAGTCGGTGTGAAAGGTGCAGTCTGGAGGGCTTCCTGGAGGGGGTGGACCAGGGCCCTGCACCGAGAGGATCCGAGTGGACAGAGCAGAGGTAAAAATGCAGGTGGATGGCGGGGAGGGCTGGGGCTCATCTCCTGGTGGGCAGAAGATCTATCTGGGCTTTCAGGAGCTGTGCCTGTCTGGGCATTGGGGCAGAGCCAGTGGTGGACGGAAACTCGGGCCAGGGCAGTGGGCCAGAGAAGGGATGACTTAGAGATGGAATCGGCAGGACTAAATGTGACTGGGTGTGGGGCACAGAGCTAGGGGACTGGGGGAGGCTTCCTGGAGGCAGAATTGCGGTCGTGTGCAACAACAACTTGAAGCACCTGGCACAGGTGAGGCGGGGTTTTGGCAGAAAGAGGGCATGTTGTCGGGTTTAGATGGTAGGGGAGGGGGGTGCATCCCGGAGGAGGTGGAATAGAGGGGCTTAAGGCCCCCCAGGACCAGGATGCCTTGAAGGAGCACAGCCAGCAGCACGGGGTTGGGAGTGGAGCACGGGCATTCCTCGAGGGAGGCTGGGCAGGGGCTGCCAGAAAGGAAGAGAAGGCACCCGAGACCACGTGATCCTTGAAATGACGCGGGCCCGGGGGAGCAAGAGCGGGGCTGGGGCTCGGAGGGAGGGACGTCCACGGGATCCCTAGGGTTTGAGGGGGTGGGGCTGTGGGTCCGACCCAGCAGCCAGAGATGGGTCCCAGGAGAGCTTGGGCGGTGGCCAGCCTGGCGGCGGGGTTGGACAGGAGGGAGCTGAGTCCAAGGGGGAAGCCCCAGGCCTGGGTTCCGAGGGGGCCGGGGAGGGGGGCGAGGGTGGTACCTGGAGGGCGCTGAGCAGCATGTCCGCGGGACTGGCCAGGGCGGCCAGCAGGGCTGTGGTGGTCGTGCCGATGTTGGAGCCCAGGAAGAGGGGGTATGCGCGCTCCAGGCTGATCACCCCGACCCCTGGGGGAACCGGGGGGGGGGGAGGGGGGCGAGTCACCGCCGGGCCTGAGCCCTCGCGCCTAGGGCCCAGGGCCCAGGGCCGGCCCGCTGCACTCACCCATGAGCGGCACAACGGCCGCCGTGAAGACACTGCTGCTCTGGAGCACGAAGGTCAGGCCGGCGCCCACCAGGATGGCCAGGTAGCCGCTGAGCCAGCTGAAGGGGAAGGGGAAGTCTGCAGGGTGGGGGGAACGGGGTCACCCCCCGCCCGGCCGCCGGCCCCGCCCCCACCCCCGTGCCCCCATTCCGGGCCGCACCAGCATTGATGACCTTCCTCACGGCCTGGGCGATGCGGCCGCGCAGCACAGAGTTAAGCAGTTTGACGATGAGGACGAGGCAGGTGCAGAGCAGGAGCAGGGAGGCGGCCAGCAGGATGAAGCCCACGGCCAGGTCCGTGAGCGTGGTCCCCACGAACAGGTGGTGGCCTGGGGGCAGGGCGGGGTTGGTGAACTACGGGGGGGGGGGCGGGGGGCGGGGCCGGAGGGGGCGGGGGCGGGGGCGGGGCCTCACAGGGCAGCAGCTCCACCGCAGCCGTTCCGTTCCTCTCAGGGCAGGGGCCGGAGGCCGCCGCTCCACAGTCGCTGCTGTTCCCCGAGGTCTGGGGAGGCGAGGCAGGGCAGGCTCAGGACCGGCTCAGAGCCGGCGGGACCGAGTAATTCGGCAGGTCAGAGATCAGGGGTCAGAGGCACCTCACCATCACCTCCCTGGTGCCGCACCATTGCTTAATGAGGCTGCTGTTGGTGGCGTTGCCCGTGGCACTGCTTGCAATCGCATCAGTGTCCAGCTGGGGGAGAGAGGCGTTGTGACCGGGTACTGGACCCGCTCGCCTGGACTCACGCCCACAGCCCGGCTGGTTCCGCCCTCTGTTCCCCCCACCCAGTGCAGGGCCCAGGAGGGAGGCTGGGGCTCCCCCCCCACCCCCACTCCCCGCATTCCGGGGCCCGAGGGGCCGCCACAGGGCAGCACTTTCCTCACCTGCACAACGAGGTGTGTGAGAGGCTGCGTTAGCACCTTGAGGATGTCGGGCGCGTGCCCCCCAGGCTGCAGGCTGGTGGCGCCCAGAGTCAGGGCGCTGAGCCTCTCCAGCAGGGCTATGGCGCTCTCCAGTGGCAGCAAGATCAGCACCGTGAGCCAGTTGAAGATGCCGTGAACAGCTGAGCCGCCAAAGGCCCTGGGATGGTCGGTGGCCTCAGCGGTGGCCTGGCTTGCGGCCCCCGACCCTCCCGAGCTCCCAACTCACCTCCGAAACTCATCTCGGTCCCCTGACTGTGCCATTGAGACCAGGGTGCTGGTGATGGACGTGCCCACGTTGACGCCCATGATGATGGGCACACACGCCTGGACGGTCAGCACTGTGGGGGTGCTGCATCAACCTCCCGTACCCTGCCCAGCCACCACCGTCCCGGGAGGAGAGGGGGTGCACTCACATTTGGAGGCCACCATGCTGACCACAATGGAGGAAGACGTGCTGGAGCTCTGGACGAGAACTGTGACCAGCACGCCGATGACCAGTCCAGCCACAGGGTTGGACAGCACCACGTTTTCCTTAAAGATGTCTCCAGTCACCTTGCCTGTGTCCAGAGAGCGGCGTCCTGAAGCTGTGCACGACAGGCCGCCCGCACACTGCCCCCCACCCCCCACACCTCACCCCCGTCACTCACTGCTCAGCAGCTGGAAGGCGGAGCTGAGGATGTCCAGGGAGCAGATGAAGAGGTAGAGGCTGCCCAGGAGTCCACAGGCCTTGAGGAAGCCAGTGGCCACCCGGAGCACCCTGCCGGCCACGCTGAGCTCTAAGAACACAGGACAGGGCTGTCCCCGGTGCCAGCCCCTGCCCAGCCCTGCCCTGCCCATGATGCCTCCCAGGCCACTTCCTCCTGTCTCCCTCCAGAGCAGGGCCAGGGCCCGCGTTCCTTGTCTCTTCACAGGGCAGGCCTGGGTCTGCCTCCTTGTCCCCCAAGGCAGGGTCTGGGTCCCCTCTCTGTTCCTTGGCAGGATGGCCAAGCAGACTACTCCTGGGACCTCCCAGAAGCCTACTGGCCGGCAGGAGGAGGGGCAGGCTGGGTCAGGGTGGCTCTCATCTCCAGACAGGGCAGGCAGCTGATCTGAGGGACAAGGATCCCTGGGGCGGTGGTCTGCATAGTAGGTTTCTATACGGCCTGCTGAGGCAAACCTCCTCCCTGTGCTCTCTCCCTAAGGACCCTCTCCACACTCAGACCCTGGGGGGTCAGAGCCCCATTTGGCCTGTTACCCAACACCTCAAGACCTACCTTTCCAGGACTGGCCAGTGTCCTTCAGCTGAGGGAGGGCCCAGGGGTCCATTTTCCCCTCTTCCAAGACTGGGGCAGAACCGGAGGTCCCTGCAGGAGCCAAGGTGAGGTAGGGCCAAGGACACCCCAGGTGGGGGGCCAGAGGGGGTGAAGGGGACTGTGGCATAGGGGCTTGGGGTAAGAGAGAGGAAAGGGGGCCTCCAGCTTGTCTGGCCCTGACTGGAATTGTCATGAGTCCCCATGGGCTCTCCAGGAGATAGGCAGGAGCCCCCCCCCCCCCACTTGCACAGAGCAATGGGTCAGGGGCTAAGTGGATAGGCAGAGAGGCAGGCTGAGGCCTGGTCCCTTGGGGCTCTTGGTACCTGCATTTCCCAGGCTCCGGTCCACCAGGCCAACTGTGTCCAGAGTAAGGGGGGGGACCTGGCCACCCGTGAGGGAATTCGGCATGGATTTCTGGCAGGGATAGACCAGGCCCAGGCCTGGATCTGCTGGGGGCGGGGAAAGCAGGTCAGATACATAGCCTCCCCCTGCCCCGCCAGGTCCTGGGGTCCTCTAACCTGAGATCTGTCTTCCCTCCCCCCCCCCCCACACCCGCCTTGCCGACTTCCTGCTTCGTCCATCTATGGGGGATGGCTATAGTGACCTCAGGCAGCTGTCAGGAGAGCCCAGTCCCGTTTCGGGGGCAGAGTCGAGGGGACCCTGGCTCCCTGGCTCCCTCGCTGGTCCTGGCTGGAAGAAGACTTGGTGGGTGGCCCAGGGCACAGGGTGCCGGGTGCCGGAAGTGGCTAGGAGCTGGGAACCCAGGGACCTCTCCTATCAGGTGTCATCAGGGACGCTGCAGATGGTCCCAGCTTAGACTTTGGCATTTGATACCAGACCGTGACGTCTCTGCTTGATAAGGGCCCCACCCCCAGTGATGGGGGCAGGGCAAGGGGCTTGGGTGCCCCCACCTCGCCTCAAGGCTCCTCTCTTCAGCCCTCTGGGTCTGGATCCCCCGTCTAGTCGTCTACCCCATCTCCCTCCCAGGCCCCAGGGTCCAGGTGCTGGAGAGCTTTCTGTCACCCTCCCTCCTGTCTCTTGTCCTCAGCTCGGGAGGCTCAGGGTGGGGCCTGAGCCCTGGGCCGGGAGGTCACCAGCCCTTGTCTCGATGTCCCTGGGCCCCCACCTGGTTCTGGAAGCTCCTACCTGTGAGGGTAGTGAGGGGGCACCTGCGGGGAGGAAACACAGGGCGGGAGCAGCTGCCGGTCAAAGATCTGCTGGGCGCACACATGACCTGCTGTGTACTGAGCCCCATTAATGTTTACCCAGGAGTTGAGGCTCCCGAGGGGTACCTGTCACAGCCCCAGGTGCCTGCCTTGTCCACGTTGCACTGCTGCCCTATGGCAGGTGCTCTGGGCCCCCAGCCCAGCCCTCTGCGAGTGGGCTTCCTCCCTGGATGGGCCCTGAGCCAGGCCAGGGGTGTTGCAGGGCTGGGCACAGGCTCTGAGTGCAGGACTGGTGTAAGTAGACCCCTGTGTGGCACGACCAGACGCTGTGTGCCGCCTGCCCTGGGTAGGGCGGGGAAGGGCAGGGCAAGGGCAGGATGCTGGCACTCTGGCTGGTTGGCCTGGAGGCCCCTTAAGAAGTCTGCCCTGAGCTCTGCAGACCTTACTATGGTGGTCCCTACCCCATCAGAAGAGCGGGAGGGAGGCGCTTGGCACCCACCGGGTGGGGAGGGCCCCAGCCCCTGAAGTCTTCCAGTTCAGACCCAAGTTCAGGGCAGGGCTGGGCCCAGCAGTGCTCCCAGCGGGCCCAGCCTCAGTGGCGGGCAGTAATGGTGGAGGGCACTGCACCTCCATCTGCAAGTTGGGGGTGGGGGCAGGGCCCGTCCCCCAGGCCGCGGTGCTGCCCAGCCCACTGCCTGCCCCGCCTGGACCGGAAGACTCAGCCCATCCTGCTCCCTCCCCCCGGAGAGTCCTGACTGGCGCCGCGGCTTGTGGGTGCCTCTCGGGGTCAGTCCCCTTCCTGCTGCCCCTGCTGGGGCATGCTCCTTCCCCTCCCCCTTGGGCCACGGTGCCCTGGTATAGTTGCTGCCCACCAATCGCTGTGTGCCCTGGGGGACTTTGCCCCAGAGAAGGAGGAGGTTTCTGAGTGTCCTCTCAGCAAATTTTCTTGTCCCTCCCTGTCCTGCACCCACTGCCTGGGGCAGGCCCAGCAGTTCCTCCCAGAGGCAGTGTGACAGTGTGACAGCTCCTTTCGGGATGGGGATGGGGATGTTGCAGCCTGACTTGAGGGAATGTCTGTGTCCACAGCCTCCAGAACCTTCTCTGGCCCCTCTGAAGGGTCTGTGTGGTGGCCATTATGAGGCAGACGGAAGCGGAAGCTGAAGGCCAGGAAAAGGCCTAGTGTGGGAGTGGTCCTACTGAGCTGTGCAATCTCGGGCAGGCCCCCAGCCTCTCTGGGCCTAAAGCCAGCCGCGCCCCGGGGCCCGCTCCTTGGACATCTGTCACAGCAGGGACTTTGTGCCTGCAGGGGACCCTGCCGGAACAGTGCCCAACACGTAGTGGGTGCTCAGTGAGCTTTGTTGAATAAATGAACTTCACAGGGATGCTTTGCAAGACAGGGCTGAAGGAGGTGGCTCTCTGCTCTGGCTCCCACCTGTGGGACTCTTTTAGCCAGAGACCCGTGGAGGCGTCCTCTGAGCTGAGTCCAGGCCTGGGTTGGGCTTGCAGGAGACTCTGAGCGCAGCAGCCCTCACCACGCACGCAGTCAGGCCGGCTTGAAGCCCTGGAATCCTGGCCAAGACGGGAAAGAGATAACCGGCTTCTCAAAGAGCCTCACGGTACCATGGACACAGCCCCCACACTTAGGCTGCGGTCTGGGGGTGTCCGTGTGGGGCCCCAGGCCGTTCCGGGCTGGTTGCGCGGCAGTCGGAGGTTCCACGACAAGCACGCCGTGGACAGCAGGTCCTCGGCGGGCGGTGGCAGCCGCTGGAACTCAGACCTGGGGACTGTCCAGGGTGTCCCAGCAGAGGCCGCAGCTGCAGCAGCGTCTGGGCTGGGGGAAGTGGGGCTGGGTGCCCAGGGTGGGGCGGAGCCTGGCTGGCTGCTGAGTGACAGCGGTGCTGCCTTTGGGGGGCGCGGGACGCTGGGGCTCCGTGCGAGGCGGCTCCCGCTCAGCCCTGACAGCCAGGAAGGCGGCCAGGTCGAGGTCCAGCATGGCCACCCCTCCACGGGGCGTGGGTGTGCTCTGGCGGCACTGCGGGCAGGGGACCCAGCGCTGCTCGTGGGCCACCGTGTCCAGCCGCCGCACGCACGCCTGGCAGAAGGTGTGGCCGCAGTAGAGGCGGCGCGGCAGGTGCCCGGCCAGGTCGTAGGCTGAGTAGCAGATGATGCAGTCACCGCGCCGGGACCCAGTGGCAGTCCCCTCCTCGGAGACCCGGGAGCTCTCTGGCTGCAGCATCCTGGGGGAGGCGAGCAGGGGCGCTGCAGCCCACCCTGCCTGCCTCTGCCGTCGTCTGGCACCGTTTGGGCCCCGACCCCGGGGGTGGGGGGGGGTGGGGGGCCTGGGCCTCTGCAGACCTGAGAGGGTGGGCGGTGGCCAGTGGGGCCCCAGACGCCGGGGCCTGGGCCCAGGCTGGGCTCCTGCGGCCGCCGACCGGGCAGCATCCTGTCCCCCTGTTTGGGCCCTCCTGCCCAGCTCCACACCGCCCCACACCCCAGCCTGCCTGAGCCCCAGGCCTCTCTTACCTGCATCCGCTCTCATGGGCGGCTCTGTCCAGAGGATGTCCGGGGCTTGAGGGGGGGACCCAGGCCGCCCTGCGGCTCCCTCGCTGGGGCTCGCATTACCGGCCGAGCGCAGGCGAGGCAGCAGGGAGGCAGGCGGTGGGCTCTCCTTTCAGCCACAAAGCGCTCGCAACTGGATCCACTAGGCACCACCAACCCAGCGGGAGATAAGGTGCCCCCCCAGTCTGCCCTCCCCCCCCCCCCCCACCCCTCCACGCCTGGACCCAGTTCCACTAGGCCCCACCCAGGCCCGGCTTCACAGCTCACCATGGTCCTTGTCCCCACCCGGCCGCCCAGACCCTCTCCCACCCTCCTCTTAATGCTCCCCCCACCTCACACCAGGAAAGCTCTCCGGCCTTGACCTGCGTGTCTCCATCCTTCAGCTCCCAGCTCGAACTCCGCCTCTTCGAGGTAACCTGCTACAACCCTCACGGGCTCCGAGCCCTGAGGGGTCCTGCTCCCCCAAAGCTCAAACATAGTGTGTGTGTCCAAGTTGATTTGTCCCAGCACCTTCCTCCCACCTGGTCTGTCCCCTCCGTCCCCATCATACGGCAGTGGCCGGCCCCGCAAGGTCCCAAGGGGGTGCTCAAGCACAGCTGTGGAGACCCCCCCCCCCACACACACACACAGGGACCACCCAGAACCTCCCTGAGGTGCAGGGCACTGTGGCTAGCCCTGGTCGACCCCATTAGAGGCTACACCCCGCCCCCCCAGCATCTGCCTGGCCATAGCCCCCAGGCCAGCCCAGTGGCCATGACTGTGGGCACAGCAGAACAGGGTGTGTCAAGAATGGCCAGGATGGGGTCAGGACCCTCGGCACCCTCACTACTCAGCTGGGAGCAAGTCAGAGCCAGAGGAGCTCCTCCTTACTCCTACCACCCTGGCAGTCCACAGTCTCTCTGTCTGGTTGGACAGGTTTCCGGGGCTGGCCTGGGTGGGGTCATCCTCTGGTAGAGGCAGGCCATGGGGCAGGGGCCAGGAAACTGGCACACCGGAGCCCCTGTACAGTCAGGCCAATGACATATCCACCCACACCCAGAGACGGGTCTTGCCCTGCGGCCAGTCACCCTGGGTCGGGGAAGGGCTGGCACCGGGACCCGTCCATCCAGCAAGGCCAGCTCGGCTTCCTCCTCTGGCTGGCCCTGCCTGGCCCTGGAAAGCACAGAGTGCCCAGCGCCGGCCCTACCACTCGCTCCTTGCCCTGGCATCCCAGCCTCCCCTCGGCAGTGAGGTGAGGACAGTGCTAAGCAGCTCAGCTCTCCACTCGTCCCCCGCCCCCCCCACCCCCAGGCAGGCACATCACCCTGCTCAGACAGAGGGGAGACATGTTCTCCGAGGGGCCTCACCGGCCAGCTCCTTTTCTGCTCACCTCGTCCAGGAGGCCCAGGCCCTGGAGGCTGGACACCAGATGAGCAGCATGGCTTGGGTGCCACACAACAGATGTGCAGGAATGGGACATTTCACGGGGAACCAGAAAAACACCCCGGCCGAGGTAGGGCCGTGACTCACGGGTAGGCAGGGCTCGGTCCTGGCTGCCTGGGCCCCCGCTCCGAGAAACTTGCCAGTGCTGGCCCCACCCGCGCAGTCCCGCCAACGTGACCCTCCTCCTGGAGGCCTGTCTTAGGGCTCCACCCCCCTGGCTCCAAACACCACACCCTCCTATCGTCTGACCCACTGGCTGACCTCTCAGGCTCGGCCTCAGCCCTAGGGAACACAAGACAGCTCGAACCCAGGCCCGTCTGGGCCAGGGCAGGGGACACACTCCCACCCCTCCTGTCCAGCCTCTGGGCGGACGGGAGACCTGCAGCACAGGTTAGGATGTCATCAGTGGCTTCCCCACCCCTGAATGTACCACAGAGGCTTCAGGCCGGTGGTTGTGTCCAGCCCGGGACCCACTTCAAGGGGGCAGCAGCAGAGAAGAGTCACCAGAACAAAGGTCACTCTGATTTATTGCCGGGGCTGCGGGCCCTGAGGGAGGTGGTCAAGGGTGTCCCCAGGGCTGCCATTACAGCCAGTGCCCAGGGCTCTGTTTCAAGGGGCCGGAGCTGGGCTGTTGGCCTCTGTGGCGGGTAGATACTCCTATCCAGGGTGGAAAGTGGCCACCTCCCACGACAATGGTCCAGTGGCTGCCCCAAACATGTGGGCACCGCTGTGGCTGCCTGAGCCATGTTGGGGTCCTGCGGGAGGCCCCTCGGCCTGGCAGGGGCTGGGCTAGGAGATGACGCAGCAGCAGCTGTGGCAGCGGCAGAAGCGAGGGCAGTGGCAGCAGGAACAGCAGGGACAGCAGCAGCAGTGGTGGGCGATGTCATCCCCGCGCCCGATGGGTGGCAGGCCAGCGTAGGTCAGTCCTGCCGGGCGCTGCCCACCGCTGTAGGGGTTGCAGGGCTGCTGCCAGCTCTGCTGGCCCTGGACCTGGGTGGTCCCCTTGGCCCCCTTGCTCCCTGGAGCCTCCTCGGAGGGCTGCAAGAGCCCGGTGGGCTCCGAGGTGCAGGATCCCACAGGCAGAGGCTGTGACCCCCAGGAAGGAGGAGCCGTCTCCAGCCGCTGCCCCAGATCAGGCCGCAGGTGAGCCCGAGGGATGCTGACATGAGCATACGGGTTCTTGACGACCATCTCATGTGGGTCCATGGCCCAGCCTGGCGGGGGCAGGCAGAGGAGACAGTATCAGCTCAGCGGAGGGGCAGAGCTGCAGCCCAAGAGAGTGCCCAACCCGCAAAGGGCCAGGCTGTGGAGACACCAGGGTGTACAAGGCTTATGTGTCGTGCGGGTGCGCATGGGAGTGAGCTGGGTGTGAGGGCCGAGGTCTCCCAGCTGCCCTCCTTGCGTGGCAGTGGGGGATGGGGTGGGGAGGCTGGGAGATGCAGCTGTGCCGTCCCCGTGGCCGAGCCCCAGTTCAGGGAAGCCCCTCAGCCCAGGACCCACCTGCAGTGCTGATGGCAGCGGTGTCCCCTCTCGTCCTGTGGGCCAGGTCCCAGTGCCTGTGAGGCAGGCAACTGGCAGCTGCCTTTTCCCTCCTGGGGAGGGGCGGGGCCGTGGGGCGGAGCTCAAAGATGGGGTTCCCAAGATCCCAGGAGGCCCCAGCTCTCCCAGCACAGCAGCCACCCACCCTTCCTTCTCAGGTGGGTGGTGGCCCAGCCTGGGCTCCGAGGGGCACGGCCAGCCTGGGTGACTCAGCCTCCATGCATCTGAGGCACGTCGTCATCCCTCCCAGGACCTGCAGCTCGCCAGGAAGGAGGGCAGGAGGTGAGCCTGAAGTCAGCCTCAGCTCCCAGGCCTGCGGTGGGCTGGGGAACCCCAGCCATCACTCGCCTACCTCAGGGCCCCTGTTTTGAGGCAGAGGGCAGAGGTCCTCGCTTCAACCAACAGCCTCTGCCTGGCAGACAGGGGCTAAGATGTCTGAGAGCACAGACTGCTCTGAGGTTTATAGGTTTCTAACTGATAAAAAATGTTTTATTTACACACCTTTGCTAAAACTGACCTTACAATTGGCGACGACAGGGGCTTCATTCGCAAGTGTTGTTTGTGGCTCATTTCTGAAAATGCAGCTTCTCTTGGCGCGCTCAGGGACCACCAGCTCCCCACCCCACCAGCGTCTCCCACTTTCATCTGTTAAGTTGGCAGGTAGCACCTGCCACACAGGGTCGCCGTGTGTGTGCGTGTGTGTGTGCGTGTGTGTGTCTGTGTGTGACGGGATGACGATGGATGTGAGTACTTGGGTCTGGGCCTGGCACTGGTGATCTTCACCCCTCGGAGCGATTAGGGCAGTAGGGTGGGTCAAGGATCTGCGCCCCCAGTCTTTGGTGCCCAACGGAGCCCCCAGGAAGGGCGGGATCAAATCAGAGGTGGCCCAGAAGCCAGCGTGACCGGGGTGGCCTGCATGAGGCCAGTCAGACCGGTCCGGACACGAATTCCACCTTTGCGGCACCGGGTGTGGAGGGAAGCGGGCCCCGAGCCCCTCGGACTTCGCAGGTGTACGACAGACGCTCACTGCGCAGGCTCTAGAAGCCCCACCCACTGCCCCTACAGACTCCGCCCCTTGCTGCGAGGCGGAGGCTGGCGCATGCGTGAAACAGGCCTAGGGTGGCCGGTGGGAACTTTATTCCCCAGAAGCCTCCGCGTTCCAAGGTTTCTCTAAAGACCCGGTTCGGGGTCTGCTTGCTCCGGACGGTCCAGGACACGGCCTAGGCCGCTCAGCTCTGACCGCCGGAGCTCCGGAGGCGCGGATTTGGGCGGGCTCGGGAGGTGGGCCTGAGGGGGCGGGACCTCACTCCAGGGGCGGGGCCTCGGGGCAAGGGGTGGGGCTTGGTGGCTGGTGCCTCCTTGGGTGCTCGCCCAGCGGGCGGGTGGGAAGCTGAGCAGCCCCGGAGGGAGGCCGAGGCTGGGCGCCTAGCCCTCCCCTGACCGGGGCTCTCTCAGTTGTCCATCTTAACCAGAGCCCATAAGGCTCTCGCTGCCCATCCCGTCAGGCACCTGCTCATTTGCACACCTCCCACACCCGCTCTCCATAAATGGCTTTGGAAACAGAGCAGCGAAGTCGGGCCCCATGGGACAGCTACGCTGCTCCAGTCTGTTTTGCCCGCGTGGGCTTCGTCACCAGGAACAGCGACCTCTCTGAAGGAGCGGGGCAAGGCCCATAGCCAGGTGCAGTTCGGCCTGGACAGAGCAGAGGGGCTGTGGCCAGAAGAGGCTGAGACTGTCCAGGGTCAGGCACAGGGCCCAGTGCTGGTCACTGGAGTGCTAGCCTGCCACGTGGTAGCTGGGTTAGGTCAGGGGGTGGCACTGTGCAGGTCCCCGGCAGCTGTGGTCCCCTGCCCAGTAGTTGCCAACACGTCCTCTGTCCTTTCTTTCACCTGAGGGTTCCCCACAGGCAGAGAGAGGGTAGACACCAGGGAATCAGGGAAGCCCAGCTTGAGGAAACAGAAAGGAATGGGGCCTCCATGCTGGGTGGGGTCAGGTTAGCACACAAATACGTGACAGCAGGGCACGTGCTGACCTGATGGGATGCCGGAAAGGGCCACCCCACCCTGGGCGGGTGCGTGTCCTCGTGGGTTGCCCCACTGGCCTGTCCAGCTGTCTGTCGGACCTTCCGCATACCCCTCACCCTGTCCAGCTGTCCATGAGTCCTGTCCTTGGACCCTTCTCCCAACGACTGTCCCCCTCTCCATCCACTCCTCTGCTAGCTTGCTTGCCCACACCTACTCAGCCTCATGGTCACATCATCCTCTTTGAGCCTGTCAGCGTTGAGCACAACCTGGTTACACTTGTGAGCCAGAGGCATGCCTACTGGGGGCACAGTGGAAGGACAGCAGTGACGCTGACTCTCTGGGGGGGGGGGGGGCACACGGCAGTCCTGGGCGGGGGGAGGCTATGGGAACCAGCTTTGCTGAGACCCCCCAGTCTGCTCCTCTTGTCTTCTTCCCTCTGGCATTATGAAGTCTGGGCTTCGAAAAGCAGGATTTGCCTTCTAGAATTGGGGGTGGGGGTACTCGACTAGGACCCAGGGTCGGTCAAGCAGGACTGGGGTGGGAGTACTGGAAAGGGGTGTCGCGGGGGTCCCGATTCATACGCGGCCCGCAGGGAAGGGCAACCCCGGGAACGGGCACCAGGCCCGCGGCGATGGAGGGGCGGCTGAGACTGGCCCCGCCCCGCGGACCCCGCGCGGGTCCCCAGACGGGGGGTGGCGCTGCGGGCGCGGGCGGGAGCCGCGCGCACTGCGGTCCCCGCGCCTCCGCCGCAGAGCGCGCCACGCTCCGCACGCACCTGCCGCCGCGCCGCGCTGCCCGGAGCCCCGCGCCCCGCGCCCCGAGCCCCGCGCCCCTGGGAGCCGCCGTGCCGCGCCATCGCCCGAGGTCGCCGCCGGAGCCGCTGGAGCCGCCGGGCCGAGGCGCGGGCGTCGCATCCGGGCCTGCCTTTGAGACAACCTCTGCGGCGGCGGCGCGCGCGGCCCGGGGACGCCAGGCTGGGGCAGGTGAGCTCGGGTGGGGCGGGGCGGGACGGCCGCGGGGTCGCGACTCGCCTCCCCTTCCCACCCGGGCAGGGGTTGGGCCTTGGGGGCGGGGGCTGGGGAGGGGGCTGGGTCCCAAGTCCAGCGAGGGTGAGGGTCAGAGGTCGGGAGCCCTGTCTTTTGTGCGGGGTGAGGGTGGGCCCTGGGCGCTGCCCTCACGCTGTCTCTCACCTGCAGCTCGGGCCTGGTCCAGGCCTCTCTTCTGCTGCCGCCGCCGCCGCCGCCGCCGCCGCCACCGCCGCCGAGCCCGCGGCCTGGGGCCTCCCGCAGCCTGGGCTCAGGCTAGCTGCCTTCCCTGGGCGCCTTGTCCTGGAGCCATGGGGCCCACCTAGCCCCTGCCTGCCCGGATGTCCCTGCTCAGGGACTGCTGACCTCGGCTGCAGGGGGAGTCCCCCCCACGCCCCCTCTCCAGCCTCAGCAGCCAGAGACCCTGGGTGAGCCCCTGGGCCAGACCTGCAGCCCAGGGCAGCCTCCCGTACTCCCCTGCCCCCGCCTCCCTCCTCCTCCCCCACCTCTTCCTCCTCCTCCTCCTAGGACTGGACCGGAGAAGCCACTGTGGCCACTGGGGGGGGCCCTGCCCCCCCAGCTCTCGCCGGCCGCCCCCAGGAGTCCTCGGGGCGGCCGGGGTCCCCACCAGGCCTGGCAGGACCAGGATGCTGCTCCCTCTCCTCCTCCCCGGCCTCACCCAACGCCCCCACCCACCCGAACACCCAATCTGATTGGAGACAGCCGGATGCCGGCTGACCCTGGGCCCGAGGTGGGCAGTGGCTGGCCAGGCCTCCTCATGTCCTGCCTGAAGGGCCCCCATGTCATCCTCAAGATGGAGGCCATGAAGATTGTTCACCCTGAGAAGTTCCCCGAGCTGCAGGCGGCTGCCGCTTGCTTCCCACCTGCACCGAGGCCCACCCCTGCTCTGGCACCCAAACGCGCCTGGCCCTCAGACACAGAGATCATCGTCAACCAGGCGTGTGGGGGGGACATGCCCACCTTGGATGGGGCGCCCCGCACCCCTCCGTTGCCACGACGGCCCCGAAAGGGCAGTGTGGAGCTGGGCTTCCCCCGCGTGGCGCCAGCGGACGAGGTCATTGTGAATCAGTACGTGGTGCGGCCCGGCCCTGCCGCCTCGGGGCCCCCCGCCACCGCGGCGCCAGCTTCAGGTGAGCCCCTGGAGTGCCCCACCTGCGGGCACACGTACAACGTCACCCAGCGGCGGCCCCGCGTGCTGTCCTGCCTGCACTCCGTGTGTGAGCAGTGCCTGCAGATTCTCTATGAGTCCTGCCCCAAGTACAAGTTCATCTCCTGTCCCACCTGCCGCCGGGAGACTGTGCTCTTCACGGACTACGGCCTGGCCGCGCTAGCCGTCAACACGTCCATTTTGAGCCGCCTGCCACCCGAGGCACTGACCGCCCCCTCGGGGGGCCAGTGGGGGGGCGAGCCGGAGGGCAGCTGCTACCAGACCTTCCGGCAGTACTGCGGGGCCGCGTGCACCTGCCACGTGCGGAACCCGCTGTCCGCCTGCTCCATCATGTAGCACCCGCCCGCTCGCCGCCGCCCGCCAGTCCTCGCTCGCCGCTTCTTCAGGGATCCGGCCCTGCCCTGTCGCCTGTTGACCCCCCCCCCACCACCGCTTCCGGCCCCTCCCCGCGTGGCACCGCCGCCGCAACCAACTCTGCCATTAAAACTCTTTGCCAAAGTTCGCACCTTGTTCCCTGGACTGAAGCCTGCTCTTGCGGCCCGTGCCCAGGGCTGTGGCCCAGACAGGGTCCAGCCTGGAGCCACCAGAGGGAGGCCCAGTGCCTCTTGGGGCCAGCCTGCTCTGCTCGCCAGGGAGGGACCGGGCTGGGCCAGGCATGCCGCTCAGGAGGGCTGGGCCTGGATGTGCACGTGCGTGTGTGCACATGAATGCCCCGCACGTCTGTGCAGAGCCAGCCTTCTGTGTGTGCCGGTGTGGGCAGAGGTGCAGAATGGGCAAAGGGCAGACACGTCCTCTGCACCGGCCCCTGGATGTGGGGGCAGCTGTGCGGGGGACACCTCAGTCCACCGGGCTCCTGGTGCCCACCGGACCCTCTGAACTTGAATGGGAAGGGCCTTTGGGCCAATCTGAGCCAGGACTGAGACCAAGACTGGCTGAGATCCCGGTGGGGTAGGAGGACTGGGGGGGCCTTCTATCTCATGCTCCACTACCTGGATTTGGGGAAGAGCCTTTGCAGTGGAGGGGGGGAGGAGGGAAGGGTTGGGGAGAGTCCCCGGATGCCGAAGAAGGGGTAGAGACAGCAAGAACACAGTAACAGTGGTTTCAGGAGCCGCTGCTGTCTATTGAGAGCCATTCCTTGCGCTGGGCACAAGCCCGCGAGGTCGTGCTGTGTTTGTCCTTTAGATAAAGGGCCCAATGACATGAGGTTGCAGGGCACTGGGCCTCAGCTCAGTGCTCCCCAGCTCCAAGGCCTGGCGGGGCCCTTGTTCCTTGCGGTTCGGGCGCCTGGCCGCTCGGGCCGCCCCCTTGGGTCCTGACCCAGCCAGTGAGGGAGCTATTTGTGGCCTGAGCTTGCGCGGCAAGGGCCCCTCCCCTCTGGTGCCCTGTCCTTCAGGGAATACACGCTGGCCCTCATCTGGAACATGACCAGGTGGGGGGACCTGCACCCAGGGCCCCACTCTCTTCAAGGAGTCACCTCACTACCAGACGTCTCTGTTCACTTTCGTGTCCGCTGTGTCCCTCTTGCAGGCAGGCCGGGCGGGGCAGGGAGACGGGGTGAAGACGGCTGTGTCAGTTTGGGACCCTTCCATCGAGGGGGTGCTTGGGGGGCCCTGGTTGCAGACCTCCTCCAGCACCGCCCTTGGGCATCAGTAGCGTCTGGGCAGCAGGGTAGCTTGAAGTCTCTGGCTCGGTCGGAGGCTGAACACAGGTTCCTGGGTAGCCCTGGCCCCAGGCCTGGTTCTCGATTGAAGGCCAGTGCCCCGCTCAGTCTTGGGTTTTTCAGCTTGGCCATCAGGCCTCAGGGCAAGCCCGGGCCTCCTGGCCCCTCGGCGGCCCTGGTGGCACGGGCGGCAGGTGTGCCGGGCCCCGCTTAGTGGCCAGCGCGGTCCAGCAGCATAAAGAGGAGCCCCAGCAGCATGAGCGGCGTGAAAATGAGCAGCAGCCCCAGCAGCTCAAGGGCCAGCAGGCCCAGCAGCACTAGGCGGCGGGAGCAGGGTCCCCGTTCCCGCAAGGCCCAGAGCCGGGCACCCAGGCAGGGCGGGCAGGGTAGGAAAGGCAGGCAGCCCCGGCCGCCCACGGGTCCTGCCAGGAAGCGGAGCTGGTACCGGTGCTCCAGGGACGCCCAGGGCCCAGGGCCGCGGCGGGCAGGTGCAGGGGGCGTGGGGGGCCGTGGGCCCTGGGGCCCGTCCGCCTGCAGCAGCTCCTTCTGCAGCTGGCAGATCTCCCACTCAAGCATGGGTGTCCTCTGGCGACAGAGCGGGCAGCAGACCCGGCCCAGGTCGGCGCTGGGGGCCGCGACCAGCAGCTGGTGCAGGCAGTCCACACACAGGCCGTGGCCACAGTTCAGCAGCGCCAGGCGGTGCTCGCTGGGCCCGTAGGGCTCCGTGCAGATGGGGCATTCCTCCTGCCCGGGTTCCCCCGCTGGCTCCCCCTCCTCACCCTCCCTTGCTCTCCCAGCCCAGGGGCAGGCTGTGGCTGTGGCCCCCAGGAGGGGTTCACTGTCTCCAGCCCCTGCACCCTGGGTATTCCCACGAACCCTGCCGTCCACCTCTTCATCTGCCAGCCCTGGGTGCGGGGGGGCCAGGCGTTCGGGGCCTGTGGAAGGTGGACGGGGGAGCCCAGCGCTGAGGTCACGGGGGCCATGAGTGGGGGCCCCAGGGCAGGGGTCAGGATGGGTGGGTGGGGTCCCCAGGGTGGTGACGAGGGTGGTTGGGGCCGTGAAGGTCAGTGCGGCCCTCTGGGTGAGGGCAGGGCCCGGCACAGACCTCGAAACTGCCGCAGCCTCGCCCCACCCCGGAAAGTCAACTTCACCTGGGCCCCAGCGCTTGTGCTGGGTCCGGGCAGCTCCTGGGCCCACGGATGCCGTCTTCACGGGATCTGCCCCAGCCCGGACGTGGCCGCCTCGGCCCACCCGTGTGTCGGCAACTGGCGGACAGACAGGCGGACTCCAGGCAGCAGCCTTGTGGGTAGGCGGGAGGGCTCGACTCCTCCTACAGGAATTCCCCTCGGAGCACCGAAGGCCCTTCCCAGGGGCGGGGACAATGGCTGCCCCACCCCCCGCCCCGTTCCCACCGGAGGGACTGCTACTCCCGGGACCGCTACTCCCGGGACTGGCAAGGAATGGTCAATACCCACTTGGCCAGGGCCTCCCCTCACCCTTCCTTCCAGGGCCCGCTTAGGCTGCCCCCTGCTTGTCGGGAGTCCGGGCAGAGCCCATACAGTGTGGGCAAGTAGGACACATCGCAGAGTCAGACCCGGAAAAACTACTGCAGCAAAGACGGCTGAGCTGTGGTGCATTTGTGCTCGCCACGACTGCTGTCCCCGTCCAGACCACTGTGGGCCCACACACGCCCCGAGGCACCCAGACAGGCACGAGGAAGAGCAGGTCAGAAACAGCCAACAAGAGCCCACAGTTTATTACGGAGGCGTTCCAGGAACAGGGTGAGGAAAGAGTGTGCTAGCTGGGGGTCTCCCCTGGTCCTGCCTTCCAGCCCTAGCCCTGGCCCTGCGAGGCCCTGAGACAGCACCATGTACTTTGTGGGTGGGCACAGAGATGTGGCAGAGGGGGACTGGGAAACTGCTGTCCCCTGGGACAACCTCAGAAGGCTCTCCGGGCTCGCATGCTGTCTGGAAGCTGGTGTCTGGGGAGCCCCCGATGCCCATCGGGCTGCCCGTTCCTTCCTGGGGCCCCGTCCTTATGCAGGGTGGGGCAGCCCAGGGACCATCCTGACCAGGACCCAAGCTGGGGCCAGTGGGGAAAGGCCGGCAGTAGCCTGCAACCCTGGATGGGGGCAGGGGTGGGGTGGTGAGTGGGCAGCGATGTCAGGGCTGGGTATAGGACCCCAGGTTGACTGAAGTGAGGCTGTGCAGGGGGCAGGGTGGAAGGTGACAGTAGCCCCCCCAGAGGGCAGCGTTTAGAGTGGCCAAGGCTGGCAGGATGGCTTCTTAGGCCCACGTCTCACTCTGGAAACGCATCGTCCGCTGGAGCCTGGCAAGGTAGTTGGCTGCATCAGGGCCGGAGAGCCCACCCTCCTCCCGGAAGACGGACGTCAGGGCTTCTGACACATCTGCCGGCATGCCCTTGGCATTGCTGGAGGGACGGGCCGGGAGGGCTCAGTAGGGCTGGGACCTCCGGAGGGCCGGCTCCCACCCCTACCCCCCGGGGGCCCAGGCTCACCCCGCCAGGTAGAAGTAGGCGCCTCGGCGGTCCAGCAGATCCCACACCAACGGCCCGAGCTCCCGGAGCCTGTGCTGCACGTACACTTTCCGCTCCTACGGGGAGGGGGAGGCGAGGGGGAGCGGAGGGGGCGGGGGCGGGGCATGGGGATGGTGCATCCTTGGCCTGGCCCCCTCCTTGCCGGCACCGCCCTGCCCAGCACACCCACCTGCTCCCGGGAGAAGGCTGTGAAGAGGGTCAGGCAGCCCTTCCTCTCCAGCTCCAACCACTCAGATTCCCAATAGAAGTCTTGGTCGCGCCAGCGGCAGCCGAAGAACAGGAAGTTTCCTGGGGGATCACAGGTGGCCTCAAGCCTGGACCCAGGCCCGTGAGGCTCGGCCCAGGCAGCCCCAGCTGCCACCCTGCCAGAGGCCCTGCGTGCTCACCGGTCTGACCCCGGGCCACCCGCTCCTGGACAGCTGCTCGGAAAGGGGCCACACCGGTGCCGGGACCCACCATGATCACGGGTGTGTCCGGTGTCTCCGGGAAGGTCAGGCTCCCGGGCCGCACCCACAGAGGCACCTGGACAGGTCCTACGGCAGGAGGGAGGAGGCGTGAGGAGGCTCTGAGGACCAGGGCCCCGGTCCAGGACCGGCTGTGGTGCACAGAGGAGAACGGGGGCCCTGGCCCGGGGCTCTACCCGCCCCCCCTCCAGAAAGCAGGGGTCACCTCGCCCAGGATCCAGAGACGCCAGCCAGGAGGAGCAGAGGCCCCGGCGGGGCTCTTTGAGGCGCGTCCGGTAATGCACCACAGCGACGAGAATCTGCAGCCTCGAGGGGTGAGCCTGGGGATGGGATGGCGGGTGCTGTGCTCCACGGGCCGCCTGCCCGCCAACCGGCCTCAGACTCCGCCCACTTCCCCCGGGCGGTCCCAGACGCGGGGCAGATGTCGAGGGTCGGCCCCCCCGCCCCTCGCGACCCCGGCATCCCTGAAGCCGGTCCCGGGCTCTGCCCGACAGGCCCTCACCAGCAGAGAGGAGGCGATGGAGAAGGCCCGCGGGCGGATCGGGGGGATGAGGTCCAGCAGGTAGTCTGCGGGAACAGCTCCAGCCGTGTGTGGGAAGTCACACAACACCTGGGCAGAGACAGCCCCGGCTAGGCTCCGGCCAGCACCGCCACACGTGGGCTCTGTGGCTCAGAGCCCTGGGCCTGCCCGTCTGCCCGCGCCTGCCCGCGCCTGCCCGCACCTCCAGGACGCTCCTGCGAGGCCGGTTGCAGTACGAATACAGCTCCTCCTGACCTTGGGGGGCACTGAATTGCAGCAGCTTCTCCCGCTCCAGCTCGTGGGGAGAGAGACAGGCCAGGAGCTCGAAGAAGGAACGGCGGGGCACGCTGGCGACGTCCAGGTAGTGGGACACGAGGTGCCTCACGGAGCAGGGCTGGGGCAGCTGCGTGGGGCAGGGGACACCTGCGGCAGGAAGCGGGGAGCCTGTGAGGGGTCGGGACACGGCTGGGCGGGCCGCGGGCCCCGGGAGGGCGGAGAGAGAGGGTGGCCGCAGCCGGGGTCCCCGGGCTCACCTGGCTCCCGGGGCAGCAGCGTGAAGTACTGGTCGGGGTCCAGGCCCAGCACCCGGCAGAACTGCTGGACGTGGCTGGCCTGGTTCTGGGGCCGGATCAGCACCACGTCGCCAGCTGCAAAGCTGCACGGGAAAGCCAACGGGAAAAGTGAGGGAGGGTGCGGGCAGGGCACTGGGGGCTCAGGGGAGGGCTGGGGGCGGCGGTCCTCGGATGGATGTGTTTCCCTGCAGCCCGGCCGGTACCCCCCCCCCCCCCATCCCTCGGCCACCACCCACCTGGTGTCTCAGGCCCCTCACCTGAGCCCAGAGCCCGTGATGTCAAACTCGATCAGCCGTACGTCCTGGAAGTGAGAGGGGCTGGTGACCCTCTGGTTGGTGACCATGGGTGCCAGGAAGGGCTGCTGCTCTGAAGGGGGACCTGGGGGATCCGCACCGGCCACATGCTGCTCCTCAGAGCACATCTTGGGGGCCTCCGGAAGGAAGCGGAGGGTGAACTTGGAGGGCAAACTGTAGGGAGGACACACACCCGTCAGGCCGTCAGCAGAGCCTCACAAGTGGCCCCGCGGCCAGGCCGCTCTAAGTGCGCCTGCGGGAGCCCCACCGAGGCCCACACTCACGGGACTCCGGGGGGGATCACGCCGAGGTCAGGGGGCACCGGGTAGAGCCCCAGCACCTTCTCCCACAGATCGTGCAGCCAGGGGTCAATAGCAGCGTCGGGCCTGGAGAGAGAGCATGTGCGCGCTGTCCTGAGGGGCCCCTGCCCCTGGCCGGGCCTGCAGGAGAGCTGCCCCCACCCCACTCACCCCAGCTCATGCTGGTCATCTCCCAGGCACGCAGGCAGGAGGGCGCTGCCCCCAAGTTGCAGCAGCCGTCGGTGCAGCTTCTTGGCCACGAAATTGAACCTACAGAGAGAGAGCCAGGCTTGCTTGGGCAGGCCCTGGGCGGAGGGCAGAGGGCAAGCAGCCCCGAAGAAGCAGAAGACCCCGGGCCTCAAATGACACCCCTCCCAGAGAGCACTGTTGGCAAGATGCCCGTGTTTGTGCTGCCGTGAACCAACATCTATGTTGTGCACAGAACAAAACCCCGGGCACAGGAGGGTCGCGCTGCCCTGTTCACCTCAGCGAGCACAGTCCTGCCCTTGTTGTATCTGGCTTTGGAAGCGTTGGTACGACCAACGACCCCCCACCCCCACCCCGCCCGCCCTGTGCTGGACTGTTTCAGTGACCTAATGACATGCGAACCTTCACACACAAATTCCTCAGTGCTTCTTTAAGAAATCACACAAAGCAACATCATTCTTGGCTTAGGATACAGATAGGTCCTGAAAATTGGCAAGAACAAGGCCGAGGTGGTCATGCCACCATACCCAGGGAAGCAGTGGCCTTGGAGGTGGCTCCTGGGGCTGGGGGGTCTTCTGGGCCCCTTGCCTAATCCCACTGTGCTGTCTTTGTGAGCCCAAATTTCTCATGGAAAAGTGGGAAGAGCCAGGTAGGCCTTTGCTGCCCTAAGTCACGTGTCAGCCTATGGTGCTGCCTGAGGCCCCTGATGTCCAGTTCCAGACGTCACTTCCTGTCCTACGAGACACCTTGGGCCCACCCTGGAGTTTTGGTGCCTACTTTCCTGTCCTGCCAGCCTCCTGTCTGTGCTCTGCTCACCCTTCAAGCCCAGATGCTCCCCAATGGTCCCCACAGCCTGGCCATGGCCCAAAGTCTAGAAGGAGCCCTGGGGGCTGAGTCACCTGTCCCTCCACCAGGACTTTGTGCTCAACCCCAAGGGCAGTCCCTGCAGGCCAGCAGCCTTCCTGCCCCTACTCACTTGGCGTAAGAGGAATCCCCGAGGCCCAGAACAGCAAAGTCCATCTGACAGAGGGAAGTCGGTGGCAGATTCTTCCGGAATATGAACCTCCAGAAGTTCTACAGCCAGAAGAAGCCAAGTTAGAGGCCCTGCTTTGGGCCACCAGGGCCCTAGGGTGGAGTAGGGAGGAGCCACAACCTAGACCCTCCCTGTTCCTTCAGATCTTTGTTACTGAAACCAGACCATTTTTTATTCTATCACAATGGCAAAAGATTCGGAAAAAGGCAGAAACTCGCAAACCATAGAGCTGCCCCAGAGCCACCACCAGAGTGTGGAGCCCCACCCCTTCCTGGGCAGGGGGCCCTGTGAGGGCTACTGGCACCTGCCCCGCTGCCTCCCCAGGGCAGGAGTGGCACCTGCTCCTGCTCAGGCTGCCCCTGGGACCACTTCCTCCCTTCACACTGAGCCCCATGTCCCAAAGACCCCTCTGTTCTCAGCTCTGAACCTCGGGGCACCACAGGACCCCTCTGTGGTCCTAGTCTCATCCCATCAAACCAAGTTTCTCTTTTGGAGCCTTCTTCTAGCCCTGGGCCCCCATCAGGCTGCTTTGTGCTCACTGCCACCCTCACGGCCAAGGACCCAGACCTGTGTCCTTCCCCAGGACACCCTCACCTCCATGCATCTGGCCAACCCAGGGGCCTTACAGCCAGACCCCCAAGGTCACAGCCCAGGTGCCTCTTCTTCCCTCCGGGGACCCTCATCGGAACCTGTCTGGCCCACTCTGCCCCAGCCTCCCCACAGGCCTCCAGAAGCACTTTTCAAATACAGCTCCCTATCACCTTCAGCCCGTGGTGACCTGAGCCCTGGACACCAACTTTCACATGTGGTCCAGGCTTTAGCTGCATTCCATGTCCCTTGTACTTCATAACTGGCATGGAGGGGCCCTGTTGGGGCACAGCTCTGCTCACTGGTCCTGGACCACCCTGGACCACACCCCAAGGGCTGAGCTGCATCAGCCAGTAACTGGGGACTACACTCTCTGCCTCTGGAGACCTCTCCTGCATGCTCCTCCTCAAAGGCCTGTTTCCCGAAGCTTGCCAGAAATATCCTTCCCAGTGAAGGTACACTTCTCACAACTCTGCACCTGCAAATGCTTGGGCCCTCCCTTCACAGTGACTGGCAGGTTGGCAGGGCACACTTTTGGTGGAAATGGTTTTTCCAGAGCCCGAGTCCTTGCTCCAAGCTGGTTCAGTTGGGCCACGAAACCAGCATCATGTGTCCCCCTCTGTCCCCCACCGGCTACCTGGGCACTCTCGATCCCCGAGAGCCGTAACCCACCATGATGTGCCTTGGCGGGAGCCATTCCACTCAAGATGGGCCCTTCCCAAGACCCGGTGGACCCTTTTTCAGTTCTGGGATGTTTTGTCAGTTGCTCTCTTTGGTCAGTTTCTCCCCACTGTTTCTCATTCCGAGGCTACTAACACGATCTTAGAATTTTGCTATTTCCTTTCTTGGTTCCTCGTTCATTTTTGGTTACGCTTTCCAGGAGAATTTCTCAACTCTGCTCTCTGATCTTTTCAAGTTTTCCTGCTATCGTCTTAAAGAGCATTCCCAGCGCTTCCAGCTTTTGCCCTGTTTTGTGTGTTCCTTCCTGTCCCGTGGGTGCCGAGTTCTGGACGGCCTGCTCCGCCTCTACTCCTCCAGGGTACCTGAGGGTATGGTGGTTCTTCGTGGTCTATTTGTACTTAAGACGCTGACAGAAAACTGTGAGTTTGGGCCTGTCACCCAACGTGCGTTTCGTGGCCGGGATCCTGCGGGACTTGCCTGTGGTTAGTTTCCCCACAGAGGGCTCCTCTGGTCCACTAGCCGGGAGCATGTGCCTGACCACAGCGTTCTGAGGACTGAGGCAAGGCAGCCAGTGTCTTCCTGTTTAGTACACAGCTGGTCACTAAGCCTGGTCTTCAGCAGGTGCCACGCCCCCTCCTCCGTGTTCCTGGGACCTCAGTCTGCAGCCTCTCCCAGGAGCCTGCAGGTCGCACTGTGGCCGGGGAGGGCCCCTCCTGACCACCTCCGTGGAGGTGTCCATGCCTGCAGTCTTCGCTGTGCACCCTCATCCAGGGTGACCATCGCCACCTTCACGCTGTTGGCTTCTGATGTCCAGTCTGCACCCCAGCCCAGCTGACCTCGTAGAGGTCTTTGTTTCCCCTCCCATGTCCTGTGTCACGGGCATCCACAATTCACCTCCTGCCTTTGATCCCCTCACACTTGCCTTCTCTCCTGTCCCTCTTCTTGTCTCAGACCTCTCCTGACTGTGCTGGGGTCTTGGCCCCATGTCTCCCATCGTCCCCTGCTCTGACCCTGCTCTTCGGTCATGAGCCTCTTTCTCCCCCACCACCAGCCTTTAACAGGTTTCTCTCACCTTAACACCTTCTTTCCAACCCCTTAGCCCCACTCACAGCCAGAATCTTTCTGGTGATTGTTTAATGTACAGACGTCCTTAAGATTCTCTCCACATACCTGCTGCTCCCCTGTGACCTCGCTTCTCCCCCAGTAAGTCGCTGATACCGCTTTCCCCAAAGTCACCAGCGGTCCCTTTGCTGATAAACCCTACCAGTTCTGCTCAGGTTTTATCTTACTTCACTTCTGTGCAGCGTTGAGTGCTGGAGACCTTTCTCTCAGAACAATCACCTTCCTGCCTTGACCTTGGATTTGGGGCACTCCCTCTTTTTGCTGTTGGAGCCACTTTCCTGCCCCTCACAGGCTTTTCGCCACCTCCCATGCCCTCAGTGTTCAGGGCCACCTGTCCCAGGGGAAAGGGAGGGGCTTTCTCATGCCTCGCCCAGGGTCCTTGCTAGAGCTCCACACCTACCTTGTATCTCCCCCTGGATGACTTCCAGCCCTTGGCCCTCCTGGTCTCCATCTCTGTGCATGGAACTACCATCCACTCTGGTCCCTGAGCCCGAATCCCTGTCTCGACTTCATCTTTGTTCCCAGCTTTTAGGCCTGTGTGATTCCACGTCCTCTCAATTCTACCTTAACATCTCTGGAAGGTGTCTTGTTTTTCTCTGCTGTCTGCCACCCTCCTGCCTTCACTGTGCGTCCTCTTGAGTTGTTCTTGCTCTCCTACAGCCTGCCCTCCCCGTCGACACGTAGCAGTTTCGCTAGAACACAAATATGACTGTCGCCCAGTGGACTGCATGGCCCTTCACCTCAAGCCCATCCACCTTGCTGGGGCGGTCCAGCTTCTTGGGATCAGGTCTGGCTTCCTGCCTCTCGTCTCCCCTCCCCCCCTTGATGCATTCCTTGGCTCTGTCATCCTCAACTGCTTTCTGCTCTTCCCTGAGCTGGTCTTTCTCCTCTGCACAGGCTGCTCCCAGTTTCCTGGTGCCTGGCTAGCCCCCACTTATCCTCAGGACTTAGCCTACACTCCTTTCTTCCAGGAAGCTCTCCCTGAGCCTCCAGGTTGGGCTAGATAGCGTTTATTAATGTCCTCATAACGGCTGGCACTTTCTCTGGCAGCATGTATCTCCTCGTATTGTAACTGCCTGTTAAACTTGTTGCTTTTGCTATATTGTGAGCTCCCTGAGGAAAGAAATAGGTTCCTGGCTGGATTCCCAGCACTAGATCATGTTTGGAATAGAATGTGTGTTCAAAAGATGGTCAAAGAATTGAAGAATGTTCCCAGAGGAAGGTCCAACAATTTTGAAACACTCACAAGACCCAGACCAGATTCATATATAGCCCTGGAGAAAATATTAAAGGTTAAAATGGAGAACAAGGCTATTTAGTGGCCTGTGAACAGTTTATTAGGGAGGACAGCCAGAGCCCCCAGTTCCCTCCCAAATCCACGGCTAACGTGCAACAGATATAGGAGGGCAACTGTTCATTGTGCTTCTTGGACTCCCCAGGCAATGAAAACAGTGAGGGTCCAGGGCAGTGATCTGAGCTGCTGAGCAAAGAAAGCCTTCAGGTCAGCCTTACCTTCATGTTGTCAGGGGGGTCTCCTTGGCCTGCAGTTGCACAAACAAATATCACCAGGGGCTCACTAATCAGATTCACCTCAACAAAAAGACACATGTGTTAAGACCTCGGGCTGTAGCAAGTAGGTATGCTCTCCGCAGCCTGGCCCCTCTCCTTCACTCGGGGGGTATGGCAAACGGAGTCACGAAGCACCCGTGAGCGGCCGGCCTGCCTTTGCCCTTTCAGGCTCCATCCTCCCACCTTGCCCGTTTCTCCACGTGCTAAGCCCTGCCACTGTCCCCAAGTTTTCCTGCCCCCTAAACCCGCCATAATGGAACGGTCCGCTCTCACACAACACACGGTGCCCTGCGGTCGAGGGCTCTGGGGGCTGGCGCCCCCGGCCTGCTCGGTCTCACCGCCCAAGCCCTAGGGCTCCCTCACCACCGAGTAGGAGTCCAGGGCCTGCACCCGGCACTCAAGCCGCCGGCGCCGAGCCTCGCGACCCAGCCTCTCCGACACATCCTGGGCCGTGCCTGTCTGGCTGCCGAAGAGCACCAGAAGCCCCGGGCTCGGCATCCGGGCGCGCCGGGAAACCCCGGCACCCAAGCACCGGACCAGCTAAGAGATCCCGCAAGCCTAGGTGGCCTGGACCAGCTTGGACTTCCGACTTCCGGTGGTGGCCGGAAGTGACGCCCTTAGACCGCGCCCGGCAGGGCATGGCGACCGAGGGGGGTGGGTATCCGTTAGCGGCCGGTGCTGGGTCCCGGGCCGCGGCCAAGATATTGGCGACACGCCAGGACCGAGGGCCGGGGCAGGCGGAGCCGTTCGCTGCCTCGTGCTCGCCGCAGCGGCGCCGGCGGCGGGCGCCGGCGAGGCCCACGGGGAGAGGAGGCGCAGCCCTGCCGGTGGGACGCTCGGCCGGGCCCCGGCCCGCGCTCAACCGGCGCGATGCTCTTCTCGCTCCGGGAGCTGGTGCAGTGGCTGGGCTTCGCCACCTTCGAGATCTTCGTGCACCTGCTGGCCCTGTTGGTGTTCTCCGTGCTGCTGGCACTGCGTGTGGACGGCCTGGCCCCCGGCCTCTCCTGGTGGAACGTATTCGTGCCCTTTTTCGCCGCTGATGGGCTCAGCACCTACTTCACCACCATCGTGTCCGTGCGCCTCTTCCAGGACGGAGAGAAGAGGTTGGCAGTGCTCCGCCTCTTCTGGGTCCTCACGGTTCTTAGCCTCAAGTTTGTCTTCGAGATGTTGTTGTGCCAGAAGCTGGTGGAGCAGACTCGGGAGCTCTGGTTCGGCTTGATCACGTCTCCGGTCTTCATTCTCCTGCAGCTGCTCATGATCCGCGCCTGTCGGGTCAACTAGCCTCAGGCGGGAGTGAACTCTGGACGGCTAGCATGCTGGACCCCAAGCTGAGTTCCTACTTCCACCGTACCAAAGGAGAAGTCTGGGTCTGAAAGGAAAGCCAGCTCCTGCCCTGGCGAGTGCCCAATTTTCTACCAGTCCATGTCTGAAATTGTTCCCTCAGCAGGGCTAAAAAGAGCAGCCTTGATCCTTAAAATGTATTTCCTGTTATTTCATGCTTTGAATAGCTAACCCTGAATTGAGATCCTGAGAAGGACCCCAGGCCATTTCTCTGACAGTAAAATGTCCTGATGGGCTCTGCGTATGTTTATGGATCCTGGGAAAGTACTCTCTGTGCAAGGGCTGCAGAGCTGGTCTTATGGATTTCCTCTGCCCAGAAGCACTAACCTAAGAGCTCACTGCCCCCTCCATCTGGACAAGACTTAGATGCTTGAGCTCAAAGTGTAAACCAGCTTGTGTCTCCTCCCCTGAGCCACTGGGGAGGATGGCCTCTTCTTCATTCCAGCTCAGGCAGACAGGAGTATGTTGAGTAAGCACGACTGGGACCCTATTTGGAGATCTGTCGCCTGAGAGAACTTTGCTTATGAAGCGCTGCTTGGCTTCCTATCCCAGCGGATTGCATCGTCCACAACTTTTCCACCACCACCTTGTGGCCAGCACTGTTAGCACACCTGAGACAGATTTAGGCCTCCCTCAAGGGACCAGAGAGAGAGGAACAGCTTTGATGCTTATAGGCATCGAGACTTGCAAATGGTCTTGGCCCACATTTGTTGGCCTGAGGTGTTTAGTTTAAGGTGCCAAATGAGAACGTTTGCTGAGATAAAAAATAAAATAAGAGAATGTTTTGCTGAGATGCGCAGTGGTTGCCTGACCTCTTGAGGGTGAAACAATATGAATGCTGAGAAGGTCCCTGCTGTGCGATGTAGCTGGTTACAGAGCTGACTGTAGGGAGACAGGAATGCACTAGAGTTTCTTTAGCCAATGTGTGTGTGTGTGGGGGGGGGGGGGTGTTCCCTTGGGGAATCCTTGCTTCCTGCCTGGGGAGCCAGGGTGAAGATATCATGGGGTAGGCCTGTGTTGAGGACCTGCTGAATGGTTTGTGTGACATCAGAACCTTGTCTTCCTGCCGGTGTGCAGTCTTTGTAGGCCTTGCTGTGGAGCAGGGGTCAGCCAACTATGGCCTGAGGTCTGTTTTTGTACTACCTTTCAGCTAAGAGTAACTTTTCCATTTTCAAAGGATTATAAACATGAACATGTGACAGAAAGTGAATGTGGCCTGCAGTGTCCAGGGTCTCTCAAACTTGGCACTCTTGGCCTTTTGGGTCAAGCCATTCTTTGTTGGGGGGGGGGGGGGCGGGGGGAGGGGCTGTTCTGAGCATTGTAGAATACAACATCCCTGGCCAGCATCCCTGGCCTCTACTCACTAGATGCCAGTAGCATGCCTCCCTTGTAACAACCAAAAGTGTCTTCATACATTAACAAGTCTCCTGGGGGACAAAACTGCCCCTGGTGAGAACCACTAGGCTAAAATATTTACTGTCCGGCCCTCTCTAGAACAAATTTGCAGTCTTATTCTGGTGAAGCAGCTTTGTGACCCTTTGCCTAGAATGGATGCTGCGTGGCCTGAACCATTGAGATGCTTGAGTTGGAGACTGTTCTGGTGTGTCCCACGGCTATAAAAGTGTTTTCTACCCAGTATTGGCATAATTGCGTCAAAGTCAGATACAAGCTGAACATTAGAAATGGACTGTTATTTATTTAAGTTTATTTACATAATCTCTACAACCAATGTGAGACTCAAACTCACGACCCCGAGATCAAGAGGTCGCACGCTTCTCTGACCGAGCCAGCCAAGTGCCAGGGAGTGTTTTTTTCCCTTTAATGTTATTTTTAGATCGCATGTGTTGTATCCTGTTGTGTTCTGTAGTTCAGGACTGAGTGATCCTGTTGCTGTAGAGGTGATGTGCATGAGAAGGCTTAGTTTCCTTTGGAAAGGTGATTTGATGAGAGCCGAGGAAGGAAACACTTGACTTCCGAAAGCTGAAATCCAGTTTATTTTCTCGGCTCAACAGAATGGAGAGGTGTAAGTCGGTCAGTGCAGACCACCACGGGACCCAGAAGCTGAGAAGGGCACCCCAGGTTGAAACGTGCCCCCGCTCTATGCAGAGCCCCAGGTGTCCTTGGAGCCCTGTCCCTGAAAGGTGAGTGATGCAGCAGGCAGTAGTGCCATTACTGGGAGAGAGGAGGGGAAGGCTAGCGGCATCTCTGTGTCCGTGCCCCCGTTTCCCCTTCTCCCCTTGGCTCCACTGGGCCTGAAAGAGTGTGGTGGGTGCTGTGCAGCCCTCAACTGGGAGTGAGCTTCTTCATGGCATGTGGGCAAAGAAGCTGTGCTCTTGGGGTCACTGGCACCCCTTCCAGCCTTGGAATGGGGGAAGTTCAGCAGATGTTAAGAGGAGTAGCGTGGGGAGGCAACAGGGTGAAATGCACAGTGTGGCTTTTGTGGCTCCTTCCGCGTTAGAGAGCTGTGTGCGGGGAGCTTTGTGCTTCCTCACAGCTTTGCACTCCTGTCCCTGCTCGGCGGGCCCTGGATGGCAAAGTGCGGAGTAGCACTTCTCCCAATTGTCTGAGTAATAGGGTGAGTTCTGGGGGCTGGCAAGAGCTAGGGGTTCCCGAGAAACCAACTCCTCAGCACTGGGTGGATCTCCGGCATTGGCATCCCCACTAAGTCCGCAGAAGACCGAGGACCACAGGTGGGCAGTCCCTGAATGGAGTCAGGAGGCTGGTGCACAGCCCGTGTACCACTCACGGGAGCGAGAACAGCTTTCCAGTCCTGGAAAGGCCCTTCTCCCACTGCACTCTGAGCGCGAGGAACAGGTGGACTGGGTGCTGGCACGATGAGGAAGGGCCGAGCCCAGCCAAGGTCACCCACCGCTCTGGGCCCGGGGGTCCGGCTGGGACTGCCCGCCAGGACCCGCCCCCTCCGGGCTCCGCCCCCCGGTCGCTGCAGACCAATGGCGCAGAGGCGGAAGTGGGGCCGCCAATGAGCGGCGTGAGGGGTCGGGGGCGTGCCCAAGAGGCCCTTTCCCCAATGGGGACTGGCTCCGGAGACCGGCGCTATCCAACTAAGTCCCCGGAAAAGAGAGGTCAGGGCGAGCGGTGTCCAATCAGCGCGGCCGGCCGTACTCCCCTGTCGTAGGTGGGGCCGCCGGGCGCGGGGCGGGTCCGAGCCGGCCCCCCGCCGTAGACGGCGGGCGGGGGGCGTGGCCGCGGCGAGAAGGCCGGCGCCGGGCGGCGGCCGCAGTTCCCGGCGCGCGCTGGCTCCGGCGCCCGCTCCGCAGCATGGCCGGCCTGGGGCGGCCGGGCCCGGGGCCCCGCGCCGCAATGCCCGCCTGGAAACGGGAGATCTTGGAGCGTAAGCGGGCCAAGCTGGCTGCCTTAAGCGGGGGCGCGGGGGCCGGGGCCGAGGCGGGAGCGGCGGAGCCCTCGGGGCCGGCGGCCGAGCGGCTCGTGCTGGCCGAGAGCCTGGGCCCGCTGCGCGAGAACCCGTTCATGCGGCTCGAATCGGAGCGGCGGCGCGGGGCGCGGCGCGGCGGGGGCGAGGGGCCGGCGGGGGCGCGGCCGGTGCAGCAGCTGCTGGAGCTGTACCGCCGCGTGCCGGGCGTGCGCACCATCCGCGCCGACAACATCCTCATCATCGAGTCAGCTCCCGGCTTCCAGCCTGCGGGCCCTGGCCCGGACCCTGGCCCGGACCCTAGCCCTGGCTCGGCCGCCCGCATCCGCGCAGCCGAGGTGCTCGTGTATGAGGCGCCGCCGCCACCCGGCCGTGTCAGCCGTCTGCTCCAGAAGTTCGACGCTCCGGCCGCGCCGCGCCGCCGCGGGAGTCCGGAACGCGGCCGCCCCCCGCCGCCGCACCCACAGCCCGCTCCCGGCCCCGCCGCCCCGCGCGTGGGCGAGCGCGCCGCCCGCTTCGAGCCCGAGGGCCGCGCTACAGGACCCGGGACGCGGCGCAGCGATTTCCTGCAGAAGACCGGCAGCAACTCCTTCACCGTCCACCCTCGGGGCCTGCACCACAGCGCTGGCCCTCGCCCGCTCCCCAACGGGCCTGCGGCCCCCGAGTCCCGGGCGGGTGCTGCCAACGGCCTCGCGGGCTCTGCGCCTGGGCCGGCCGAGTGGAAGCCAAAGGTGGAGTCGGGGGAGCCCCCGGTCCACCCGCCCCCCAGCCCCGGGACCCCCAGTGCCACTCCAGCCGCGTCCCTGGCCTTGCCCATGACCAACTCTGCCAGTGCCACTCCCAGCCAGCGCCAGTGGGTCTCCGCGGCCACCAGCGCCAATGACTCCTTCGAGATACGGCCAGCCTCCAAGCCAGACATGGATCGAATCCCCGCTGGGGACCTCCAGGCCCGGGCCCTGGCCAGCCTCCGTGTGAACTCCCGAAACTCCTTCATGTTCATCCCTAAGCGCAAGGCCTCTGGGGCCCCTCCTCCTGAAGGGAGGCAGGTGGGGGGACTGCCAGAGGGAGAGGTTGGCTGGGCCTCCCAACGCCTGGAGCTCGAAGCCCAGCTGGTGCCTGCAAGGGATAGCGTGCCTGCTGGAGGGAGGAGCCCCTTGGGGGTCGACGAGGGGGGGTGCCCCAGGCCAGCTACCACCCTTGTGAACCAGGCTGTTAGGCGGCAGAGGCTGCCCTCACCACCCCTGTGTCCCTTAGCCGCTGCAGAAGCTAAGCCTGCCCAGGGCCTCGGGGTTTCCAGCTTGGCCAAGGATGGTGGGGAGCCTGGGAGGCCAGGGTTGCCCGTCACCTTCATTGATGAGGTGGACTCGGAGGATGAGGTCCCTCAACGAGCCAAACTGCCCTGCTCGGGAGCCGGGGGGCCTCCTTGGTATCACCCGCACCCCACCGGGCCTGGGCACCCATCAGGGCTCCATCACCGAGGTGGCAACACCTTCACCGTGGTGCCCAAGAGGAAGCCGGGGTCCCTGCAGGCCAACGGGGAGCCCGGGCCACAGGAGGCCGAGGAGGAGGAGGAGGAGGCAGGCAGCTTGTCAGAGACCCCTGCTGCCCTGGGGACCTCACTGAAGAAGCGCTATCCCACCGTGCATGAGATTGAGGTGATCGGTGGCTACCTGGCCCTGGAGAAATCCTGTCTCACCAAGGCCGGCTCCTCCAGAAAGAAGGTCAGCAGGGGGCACAGGGGAAGGGGTGCTGGCTGGGCGCGGGGGAGAGAGAGCTGTGGGTGTAGCAGGTGCCCACTTCCCAGGACAACTGGCCTGGCTGGGGGATGGCTTCTGTGTGGACCAGAGGAGAGCTGGGGCTGGGTGGCCGTGCATGCTCCTGGAGGGAGCTGGGCTGGGGGAGATCCCTGGTCTGGGTTCCAGGGGAGCCCTAATGACCCAGAGAAGACAGCTTGCTGATGGTGTACTTCGCAAGGCTGGCGGGGAGGGTCGGTCCCGCCAGCACCGTGTCTGCTTCCTTGTTCTCGAGGCTCCATGTGGAATTGGCAGGGCAGACCTGTCTCATCAAGGGTCCAGCTGCAGGAAGTAGTCCTGTGCCTGCTGGTTCCACTCCGGCCTGGCTTTGAGGGTGTAGCCTGCCGTGGTCTTCTGGAGTCCTGGCCTACATGGGCCAAAGGTGCCAGGACAGAAGTGGGAAGGGGCAGGAGACCTGTGATTTGGGTGTGGTCAGATCCCTACCCCACTGTCAGCCTAGGGGCACAGTGCTGGGAGCTATTCAGTGGCTGGGGGCGGGGAGTGGGGGGGGCTCCCAGCTCCGCAGAAGGCAGGCTGCCCTGGTGCTCAGCAGGACCAGGCTTCATTCAAGTGTTTATTGAACTCCTAGTGTGTGTGCCAGGGCCGGGGTGTGTTGCTAGGAGCAGTGTAGACTCTCCCTCTCATGGGGGAGGACAGGCCTCAGACAGAGAGACCCAGGTGCAAGACCAGGAGCCCTGCTGGAGCCTCAGTCCCCAGCTGCTCAGCGACCCGGAACCCTCTGGGCACAAAAAAAAAAAAAAAAAAAAAAAGTTCCTCAGATTCTTCCTGGTCATTCCAGCACCTGTGTCTGGCCCTGGGGCAAATTCCAAGGCCAGCCCCACATGACCCCCCTCAGCAGGCATGGGGCAGACGTGTCTTCCCCTGGAACCGAGATGGTGCCTGGCAAGCTTCTGTGTCAGCCAGTGGTATCTCCAGGCTCACCCTTGAAGCTACTTCTGCCATTGGCCTCACTTGCCTTGGGCGATGGGGGTGGTGATGTGCCTTATGTCCACGGAAGCACCCCCCCCCCCCATCGATGCCTGCTGGTCGTCCAATCACATAAGCCACCTCCTCTCTCTGACATGAATTGGACTTGTCTTCCTCCGTGATCACACCCTGCTCCTTGGGTGAGGGCATCGGGGCTCCTGCCGTCTCCATCTGCTGAGACAGGCATCCACACCCAACTCTCTTCGTACTTCCGGAGGGCCCGTCCTGCCTGCCTGACCTTGACTCACCCTCTCTTTAGTGCCACAGCTCTCCCACCCTCCCTCCTACCCTTAGACACAGTCATCAACCCCACCTCCAGGCTCTAAACCACCCCTCCCCCTCGTTCCTGCTTCCTGACCTTTGACCCTACACTCTAGGAAGCAGTACCTTTCTATTCTGGCCCCAAGAAGTGGAGGTGATAACAGTTCCCCACTTTGTAGATGGGGAACCTGAGGGTGGCAGGAGGTCGTGGAGCTTGTGGGGCAGGAATTGAGTGCTGGTTTCTGCTTCTAGAGCCTTGCTCATCTGGCCCCAGCTGGGGAAAGAGCTGTGGGGGTCCTGTGTGGTAGGGTTGGGGTGAGAAGGGCGGGAGGAAGTGCTGGGAGGAAGCAGGCCCTGGCCTGGTCTCCATGCCAGCCTGAGGGAGTTGGGGGTCCAGATGGATGATGCCTGGCAAGCCGAGTGGCCTCACCAGGGCCCTGCCAGAGCAGCGTGACTACTGGAGGTGACTCCTCCTTGTGGGCACTGCCCCACCCCCACACCAGCTGCCCGGCAGGAAGAGCCAGAGCTCCTGTTGAGTGGGACAGAGGTGTGGGGCTGCCCGGTCCTTCGGGGCAGTCCGCTGGCTCGGGCTGTCCCCTGTGTCTCATCCGTTCCCTGGTGGTCCTCCGGCCATCCCTCCAGGCCCTGGGCTGCGGGACCTCGCCCTCACCTGTACCACTCCAGCCAGCTTATGGTTTGGGCCCTTGTCCTGTTTGTCTCCATCCTGACTAGGGACTTAGTGGACTGGAGGTTAGTGGGACCTTGGGGCCCTCTGGCTGACCAGGGTAGTGCTGGGAGGTACTGGGGTCTTCCAGGGGGCAGGTGAGGTATGGCTCTGCAGGGGGACTGTCGGGACAGCCTGCCTTTGAGCTGGCAGGTGCGTGTAGGGTGTTGTGACCTTGCTGGGCCTTGGAGGGCTACAGCCCCGTCTTGGTGGTGGGGGCACCCAGCCTGCCATTGTGCCTGGGAGGCCTGCCGGGGATTGGGGGGCGCCTCTACTTGATTGTCTCTTGGCAGAATTGCTGATGCCCTATCTGTCCCTCCCTTAATGGCCAAGCAGGGACTGGCTGCGGGGGGCATCATCACCATGCCCCCTCTCACCTCTGCCCCAGCCCCCAGGCTGTGCTGCTGAGTGGGACTGTCCAGCTGCTCTCCACACCTGCCTCCCTCGGGGTTGGTGGGCTGGTGCTGAGGGCCTCTCCCCTTTGTGAGGTGCCACCTGGCCAGGTTCCTGCTTTTCTGGTGGCTCCTTCCCCTCGCCTTTGCCCTCCTCCCCTCCTTACCCTCTGGTTCTCTGCCCAGCCTGAGTGTGTCAGTGTCCCCAGGGCTCAATCTATGACACCCTAGGCCATCTGCCCTCACTTAGGGAGTAACTGCCACCCAGACACCCCAGTCTTGCTGGCCGGGGCTTGGCCCTCAGCCTCGCTCCAGTCCCCAGACCTGTGGTGCGGCTGCCCCAGTCACCTGCTTCCCTGCCGGTGTGCAACGCTGTGCCCGCCACCACCGATGTGTCATGGCTGTGTCCCCTCTGCCCTCCTTCCCCCGCTTCCTACCTGTTCCCCCCACCCCAGCTCTTCCTGTAGGCACCCACCCTTCATGTTCTTCCTACAGCCCAGGTGCCACCGGGCAGGCCTGGACCCTGCTTCACTCAGCTTCCCCACTGCCAGAGGGTCTGCCTTGGGCTGGGGCATCCGGAAGCAGTGTGGGAGCTTTGGCAGAGACTGTGTGGGGTGGTCCCATTGTCCCCGAGAACGCAGACTGAGTGGGGGATGGGAGGAGGCAGGCGTGTGCCAGGGAGTGAGGACAGGGCGGGTGCTCACCCCCAGCAGGGGGACTGGTTGAACCCGGCTCCCTGACCAGAGTCCAGGGTGGACGCCCTTCGGTAACCCGAGCTGGGTGTGCACAGGTAGGGCAGGGTGAGGGGGACAAAGGGCCTGTGAGAGCTGGAAGGTGGGCCGACCGAGGACCCACCTGCCGACTGCACTTGGCACAGAGGGCAAAGTCCCCAAGAGCCAGGTGCGTGCAAGTGCCAGCCCCTGGCCACGCCCGGCCCATCTGCCTGGGGTCTGGAGGCTGGCCCTCCCCAGCAGCATTTGTCACAGGGTGTCTTGTGATTCAGAGACCTGTACCCACAAGGAGGCCTGTGAGCCCCACCAGGCCATGGAGTGTGGAGACTGAAGGGAGGCGGATGTGACCCAAGCCCTGGGCCCCAGCTGGGCGCAGACAGTGGCCTGTGAGCGCCACCCCGCCCCTGCCCGGCCAGGCTGTGCCAGGCTCAGTGCCTGTGCGAGCCCAGCCCCCTCGGTCTCCCTGCTAGGAGCTGGTCATGTGGACTAATGAGGGCATGCTAATCCGGCCGGGCCCTGGCAGCCAGCCCTTCCTGTGTCTTCGGTGGTGGGGGATGGGCCTGGAGGGCTCAGGGTCGTTGGGGACAATGCTGTGTACCCAGGGGTGACTGGACGCCCTGGTCACTGTGGGGCCTTGGGTCAGGGGCAGGCCCCTGGGTTAGGCCTCTGTCTTGCTAGGCTTGGGGCGGGGGTGGCAGCTGGAGGGTTGGGTGGGGCCTGCTGTGGGGACCAGGCAGATTGAGGAACAGCGTGCCTTCACGCGACGGGAGGAAGTATCTCTTGGTTTTGCCTGACTTGGGTGATCTGCACTCATCTGCTCTTGTCCCCGACTGTTCGTTTGTGCCGCTGGCTGGGCAAAGCCGACTGGGCCTGGGCCTGAGATTCGCCCAGCAGGTCTGCGTGTGAACCACACTGAGATGGGAAGCACACGAGCTGGGGGTGCCGGTGGCCGCGTGGGGCTGTGTGTGCGCGTGTGGCTGTGGGAGGGGGCGGCTGGAGCGTGTGCCCTTGTTTGGGGACACTCGCTCAGCCTGGCATTGCCCCCTGAGGCCAGTGCCGGGGCCCCCTCTGCTGCCCAGGCTGCGAGTCCAGCTTTCCTGTGAGGCCCCTGCATGTCCTGCTGTCGCTGGGCCCCATGGTTCTCTGCCTGGGGGCCCAGCTCCTGCCTCCGGCTCCTTCCAGGGGAGGAGGGGAACTTGAGCTGGCTGCTGGAGTCTTGTGCTCAGGAGTTTAATGTTTCGGGCTCCTGCAGGGCCGCTCCCATCTGCTGCAGGCTGGTGCCTCTCGTATTCGTTACCAACCTGCTGGGCCTGGCCGAACCCTGCTGAGCAAGTCTGGTGGGCCTGTGGCTTCAGTGGGGAGTGGAGTCCTGGGTCAGGGAGTGCGAGGGTCCACCTGGCATCCTGCTTGCGCCTGACTTTGCTTCCTCTCCACACCAGCAGCCTCGTCTGCACTCTGAGGCCGTTGGGAGAAAAGAGGGTTTGCTCAGGCATGAAATTCTGCAGCCTGCAGAGTGGGCAGGGTAGACAAGGGCCAAGTGGACAGCCCAGGTGGGAGGAAAGGGTCAGCGCGACCCCCACTTGGGTCTAATTCTGACTTGGTCTTTAAAATGGGGTGATGGCATTTGGTGTCGCCCCCCTGGGGTTTGGCATATGCCAGCCACCCTGCTTTGTCACCTCATGGGCGCCCCGGGGGCGTGGCCTTAGGTGTGTGCCCCGTCCTGCCCAGCAGCACTGGTCCATGCTGAGCTGTGCAGGAAGCGTCATTCGGGTGCCTAGCAAGCCAGGATGTGAACTCGGTCCTGGAGAGAGACCCCAGCCAACAACACACTGCTGGTGGCTGAGGAGGTAGGGCACCCGAGTAGGTGGGCCCCCGAGTGCCGTCTCACTTAGACCCTGCTCCTGCCATAGAGCCTCTAGGTGGCTGGTGCTCCCCTGCGAAGGCAGCCCTTCAACCCTAGGAGCTGCCATAGAAGTTTCTAGAGACACTGAGACTTTGGGCTCCTGGTGCTGGCTAAGGTCTGGTCCCTGGGCAGGGTTGGTTACCCGAGGTGATGTGACCCTGGGCCTGGGGGGAAAAGGGGATGGGTGGGGTCTGGGAGGCAGGTGTTTGGACACACTGGCCCTGGGTTGCATGGGCAGCCAGAACAACCTTCCTGGGGTCCTTGTGGCCCGGGCCTGCAGGGTGCCGGTAAAGGAGTGGTCTCCGATGAGGGGTAGCCCCCCCACCTTTCAGTTCTGAAGGGTTGATGGCGTGTTCTGCTACCTGCCTGGGGCTACCTCTACCGTGCCCTCCAGGGTCACTGTGCCCGGCTCAGCCTGGCTAACCCCTGGTAGCCAGGCAGCAGAGCCCTGCTGATGTACCTCCTGTCCTTAGATGAAGATCTCCTTCAATGACAAGCGCCTGCAGACCACATTTGAGTACCCTCCTGAGAGCTCGCTAGTACAGGAGGAGGCTGAGGCCCAGGAGGAGGAGGGGGAGGAGGAAGAGGAGGAGGAGGAGGAGTCCAGCTCAGATGGGGTGGTGGAGAAGCCCTTCTCGCTGTTCCTGCCCCGAGCCACTTTTGTGAACAGCGTGGGGCCCGAGAGCCCTCACCTGCCGGACGGCAGCTCAGGTGAGTGCCCACGTGTGGGAATGGGCGGCCCAGTGGGTAGCTGGGCCACACGTCCACACATGTGCCTCTTGGCCCACAGGCCTGTCCGGCTACACTCCAAAACACTCTGTGGCCTTCAGTAAATGGCAGGAACAGACACTGGAGCAGGCTCCGAGTGAGGTGGAGCCCACACCCAAGGAGGTCATGGTGAGCAGGGGTGCGGCTGGGAGGGCCAACACCCAAGGCCCGGGGTGGGGGGTGTCTCTAATGCCTGGATGAGTCCCATTGGCTCCCTCTCTGTCCCTCTCTCTCAGCTCACCCCTGCCAGTCAGAACGACCTCTCAGACTTCCGAAGTGAGCCAGCCCTCTATTTCTGACCCCAGCCCCGCCAGGATGGCCAAGGCTGAGCCCTGGGAGCCGGGCAGTGCCCAGAAGCCCGCCCTCACTCTGCACCCCCCACCTCTCGCTGCCCTGTTGGGCTCTGCCCTGCCATATCCCACCCTCCCTTCCTGGGGTTGGCCTGAGCCTAGGGCGCCGGGGTCTCCTGCTTCCCTTGAGGCCGAGTCTCACTCTGCAGCCCTGGTTTGGGGGCACTGCCTGTGGAGGATGGACAGAGTCCCGCTGGACACCATGCCGGCAGGTGTCTGGTGCACGTGTGAAGGGCTAGGTTGGCTGCCTGTCCTCTGTGGGACTTCCAGCCCTTCCCAGCCCACACCCCCCAACTGCAGACCTCAACTCGCCCCGTTTGTGATGAACGGCAAGTTTTTTCTTGCCTCTGATGATGGATTCAATAAATACCACTGGACAAGGCCTCCTCTGCCTTCCCTGTGTGGTCCTTGGCCAAAGAAGCAGGGAGCAGGGGTGGGGTCTGTGGGGCTCCATCGAGGCCCTGGCAGCGAGGAGGAAGGTACAGCGGGAGCCCAGCCAGGACATCTGTGCCTGGGTATGGGGTAGTCCTGTGTGGCACCCCCACACGTTGCTGTCTGGTGGTCCAGGCGTTCGCTCCCGTAGCCCCGCCTGCCCTGCTTCCCCTCCCAGCCACCCCCTTGGGGGAAGAGGGACCCCCGTGAGCACTTCTGGTCTCTGGGCTGACACAGTGGGAGCTGTAGGGGGAGGAGCACTTTGGGCTTGCTCTCTGGGGTCTGGTACTCTGGCTGGACCAGAGCCGTTTTTAAGGCCAGGCGCCTGGGAGGGGACGAGGAACGGGCGGAACCTCAGGGATCTCGCCTCCTGTGTGGCTTGGAAAGCCACCTGACCCACAGGAGCCTGCAGCAAGGCTGTAGCAGGCAGACCACTTCCCTGGAGTCAGTGCTAACGGCTGGCAGGAAAACCCAGCGGAATCTAAGAGGCAACAGGAGACACAGAACTGCCTGTTCAGCTTGGAGCTGGGGAGCTGGGGCTGCTTGTAATCCAGGCAACGGATGCAAGTACATCCCTCCTGAAGAGTCAAGCCCGTGAGAAATGCTGCTTGGCCAAACTTGGGAAGGAGGAGGGTGTTTTTAGTGTTCTGGGTGGAGTGGGCCCAGGTTTCTCCAGACCCTCTCAATACATGCTTCTCAGACCTGCCTAGCTGCAGGGACCCCCATAGGAGCTAACTGGCCAACAGAGACAGTCCCAGAGAGGACTCGGGGTGGAGGGCTGGGCCCCAGGCAGCGTGGGAGGCTGGAAGTCGGCACGCTTGGTGGGACCAGGGAGAGTGGGGAGTGGTGGTGCTGTGGGGTTGGAGCAAAGTTTAGAATCCTGGAGCTGGGGCACAGCCCTGGCTGGAGAGCGTCTCCCTGGGCCAGGCCTTTTGCTGGGGAATAGGGCATCGCACAGACCAAGACCAACAGGCAGAACACCACCCGATGGGGAGGCTAAGTGCTGGAGTTGGGGGCAGGGGGCCAGCAGCCCTGGTGGAGAGAAAGGGTGGGTGACAAGGTCCCAGGGAATGCTCAAGGGTACCCTCAACTCTGTCCCCAAAGCCAACAAGGCTTGCACAGGGAAAGCCACTCCAGGCCCTCCTCTGCCAAGAAGCCATATAGCTGGGCTCACATTGGTTCTGGGGTTGTGCAGCAGTCCCACGTCCCACACGCAGGACACAGGACACAGGCAGTATGCTACCTTCACAAAGACAATCTTTACTGACAGTCATAGGCCACCAGGGCAAGCTCTGAGGGGGTGGGCCCCAGCCCCTCCCCTGCTCCCCTGGCCTGGGCACCGAGGTGAGGTGGCTGCCATGCTGGTGAAAGTAGGGAGCAGGGTCTTTCTGGCAGCCCAGGGCGGGGGTGAGGGGACCTCCGCCCCGAGCGGAACTCACCCAGAGCCTGTCCTTCCCATATCCTATGAGTACAGGGTCAGGACCCCCACCTGGTGGGCTGCACCCAGGGCTGTACTTGTCACCTGGGGCAGGTGAAGCTGGGCAACTGCCTCTTGGCACCCGAGACAGTGAAAGGAGGCAGCTGCTACCACGAAGAATAAAGACGCTTTGAAGACAGGCTTGCTGGGGGTCGAGCCACTGAGGGACGTGGGAGGCAGGCCCCTCCCCACCAACGGCCTCCTCAGCTCTCCCTGCCTCCACTGCTCTTGTGCTCCGAGGCTGTGGCTTTGGTCAAGTTCCCGGCTTCCCTCTTCAGGACACTAAGCAGAGTCTGCGAGCTTTCCAGGATCTGGAAACGGGGACACGAGACGGCTGTCACTATCCCTCTCGTCAGAAGGCTCCCACAGTCCAGCTCTGCTCCTACCAAGCCGGTGCCAAGCCTGGGGCAGAAGCAGGGAGAGGAAGCCCCTGACAGGAGGGTCGGACAGGGTCAGCAGAGCCTTTAGCCCAAAGCCCCCCTCCTTGCACCCTGGGAAGCCAGACGAGATGAGCTCTGGCCCTTGCTGCCGCTCTCTGCCCGTGGTCTGGGACAAGCCATAAAACTACGGTGCACAGAACAGGACTTGGGACGTGCCGGGCCCCACTGACAGCCCCACTGTCATCCCACAGTGGTCCTGACCATGTTGTAGTCCTGTCGCCTCTGCCCGTGGGCGCCCCCAGGCCACCCCCCGCAGGCCACAGGCATGCAGGCTTCCTGCCGGCCCCGAGCCCCACCTTGAGGTAGGCAGCCTCTGTCTCTGCGATGGTCCGGTCAAACTCGTTGCGAGAAGCAATCTTGCGCGCCAGATTCTCGTTGACTCGGGCCAGTTTCTCTGTCAGCTGCCTCACCTCGCTCTGCAGCCGCTGCTTCTCATCCTCCTCCTGCTGGATCTGCCGACACAACTCCTCTCGCTTCTGACACAGCTCCTCGATGCCTACAGTGGGCCGAGCGGGGCAGGCGCTGTGGACCCAGGGCAGGAAAGACAGCAGCACCCCTGCCACTCTGGAGCCCACTGCTTTGTAGGAGGAGAGGGCGGCGGGAGGCCCGGGGCTGGCTCGGCCACCTTCCACCGCCGCCAGGCCAGGCTCCGACCGCCCAGGGGTTCTCGGGGTTGGAGAAAGCACCGCACCGGACCAGCGGGCGTGGCGCCCGGGCGGCAGTGCGTGCTCTAGCCATTCGTTCCTTGGCTCTCTCCACAGATACCCAGGGCTTGGTGCGTGCCACAGAGCGGCCGTGCGCCGGGCAGGTCCGACGGCCACCGGCGCCTTCCCAGCCGAGACACCCACGCACGGACCATGCACCCCACTCGGCCGCGCGCTGCGGGCCAGCTGCTGCCTCGGCCTGCACGCCGGCGAGCCCCGCGCCCTCCCAGCCCGCCCGGCAGACCCCGCCGCGCGGCCGCTCACACTTGACTAGCTCGTTGTTGTAATTCTGCAGCGCCGCGCCCTGCTGGGTCATGGTCGCCGCTTGGGCCGCGACCACTCCAACCGCCGCCAGCTCCTCGCCGTTCGCGCCTGCGCACTGCCTTCCGACAGCGCGCCCTCCGATACGTCACCGCGGCGCGCCTCTCGTGTGCGTCATCGCCGCGCGCCTCGCCGCGAAGCCCTGGGAGCTGGTGGGCGCAGATGGCGACGGCGGTGCGAGACGGCGACCCCGGGCCGGCACAGGAACTGTTGGTGGCCTGGAACACCGTGAGCACCGGGCTGGTGCCGCCGGCCGCGTTGGGACTGGTGAGGCCCCGGAAGAGGCAGCGGGTCCGCGCGGGGTTCCGGGGACCCTGCGCGCTTTACTAGGACGTCCACCCTGGGGTTCGTTCCGCTGCCGAGGCGGCCCTTCCCTAGCGTCGGCCAAGCACCCGTGCGTCGTGGACGAGGGGTAGCGGAAATCCCGCAGCTTCCCCTCCGCTCTGTCCCTTTCCCCGCTTCTCCCCGCGTGTCAGTGCCCTTCCCTCCGCTACTCTGTGTTCCCTTCTCACGGTTCCCTGCACTCCAGGCGTCCTCCCGGACCAGCGGTGCGGTGCCGCCAAAGGAGGAGGAGCTCCGGGCGGCGGTGGAGGTTTTGAGGGCCCACGGTCTGCATTCGGTCCTGGAGGAGTGGTTTGTAGAGGTGCTGCAGAACGACCTGCAGGCCAACATCTCCCTTGAGTTCTGGAATACTATCTCCCAGCGTGAGAACTGTGCAGACGAGCCCCAGTGCCTTCTGCTTCTCCTTGACGCTTTCGGCCTGTTGGAGAGCCGCCTGGATCCCTACCTGCATAGTCTAGAGCTGCTGGAGAAATGGACTCGCCTGGGCTTGCTGATGGGCGCAGGCGCTCAGGGGCTGCGGGAAAAAGTCCACACCACCTTGCGGGGCGTCCTGTTCTTTTCCACTCCCAGAACCTTTCAGGAGATGATTCAGCGCCTCTATGGGCGCTTTTTGAGAGTCTACATGCAGAGTAAGAGGAAGGGGGAAGGGGGCACAGACCCAGAACTAGAGGGGGAATTGGACAGCAGGTATGCCCGTCGCCGGTACTACCGGCTTCTGCAGAGCCCGTTGTGCGCGGGATGCGGCAGTGACAAGCAGCAGTGCTGGTGCCGCCAGGCCCTGGAGCAGTTTCACCAGCTCAGCCAGGTCCTGTGAGTACTCACGCCTGTGTGGCCACGCCTCTGTTCTTGCCTCTGGCTGGCTTTCCTGGGTCCAGCTGGCTGGGTGGGGTGGGGGGTGGGGTCTCTGCCGGATAGTCCTGGGTGTGGCCAGGGGCGGGTCCCCAGGATCCCCGTGCTGTGAATTTATACGTTTTGTCTTGGACACAGGTGTGTGTCTGCCACTCACACTAGCCCTGGGTTTCCACTCTTTGCTTACTCTGAGACCCTAGGGATGGCAAATTTTCTGGGCCACGTAGAATTCTGCTGTGCCTTCTGTAGGCTCCCCGGGGAAGGGATGGTGTTCATCCTCTCTTGTAATTGCAAAAGGTGGGCTTGCTTTTTTTATTCTTTCCAGACAAGTTGGGGATTAGGCTAACACGCTGGGCAAGCAGATTGCTTTTCCAGCCTTTTAAAGAGGAAAGGATTTTGCTGTCGCCGTTAAAGCTGGGTTCTGAGCTGTGAGCCTTTAATCCTTTGTGGTTGCTGGTAATGATCTTGTCACGTTGAGTGAAGCGGCGGCAGCACAGCTGTGGGGAAGGGGGAGGGGCTTCTAGCTGGACTGAGGGAGGGGCCCTGTTGCTGGCCAGGGTCAGGGAGGCCCTGGATGGCTTTTGCTGGTTCATCCCAGATGCAGGGTGCCCAGAAATGTTCTCTCTCGTTTTCTCGAGTTCATTTGCCGTCGCTGACCAGGGTCTGCACCCAACGGCATAACTGGTGGCGTCTATGCTCACGTGGTCAGGACGGTGATATGTTTAGCTGTTGCTTCAGAGCCACGTTTCAGGAGATGCGGTTTTAGCCCTGAGAGCCACACCCACTCCTCACATGGGCAAGGCCGGGGTCTCAGCCTGGGCAGAGAGGCCGGCTGGGGAGGGCAGGGCTCTGTCCTCCCCAGCAGCTTTTCCGTGAAACCTCCGGTACAGAGGGCGCTGGGTGTGAGGGGGAGCAGGGCACTCCGTGTGCTCCGCGAGCAGGGCTGTCCTCCAGACACAGGCTGAGTCTGTTGGAGCGGGTCAGTGCGGAGGCCGTGACCACCACCCTGCACCAGGTGACCAGGGAGAGAATGGAGGACCGCTGTCGGGGCGAGTACGAGCGCTCCTTCCTGCGAGAGTTCCACAAGGTAAGGACGGCCTCTCGGGCCCTGTTCCCTGGGGGCTGTAGAACAGGTTTCTGGCCAGCCTGACACCCTAGTGGTCTTAGAAGCAGCCACAGTATGGGGACTTGGACGAGCTAGGACCTGGCCGGTGGATGAAGCTGTCTTGGTGCTGGGTGGAAGCTGGCCCTTCCCGGCCTGCCCTTGTGACAGCAAGAAAGAGCCCGTGACCTGCTCGGCAAGGTCTGTGAGAAATCACTTGGCTGGAGGCGGTGCCAAGGTCTGGGGGGTCCCGCTGAGGGACGTCAGGGCGCCCGTGCTGTTGGGGCGTGGTCTGGGGCTCTGCCCTGGGGCTCTGCCCCGGTCTCCCTAGAGCCGGGGAGGTGCTGGCCCAACCGCAGGGGACCGTCCAGCCTGCCCCTACTGCCCGCATGTCATTCTCCGCCACTTCCTGGTGTCTGCGTCCCAGGGCGCAGATTAGCTGTGGTGGGGGTGCAAGTGTCTGTACAGCAGCGGTCTGGAGTGGGTGTGAGCCCAGAGGCCTGGCCGGGGCACCTGCGTTGCCCCCAGGTGACAGAGTATCAGGCTGTTGTCATCAGGGGCTGCGTAGTTTGCGGGGGGACGTGTGCATCCTAGGCTCTGTGCGGCTGTTTTGCCTATAAGTTTACGCGTGTGTGCTCAGAAGGGCCCTTACGTTGTCCCAGCGTGGTGGGACTAGTCAGGTACGTGGCCCCCAGGGTGTGTCTGTCCACCGGGTCAGAGGTGAGCGTTCTCTCCGTGCTCTGCATCAGGGCCGCTGTTGCTAGAGATAAGCCTGGGCTCTGGTGCTCATCGGGTGTGGGGACACCTCGATGGGAGGCCTGGGAGGCCCACTTTGGACCCATTATCCTGCTGCTTTCAATGTGCTCCTAGTGTCCAGGAGCCTTAGAGACTCCCCAAGACTGGCTGCAGTGCCGGTAGCCTCTGCTCCATGTCGGGCTGGGGTTCATTCAGCTCCTCACCTCCCTACACCTGTGCTCTCCCGACAGTGGATCGAGAGGGTGGTCGGCTGGCTCGGCAAGGTATTCCTGCAGGATGGCCCCGCCAGGCTCGCGTCCCCGGAGGCTGGCAACACACTGCGCCGGTGGCGCTGCCACGTGCAGAGGTTTTTTCTACCGTATCTATGCCGGCCTACGCATCGAGGAGCTCTTCAGCATCATCCGAGGTCGGCCCCCTGCCCGCTGAAGCGGCCACCTTCCCCGTGCCTTCGCCATTCAGATCCTGCAGGCGGTCAGGGGCGCTTAGGACAGACAGTGGTGTCCCAAGCAGAGCTGGGCCCGCCAGTGTGGCCCCCAGACGGTGCTTCTGGGCGTCCACCCCCATCCCCTCGGCGGCCTCGTGCTCCTGCTCTGTCCTTGGGCACTCGGGGGCGGGGCGGGGGCTGGAGGGCACATGACCGCCCAGGGATGGCCTGAAGCACCTAGCGGTGTTTCTCATCGCTACTGAGTGGAGGCGCCACCGCTCACCCTCTGGGCCCTGCCGACCTTGTGTCCTTTCTTGCACGCACAGCACGTGCGTGCTTGCATGTGTGTGTGCAAGGGTCCACACTCTTCCTACAGACTTCCCAGACTCCCGGCCAGCCATCGAGGACCTCAAATACTGCCTGGAAAGGACTGACCAGAGGCAGCAGCTGCTCCTGTCTCTCAAGGCTGCCCTGGAGACGCGGCTCCTCCATCCAGGTGCCTGAGCTGCTGCCCAAGAGGCCAGTCTCCTCTGCCGAGGGGCCTGTGTAGGGTGTGGGTCTGTAGGGCGGTCCTTAGGAGCTGCGCCTCATCCTCCCTTGAAGAGAGTCCTGGGAAGTGATGGGTGTGGCCTGGGGCAGACCGCCCAGTGAGGGGAGGGCTCGGACCTTGGAAAGTTCCAGGGAAAGCACATGAGAGTTAGGGGAGAAGGGGGACAGCGTCCTGTGGGTCACAGTGGTATCCTGGGGAGTGAGGTCACAGTGGTGGCCGAAAAACCCACCTGGCCAGGGCGCTGCCGCTCATGGGACAACTCCTGGGTGCTGCTGGGACTACTGTCCTTTCTCCTGGCCGTAGGGGTCAACACGTGCGACATCATCACCCTGTATATATCCGCCATCAAGGCACTGCGTGTGCTCGACCCTTCCATGGTCATCCTGGAGGTGGCTTGTGAGCCCATTCGCCGCTACCTGAGGTGAGCCCCGTGGCCAAGCTCCAGGCTGCTGCTCGGACCTGGGGTCCTTGTCTCCTGGCTCCATTTGTGCAGCCAAGTTCCCCGTGGGTCCTTGTGGCCCCCGAAACACCAGGAACACTCTGTCCCTCCTGTTGGGCCACATGACCTGGCCACGGCCCGGGCTTCTTCGCCTTGTGGGTGCCACCACGTCCATGGGGAGACACTGGGGACCCCACTCTACAGCCCTGCTCTCCGTTCCCATCCCCTTTTCCTAGTCCATAGAGGCCCTGACTCAGCTTTAGCTTGCTGACCAAGACCCAGGCTGAGGCCGGGGTGGGTGGGGGGACCCCTGTGCCTGAGCGGCAGTGACTCCCAGGCTGTCAGAGGACGTGTTTGAGCAGGTGCTGGGGCACCGCTGTCTGGAGACCCCTCGGGACAGTAGAGGCTCAGGGCTGGGGCTGGGAGGCATCTGGTGCTTCCCTGACTCACGTCTGCTGCCTCTTGGTTGGGAAGGCCCTGGCCTAGATCCCGTGTTATTTTAGTTCTCGGTGTTCCCGAAAACGGTGGGGTTTATCTTTTTTTAAATTTTTTTTTTTAACGTTTATTTTATTTTTGAGACAGAGAGAGACAGAGCATGAACGGGGGAGGGTCAGAGAGAGAGGGAGACACAGAATCGGAAGCAGGCTCCAGGCTCTGAGCCATCAGCCCAGAGCCCGACGCGGGCCTCGAACTCACGGACCGTGAGATCGTGACCTGAGCTGAAGTCGGACGCTTAACCGACTGAGCCACCCAGGCGCCCTGGTGGGGTTTATCTTAATTATTATGATTAGTATTACTGTTTTCTGAGAGAAAGTTTGATGGACCCATCTTAAGCACGTGGCCAACGGGTGCTGGCTGCCGGGGTGAGGTGGGGTGCCGTGGTGTGGGCAAACGGAGAGAGGTCCCGTGAAGGCCAGCGGTACTCACATCTGGCAGGACGCGGGAGGACACGGTGCGGCAGATTGTAGCTGGGCTGACGGGGGACTCGGATGGGACGGGGGACTTGGCTGTCGAGCTGTCCAAGACAGACCCGGCGAGCCTGGAGACTGGTCAGGACAGCGAGGATGACTCTGGCGAGCCCGAGGACTGGGTCCCTGACCCTGTGGATGCCGATCCAGGTCAGTGCCACCAGCCCCACCTGGCTCTGGATTGTGGGTGACGCTCCGGCAAGGCAGGCGTCTGATTCCACAGGTGCCCGAAAGCTTGAGGGGATCAGTTGTCGGCACCCACCCCGACCCGCTTCTGCAGGGGGCTCTGGCTGGCTCGAGTGGGCCCACGGTGGCCTGTGTCTCCGTCCGGCTTGCTAGAAGAGCCGATTCCCAGGCGGCCTGTGCCCTACCCACCCCGCCCCCAGCCTGGGATCTGGGCCTGGGCCTCACGGGCGTGGCAGGGTGGGGCCTGCGTGGGCACAGATGGTGCTTCCTCGGTCCCCGCGAGATGCCATGGGTGCCGGTCCCCGTGCTGTGCAGGGAAGTCCAGCTCCAAGCGGCGCTCCTCGGACATCATCAGCCTGCTGGTCAGCATCTACGGCAGCAAGGACCTGTTCATCAACGAGTACCGCTCGCTGCTGGCCGACCGCCTCCTCCACCAGTTCAGCTTTAGTCCTGAGCGGTGAGGCCCGCAAGGCGCCATGGGGCTGCCGGGGGCGCCGCTGCCTGCTCCCCGGCGGGGAGGTGCACCCGTGCTCGGCCGTCACCCTGGAGGGGCCTGGGGGGAGGCCCAGGGGCTCGGGGAACCAGATCCCCGGGACGCCCTGGGCCTCAGCCGGGACGGGGTCCAGGGGCTCGGTGGCTGGAGCCGCACTTCGCGCCTCTCCCCCCGGGGCGTCCCCGCGCTGGGTGGCGGAGGGTGCCCGCTCCGCCACGGGCGCTGCTTGGGGTGCCGCTCAGAGACGCGTTCTTCCAGGGAGATCCGCAACGTGGAGCTGCTGAAGCTGCGCTTTGGCGAGGCTCCCATGCACTTCTGCGAGGTCATGCTGAAGGTGGGCACGCGGGGCTCCTGCCCACCTGGCCCGGCCCCACCCTGAGCCCGGCCCCGGGGCCTCCGCGAGACCCCGTTCCTCCCCGCAGGACATGGCGGACTCCCGTCGCATCAATGCCAACATCCGTGAGGAGGACGAGAAGCGGCCCGTAGAGGAGCAGCCGCCTTTCGGGGTCTATGCCGTCATCCTGTCCGGCGAGTTTTGGCCTCCCTTCAAGGACGAGAAGCTGGAGGTCCCCGAGGACATCAGGGAGGCCCTAGAGGTCTACTGCAAGAAGTACGAGAAGCTGAAGGTACGGGCCACACCTCCCTCTGGTGGCAGGTGGGGGCTGCATCCCGACCTGGCGACCCTTCCGAGCAGGCTGTGCAACGGGACCTGGGTGCGACCCACCTGCGCGGCTCTCTGCCGACACCCCTCCCGTGCCTCTGCGTCGGGGCAGGAGGGCGCAGCCCCCGTTCTGCTCCCCTCGTCCCTTAGGAGCCTCTGCACGTGTGCGTGCACACCCACACTGGGGGAGGGGCCGGGCCGCTTCTGCCCTCTGCGCCTCCGGGTGGCCCCACCTTCCCGGGCTTCCTCTTCCACTGTCTACTCTCTGACATCTCCGAACTGGGGGCTGGGGCACCGGGCTTGCCCCAGAGAGAGTCAGGGGGCTGTGTGTGCCCCATGGGCGTCTGCCTCCAAGAAGTCTCCAGATTGCTCACGAAGCATTTGACTTCCAGGACTCGGCCCCGGCCTTGCCACTGCCTGGCTTGCTTCCCTAGAAGCTGCTTTCCCAGAGGATGGCTCAGCCATGCCTTTCTGCTCAGGCCTAACGCACCTGATGTGACGGCCATGCCTCAGCGTGCTTTGTCCTGACTCCAGCTGGATACTAGAGTGGCAGGAGCAGGCCCCGGGGCTATGCTGGAGGTCGGCCCTGTGGCCACAGTGTCTCTGCCTCACACCAGAACTCTTGGCCTGAGGATCGTGTTGGACACGTGGGTGGCCACACAGCCCACAGAGTATCCTTGCTTGTGTTTTCTGTTGGTGGCCTTGCATCTTTCCCGCTGCAGGCTACGGTGGTGGCTGTACGGTCGTGGGCTTGGAGCTGGAGGGCCTGTCTGTGGCTCTACTGCTTGTGACCTGGGCAAACTGTGGGTTCTGCTTCCGTTTGCCCCCTACAAGGTGCGGTTCTCTGTTGCCGCCTCCTTTGGAGCTGAGGGGGTGAGGGGGTTACTGAAGACTCCCTTGTGTTGGTCGGCAACAAAGTGCCATGATCGGGGCTTAAAACAGTGCAGGTGTATCGTGTTAGTTCTGGCAGCTGGGAGTCCAGGATCGATCATAGGGCTGCACTCTGTCCGGAGGCTTGAGGGAGGGTTCCTCCTGCTGCTTCCGGCTTCTGGTGGCTCTAGGCATCACTTGACTTGTGGCCACATCAGCCCGACCTCCGCCTCTGTTGTCACATGGCATTCTCCCTGTGTCTCTGTGTCCACGTTTCTTACAAGGACACCAGTCATGTTGGATTAAAGGCCCACCCTATTCTAGAATGACCTCACTTGAACGAACTGACGTGTGGTAAGCTGATGTCCAGATACAGTTACGTTCTGAGTTATCAGGGGTTAGGACTTAACATCCTTAACTATGAGGGACACAGTTCAACCTATAACAGTCCACCCTGTGCCCCCCACCGCCCCAAATTCATGTGCTTCCCACATGCAGAACACATTCATCCGACATCCCCAGAAGTCTTAAGCCATCCCAGCACCAAGTTTACATCACCCCACACCTCAAAGTTTGGTATCTGAGTAGCATCTGAATCGGGCAGGAGCGAGACCGAGCGCAGCTCATCGAGGGCAGTCCCTCTCCAGCTGCGAGCCTGGGAAAGCAGAGCGTGCCTGCGAGGTGTGGCACAGACCCCTCCGTTCTGAGAGGATGACTTCTCGAGGAAGGAGGGGGGTCACAGGCTCAAAGCAAGTCCAAAAGCCAGTGGAGGCACTGCTCTGGGTTCAAGGCTGTCTTCTGTCTGCCCACCCTGCCAGGCCCGCTGTACTGCAGTTCTCCCCGCTGAGCCCTCCTCAGCTGGCCGTCTCTCCGTTTTAGTCCGGGTCGCCATAAAATCCTCAGGAGCCCCGTCCTGCCCGCAGCTCCCAGTCGTCCAGGCCTTTGGCCGTGGGCCCTCACAGACACCCTTCCTGGACCGCCCAGTCTGTCCTGGCTCTTCTGAGGACGCAGGTCGGCTCCCACGTCAGAGCTCGGGTCTCTGGTGCCCTCTCGGCTCTGTCTCTAGAGCACACAGAGAAGAGCAGCACCCCTGCCTTCGCGCTGGCTCCCCCCCCCCCTCCCACCGCCTCACCCCTGCTGCCGCTGCGAGGCCATCCCTCCCACGTTTGCGGAGTCTCCTCGGCTCAGTGTTGGTTCATCGTGCTGGGGTGTGCTTTCTGCCCAGCAGGGTCGTGCTCAGACAGGATTCTGCCACCACATAGCAGGGCCACACTGTCTCCAGTTTGCCGTGGCCTCTTCCTCCTCGTGACACCTCTTGTGGCTTTCCTGGCCGTGTCCCTGCCGACAGTCTCTCCGGGGCAATTCAGGCTCTTAGAGGCATGCAGCCCACAGCTCTTCCAGCCTCTGCCCGTCACCCAGCTCCGTGGACTCACACTTAGCACCCCCTTCCCGGGACCAAAATGTGTCACTTTCCCGTGGCTGCCATAACAAAGTGGCATGACGCGGGTGCTTGCAACAACGGAGATCTTTTTCTCCACTCTGGAGGCCAGAGCAGGGGTCAGGGCGTCAGCAGGGCTGTGCGCCTCCGAAGGCCGTGGGAGAGGGTCCCTCCGCCTCCCCAGCATCTGGTGTTGCAGGCCACCCTCGGTGTTTCTCGGCTTGTGGCTGCATTCCCTGCCGTCTCTGCCCGTCTTCACGCTGTCTTCCCTCTTGCAAGGGCGCTGACCGAGCTACATCAGGGCTCGCTGTACTTCGGATGACCTTGTCTTAACTAGGCCCGTCTGCAGCGGCCTCGTCTCCAACCCAGGTCACGTTCTGAGGTCCTGGGGGTTACGATGTTGGACGTCTTTCAGACACCGTTAACTCACCGGCAGCCCTCATTGTTCAGTCCTATCAGATCGTGGTAGTGGAGGGCGTGGGACGCGGAGCCCTGTCTTCTATCCACCCCGCTGCCCACTGCCGGGGGGCGGGGGGCGGTGAGGGAGCTCTTCTGTCACCCGGTGCCGGGTGGCGGAGTCTCACTCGGCTGGGCTCAGCCGGGCCCCCGGGCTGCTCGTGCTGACTGCGGCCCTCCCCAGGCCATGCGGACCCTCAGCTGGAAGCACACCCTGGGCCTGGTGACCATGGACGTGGAGCTGGCCGATCGTACCTTGTCTGTGGCAGTGACTCCCGTGCAGGCGGTGGTCTTGCTCTACTTCCAGGACCAAGGTGAACCCACTGGCCCCTGGCTGGCCTGCCCCAGCCTTGCCTCCTGGGGGGGGGGGGGGGTGTGGAGGTTGGGGGCGGGACTCGGCCTCCTGGGGCTGCCCCCTGGGAAGGTGAGCGGGCCGACGAGGCCCGGTGGCTAGTGTTCCCGGCCGCTCCGTGCAGCCAGCTGGACCCTGGAGGAGCTGAGCAAGGTGGTGAAGATGCCCGTGGCCCTGCTGCGGCGGCGCATGTCCGTGTGGCTGCAGCAGGGAGTGCTGCGGGAGGAGCCTGCCGGGACCTTCTCTGTGGTGGAGGAGGAGCGGCCCCAGGACCGGGACAGCATGGTGCTCCTCGACAGCGACGACGAGAGCGACTCCGGCATGGCCTCCCAGGCCGACCAGAAGGAGGAGGAGCTGCTGGTGCGGCCGGGGGCGGGGGCGGGGGCGGGGGCCTGGCTCGGCCTCTGGTGCGGTGGCCGCGCGGGGGGTGGCCTGACGGCCGGCCTGGCCTCTGTGTCCCCAGCTTTTCTGGACGTACATCCAGGCCATGCTGACCAACCTGGAGAGCCTGTCGCTGGAGCGAATCTACAGCATGCTGCGCATGTTCGTGGTCACCGGCCCCGCGCTGGCCGAGATCGACCTGCAGGAGCTCCAGGGCTTCCTGCAGAAGAAGGTGAGGGACCAGCAGCTGGTCTACTCAGCCGGCGTCTACCGCCTGCCCAAGAGCTGCAGCTGACGCGCCCACTGCGCCCTTCCCGCGACGTCCCCACGGAGGGAGGGTGGCTGGGCGGGTGCCCCCCCCCGTGCCCCTGCCCGGCCCCCGGAGTGCAGAGTAAAGCAAATGGTTCTCTATCCTTTCCCTGTCCTGGTGGCTTTGTGGGCCCATCGCGGGCGTGTGGTCCGGGTTTGCCCTTCACAGCGGCCTCTCCAGCTCAGCCCAGCGGGGCCTGGCTCCCTGGGAGCAGGTGCGGGGAAACACACGAGTGTCCGGGCCCAGCCCTGCCTGCACACCTGTCACCGGGCTCCGGACCCACGGTCCTGGCACGTGGACGTCCCTGGAGCACACGAGGGGTCCTGGCACCGCCCCCAGCCCCTGAGGTCCGGGAGGCAGGGAAGGGCGTTGGCTGGACGCAGGCTGGAGGTCTTCAGAAGCACTGGGCACCACAGCCTGCGGTGCAGGAGGCTCCGTGCTGGCTGGTGGTGCCAGCCTCCCGGGCAACAAAGGCCCTTTGGAACGAGCCTCCGGCGTCCTGTTCCCGCCCACCCGGGGTACCTTCCCAGGCCTGGAGTCATGCCTGTTGCCCCCAGACACCCTTGGGCAGCCCCCTCCGCCAGGCTGTCTTCTAGTGCCTGCCCCCACCTCTCCACTTTGACCTGTTCCCCTGGGGCCCTGGTATCAGTCCTTGACGGGACCCCCTCTCACTCCAGAGTGTCCTGTTGGCCACGGGTTTGGAGAACGAGCGGTAGGACTAGGCACGTAGCCTTAGCAGTCCCAGGATTCTGGCGAGCCAGTGTTTGCCTCACTCGGGCTCCACCCACCACCAAGGCTGCTGTGCTGTGGTCACTAGGAGAGGGGCTTCCCGCTTCTCTCTGAGTTCTGCTGGAGGCCCAGAGGCTCTAACACCCACCGTTCCCTCCAGGCGGAAGGTCACCTGGCATGGGGCTGAGTTTACTTCCGTCATCCTAACCCGGATGCAAACCGGCTAGACGGGTCTGGCGGGGCAGCGGGTCAGCTCCTGGGCACAGGCACACGTCCCTTTGGACTTGGGTTTGTTAACGAAATGTGAGAAAAACAAAAAAGCTGCATCTTGGGTCACAGCATCACACAACAGGCACAGAGGTGTCCCAGAAACTGCTGGCTGATCCCCAAGGAGGGTTCAACACTAGGAGGAGACACCTGTGTCAGAGGAGTCAGGGGGGCCCCCCAATGACAAGGAGTCAGCCAGGGCCCCTCTGCACCCTTGCCCCTGGTGCCCTGTGGGGTCATCCGTGGTGTGGGACAGCTCCCCCTGCTACCCGTGTGGTTTGCTGTCCTAGGTTCTTAGGGGAGGAGGGAGGAGGCCTCTGGACGGCGAGGCCAGGGAGGAGGCTGAGGTTAAGTCCCACGATGCCAGCCTGCAGCTCAGTCCCTCAGGCAGGAAGATGCAGAGGAAGAAGCCCTCAGAGCAGGGCAGGGGGGCTCTGATAAATGATACAGATTGGGAGCCTCAGATGCCACCTGTAGCCTTTTCTCAGCCAGAAGCGCCTAGCGGCTGTGGCTGTGGGAGGGCCTGTGGGCAGCGCCCCCACCTCCTGGGGGATTGGAGAGCCTGACGGTTCCTCCGGCCTCCGGCATTGCTGAGCTGGGGGCGGGATCCTCCCCGAGACCGCCAGTGCGAGGGAGGGCAGCGAGCACAGGCCCATGCCTTGCCCCTTCTTGGCCGCTGCTCCTGGCAGCCTTGGGGGAAGGATGGTGGCATAGGTCAGCTTGGGGCCCAGGCCTCACCTGGGCTGTCACAGTCCCTGAGAAACAGAGGCCTCCCGCTGTCTGCTGAGGGCCCCCCCCCAGGGTTTCCGGGTCATTGTCTCCACTATCCTAAGAGCCTAAGGGTGATCTCCACCCCCTTCCCTGTAATGCACCATCCCCTGAGGCTGGATCCAGTAGGGCACTGGGGAGCAGCTCCCAGGCCCCCAGCCACCCTACCTGCTTCACCCCGGGGATTGCCTGCCCAGGGCTCCTCTGCTCCCACACAGAAGTTCAAGTGAAGCTCCGGCTGAAGCCCTGCCCACCCCCACACACCTCCCAGACCCCCGGTTCCCCCACCACCCCACCCTGCTCCACAGCCCTATTGTGAGGTCAGCGCCTTCCAATGGGTTCCGTCCAGAGGTGTGTGGTGGGGCTGGGGGCTGGACATGGCCCCCTGTCCCCAGCCTGACTCCTGCTTGGCTGGCGGCCCTCTCGGCCTGATATGTCTGTCCCTTTTGCTCATCCCTGCTGCAGGTGCCTCCTCCGGTCCCTGAACCCCGCCCCAGCCAGGGCCCCTCCTGGGGTGAGGGGCGGCCCCGGGGGCCCTCCACTGGCAGGTGACGAGGGCCCCTCGGCCACACGGGCCCTGTCTCTGCAGCTGGAACGTACTGTGAGTGCAGCCTCGGCCTCAGCCGCGAGGCCCTCATTGCCCTGCTGGTGGTGCTGGCGGGCGTTGGTGCCAGCTGCTTCTGTGCCCTCGTCATCGTGGCAATTGGTGCCATGCGAGCCAAGAGGTGTGTAGGCCCTGGGGCGGGCAGGGTGGGTGAGGGCCACGGGGCCTTGCTGGGAGAGGGGCCTCTGCCCCAGGTGAGATGTCAGCCAGAGCTGGGGAACGCTATTTCCCGGACTGGGCTGTGAAGAGGTGGGGTGCGGGAGGGGCACTTCTGGGCTCCTGGGGGCCAGCTCCCCTGCTCCAGGACTCACGCCTTCCTTTGTCCCCCAGACACGAACATGCCTCCCGCAGACACATGGACAGCAGGTGAGTAACCTCAGGGGAGGACCCCACGGGGGAGCTGTGCCCCTGCTCCTGCCCCACTGGGAGGTGTGGCCGCAGATGCATCAGGGGCACTGACCTGAGAGCCAGGCCTGCCCTGGGAGGGGGTCAAGTCCTCGCGAGCCTGTGCTGGTGACTGCCTGCAACGAGCCTGACCCAGCCCGTGTCGTGCAGGATGGTGGGGCACTTCGGGGTCCAGGAAGATCGCACGGATCTGCACACATTGCATGTGGAGTCCCACCTCACGGACCCTGACCTGGAGGTCTCCCTGATGCCTCCCCTGGAGGCTCACGGCCTCATAACCATCCCCATGGACCCGATGGCCCCAACTCTGACTCTAGAGGAGCCGTCCCCTCTCACCCCCCCACCTGAGTAGGGCTGCGGGCAGCCTAGGGTAAGAGAATTAAACGGTATTTAGTGCTTCTGCCCTGTCCTCTCTGCGGGCTCCTCCTAGAGCCGCTGTGCGGCTGCGTGAAGGGGTGGGGAGGGGTCTGTGTACACCTAGGTCATCTCCTTCATCTTGGATGGCGGGTGTGTGTGTGTGCGCGCGCGAGTGTGCGCTGCCTGCACAAGTGCCCGCTGTCTGCCCTTCCGGGCAGGAGCCACAGCCCTGGTGTTTCCATCTCCTCCTGCTATGGCCTCTGTCTGGCTCCTCCCGGCATCGTCCTGCTGCCTTGCCCCACGAAGTTGGCATGGCTCCTGGGCCCCTGCCCACCCCACCCCCACCCCGGAAAACCCCAGGACAGGATGTGCAACTCTGGTGACTCCAGAGGGAGCAGCATTTGACTGGAGAACTTGGGCTGGTGCCTGTGCCCTACCCACACTGTCTCCTTGAGGTTCTAGGAGAATCCTCATAGGGCCAGGTAGGGCAGACATGACGGTCTCCACTGCCTCAGGTATGCAGTCCCCGCTCCACCCTACAGCCTATCCCCTGGGCTCAGGCTCCCATCATGTACTCCTGACCCCACCAAACATCCACTGTGGAGATGGGACCATCCCTATATGGGGGGTGCAGGGGGGGCCCCACTGTGTGTGTGCTAGGGTCACTTTGCTGGGCAGGAGACAGGCAGGGACGAGTGGGCAGTGAGGCCCCTGGGTCCCATTCCATGCGTGGCATCCATGAGTCTGATGGGTGTGTGTGGGGGGTCATCCAGCGGCTTAGGCCTCAAGGGGGGCACAGGGTGGTGGATGCCCCAGGAGAGGAGAGGTGGGGCTTCTCACAGCCGCAGCTGGCACAGAGCCAAGAGGATCCCGGCTCCGGGACAGGTGGCTGGCAGTGCAGGGTGCTGGCTATCCGCCCAGCCCCCGCCCTGGGCGCGGGGACCAGCCGTGGAACAGGAACTGCCGGCACTCGGGCTGGAGAATTAATATTTGTGCAGGCGCGGCAAAGACGCACTGGCTACGTGAACGCACGGGCAGCAGGCCTTGAGCTCTGCCCCCATGCGGAGCCTCTCCTCCCTCTCGCGGTGGCCGTCCCCGATGTTGCTGCTGCTGCTGCTGCTGTCGCCGTGGTCAGTCTGGGCCCAGTTGTCGGCCGCGGCCACCTCCTCGGGAACCCCAGGCACCCCGGACTGCCCGGAGGCGTGCGCGTGCGCGCCGGGCGGCCAGGCCAACTGCTCGAGGCGCGCGCTGCCCGCCGTGCCTGCGGGCCTGAGCCGGCGCGTGCGCGCGCTGCTGCTGGACCATAACCGTGTGCGCGCGCTGCCGCCCGGCGCTTTCGTGGGCGCTGGCACGCTGCTGCGCCTGGACCTGCGCGAGAACGGGCTGCGCCGGGTGCACGCGCGGGCCTTCTGGAGCTTGGGCGCGCTGCAGCAGCTCGACCTCAGCGCCAACCAGTTGGAGGCGCTGGCGCCCGGCACCTTTTCGCCCTTGCGCGCGCTGCGTTCCCTCTCGCTGGCAGGCAATCGGCTGGCGCGCCTGGAGCCGACGGCGCTGGGCGCGCTCCCGCTGCTGTACGCGCTCAGCCTGCAGGACAACGAGCTGCCTGCGCTCGCGCCGGGACTGCTGGCCGGCCTGCCCGCTCTCCGCGCACTGCGCCTGCGCGGCAACCCTTGGGTCTGCGGCTGCGCGCTGCGTCCGCTCTGCTCCTGGCTGCGGCGGCACCCGCGGCCGGCGCCAGGTGAGCCCTCCGGGTGGGGGTAGGCGGGCCGGGAGCCACGGCCACGGCCACGGTCCCCGCCGCCGCCACCTGACTGTGCACCTGTGTCCCGCAGAGGCCGAGACGCTGCTCTGCGTGTTGCCAGGGCGCCTGACGCTCAGACCCTTGACCGCCTTAACGGACGCCGCCTTCAGCCACTGCGCGCAGCGGCTCGCCCCCCGGGACCTGGCTGTGGTCTACGCGCTCGGGCCCGTCTCCTTTCTCGCCAGCCTGGCCGCCTGCCTGGCGCTGGGCTCCGTGCTCACCGCCTGCCGCACGCGCCGCTGCCGCCCCACCGCCCTCGGCCCGCTGAGGAGAGCGCTCGACCCTGGCCCCGGGAGCCCCGCGGCCGCTGCTCAGGACTGAGCGGGCCTTGGCCGTTCTCGAATCTTCCCCTGTCCCCTGCCCTTCTTCACTCCCCCCTGCAGGGGTCAACAAGCGACACAGACAGAAATTCCGTGACATTCCTTTAGACATCACCACTGCACACACCGGGTCAGGGGGCGGCGCGCGCCGGGCCCCCGGGCGGAGGGGCAGCGCGCGGCTGCGCACGGGCCGCATGGGGAAGGCACGCGCTCGACACGGGAAGGGCTGGGCCTGTACAGGTTGGCGGGCAGGGCTGAGGACAGTCCCGAGCCAGTGTGGTGGTTGGCGGGGGCGGGGAGCCTATCTTGGGCTGCGGGCTGGAGGACGCGAATAGCTGGCCCAGCCCTCGTGGGGATTGGAGAAGGTCGGAGGCAGTGGGGGAACCCCAGCGCGCTCCTAGGAGGCAGCTGCCAGCTGAGGGTCAGAGTCTGCCACTGGGGGACGGGCAGGGCCAGCTGGATGGATAGGGTCAAGCGGAGAAGGGAAATGGGTCAGAAAAGAGGGGTGGAGCTGAGGCTTCCAGGAGCAGGCGCTGGAGGAGGGGGTGACCCAGCCAGTCGGGGCCTCGCACCCCCACTGTGGCTCTGGTAGTGGCTGGAGAAGGATGGGGCTTCAGTCTCTGCTCCAAGCCCCTCTGGCCAGGTTAGCCCCTCTCCCCACTGCTTAGAGACCCCAGGGCCCTGCCTCTGCCGGAGTGCCCTGTGGCCCTGCCCAGCCAGCTCAGCTCTGGCCTGTCCTCAGCCGCTCTGGTCCGAGCCTCGGTCCAGCAGGGGCTGCCCGCCAGGCAGCAGGGCGGACAGACAGACGGGAGGCCCAGGGTGGGCAGTCTTGGGCGGGTGGGCTTCCCTCAGGCCTTCCCGAGCAGCAGGACCCATCAGTGTCCTTGGCCGGGCTAACTGGGCAGGTGGGCGCCTCCGGGGGCCTCACACCACGGTGCTGACCGAGGGATCTGAGAGGTTGAGCGTGCCCGTGATATCAGTGGGATGATACTGCTGCAAAATAGAAATACACAGACAAGGCAGCCCGTTAGCCCCCATGCTCGGGGGCACGCGCAGGGCCGGGACGGGTGGACCGGCCAGCCGGCCGACCGGCGGGCGGGCGGGCGCGGCCTGGGGGAGGCTGGGGGGCGCTCCTCCCCCTGACCCCGTCGTGCTCCGGGACTCTGCGTGGGCCGGGCCGCTGTCCCGTCCATCTGTCTGTCTGTCTGCGGGGGAGGGGGGCAGAGGAGGGCGGGCAGGGCGTCTCAGCTCTCCCTATGACGGGCACACATCTGCAGCTGGCCCTCCTCCCTCTCAATAGCGCGTCGCGGCAGCACTGTGTCTTTTTGGTTTTGCAAAGCGCCGCGTCCACCCCCGGTGCTCTATAAATAAGAACCAACAATCAATACCCGCTGGCCCCGCCGGCCGCCAGGGACCCCAGCCCTGAGCGCCCAGTGCTGCCCTGGCCCGGACCGGCCACAGGACAGGGGCAGAGGATCTTAGCAGCCGGACCGACCCCACCCCTCCCAACAGAGCCCCCCACCCAGGCCTCCCTCCAAGCAGGCGCCCAGCCCGAAACGGGGAAACTGGGCTGCCCTCCCCCGCCCAGCCCCTCCAGGTGGCAGTACCCCCAGCCACCCCTACAGGGCAGAGCCCCAGCCCCAGATGCCACATGGCATCAGGGCTGGCCTGGGGGATGGTCCCTGGTGTCCACAGAGGCTCAGGCAGAGTCTGTTGGGAGTGTGTCCCCAGAAAGGCACCTCGAAGGTCTCTGAGCTGCACCTGGACAAGCTAAGGGCATGTGTGTTTTCTTTGGGCAGGAGTATTGGTTGGGGGGGGGGGGGCGGGCTCAAGGAGGCCCTCAGAAAGTTCCCTGTGTAGCTTTTGTGCTCCTCCCTAAAAGTGCTGTCTGTGAGGATACCTTGTCTCCAGGCCTGCCCCACCACCCCTCCTCTCTGGTCTTGGGTTTCTCCTTGAACCCCTTGGCAAGGGCCCCTGGCTCAAGCTCTGCACATTTTTGGGCTCCCAGCTCCCCGACCCTCAGTCTCCACCCCCTGCCAGTGCTGAGCCCCTCCTGGGAAGCAGAGTGGCCCAGGTCTCATGGGCCGCTCTTGGGGCACCCTGATGGCTTTACCCTGGACTCCCGGTTATTCTGTGCAAGCCCTGTCTGTGTCCTGGAGATGTGCCCCCCTTCCAGTGGCCTGTGTGTGGGGGAGTGTAGATCCCATATCCACCTTGAAGCATAAGCTTCTGCGGGATGCAGGCCAAGCTGCCCCTGGACTGCAGGGAGGCCAAGGGCAGTGCTAACTCTGGGCGGCCCCCTCCCCACCTCAGACCGGGGTGCCTCTAGCAAGGCTGGGTCCATTTTAGGGGCTTTTATTCCAAGTGTGCGCATCTGGTGCAGCGACAAACTGCTCAAGTTAGGAGGCCTGCTCTGACGTGGCCCTGTGGGGAGAGGAGCGGGAGGGTCAGGAGCTGAGGCGCTGGTCCTCTCCACCTCAGGAGGCCTCTCCTTCCTGGACCTCTGTCTGGGAGCCTCAGTGACTCCGGCTCTGTAGGCCAGAGCTCAGCCTGGGGTGGGCTCCACCCCCTCTGGTGCCACCCGGTCCCCGCCTGACCGTCCCCTGTGGCTGGGGGCCTGTTCCAACTCCAGGCCCCAGCCGTCCACCCAGACAGAGCCAGGCCCGGCCCCCAGCCCCGGCCCACACAGAGACCACATGGAAAGGGTGCAACAGGCATGGCTCTGGTGAGACACGTGAGACAGGTGTCTGCGTGGTGGGGCTGGCGGCCAGACAGACGGGCGGATGGGACATCACAGCCACCCCTCCGTGGATGTCGCAAGGGGTGGCAAAGAGGGCAGTGGGCCGCTCTGGGAGAGGCTGCAGAAACGGACGTAACAGAGAGGTGGTGTGGCCTCCTGACAGCGAGGAGTCCGGCACAGATTGGCGCCGGGCTCCCGGGGCCCTGGGCGCAGCCCCGAGTCGGTGAGGCTGACCGGCTGACCAACAACATGACACAGCTTCAAGATGGCGCATGGCGTCATGGCATGGGGGGCAGACCAACGCAGAGACACATGGGGAAAGAGGGCCCAGGGAGGGCCAGTGGGAGAAAGGACCAAGAAAGGTCCAGAGAGCCAGAGAGTGAAGACCTCGTGTGCTGGGCAGAGATGAGGGCAGAAGGGCCACAGCGGTCAGAGGTGGGGTGGATGGGATGGTGAGGGAGAGGGCACGCCTGATGCACGGGACACAGACACGGGGGCGGGGCGAGAGAAGAGTCGGAGACGTGGGACTGGGCGTTCTTCCCCTTACCGTGTCTTTGGAGGACCTACGTCTCTTGAAGCTGGAAGCCAGGGTGGAGGTGATAGCCCTAAATGTGGCTTTCTTTTTAGGGTCGGGCTCTGCTCTACCACTCTTTCTATCCTAAAATGAATATGTATAAGTGATTAGACGGCTAAGGGTGGCGGCCACACCTGCCCTCGCCTGCTTCTCGGGGGCTGCTGCCCAGCCTGGCCGCCGCTCAGGCCCTCGCTCCTGCCTGCCTCCCTGTGCTGGACAGACGCACCAACAGCCGAACGTGTGCAGGCGGCCTCTGCTCCTGCCCGGTCTTGGGCCTGACCTTGCTCGTGCCGGGGCTGGACTTGGGAGGGGGGGGGGGGGTCCCGTCCCGTCTGGCTCTCTTCCTGGGACGTCTGCCTGGCTCCCTGGCTCCTGGGTGGCCCTGGATTACAGGTGTCCCGAGGAGAAGGGTCCCCCAAGCACCGGAGGAGTCGCCCCTCGGGCCCTGCCAGCGATTCTGTCCCCTGAGGGGGCACGCCAAGATTCAGGAAGGGGCCGAGGGGCCGAAGGCAGGTGGCGAGATGAACTGGAGAGATAGATAGATGGAGGTGGCTTCCAGACCCTGGCCTGGCGTCTGATGGCCAGGATGGCCCTGTGCCAGCTAGTGAGAGCAGTGACCAGGTCCCAAGAGCAAGAGTGGGCAGATGAGAGGTGTGGGGGCTCCAGCAACCCATCCTCCCCCTCCCCCCTCCCCCCCCGGACCTGGCCCTCCCTCTCTGAACATCAAATTCATCCCAGGACACGGGCTCTGGGGAATCACCCAGAGAAAGAGAAGAGAAGAAGCAAGCCAGAAAGGACCCCGGGGCGTGAGCCCTCAGGCCTGCACAGGCCCCACTACCTGCCCTATTCCAGGTGGGCCGTGGCTGCCCCGTGTGCAGCCTGTTTCCAGCTGGCAGCGAGGTCCCACAGACACGGCCTGGAGTGCCAGGCAGGGCCAGCTCGCCCGATTCAGGCTGGAGTTATGGAGCACAGGACACAGCAGGGCAGCAGGGAAGGGGGTCCCTGGAGGGTGCCGAGGGGAGGCGTGGGGCGGCGAGGGCAGAGTGTCTTGGACTCACGTGCTATACCCGGGTGGGTCCCTGTCTTACCCTGCCTCAGTTTGCCTTCCTATGGAATGGGCGCCGGTGGGCGACTCTGGAGACAGAGGGGCCAGGCGGAGGCTTGGAGCCGGGCTTTGCAGGGGGCAGCCACCCGCAGGTGGCCCCCAGCAGCGCTGCCCCTGGCTGTGGCTCCTAGCTCCGGTCCTGCCCACATGGGCTCCCGGGGGCCAGAGCCAGTGCTTCGGCCTGCGGGAATGGAGGAGGGCCGGGGCCAGGCCGGGCCGTGGGCACCAGGCCTCGGAGAGTGCCTGTCCTACCTGCAAGTTCTTTCTCCACACGTTCACCGCGGCAAAGGCTAGCTGCATCTGCTTCCGACGAGCGTCCTTGTGTCGCTTGTAGGCGATCTCAATGAAGATCAGGAAGATGCCGGCCACAATGCCCCCAGCCACCAGCATGAAGACCCCTGTGGGCCAGGACCCAGGGCCTTAGCTGTTGGCTGCCGGCCTGCAGGCCCCTTGGAGAACCCCGCCAGTGTCCGCAGGGGGACGGAGGGCGATGGGGACACCCACCTGCCATGTTCTCGAAGGTAAGGGTAGCAGGGGCGTTGCTGCGCGAGTCACACTCCTGGTACCGCACCCACGTCTTGTCCAGGTCTTCCATGAAGCCGTTCTCGTGGGACCTGGGGGGGGGGGAGGGCGGGGCCCGGAGTGGGCGGGGCCCGGAGTGGGCGGGGCCTGGCCCGCGGTGGGCGGTGTCTGTGTGCCGCGGCGGCGGCGGCGGCGGCGGCGGCGGCGGCGGCGGCCGGGTCGGGCTCTGGGGAGGGGTCCGCCTCCGGTGGGAGGCTCTCGGAGAAAGGTGCGGGACCGCGGGCGGCGGGGGAGGCCGACTCACTTGAGGATGGACAGGGAGACGTTCTGCTTCCAGGGGCTGTCCTTGCGCATGCCGATGCCGAAGCCTGAGCGGAAGAACAGCTCGCCAGTGGTCACTAGGTCGCACTTCTGCGAGGCTTCAAACTCCAGCACCGCGGAGTCCCAGATGAAGGCATGAAGCTTGCTGCGGGCAGGAGCGGGGGTCATGGGCGCGCGGCACGAGCGGTCTGCCCTCGCCCCTGCGCCTGGTACGCCTTCGTCCTGCCCGACCCGAATCCTCACCTCTCGCTCCGTCCCGTGGTTCCCGTCCAGCCCGGACGGACACTCTTCCTGGAGGGGTGGATGCCCCTCCCCCGTCCGCCCCCTCGCGGGTCCCGCACGCCCCGTCCGCCCCCTCGCGGGTCCCGCACGCCCCGTCCCCCCTCACTTGTCCCGCACGGCTTGGATGGCCTCGGCCGCGCTCTCATAGTTGTGCTTCTCCATGTGTCGGTACATGGTGCTCAGCTCCACCTGCCGCCGGAAGTAGATGTCCACCGAGCTCTGCTTCACAGTCGCGTAGATGAACTTGTCCGAGGGATTCCTCAGCTGCCGGGTCAGAGGGCAGGGCTCGCGGCTGCTCCCGGGCTCCCCCCGAGGCAGAGACCCGCCGACCTCACGCCGTCCGCCCGCAGCGGCTAAGCCTCACCCGCGGGTCGTTGATGCCGGTGATGCGCTCCTCGGGCCGGTCCAGCACCAGGAAGGCCGCCAGGTTGGCGGTGTAGGAGGCCACGATGATCATGGCGAAGCCGGCCCACACCATGCCCAGGATGCGCGCTGAGAAGCTTCGGGGGGCGCCTGCGGGCAGAGGCCGGTCAGCTCCCGGCGGGCGGGAAGGGGCGGAGCGGGAGGCGGCCGGGGCGTGGCCTCACCTTCCCCGATACCCGAGTTGAGCAGGACACCCCAGGAGAACCACATGGCCGAAGACAGGGTCAGCGCGTCCTCCTCCTCCTCTTCACTGTTCACCTTGAACCGGCCGAAGGGGCTGCGGGGAGCAGAGGGCCGGCGGGAGAGGGCTGGAAGGGCAGCCCTGCCCCGCCCCTCGCCGGGCTCCGCCCGCCCCCCCCCCCCCCCCCCCCGCAGGTGGAGGCGTCAGGCCCTCGGGCCGCGCTCACCTGAAGCGGTCCAGCAGGTACAACATCACCGCCACCACGTGCACCGAGAGCCCCACCAGCAGCCACAGTGTGCTCTGGAAGGGCTGCATGAACGAGTCCAGCGTGCTTCGGGGGATCTCCTGCAGGCGCATGGGCTGTCAGCGCCGCCCGACCTCACCTCGGACCCCACCCCACCCCCGCCGGGCCCTGCCCACCTTCTTGACCAGAATGGTCAGGCCCTGGTACTTGAAGGGCTTGGAGAACTCGATGTACTGTGCACGCTCATTGTTGATGGTCAGGGGCGCCACGATCATGTCCGCCTGCCCGCTGAGCAACTCGCCCATCATCCCGTTCCACTCCTTCTTATTGCTGTTGTTCACCTGCGGGGCGATGCTCCGGTGGGTGCGCGGACACCGTGCGTCCCACTCCGGCCGCCGGCTCCCGCCTTGGCTCAGCTCTTGGGTCACCCACTCCAGACCCGGCCCCAGTCTGCAGGCCCCGCCTTGCCCGCAGGCCCCGCCCACACCAGGCCCCGCCCGGTTCGCAGACCCCGCCCGCACCCGCTCAGGCCCCGCCCCCGCCGGCAGGCCCCGCCCACCCCCGTCCCTGTCCCTAGTAAGACTCGGTCCACCCGGTCTCGTCCCTCGTGGCTCCCAGCAATCCACGCGTACCCGCTCTTGAGTGCCGAACTTGCCATCGGCCACCAGGTGCACCTCATAGGTGAAGTTCATGGTCCGCGCCAACTTGATGAGCAGGTCAATGCAGAAGCCATAGCAGCACTGAGGCACTGTGTGGCGTGCTAGGGAGGTGAACAGGGGCCGTAACCACCGAGCTCCTGGCTACTCCGCTCCGCGCCCGCGCCCCACGCCCGTCTGGCACTCACGGCTGCCCGGTGACGTGTCATTGGGTCCTGTGCAGATCACCTTCTTCACCGGGTCCCCATTGACCGTGAACTCCTCCTTGCATGTGCCATCGCTCAGCGTGGGCTTGACGTACACGAAAGGCTCCTGGTGGATCGTCACAATCTGGGGGGGGGGGGGGGGGGAGAGACCCAGCCTGGACCATCCACCCTCAGCGCCCAGACTCCCCTGCACTCCCTCCAAACCTCCAAACCCCTGGTGCCCCCCACTCCAGCCGCTTCCCTTCTGCTCGGCCTCAGGGGGCCAATGCACATCTTCCCCGGCCACCATCAACAACATCTGGCCGTTGCCCTCAGGAGGGTCCCCAGACTCCTCAGCATTCAGAAGACACATGGCCTCCTGAAACAGTGTGCCCTCCTCTTGGCCACTTGTCTTGGGGATCTTGGCTTACACATCACTCCTTCCATCAGAGGAGCCTGCTGGAATGGCCAGTGTGCCCAGCACCTTCTCTGATCTCTCAGGGATGAGAAACTCCCTGTCCCGGCCCAGAGCATGCACCCTGCCTGCCACCACCCACCATGAGGACAGGGGCATGTCTGACATCCACTCTGAGCCTGCACAGGACCTGGGACCCGCAGGGATCACCCTTGTCTGACCACCCGGCCTCTCCTGGCCTTCAGCCTCTTCAGCAATGGCTATCTGATCATCTGTCCTGCCTTCCTCTTTCCTTTGCCAATGCTGTCCTCTCTCCCGTAGCTTGCCTCTCAGCCCAAGGGGATACTTGAGGCTTATGCTGGGGTTCTCTCTTCTTCCTATCTTCTGGGGGCCCATAGCCTAGGGATGAGGGGGACAGATACAGGACACAGGGGGCTGAGCCAAACGCAACAGGTTGAGCCTGCGGAGTGAGCAGGGATCAGTTTGAGAAGGATTCTCTCCTGGCACATGGGGGACGTGGGTCTGCAGGGCGGGCTGGCCAGAGCCTCAGCTGTAAGGGCAGCATTTTGACTTTTCCCGTGGGGGATTGGGAGCCCCTGCAGGAGCTGTGTAAACTTTCATGTTTTTCTATTATACAAGCAATGTATGTTTGCACGTTTAAAAAATCGGTGAGACCAAAAAAAAAAAAAAAAAAAAAAAGTTGAAAAAGCCATCTGAATCTGGCAGCCTGGATGGGACCATCTGGACCATCTGGCCATCAGTGTTTTGGCTCTTACTTTCACTTTCCAACACAAGGTATCGAACTGCAAGGAGCCGGTTGGCTTTGGAGAAGCCCACTCTGCCTGTCATGAAGGATGGTGACCTGCGGGCAGGTGCTGACATGGGTCTGGGTGAGAGGCCCTAGGGGGTGGCCTCAGAAAGGAGACTAGGTCAAGAGACATTTGAGGACCTGGGCGTGCCGGGAGAAGGTTCACTGGGCCCACGGCACTTGGGATCTTTGCCTTTGGTGATCTAAGATTCTGGCCCAGTGCTGCTGCGGGCCGGTAACAGGAGGGGCTCTCACGAGAGTGCCGAGGAGGACATAGGGGCCCAGGGATGAACCCAAAGGAGCAAGGAAGAGAAGTTGTGAGGAGAAAGGCCAGCCAGGAGGGTCTCCCAGAGGCCCCAGCAGGAGGGTCAAGGAGGGAACAGCCTGCCATGGAGAATGCTGGGGGGGGGGGGGAGGGGGCAGGGGTGAAAGGACGGCTTGACTCAGTCATGGTGAGAGGCTGTGCAGACTGGGGGTGGGGCGGCTAGGGTCCCCCAGAGGGGTGATGAGTGCAGGAGCTCGAGTCCACAGAACAACCTCTGTCTGTCCCTCCGTCCCCTAGCAGCTCATCCCCAGGAGAGTCCTATCCCACACGGCTTCCTGACTGAAGTGCTTTGGATCCAGAGACGCTCTGGAGAGAGCCCACGGGACGGGGCCCAGCAGCTGCCTCTCCTCCCTCCACCTGCTCTCCCTGCTTGCTCTGTGTCACCAGGTGTGGGCTGTGGCAGCCGGGCGCCGGTCCATTCCCCACTTGCTTCGGTCCTTTGCACTGGCCTCACTGTCCCCTCCTGTGGGCCCGCGGAGCTGGATGGAGTGTCTGGGTGTGGATGCTGGCGCGGGGCGGTAGGCCCCCACCTTCAGCCTGGTGGACATCTGGTACCCTCGGGGCTTCTCTGTCTCTCCACCTGGCCAGATGATCTTCCTGTCGTTGGGGATAACCTGGGGGTGGGAGTATGAGATGGAGGGTGGCCACGCAGGGGTCTTGGCCCCAGGACCCTAAGGCCCCAGCCCCCACCCCCTCATGACCCCCACCTACGTGGGTGCCGTTGTAGATGCCCACTTGCACCAGCTTGCGGTTCTGCAGGTTCATGATGCTGTAGTTGGCGAACTTCCGGTCCCCGTCCTCGTTGAACTCCACGCGGCCTGTCACCCCGTCTGCGTACTTGGAGGACATCAGCACCCTGGGGAGGGCGGTGTGAGCACACTCACCGGACACGTTCCCTCTCCCCGGCCTTCTGAGCAGCCCCAGCCCCTTCCTCTGCCTCAGTGCCAACAAGGAAAGGGTAGCAGGAACCAGACCCTCGTGCTGGGGGTCGGACGGTGCGCCTGCCTGCCGGCACCGGACGGAGAGCACCGCCGTGGTAGCCCAGCAACTCCCGAGCCCACGCCCCATTCGAGGGCTTTCTGCGCTTTGGGACACTCGAGCCTCCCAGCAGCTATCCTCGCCCCGGAAGGGAGCGGTGACCTGCCCACCAACAAGGGAAGTAGGGCCGATGTGCTGTCCTGTTGTACGTGCGCGCGGAGCGTGCCCATGAGCCATACACGTGAACACACGTGGCACTTGTGTGGATGCATCCCTACGCACGTGTGCGTGCCACGTGCCTCGCCCAGTGTGTGCACATCTGCCGCACAAGCCTGCCGTTGTGTGTGTGCTCCTGTTGTGGGCGCCTTAACTGTGGTTCTGCACATGCGATTCCGCGTCTGCTACTTAGTGGGGCGGAGGGGGTCTGGTGATAGGTTGAGTGGCATAGCGTCCAGGGTGCTGTGAAGTAACTCCCACTGTGTCCATCCACTTGGACATCTGGCCAGCCCTGGCTCTCTACAGGCTTAGGTCCCATCCTTAGGGGGCTCCTCGTCTGATGTTCTCGGTACTTGGAAGCCCCCTGTCCCCATCTGCAGCAGGAGCCTCCTCCCGAGGGCTGTCAGCTACCCTGGGGCGCTGGGGTGGGTCTCGGGGTCAGGAGCAGTGGAGGCAGCCACGATTTCAGTGACATTTGAGACATTAATGTCGCTGTTGGAAATGGGACAGATGATTATCACAGTGGAGCTGGAGGTGGTGGTGGAAGAGAGATGGGGGGCGAGGGGGAAGTCCGGGAGATGCCTGTACGCGTAGGATGTCTGACCACCTGCTGAGGAGCGACCACTGTCATCTTCTGAGAGGCCTCACCCACCTCCAGAATAGAGTCCTGCCCACCTCTAGAAGACAATCCCGCCCCCCCCACCTCTAGAAGAGAGACCTGCCCCTCCTCCAGAAGAGTCCCACCCTCCTTTTGAAGAGACCCCAGCCACCTCTAGAAGACAGTCCCGCCCACCTGTAGAAGAGAAACCCGCCCTCTTGATGAGAGTCCCACCCTCCTCTAGAAGAGAGTCCCGCCCCTCCTCCAGAAGGGAATCCTGCCCCCACCTCTAGAAGAGTCCTGCCCACCTCTTGAGGAGAGTCCCCGCCCACCTCTTGAAGACAATCCCCGCCCACCTCTTGAAGAGCGGCCCTGTCTTCCAGATGTTGGTGTTGCCCACGCAGCCCCGCGGTGGGTCGGTGATGTTCTCCTTCTCCAGGAGTTCGTGCACTGCCTGGGCCACCACACCGACGGCGTCACTGATGTGGGCCGACTCGTTCTTGCCATTGATGAGCTGCAGTCCGATGATGCCTGGGGCGAGTGGGGTGGGCTTAGTGTCCGTGGGGGACCCCTGCCCACCGGGACCCAGAGAGGTCCAGCACTCACCGTCAGGGGCGTAGCGCAGGGCGTTCCCCGAGATCTCTCGCTCCCCCACCAGCCACACATACCCGGAGCCTGTCATGTTCAGCATCGCGGCTGCGCGGTACACGGTGGCGGCGTCGTCCTCGCTGTGGGGCAGAGGGGGGTGACGGGCCCGGCCAACCCTCCAGCCCTTCCCCACCGGACCTGTGCCTGTGGATGCTCTGGGTTCACAGGTCCTCCTCTGGAGTGTGGCCCTGGCTCCGCCCCCCAGCCCCTCCCTCCCCTGGAAAGAGGCCTGGAGACACTGCAGAGGTGACAGGCCCAGCACCCCCCCCCCCACCTCCAGCCCTTCCTGGGTCCAGTGATGCTGCAGAGTGGACAGTCCCCGGTACCCCCCTAGCTGGGCCCACTGACCCTACACAGGTGACCGGTCCCAGCCTGCATCACCAGCCCGCACCTGGACCAGGAGAACACCCCCCCACACACACCCCGACAGCAGAGGTGACGGGTGGAGGGTGGGGATGGGGTGATGGGGCCCAGACCCCCAGAGCTTCCCAGGCCTCTCTTGCTGGCCCTCCCCCCTTGGTGAGCAGGGTCACGGCGCCCCAGATGGTGACGGATCATTGTTGATTGCTTACTTGCTCACGGTACCAGGCACTGCTCTGAGCGCGTTACACGGACTCTCTTACTTAATTCTCACGGTATCCCTACGAGGCGGACATCAGTACTATCCCTGTGTCAGGAGGGGAAACCAAGGCACCCAAACACACGAGTGACGGTAATGGCAGACCCGGGTCTGTGTCTGGACAGTCACCCCAGGGCCCATGCTCCTGTGACCTCCTGGATAGGCTGCGCACACTCTGGTTCTCCAAGTCCACCCATGCAAGACGAGGGGCTGGGGACTCTCCAGGTGGGTCAGATGTTGGTGGGACCCAGCGTCTGGGAACTGCCCCTAGCGCTGCAGCGGAAGCTGCTGGAGGGGGCCGGCAGCTGCTGCACCCGTTATGCTTTGTGTCCTGCCGCCTAGAACCCGGCCATCACGGGGGACAGTGCAGGTGGTCCTGAGCTCTCGGGATGTCCTTACAGGCGAGCCCCTGTGCACCTGATCCCCTAAGGGTCTCCTGGTCAGGACAAGGATCCCAGGCCCGGTAGGGCCATGGGGGCCACGGGGCGGGGGAGTGCGGAACCACCCCTTGCTTCTCTGCCGGACTGGACTTGGCCCCACACAGGCCTAGACCACAACCGGCGCTTTGCCTCTCTAACACGTGGGCACTGGGGCACAGAGAGGCTGGACAGACTGAGCGTTGGGTTATTTTCACAATGGCTGACTCTGGAAACCCAGGTGGCCTTAGGCTCCCTAAGGGGTCTGCCCTCGATTTTCTCAAGAATCAGCCAAGACCTTCAGTGTTCGCTCTACGTGACATGCTACTCAGACATAAGCAACACAAACAGAGGTACTCCGGGCAGCCCCGTACCCGAGACCGAAGGAGAATATCGAGCCAAGATGACCCGGAAAAACCAGCACTGTGTGTGGAGGGGCACCTGTGCCCCCCGCCAGTGGTGCTCACAAAACCTGGCAGAGAAGCTCATCTGCTTGACACAGTGCAGGTCTGTGACTTTTGACTTAGCGGAACGAGCACACGCCTGTGCTCGTAGCTGTGTAAATCGGTATCGCCAGTAAAAAGTTGTGCGCAAAATCCTGATCGATCCATCAAAACTGTTAGAGGGAAGTAATCAGCCCCAGAAGAGACAATCTCCGGAAGATAGGAATGAAAAGTCTGAGGAACGACTTCTCCGCCCTCTATAGGAAATGGCTCAGAAATGAAGACTGGCTTAATGAGGTCTCTCTGCAAAGTGCTCTCGACAGCCCTCAAGAAGGAGGAGCCAGTGTGGGGGGGGAGGTCCCGGGGTCAGGAAGGCCTGTAGGTGCCGCTCCTGGGGAGCTGGGAGTGCTGGGGGCCGGGCTACCCTCTGTCGTGGGACTGGGGCGTCTCTGCTCCAAGGAGCCCAGTATGTGAGCGGAGGGGTTTCTTCCAGTCTTAACAGTCCAGGCGGGGGCCTTACAGGAATTCAAGAGGGGGTGTTGGTGGCTGTGTGGTCGATACGAGTGCTGTGCCTTTGTCGGCAGCGTGTGGGGTGTGTGTGCGTATGCACGCAGGAACACGTGTGCGCTGTGCATGCGGGTGTGGAGTACGTGCATGTGTGGGGTGCACGCACCTGTGTGCAGGTGTGCATATGTCTGCACATAAGTGTGGTGAGCCTGTATGCGCACATATGGTGTCTGTGCGTGTGAATGGCTTGTGTGCATATGTGTAAGGTACGTGTGTGTGCACTGTGTATGGATGTGTGGGTGTGAGCGTGCAAGCTTGTGAGTGTGTATATGGCGTCCACGTGTCTATACAGCACATGCACAACGTGTGTGCATGTGGCGTGTGTGTGCTCGGTACGTGTTGTGTGTGCTGCGTACATGGTATTTGTGCATGTGAGTGTGTGAACGTGTGTGTATATGTGTATGTGTGTGACTGGTGTGAATATGCCGTGTGCCTGTGTGCACCCGTTTGCTGAGGTGTGCGTGTGCAAATGATGTGTGTGTACGTGTGGCGTTACACGGTGTGTGCTCGCGTACTCGTGCACGTGGCCCTGTGTGTGTGGTGTGTGTGCATCTGTCTGATGTGACCACGTACCCTTCCCCGGGCTGGCCTTTTTGTTGGACTCACATCTGCCAAACCCCTCCTTGACCCTGGGGGCTGGCGACACAGGGTGAGCCCCTCCCAGCCCAAGCTCAGGGGGCTTCAGGGTGTGGTGTGGGATCTCGCTGACCAGGCGAAAACCAATCAGAAAGCACCCCCCCCTCCGCTGGGACCCGGGTGTGGTGGGATTGCGTGGGTCGGTTTTACCTGTGGCTTTCTGGCCTGCGTCCCGGTGGCCACTCTGATCGCAGTGTGTGGGCTGGACGGGTCTAGTCTGACGTGACCTCATCCTTTGTAAAAGCGCCCAACGGTTGAACATCTATGTTTTGGCATAATGAGTTCCTCGAGTTGCTCTGTCCCGGGGGAAGGGGCCTTCTGGCTGCCAGCTGACCGTCCGCTTGCCCACCTGCCCGTCCACTGGCCCACCCACCCACCCTTCACCCCACCGCACCCGCGGAGTCTGCCTCAAGCCCTATGATGGGTGAGGGGGAAGAGAACCAATCAGAGGATCTGGTGGCACCTTCCTGGAGGGGCTTGTTCTGGGAGGGACCGTGCAGCCCCCTGACCTTGTCTGGACAAGCCCTCAAACCCTTCTCCTCCCCAAGCGCCCAGGGTCGGATGGTTGGCTTGGCAAGTGGCCCATGACGTGGGTGAGTGGTGAGTGAGGGCTTCCTGCCTTCCAGCCCAAGGAGCCTTGATTGGCCCCACCTTGCTCCTGCACCTCGAGGTGGGGCGCCCGGCTCTGTGTCAGAGATTTGTTGACTGAATGCACAACGGACACCTGTCCTGAGCCTCGGGGTGTTGCTGTCTGTCTGTCTGTCTGTGGTCTGCCGGAGAGCAGCATTTGGGGAATGCTTCTCTGGGTGAGGTGACCCCCGTTGGTCCCCCCGCTCTGTTGGAGCCTGGCAGTGCTTCTAGGAAGGGGTGGCCGGGGGGCCGTGCCCACCCAGGCCCTCCTGGCTGTTCCGTGGAGCGGGGCTCTTCCTTTTCCTGCTGCGGGTGGCCTGCCCTCTCCCTTCCCAGGGGATCCTAGCCATTTACAGACAGGGAGAGGTTCCCTAGGGGCTCGTTTCCAAAGTCGAGGTGTGGGTCAGGCCCTGTCTGGCGGCGGCCTGGTGTTCACAGGTCCCTAACTGGTTCCCTTCTCCGTGCTGCCCACTCTGACCATTGCAGTCTTCCCGTCCTAGGACTCTGGCTCTCTCCCCGCTGTGGCCTTCTCACCTGGGCTCACCTGCACACATGTCACTTCCCACTTCCCTGGGCCTTCTCCCTGCGCCCAGTTCCCAGAGCCCCGTGACACGTCTATCACCTCGGGCCGTGTTTGCCTTCCCAAAGGCGGGGGCTTATCCGTCGTCCAGCTCGGAGCGAGCGGCAGCAGGTGACGGGAAGGAGTTGGGATGGGCTCATGGAGGGCGTGGCATCTGCCAGGGCACCAGCTGTGTACACGGGAGCGGGGGGCGGGGGGGGGGCCGGGGTCTCCCTGGCGATGGCATTTCGGAAGCTGAAACTCCACTTGGGCCCCACAGTGCCCGTGGCCCAGGTGCAGCCCTGGGTGAGGTGGAGGGAGGGGCCCGGCCCAGCCTCACCTGGCAGAGAGGATGATGACCCGGGCCTCCAGCTCCCGTGCCTCCATCAGCAGCGCCGTCACGTTCTTGGTCCCCGGGTCGAACTGCAGCACCTTCTCAGCCTGCGGTGTAAGCGAGAGTGTCAGCGGCCGGCTGCGGCCGGGGACACAGCGCCTCAGGGGCGAGAGTCGGGCCGCAGCTGCTAGGAACCCAGAGGCGGCGTGGCTCGGGCTGCCCCGGCCTGCGCCCGCCTTCTGCACTGTGCACCTGCCTGCCTGGCTCCTGCTGGCCTGGCCCGGCCTCGCTCGCTGTCCCTTCTTCAGCCTGCTCGCTCTCCTGTCCTCACTTTTGCACTGAGCATGCAAGCTGAAGTGGGCTGAGACTCAGAAGGACGCGTGCAGCGGACAGGAAACAGAAAAGAGTTTTGGAAGGCAACCGGGAGCAGAGATGGGGCCGACTTTTCCAAAACCACGGGAGATCCTCTCAGGCCTGACCCCGCAGGCCCCCTGCGAGAGCGGCTGGACCGGGGCAGGCGGGCGGCTGGGCGGGCGGGCTCCCTCCTGGGCTCCACGAGGAAACCCGGGGGGTCCCAGAGATTCGCATGCACTTCCCGGAGAGCGGCTCCTCCTGCGGCCGCGCCTGCTTCTCGGCGCAGGCCAAGGCCGGGGCCGCGGTGGGCGGGCCGCGGACACCCTCGCGGCCCGCTCCTGCCCTCTCCTGCCTGCGGCTGCCTGCCTCACGAGCTCACTCTCCTCACCGCTCGGGCCTGCGGCGCGGCAGGGCCGGGCCGACGGCGGCCCTAGCGGCCGAGGCGCCGGAGCAGGGCCCCCTAGCCGGTGGGCGGCGTGCACGTCCATGCATATATACCTTGGGTCCACGCTTGTTGTCATAGGACAGTTGGTCGAGGTTTTCATAGTTCCTTTTTTTACTCTGATGAATAATGTGCACAGAGAAAATATGCAGACACAGAAGAAGATTATAAACGGTTGAAAATGACGGCGCTAAAGCAATCACACCACCTCCTCGGCACGTCTGCAGACGGGCACGTACCTGGAGCTCGCAAACACCTAGGCCCGAGCGGGGCTGGGGGCCAGGGCGGTGCTGGGGACGAGGGGGCACGGGGGCCACCGGGGCTCCCGGCCACGGAGCTGTGCTCTCGGACACGGTCATACTTGGGAGAAAGGGAGGCCCTGTCTGTGTCCACACCAAACGTGTCCCTTTGGGGTCCCGCCTGCCCTCCCGACCCCTGCCATGCACCTGCCGTGTGGCCCCAGCAGTACCCACCCCGCCCCGGTCGGTCCTGAATGGGGGGTGAGCAGCCCCTCCCTCATGCCCTGTCCGCTCTGTCCCTCCGCCCGTGGCGTCCTCCCTTCTGTCTCCCTTAGCGGCCCAGGTGCCTGTTCTCACTGACCGGTGTGTGCACACCCGTCGGCCCACGTGTGCACTGGAGAGCGAGTACGATAGGATTGTGTGTGTGTGTGTGTGTGCACGCGCACATGCACGCAGGGGTGGCGAGCACCTGTGGGCATCTGTGTGAAAGTGTCAGTCTACATACGCTCTTCGGTGGGGAAATGAGGGCCAGAGCCATCTGAGCCCTGGCACGTGTGTGCGTGTGCACGCGCGCATGTGTGTGCAAGCATGTGCATGTGTGTGAGCCGGTGGGGTGAGTGTGCCCGTGGGCTGCATGCCCACGTGTGTGCCCAGCTGTGGTCTCAGCGTGTGGTGGGTGATGTGAGGTGTGAAGGGACTGTCTTGGGAATGATAGCATGTCCCTGTGACCACGGGTGCACATGGGTGGATGTGCAGGGACGTGGCTGGTGAGCGTGTGAGTGTGTGCGGCCACAGGTGGGCACGCCAGGAGGTGACCGGCCTGCCAGGCGCTGGGGGATGCTGTCTTGGGAGGGGTGGGGCCCACGACGCTGGTGGTCAGCCCTCCCTCTCAGACTCAGTGTCCCACAGCAGGGCCCCCCCAGGACCCTCTGAGTCTGCCCTCTGGCTCCGCCCACCGCAGCCGGTGCCCTCTACTCCCTTCAGGGGCCTACGAGGGGCCTGGGGTTGGCGCTAAGTTTGCTGAAGCCAGCTCTGACTCCACAGGCCGAACGTGTTTCCCGCCACCCCCTTGGTCTGGCCTCCAGGGCCCGCCCCAGCCTAGGCCTCCCTCCCTCTCTGCCCGGCTTGGCCTCGTCCTGACTTAGGGGCCGTGGCACGGGTGTTGAGCACCCAGGGCTCTGTGCTGGGTGAAGGCGGGACCCTGGGCCTCCTCAGGCTGGCAGTGGGGGTGGGGATGGGGGTCACCTGGACCCCCAGAAATTGCCACTCTGCTCTCTCTGCAGCCCCAGAGTGGGCGCCAGGCTGGGGCTGGTCGGCCAGTGTCTCTTGTTGGGGTCCAGAGCCCAGCCCCAGGGTAGGGGTGAGGAGGGGACTCGCAAGGCGCTCATTGGGGAGGGGAGCGGAGGGGGAGGCCTGAAGGGGGCAGAGCCCAGGCTGAGGGGTCCGGGTGGCAGGTGTCGTGGATGAGCTTTGGTGAGGACAATGGGCAGCTGAGAGGGGGCGGGCAGCGTGGGAGGCGTGGGGGGGGGGGAGGCGAGGCCTGCGGACGCGGAACGCGTCACAGCAGCGAGGGTACAGGGTCCTTTGGGGAGGGGCCTGGCGCCGGGGCCGCTGTGGCCCTGAGGCCGCTGGGGTTGGGGAGTGGGAGGGGCCGAGACGGGGCCTGGCTGAGGAACTTGGGGGGGGGGGGGCGGGGGTAGACGGTGGGGCGGGGGGCGGGGCTGCGAGGGTCCGGTCGCGGGCGGGGGGCGGGGTGGGGTGTTTGCGGAGCTCCAGGTGGTCCTGCCCTCGCCCCGCAGGGACTGACACGAAGGAGATTTCGACTAATGGCAAAGCGAGTGAAATGAGCCGAGAACAGGCTGGGGCGGGCGCTCGCCAGACGTAGTGGTGCTGACCATGCACGATGGAAAGAAAGGGTGTTCACACACGGGCCACAGACACAGCGGCAGGCAGCGCGCCGGCTCCTGCTCCCGCTCCTCCGGCGCCTCGGCTCCTCCTGCTCCTCCCGCCCGCGGCCCGGGCCTCACCTTGGACTCGCGCTCCTCCAGCAGCGTCTCCAGGCGCTTCTGGGCGGCCCTGCCCTCGTGGTCGTCGCTGACCAGGAGGATGATGTGGTTCCAGCTGTAGACGCGCATCATCTCGAACCAGACGCTCGACTGGTGGGAGTAGGGCGGCACCGTGCGAAGGAAGCTCAGGTGTATGCTCTGCGGGGACACGGAGGGGGCTGAGGGGCCTCGGGGACGGAGACCTGAGCCCGCGGCCAGCGGGGGGCGCTCCGCCGGCCTGCCCTCCTGCCGCTGGAGACCCTGCTTCCTCCTACCCCTACCCTCACACCATTGGGGGACACCTGCCGGACGCGGGGACCCTACTCCCACTGCTGCCTCCCTCCCCGCTCCCACCCCCGAGTCATCTAATCTCAGAAACAGCCTCCGTGGAATTGTTCCTGAGGCGACCAGCCACCCCCTGCCAGACAGCCTGGGCTCAAGAAAGTTCCCACTGACTTGGGGAGCTTCCCAAATTTGCATAACTGTAGTATTTGTCAGGAAATCTTTATTTGGGGCTAAATATTTCTTCTCTTCAAGTCCAGGGGTTATTGGTTGCTGACCCTGCCTTACTTCTCTGTGTGCGTATTTTTGCAGATTTTTTTTTAAGTTTATGTATTTATTTTTGAGAGGGAGAGAGCGTGCGAGAGTCAGCAGGGGGCGGGGGGCAGAGAGAGACGGAGAGAAGGAATCCTAAGCAGGCTCTGTACCATCAGCGCAGAGCTCAGTGTGGGGCTCGAACCCATGAGCCATGGGATCATGACCTGAGCCGAAATCAAGAGTCAGAGGCTCACGGACTGAGCCCCCCAGGCGCCCCTCTGTGTGGAAATATTAGCAGCCAGCCAGGGGCGTGGCAGGACACAGCATGTGCGCAGCCCTCCTCGGCCTAGGTCCTCTGTGTTAGCCCCTTTGGTGACCCCGCAGACCCACAGTGATCTTGCGGTCCTCTGAGACGTCCAGAGTAGTCTTTTACCTGCTCCCTCGTTGTGACCTGAGGGGCAGTGTTTTGGAACCTGGCTGTGAGAATGCCCCTGTGCCTCTGTCCCTCATCCACTTGTAGACAACATGGCTACAAGGGGGTTAGGGTTGGGGTCCTGGGCTGACTCTGACCCAGGCCTTCGTGGTCCAAGTGCTGGGCACAGATTCGCAGTGGGCCGGATGGTGAGTGGGGCCAGGCTGGATTTGTGAGGTTTGGTCATTTGGTTTGACCTCATACTGGACCAGGGAGCTGGGCCACAATCTGGGTCCGGGCTAGGGTTCTGCCCTGGAAGAGGGTGTCTCCTCCCTGCCTGTGAGGTGGCCTGTCTGCCGCTCTCCCTCCTTCTACATATGAGAGGACTGGCGCCAGACAGCTAAGGTTGGGGGGCCCAGGAAAGGACCCCCCACTTCTCTGCAGCTGAGGGCAAGTGCATCTGAACAGTTTGGGTGCCTCGGCTGCGTGCCAGGGTTCCCAGAGCCTCGGGACACACACATCCCTGACCTCCCCAGACACTCCTGGCCCTGGCTGGGATGACCTCGTGCCTTAGGCGGCTTTATCTAGAATTGTGGGCTCCCAGCAAGACGAACTTGGAGGGGATGGGGAGACCGGGCAGCCCCCACCACACGGCCCCTCCTCCGGCCCCTCCCGATCTGTCTGCAGGTAAGCCCAAGGTCTGAAGGAGGATGTGGGCCAGGCTGTGGGGCCCTCCCAGCCTCTTGGTGGCTAGTGGCACCCCCAGCTGATGAGTCCTCCCGGAATCACGAGCAGACGCCGTGAGAGAGCAGTGTGACCTCGAACAAGTTCCCCACCTCTATGGGAAACCACCCCAGTGGCCTCCTGGCCTTTCCAGCTGCTACTCCAGGACCGGATGGCTCCCCCACACCCCTCCTGGGGACCACAAGGGCTCTACGCGCTGCTGACTGGTGCTGCTCCCGGCCCTGGGCCTGCAGACCCCGGGCCAGGCTCTCCTGCCGCAAGCCGCCTCCTCTGTTACCCTGCGCGCGTGCCCACATCCTTCTCAGCTGTGCCCTGCGGTGGGGAGGGCTTCTCCCGGCCCACGGGGACCTCTGCTGCTCCCCAGGGCTTGCTATTGGTGCCTGCCACCTGCCAGTGGGACACCTGCCAGGGTGAGCGTGTGTGTGTGCGTGTGTGTGCATGAGTATGAGTGCGTGAGGGCGCCTGTGACGGTTGGTCTGTGTGCTGGAGCGTGAGTGTCTGTGAGTGTGTGCGTGAGTGCAAACGCAAGTGTGTGACGATGTGGTTGTGCACGTCAACGTGCGTGATATGCGTGTGCGTGTCAGAGCACACAAGTGTCCGTGTGAATGTGTTCGTGTGCACATGAACTTGGTGCGTGTGGGCACGAGCGGTGTGTGGGTCTGTTTGTACCTGTGACTCTGCGAGTCTGAGTCTGTGCTGGCGTGTACGTGCATGCGTGTGGATGAGTTTGCGTCTCAGGCCATGGGTATGGGTACGAGTGTGTGCACATGCCTGGACGCGTGAGCTCACGTATCACCCTGCTGCTCCTTGAGCCCGGAGCCCATGGTCCGCGCACGTCTGTGCCCCGCCCGTCCTGCGTGGTGCCTGCCCGGCCTCCTCCCCCTCCCCAGGGCAGCTGCCTCCGGCGGCCACTGGGTCTGAACACAGGAACAGAGCCAGCTGGGTCCCCACCGAGTGGTCAGGCTTACCTTGTCTGAGTAGATGGACATACGGGTGGTCAGCCCCAGGACGGGGATGCGGTAGAAGCCGGCTGTGTAGGAGACGGGGGTGGGAGTGAAGTGGTCGTTGGGGGTAGGTGGGTGGCTAACTAGGATGGCGTAGACCTGTGGACACAGGGGACAGGGTCAGCTCACGCCGGGGGTGAGGGCGGGGTGGGCACGGCACTGGAGCTGGCTGCCGGGAAGCAGCAGAGGCTGACTCAGCAGGCCGGGGGTGGGGACAGGCAGGGGCGCCGACTGTGCACACATACAGCCCCAGGGGACACACTCCCAGCCAAGGGGACAGGACCCTACAACCACCCTCAGAGGAGAAACCAATCGCAGGGGTGAGCCGGAGGCGGAGCCGGACTGCAGGGTGCAGCAAGAACACAGAGGGAGGCGACCGACCCCTCCCCACACTTCCCCTGCCGGGGCCTCCCTTCACCTTCTCACACTGGGCGGGGGGGGGGGCTGTGCTGGGTGCGTAGTGAGACCCTGGCAGGGAGGGTGCAGGACCGTTCTTGTGATGGTACACACCGCCCCCAGCGTGGGCTGGGGAGAGTGACTGGTCCCGCATCATGATGACAGGCACACCCGTGCCACCCACTGTCCCTCCTCCTGGGTGCGAGAGCCCGTAGTTCAGAGACTGGGAGGAGCTCCAGAAGGCTGCAGCTAAAACTGCACATTGGGCCTTGTCTGGAGAAGCCAGGCAAGGAGCCACCGGAACCTTCCGTCTTTTCGCCAGTGTCTTCCGGGGGCCGGCTGAGCCCCGCTTAGTTTGAAGGAGACCCAGTGCTGATTTTGAGCGCTGACCACATCCTCACGGAAGGGAAGGGAGGGGCTGGGGGGGGCATCCCGGCTTTCCTGCCCAGACCGAGGCCCCCGGGGGCAGGTCTGAAGCCAGTGGCTCAGCTCTCCAAGGCAGAGAGGTGGTGGGGGGAGCAGATGTCTGGGTGATTCCACGCTACCCTCATGGGGAGGACCTGTTCTGTCCCAACTTTGCCTTCTACTCTCTGAGCAACGGGGCGCCCCTTTTCCTGCAAATGGGGTGGGGGTGGCAGGCTCTGGACCCATCTGGTGGGGGCGACGGCTGCCATGCTAGCGTGGCGCTTGCCCATAGGTCGCGCTCAGTGAGTGGCAGCTGCTGTCACCTTTGCTCTTGGCGCTGGCTGTTCTCTGAGGGAACAGACTGTGTCCTGTGAGTTGGAGGAGGGGCCCCCGGAAAGGGCCCTACCTGGACTCTCTAACTCTACCTCTTTATGTCTCTCCCTCATCCCGGATGGGACGTGTGACCAAAGCCACCAGCCACAAAGGCTTCACCCAGTCGTCTCTAGTGTTCGGGGCTGGGAGCGTGGGGTGGCTTATGAGGTATGCGGGGCGGGGGGCAGATTTCTGAGCAAAGCTCAGCCCTGTCCTGTCTGCAGTTGGAGCTGTGAGGACTGGTTATCCGTCCCAGGCCGTCCCACCAGTCTGCACCCAGAAGTGCCCTGTCCGTGTCTGGATGAGTCTCTGGCCGTGCCAGTGCCCACGAGTGTGTGCGGGATGTGCATTGTGTATACATTTATGGCCCAACATGTCCATATGTATACTGTGTGTGTGTGCACGATTGAGCCCGTGTGCGTGGGCACATGTGTTTGCATGTACACCCGGGTATGCCAGGCAGTATGTGGCACATGAGTGTGCGTGTCCACGGATGTGCACGTGTGTGTGGGCAAGTGTGCGTGAGTACGTGAAATTGGCTGTGTGATGCTGATGTGCGTGAGTGTGTGCTAATGTAAGTCTGTGCGTCTCTGTGCGTAAACCTGGGTGTAAATGCGTGCATGTGTGAGTGTGCATGTCCACAGATGTGGTGTGTCTGTCAGGTGAGCAAGGACGAGCCTCGTTTGGCCCCGTGTCGGTCCTGGCTCTTACATAAAGGGCTGCATTGCAGTGATCCCGTGCTTTCATTGGAATTCAGCAGGCAGCACGGCACAGGGGCGGACAGCTCTGACAGGCGAAATCCCAGGAGCCATGTCCTCCCCCGCAGCGCTGGCTGTCGGCGGCTGCCATGCTGGGCCCTGACACCTCCCACATGCTCAGCCCCCACTCCCACCCCACAGAACACCCTGCTTCAACACCTGGGCCGTTTCCCATCTCAGGCAAACCCACGGATGGGGGGAGGGGGAGGAGGAAGGGAAGGAGGTCTAAAAGCGGAGACAAAGATGGCCCCGGGGCCCATCCTGTTTAGAGACCCGCGCATAGCGCGTGCTTGTGGCTGGGACAGCATCTCTGCCCACAAGCCCAGAATGCCCACCCCCTCACTGACACAGTGAGGAAACAAACCACGAAATGCTTGCCACATGTCTGCACACACTGGTCGGGATCTGGAGCCCTGAAACCCTTGCGGGGACCGACCAGGGTGGCAGGTGACCAGCTTAGGGGAGCAGGATGGGGAGGTGGCGTTCAGCTGCTAGTGAGACCAGCTTGCTCCAGAATGAGCCAGCTCACTTAGGAGTCGTCTCTTAAGAGGGCTAGGGAAGGCTAGGATGAAACTGGAACAGTAGGAGGGAAGATGGTGGGGAGGCGGTGGGGGAGGGGCAAGAGCAACGCAGGGGAGGCCCTGGCGGGGGGCGGGGGGGGGGGGGCGGGGAGGGGTGGGCACCTGGCTGGAGATGAGGTCCTCGCACACCGACAGGGCCATCTGGATGGCGTTGGGCTTGTGGGTGACCGAGGTGGCGTTGAGCTGAATCTTCCAGGAGCCATGCCGCTTATTGGCCTGGTTCACGGCCTCACGGAACATCTGCTCATGCTTTCGCGTGCTCAGCACGGCTCCGATGTTGACAATCTTGGGGTCGCAGGCGGCACGGGCAAAGGAGCAGGAGAAAAGCAGGGCGAGTGTCAGCAGGCGCATGGTGCTCATGGGCTCCGGGCAGAGCCCTAGCTCTGGGCAGCGCGAATGCGGGGCCCTCGGCGCATCCCCAGCGGGGTGTCCCGGCCGTCCTGCGCGCGCCCGATCTCGCGGGCTGGGGGCGCCAGGTCTTCCCCCGGGGCCGTAGTCCTGGGGCGTCTGCGGGAGGGAAGAGGGCACCCGAGCCCCGGGCCGGCGGGCGCTGTGCTGGGCGCGCGTGGGTGCCTCGCTCCGCGCGAGCGGCTGGCGCTGTCCGCGGTGCTGAAGCGCGTCCCGGAGCTGCTCCAGGCGCCCCGCGCCGGGAGGACGCCGCGGCCGCGGCTCCTCTGCGGGCTTCGCTGGTGCTGGTCCCGACGCTGCGGCGACTGCGGCAGCTGCGGAGCCGCGAGTGGGGCCAACGTCTCCTACCCCTCCCGCCGCCCCCGCTTCCCAACACGGAGGGGCGCCTCCCGCGCCAGAGTGTGCGCCTGCGTTGGTGTGAGCATTTATCAGAGCACGCGAGCGGGGGAGCCTGTGCGCGAGTATGCGTGTGTGCGCGGGTGTGCTTGGAGGGGTCGCCGGGACAGTGACCTGGACTGTCTCAGACCTGCAAGGAGGAAGAGTTTGGGGAGGTTAGAGGGGTTCGTGTCACTGCGTGCAGCCTTGCGTGTCTTTTAACATGACCGAACGTGTCCGGCCAGTGTGTGTGTGTGTGTGTGTGTGTGTGTGTGCGCGCGCGCGCGCGCACGCGAGTTCTCACCCATAGTCAAAGATATTTCTGCTCGACTCTCCTGGCTGGAGACCTAGGGGTGTGGAGATGCCCTAAGCCATGCCTCTGGGGGAGGGACAGTAAGGATCCCCTGTCTGAAAGGCTCAAAAATGGGGGACAGACTCCATCTGCCTGGCCATGTGACTTGCGTTCCCCCCAGAGAGTTGATAAGAATAGAAGGGGTGACGGTGGCTGCCCCCGTGTAGAGCTGGATCTTCCAGGAGAGTCTGGGGGTCTGGACCCAAATCAGTTATGGAGAAGCCAAGGCCAGAGGGAGTTGCATTTGTAGCAGATGGGACTAAGGTTAGACATCAGAAAGCACTTGCTCTGGTGAGGTGTTTACCAAGATAGACATCCCAGATCCCTTGCTTCCACTCTTCCCCAGCCCCTTTCCTAATACACTCCCGGTCCCCACTCCTCCTGCCCCTTTCTAGAGCCTCCCTTGTCCCTCTTGCCCTCATGATCCTAATTATTCCCGCCCCCACCCCCACCCCCGCCCCAGAGTGCTTCACCTCCCTAAAGCAAAGGATGGCTCAAGCTCCGCCCCCTGCCAGTGACATCATTGTTTCCAATAGCAACTGAGGATTCTGCAAACCCAACTGCAAAAGCCCCCAGTAGGGATAATGTAAGGGCGGTCCCTGCACTTAAGTGCTGTTCTGAGCATCAGGCAGGGGAGAAGCCATGCTGTTCCCTCAGGGTCTCACTCCCTATCCCCTGCAGTCCTCGGCACTAGGCTGACGCTGCCCCCCACCCCTCCAGAGCCAAACACGGACACCGAGGGACATCTCTGGCTCCGAGAGGCAGGGGCTCGGCTCCTGGCATGCTCCCTGTCTCCGCCCCCTTCTCTCTCAATGCCAGGGAATCATTGCTCAGGGGGGCCAACCTCCCACAGCCTGCTGCAGGCCCACACCTCTCTCCGTTCCGGGACTGAGGTCCACAGTGGAAGGACACAGCAGGCTCACAGAAAGATATACTGAGGATGCTTGGGGGCCCAGAGCTAGCCCCACCTCCACAGGGTCTGTGGTAAGTCTCCAAACTTCTGTGGCCTGTGGCAGACCAGAGCTTAGAGGCTGTGTGGTTGCATGGGGGCTGGCAGCCAGCTCCGGTGTGGCCCAGGCAGCTTCAGGATGCTTGAGGGAGGAAAGAATTCAGCAGGGGGCTGCAGCCAGAAAGCCCGGCCCCTCCCGTCTACCCCCATCTGCCAGTCGGGTGCCATCAGCCCTGGAGGGGAGGTTTCTAAATACGCAGAAATCTGTCAGCTAGTTTTCACGCAGCTGGGAGCTTCAAGTTGGCTGTGGTGGAAACAGTTATGTCAGGGAAATTGTCAGACCTTGCACATCGGCGCTGATGTTTTCCCTTTAGAGCGTGAGTTTACCGGCAGATCACCACCTCCCCTGGGCTGCCAACGCTGAAGCTTTTGTCTCAAGCCTCTTGCACAGATTCCAAACATCCAGGGATGGGGTGGAGGCTATGCCTGCCCACCAGACCTCGGTCGCCTCCCATGAGTGAGTCCCTCCTGAGATCTGCCCTCCACTCTCCTTTCCAAGGGGGTTGGTGGTGCAGCCATAGAAGGCCTGGACCTCGCATTGCTCCCACTGTGACGGAAGAACCCGCCTGGATTTTGGCGCCTCTGAATCCTCCTCATCAAATTCTGTGGGGAGGACTCAGGGGCCTGGGTGTTTCCACTGGCCTGGGTGGAGAGGGAGGCCTGGGTCTGTCCCAGGGGAGATGCTTGAGGCACAGCAGGCCCTATGGAGGGAACTGCTCCTCCCCTCCCCCACTCCGGGCACCTCCCCGCGAGCGGCAGTCAGTCACCGCACAGCCCTCCTTAGAGCCTCAGTCGATTGGCCGAGGGGTTGGCCCAAGACCGAAGCAGCCCACTCAGGGTTCTTCCGTAGGATTTTGGCCAGACCAGAAACTGGCACAAGAACCCATCTGTACATCCTCCCTGGAGGTGAATCCCTGAGAATCGGGGCCCAAGAGCCACTTGTGGACACATTCTGCCAAGAGGAAAGCCGTTTGAGAGGAGGAGGCTGACGGGCAGGGAGGGGTGTGCAGAAGCTAGGCAGACACCTTGCCCATGGCCAGCCCAGGGGGCAGAGGACGGGCCTTCGTCCGATGTCCACCTGCCGTGAGGGCCTGCCTCCGAATTAGGACTGGGGAAATGCGGCTGGCCGTCAGTAGGCCTGGCCGGTTGTCGACATGGACTGGCGTCGGGCTCTCTGTCCCCTGATCTGGGGACGCCCCAGGACTTCCACAGAGGACGGCCGCAGACCCCAGTGATGCCGTCTGGCTTGCTCTTGTGCTGGTCTCCACTCGCTGTATCCACATGGTTCCGCTACCTGCCTCCACCACGAGATTGCTCCCATCCCCGTTCCCACACTCTGGTTTCTGCTAAGAAACCAATCTGACAGAGATTGCGCTGACTTTATAGATCAATTTGTGCAAGACTGCTAGCTTCCCAGTACTGAGTCTCTTTGGTCCATTTATTTAGACCATCTTTACTTTCGGCAGCACTTTGTAGATTTTAATGTACGGGTGTTGCTGTTATTTTTTTTTAATTTTTTAATTTTTTAAATTTACATCCAAATTAGTTAGCAAATGGTGCAGCAATGATTTCAGGAGTATATGCCTTAATGCTCCTTGTCCATGTAGCCCATCCCCCCTCCCCCAACCCCTCCAGCAACCCTCTGTTTGTTCTCCATATTTATGAGTCTCTTCTGTTTGGTCCCTTTCCTGTTTTTACATTATTTTTGTTTCCCTTCCCTTACGTTCATCTGTTTTGTCTCTGAAAGTCCTCATATGCGTGAAGTCATATGATTTTTGTCTTTCTCTGACTAATTTCACTTAACATAATACCCTCCAGTTCCATTCACATAGTTGCAAATAGCAAGATTTCGTTTTTTTTTTTTTTTTTTAATTTTTTAATGTTTTATTTTTATTTGTGAGAAAGAAAGAGAGAGAGAGAGCGCGTGCGAGGGAGAGGCAGAGAGAGAGATACAGAATCCAAAGCAGGCTCCACGCTCTGAGCTGTCAGCACAGAGCCCAACGTGGGGCTTGAACCCATGAACCACGAGATCATGACCTGAGCCGAAGTCAGACACTCAACTGACTGAGCCACCCAGGCGCCCCAAGATTTCGTTCTTTTTGATTGCTGAGTAATACTCCACTATATATATAGACCACATCTTCTTTATCCATTCATCCATCGATGGACATGTGGGCTCTTTCCAGACTTTGGCTGTTGTCGATAGCGCTGCTATAAACATGGGGGTGCATGTGTCCCTTCGAAACAGCACACCTGTATCCCGTGGATAAACGCCTAGTAGTGCAATTGCTGGGTCGTAGGGTAGTTCTATTTTTAGTTTTTTGAGGAACCTCCAGACTGTGTCCAGCTTGCACTCCCATGCTGTTATTTTGTTAAATTTCTTCCTAAGTACTTTATTCTCTCTGATGTAATTATGAATGGAACTGTGTTCTTCATTTATTTCTGGTCTATTCATTGCTGATATGTAGAAATAAAATTGACTTTTGAGTATGGGGCTTTCCAGACTCATTCATCCTAGTAGGTTTTTTTGTTTGTTGAGCCCTTAGCATTTCCAAACAGGGTCATGTTGTCTCTCAGTAGATGGTTTCCTTCTTCCTCTCCAGTCCGGGTGTCTCTTGTTTCTTTTCTTGCCCAAGTGAGCTGGGTAGAACCTCCACCCATGACAAACAGAAGTGTCTGCCTTGTTCCTGATCTCACAGGGGAAGCATTCAGTCTTTCACCAGTAAGGACAATGTCAGCTGCAGGATTTGGCAGGTACCCTTACTGGGTTGAGGAAGTGCTCTCCTAGCCCCGGTCTGTTGAGAGTATTTATCAGGAATGGATGTTGGATTTTGTCAAATGCTTTTTCTGCATGTACTTTTGGTGACTTATTTTATTAATATGGTGTAGAACACTAATTTGGGAATGTCAAATCAGCCTTACATCCTGGACATAAATCCTCCTTGGTTATGTTATACTTTTTATGTGTTGACACATTGTTTGCTAATGTTTTGTAGAGAATTTTTGCATTTATGTTACTAGTGGATATTGGTCTGCAGTGCCTTATGATGTCTCCGTCTGGTTCTGGTTCTGATATCAGGTTAACGCTGGCCTCGTGGAATCAGTTGGACCGTGTTTCCTCCTTTTCTATTTTCTGGAAGAGTTCATGAAGGATCAGTGTTAATTCTTCTTCAAGTTTTTGGTAGAATTCACCAGCAAAAGCCTGGCCTTTTGTTGGGGAGGGAGAAGGCAGGAAGGTTTTAAAATCACGGTTCCAATTTCCTTGTAGGCATATTCATATTTTCTTTTTCTTCCTGCACCAGTTTTGGGAATTTATATGTTTTTAGGAATATATCCATTTCATCTAAACTGACTTATTGACATAAAGTTGTTCACGGTATGCCCTTTAACCCTCTCGATTTCTGTAAGGTCAGCAGTGATGTCCCCTCCTCTATTCCTTTTTTTCCCTTTTGTAAAAAATTTATTTTTATGTAATCTCCACACCCAATGCAGGGCTCAAACTCATGACCCCAAGATCAGGAGTCGCCCACTCCAGTCAGCCAGGCTCTCTTCTTTTCCTGATATTATTTTTTCTTCATTGGTCTAAATGTTTGTCGATTTTGTCGACCTTCCCAAAGAAACAACTTTCTGTTTCACTGATTCTCTGTTATTTTTCTGATTTGTTTCACTGACGTCTTCAACTTTTACTCTTTTCTTCTCCTTGCTTTGGATTTAGTTTGCTCCTTTTCCCCTCAGCTTTGTTTTTCGTTTAAAGTTTATTTTGAGAGGGAGCATGCGAGTGAGTGGGAGACGGGGGGGGGGGGGGGGAGAGAGAGAGAGAGAGAGAGAGAGAGAGAGAGAGAGAGAGAAAGAGAATCCCAAGCAGGCTCCGCACTGTGAGTGTAGAGCCCAATGCAGGGCTCAAACCCACAAACTGTGAGATCATGACCTGAGACGAAGTCGGATGGTTAACTGACTGAGCCACCCAGGAACCCCTCAACTTCAGACATTTTAAACTTACCTAGATTTGTTTCATGGACTAGCACATGTTCTGTGCTGGAAAATGTTCCATATACATTTGAGAAGAACATATAACCTGCTGCTGTTGGGTAGAGTGTTGTATAGATGCCAGTTAGGTCAAAGTGGTTGCTAGCATCGTTCAAGTCTTCCTAACTCTTGCCGGTATTCTGCTGATTGATTGTTCTGCCCATTATTGAGAGTGGAATATTAAATACTATTTTTGAATTATTTATTTTTCTCTTCACTTCTGTAAGTTTTTACTTCATGTATTTTTAGAGCTCTGTTGTTAGGCGCATACATGTTTAATTGTTATACTGGACAATGATATACTATGAAAACAACCATAAGTGAACTGGAGTGTTTATACTCATATCAGATGAAATTGACTTTAAGACAAAACAATGTTACTAGAGACAAAAAGTTCACCAGCCCCCTCAGAATTTTGAAGGTGTGCCTTTCCTTTCTGGGATCAGAGTAATGATGGCTATGGCCGGCCTGCTTTTTCTCTCTGAATTATTCTGAGACCTTCACTGATCCTTGGAAGTCTAAAACTTCATAAGGGTGTGTCTAGCACTGGGTTTTGTTCATCCATCCTGTCTTGAAACTGGAAGGTTTTCAGCTACCAAATTTCTTGTTAGGCTCCGACAATTTTCTCCGTTCTATTTCCCTCTTGTTCTCCTTGCCTAATTAACCCAGAGGGATTCTAAGTATAGCCTGTTGGACCAGCTGTAGCAGCAGCATCTCCTGGTAAGACTTAGGAAATTCAGAACCTCAGGCTTTACTCCAGAACCCCAGAGCCACAATATGCATTTTAAGACCTGCAGGGGGCACCTGGGTGGCTTAGTTGGTTGCGGGCTCTGTGCTGAGCCTGAAGCCTACTTTTAAAAAGAGATCTGCATGTGGTTTGTCTGCACAAAAAGATCTGAGCAGCACTGGGACCGACCTCTAATCTTTTCTTTCATGGTATCTTTTTGCTATCACCACACCCCTTTTTGGTTTTTATTTCATACTCTAGCAGATTTCCACTATGCTGTCTTCCAGAATAGTTATGGAGGATTTTTTCAGCAGCAATATTTTAAAAATTTTTTCTTCCTGTTTACTTATTTTTGAGAGACAGAGACAGAGCGCGAGCAGCAGAGGGGCAAAGAGAGAGGGAGACACAGAATCCGAAGCAGGTTCCTGGCTCTGAGCTGTTAGCACAGAGCCCGACACGGGGCCCAAACCCATAAACTGTGAGATCATGACCTGAGCCAAAGTCGGACGCTCAACCGACAAAGCCACCCAGGCACCCCTATGTTTTTAATTTCTCTTGTTCGTTTTCTTTTACAGCAAACGATTCTTATTTAATAGATGCGATGCTTCCTAGAATCTGTCACGGTGTTTAAACCCCATTGATCCTGGATTCTGCTTTCAGGGGTACTGTTCTCCTTGCTAATGTGGATCTCTCTTCCAGCAGCTGGTTTCCTTCAGCCCTGAATCAGCCATGGTTGAATGCTCCTGGTTCAGAAAAGGTGGCCGAGGCTTTTCCAGGAGGCTGCTGTGCAGCTTTTTGTTGTTTAGCCACCAGTCCCTCCCCCAGCTCTAAAGGCTGCAGATCTTGGCAGCAGGCGGAGAGGCCTTAGGCTGGGCAGTCCCTAAACGCAGGGTGAAGGGACGTGGTGGAAACGGAGATTCACTGCCAGGAAAGGCTTGCTGCCCAGCCTCGGGGAGTGTGGTCAGCAGGCAGCCTTAGCCGTCAGCCCCTTTGGGGTCCGCCTTGCCTGAAGAGAGTCACGTCACACAAAGCCACACCCTCCCGGACACTGGTGATGAGCCGGATGAAGGTCCAAAAGGCTGACCGAGGCCTGGCAGGTTGTCACTGCCAGCTGACCGCCCCCTCCCCTGCCCTATCCAGTGTTGAACCCCGACAGCTGTCCTGTATCCCAAACTCTACCTCAGCGTCTGCTTCCAGAGAACTCCAGCTGGCACAGCTGTTCCCGGACTGGTCTGAGAAGGTGGGCAGTAAGATGGGCCTGGCAGTCTGAGTCAGGCCCACCCCGCTGGCAGCGACTCTTGCGCTGATGGGCAGTGGAGCTGACAGCCCCTGGTCTGAGGCGTCTGTCCAGCCGCCAACGATTGTGTAGGGATGTGTCACCCAGATGGCTGACGCTAAGCACTTTCCTGTTTGACAGGAAGACAATGAATACCTGGGTGCTGGGGGACAGCCACTGAATGCCAGGTGGGGCCTCCGGTCACTAGTAGAGAAGTTCTCATCCCCTTCAAGGGTGCTGGAAAGAGCCCAAGCCTTCACACTCAGGACAGCTGGATCTCAAGGACGGCTGCAGCCAAGGCAGGCCCAATGAGCCAGGGTCAGAAGCCTAGCTGGGAGCCTGGGGCTGCACACTTGGGGTGGAAATGCCCCAAAAGCTTTGACACGGACTCTCCTAACCCTTCTGAGCCTGCAGACACGGTCCCCACCCGCCCCGAGGAAGACAATGCAGACACTTAGCTTCCTCCCGAGATCATACCTGAGCAATCTCCCCTCCCCACCATGAGCCCTTTGCTGGGCAGAGTCCAGCAGAACCTGGCCAGCCAGCTTTGCACCTGGGGGAAAAGGATCCCACCCGAGGAACCTCAGGATCCTTCCGGCTGACATCAGGGGAGCTGGGGCCAGGCTGTGGGAGTGGATGCTGGAGCCTCTGATGAGGGGTTACAACGTCCCCCGACACGGAAGATGCTGTATTTGGGAACTCTCTCCTGAGAGGCCAGATTAGAGCCTTCACCATGACCTTTAGGACTCGGCTGGACCTTGCGAGGAAACTTGAGGTGGAGAGGTCACCATTGTCACAACAGAAAGCAAGCAAGAACAGGGAAGGAGGCTCAGGGGACCTGGGAGGTTGGATGGGATGGAAACCTACACACACACACACACACACACACACACACACGAATTGGGGATGTGAGGGCCAGCAGCTCTGAGTGGGGTCCACACGACTAGTCGACCTGGAGGTGGTGAGAAAAGACGCCACACGGAGTTTGTGGCCCCAGTGGGAGAGTCACACAGGCTGTAAATGAGGAAGGCCTCCATGCAAAGAGTAGGGAAACCAGTGTCCTTGAAAAACAGCACCAGGCACGGCAGAGACAGACATGGCTCCCCAGCACTCATGACAGGAATGGTCAGGACACTTCGGAATTCCTAGAGCTTCTGGAAGGATAATAGACTCCAGGCTTCCAGCTGTCGACAGGAGAAAAGAATGGGGGCGCCAGGCCCCTGCTGGGAGCTGGGACCGTGACCCCAGCCCCTCAGGCTATTCCCTCCACTGGCCCCTCAGTGCCAGGGGCTGCGGCGGGTACCCAGTGCCCAGACACCAGGGGGGCCACCTCTCCCCTGGCATCCAGTCCTAGGCACCCGTGAGGGGCCAGATCAGCAGAGCCACCCCCTGCCCAAGGCCACAAAGGGAAGGTGAGTCACCTGTCCCCGTGCCAAGACTGTCCCTGGCCAGCACGACTCCAGTCTCTGCCCAGGTCCGGCCTGTCTAGCACTGGGACAGGCCAAGGCTGGGGTCCTGCGCTCTGGTTCCAGCCGACAAACCAGGGCCCCAGGCCAGACGATCGGGTAGCAGCCAGTTAGCTGCCCCACACACTGCCCCAGGACTGTCACTGTGGCAACCAGAAAGGCCACAATGACTGTCCATCATATAACACCAAAACATTCCCACTGGTATGGCTGCGACCCACAGTGCGTGTTCCCATCCCCGCTGATCCTGGATGAGAACCGGGCCAGGGCTCTGCAGCCCTGACTTGCTCTCTGGCCTGCCAACCCCGGGGTCCTGAGGGGTGGCGCTGGTCCCGTCATCATTCCTGGGGACACAAGTGACCAAACAGGGCTCTTTGGCCGTGCTCCTGGCTGTGAGGTCTGGGCGAGAGGCAGAGGTGCGGCGTCCTGGGGGAGGGCAGCAGGCCTGCCTCTGTCGCAACGGAGACGTACGTGAGGACGGCGGCACCTCAAGCCCTACGCGCAGATCCGCCCGGCGGGGAGCGCCGGCCACCCCAGCTTTTCTGCAGACCCACGGACGGACGAGGCGAGAGGAGGGGACGGTGTCCGTCCCCCGCAGGGTGACCTACCAAAGGTGCTGCTCCCTCCCTCTCTTGCAGCTGACCAAGTACCTGGCATGGCGGGGGGGGGGGGGGGGTGTCGCGGCCTAGCCCTCCAGCCCCCCAGTGCCCACCACCTACCCCCCCCCCCCCCCCCCCCCCGCACAGCCTGCACACCTAAAACTGAATTCTCTCAATCTCCCTTGGAGGCCTTGGCTCCTCGGCCAGGGCTGCGGTTGGTTCAGGCTGCTGAATTTTAGGTCTTTTCCCCAACAACCAGTGGGACCAATTCCAGTGGCCGCACGTGGTGGCTAATTAGTCTGAAATATAAGCAGGCGGGGAGCACCGTCCCCCAACCAGCTTGCCAGTAGCTTCCGACAGATCGTGGTGCTCACGGACCTCCCGCGCTCTCTGGAGGGAGACACAGACTCCACGTACGGGGCCACGGTCCCCACGCTGCACCCCTGCGGCCCCACCGAGGCTGGGGAAGACCCGCTGGTCCTGGCCCCTAGCCCTGCTGCTCCGGGCCCCTAGCCCTGCTGCTCTCCCCTCCGGAAAGCAGCACGGGGGCACCTCCCCGCCCGCTGACGCGAAGGGCGGCGTGGAATGCAGCCTGCCGCCCCGCCAGGCCGCCTGCTCCCACACCCTCACGCTGCGGCGACACCCCCACGGAAGCCGGTTTCCCCAGGGCAAGGATGTCACCTGGGCGGTGGGTTCAGAGGCTGCTGACTCCTCCAGTGGCTTGTAGTGGACCAGCGGAGGGTGGACGCGTGTCCCCGCACCCGGACCTGGGCGTGGCGGCGGGGTCGGGGCCAGGCCCAAAGCCCGGAGGAGGACTCTGCTCCCACCCGCGCTGTGCCAGTCCTTCGCAGACCTCAGAGCTGAACCGCGTGCCTTACGACGCTTCTCCCAGCTGCTCCGCTGGCAACCAGAGGGCCTGGGACAGAGGAGGGCCAGCCAAGGCGGGGGCCCAGGTCCGGGGTCCTGCCCACAGCTGCTGCTCCTCACTGCCACAGCCCAATGACCGTGCAGCCTCTTTCCTACACCAGCTGGGGAAGCTACTGAAATGGCCTGTTTTTAAAGACCCCGTTTATTGTACAAGAATTACAGCTGCGCGTAAAGTTTCAAACACGGCCCAGAGATCCGGGGGCACAAGAGCCTTCAGAAAGGCTTTTCCACAGGGTTTGCAGCTTACAGGATTGAAGCACGTCCCCAAACCAGGAACACGGGTGGAGCCCTAGGTCACCGCTCACAGGTGCGCGCTGCTGTGCACACTGCACTCAAGAGGCAGGACGGGCCCCTCAGCACAAAACTGTCCCTCCCCAGACAACCGATAAGGAAGCCACGGACTTCTGAGAGGCTGCCAAACTCTTTGATTTCCCACAGAACGTGGCGGATTCCCAATAAACGCAAGATGCCGTGATTGATCCCTGGCCTGGCGAGCGCAGTTTCTGACCGGCACGGGTGCTGGGAACGGCAACCAGGGGTTCCCAGCTCCGTGCATCCAAGAGAGCAAGAGTCCACACGCTGAGCCCGCACCTGCTCTGGGCGGCCCAGGAGGCCCCTCGAGCTCCCACCCAGCTCTTCGCCAGGATCTCAGGGAGGCCAGGGACCACCTAGTGAGTCTGACACGCTGGGCGGGGGGGGGGGGGGGGGGGGGGGGGGGCAGAACCACCCCACCCCACCCCGGCTAGGTATCCAGGGGTGGGCTCCCGCGCCCTCAGCTGGAGAGCCCTGTGATCCACCCTCCAGATACCACCTTCTCCCTGCTGTCGGCATGTGCAGGGACGGACGCACGAGGGCACCGCTGGCACTACCGGCAGAGCCCTGTGTGGGGGAAAGACCCGCAGGGGCCTCGGGGATGACCCCCGCTAGGGAAGGGGGGTGCGGAGAGCAGGAGGCGCTTTCTGGGGCAGCTTCAGACAAGCCAGGGAGGCGCACACGCCGGCGAGCCCGCCACACACCCCTAAGTGCGGCGGCCAGGACTGCGGGAGGCGGCGGGCTCACCCGAGGGGGCCGGCAAGGAGCGGGAACGGCCCTCGGCGCTGCGGGGCTCGCTCCGCCCTGCCGCGTGTCTACTGAGGGGAAACGCGCGCACACGTCGCCGCGGCGGTCGTCCGCGCGCCCCCAAGCCCATCGGCTCCAAAGAGCGGACACCGACAGCCGCCCCGCCTCGACTCGGGCTCGCACCGGACCCGCTGTCCTCTCGCTGAGCTGCGGCCCCCACTAGCTCTGGGCCGGGAAGTCCGCCCGGGGCCGGGAGTCGAGCCCCGGAGCGGGGGCGCGGGGCGCCGGACGTCCTGCCAACGCCACGGAGCCGGCCGGTCTCGGGGACGCGGCGCCCGGCCGAGTCCCAGGCTCTGCGCCGGCGGGCTGCGCGCAGGCGCGGGCGGGCAAGCGCGTCGCGGCGCAGGTGCGGCCGTGCGCCGACGCGGCGGGACGTAAACACGCACGCTGGGGGCCACGAGGGCGGGCGCAGGCGCGGTGGGGAATAGGAGGGCGCGGCGCAGGCGCATTGGCCGCGCGCGCGATGGGCGGGGTGTGGACGGCGCTGCGATGGCTGCCCGCGGGTGTCGGACCAGCGAAGCCCCCGGCGCCTCTCAGAGCCCGGCCTCCTGACGCCGCCAGTGGGCGGGGTCGCCCGGGCCGCCGCCACCGCTGTCATGTATCCGCCGCCGCCGCCGGCGCCACATCGGGACTTCATCTCGGTGACGCTGAGCCTTGGCCAGAGCTACGACGGCAGCAAAAGCTGGCGGCGGCGCTCGTGCTGGAGGGTGAGGGTCGGCGCCGGGCCGGGGTCCCGCGGCCCGCCCGCCGCCCCCTGCCTGGAGCTCAGGCGCTCGTCCGGGCCCGGGGAGCGGTGGTCGCCGGCCGCAGGCCGTCTTTACAGCCCGCGCTCGGCGGGGCGGGGTCGGGGAGGAGGAAAGCTGTAGGCTGCCCCTCGGTGCGGTGGGTCAGGAGCCCCGCGGTCTCGGGCTGCAGGGCATCGGCACCCCCACATCTGGGCAGATGCGGGGTCCCGCCGGCTGCCTGAGACGGAGCACGCGCGTGGCGCGAGCCTTTCCTCACTGCCCCTGCGATAGGACACGTATGGCTTCTGCGTCTGTTGTTTATTTCCGTTCCCCTATACCGTCTGGAACATCCCCGCGGCTCGTCAGTCTCTGCCGCCGGGGCGCTTCCCCCGGTTCAGAAACCGGACCTTGGGAGTTACCCACTGTGCTCCCTGAATTTGCAACGGTTGCACGGGTCCCAGCTGTGTTGTTTTCCGTCCCGTAGAAATGGAAGCAGCTGTCGAGATTACAGCGCAACGTGATCCTTTTCTTCCTCACGTTTCTCGTGCTCTGCGGGCTCCTGTCCTACATCAGCGTGGCTGACCAGTGGAGAGGTACCGGCTGCGCGTGTGCCTCAACCCCGTGCGTGTGCGTCACTGACTGCGGGTGGCTGGGCAGAAGCGGTCTGGCCGTGCGCCTTAAGCGCCTGCAGCGTGTGCGAGTTGGCGAGAAGCGCAGATGAAAAGGAGCGGAGAGTGTCTTTAGCCACCCTGCTAGAACGTGGCTCGAGTTCGTGTGATGTTGCCCGACTGCTTCCTGGGTGTCCGGTGTGAGGGCCGGCCTCTCCGTTCTCTGTGCCTCACGGGGGAGACGTTCGGGTCCTGAGGTCGCGTGCCCCGTCCAGACACGCTCCCTGAACTCCCTCACACGTGTTACCGTGTGTTCCGAGCGGCCCGGGCAGTCTGGGTGAGGGCGTAGGGAACCCCTGTGGGGGAGGAAAGCTCAGGAGCTGCTGCAGGTGGCTGGAGACAGCTGCACCTAGGCCGGCTTCCGCGCTTCCTGGAAGGGAAGCCGCTGAGGGGAGGTCCGTGTGGGCTGGGCTGCAGGACGGAAGCTGCCAAGTGCTGTGAGGAAGGGTTGGTTACCCTTGGCCGTTCTTGAGTTGGTTTAAAGGACCTTCCCCAGGTCTCACGGTGTCCTCTCGTGGTGAGGAGTGCCCGCCTAGACGTGCTCCTCCACGCGCTCGCTCGGGCTCTCCTTGGGGCTGTGCGGCACGTTTGGGATAAAATCTGTTCTCTCGTTTAGCCGTGGATGGCAGGTCAGCGGAAGAGCGGAAGGTGAGACCGGCAGATCCGCCCGTCTTGCCGGCTCCTCGGAAGGCAGATGCTAATCCAGAAAACTCGCCGGGGCTTTTACCCCAGGTACGTTCAGTGAACTACACGTGGGGTTGCGACCGGGGTCGGTCCCACGGGCGTTTCAGAACCGCGCGTGATGTTCCACACGGACGGGGGAGCAGTTCTTCCCCTTGTTGTTTGTCTGATGTGCGCGCCCTGCGCCCCTTATCCTGAGCCAGTAGGATGACGCCTGGGGCAAGGAGGAGGAATATTCTCTCCTTGCTTCCTTCCCCTTGGACACCTGCTGGTGAGCGAAACAGACCCGCCCCTTGTCTGGAGGAGCTGCAGGCCGGCGGGAGCAGGCCGGTGGCCCGTGGTGTCCATCCCGGGAGGAAAATAGCAGTCGCCTCCAGGGATGAGGCTGGGGACGGGACGCTGAACTGCGGTGTGAGACTGGAGAGCCGCCGGTCCCGGGTAGAGTCGGGAGAGCAGGGCTTGAGTCCAGTGACGTTGCCCGGGGCAGGGGGAGCTGGGCTTGTTCGGGGAGCTGCAGTTTCAGAGGGCGTGGGCGGGGAAGGGGGCCGGGGTCGGGCCCCACGGGGAGCGGCCAGGAGGCCTCTCTGCAACCCGTCTTACTCGGAGGCTGTGCGTCAAACAGCTCACGTCCTCCCTCGTGGAGCCGACACGCACGTCTCTCGCTCCTCTTGGCCGCTCTCGCGCACCTGGGCTCTCGTGACGGCGATGGGAGCAGAGCCCGCCTGCACGGCTGCCCGCCGAAAGACACGTTTCCGTTGCTCGGGAGGCCCGCGCTCCCGTCTGTGGTGGCGGCCGGGGTCGGTGTGCACGGCTCCCCGGGTCCGGGCCTTGGGGCGCGGGGCGGGGCCCCTTGTGGCGGGGCCGCTGGGACCTTTTCTGCTGCTCAGACTCCGGCACTTGTGCCCCAGGCCTGGGTCAGCCCCGGTGCTTTGTGTGCGGCCAGATCCCGTTCTCTCGGCCACGGGCGTCCCGGCTCCGTGGCACTTGTGTCTTTACGACGAGGACCTCTTCACGGGTCCTGTGGGTACCGAGCGGCAGAGATGTTTTCGATCCCTGAGTCGGCCTCCTTGCTGTGTCCTGCGGAGGAGGGGCCTCCTCCTGCCCTCTGCTGACGACGGGCTACGCCTGGGCCCCTGCGCTCCGTCCCTGGACCCGGTGCCCCGGCCACCCGGTTCTGAGGACAAAGGGTGGGAGTCCTGGGGCACAGGCCCGGGACAGCGTTCTTTGCGCCTCCGTCCCCGGGGACGTGGCTCTGACCCTTTATTGCTATCTTTAGGGTCTGTGACGGCCTGGAACCCTCCCGGGCCAGGATTCTAACCCACTGTCCGGGGCTGCGCCAGCCCGCTGGCACAGTCTCCGTCCCGGTTGGTCAGGGCCCGGAGATCGTGAGAAAGGATCTTCTGGCCAAATCTGCATGTTGCCGTGGGAGCGGGAAGGCATCTGCTCCGGGGGCCGTGCGCCACCAGCCATTCCACGCGGTCCGTGGGGTTGGGTCTGATAGGGAGAGCATCCCAGGTGGAAACAGAGTGGCAGCTCCTGGGCCGTTGAACTGTTTTCACGAGTGGCTCTTGTTTTGATCTAGAAGCCTCAGAGGCATTTCCGACGGGGACCGCCCAACCTGCAGATTAGAGCCCCCGACAAAGACTCCAAGGACCGGAGGCAGGATGACACGAGGCGGAGGGACGAGGTGGTGGGCGACGCTCGTCAGGAAGAGAGCACCCAGAGAACGGTGGTCAGGTACAGGGAGCGTCAGAGACGAGGCAGCACGGGTCGCTAGATACGCAGAGGCCGGTCCGTTTGACGTTTCCTGAAAAACAAAGGGATAGGATGGGCGCGCTGTCTGAAGCGGCTTCTCCTCTCAGAGCAGACAGTGGAGAGAGCGGGACCCCGGTGGGGGCGGGGCCCTGCCTTCTCCGCGTCGTGCCGCATGGAGCGGAGGGCCGCCACGAGCCCAGCCAGGCTGTGACCGCGGGCGTTTGCATCTCTGCCCTCAAGCCGGCTGACTCCTCTTCCTCCTCTCCCTGAAGCTGGAGGGGTGCAGTGATCGAGCCGGAGCAGGGCACCGAACCCCCTTCGAGAAAGGCAGAGGGCCCCCCCACCAAGCCTTCCTCACAGGCCCCCGGGATTCAGAACCAACCAGGTAAGGCCCCGCCTGCGCCCCGTCGGGCCTCACCCGGACATGGTGACGGAGAGGGCGCGTGGACACCCAGCTGGGCACCCGGGCGGGCCCCAGCTCTCTGTAGAGCCTTGGAGAGGACACGGGGCTCCACGGCGGCCCGCGGTCCCAGGCCCATCGCGGCAGCCACAGGCCGCCTGTGCGGGAACTGCCCGCGTCCGTGCCAGCGCGGGGCCTGGGGAGAGTGGGGACACGGCCCCGGCTCGGTGGGGTCCTGGGGTCCTGCGTTCTGGCACCTGTAGTTGAGGGCCCTCGGGGCACTGGCGCTTTGTACACTCCGTGCGGCCTGTCTGCTTCGGTTCTCGTGGCGGCCTTTGGGGTCATCGGTCTGTCGTAGGCCCGTTCCACGGACGGGAGACCTGAGGTTAGGCCGGCAGCGGCCACGGCCACTTGCCTCCCGGAGCGGGGGCTCGCGCCAGGTCAGCTGAGCCTGGGGCCCAGGCTGTGACCCTCCAGTCCTGTCGCTGTTGCCACTGAGGGGAGGAGGAAGAAGGAGCCCAGAGCCGGGACGGGCGGCCCGGGCGTGTGGGGGGAGGCAGAGCGGTCGCGGGGCTCTGAGGACCGATGTCAAAGCCGCAGATACCAACACGACTGGGCCTCGGGCCACACCGAGAGGACACGTGTCGCGAAGCCGTCGACGCTCACGTTTCTGTCCGCCTGGTGGCCCTGTAACTCGTGCCTGGTCCTCCGACGTGTGGAGGGGAGAAACCTTCTCGGTCGGTGTCGAGGCCACCCTGGAAGGGCCCCAGGGCGGCCTTGGGTGTGTCCGCCACACGCTGTTCCCTCCCCGAAAACACCCGGAGCTGCTGAGGCACGACGTGGGCACCTGTGAGATGAGGCGCTCTCGTGGAGGTCACCGGGGCCCGGCCGCATTGCACAGCGCGGCTGCCGTGGCGGAGCGGCAGGCACCGGTCTGCTGCCTCACACACCTCCGCCCGCCGCGTGTTCCCCGCAGCTCCAGAGGGTCGTGCCCGCCGGGCGTCTGGTGGAGGCGGACGGGCGCAGGCCAGGCGGATGAGAGGCCGAGCCGTCGCGTGTGGGCCCTGGAGGCCTCGCCACCTTGCAGCCGCGTCCAGCCGTGCGGCTCCAAGCCCGGCGGCGCCGCGCCCCGACCTTCGGGGTCGTCCGCTGCTGACCTGCGGCCCCGGACGGTGTCCCCCCCCCCCCCCACCCCCCCCCCCGAGCGCCCCGCAGCTTGGGGCTGCAGAGGGGCGGTGTCTGAACCCTGGGCGGTTCCGGTCCCCACGACCCGCCGTCTTCCTCCCAGCCTCCCCGAACGAGCGTCAGAGGGCCGTGATAGACGCCTTCCGCCACGCGTGGACCGGCTACCGCAAGTTCGCCTGGGGCCACGACGAGCTGAAACCCGTGTCCAGGTCCTTCAGCGAGTGGTTTGGCCTGGGACTTACGCTGATTGACGCCCTGGACACCATGTGGATTTTGGGTCTGAAAAAAGGTACCTGCCCGTCCCCGAGCACGCGGCCAGGTTCCCCTGGTGGAACGCTTGGGCGCGCGAGTGAGCGAGCCGTGCCCTGGAGGGTGTAGACGCCACTGTTTCCGTCTGAGGAGCTCTCCCTTCCCCTGGGTGGCAGGCAGTCGCTTTGTCCCTTGATGTCAGGCGTCCTGGGGACGCTCGGGGCAGTCGCCCCCTCGGCTCCCGGCCGAAGGCCTGGGCTGGCGCCCAGGGGCAGTTCCAGCCCGTGCTCCTGTGCTAGCCGGAAAGGGGCTCCCTGGTGGGAGGCGGCACGTGATCCGATAAGGCCATCGGCGTCCCGGGTCTCTCCGTCACACCCTTCTCAGGCCACGTGGACGGGGTGTGGTTGAGGCTACGGGTCTTTGGGTACTTCCGAATCGGTCTCTCGGAGTCCGTTTCCGGTGTTCCGTAGAGGCCAGAGGCTCCCCCCGAGTTACTCACGTGGCCCTTTGGGCCGTGGCCTTTACCCGTCAGCGTTGGTGCTCACGACGGCACGCTGGCTCCCCGTCCTCCGGGTGCAGGGGGCTCCGCGGTGTGTCCCCTTGCCGTGGGAAGGGAGAGAGAGCGAGCTCGGGAGAGAGAGACACGAGGACGCACGTGGCCCCAGAGCCGGCGAGCGGTCACGGGGGCGCCGGGACCTGTAACCTATTCCCGCTCCCACCCCGTCTCCTGTCGCAGAGTTTGAGGAAGCCCGCAAGTGGGTGTCTAAGAAGCTCCGGTTTCAGAAAGACGTGGACGTCAACCTGTTCGAGAGCACGATCCGGATCCTGGGCGGCCTTCTGAGCGCCTACCACCTGTCCGGGGACGACCTCTTCCTGAGGAAGGCCGTGAGTGTCCGGGCGCCGGCGGAGGTTCCGCGGCTCGAGGGGGCCCCCGGGGGTGGGGGCGGGGGTCTGTTCCGGGTCTCGCTCCCGCGCACGTGCGTGGGAAGGTCCCTGTCACCGTCGCGACCCGTGGGGAAGTGCTCTCGGGGCTCCTCGGTCTCGCCGCAGTTGAGCGCCGAGGCCACGTGAAGCCAGTGAGGTCCCGTGTCCACTCACGGGGGTGAGCACGGGTGGCGGGGTGGCGGGGGTGGCGGAGGTGGGGCGGGAGGGTGGGCGTCGTGGAACGGAGCCGAGGCTGCCGTGTGACGGGAAACCTCGGTCCTCGTCGTGTCGCGTCATCAGGAAGACTTTGGGAATCGGCTGCTGCCTGCGTTCCAGACGCCCTCCAGGATCCCATACTCGGACGTGAACATCGGCACCGGAGCCGCCCACCCGCCCCGCTGGACCTCGGACAGCACGGTGGCCGAGGTCACGAGCATTCAGCTGGAGTTCCGAGAGCTCTCCCGCCTCACGGGGAGTAAGAAGTTTCAGGTACGGGGGGCCGGCCTGCCGGCCGGGGGCGTCTCGCCAAGCGGAGGCGTGCGTGGACTTGACCCCGGGCCGCAGGACCACCGTCCTTTGTGCTTTCCGGTCCCTCGTCCCTCGCCTTTCCTCAGCTGCGCGGGCGGGAAGCGCGTCGACTGGGGGCTGAGTCCGAGCGCGGGCCCGTGTCCTTGGGGTCCCAACTGCCCCCTGCCGCGTGCTGTGGTGGCCCCCGGGGGTGGTCCGTGCCGGGAGCGAGGCAGGGGCCCACAGTCGTGGGTCTCGGCCTTGCTAGCCCGTCGCTGACGGTCCTTATGGACCTCGCTCCTGGCCCTCGCCCCGACCCCATTGGCCGTGGTCCCTCTCCTCGTGGGTGAGTCTCCAGCACGCGGCGGACCCTCTGGACTTGGCGCTCTGCCTTGTCACCCTTCCTCTGCCTTAAAAACCTGAGCTGCGATTTGAACGTCAGGAAGTTTTGCCTCTTGGCTTGAACGTCGCGCCGCAGTCCCACGTGGGCAGCGGCTGCCACCGTCTGATTCCGGAACCAGGTCCTCACCCCAGGAAGTAGGCCAGCGCACCCTAGCGCTCCCACCCGGGGCCCCCTGCCTCGGTGGCCGCAAATCCACTCGTCGTGCGTGGCTTTCTCTGTGTGGAACGCTCGGCGTGAGTGAGGTCCTACGTACGGCGTGGGCCGTCCGTGGCCGGTTCTGTCGCCACGCGTGACGTTTTCGTCCGCGCTGGAAGCGTCCGGGAGAGGCGCACCCGTGTCGTAGCACGTGTCCGAAGCATCGCTTTTCGTGGCCCGGTGGTCTGCCATCGTGCGGTCGGACCACGTGCTGTCCGGGCTCTGGTGCGTTGAGGAGCATCTGGGTTGTTTCCCACGCGGGGGTGGTAAGAGCGGCGCTCCCGGGAGAAGGTTCCAGGCGCACACAGGGCTCTGGCTTTTCCGCGGCAGCCCGCGCTTGTCCTCCGGTCTTTCTCGGTAGCCTTCGCGGTGGGCACGCGAGGGTGCCTCCTCTGGGCTGTGGATTTTGTCCTGATGACGTGTGGCGTTTTCCAAACGCCCACGGGCCCCGTGTTCATCTCCCGGGTGGAGGTGGGCGTCCGGGTGCCTGTCTGCTTGTCGGCGGATTAGCGGCTTTCCTGTCGTTGGCTCGTACTCCGGAAGCTCGGCGTCTCTCTGTCTGCTCTGAGACGTCGGCCGGGCGCCGTCGCGATGCCGGATCTCTGTAGCTGCTGGAGACCCAAGGGAAACCGAAGCCGCCCCTGCCTCAGAGCACTTTGTAAAAGGGGGCGGGCGTACGTGGCGGGTGGAGGCCAGGAAGTCACTCCCCAGGCGGGGTCCCGAGCACCGTGAGCAAACGCGCACAGGGCCATGGAGCACAGATGCGTGGCGCTGCCTGGGAGGAGCTGAGGTTGGTTGGGTCTCGAAGGATGAGCAGGATCAGCGGGCGGGTGTGCCGCGACCGCGGGCTCGGAAGCAGACGCGCCTGCCTTCCCTCCGGCGAGCGGGAGCAGCCGGCCACGCCTGGGCAGGAGGTCCCGGGGACCGCGGCTGCGGCCTTCAGACACGGTCCCCTGCCAGGAGGAGGAGCTCAGCCCCGTGTTCGGGGCCCTCGGCATCCGCCCGCTCATCGAGGCAGCCGCGTGTGAGGGTGGGGACCTGGTTGCCGTGTGGCCGGGGCCACCCTCAGAAGCCCTTGCCCGGTGCAGCCGGGCAGGGGAGCGCCGTGGGCCGGGACGCCGGCCTCTTCCGTCCTCTTCCGTCCTCCGCTGGGAACGGGCCCGCCTGTCACGGAGGAGGGGTGAGCCGACGAGGCCCGCCTTCCTCGGCTGGCCCGAGGTCCAGCAGCCCCGTCCCCCTGGCTCACCCGCGCTCTCCCCTTGTGTGTGTGTGTCCCAGGAGGCCGCGGAGGAGGTGACGAGGCGTGTGCACTCCCTGTCGGGGAAGAAGGACGGGCTGGTGCCCATGTTCATCAACACGCACAGCGGCCTCTTCACTCACATGGGAGTGTTCACTCTGGGCGCCAGGGCCGACAGCTACTACGAGTACCTGTTGAAGCAGTGGATCCAGGGCGGAAAGAAGGAGACGCAGTGAGGCCTGTTTCTGCTGCCTCGGGGACGGGGTCCCCGAGGCTCCCCTTGTCCCGAGTTCTCGGTCAGGAGGCAGCGGCCGTGCCGGACCCGGACTCGGCCCCTCCGCGGGGGACGTGTCTCTTCCCGGCACGGCCTTCGTGCCAGAGAGGACGCCTGGCTGGTCACGGAGGTCCCCGGCCCCTCTGCGCCAGGCGGGGCCTGGGGTCTGGGCCCGGCCGAGGGGCCCCCGGCTCACCGGCCGAGCTGTCGTCCTCGGGGTTGTGGAGGCGGCTCTGCTTGTCCGCTCCCCAGCAGAAGGTGGCCAGGGGCCCCTGGGCCTCCCCACGCTGCCTGCTTGACGCTTCAGACGTGCGCTTTCCCAGACAGCAGTGCCTCGGGGAGCCTCGTCGTGCGGTCGGGAAAACACAGGTCACTCTAGTGAAGGAACTGGAAATCCTTGAAGTCTCACGCCGGAGGGTGACCACGACCTAGGACCGCTGGGGGGTTGGGGGGGGGGGCAGCTCCAGGCCGACCCCTACGGGCAGAGATCAGGTCATCCCGCCTGGGGAGCCGGAGTTCCCCACGCCTGAACGTGGGGACGTGGAGAGAACCCTGGTGGGCACGTGGGGTCCCGGGTGGTCCACGGGGGCCGGCTGAGAGGAACGACCCTGTTCGGGGGAGCGGCGGGCACAGCCCCGTGTGTGCCCCAGGCCGCTGACTGCCACGAGCCTGCATCTCCGGGCTGGCGTGGTGCCACCCCAGACAGGGCCAGGCCTCTTGGCCACTAGCGTGGGGATGGCAGCTCGTGGCCACGTGCCCGTTCCTGGGTAACCGGGCGGGGGGTCGGGCCGCGCACCCACCTGGCCTGAGCCCACGGGGCCTGCCGGTTCACAGGTTACTGGAAGACTACCTCGAAGCCGTCGAGGGAATCAAAAGGCACCTGCTGCGCAGGTCTGAGCCCAGGAAGCTCACCTTTGTGGGGGAGCTGGCCCACGGCCGCTTCAGCGCCAAGATGGTGAGCACGGTCGTGATGCAGGTGGGGCGTAGGGGGGCGTAGGGGGCCGCACCCACCCACCGGGGCCCCCGGTGGCTCCGCGAGTCTGGACGTTGGAGAGATGGCTCAGATTCTGGTCGTGGGGCGTGAGCCCTCACAGGTCGATGATGGACTGCGCGGCGGTGTGCGGCAAGGGGAGGCTGGGGTCTGTGATGGGTCCCCGGCCCCTCCCCCGGGGTGCCGCTCCTGTCCCCCAAGACCCCCCCCCCCCCCCATGCTCAAGACCCCACTCCCTCCTCCCTCCCCTCTCCCCTCCCCCCTCCCCTCCCTCCCCCCTCCCCCCTCCCGTCTCCCCTCCCCTCTCCCCTCCCCCCTCCCCCCTCCCCCCTCCCCCCTCCCGTCTCCCCTCCCCTCTCCCCTCCCCTCTCTCCTCCCTGCCCCCTGCCCCCTGCCCTGGGTCTAGTTACTTGTCCCCTGCCCCTGGTACTCCATCAGTGTTTGTGGGGTCAGGGCCAGACCCGGGTCAGCATCCGCTCCCCTGGCAGGCGGGTGTCCGTCCGCCACCCTCCCCCCTGCCCATGTGGAGCTCCAGGGGCCGGGCCCGTAGTGGCGTCGCTTTCCACGTTCCTGCCCTTGTGGGCCCTGAGGAGTCCCCGCTCAGGCCCGTCGACCCCTGGGGATGCGGGGGGCCTGAGGTAGCGCTGGACCCTGCACCCGGTGTGGCCCCCGCCCCTGCCCCACGTGGCCACCGACTCACAGTGGTGAGGAAACCGCTCTGGTTTCAGGACCACCTGGTGTGCTTCCTGCCAGGGACGCTGGCTCTGGGCGCCCACCACGGCCTGCCCGCCGACCACATGGAGCTGGCCCGGGCGCTCATGGACACCTGCTACCAGATGAACCGCCAGATGGAGACGGGGCTGAGCCCCGAAATCGTGCACTTCAACCTGTACCCCCAGAGCGACCGCAAGGACGTGCAGGTCAAGGTGAGCCGGGCCGGGGTCTGGGCGTGGGGGCGCCCTGCGGGCTCGGCCTAGCTCCGGCCTAGCTGCTCCCGGGTCCCCCCACCCCCCACCCCCCACCCCCCACCCGCCACCCCAGCCGGCCGAGCTCAGCCCGTGTTGTGTCCCCCATCCCTCCCTGCCCCCCTCCCCCGCCCAGCCGGCCGACAGGCACAACTTGCTGCGGCCCGAGACGGTGGAGAGTCTGTTCTACCTGCACCGCCTCACGGGAGAGCGCAAGTACCAGGACTGGGGCTGGGAGATCCTGCAGAGCTTCAACAAGTACACGCGGGTGAGCGCCCGCCCCTAGTCCCTGCTCCCCTAGGGCAGGGCTCCCCTGGGCAGCCAGAGGGGGGCGGGGGCGGTGCAGGCTCGCCGCCGTGGCCTCGGGAGTTCGGCGCCATGTGCCCCAGGGTCTCGGGGACCAGGCTCTGTGGCCCGGTGTGCACAGGGCGACTCTCCTCCTGGATCCTCCGTGTGGCCCCGGGCGGCCCTTTCCCACCCCAGACGGCACCGTGACCGTGGCCCCGACACCCGTCTCGCGGTCTGGGCCGTGGCTCGGAGGTCACGCCGTGTCCGGGGCCTGCCACCCACCCCGGCAGAGAGAGAGCGCCAAAACCCGACCCGCGTAGGCCCCCTCCGGGTTCCGGAGCGCGGGCTGCACGTCGGGTCACGTGAGGGCGGCTGGCGTCTCTGAGGGGCCGTCTGGAGGAGCTGCGGCTGAGCTCCGGGGGGCCGGTCCCCCCGGTGGACCTTGGGGTCGTCTGCCTCAGACCCTGCCCTCGGCCACGGGTGCCGCGGTGAGGCGCAGAGGCCCCGGCCGGGGGCCTTGCGGCCGCCGGCGCCCCCGAGGGCTGAGGCCGGCGTGGGGAGCTGGCTGGGCCTGGGGCCGTGGTGACGCCGCGGTCTCCGCTCTCGGGCAGGTCCCCTCGGGTGGCTATTCTTCCATCAGCAACGTCCAGGATCCCCTCAATCCCCAGCCCCGGGACAAGATGGAGAGCTTCTTTCTGGGGGAGACGCTCAAGTACCTGTACCTGCTCTTCTCCGACGACCCGGCCCTGCTCAGCCTGGACGCCTACGTGTTCAACACTGAGGCTCACCCCTTGCCCATCTGGGCCCCGCCTAGGGTGGGGTGACCCCCCTGTGGGCACTGCCCGGGGGCCTCACACGTCTTGCGTTTGTGGGTACCTGTCCTCGGAACCCTGGCCTTGGGTAGGTTCGCTCTCCTGACCTTGGCCGCGGCGTGTCCCCTCGGCCGACTGTCCGTGCTCCAGGGTCAGGCTGATGACATTCCCCGGGGGGTTACCGAGCCTGACATCTCAGGGCCTCAGAGGTGGTCAGGGCAGCTGGGCGCCCGGTGCTTTGCCGCTGGCTTTGCACTTCTGGCTTGTGGTTCTCATGACGTCGGATGGTGTCGTGAGGTCAGCGCTGTGAATCCCCGAGGCCCCACCTGCTGGGGACCTTCCTGCTTGAATCATGACTTACATTCCTGATCCCCAAACGTCTTCTGTGTGGCCCCAGTGTCTCTGCTTGTCCCCTGGGGCCGCTCTGGGTCTCCTGGACCCACACATGTTCTGAGATGAGCTGAAGGGACAGCCCGACATGCGGTTCAGCCCGGGCTCTCCGAGTCTGTGAATGTGCCCTGACCCGGGAGTCCTGGGGGGGGGGGGGCACTTGTGACCTCCTGCGAATCCGGGCACCTGGCCGGCTGTGGTGTTTACATGTTGGACTCAGGGATCCTCCCCCGGCCCTGCAGGGGCGGGGAGGGGCGGGTGGACGAGTTCATCCTGCTCCTGGACCACCCGACAGAACGGACTTTCCAGGCAGCATAAACGTGGATTTGCCCTGACTGGTGTCTCCCGTGTCTGTGATGGAACCTGTGTTGCTTGAGCCATGGGCGGGGCATGCGTCACACTCCCACCGTCACCATCAGGCTGGAGAGCTGGTAGGAGGCGGTGTGGACACGGAGTCCAGGTTCCCGTGGGAGCTGATGCCCTGCACCTGCTCCTCCTCCAGCAGCTGCTGTTTCCCTCCTTGAGCACGGACTCAGGGCGCTTTTCCAGAAACAAACCTCAGCTTCTGCTTGGGATCCTGCCTCCTGGAACCAGGTGGCCCCGTGGGACAGGCCCAGCTCCTCTCTATGTGATACTCTTTCCGGAAGGTCCTCTTTGCCTGAAAAGCTTGAGTCTCTCTGCGTTTGCAGAGACCAAGGCTCCCAGTGCTGGGCAGGACCTCAGTTCTCAGACACTCTATACTCCTGTCGCTCCAGCAGCCCTGGGGGCCGGTGGCCGCTCTTGGGGCTGCCTTCTGCTCTTGGCCCCTAGTCCCGTGTGTTTTGTGCCTGGAACAGGGCTCTGTACCCCCTCATGGCTGTTGGCTGCTCCTCTGCACCCAGGGGCCTGGTTGGCAGCTGCCCACCCAGGGGTGCAGCCGCGGTGGCAGTCGTGGGCAGAGCTTTGTGGCCCCCCTCTCCAGTGGGCCACCCGGAAGGACGCCTGGGCCGGCCACAGGGGGCCCCAGCGCCCACCCCTTGCCCTGAGACCACACACAGGTTGAGGGCTTTGTTTTATTAAACATGAGGCTGGTTTGAGAGGTGTGGCAGTGTGCCCGGTCTGTCACCCCATGAGGACCACAGACACCATGCTTTGTGCTGTGTTGTGCACAGCCAGGCCACCAGATGCTTCTTTGGCCCCTCCCTTGGCCTTAGCCCCTCACCCCCAGCGCCCTGAGCTGCTCCCCAGCGGGCCTGTCCGGTCCCGAGTCGGGGAGCGCTCCTCAGCCCCCCCCGAGTCCCCCACGCTGGGCCAGCTGCAGCCGCTGTTCTCTTCTGGCTGCGGCCACCCACTCGCCGATGAGCCTGGCCTCGAGCCTGCGAGCCTCCCGGACAGACGTGGGGTCTTGTGGGTGAGACGCTCTAAGGAGAAGGCGCGGGGGCCTCAGCCGGGCAGCAGGCCCGAGCCTCGCCTCACCCCACCTCGGCCCACACCCGGCCACGGCCTGGGGCCCCACGTCGCTCCCCTGCCGGGGCGGGACTGCACCTGAGGTCTAGGTGGTGGGCTCCCCCCCGGATGGTGACAGCGAGGACGGAGGTGCTGAGGTTTCTCTGTATCTGTGTCGGTCGAAGGACATTCCGTCGGCTACTCGCCGTGCTCTGGGCCACGGCCGACCCCACCTTCGCCCGCCCGGTGCCACCTGCTCCAGGGCCTCGTGTCCCAGCCCGTGGGGCACAGCCGAGGCCATGACTTAAAGACACTACGTGGCCGTGACGGCCTCATTGAAAGGGGGAGACGGAGATGAACGAGCCAGATGTCAGTTCACGTAAAGAAGTCGGGGAAAAAAGCAAAGGAGAGGAGGGGATAAAGCGGGAACAAGAGCAAAGGCGGCACCGAACCCACAGAACCACGTGTGCAGCCTGGCGAGGGCAGAGCCGGTTCTTGAGCGGAGTCTGGCGAACCCAGGGAGACTCACCCCGCCCCCTGCCCAGGGGTCCAGGTCACCGTTGGAGAAGATGATGTTGCTGGCAGCTTTGAGGTCTGAAAGCACAGATGTGGGGGGTGGAGAGCAGGCCCAGCCCCCCAGCTCTGAGCCACGGAGATCGGGGGAGTGGGGGGAGGGGGGGGAGTCAGCTCAGCACAGAGGGAAGGAGGCCACCATCTCGAGCCTCACCTCCCGCCCCGAAGCTGATCCGCAGCCAGTCCCTCCGGGGCCACACGCCCCACGTGTCCAGGCAGTACTGCTGGCGGAGGCCCTCCGTGAACGGCAGGTCGGGGAAGAGGTCGGTCACGTTGTTGCTGGAAAAGGTCAGGTTGATCTCGGTGCAGGCCTGTGGGACGCCACACACCGAGGTCAGCCCGGCGGGGCGGGCGACCTCACCCCGCACCCCCGCGCGGCACCCCCGGACCTGGTAATCCCAGGCCTTGGCGTCAGGGCCCGAGCCGCAGCCTGTGGGGTCCGCGCAGGCCTGGTACTGTCGGTAGATGTCATAGCAGGGCTCCGTGCCCGAGGAGTTGTACACCAGCCCTGGTGAGAGGGGCGCTGGGGCCGGGGGCCTGCACGGCCACCCCGCCCCCTCGGTGGGGGACACGTGCCCGTGAGGCGTGGGGCTCCTGGGGGCGGGGCTCTCAGCTGCCGCTCCGGCTGCTGAGGGTGGCCAGGCGGTGGCCGGGCCGGAACTCGTCGGAGACCCCGTGGAGCAGAGTCTCCCCCACCGACCCCCGCCGGGCTAGGGACTGCACGGGGGCAGCTGTGCTCCTGGCCTCCACGTGACCCTTGCCCCCAAGCCACACCCACCCCCCCACGCTCAGCACCAGGCCCAGGGCCGAGGGGCAGACGCACCAGCCAGCGCTCGGAGCCCCTTGATCCTCCGGGTCTCGCTCAGGAGCCGGTCGCAGCCAACCTAGGGGTGCCAACCAAAGACCCACGCTCGGCCTTCGCTGGTCCCAGGCCCCAGAGTGGCTTCAGGGTGCTCGGGCTGGCCACCGCTGGCCACCCCGGGGCGGCCGGGCCCCTCTCCGTCCACAGATCCCAGCCGGAGTCCCCTTGCCTTGACCGGGTTGGCAGGAAGGTGCCCTATGAAGTCAGTGGGATACGGGTAGTCCATCATGGCCAGCACCGTGAAGGCGTTGCGGGCAAACCCGAAGAGCTGGGTCAGGTCCTTCTGGCCGGAGAGGGGCTGGCAGGTGCCGAACTCCTGGCTGACCGTGTCATAAGCTGCCAGAAGAAGGCGGGACGGTGGCCTTCGGAGGCTGCTGTTGGGCGAGGATTGGGGGGAAGGAAGGAGGCGAGGGGCGGTCAGTGGGTTGTGGGGGGGACTGCTCACCTCCCCGTATGAACAAGTCCTTGATCTGCCGGAATGCGTCCCGCACGCCCTGGGCACACTTGGGACTCTGGCCTTCAAAGTCCTGGAGAAAGGAGGATCGTGGCAGCTGCCACCATAGCCTGGTCCGGCCCGTGGGCCCCAGAACCTTCACTCACCGCCGAGACATCCCGGAAGAACTGGTAGGAGTCACCGAGGCCGGCCACAGCCACAACGGGTGCACTGGCTGCCAGCGCCCCAGCCACGAGGTGCGGGTACTTGATCCTCATGTAGGCGCTGAGCATCCCCCCGTAGCTGGGCGGGGACACAGAGCGCCTGGGGCCACAGCCTCCCCAACGCCCCTCTCCGCTCTCCCTTGTTGGAGCCCACGGTGCCCCCAGGAGGACCCGAGACTTCCGCGTCTCCCAGAAATTCTGGCCCTGGGGCCGGCCACGTGTTTGTGCCTCAGGGAGAAATGAGACGGGCGAGAACCCACCTGCCACCGAACACGATGGCGGGGGTGTCCTGGGCCCCAAGGTCCCGCCGCAGCGCGCTGAGCAGCCTCGCGAAGTCGGCCAGGGCCTGTTCCACGGTCAGCAACTCCGTGTGCCCGCGCTGTGTGGACCGCTCTCCGAAAGGGAGCGACTTCCCGTAGTACCGCTGCAGGTGGCCGACGAGACGCTGAGCCCGGGCCCCGCCCGCCCTCGCCCGCCCTCCCCTGCCACGAGTGCGTGTACCCACGTGCTCCGCGAAGACGACCAGGGCCCCCTGCTGTGCCGCCAGCTCCAGGATGAACCCCGAGTTGTTGGCGAAGGACCACACGTTGCCCTCATTGCCCGTGTAGAAGAATATGGGCCCCTCGCCCTTTTTCCAGAACTTCTCTGTCGGGCGGAGGCGGGAGGGGGCGGGTGAGGCACAGGGCGGGACCTCAGGGCCCCGGGACCCCCGGGGCCACCTCACCTGACACCAGGAACCGCTGGAGGAAAGTCTTGTTGCCGAACCTCTCGAAGTTGAAGTGGTCCAGAAGCTGCTCAAAGTAGCCCTCCTGGAAGTCACACTGGGGGACTCTGTGGGCTGGAGGGGCGTGGTGCTCAGCGCATGGGGACACTGGGCACGGCGGCGGGGGGCGCCCACGGGCCCGCACTCACCCCCAGCCTCCGGGCTGCACAGCCCCAGCGCCAGCAGCAGGGTCAGGGCCCGGGGGAGGGCCGGCTGGAGCTGGGTCCCCATCTCCGCTCTGCCGCGGGCTGCGGTCACATGACCGGCGTGCCACCCTCACGTGACAGCCCGGGCGGGGCTGGACTCTGGGCCCGACCTCCCCTGCCCCGCCGGGCTCCTGATGCCTTTTCTCCGGGTCCTCCAGGTTCCTGCCACCCACCGTGTCGCTACGGAGACGGTCACCTTGGAGACACAGGAAGCGGGAGAGGGCTCCAGGGCGTGGTGTCGGGGCAGGGGACGTGCACCCAGCCACCTGTCCTCTAGGGGCCACTGCTGAGTCATGGGGAGGTGGGAGAGACCTGCCAGTGTCCCAGCTGCCCCCCCCCCCCCCCCCCCCCCCCCCCCCCCCCCCGCCCAGCCGGGACACACCCAGGCCTCTCCCAGCCTCTGGGCCACTGGGTGATGCCCTGGGCCGCGTTGCGCCCCTAGTGACGGCCCACAACGGAGGGCGGGCTCTTGAGGGCAGGGCTGCGAAGGCCACGTGGGCTGACCCCCGAGGAGAAGTGGGGGAGCCTCGGCAAGATGGGGTGGCGGCAGCAAGGAGGGGGCTCACGCAGAAGGCCAGCGGCTCTGAGGAAGGGGCTTGTCCAAGCGAGAGTGTGAGGCCTTGTGGCAGCAGCAGGGGCCTCGGAGCCCAGGCGGGGGCTCGGACGGTGCAGACACGCAGCTGCCGAGAGCCCAGGTCGGGAGGCGGCGGCCCCAGGCCCCTGCTGGGAGTTGGGACCCTGACCCCAGCCCCTCAGGCTATTCCCTCCACTGGCCCCTCAGGGCCAGGGGCTGCGGCAGGTACCCAGTGCCCAGACACCAGGGGGGGCACCTCTCCCTTGGCATCCGGTCCTGGGCACGCGTGAGGGTCCAGATCAGCAGAGCCACCCCCTGCCCAAGGCCACAAAGGGAAGGTGAGTCACCTGTCCCCGTGCCAAGACTGTCCCTGGCCAGCACGACCCCAGTCTCTGCCCAGGTCCGGCCTGTCTAGCACTGGGACAGGCCAAGGCTGGGGTCCTGCGCTCTGGCTGCAGCCTGAGAACCCGGGGCCCCAAGCCAGGCTGATTGGGGAGCAGCCGGTTAGCTGCCCCACACACTGTCCCAGGACTGTCACTGTGGCAACCAGCATGGTGACAATGACAGTTGATCATGTCATACCACCCCAGGGGTGTGGTCACCCCATGGTCACCGAATGCCACACCACAATCATTGCACAATCCCTGTCCCCATCCCCACATCCCTGTGTCCCTGTCCCCGTGCCCCCATCCCCATGTCCTGTCCTTGTCCCGTGCCCCGCTCCTTGTGGTCCTGCGTTCCCACATCCCCGTGTCCCTCTGTCCCTATACCCCTGTGTCCCCATCCCTGTGTCTCTGTCCCTCTTTCCCTGTGTCCCTCATGTCCCCGTGTCCCTAGCCCTATTTGCCCACCATTGTTTCCCTGTCCCCGTCCCTGTGGCCCCATCCCCTGTCCCCGCCCCTGGGTCCCTGGGACCCCATGTCCCCGTCCCTGTGTCCCCACGTCCCCGTGTCGTGTCCCTACTTGCCCATCATTGTGCCCCTGTCCCCGTCCCTGTGTCCCTATCCCATGTCCCAGTCCCTGTGTCCCTGTGCCATGTCCCTCTCCCTGTGTCCCTGTGCCATGTCCCTCTCCCTGTGTCCCCCTGTCCCCATCCTGTGTCTATGCCCCCAAGCTCCCATGTCCCCGTCTCCCCGTCTCCCTGTTCCTGTGTCCCGGGACCCGCACCCAGGGCTGCCTGTCCTGCGTTGAGTAGAGAGCTGCCCTCGCAGGGTCTCCATGGCCTCTGCAGGGTAGAAGCCAGGACAGGACAGAAGGGCTCACAGCTCCTTCCCCCTGGATGGCAGCCTCGCCCCAGGCAGGCCCTCCTCTCATCCTCTCCTCTCAGCTCGGCTGCCTGACCCTCATACCCCAGCTGCAGACCCAGCATATCCTTCCCTCCAAACCCTCCCGGCAGCACCGGGAAGGCCCAGAAGGTGATTCCGATTCTGTCTGACTGTCCTGCCACACCTGGTGGCCCTGAGCTTGCGGGTACGTCTGGGGGTCCAGAAGCCCTTCTTCCAACTCCCTGGGGAGGGGGGACAGTGACTTTGGGGCCAAAGCTGGGTCTTGATTCCCCCCTCCACAGCCCATAGATCTGGGGAGACAGGCCCTGTCTCCCCCCACCAGCTCTGCCCTTTCGGCCCTCAAAGCTGCAAGCAACAGAGCAGCGGGTGTGGACGACAGGAAACCCCACACGGGTCCCCACAATCTGGGCTCTGATCGAGCTGCACGTGAGGTCGGGGCCACATTTGTGTGCACTCTCAGTTATACACGCTATGTGCTGAGCCCCCTTTCATGTCATGAAAGGTGCTTTTATCTGTTGTTGAGCATTACTTTTTTATTGTTCTGGACATTTAAAAAAACATATTCTAGATATAAATTCCTTATCAGATATGTTGTTTGCAAAGACTTTCTCCCATTCTGTGGGCTTTGGTTCTGTGCACTCCGCATCCTTCGATGCACAGGTTTCGACGAAGTCCTACTTGCCTGGTGCTTGTGCTTCTGGATTGTGGCGTGAGAAGCCCTGTGAGGCCCGCTGGGTGCAGACCTGTCTCCGTATTGCTGTTGCTGCTGTTTCTAGGCGCCGGATGGTTTCGCTCTTTGGGTTGCTGATCGATTTTTAGTTGATGTTTTGTATGTGGCGGGAAGTAAGGTCCAGCTCCATTCTTTGCATGTGGAAATCCAGTTTTCCCATCACCATTTGTTGAGGACAAGGTTCTTTTCCCCACTGAGTAAACCTACATACCCTCGCAGAACATCAGTCGGCCATCCACGTATGTGTTCATTTCTGGGCTCTCCCTTCAGTTACAACCACGTGTCTGTCACTACACCAGCACCACACTGCTCGGAGTACCATGCCTTCGTCGCAAGTTTTTAAATCGGGCAGTCCGTGTCGTCCAACTTTGTTCTTTTTCAAGAATATCTTGCTATTTGCGGCTCCTTGCAATTCCACATTAATTTGAGAATTCATTTTCCATTTTGGCAAAAAAGGCTGTTGGAATTCTAAGACGGACGGTACTGAACCTGTAGATCATTTTTGTCTAGCATTGACGTCTTAAAATTAAGTATTCCTGGGGCGCCTGGGGGGCTCAGTTGGTTAAGTGTCCGACTTCGGCTTAGGTCATGATCTCACGGTTTGTGAGTTCGAGCCCCGCGTTGGGCTGTGCTGACAGCTCAGGGCCCAGAGCCTGCTTCGGATTCTGTGTCTCCCTCTCTCTATGCCCCTCCCCTGCTCATGCTCTGTCTTTCTCTAAAATAAACATTGAAAAAATAAAAAATAAAAAAAGTATTCCTATGCATGAACAAAGGATGTTTCCACTTATGTAGATCTTCTTTATTTTAGCAATGTTTTATACTTTTTGGTGTACATTACATCCTTAAATTTATCCCTATTTATTCTTTTAGATGGTGTTTTTATTTTAAAGTAAGCTCTGTGCCCAACGTGCGGCTGGAACTCACAACCCCAAGATCAAGAGCCAAATGCTCCACAGACTGAGGCAGCCAAGCGTCCCAGCCCTAATGTTATTTTCAATGGAAGTGCTTTCTTAATTTCCTTTCAGATTGTTCACTGCAGGTGCACAGGAACATAACGTTTTGATTGCTGATCTAGCGCCTTGCAACTTTCCTGAATTTATTAGCTCTAGTCATGTTCTTGTGAATTCTTTGGGATTTTCTATACACAGGATCATATCATGTGCAAATAGAGTTTTACTTCTTCAATTCCAGTCCGAATGCCTTTTATTTCTAGTGGCGGTGGAAGCAGATAGTCCTGTCTTATATCCGGTCTTAGAGGAAAAGCTTCGTCTTTCACTGTTGAGTGTGATGTTGGTTGTGCGTTTTTCCATGATTACCCTTTATTGTGTTGAGGAAGTTCCCTCCTACCTACGGTTTCATGAGTGTTTCTACCATAAAAGAGTGTTGGCTTTTGTCACGTGCTCTATGTCAATTGCAGTTATCGTGTATTTTCTCCACTGTGCTCTATCAATGGAGTGTATTATTGTTTCTTTTTCCTCCTGGCGTGTGCCTTCTTTCATTCAGCACGATGTCCTTGAGGTCCATGCAAGTTGTTGCTTGTATCCACAGCTCATTCCTGTGTATTGTGTTGTGTGGATGACTGATCTCCTTATATTGAAACACCTTGATCATGGTGTAGAATCTTTAAACATACTGCCAGATTTGTCAGTATCTTGCTAAGGATTTTTGCATTAATATTCACAAGGAATATTGGCCTGTAGTCTTTTACTGAAATGTCTGTATCTGGTTTTGATATCAAGGTAATTTTGGGTTTACAGAATGATTTAGAAAGTTTTCCCTCCTCTCAATTTTCTGAGACTTTGAGAAGGACTGGGGTTAACTCTTAAAATGTGTGTGTGTGTGTGTGTGTGTGTGTTTTAAGATTTAAGTGATCTCTACACTCAATGTGGGGCTCGAACTCAACCCCAAGATCAAGAGTTGCACGCTCCACAGACTGAGCCAGCAAAGTGCCCCAACTTTGAAAATGTTTGGCTGAATTCCCCAGAAGCCACATGACCCCAGGCTTCTCTTTGTTGGGAGGGTTTTGTTGTTGTTGTCTCTTTGTTTACCATTGGATCCATCTATTTGTTCTAGGTCTGTCGAAAATTTATAGATCATCTTGAGTTTAGATCATTCTTGCATGTCTGGGAACTTGCCATCTTAAAAAGACCGTCAGATTTGATGGTGTGAAATTTTTCTGTAAGACCACTGGTGACGCCCCCACTTCTGTTTCTGGTTCTATCTATTGGACATTCACCTTGTTAGTGTAGCTTGGAGATTCAGTTTTGTTGATGCTTTCGAAGAACCAACTTTTGGTTTTGTGGACCGTCTCTGGTGTTTTTCTATTCTCTATTTTACTTATCTCCATTCTACACATTTCCTTCACACTGCAAGCTTTGGGTTTAGTCTGCTCTTCCTTTCCTAGTTCTTCAAGGTGCATAGTTAGCTACTAACTGGAGATCTTTCTTCCTTTTATATTATTTTTATTTTTAAAAAATTTTTAATGTTTATTTTTTGAGAGAGAGAAACAGAGTGTGAGCGGGGAAGGGGCAGGGAGAGGAGACACAGAATCTGAAGCAGGCTCCAGGCTCTGAGCTGTCACTACAGAGCCCGACGCGGGGCTTGAACCCACAAACCGCAAGACCATGACCTGAGCCGAAATCAGGTGCCCAACCGACTGAGCCCCCCAGGCGCCTCTATATTATTATTTTTAAAGTAGGCTCTACACCCAACATAGGGCTCGAACTCACGGCCCTGATAAGGAGCTGTGTGTTCTACCGACTAAGCCAGCCGGGCGCCTCGTACATTTTTAATTTTTTTTAATGTAGGCATTCAAAGCTATGGATTTTGATCTGAGCACAGCCTTCCGTGCATCCCATAAATTGTGTACTTTGTGCTTTCAATTTCATAGGTCTCAAAAGTGTTTAACTTCCTTTCTGACTTCTCCACTGACCCATTGATTGTGTTTATTTATATTTGGGAGACAGCATGAGCAGGGGAGGGGCGGAGAGAGAGGGAGACACAGAGTCGGAAGCAGGCTCCAGGCTCTGAGCTGTCAGCACAGAGCCCGATGAGGGGATCGAACCCATGAGCAGTGAGATCTTGACCTGAGCTGAAGTCAGACGCTCAACCAACTGAGCCAGCCAGCACCCCCCCTCTTTCAATCATTTAAAATACACTGGGGTGCCCGACTCAGTTGATGGAACGTGCAAGTCTGGATCCTGGGGTTGTGGGTTCGAGCCCCATGTGGGGTATAAAGTTTACATAAAAGTAAAATCTTTAGGGGCACCTGGGGGGCTCAGTCAGTTGAGTGTCTATTTGAGCTCAGGACATGATCTCACGGTTGTGGGATTGAGCCCAGTGTCAGGCTCTACACTGTGCATGCACCCTGCTGAAGATTCTTTCCTTCTCCTTCTGCCCCTCTCCCCAGCTTGTGCTTGCTCTCAAAAAAAAACAAAAAACAAAAAACAAAAAACAAAAAAAATGCATTAATGCTTGTTTTGTGGCCTAATGCAGACAATGGAGAATGCTCCATGTGCCCTTGAGGAGCAGGGACACTCTGTTGTTGGGGGCGCTCTCGTCTGTTGGGTCTGCCTCCTTTGTAGCCCTGTTCGTGTCCTCGGCTTCCTCGCTGGTCTTCCCCTAGCGGGTCTGCGCATCTTGAAGGCGGCTAACGAAGTCTCCACCTGCCACTGGAGACCCGGCTGTTTCATTTGACTCTGCTGTTCGATGCATTTGTACCTGTTCTACCTCCTTTGTAACCCTGTCTTTTCTTCCCCATGGAAAAATCCTGTTTTGACCGAACACAAAGTAAGCTGCATCCACGTTGACCTCTTAAAAGTTTTTTAATTTTTATTTGAAAGACACCGTGTGCAAGCAACGGAGAGGGCAGAGAGGTAGAAAGAGAATCCCAGCAGGCACTATGCTCGGCGTGGGGCCCGATGCAGGACTCCACCCCACGACCCTGGGATCGTGACCTGAGACGAAATCAAGAGTTGGGTGCTCGACCCACTGAGCCACCCAGGCACCCCCCGTGTTTGAATTAAAGCCTATTTCGTCTGGCGTTCGCAAAGCCACCCCAGCTCTCTTGGGGTCACTGTTTCCATGGGGTGTCTCCCCCCATGCTTTTGCCTTCAATCTATTTGTATCTTTGAAAGCATGGTCTCTGCTAGACAGTATGTACTTGGGTCACTGTGTTTTAGTCCATTCTGCCAAGCTCTGGTTTTGATCGAAGAGTTTCATCCATTTTATTTTACGTAATTACCAATAAGACTTCTTTCTACCAGTTTGTGCGTGTTTTCTATACGTTAATCCTTTTTCGTCCCTCATTTCTTCTGAGGACTTTTTTTTTTAAAAACTTTAGTGAACCATTCTCACTCTCTTCTCCTTTCCACCCACGTGTAGCTTTTTGATGATTTCATCGTGGCCATCATGGGTGACATCCCGAATTTCTAACAATCTGGTCCACACATACAGCAACTCTGTTCACTAACATACACGACCTATCTCTGAGGCGGCTCAGACCAGTCTGCTTCTGTAGCTACTCTCAAAACTCACGCTGCACACCGTGGGCCCCAAAACATAAACTTGTAATTATCTCCCACGAACAGCTTTTAAATCCTGGAGAATAAAAACAGGAGTGGCAGCCAAACACGTAACTGATTTGACGCATCCCAGCCGCGTCTTAACAGAGCCCCGGTTCCCATCCGGCAGGAGTTCCGCCCAGAGTCCTTGGAGCATTTCACGCACGTCAGGCCGCCTGGCGACAAGCCATCCGGCTTTCCCCTGGAAATACCTAGAATCCTCCATTTCTGAGTCAGTTTTGCCGTACATGGAACTCCGGGGTGACAACTTCTCTCATCAAAGCGTCATTCCGTTCCCATCTTCTGGCCTTTTTGCTCCCTCACTGGGCGGCTGGCCTTGCCACGGGTCTGCACATCACAGGTCACCGCTCACGGCGGTCAAGACTCTCCCACCACTTATGCCAGGTCGTCTTGTGCTGATTCTACTAGGAAGTGTCTCACCTTCTTGAACTTGTAATTTACATCTTAGAACATCACATTTGGAAAGCGTTCAGCACTGTTTCAAATCCCCTTTTGCCCCTGAGACCCCAACTCTAACAGACTTGTGGGGCCTGCGGAGGGTGGGACCTGTCCCTCGGGCTCTGTCCACGGCTCACGTTCTGTGGTCTCCTCGCTGCTGTGGCTACTGAACTCTGCTGATGAATCTCTCAATCGCTGCACATTTCAATGGAAGATGATTTTTAATAATTATTCCTTCTGGTAATTTCTCTGGTCGTCTCAGTGTGCTCGTAGTATTTCCCCAATGTCCCCTACTTCCATGTGTGTGTTCAAGTTGAGAACGTTTAGTTTTATCAGTCCTTTTCTAATAATTCTCAAGGCTGGACTGTCTCTAGCGACACTTTTTAGCAACTAATTTTGTTCCTTTCATGGAGACACACTTCCTTTTTTCCTCATGGTTCATTGGCTGTTGTCAAAACGGACCGCGACGGTTCTACTGCTGTTTTGTCTCTGGGGAGAACGGGAGGTGGATGTTGCCGCTCTGCCTCGCTACGGAAATCTTTTCTGTACGCTGACCTTCCCAAGGTATCCGATTTTGCATTTTGTGAACTTCTGTCTTTCACGAAATGCACAGAAGCTGATGAAACAACTTGGGTGTGGCGCTCGCTGGCTCTGTTTGCTGTGGGTCTGTGTTCGGGACAGGCCGCGAAGCACACCTTCCGCTCCCACCCCGTGGTGCGTTATCTCGTCCAACGACAGGTAAGGTGCGCATGTGCTAACTTATGTATGGAGGACGGCATGATTATCGGGCTGGAAACCGGACACCCCTGTGCACTGCAGTCAGAAGCGCCCCAAACCAACGATGGCTTTCTCTCAAACTACGCAAAGACGTTTCACAGTAAAGGACCCGCCTACCAACACAGGAAACAATCCACGTTTATGCTGCCTGGAAAGTCCGTTCTGTCGGGTGGTCCAGGAGCAGGATGAACTCGTCCACCCGCCCCTCCCCGCCCCTGCAGGGCCGGGGGAGGATCCCTGAGTCCAACATGTAAACACCACAGCCGGCCAGGTGCCCGGATTCGCAGGAGGTCACAAGTGCCCCCCCCCCCCCCAGGACTCCCGGGTCAGGGCACATTCACAGACTCGGAGAGCCCGGGCTGAACCGCATGTCGGGCTGTCCCTTCAGCTCATCTCAGAACATGTGTGGGTCCAGGAGACCCAGAGCGGCCCCAGGGGACAAGCAGAGACACTGGGGCCACACAGAAGACGTTTGGGGATCAGGAATGTAAGTCATGATTCAAGCAGGAAGGTCCCCAGCAGGTGGGGCCTCGGGGATTCACAGCGCTGACCTCACGACACCATCCGACGTCATGAGAACCACAAGCCAGAAGTGCAAAGCCAGCGGCAAAGCACCGGGCGCCCAGCTGCCCTGACCACCTCTGAGGCCCTGAGATGTCAGGCTCGGTAACCCCCCGGGGAATGTCATCAGCCTGACCCTGGAGCACGGACAGTCGGCCGAGGGGACACGCCGCGGCCAAGGTCAGGAGAGCGAACCTACCCAAGGCCAGGGTTCCGAGGACAGGTACCCACAAACGCAAGACGTGTGAGGCCCCCGGGCAGTGCCCACAGGGGGGTCACCCCACCCTAGGCGGGGCCCAGATGGGCAAGGGGTGAGCCTCAGTGTTGAACACGTAGGCGTCCAGGCTGAGCAGGGCCGGGTCGTCGGAGAAGAGCAGGTACAGGTACTTGAGCGTCTCCCCCAGAAAGAAGCTCTCCATCTTGTCCCGGGGCTGGGGATTGAGGGGATCCTGGACGTTGCTGATGGAAGAATAGCCACCCGAGGGGACCTGCCCGAGAGCGGAGACCGCGGCGTCACCACGGCCCCAGGCCCAGCCAGCTCCCCACGCCGGCCTCAGCCCTCGGGGGCGCCGGCGGCCGCAAGGCCCCCGGCCGGGGCCTCTGCGCCTCACCGCGGCACCCGTGGCCGAGGGCAGGGTCTGAGGCAGACGACCCCAAGGTCCACCGGGGGGACCGGCCCCCCGGAGCTCAGCCGCAGCTCCTCCAGATGGCCCCTCAGAGACGCCAGCCGCCCTCACGTGACCCGACGTGCAGCCCGCGCTCCGGAACCCGGAGGGGGCCTACGCGGGTCGGGTTTTGGCGCTCTCTCTCTGCCGGGGTGGGTGGCAGGCCCCGGACACGGCGTGACCTCCGAGCCACGGCCCAGACCGCGAGACGGGTGTCGGGGCCACGGTCACGGTGCCGTCTGGGGTGGGAAAGGGCCGCCCGGGGCCACACGGAGGATCCAGGAGGAGAGTCGCCCTGTGCACACCGGGCCACAGAGCCTGGTCCCCGAGACCCTGGGGCACATGGCGCCGAACTCCCGAGGCCACGGCGGCGAGCCTGCACCGCCCCCGCCCCCCTCTGGCTGCCCAGGGGAGCCCTGCCCTAGGGGAGCAGGGACTAGGGGCGGGCGCTCACCCGCGTGTACTTGTTGAAGCTCTGCAGGATCTCCCAGCCCCAGTCCTGGTACTTGCGCTCTCCCGTGAGGCGGTGCAGGTAGAACAGACTCTCCACCGTCTCGGGCCGCAGCAAGTTGTGCCTGTCGGCCGGCTGGGCGGGGGAGGGGGGCAGGGAGGGATGGGGGACACAACACGGGCTGAGCTCGGCCGGCTGGGGTGGCGGGTGGGGGGTGGGGGGGTGGGGGGTGGGGGGACCCGGGAGCAGCTAGGCCGGAGCTAGGCCGAGCCCGCAGGGCGCCCCCACGCCCAGACCCCGGCCCGGCTCACCTTGACCTGCACGTCCTTGCGGTCGCTCTGGGGGTACAGGTTGAAGTGCACGATTTCGGGGCTCAGCCCCGTCTCCATCTGGCGGTTCATCTGGTAGCAGGTGTCCATGAGCGCCCGGGCCAGCTCCATGTGGTCGGCGGGCAGGCCGTGGTGGGCGCCCAGAGCCAGCGTCCCTGGCAGGAAGCACACCAGGTGGTCCTGAAACCAGAGCGGTTTCCTCACCACTGTGAGTCGGTGGCCACGTGGGGCAGGGGCGGGGGCCACACCGGGTGCAGGGTCCAGCGCTACCTCAGGCCCCCCGCATCCCCAGGGGTCGACGGGCCTGAGCGGGGACTCCTCAGGGCCCACAAGGGCAGGAACGTGGAAAGCGACGCCACTACGGGCCCGGCCCCTGGAGCTCCACATGGGCAGGGGGGAGGGTGGCGGACGGACACCCGCCTGCCAGGGGAGCGGATGCTGACCCGGGTCTGGCCCTGACCCCACAAACACTGATGGAGTACCAGGGGCAGGGGACAAGTAACTAGACCCAGGGCAGGGGGCAGGGGGCAGGGGGCAGGGAGGAGAGAGGGGAGGGGAGAGGGGAGGGGAGACGGGAGGGGGGAGGGGGGGAGGGGGGAGGGGGGAGGGGAGAGGGGAGGGGAGACGGGAGGGGGGAGGGGGGGAGGGGAGGGGGGAGGGGAGAGGGGAGGGAGGAGGGAGTGGGGTCTTGAGCATGGGGGGGGGGGGGGGGTCTTGGGGGACAGGAGCGGCACCCCGGGGGAGGGGCCGGGGACCCATCACAGACCCCAGCCTCCCCTTGCCGCACACCGCCGCGCAGTCCATCATCGACCTGTGAGGGCTCACGCCCCACGACCAGAATCTGAGCCATCTCTCCAACGTCCAGACTCGCGGAGCCACCGGGGGCCCCGGTGGGTGGGTGCGGCCCCCTACGCCCCCCTACGCCCCACCTGCATCACGACCGTGCTCACCATCTTGGCGCTGAAGCGGCCGTGGGCCAGCTCCCCCACAAAGGTGAGCTTCCTGGGCTCAGACCTGCGCAGCAGGTGCCTTTTGATTCCCTCGACGGCTTCGAGGTAGTCTTCCAGTAACCTGTGAACCGGCAGGCCCCGTGGGCTCAGGCCAGGTGGGTGCGCGGCCCGACCCCCCGCCCGGTTACCCAGGAACGGGCACGTGGCCACGAGCTGCCATCCCCACGCTAGTGGCCAAGAGGCCTGGCCCTGTCTGGGGTGGCACCACGCCAGCCCGGAGATGCAGGCTCGTGGCAGTCAGCGGCCTGGGGCACACACGGGGCTGTGCCCGCCGCTCCCCCGAACAGGGTCGTTCCTCTCAGCCGGCCCCCGTGGACCACCCGGGACCCCACGTGCCCACCAGGGTTCTCTCCACGTCCCCACGTTCAGGCGTGGGGAACTCCGGCTCCCCAGGCGGGATGACCTGATCTCTGCCCGTAGGGGTCGGCCTGGAGCTGCCCCCCCCCCAACCCCCCAGCGGTCCTAGGTCGTGGTCACCCTCCGGCGTGAGACTTCAAGGATTTCCAGTTCCTTCACTAGAGTGACCTGTGTTTTCCCGACCGCACGACGAGGCTCCCCGAGGCACTGCTGTCTGGGAAAGCGCACGTCTGAAGCGTCAAGCAGGCAGCGTGGGGAGGCCCAGGGGCCCCTGGCCACCTTCTGCTGGGGAGCGGACAAGCAGAGCCGCCTCCACAACCCCGAGGACGACAGCTCGGCCGGTGAGCCGGGGGCCCCTCGGCCGGGCCCAGACCCCAGGCCCCGCCTGGCGCAGAGGGGCCGGGGACCTCCGTGACCAGCCAGGCGTCCTCTCTGGCACGAAGGCCGTGCCGGGAAGAGACACGTCCCCCGCGGAGGGGCCGAGTCCGGGTCCGGCACGGCCGCTGCCTCCTGACCGAGAACTCGGGACAAGGGGAGCCTCGGGGACCCCGTCCCCGAGGCAGCAGAAACAGGCCTCACTGCGTCTCCTTCTTTCCGCCCTGGATCCACTGCTTCAACAGGTACTCGTAGTAGCTGTCGGCCCTGGCGCCCAGAGTGAACACTCCCATGTGAGTGAAGAGGCCGCTGTGCGTGTTGATGAACATGGGCACCAGCCCGTCCTTCTTCCCCGACAGGGAGTGCACACGCCTCGTCACCTCCTCCGCGGCCTCCTGGGACACACACACACAAGGGGAGAGCGCGGGTGAGCCAGGGGGACGGGGCTGCTGGACCTCGGGCCAGCCGAGGAAGGCGGGCCTCGTCGGCTCACCCCTCCTCCGTGACAGGCGGGCCCGTTCCCAGCGGAGGACGGAAGAGGACGGAAGAGGCCGGCGTCCCGGCCCACGGCGCTCCCCTGCCCGGCTGCACCGGGCAAGGGCTTCTGAGGGTGGCCCCGGCCACACGGCAACCAGGTCCCCACCCTCACACGCGGCTGCCTCGATGAGCGGGCGGATGCCGAGGGCCCCGAACACGGGGCTGAGCTCCTCCTCCTGGCAGGGGACCGTGTCTGAAGGCCGCAGCCGCGGTCCCCGGGACCTCCTGCCCAGGCGTGGCCGGCTGCTCCCGCTCGCCGGAGGGAAGGCAGGCGCGTCTGCTTCCGAGCCCGCGGTCGCGGCACACCCGCCCGCTGATCCTGCTCATCCTTCGAGACCCAACCAACCTCAGCTCCTCCCAGGCAGCGCCACGCATCTGTGCTCCATGGCCCTGTGCGCGTTTGCTCACGGTGCTCGGGACCCCGCCTGGGGAGTGACTTCCTGGCCTCCACCCGCCACGTACGCCCGCCCCCTTTTACAAAGTGCTCTGAGGCAGGGGCGGCTTCGGTTTCCCTTGGGTCTCCAGCAGCTACAGAGATCCGGCATCGCGACGGCGCCCGGCCGACGTCTCAGAGCAGACAGAGAGACGCCGAGCTTCCGGAGTACGAGCCAACGACAGGAAAGCCGCTAATCCGCCGACAAGCAGACAGGCACCCGGACGCCCACCTCCACCCGGGAGATGAACACGGGGCCCGTGGGCGTTTGGAAAACGCCACACGTCATCAGGACAAAATCCACAGCCCAGAGGAGGCACCCTCGCGTGCCCACCGCGAAGGCTACCGAGAAAGACCGGAGGACAAGCGCGGGCTGCCGCGGAAAAGCCAGAGCCCTGTGTGCGCCTGGAACCTTCTCCCGGGAGCGCCGCTCTTACCACCCCCGCGTGGGAAACAACCCAGATGCTCCTCAACGCACCAGAGCCCGGACAGCACGTGGTCCGACCGCACGATGGCAGACCACCGGGCCACGAAAAGCGATGCTTCGGACACGTGCTACGACACGGGTGCGCCTCTCCCGGACGCTTCCAGCGCGGACGAAAACGTCACGCGTGGCGACAGAACCGGCCACGGACGGCCCACGCCGTACGTAGGACCTCGCTCACGCCGAGCGTTCCACACAGAGAAAGCCACGCACGACGAGTGGATTTGCGGCCACCGAGGCAGGGGGCCCCGGGTGGGAGCGCTAGGGTGCGCTGGCCTACTTCCTGGGGTGAGGACCTGGTTCCGGAATCAGACGGTGGCAGCCGCTGCCCACGTGGGACTGCGGCGCGACGTTCAAGCCAAGAGGCAAAACTTCCTGACGTTCAAATCGCAGCTCAGGTTTTTAAGGCAGAGGAAGGGTGACAAGGCAGAGCGCCAAGTCCAGAGGGTCCGCCGCGTGCTGGAGACTCACCCACGAGGAGAGGGACCACGGCCAATGGGGTCGGGGCGAGGGCCAGGAGCGAGGTCCATAAGGACCGTCAGCGACGGGCTAGCAAGGCCGAGACCCACGACTGTGGGCCCCTGCCTCGCTCCCGGCACGGACCACCCCCGGGGGCCACCACAGCACGCGGCAGGGGGCAGTTGGGACCCCAAGGACACGGGCCCGCGCTCGGACTCAGCCCCCAGTCGACGCGCTTCCCGCCCGCGCAGCTGAGGAAAGGCGAGGGACGAGGGACCGGAAAGCACAAAGGACGGTGGTCCTGCGGCCCGGGGTCAAGTCCACGCACGCCTCCGCTTGGCGAGACGCCCCCGGCCGGCAGGCCGGCCCCCCGTACCTGAAACTTCTTACTCCCCGTGAGGCGGGAGAGCTCTCGGAACTCCAGCTGAATGCTCGTGACCTCGGCCACCGTGCTGTCCGAGGTCCAGCGGGGCGGGTGGGCGGCTCCGGTGCCGATGTTCACGTCCGAGTATGGGATCCTGGAGGGCGTCTGGAACGCAGGCAGCAGCCGATTCCCAAAGTCTTCCTGATGACGCGACACGACGAGGACCGAGGTTTCCCGTCACACGGCAGCCTCGGCTCCGTTCCACGACGCCCACCCTCCCGCCCCACCTCCGCCACCCCCGCCACCCCGCCACCCGTGCTCACCCCCGTGAGTGGACACGGGACCTCACTGGCTTCACGTGGCCTCGGCGCTCAACTGCGGCGAGACCGAGGAGCCCCGAGAGCACTTCCCCACGGGTCGCGACGGTGACAGGGACCTTCCCACGCACGTGCGCGGGAGCGAGACCCGGAACAGACCCCCGCCCCCACCCCCGGGGGCCCCCTCGAGCCGCGGAACCTCCGCCGGCGCCCGGACACTCACGGCCTTCCTCAGGAAGAGGTCGTCCCCGGACAGGTGGTAGGCGCTCAGAAGGCCGCCCAGGATCCGGATCGTGCTCTCGAACAGGTTGACGTCCACGTCTTTCTGAAACCGGAGCTTCTTAGACACCCACTTGCGGGCTTCCTCAAACTCTGCGACAGGAGACGGGGTGGGAGCGGGAATAGGTTACAGGTCCCGGCGCCCCCGTGACCGCTCGCCGGCTCTGGGGCCACGTGCGTCCTCGTGTCTCTCTCTCCCGAGCTCGCTCTCTCTCCCTTCCCACGGCAAGGGGACACACCGCGGAGCCCCCTGCACCCGGAGGACGGGGAGCCAGCGTGCCGTCGTGAGCACCAACGCTGACGGGTAAAGGCCACGGCCCAAAGGGCCACGTGAGTAACTCGGGGGGAGCCTCTGGCCTCTACGGAACACCGGAAACGGACTCCGAGAGACCGATTCGGAAGTACCCAAAGACCCGTAGCCTCAACCACACCCCGTCCACGTGGCCTGAGAAGGGTGTGACGGAGAGACCCGGGACGCCGATGGCCTTATCGGATCACGTGCCGCCTCCCACCAGGGAGCCCCTTTCCGGCTAGCACAGGAGCACGGGCTGGAACTGCCCCTGGGCGCCAGCCCAGGCCTTCGGCCGGGAGCCGAGGGGGCGACTGCCCCGAGCGTCCCCGGGACGCCTGACATCAAGGGACAAAGCGACTGCCTGCCACCCAGGGGAAGGGAGAGCTCCTCAGACGGAAACAGTGGCGTCTACACCCTCCAGGGCACGGCTCGCTCACTCGCGCGCCCAAGCGTTCCACCAGGGGAACCTGGCCGCGTGCTCGGGGACGGGCAGGTACCTTTTTTCAGACCCAAAATCCACATGGTGTCCAGGGCGTCAATCAGCGTAAGTCCCAGGCCAAACCACTCGCTGAAGGACCTGGACACGGGTTTCAGCTCGTCGTGGCCCCAGGCGAACTTGCGGTAGCCGGTCCACGCGTGGCGGAAGGCGTCTATCACGGCCCTCTGACGCTCGTTCGGGGAGGCTGGGAGGAAGACGGCGGGTCGTGGGGACCGGAACCGCCCAGGGTTCAGACACCGCCCCTCTGCAGCCCCAAGCTGCGGGGCGCTCGGGGGGGGGGGTGGGGGGGGGGGGGACACCGTCCGGGGCCGCAGGTCAGCAGCGGACGACCCCGAAGGTCGGGGCGCGGCGCCGCCGGGCTTGGAGCCGCACGGCTGGACGCGGCTGCAAGGTGGCGAGGCCTCCAGGGCCCACACGCGACGGCTCGGCCTCTCATCCGCCTGGCCTGCGCCCGTCCGCCTCCACCAGACGCCCGGCGGGCACGACCCTCTGGAGCTGCGGGGAACACGCGGCGGGCGGAGGTGTGTGAGGCAGCAGACCGGTGCCTGCCGCTCCGCCACGGCAGCCGCGCTGTGCAATGCGGCCGGGCCCCGGTGACCTCCACGAGAGCGCCTCATCTCACAGGTGCCCACGTCGTGCCTCAGCAGCTCCGGGTGTTTTCGGGGAGGGAACAGCGTGTGGCGGACACACCCAAGGCCGCCCTGGGGCCCTTCCAGGGTGGCCTCGACACCGACCGAGAAGGTTTCTCCCCTCCACACGTCGGAGGACCAGGCACGAGTTACAGGGCCACCAGGCGGACAGAAACGTGAGCGTCGACGGCTTCGCGACACGTGTCCTCTCGGTGTGGCCCGAGGCCCAGTCGTGTTGGTATCTGCGGCTTTGACATCGGTCCTCAGAGCCCCGCGACCGCTCTGCCTCCCCCCACACGCCCGGGCCGCCCGTCCCGGCTCTGGGCTCCTTCTTCCTCCTCCCCTCAGTGGCAACAGCGACAGGACTGGAGGGTCACAGCCTGGGCCCCAGGCTCAGCTGACCTGGCGCGAGCCCCCGCTCCGGGAGGCAAGTGGCCGTGGCCGCTGCCGGCCTAACCTCAGGTCTCCCGTCCGTGGAACGGGCCTACGACAGACCGATGACCCCAAAGGCCGCCACGAGAACCGAAGCAGACAGGCCGCACGGAGTGTACAAAGCGCCAGTGCCCCGAGGGCCCTCAACTACAGGTGCCAGAACGCAGGACCCCAGGACCCCACCGAGCCGGGGCCGTGTCCCCACTCTCCCCAGGCCCCGCGCTGGCACGGACGCGGGCAGTTCCCGCACAGGCGGCCTGTGGCTGCCGCGATGGGCCTGGGACCGCGGGCCGCCGTGGAGCCCCGTGTCCTCTCCAAGGCTCTACAGAGAGCTGGGGCCCGCCCGGGTGCCCAGCTGGGTGTCCACGCGCCCTCTCCGTCACCATGTCCGGGTGAGGCCCGACGGGGCGCAGGCGGGGCCTTACCTGGTTGGTTCTGAATCCCGGGGGCCTGTGAGGAAGGCTTGGTGGGGGGGCCCTCTGCCTTTCTCGAAGGGGGTTCGGTGCCCTGCTCCGGCTCGATCACTGCACCCCTCCAGCTTCAGGGAGAGGAGGAAGAGGAGTCAGCCGGCTTGAGGGCAGAGATGCAAACGCCCGCGGTCACAGCCTGGCTGGGCTCGTGGCGGCCCTCCGCTCCATGCGGCACGACGCGGAGAAGGCAGGGCCCCGCCCCCACCGGGGTCCCGCTCTCTCCACTGTCTGCTCTGAGAGGAGAAGCCGCTTCAGACAGCGCGCCCATCCTATCCCTTTGTTTTTCAGGAAACGTCAAACGGACCGGCCTCTGCGTATCTAGCGACCCGTGCTGCCTCGTCTCTGACGCTCCCTGTACCTGACCACCGTTCTCTGGGTGCTCTCTTCCTGACGAGCGTCGCCCACCACCTCGTCCCTCCGCCTCGTGTCATCCTGCCTCCGGTCCTTGGAGTCTTTGTCGGGGGCTCTAATCTGCAGGTTGGGCGGTCCCCGTCGGAAATGCCTCTGAGGCTTCTAGATCAAAACAAGAGCCACTCGTGAAAACAGTTCAACGGCCCAGGAGCTGCCACTCTGTTTCCACCTGGGATGCTCTCCCTATCAGACCCAACCCCACGGACCGCGTGGAATGGCTGGTGGCGCACGGCCCCCGGAGCAGATGCCTTCCCGCTCCCACGGCAACATGCAGATTTGGCCAGAAGATCCTTTCTCACGATCTCCGGGCCCTGACCAACCGGGACGGAGACTGTGCCAGCGGGCTGGCGCAGCCCCGGACAGTGGGTTAGAATCCTGGCCCGGGAGGGTTCCAGGCCGTCACAGACCCTAAAGATAGCAATAAAGGGTCAGAGCCACGTCCCCGGGGACGGAGGCGCAAAGAACGCTGTCCCGGGCCTGTGCCCCAGGACTCCCACCCTTTGTCCTCAGAACCGGGTGGCCGGGGCACCGGGTCCAGGGACGGAGCGCAGGGGCCCAGGCGTAGCCCGTCGTCAGCAGAGGGCAGGAGGAGGCCCCTCCTCCGCAGGACACAGCAAGGAGGCCGACTCAGGGATCGAAAACATCTCTGCCGCTCGGTACCCACAGGACCCGTGAAGAGGTCCTCGTCGTAAAGACACAAGTGCCACGGAGCCGGGACGCCCGTGGCCGAGAGAACGGGATCTGGCCGCACACAAAGCACCGGGGCTGACCCAGGCCTGGGGCACAAGTGCCGGAGTCTGAGCAGCAGAAAAGGTCCCAGCGGCCCCGCCACAAGGGGCCCCGCCCCGCGCCCCAAGGCCCGGACCCGGGGAGCCGTGCACACCGACCCCGGCCGCCACCACAGACGGGAGCGCGGGCCTCCCGAGCAACGGAAACGTGTCTTTCGGCGGGCAGCCGTGCAGGCGGGCTCTGCTCCCATCGCCGTCACGAGAGCCCAGGTGCGCGAGAGCGGCCAAGAGGAGCGAGAGACGTGCGTGTCGGCTCCACGAGGGAGGACGTGAGCTGTTTGACGCACAGCCTCCGAGTAAGACGGGTTGCAGAGAGGCCTCCTGGCCGCTCCCCGTGGGGCCCGACCCCGGCCCCCTTCCCCGCCCACGCCCTCTGAAACTGCAGCTCCCCGAACAAGCCCAGCTCCCCCTGCCCCGGGCAACGTCACTGGACTCAAGCCCTGCTCTCCCGACTCTACCCGGGACCGGCGGCTCTCCAGTCTCACACCGCAGTTCAGCGTCCCGTCCCCAGCCTCATCCCTGGAGGCGACTGCTATTTTCCTCCCGGGATGGACACCACGGGCCACCGGCCTGCTCCCGCCGGCCTGCAGCTCCTCCAGACAAGGGGCGGGTCTGTTTCGCTCACCAGCAGGTGTCCAAGGGGAAGGAAGCAAGGAGAGAATATTCCTCCTCCTTGCCCCAGGCGTCATCCTACTGGCTCAGGATAAGGGGCGCAGGGCGCGCACATCAGACAAACAACAAGGGGAAGAACTGCTCCCCCGTCCGTGTGGAACATCACGCGCGGTTCTGAAACGCCCGTGGGACCGACCCCGGTCGCAACCCCACGTGTAGTTCACTGAACGTACCTGGGGTAAAAGCCCCGGCGAGTTTTCTGGATTAGCATCTGCCTTCCGAGGAGCCGGCAAGACGGGCGGATCTGCCGGTCTCACCTTCCGCTCTTCCGCTGACCTGCCATCCACGGCTAAACGAGAGAACAGATTTTATCCCAAACGTGCCGCACAGCCCCAAGGAGAGCCCGAGCGAGCGCGTGGAGGAGCACGTCTAGGCGGGCACTCCTCACCACGAGAGGACACCGTGAGACCTGGGGAAGGTCCTTTAAACCAACTCAAGAACGGCCAAGGGTAACCAACCCTTCCTCACAGCACTTGGCAGCTTCCGTCCTGCAGCCCAGCCCACACGGACCTCCCCTCAGCGGCTTCCCTTCCAGGAAGCGCGGAAGCCGGCCTAGGTGCAGCTGTCTCCAGCCACCTGCAGCAGCTCCTGAGCTTTCCTCCCCCACAGGGGTTCCCTACGCCCTCACCCAGACTGCCCGGGCCGCTCGGAACACACGGTAACACGTGTGAGGGAGTTCAGGGAGCGTGTCTGGACGGGGCACGCGACCTCAGGACCCGAACGTCTCCCCCGTGAGGCACAGAGAACGGAGAGGCCGGCCCTCACACCGGACACCCAGGAAGCAGTCGGGCAACATCACACGAACTCGAGCCACGTTCTAGCAGGGTGGCTAAAGACACTCTCCGCTCCTTTTCATCTGCGCTTCTCGCCAACTCGCACACGCTGCAGGCGCTTAAGGCGCACGGCCAGACCGCTTCTGCCCAGCCACCCGCAGTCAGTGACGCACACGCACGGGGTTGAGGCACACGCGCAGCCGGTACCTCTCCACTGGTCAGCCACGCTGATGTAGGACAGGAGCCCGCAGAGCACGAGAAACGTGAGGAAGAAAAGGATCACGTTGCGCTGTAATCTCGACAGCTGCTTCCATTTCTACGGGACGGAAAACAACACAGCTGGGACCCGTGCAACCGTTGCAAATTCAGGGAGCACAGTGGGTAACTCCCAAGGTCCGGTTTCTGAACCGGGGGAAGCGCCCCGGCGGCAGAGACTGACGAGCCGCGGGGATGTTCCAGACGGTATAGGGGAACGGAAATAAACAACAGACGCAGAAGCCATACGTGTCCTATCGCAGGGGCAGTGAGGAAAGGCTCGCGCCACGCGCGTGCTCCGTCTCAGGCAGCCGGCGGGACCCCGCATCTGCCCAGATGTGGGGGTGCCGATGCCCTGCAGCCCGAGACCGCGGGGCTCCTGACCCACCGCACCGAGGGGCAGCCTACAGCTTTCCTCCTCCCCGACCCCGCCCCGCCGAGCGCGGGCTGTAAAGACGGCCTGCGGCCGGCGACCACCGCTCCCCGGGCCCGGACGAGCGCCTGAGCTCCAGGCAGGGGGCGGCGGGCGGGCCGCGGGACCCCGGCCCGGCGCCGACCCTCACCCTCCAGCACGAGCGCCGCCGCCAGCTTTTGCTGCCGTCGTAGCTCTGGCCAAGGCTCAGCGTCACCGAGATGAAGTCCCGATGTGGCGCCGGCGGCGGCGGCGGATACATGACAGCGGTGGCGGCGGCCCGGGCGACCCCGCCCACTGGCGGCGTCAGGAGGCCGGGCTCTGAGAGGCGCCGGGGGCTTCGCTGGTCCGACACCCGCGGGCAGCCATCGCAGCGCCGTCCACACCCCGCCCATCGCGCGCGCGGCCAATGCGCCTGCGCCGCGCCCTCCTATTCCCCACCGCGCCTGCGCCCGCCCTCGTGGCCCCCAGCGTGCGTGTTTACGTCCCGCCGCGTCGGCGCACGGCCGCACCTGCGCCGCGACGCGCTTGCCCGCCCGCGCCTGCGCGCAGCCCGCCGGCGCAGAGCCTGGGACTCGGCCGGGCGCCGCGTCCCCGAGACCGGCCGGCTCCGTGGCGTTGGCAGGACGTCCGGCGCCCCGCGCCCCCGCTCCGGGGCTCGACTCCCGGCCCCGGGCGGACTTCCCGGCCCAGAGCTAGTGGGGGCCGCAGCTCAGCGAGAGGACAGCGGGTCCGGTGCGAGCCCGAGTCGAGGCGGGGCGGCTGTCGGTGTCCGCTCTTTGGAGCCGATGGGCTTGGGGGCGCGCGGACGACCGCCGCGGCGACGTGTGCGCGCGTTTCCCCTCAGTAGACACGCGGCAGGGCGGAGCGAGCCCCGCAGCGCCGAGGGCCGTTCCCGCTCCTTGCCGGCCCCCTCGGGTGAGCCCGCCGCCTCCCGCAGTCCTGGCCGCCGCACTTAGGGGTGTGTGGCGGGCTCGCCGGCGTGTGCGCCTCCCTGGCTTGTCTGAAGCTGCCCCAGAAAGCGCCTCCTGCTCTCCGCACCCCCCTTCCCTAGCGGGGGTCATCCCCGAGGCCCCTGCGGGTCTTTCCCCCACACAGGGCTCTGCCGGTAGTGCCAGCGGTGCCCTCGTGCGTCCGTCCCTGCACATGCCGACAGCAGGGAGAAGGTGGTATCTGGAGGGTGGATCACAGGGCTCTCCAGCTGAGGGCGCGGGAGCCCACCCCTGGATACCTAGCCGGGGTGGGGTGGGGTGGTTCTGCCCCCCCCCCCCCCCCCCCCCCCCCGCCCAGCGTGTCAGACTCACTAGGTGGTCCCTGGCCTCCCTGAGATCCTGGCGAAGAGCTGGGTGGGAGCTCGAGGGGCCTCCTGGGCCGCCCAGAGCAGGTGCGGGCTCAGCGTGTGGACTCTTGCTCTCTTGGATGCACGGAGCTGGGAACCCCTGGTTGCCGTTCCCAGCACCCGTGCCGGTCAGAAACTGCGCTCGCCAGGCCAGGGATCAATCACGGCATCTTGCGTTTATTGGGAATCCGCCACGTTCTGTGGGAAATCAAAGAGTTTGGCAGCCTCTCAGAAGTCCGTGGCTTCCTTATCGGTTGTCTGGGGAGGGACAGTTTTGTGCTGAGGGGCCCGTCCTGCCTCTTGAGTGCAGTGTGCACAGCAGCGCGCACCTGTGAGCGGTGACCTAGGGCTCCACCCGTGTTCCTGGTTTGGGGACGTGCTTCAATCCTGTAAGCTGCAAACCCTGTGGAAAAGCCTTTCTGAAGGCTCTTGTGCCCCCGGATCTCTGGGCCGTGTTTGAAACTTTACGCGCAGCTGTAATTCTTGTACAATAAACGGGGTCTTTAAAAACAGGCCATTTCAGTAGCTTCCCCAGCTGGTGTAGGAAAGAGGCTGCACGGTCATTGGGCTGTGGCAGTGAGGAGCAGCAGCTGTGGGCAGGACCCCGGACCTGGGCCCCCGCCTTGGCTGGCCCTCCTCTGTCCCAGGCCCTCTGGTTGCCAGCGGAGCAGCTGGGAGAAGCGTCGTAAGGCACGCGGTTCAGCTCTGAGGTCTGCGAAGGACTGGCACAGCGCGGGTGGGAGCAGAGTCCTCCTCCGGGCTTTGGGCCTGGCCCCGACCCCGCCGCCACGCCCAGGTCCGGGTGCGGGGACACGCGTCCACCCTCCGCTGGTCCACTACAAGCCACTGGAGGAGTCAGCAGCCTCTGAACCCACCGCCCAGGTGACATCCTTGCCCTGGGGAAACCGGCTTCCGTGGCGGTGTCGCCGCAGTGTGAGGGCGTGGGAGCAGGCGGCCTGGCGGGGCGGCAGGCTGCATTCCACGCCGCCCTTCGCATCAGCGGGCGGGGAGGTGCCCCCGTGCTGCTTTCCGGAGGGGAGAGCGGCAGGGCTAGGGGCCAGGGCCAGCGGGTCTTCCCCAGCCTCGGTGGGGCCGCAGGGGTGCAGCGTGGGGACCGTGGCCCCGTACGTGGAGTCTGTGTCTCCCTCCAGAGAGCGCGGGAGGTCCGTGAGCACCACGATCTGTCGGAAGCTACTGGCAAGCTGGTTGGGGGACGGTGCTCCCCGCCTGCTTATATTTCAGACTAATTAGCCACCACGTGCGGCCACTGGAATTGGTCCCACTGGTTGTTGGGGAAAAGACCTAAAATTCAGCAGCCTGAACCAACCGCAGCCCTGGCCGAGGAGCCAAGGCCTCCAAGGGAGATTGAGAGAATTCAGTTTTAGGTGTGCAGGCTGTGCGGGGGGGGGGGTAGGTGGTGGGCACTGGGGGGCTGGAGGGCTAGGCTGCGACACCCCCCCCCCCCCCCCCCGCCATGCCAGGTACTTGGTCAGCTGCAAGAGAGGGAGGGAGCAGCACCTTTGGTAGGTCACCCTGCGGGGGACGGACACCGTCCCCTCCTCTCGCCTCGTCCGTCCGTGGGTCTGCAGAAAAGCTGGGGTGGCCGGCGCTCCCCGCCGGGCGGATCTGCGCGTAGGGCTTGAGGTGCCGCCGTCCTCACGTACGTCTCCGTTGCGACAGAGGCAGGCCTGCTGCCCTCCCCCAGGACGCCGCACCTCTGCCTCTCGCCCAGACCTCACAGCCAGGAGCACGGCCAAAGAGCCCTGTTTGGTCACTTGTGTCCCCAGGAATGATGACGGGACCAGTGCCACCCCTCAGGACCCCGGGGTTGGCAGGCCAGAGAGCAAGTCAGGGCTGCAGAGCCCTGGCCCGGTTCTCATCCAGGATCAGCGGGGATGGGAACTCCCGGCCTTGCAGATACACCTCCAGAGCCTGGAAACAAGGATGTCATTATGTCCACACGTTCACCTCTGTCCCCAGGTGGGGTCCATATTCTGCCTTGAGCCCGTGTGGGGTAGGGCCAGACTCGCTCCCGGCACTAAGGGTCGGATGCCACTTGCAGACCCAGGCCCTCTTGAGCCCAGATCGTCTCAAAGGGTCCACGCCAGCATTCCTTCCTTGCAAGGCTCCCACAAAGCCTGGCTGGAACCCTAGCCTCTGGCCTCACCTGATATCCTCCTGGCCTCTCCTGGTCCTTGGAGGCCTCCTGATGCCTCACCCACCCTACGTCCTAGAAGGTCCTCTGTATCTGAAGAACTACTTGTCTCATCGGTAACGTCAGGCAGAGCTGTGACTTTCCGCCCCAGCATCCACCACTCCCCAGCCCTCCTCCCGATCATGCATCCCTACCCCAGAAAAGACCTGAACGAGCCAGTCAACTCTCACCTCTCCAGAGTAGGATACCAAAGGCGAGATCTCACAGATGGCAGGAGGCTCTCCGCTGCTGGGCAAGCTGTGGGAGCCCATGTGTCAGCACCTGCTCCAGGGTGTGTGCCCTGGGGCTGGCCTTGCCTGGCCCAGCTCCCATAGATCTTTTCTCAGCACCACTCCCTTCCACGGCACCCCCAGAGCCCTCGGCAAACTGCCCCCGACTTGAGTGATCAGCTCTGATCTGGGCTGGAAGACACCCCTCAGCCCTGCAGGTACCCCGCACAGGTCCCCCTGGGCAGCGCGATTTAGGTGGTGGCTCTGTCGTTTCCTTTTCCAGTCCCGGAACGTGACCTGCATTGCTGTTTTCTACACATCATGCCTAGCTCTTGGATTCAGAGCTTACAGATGAGTCAGGAAGGCTGGCAGCCACTCACCTTCCCCGAGGCCCTGAGCAGACCTTGAGGAGTTGGGCTCAAAGCTGCAGGCAGTCACTGTATGGCTGGGCCGGGTGCGTGGCCACCCATACTCCGCGTGGTGCTGGAGCCCAAGCTCCCAGCGCAGCTCAGACAGCAGTGGAGCCGGCAAGGGCCTGGGGTGGGGAGCTGGACCCTGACACCCTTGTCCTTTGAGGAGCATGCTGACGGGCACACTCACCTGGGCAGCTCAGGGAGCCGCGCCCCACACGCGTCCAGAAAGTGGGCCCCTGCCTGCAGGGCCCAGCGGTAATGCTGCAGGAGCAGGGCGCACCGAGTCGTGGTGGGGTTGTCGCTAGCAGCTGAGGCAGCGTTCTTCAGAGGAGAAAACTCCTCCTCCCGAGACACTTCGAAGGCCACGAAGTTCCTGTGCGGACGACAGCTGGTGACCAGATGTCCTGACCCAGAGGCCCTGGTCCTGGGCAGGCAAAGCCTGCACCGGGCTCACAATGACTAAATGGTGGTCTGTTCCACGCAGGAGGCCCCACAGTCACTGCGTGTGTCTTTGTTTCTGAGATCCCTGGAGCTGCCTGATTCCCCCCCCCCCACCCCATTCCCACCTGCCAAACCCACAGACCCTGAGACCCCAGATTGAGGGCCAAGTCCCCTGGGAGTCCCCCAGCCACCGGCCCGGGAACAGCCTCCTAACCCCGGCCAGGAGCAGACGGAAGGCTCAGGAGTGGCAGGGGTGGCCCCCAAAGCACAGCCCCAAGACTGCAACCGCTCCAGAGGTCACCATGCTCACACTGCAGGGGCAGTGTGAGCCCCCTTCTCCTGCCCCCTTCTCCTGGAGCCCGCCTACAGCCCCTAGCCCCCCACTGCAAAAGTGCACCCCCACTGTCCCCCACAAGCCTCCACTTCCCAGCCCAACTAGGTCTCAGAACCCACCACCAAAACAAGGAGAGGAGAGAAAGAAAAAAATGAACGACTTTTGCCACTAACTTAGCGAACGGGAACACATCAAACACAAACTTCTCCATCTTTATCCCATTTGGTTTTAGCGGCTTTACCAGATTTCCCTCCTCATCCACGTACGGGACCTTCTTCACAGCCACGTGTGGCTTCAGCAAGGGCTCAAACTCACTTGGGGGTGGGGGGGAGACAGGAGAACAAAAGAAGGAAAGACACGGTTCAGACGGGACACCCCTGGGAGCCCCCTCCCCACCTCTCTGCACACCTGGCCAGGCAGGATGGGCCGACAGACGGACACCGCAGGGCACAGGAGCCCCGGGAGTGAGCCCTGTCTCTGGAAGGACACAGGCACCCTCTTACGCTCCCCAGCCCGCGAGAGAGACTGGCACCACTGGCCACATCCCCCCCCAGGTGAAATGGCAGCTGGCAAGTCGCAGGGCAGAGGTGGGGCCTGGGGCCACAGCCACCGTGTGGGGAGGAAGAGCAGGCCAACCGGGCCCCAGAGCCTCATACCAGCTGCTAGAGGTCTGGTGGCATTGGCCGACTTAAATGCACCCCAACCCAGGCTGGCCCCTGACCGCAGCCCCACTGGGCTCAGGCCAGCCTCCCTGGCCAGCACCCTTGGCCACCTGCTGAGCACACCTGACGACAGCCCGGAGGAAGCCTCGAGTGAAAAAGTGGTTGCAGATGTTGCCCAGGTGGTAGAGGAGGCTCCCATCGGGCCCGCGAAGCCGTGCGGTCTCGGGGCTGATCTCGCTGTACTCCACCACCTGAGGGACTCCGTCCACCTGGCACACCACCCCCACGGGCTCCTCCGGGGACGCCTTTGCCACCACCTGCAGCCGAGGCAGAGACAGGAAAGGCTGGCGGGGGCGGGGCCGGGGGCGGGGCCGGGGCGGGGCGGGGCGAGGCAGGCAGCCGGGCAGTGGGCGGGGAAGCTCACCTTGGCCCCACAGTCTGCGCCGCGCAGCACGCAAAAGCCGATGAAGACAGGGTCAGCCAGCCGCACGAGAATGTTGTCCACACAGTACACGTGCACAAACTCCACTCCCCGACGCTCCATGTCCTCTAGAATCTGGTGGTCCGACAGTGCGCGGTACAGCCCTCCGTTGCCATCTGCCAAGGGAGAAAGGGACCAGTCCCCCGGGCTTCAGCCATCCAGTCCAGAGCCTGCTGGAGGCAGGAGAGGCCCCTGGGGCTGGACCTTGTACCTGAGGCAGCTCTGTGTCACTATCCAAGTAGCGCTATGGCTGTGTCATGCAACACATGGGAATCAAGGCCCAGAGAGAGGAGGCCAGTCGCCCAGGACCACACAGCCTTCTAGCATAACGTTCTGGCCTGGCCACCCGCAGCCCTCCTGACCTCCGATTAGCTCCTTGTTCTAGAGCAGGCAGCGCTTCCCTGACTCAGGGGCGGGGCATACCTGGGGCCATGGCAACCTTGTCTTTCTTCTCCAGGATGGCCCTGCCATCAAAGGTCACAGCAGGCAGCATGCGCTGCTCAAACATGATCACGTTGTTGGGGTCCAGGTGGAAGAAGTCGTGCTCCTTGAAGAACCTGGCGGTGGGCTCCAGCGTGAACTCACTTGTCATGATGTACCTGCGAGGAGAGGCAGGGCTGAGCAGGCCCTTGGAAGGGCCCGGCCGCTCGGGGATCCAGGGCTCCCGTAGGGGCTGGCGTCGGAGTCCCGGCTGGGGCTGGGCGTTGGGGGTTGGGACTCGAGTCTTGGTGTGGGGCAGGGCTGATGCTGCGTGGGCAGGGGGATCATTCTGGGGAGAAGGCGAGGAGGGAAAGGCACACCAGGGTATGGCGCACTGGGTCCCGCTGCGCTCGCCGGCCAGCTGCTCCACCCGCCGAATCCGTTCTGCCTGCAGCTGGTACAGGCTCTTCCGGCTGGGCAGCCCCACCTGATACATGCCCTTGGGGTAGGTCACGCCTAGGCGCGTGCCCTGCCCACCAGCCAGCAGCAGCACAGCCACCTTGCTCAGGGCGATCTGGTGGAAACCTGGGGGCAGAGGGTGCCGTGAGGGGACTCCTGGGACCTGCCATATAACCACCCCCTCACTTCAGAGCAAGCCAGACGTGTGCCCAGGGCTCTAAAACTTCTGAGAGCCACAGAACAGAGATCTCCAAATAACGTTCCGACTTCACGTGGGCCAGGGCCCCATCCAAATCTGACCTTGTCCAGACCCATCAGAGGTCCTGATGATGTCCTCCAGGGCTTATTCCCAGCCTGGGTCCTTCAGAGGGAACACCAGGTCAGACAGGTCAGAGCAGTCTGGTGGGGGCCCTGGGCAGGCTTCCCTCCAGGAGCACCTGCCTCACCCGTAAGGCCAAGAAGCCAAGAGTGCACCCGGGGCCAGCGCGGTTGTGAAACGGAGCGTGTACAAATGTGCAAGGGGTTCCCTGCTGTCAGTACGCTTGTGGCCCGGGCAGCTGACCATCCAGGTGTGCGCCTGCACAAAGCTCTCGCTCGAGGGGGAAGCCGCCTGAGGGCGGCTGCCCCCTTGGCAGCTTTTGGAGCCCTACACCTGAGTCGCGAGCTGGTGTGTGAACGGAGACCCCACAAAGGAACGAGGCGCGCCAAACTCCTCCAAGTACAAGCTCTCCTGTCACCCCACTTTGGGCAAGGCCCCCTGCGCCGGCCAGGCCCACCCCGACCGGGGACCCCCGCCCCGCCCCGCCTACCTTCCTCCTCCCAGAGCCGCCGCGTCTCAGGGTCGCACCGGCTCGCGCTGCCCACGCGCTCAGGGGGCAGGGGCCGCAGGCGCGCGGCCAGGCCGGGCTCCGGGCCCGGGGGGCACGCGCGGGCCGCAGCCGCGCGCCGGCAGTGCTCGCGCAGCGCCTCGGGCTCCAGCGCCTCCAGCTCGGCCAGGAGCGCGGCGCGCGGCCCCGGAGCCAGCTCGGCGCAGAAGCGCAGCAGGTGTTCCTGGCCCGCGCGCTGCAGCCGGGCGCGCACGTCCCGCTCCGAAGCCATGTCGCCGCGGTCGGCCGCGTCGGCACTCGTGACTCGCGCGCTCCTACCGGCGTCACGGGACCCGGCGGGCGGTGGCGACCCCCGGAGGGGCGGGGGCCAGGGCGCCACGCCCCCGACCCCGCCTCCGAGTGCCCCCTCCTTCCTCCGGCCCCGCCCCTCCTCCAGGGGCCGCCTTCCCTCTCCCGCCTGACTCCGCCCCTATCCGCTCGGCGCCGGACACTGAGGGGCCGAGTCAGAGGGCTAGCGACGCCCGAGGCGTGGGGGCCCGGGGGCCCCCGAGTCGGGAAACCCCTGATCCCCGGCGCGTGAGGGCGGACTTCAGTTCTAACGTACCCCCCTCTGGACCCCACAGCCCTGAGGGTCAGGGCACCCGACGTGGAGACTGTGTTCGCCTTGACCAAGACCCCTGGCGTCTGGGCTGGGGAGGATAGAGTCGGATCGTCTGTAGGGTCGGCTGTCCGGATGCCGCCAAGGCCTCCCAAGAGGGCCACCCAGCACCCGCGGGGGGCTTCCTCCTTCACGCCCTTCGTCCTTCGCATTGCCACGTAACCAGAACCGCTCAGGTTCGCCCTTCCCCCTGCCGTATTATCTTAACTATGACTTTAAAATATTTTCCTATTAAAAAAAAATAAATAAATAAAAATAAATAAAATAAAATATTTTCCTATTATTAAAATAGAGATCTTGATGTCTATAAACTCCCTTGTGAAAAATAATAATGAGAGTAGCTTGGGCCATTTGGGGACAAAGCTTCCAGAAAAAAAGTTTTTATTAAATTTTAAAGTAAAACAAATTCAAATGGCATTTGGGGACCCGAAATGAGAAGTGACCTCTCCTCCAGACCTGCCCCAGCTAACCCCTGTTAAGGCTGTTACATCCACACGACTCCTGAAACAGAATGCTACGGGCACCAGTGACAGTCACAGCAAAGTTTATTACAATGAGAGCAAGGCCGACCGATCTGGACCAACACTCTTGATAAGAGTGCGCCGGGAACGGCGGGGGTACAGAGTTTTTATAGCCTATCACATCGTTTTATCATTACCTGGGAACAGAACAAAGAAACAATTTTCAGATGAGTTAGAAACAGTTGCCTAATGAGGTGTTTATTTTAGACTTTCTGCCTCTAAGTTGCAACCAGTGGATCTCCTTGACCCTGCCTCTGATGCTCTTTTCTTTGAACTTTTGTTTCCTTAATTGGTGAAGCCTAACTTACAAGAGTATGAGGCTGTTATTTTTCAAGCTAAGAGTTAGCCCTACACTACAATTTAACCCTTACAAGGCAATTGTGTCTCCGTGCAGGCAGGTTCTGTACATAGAAACTCCCACATGTTCCTTTCTTGGGTTAGGAAGGAGAGCTTCACAGCCCCCTGGGGGTGCACTCTAAATTCTGGTGGACTTTTCAAGGATGGCCTTAGGCCTGCCTCAGGACCTTTGCACTAGCTGTTCCTCCTACCTGGACCACTCTTTCCCAGAGACTTCCTGCCACACTCTGCCAGGTCTCTGCTCCTGTGTCACCTCCTTGGGGAGACCATCCCAGCTCATGTTGGCTCAGACAGCACCTTCCCATCCATCTCTGTTCCTTCCTGCCTTTCTGTGTTCTTTGCTGCCCGACTCCCCTCAGAAAGGAAACTCCACAACAGCTGGATGTAGTTTGGTTCACTGCTGTGCCCCCTCACTCTAGATGAATGCCCAGCACACAGGAGGAACTCAAGAAATGTTTGTTGGGTGAATGAGTGTTGAATCCCACATCTAGCACAGTGACTGGGCCACAGCAAGTGTTCAGGGAGTGCTCTCTGAATGAATGAATGAATGAATGAATGAATGAATGGTCTGCTCCAATAGTTTGTGGCAGTTGAAGGGCAGTTTGGGGCAGATGTTGGAGGTGTGCATGGGAGGTAAGGAACCAAGGAGCAGAGTAGGTCCCACACCCCAGGCCAGAGTCTAGGGGAACCCTTACCCCCTGCACATGTGCCCTTGAAGGCAGTGTCACGTGAACTCAGGGCTCATCTCAGTCAGAGTGACCCCCAAATCTCACTTCAAGGTGGGGGTGGGGCTGAGATCGGGAGGGTTTGGACAATTGAGGCTGTGTAGCCAGAGGCACCTAAAGCACCAGAAGAAGGAGAGCTGACCCACCCGGGCAGACAGGTGGGAGTGCCAGCGAGGCAGGGGTGTACAGCCTCCTGGACCACCTGCCAAAGGCAGGCTTTTGGCCGAGGTCCCTGGTGGTTACTGCAGGAATAGAGACCAGAGAATCGCCAGAACTGGGCAGCTACCTGTCCTTGACTCCATGCTGCGTTAGGCAGGGGACAAAGGGGCCCAGTCCCCCTGTCCACCTCCAAGGAGCTCCAAGCTGGCACAGTGAGAACATAATCACAACGGGGATGGGCCCCTCAAAAAGTACAGGGGCCACAGGGGACCCGCCTGGCTCGGGGCTCTGGAAAGCCCTCCGGGGGAGATAGCAACACTGAAAGGTACAGAGCTAGGAAAGTGTCGGGCCAGGCTGGAGAGGAGGAAGCGGTCAGAATTCAGGACAGGAAGTACACGAGGGCCACGCCTTAGTCCCACACCCAGAGCTGGGACAGACTCCAGTTTTCTCTGTACCTTCCTCCAGTGCCTAGCCAGAGAAGCCCACAGGGAGGCCGGCAGGCCAAAGGCCAGTGGGGACTTCCTCCTCCATGGCTCCTGATACACTGAGCAGGCCTTGCTTTCTCTGCACGGTGGACTCAGGCTCACAGTGGCCCTGGCCTGGGTGCTGCTGGCCACGCTGTCCTGCTGTCCTGAGGTGTAGCAGCATCGCTTGCTGCCGCTGGCCGCTGGCCTCCACACCCACACAACACCCCCCCCCCACCACCACCACCACGGAGCTGTCCCTGGGCCTCCCCATCCCACCCAAGGGTGGCGTTTCCACTGTGACCTCCAGGATGAGGCTTCCCATGTGCTGGTCACCCACTAAGCCTCCACTGTGGGCCAGGCTGAAGCCCGGCCTTGGGGTGGACCTGTCCTGCTTCCAGAAAGCACAGGGAAGGACCCATGGGGAGAGAAACACGAGAGCTAGGAGAAAGCAGCCTTATGCTTTGAAGGTCAGGACATCTAACCAGACTTCCAAGGGCGGGTCAGGTACCTGAGTGGGGTTTCAAAGGACGCACAGTGATTGGCCAGGAGCAGACAGGGAAACATGTTCCTGGCGGGACAGCTACCATGTGCAAGGGCCCAGAGGTGAGAGAACGCTGGGCACCCTAAGGATGGGGGATGGGGCAGGGTGTGCTGGAAGGAGACGAGGAGGGAGAGGTGAACTACAGGAAAAGCGGCCTGAATGCTGTTCTGGGACTCTGGCTAGTCCTGTCCCTGAAGGGGAAGGCTGGGATGAGCTAGGCTCCACGGGGAACTCCAGGCTCACAGCTTTCTAGGTGCTTCCAAAATTCCTTACCATAAAGGAGCCTCAACTCTGAGGCGTGTGAAAGGTAATAAAGGAAGGCCGCATTTACAACGGAGTCAGGAAGCCCTGACAGGGGGGCTCTCATGAACAGGGCACCTGTCCCAGCGGACCGAACGTCCTGGGCAGGAAGAAAGTCACCTTACCGCCCTAGCAAGAGGAAGTTCTCTTCTGGACGAGACCGCAGGCTAAGCCCCTGCCCCCTCCCAGACTGACCAGACAGAATGACTGGATGCTGGCTGGAAATGAAGCAGGGGCCGCTGGGGACACAGGGCTGCCTGGCCCGGAGCGCCTGGGGAACCGCTGGAGGAAGGGTCCAGCCAGGGGAAGAGGCTGGAGCAGAGGAGAGCTGGTCACCAGATGGGGATCTGGGGACACAGGAAAAAGTGGCTTTGTCCTGCAGTAGGCAGGAAAGGCCAGGCTATCCCCAGGGACAAGGGGAGGAGCCGGCAGCAGTGTGGACAGACAGGCCTCTGTAAGGGGAAGCGTCCTGCTGGCTGGAGCCCAGTCCTCTTGGGACTCTCCGGGCAAATGGGCCCCAGAGTCGAGGTGCCTGGGCCCGGGGACCCTCAGCGAAGAGTCCCCAGGGGAGTCAGACAGGGAAGGTGACTCCCAGAGGAGGTGTGCTCCCCATCCTTACCCCACGAGGCCACCTGGGGACAGGTTTTCGTAGGGCGCCAGGCCCCGCCCCTCCGAGAGGGCTGAGCCGCCGCGAGAGGGGGAGGGGGAGGAGAAAGGGGTCCGCTCGGGGCTCCGCCCGCCACCCGCGAGGCCCGGAGGAGGCCGAGTCGGGACCCCGCCCCCAGGCTAGTACCCGTGTCTCGGCGCACCCCCGGCCCCTCCCCGCACGGCGGCGGGAGCGCGCGGGGCGGGGCGGGGCCCTCGGCGGAAAAAATCAAACCGGGCTGGCGGCCTCTCAGCCAATCCGGGAGCAGACGGGCCAGCTTCGGCCAATGGCTGCCGCGAATGCTAATGAGCGCTGACGCCACGGGAAGGGTCCATTCAAAAAGTCGCAGCTATTGTCGCGCCGGGTTGCGCGCGCCGGCCGGGCCCCGCCGTCGGGCCCCGGGGGGACGGAGCGCGGACGCCGCGGGGACCGAGCCCGGGACGGAGCCCGGCGGCGGCAGCCCATGGCCGGAGCCGCGATGGCCGAGCCGGGCCACGGGCCGCCCGCCGCGCCCGCGCCCGGCACTGAGGGGCTGCCGCGCGCCTTCCTGCAGAGCCTGCGCACGCTGTTCGACATCCTGGACGACCGGCGGCGCGGCTGCGTGCACCTGCGCGAGATCGAGTCCCGCTGGCAGGGCGCCGACGCGCGCGAGCTGCCCCGCGGCGTGCTCGAGGGCCTGCGCCAGGTGGCCCCGGCCAGCGGCTACCTGACCTTCGAGCGCTTCGTGGCCGGCCTGCGCACCTCGCTGCTGAGCGCCGACGGCGGCCCGCGGGGCCAGGCGCGCGCCCCGGCCCGGGGAGGCTGCCCGGCGCGGCCCGGGGGCCAGCCGCCGCCGCCGCCGCGCCTGGTGTTCGCGCCGGCCGACGAGCCGCGGACGGTCCTGGAGAGGAAGCCCCTGCCCCTGGGCGCGCGGCCCCCGCCAGCCGTCCCCGGCGGCGCGGCCCGGAGCCTAGAGAAGCTGTGCGGACCCGCAGAGGCAGCGCCCGGTCCCGCGGAGCCCGAGCGGCCCCAGGGCGCGGCGCTGGAGCGGAGCCCGAGCGCGGACGCTGGTGAGTGCGGGGCGGCCCCCAGCCCCGCCTCGTAGCCGCCCCCCGCCGAACCCCCGCGACCGGCGCCTCAGGCCAGAGCCGCAGAGGCGCTGCGGCGCTTCTCCTACCGCGGGGGCCGGTAAGCGCCTGGAGGGAAAGCGGCCTCCTGGGTTCCCGGTGTGCTCAGGGGCCAGCCCCTCCCCCTCCACAGCGGGAGGCTGTCGTAGGGCCCGGGGGCTGGTGGAGGACGCCGCCAACTCCACCAGGAAGCCACTGTACGGGCCTGAGCTGAGCACTGAGGACCCCTGCCCCACACCTGGGGACACTTAGACCCTCAGTCGTATCCGTGGTAACTGCCTAGGCAGAGTTTTCCTCTCGTGCAGAGGAGAGAGGGGCCCAGGCCGGGCGGGGCCCTCGCTGCCTTTTTGGGTTCTCAGTCCGGCAGCTCCACTCAGACGGCTGGCCTTGCTGCCTCCACCACTGAGGCCAGGGTCCGCCGAGGTGGCCCCGAAGGACCTGGCCTGGTTGCCAGGAAGAACGAGGCGGTGGGTGAGTCTCCAGCCCAATCTTCAAGCCTGCAGGGGCGACACCAGGGAGAGACCCAGGCGCAGCCACTGTGGATGGACGGCGGGCTGCTTGCCTAGCTTCCGGTCCAGTTGGCAGTGCTGGGAGATGGCTGAATGGCTCCCCTGTGCGCGCCCCCCCCCCCCAGTGTCTTTCCTGGAAATAGCACCTGCACTATGGCTGGGGGCAGGGTCCAGACCCCTCAGCCCATTCAGCCTGCACCTGTGCACCACCTGGTGCAGGCCTTCCGCACCCCCCCGCCCCCATGGCCGCTGCCAGCCCTTTCTATGCCTTCACTGCTCTGCCAGCTTCATTGGACCTCCACCCCAGCCTTGCCCATGTCCCCCAGCCCCATGACTGGTGCTTGGAGCCACAGTGGCTCCTGGCCTCCTTGGTGCAGCCGTCCAGAAGCCCACCCCAGGCTGGGGGCTCCCCCTGCTCCTCACTGCCCAGCCACTCTGTCCCTGTGGTGTGGGCAGGCAGGGGGCACTTCTGAGTGCAGGGCTAGAGCCGTCCCTGTGGCTGCATGTAGTTGAAAATCAGCCATGGGACTGGGGTTTGGAGGCCTCAGACCTGCAGTCCTGCTCTGTCCTGGTGCCTGACACCACAGAGCAGCTTTAGTCTCAGGCCAGGCTCTCACTGTCCCCTTTTCCAGGCAGGGACCCAGACGAGAGGCATGGCATGTTTTGGCACTCCAAGCCCCCCCCAGATTTCCAGGAAGAGAAAGCCCTCCTACTCCCAGAGCCCCCTGCTCCAGAGATCCAGGGGCCCCTTCCCTATCCCCTGCTGGAGCTCAGTGCACCCAGGCCTGCCCTGGCCCCCGTGGTGCAAGCCGCTAGCTCAGGCCCAGATGGGGACAGACAGGGCTGCGTCCGCCTGCTGGTCCCTCTGAACATCCAGCGTGCTGTCGTCTGGGAATCTGGGAGCTGCCCCCACACCGAGCCCGGGGGTTCTGAGGTTCCATGCTCTCTAGCCTCCCTCTGCTGTATCTTCTGTGCCAGCCATGCAGCATGGGCAGGTTGGGACGTGAACTCTGGGCTGGCTCGGAGCCTGTCTGCCAGGGCCGGCTGGAGGCCTGCAGAGACCTGGTGCCAGCCCCGTGGACGTGTTCCCTCCTTGCACCACCGCCCCCAGTGCAGGGGGCAGAGCCTGTGAGGCTGAGCCTGGTGTGGGGGAATAGGGCCCGGGAGCCAGGAGGGTGACCTTCTCCACACCCGCACCCTACTCTGCCTCGCGGGTTGCCCGGCACGCGCTCCCCATCCCCCGGGGAAGGCAGCTGGCCCCGATGGCTTTTCAGCCCCAAGCACACTCAGCTGCACACACTTCACCTGCACGGACTCCCGTCACCCCTGAAGGCCCCGGCAGACCAGGAGGGAGAAGCAGGGCCGGCCAGAGGCCTGCTCCCTCCCCCTGTACTTAGCAGCCCATGAGCCCCTGCAGTGTACTCGAAGCACCCTGGGCAGCGGGAGTGCTGAGAAGAACCGGGTAAAGCCCCTGCCCCAGGGCGCTCGTGCTGGGACATGTGTGTGGGCGCGCACGTTTGTGTCGTGTGTACAGACATGCAGCCTCAGCGGTCACACGGCCCTTACCAAGGGAGGGGTGAGGGGAGCTGGTGGGGATGGGGTGGGGAGCCAGCCGCCAGCCAGGCACAGAGGCAAGGTGTGTGCTGCGCTGGGCCGTTGCCCATGCCCCCCAGGATGGGTTGAGATGGGGAGGGCCCGTGCAGAGGCTCTGAGTTGCCCATGACCCCAGAGAGACGTAGGCCTGGACACCCAGCTGTGCACCGCCAGGCTTGGGGTGGGGGACGTTGAGCTTCACTAGGCAGGCCTGGAAGTGACCCAGGTCCTTGCCCCTCTGCGGCAGGTGCAGTGGCCTGCAGGGCCCGGGAGCTAGGCGTGGGCGATGCCCATCGGGCCCCCCGTGCCCGAGGGGAACGTCGGAGGCACACCATCACCAACGGCGTGGACTGTGACCTGGTGAGTGAGGGCTCTGGGGGATTCTCCACCTTGCCTGGGATAGGACTTGGCCCCCACGCTTGGTCTCCTGGACCACCCCTCTGCCTGGGAGGTGGCAGTCAGGCCGGGGTTCTGGGGGACCTATGGCTGGAATGTGAGTTAATTACATACATCTGTCCCCGTGTCTGGGTTTGAATCCACTGGGGACGTGGCTCTAGACCACACGAGGAAGTCCTTTAGGGAGAAAGCAGCCTCCGTGCACCATGCAGTGGTGCCCCTCCCCAGAACTGCCCCTGCACCAGCCGGCTTCACGAGGCTGTCCTTTGCCAAAACTGAGCCCGGCTCCCCCGCTGCGTGCTCGCCATTTGCTCCAAAGGAAGCTGCTGAGCTCGGGGGTGTCGCCTGCGTTCCTGTGGGGGAAGCCTGCGTGGAGGGGCTGGGAGAGGACAGCCCGCCCGCAGGGGGACAAACGGGGCGGTGCTTCCCAACACGGGCACGCGTAGGACTCACGTACAGGCGCGTGCGCCGGCAGATCTGTGCTGGCGCCGCTGGCCTGCGCGGGCGCGCGTCCGAGTTGCGGGGCGCGCGCCGTGTGTGTGTGTGTGTGTGTGTGTGTGTGTGTGTGTGTGTGTGTGTGCGCGCGCGCGTGTGTGTGTGCGCGCGCCCCATTCACACGTGTGCGTTGGCGCACATGCAGCTGAAGCAGCTGAAGGAGCTGGAGCAGGAAAAGGAGGTGCTGCTCCAGGGTCTGGAGATGATGGCCCGGGGCCGCGACTGGTACCAGCAACAGCTGCAGCGCGTGCAGGAGCGCCAGCGCCGCCTGGGCCGGAGCAGGGCCAGCACCGTGAGTAACGCCGCCCGGGACCGGGCTGTCCCCGTCCCCAGGCAGGGTGACCCCCCCCCTGCACCTGCAGGAACCACCCACCTAACCCCAGGCACCCCCAGGTAGGCACGGGATGCCCTATTCCGGGACACATCGGCCGTCCTTCCTCCCAGGGTGCTGGGACCCCCACCCCCGACACACACACACACACACACACACACACACACACACACACACACCGTGATGTCCCCCACCGGCAACACCCGTAGGCTCCCTCTCGGCTCAAGCAGTAATTTGGGGAGACAAGAGTGCCACCTGTGAGGGCTCTTCTCGAGGCACGGTGGCTGGTCCTGCTCTCTGACCTTCCCCTTTTCTGCTCTCCTCTCAGGACCTTGGGACTGAGGGGAACCCCCTCCCGCTGGGCCGGCTGCTGCCCAAGGTCCAGGAGGTAGCCCGGTGCCTGGGGGAACTGTTGGCCGCAGCCTGTGCTGGCAGGGTGAGTGCGCCCCCCCCAGACCACCCAGCGCCCACCTAGGGCCCGTGCCCATCTTGGTGCCACCCCTCACCCTTGTCCTGGAGGCTAGGCCTGCCTGACTGTGCCCTCCCGTAGGCTCTGCCCTCATTGTCCTCGGGGGCCCCGTGCCCAGCCCTGGCCCCCACCTCACCGTCAGCCCCAGGCTGGCAGCAGCAGACCATCCTCATGCTGAAAGAGCAGAACCGGCTCCTCACGCAGGTGAGGTGCGGGGAGGGGTGCAGGGTGGGGGCTGGAGGCCCGGGGTGCCCTGACCGACCTCCCGCCCGTCCAGGAGGTGACCGACAAGAGTGAGCGCATCACGCAGCTGGAGCAGGAGAAATCTGCCCTCATCAAGCAGCTGTTTGAGGCGCGCGCCCTCGGCCAGCAGGATGCTGGGCCCTTGGACTCCACCTTCATCTAGCCGGCCAGGGGCGCGGGCGCGGGCGCGGGGCTCTTAGGACCTGGCCCGGCAGTCAGCCTGGGCAGGTGCCTCCTTGAGCCCCACTTAGGCTAAAGATCACCTGACTGGCCTGGACACGGGTTTCTTCCTCTCTTCCAGTCGGGGCTTCCCCAGAGCGCCCCCCCCCCCCCAGCCCAGGTGGGGCCAGCAGGCAGGCTGTGCCCCGGAATGCCTTGTGGCTCCAGATACGGACTCGGTCCCGGCCTGGGGGGCTAAACCGGGGCGGGACTTCATTGTGCTGTCACAGCCTGAAGCTGTTCCAGCGGCTGTCAGTGGTCAGCGGGGGACGACTCCTCGTGTTTCCCAGGTCTCCGGCAGCCCTGGGCAGCCCGGCTTTGTGGCAGGCCTGTCCTCTCTGACCCGGGGTCTCGGGAAAAGATAGTGGTTTCCCCTGGGCTGCACTTCCGACCACAGCCAGCAGAGGGGCCTCACACACAGTAGCCAAGAGCTGCCTCGGAGCCGCCGCTGGGGGTTTCCTCCCGGGTCTGAGTCAGGGTCCCCGAGGGGGGCTGGAACACCTGGGGGCCTAACGGGTGATTGGGCGCAGGAGCCCCAGGTCTAGGGGCTGGCTGTCCTTCAGCCGGGAGCACGTGGAGGAGAAAAGGGGTGGTTTCTAGTAGTGGGGTCTGCCTGTGTCTGGTTTTGGGGGAGAGTGATCAGAGTTCATGCCCGGGCCGAGGCTGGCCTGCTTGCCCCTCCTCACAGATCCCAGACCCTAAAACAACTCGGGTCAGCTGTCACTCCTCCTTGCCAAAACTAGGCCCCACGGAGCAACCTGTGACCCAGGCTCAGGGCCTTGGGCCCGCCAGACACCCCAGCCAGGGCAGGACGTGGTCACCGGGGTTGCTCTGGTGTGCTCCTGTCCCGGGGAGGGCCCTGTCCCCAGGAGTGATGTCCGCATGGGCCTCCCGGATGTGCCCCAGGGTTCCTCATCGGCCAAGCGCCCCCACCAGGACCTACCCCACATGATTCGGGGCTGGACAGTCCGCTCCCACCTCCGGTCCTTGCAAATGCTCCTCTGTCTCCTGGAACACCCTCCCCCTGCTTCACCGGGCTTGCTCCTACCCAGCCCTCCAGGATGGAGTGAAGGACTGCCCAGAGGCCGGAACAGTGAAGGTGGCAGCCTCTGGGGGGGTGGGCTCGGCAGCGGTGACCTCTGGGGCGTCCGCCACGCCCGGGGGTTCTGCGTTCCCTGTGCTGCCTTCACGTGACTCGGGGGGCAGGAGGTGGCGCGGCGTCCGCCCCAGGCGTCTTCTACTGGGAGACCTTCCACAGAGCGTGCCCCTCCAGCTGAGGGAGATGTGGAGTCGGCAGGCAACTCGGATAGAAACCCCTTGTCCTTAGGGCTCGGTGTGGGGTGAACAAACGTGTCCTCTCTGCAGTCTGAAGTCAGGGTACCTGTGGGGCGCTAGAGGCCTCAGGGGAGAATTTTAAGCGGTCCTAGTCTGCTGGCAGAAGCCAAACCCTGCTCGGCAAAGCGCCGGTGACATTTGGGGCCAAGTAAGTGTTGACGGGGGAGGGGCTGTCCCCTCCTGTGTGACGCTGACCGCCCCGACTGCTGTCCACGCACTCGGTTCTGACAACCAAAATATCTCAAGACGTGCCAAGGCGTGGTGGCGGCAGAGACGCTGTCCCTGCTTGAGGATCCTGTCCCAGAGGAGACCATAACTTCACTTGGTCTTAAGGGGTTCACGGAGGTCAAGTTCCAAGGAAAATGAGCATCTCCAAGTTAGATTTTTTTGCAAACACTGTGAGGAGCGTCCACGACGAGCCAGCAGAAACCACCGATTCTGCAGACGGTCAGACAGTGGAGCGATCAGAGAATATAAGATAATTTTTATTCGTCTAAAGAAAGAAATAAAAAGGATTCTTGAAAATATGAACAAGAAAGAGTCCTCATACTTTCTTATTCTGTGAAAGTATAGTCTATAAAGGTGAGCAGTAAAGCCTAAAAAAAGAAACAAAAATAAAAATTGAAATTTAAAACTCAAGTGGACTAAACTTGAGATGAAAATGCTAGTGAAAAACGAGCTTAGGAAATGATCCAGAACGCAGCCCAGAGACTCAGACCGGAAGCACAAATGAGAGGGGGCGTCCTGGAGGGCAGAGGGAGAGGGTCACCCATCTGGTTGCGTTTCCTAAGAGAGGACGAGGAAGGAGGCACGTATATGAAGATATACTAGCTTAAAGTTTCCCAGAGTTGTCTGAAAACCTCAATCCTCAGGTCCAGAAATCCCAACAACTGCCAGCCAGGCTGATGGGAAGAAACGCACATTTCCTCTTACAGGATCACGAAGGAGCCGAGACGAAACCAGTGGCCTCCAGGGGAAGTGCCATCAGAGTTGGAGGGTGGCGGCTTTGATGGCCAAGACGTAGACTCGCTGCCCTCCAAGGCCAGACCCAGAGAAACTCAAGGATGAGGGCAAAATAAAAACACTTCAGGAATAGTTGAAAGTTTACCACCGATAGGACTTCACTAAAGGGCAATCTGGAGGAAGGACTTCAGAAAAAAGGCAGAAGTCAAGAAGGAACCCTAAATAAGGATGAGTTCTCTCCTGCCGCAGAACAAATTAGCTTCAAGCTCAGTGGTTTAAAGCAATAGTTATTGTCATTTTCTAAATGTTTGCTTAGCAGGAGAGGAGAAGGGGGGAGAGAGAGAGAGAAGCCCAAGCAGGCCCCGCACTGCCAGCGCACAGCCCGACGCGGGGCTTGAACTCACGATGAACCGTGAGATCGTGACCTGAGCTGAAACCACGAGTCGGACTCTTAACTGACGCCCCCAAATCTATAGTTCCTTTCTTGCCATTTCTGTGGGTGAGGGGCTCAGGAGCAGTTGCACTGGCCAGTTCTGGCTTGGAGCCTTCTGGGCCGCCGTCTCCGACGGGCCCGCTTCCAAGAAGGCGCCCTCGTGGGCTGTTGGCGGCGCACCTCCGGGCTCGTCGCCTCCAGCGCCCTCACATCGCTGCAGCTGCACCGGAGCGGAGACCCAAGAGAAGCAACAGTGAGGGAGCCACGTGCCCGTGAGGACCTGGGCTCCGGAGTCCTGAGTCACACCCTCGCTTCACTTCACTTTGTTCGCTAGAAGCCCGTCCTCAGTCCGGTCCTTTCTCAAAGGGGCGGGAGGGGAATCAGGCACCACCTTTTCAAGGAAAGAGAATCAGATAATCTGTGCGCATTCGACAGTGCTTGAGTTGTTCGTAAGAAGGGACAAGACACCGCTCTAAATTTTATTTAGTGTGTCTTGAAATAACTGGGAGAGCCAGGGACGACACCTTCCCAAGAAGGGAGGCGCAGGCGGACAGGGTGAGAAGAGGAAACAAAAGTTCGATCTTTAAGAAAAAGCAAAAAACCCCAAAACAATAAGGCGATAGAGCTACATCGGTAATCACAACATAGGTGGATGGATTAAACTCTAATTGTCAGATTGCACTTTTACGAACTCGGATAGCTGTTTTAAGAGACAGACCTAAAATATGGTGTAAAAAAAAAAAAGAAAAAAGAAAAGCTTGAGTGGTTGTGTTAATATAAAACAAAACATATTTTAAAGCAAAAGACATTGCTAGTGATGAAGAGAGTAACTAATGATAAAAAGCTTGGGGCACCTGGGTGGCTCAGTCGGTTGAGCGTCTGACTTTAGCTCAGGTCACGATCTCGCGGTCCGTGAGTTCGAGCCCCGCGTCAGGCCCTGTGCCGACAGCTCAGAGCCCGGAGCCTGTTTCGGATTCTGTGTCGCCCTCTCTCTGACCCTCCCCCGTTCATGCTCTGTCTCTCTCTGTCTCAAAAAAATAAATACACGTTAAAAAATTAAAAATAATAAAAAGCTTAAATCACCAGGGAAATAGAACAATCCTACACTTACAGTCACTCAGTGACGGCTTCAAACCATGTGAACTACAAAAGATTCAGACATCTCATTCAAGATCTGCAGATGGCATGTAAGTACATAAGAAGATGTTCACTGCAAATAGCCATGAGACGCATGCAGATTAAAACAACTACAGTGAGGGCGTCTGGGTGGCTCAGTCGGTCGGGCGTCTGACTTTGTCTCAGGTCATGATCACGAGGTCCGGGAGTTCGAGCCCCGCGTCGGGCTCTGTGCTGACAGCTCGGAGCCCGGAGCCTGCTTCGGATTCTGTGTCTCCCTCTCTCTGCCCCTCCCCTGCTCATGCTTCGTCTTGCTGTCTCTCTCTCCTAAACATTAAACAATAAAGTAAGAAAACAACTACAGTGAGCTGAGCTGTTACACCCCAATCAGAATAGCTCAAACGAAAACTAGTGATAACACCATATGCTGGTGAAGACGTGGAGAAATAATCGCTCGTATGTTATTGGTGGGAGTGCCAAGTGACATAGCCGCTCCGGAAGAGACTTTGGTAGTTCCTTTAAAAACTAAAATTAACATGCGGCACCTGGCTGGCTCAGTGGGTTGAGTGTCTGACTCTTGATTTCAGCTCAGGTCGTGATCCCAGGGCTGTGAAGTTCAGCGTTGGGCTCTGTGCTGAGCACAGAGCCTGCTTGGGATTGTCTCTGTCTCCCTCACCATCTGCCTCTCCCCCACTCATGCTTCCTCTCTCATTTTCAAATAATAATAATAATATAGAATACCATATACGATGGTTTGTTAATTTTATGTGTCACCTTGGCTGGGGTATGATGCCCACCCGTTGGTCAAACACCTATTTACATGTGGCTGTGAAGGTATGCATTAGATATGTTTAGGATTTACATAAAGCAGATCGCCCTGCATAATGTGGGTGGGCCACATCTAATCAGTTTAAGGCCTTCGACCCCGCAAAGAGGAAAAGATTCTGCATCTGGAGACGCTCTTTGGACTCAAGACTGCAACACTGACCCTCCCTTGAGTCTCCAGCCAGCTACCCTGCCCTGCAGACTTCACACTTGCCAGCGATTGCTTTCTTGGGCATTTATCCCAGGACAGCGAAGACGTTTTCATGCAGGAACATGTGTCCATAACAGCCTTACTGGTAATAGCCCCAAACTAGAAACTACACAAAAGTGTCTTTCTCTAGGTGATTAACCGAACAGAGTAGATTCACCCACACCCTGGAATACGATTCAGCCATAAAAGGAAGGAGCCATCGCTGCGCTCAACCATGTGGGTGAACTTCAAGGAAGTTGCTGAGTGGTAAAAGCCAATCTCAGAAGGAGAGGTTGTACATGATCCGTTTACACAACAGTTGTGAAGTAACACAATTACAAAGGCTGAGAACTCATGTGGGTGTGGCTAGAAAGGGGTAGCACGGGAGCGTCTCGTGAAGGTCGGTTGAGTTTCTTGGTTGGTGGTACACACGGCTGCGAGTGTGATAAGACTACAGAGAGCCACACGTGTGCACACGCACAGACACGTAAGTGCATGTAAAGCGGGGGGGATATGGGGGCGCCTGGGTGGCTCAGGTGGTAAGTGTCCCGATTCCAGCTCAGGTCATGATCTCACGGCTCATGTGTTCAAGCCCCACATTGGGCTTGGTGCTGATGGTGCACAGCCTGCTTGGGATTCTCTCTCTCTCCCTCTCTCTCTGCCCCTTCTGCACATTCTCTCTCAAAATGAATAAATGAATCTTTTAAGAAAAACCCAAAACACAAATAAATGAAATGCCCATCTAGGGCACCGGGGAAAAGGTATAAAGGATTTCTGTGCACATCTGGACCAAATTCTTCTATTAGTTCAAGCTATACATGTGTATATGTCAAGACTTGTCAGAGCAGTAAAAAAAAGAATTGATGAACCTACCACCGCAGTTGGAAACTTAATATACATCCCTAATAATTGGTAGGCTGTGGTAGTTTTGCACGCTACTAATAATTTGATGTCATGGGCAGAATTAGATTAACGCAGTAGTCAGTCTTACTAACTGGAGGGCACACATTCTTTTCAGGCACACGTGGAACCGGTGTGACTATTTACGACCACCTGCTGGGGAAAAAGCCAGTCCGACAAATGTCGGAATGTATTTGAAGATGGCTCTCAGACAGACCACGCGCTCTAATCGGGATGCAGGGAAGTTCCAAGTCAACACCAAAAAGGGAACCAGAAAAAGCCCAGACTTCTGGATATTGAAATACACACACCTAAACAGCTCATGTGTCAGATAAGAAAGTACAATGAAAGTGGAAAAAATTGGGGCACCTGGGTGGCTCAGTCGGTGAAGCGGCCGACTTCGGCTCAGGTCTCGATCTCGCGGTCCGCGAGTTCGAGCCCCGCGTCGGGCTCTGGGCTGATGGCTCGGAGCCCGGAGCCTGCTTCCGATTCTGTGTCTCCCTCTCTCTCTGCCCCTCCCCCGTTCATGCTGTGTCTCTCTCTGTCTCAAAAATAAATAAACGTTAAAAAAAAATTAAAAAAAAAAGAAAGTGGAAAAAATTGACCTAAATGGAAGCGAAAAGAATACAGCAGCCAACACAGACAAGAGGGAGATGTGTCCAGACACTTAGATACTTACATCAGGAGAGAATTATACTTAATTTTTAGTGAACATTTACTACATACTTGCTACTTTTCTTGATACTGGGGAACAGACAACCGAAACAGACACAAAAATTCCGCTCACATAATACGCTCAAGGTGGAGTGAAAGAGACGGGAGTACAAATCAGTGAAACAGAAAACAGGCCTCAGAGAGAACATCGCTGAAGGGGAATGCGTGGCTGAGAAGACAGACACCTGGCCAGAGGAGTGATCCCGGGCGGACATAAATGCTAGAAACAACATGACCTGTGCGGCAGGAATTAGGCAGATACTAACAGCTCATGCCTGTCGCTTGAAGTGGATACGTTGCAGGAAAAACTCTCGGCCTGCATGCTCCTACAGGCAAGTTCTCAAGGAACAGATAATGCAAATGCGATGTAACTTTTTCCGGAGGTTTGCGATGCTAATATAACCCTGATGGTCAAACCGACGAGGGACTTCACAGGAAAGGACAAGTACAGTCTAACTCACTGTTAATCTTCAGAATAGAACTGTCACAGGGCGGGCGGGGGGTGGGGGAGGGGGTGGGCTTAGCTGGTGGAGCATTTCGGCTCAGGTCATGGTCCCAGAGTTTCTGGGATCAAACCCCGCATTGGGCTCTGTGCTGAGCGTGGAGCCTGCCTGAGATTCTCTCGCTCTGCTGCTCACGAGCTCGCTCTCCAAAAAAAAAAAAAAAAAAAGGAATAAAAGTGTGAGTTATTTTGCGAACCACGGGAAAGCCACAGGCACATCCAACGGGAAGGAGAGGATGTTGTGTTATGGAGACGCTGGAAGCTGGGAGGCGTTTTTCTGAACCCACGTCCACTGGAGAGAAGCAGGGGGTCGGTCGGGGTGACGGCCACTGCTGAGCGGCGGGGGGGCGGGCTTCTTGCAGGAGAGGCGGCGCATCTGTCCCTGGCGGGGCGGAAACCGGGATTCTTTCCCAAGGACACTCTTCCGTGGAGCCTGCGCTGGGGGCTCCTTCCCGACGGCGCAGCGCCCCCTTCTGGCTGCGTTAGCGAGGTTTCTCCAGGAATGTGCCCACGCAACGGGTGTTTACTTTCAGGGCCGCTTGTGGTTGAAATACCGACAGGGTTTTTCAAGGAACTTGGTAAGCTGGTTCGAGAGACTTCCGTGGAGGAGCTCAGGGCTCCAGCCAAAGAAGCAGGGAGAGGGGACTTTCCTCCCAGAGATCGAGACGCGCTAGCGCTCCCTGGCTGAATGCCCCGTGGTGTGGGCATAGGCTCGCGTCTGCAGACCCGCCGGGGGCCAGGCACGCCCCGCCCGTCAGGGCAGAAAGGCCAGCCCACGGGATACAAGGCCCGGGACGACCGGTTCCCCAGGCGGGAGAACGGGAATCGGAACCCCTTCCTCTCACCCTCCACAAAAAACACGTCCAGGTGGATCAGACTCACAATCAGCAGGACGCTAAAACCTTTCGATTTTTTCCCCGAAGTTAATTCACTTACTTTGAGAGAGGCAGAGACGGTGTGAGTGGGGGAGAGGCAGAGAAAGAGAATCCCAAGCAGGCTCTGCGCTGTCAGCATAGAGCCTGACGCGGGGCTGGGACCCATGAACCGTGAGATCATGACCTGAGCCAAAACCAAGAGCCTACGCTTAGCGGACTGAGCCCCCCAGGCGCCCCTCGAACAAAGCCTTTACAAAGCGAGTTAGGAGAACATCTTACGACCTCCCGGTAGACTACTCACACGAGGCCCCATAGGAGCAGAAAAGCAGCACATCTGGACTAATTCAGAGTTTCCATGACTTCGCTGCCAGGATGAACGTTCAGAGTGTACATAAAGAACGCCCGCAAGTGAATGCGAAAACATAAACAATCTCCAGAAAAGGCACTAAGGGCCTCAACAGGCGCTTCACAGCAGACAGGAAAAACACCCCGTCTCTTCAGAAACACAGGAAGCGCCACAGAAATCTCGAGAGTCCATGTTCACCAGCTTCTCACAAACCGTCAAGTTGCACAATTCCAAACGTCGGAGAGGACGCAGGGGAACCAAAACTGTGTGTCTGGTCTTGGGAGTGCCGGATGGCGCCCTCGTTTTGAAAACAATGTAGTGTCTGCTGGGGATGCTCACACACATGCATACAACCACCCACTTGTTCCTAGGAAGTTCCCCCAGGGAAATGCGTGCAAATGCAAATGCAAAAAAAAAAAAAAAAAAAACAACCAGCCTGGAGCTAGAGACCCCTGCGTGCTCTGCTCTCGTGCTCTGCTCGTGCTCATGCACTCGGATGACGTGCAGGCTTCGGGGGAGCCAGGCCAGAAAACGGTGCAGCAACCACAATAAACCAACCACAACTTCAGAGGTCTACGTGGAGGGACCTCAGAAGTCACCTGAGCGAAAGAAGCAAGTTACAGAACCATCTGTGCAGCACGTAAACATAAACTGCGGTCCAGCACCAGGAAACGCAACAGATATATTTATTTAGGGGGGGAAATATATATAAACGCAAATGCGTGGATAAGTGGAACACTATAAAGAGAAGTAAGAGACTAACGAACATAAAACCCAAGAGAGTGCGTGGCTCTCACTGGGGCCACGGAGGGGTCTTTGATGTACCTGTTCCCCTCTTGTTTGTTTGTTTTTTAATAGGTTTCACGCCCAGCGAGGAGCCCTGTGCGGGGCATAGAACCCATGACCCTGAGATCAAGACCTGGGCTGAGATCACAAGCCGGATGCTTAACCCACTGAGCCGCCCAGGCGCCCCGGTGTTGTTAGTCTTCCCACTGTGCGCAATTGCCCCACCCGCTCTCCTGTGTGTCTGCCGTGCCTCACAAGGCGCCACAGCCTTTTCCCCTTCCCGGGGTCCCTTTGGTAAATCCGCTCTCCTCAGGACAGGTGGTGGGTGGGCCTCCCCTGTGCCCACACCACGCGGTTCAGGAGCACCCCTTGCTCACTGTGCATGCACGGATCCTGGTGCACAAGTGTTTGCCGAATGACTGAACGAGCACGTGAAGAAAGTGAGCAGTGAGTTGTGAACGTGGATGAAGGGAAGGGTCACCAAAGTGGACTCTGGATGTGGCTGCAAGGGGGAGCCAGAGCCCTAAAGGCCGATCACAGGAAGAATCATGACTTACAGGCCCCACCAGGGAAAGACGCGCACCTACCTCTCCTATGGGAAATCCGCCCCCGAAACCCACCAGTGGCCGTCACTCTGAACTCTCGCTTTTCTCCAGCGGACGTGGGTTCAGAATAACCCCTTCTTCCGTCTCTATAAAATAGCATCCTCTCCTTTCTTTGTCAGATCTTCCTGTAGTTTTGCTGGAGTTTGTAAACGCCGAACTGCGATTCTGTCATTCCCAAATAAAGCAATTTTTGCTAGTAAAATAGACGGTCTTATTTTTCAGGTGAACAGAGTGAAGGGCCTTTACCGGTTAAGAGGTTTCAGCCATAAGACGCGGCGCCCCCCAACGGGGAGACTGAGGCAGGCATAGCCAAGATGTCAGTGGGCCTCAGCAAGGGTCCGCGACCTGGGAGGTCTGGATCCCTCTGGCTGCACCTCTCTGCAAAGGCATTCCTCTGCCAGGACCCAGGGCCAGGCCACATGTAGCACATCTGGAGCCCTCCTCCCCCCCCCCCCAGTCACCCCTAGGTTCCCAGAGGCCCCTCCCATGGTGAGTTCCTGCCAGGAGCCCCCTTTCGTGCCCCCCAGCCCACCTCCCACTCAGGAAGGACGTCTCTGCACCAAGGAGGGAGGTTGCGGCCCCGGTTCTGTCTCAGAGAGAACTCACTCTCAGGCTTCGTCCTGGCTGCCCCCTGCTCCCTGCCTGCTTTCCTTCTCTTCTGGGACTAATCTGGGCCCTGGGCCATGAGCCCTCCGGCATCCAGGCCTCCACTACCCTGGCCCCATCCTCTCCCGGCTGGTGGGTCTCCGTCCGAGGACCAACCAGAGCATCAGGGAACCCTGCTTGGGCTCAGTGCGGTGAGGTGTGGGGGCCGGGAGGGGGGCCAGCACAGGGTGGGGTGTGGGGGCCGGGAGGGGGGGCAGCACAGGGTGGGGTGTGGGGGCCGGGAGGCGGGGCAGCGCAGGGTGGGGTGTGGGGGCCGGGAGGCGGGGCAGCGCAGGGTGGGCGGGCCTGTAGGCAGCGCCCCGGCTGCCCTTTCTTGCGCTGGGCTCCCTGTGGGCCGCCTTTGTCTCTTTCTTTTCAACTTAATCTGCAGGCCTCTCCCTCCTCTGGGCTTTCCCTGTGGAAGAAAGGCCTAGAGGGAGGGGCAGGGGGGTGCCCGCAGAGCCAGAGCCCTGCGCTGGCCACACCCGGAGACTCTGCTGGGGCCCAGCCAGACGGGGGGGGGGGGGGGGGGGGGGGGGGGGTTGCGAGCAGGCTGAACCATCTCCGGGATTCCCACCCTTTCTGCTGTCGGGGTCCAGAGCTGAAAGAAAAGCTCCTTTACTAGGCCAGTGACACCAGCCCCTCAGCCTGGGCAGCATCCCAGCCCAATTGTTCCTGCTGGTTCCAGCCAGCCCGGGTGCTGCCCAGACCCTGTCCCCATCAAAGGCCACCCTTTGGCCACTACCTCCCTGCCCCCAGTCACTGGCGCTCGGGGTGGTCTTGCCACATGGCTCCCTGCTGTTATATGGCTGGGATTCTTGGTGCCGGAATTCCTGTTTTGCCTAAGGCCCGGAGTGGGGGTGGCTCCTGGCCAGGGAAAGGGGTGATGCTTGGTTAGGCTGGCTCACAGGGTGCCTGGGGAGTTAAAGCACAGAGGCCAGACGTTTCGGGGGATTAAGGGGGCAGAGCTGAGGTCTAGGGCTGGCTGAGCGCTTCCCTATCCCAGTCAGCATCCAGGGACCTGTTGGAGGACAACCAGGACTGGGAGATCTTCTCCCTTATCTCCTTGCCTGGTGCACAGAGGACCCTCCTCCTGCTCCCCACCCCTGCCCTCCCCAGTCCAGGCTTCTGGGCACCCCACTCTCCAGGCAGAGGGGGTGTCAGGGATGGGCCAGCCCCTGAGCCAGGAGACTGGCACTGGTCCATATGAGCTTGGGCTCTGGTCTCTCAGTTCACTGTAAGCGTGACCACCCTGCCCCTTTCTCTAAGTGTGTCCTCACCTGTCACCTTGGCACTAGGGCTGTGTGTGGGATAGGTCTGGCTTCATGTTGCTTGGCTGCCCAGCTTTGAGCCCTCAGCACCTTGAGGGCAGGCCCAGACTGGGTCACTCCGATGTCCCCAGGGCCTGACTGTACATTTGCAGCTACCTGCCGTGTAGCCTACAGCTGGGTCAGCACCACTGGCTGGCTGGCCCTTGATTTCATGGAGAGTACGGCAGGACCCCAGCCGGGACTGGTGCAGCTCCTGTCGCTAGTGGTGGCTCCTTCCGTCAGGATCAGGCCGGAGAAAAGCTGGCCACTCCGGCAGCCTGGCCCTCTGAAGGAGGCTGCCTGAGAGCCAGCCCCGCCCACCCTTCCAGGCCAGGCCTCCTGCCTAGACTCTCCTGGAGAGGGCTGGGGGTTCTCTTAGGTCCTGCCCAGGGGAGGTGGGGGGAATCCCCCAGTGCCCACAGGCCGACCCTGGTAGCCAGCACGAGGGGTCAGGGGGACGCGGCAGAGGGGACGAGTGTCGGAACTGGGCGGACAGGAAGCAGGAGGTGCTCGATAGCCGCGACCGGGGGCGCTGGGAGGGGCGGCGCGGGTGATTCAGCCGACACTTCTCCCACCTGCGCTCGCGGGGCGGGCGGGCGGCGGGCGGGGCGGCCAGTCAGTGGGCGGTCCTGGTCCGCCAGTGGGCGTGGCCAGCAGTGGCCTCTGTCCGCGCCCCGCCCTGGGCGCCTACCCCCGGGCCCCGGGTCCCCGGCCTCCAGCTCCCTGCCGCCCCTTCGACGACGCCTGGTGCGCCCGCGCGCCCGCCCATGGCTGGGAAGGTGCTGTCGCTGCTGCCGCCGTTGCTGCTGGCCGCGGCGGGCCTCGCCGGGCTCCTACTGCTGTGCGTCCCCACTCGAGACATCTGGGAGCTGCCCGCCCTCAAGGTGCACGCTCGGGCATCCGGCGCAGTCCGCGGAGTTGCGGGCCCCGGCTGGGAGGCTTGGACCCGAGCAGGGCCAGGCTGCGCTCCCGCGGCAGCCGAGGACCCCCACCCGGGCTGCGCTGCGCTCCTGGCCGGGCGGGGGGTGGAGTCCCGGGAACTCCCCGCTCGCGGTGCCCGTCGCGTAGCCTGTCAGGGACGCGGCCGAGAAGCTGTCTCTCCGCTCCCCAGATGCAGCCCCAGGACGCCCCAGGCTGCGGCTGGACCCGCCGCCCCCAGCCCTGTGCTGCGCCCCAGGGATGCATACCCTCAAGGTTCAGTCAGATGGGGTGCGGCGGGCGTCAGAGCCTAGGGACCCCTCCCCACCCACCTGGTGGCCCTGACAGTGCGGGGTCTGCCCTTGAGGGGCGCCCGGTGGGAGGACAGGCCCGGCTGGTCCTAGAGGCGTTGGGGTGGGCTAGGCCAGATCTGCTCCCGCCAGGCTCCTGCAGTCCTGCCGGCTCCCTTGACCCTTCATCGGACTGGTAGGAAGAGAGCTTTGCTGGGGGTATGTGGGTGCTCCAAGCCCCAGCAGCCCAGGATGGGAGGTCGCAGGAGTGGGCGCTCTGTAGCCAAGGGCCACAGCTTGGGGGGTGCTGAGGCTGGGGGGCGGTTAGCCTGCTGATGCTGCTGTTCCCGGGTTGGGGAAGAGGCCTGGAGAGGCCCCTTTCCCCTGCTCAAGAGGGCACGGGCTCCAGTGGGGCTCTCAGTGCTGGGAGCCTGGCCCTTGGAACTGCAAGGAAGGCCCACGTGGCCCCTCTCAGCTCTGCAGGACCCAGCTCAGAGGTGCTGGCCTTGAGGCTCAGGGAGGGGGTGTCTTCAGGCATGCTTCCACATCCTGAGGCTGGGCTGAGGTCAGAGAGGTAGGGACACAGACGTGGAGAAAGCCTGGGTGCTGGTGTTCCTGCAACTGGGTTTCTCTACTGCAACCTGGGGACCTCATGTCCCTAGGGCGTTTCCGAGGGTGGTCCCGGGACTTTTCTGACACTGACACAACCCTTCAGCTTGCCCTTGCCGGGAAAGTTCCTGCAGTCAGAGGAGAAAAGGCTCCTGGCTGTCTACCCCTGCCCCCATTCTCTCCCCTACCAAGCCGTGTCTCTGTGGCGGTCCCTGCCGCCTGAACCCCAGTACTTCACTCTGGAGGTTCCAACCTTGCCACAGGGTGGGGGTGGGGGAGGCCCGGGGAGCCAAGGGGCGTGGCCTCAGGTCCCCACCCTCACCCCCATTCCCAGTACGGCATTGTCCTGGACGCCGGCTCCTCGCACACGTCCGTGTTCATCTACAAGTGGCCTGCAGACAAGGAGAATGACACAGGCATCGTGGGCCAGCACAGCTCCTGTAACGTACGCGGTAAGGCCCCCTGCGCCTGGACACCCACTCCACTCACTGTAGGACCTCAGGCGCCCTCTCTGGCCTTAGCCTCTGAAGTCAGGCGCCTCGGCTCGATGCCACTGGGGCCTGCTCCGGGAAGGAGCTGCAGGAACCTCCGAAAGAGGCTGGGACCCTGGGCCTGGGAGAGGCTACAGGCAGTTCATTCTAGAAAGTAAGCCTCAGGCAGTGCCTGGGAGGTTTGGGCTTTGCCTGGCCCAAGACTGGCACACCAGGCAGGCCCCTCGGGAGGCTAGGCCAGATTGACAATGCCTAGTGCTTTATCCTGGCACCTGGGCCCACACCCATGGGCGGGCAGCAGCCTCAGAGACTCTGGGTGGCCCAAAGGCAGGTAGGCCCTTTTGTCTCTGAGGGCTTAAACCGGGAAGGTGTGTCCAAGCTGCCACCGGGCTTGGGAGCCCAAGGTCCCCAGCCCTCCTGGCCCATGGCTCTTCCAGGGGCTGGCTGTCAGGCTTGGGCCGATCTCCCTGTCCCCCTCCAGGAGGGGGCATCTCCAGCTACGCAGACGACCCTTCCAGGGCTGGCCAGAGTCTCGTTGAATGCCTGGACCAGGCGCTTCAGGAGGTGCCCAAGGAGAGCCATGTGCACACGCCCCTCTACCTGGGAGCCACAGCAGGCATGCGCCTGCTCAAGTGAGTGTGCCCTTGACCTTCCCGGTCTCCACAGAGCCTCAGCATAGGGTGGGCCCCACACGCCCTCAGCAGCGGCCCTGAGCGGGGACCCACGCGGCCGACCGGCCACACGCGGCGCTCCCCAGCAGCAGGATCTTGGCTCCCTGGGGAGGATGGCCCTCAGAGTCCTCCCTGTGTTACAGCCTGACCAGTCCCGAGGCCTCGGCCAACGTGCTCGCGGCTGTGACCCGGACACTGACCCGGTATCCCTTCGATTTCCGTGGCGCCCACATCCTCTCGGGCCAGGACGAGGGGGTGTTCGGTTGGGTGACGGCCAACTACCTGCTGGAGAACTTCATCAAGGTGGGCCTGATGGTCAGCCCAGTGAGCCAGGGGGCGTGGCACCCACCCACCAGCTGACCCCCACCCTCCGCTCCCCACAGTATGGCTGGGTGGGCCGGTGGTTCCGGCCAAGGAAGGGGACGCTGGGGGCCATGGACCTGGGGGGCGCCTCCACACAGATCACCTTCGAGACGGCCAGCCCAGCCGAGGATCCAGCCAATGAGGTCCGGCTGCGGCTCTATGGCCAGGACTACTGCGTCTACACCCACAGCTTCCTCTGCTATGGCCGTGACCAGGTCCTCCGGAGGCTGCTGGCTGGTGCACTCCAGGTGCCCCACCACCCCTGGCCCGCCTGCACCACTGTGCCCTCCTGGAGGGAGGGGGGTGAGAAGAGATGGGAGCTGAGGGTTCAGAGCAGAGCCTGGACCGAGGAGGGCTCCTCTGGCAACAGGAACCAAAGCTGGGTTGTAATCAGCTGGCAGGATAGATGCGGAGGGATCCTTCCTGGGCAAAGGCCAAGTGGTCTGGCGAGTACCTGACTGGGGGAAAGGGGGGCCAGGGCCAGGTCTCCAAAGGCCTGGATTTTGTCCAGCAGATAAGGGGAAACCATAGATTGCTCCTGAGTGCAGAAAGTGATGTTGCCCAAGTGGGACTTACGAGAGAGTCAACAGGCAGGCCCTCTGGGGAGGCTTTCCAAAGGCCCTGGGCAAGGGGTAGTGGGCGGACTTTGGAGGAAGAGTGATGCCTGTCACAGCCCTACATTCCCCTAGACCCACGGCTTCCACCCTTGCTGGCCGAGGGGCTATTCTACCCAAGTGCTGCTTCAGGACGTGTATGAGTCTCCATGTACCGCGGCCCAGCGGCCCCAGACCTTCAACAGCAGCACCCGGGTCAGCCTGGCAGGGAGCAGCGACCCTGCCCTCTGCCGTGGCCTCATCTTAGGACTCTTCAATTTCTCCTCCTGCCACTTCTCCCGATGTTCCTTTAATGGCATCTTCCAGCCCCCAGTGGCTGGGAACTTCATGGTGAGTCCAGGGGGTGGGAGTGGGGGCGGGTGCCCTGTAGCATGCGGGGCCTGCTCATGGGGAGACCGTACCCCCCTTGCAGGCCTTCTCTGCTTTCTTCTACACCGTGGACTTCCTAAGGTCTGTGATGGGGCTTCCTGTGGCAACCCTGCAGCAGCTGGAGACAGCCGTAGTCGCCGTCTGCAACCAGACATGGAGTCAGGTGAGGCCTACTCCCGCCTTCTCCAGGGTTGCACAGGAGGCCCCGGTCAGCTGGCATCATGCCTCCCTGAGGCCTGACCCTAGAACCGAGATCTGGAGGACAGAGCGCATAGCAAAGGCCCCGTGGCAGCAGGGCGCACAGAGGGAAATGGGGTGGGGACTGGTTGCAGCAGGAAGGACCGGCGGAGTTTAGGGGTGGGGGAGCCAGACTTTGAAGACAACACCCAGGCTTCTGGGGTCTGCCACCGGTTAGACGCTGGTACCAAGTAAAGGAAGACGGAAGTGCTTGCTCAGGTGGAGTGTCAGGTGTCTGCCAGACCCCGGGAGAAACACAGTGTCTGTGGGCTCTGGTGGTGACCGAGGCCCCGTCCTGTCTTCTCTGGGTCTAGTCGCAGGCAGACTTAGGGGGGGCGGGGAAGCGGGGGACAAAAGGCCAGCCCAAGGTCCATGCGGAGGGCCTGGAGCTTCTCCTGTTGCCCTGACCACGGGCTAAGGTCGCTGCCAGCCTGCTGCGCCCTGGGTGGTCATCCCTGCTGTGCCCCCGGGGGCCCACCTCCAAGGCAGGGGTGTCCACTGCCATCCATCCACAAGTCACAATGTCCTTCCTGGAGGGCACAGTCCTGCCCTGGGTGGGGGGGGGGGGGGGAGGTGGCCCCTCTGGCCCTTCACTGCCCGTGGGTGTGTGTTGGGGGGAGGGGTGCGGCACGCCGCCGGCCAGCGCTCCTCGTGGGCCGGGACCTCCAGGTGGCGGCCGGCCCGACAGTCTCCCCCGCGCGTCCCAGCTGCAGGCTAAGGCTCCAGGGCAGCGGGCCCGCCTGCCCGACTACTGCGCGGGGGCCATGTTCGTGCAGCAGCTGCTGAGCCGCGGCTACGGCTTCGACGAGCGCGCCTTCGGAGGGGTGACCTTCCAGAGCAGGGTAGGAGCTGGCGGGGGTGGGGGTGGGGGAACCCACGGGCCGCGCGGAGGCTGAGGCCGTGCCCCTCGCCCGCAGGCCGGGGACACCGCGGTCGGCTGGGCGCTCGGCTACATGCTCAACCTGACCAACCTGATCCCCGCCGAGCCGCCGGAGCTGCGCAAGGGCACAGACTTCAGGTCCTGGGTCGCGCTTCTCCTGCTTTTCGCCGCCATGCTTCTGGCCGCCGTGGTCCTGCTGCTGCGCCAGGCGCGCTCGGCCGGGGCGTCGAGCGCCATCTAGCGGCGGGCCGGGTCCCGGTTCCCCGTCCCACCCGTGACGCCTCCGCCCACAACGCTGCTCCGGTAGAGACTGGGGGCCGGGCCCACGGGGGACCGGGGTGGGCGAAGGGAGCCACCTCCGGCCGCTGCCTGCCTGCTGCAGCCTTCTCCAGCCTCCAAGGTCTCCTGCTCCTCCCCGCGCCCCCACGCCCCCCCCCCCACTTCCTGGGGGTGGGGGATTCAGACACCCCCCCCCCCCCCCCCGCCCTGGGCTGGTGACTTCAGGACTGGGTGTCTAGGGACCCCCACCCCGCCCTCGGGAGTCTGGGTCTGCATCCGGGCGGTCAGAGCCCACAGGCCGGGAACGCAGTGCTTCCTTGTGACAATTTTGTAATAAAAGCTTCTTCCTAGAGCCGCGGAATGTTCCTAGGGTGGGGCCTCCTTGCTGCTGCCTGCCCTCCCTCCCTCCCTCCCCACAGCTATGTTGGCCAGGAAGGCCCGCTGCTGGTCCCCAGGGTGGCCCCGGGCTCCTTCTCCTTCCTTCTTCTCTGGGCCCGGACTGGAGCGGCGAGGGAACCCTGGTTCCCTGGTCCCCTGCTCCCAGTGTGTGGCCTGGAGTAGCTGTGGGGTGGCCGAGCCAACACAGACCCCGTGTCCCCTGAGTCTTCTCCGGCCAGCAGTGCCCCTGCGGTACCTCCAGATCTGCATCAGTGACCCAAGCAAGATTGGAGCTGGGCCCTGGCCTGGAATTGGGCTGGGGGTAGGGGTGAGGGCGGGCAGCGTGGAGGTGGTGGAAATAGTGGGCAAGGCAGCTGTCTGGCTGCAGTCAGTGCTGGAAGAGTGAGGGGGGCGGTGGACAGACCCTCGGCAGGAAGCGGTGCTGGGGGCTGTTGCGATCAGGACCAGGAGGGCCGCGGGGCCCATTGCTCAGAGAGACGAATCCCGTGAAGAGGCTGGGCTGTAAGGCCCAGGGGCCACCACACTGGGACGCGGCTCCCTTCCTGCCTGGGTGTGGTCTTCCGCACCCCCAAGAAGCACCAGGTGCCCCCACCTGCCTCTCCTGCAACCTCCTCCCCCAAGCACTGTTGCACTGTTTGTTAATTTAATTTTTTAATTTTTCCCCAGCATGGGAAGGCATGGTCTTGCCTGTGTCTCCCTGCCCCCGACCTTTCTAGAAAGTGAGTGCAGACACCATTTCTGTCTGGTCATTGCCCTGAGGGCAGCGCTTGCTCTGGGGTTTTGAGCCATTTCACGAGCCCGAGGGCAGCCAGCCCTACCTTTGGGATTGTGACACAAAGGGCTGAGAAGACGCATCGGGTGTGGAGGCTCACCCCTGTTCTCTCGGCAAGGTGAGCCGGAGGGAGGTTTCCAGGTGGCAGGGGTGGCTGTGCTCTCTGGAGGCAACCGGTGCGCTGTAAGGGTGTGCATCCATAGGTGCGTGCTGCCGTGAGGCCTCGGGGAGCTAAGTGCTGTCACCTAGGGACCGTGGACAGCTCCCAGCCGCTCCAGGTCGCTCTTGCCCCCTGGCGGCCTCACTGAGAGCAGCCGCCCCATTCCCCCGAGCGGTCACCAGCACCCGCCTGGTTCTGCGAGTGTCCGCTGCACACCGAGGGCCGTGTGTCCCTGAGGGCCCAGGTGCGGACGCACCTGTCCACCCGTGTGCGCCTGGTGTCCCTGTGTTCCTGGGGCTCGCGCCTCCGGGCCGAAGGCAGGTGCCCCGCTCCAGCGGGGCGGAGGTTGGGTGGGAATTGACGACAGAGAGGGGACCCGAGGGAAGTGTGTCCCGCGGAAGCCCACCCCAGGCCTAGCCGGGTTTGTGGAGGACAGAGAAGGCCCCCGGCTGCAGAGGCCACAGAAGTCGGGGCGCCCCGAGGCCCCGAGCGAGGAGGTGGAATCGGAACTAGAGGAAGGGGGAGGGGGCGCAACCTGGAGGCGCCGGCCCGCCCCCGCAGGTGGAGCGCGCAGGCGCACTCCCCGAGCGCCTCCCGCCGCCGCGCCTGGATCCCGGATCCTTTGCCGCAGCGTCAGCGCCGCCGCCGCCGCCTCTTTTCCGCCTCCTTTCCTCCTCCGTCTCCGCCTCCGCTCCCTCCTCCTGCTCCGGCTCCTCCGCCTCCCGGACGCGGCGCCCGCAGCCCGCGCCGAGCCCCGGGCCGCGCGGTGCCATGCTGCCCCGGCGGCGGCGCTGAAGGATGGCGACGCCGGTCCCTCCGCCCTCCCCGCGACACCTGCGGCTGCTGCGGCTGCTGCTCTCCGGCCTCGTCCTCGGCGCGGCCCTGCGCGGTGCCTCCGCCGGCCGCCCGGGTGAGCCAGCGCGTCCAGCGCAGGCCGCGGGGGCACCCGGGGGCCGGGGAGCGCTCGCCTGCGCGGCGCCGCCGCCCTCGCCCGGCCGCAGGCCCCGCCTCGCCCGGGATGGGTAAACAGGCTGGGCCCGGAGGGCGCGGCGCCCTAGGGGCCGCCGAAGGGCTCCCCCGGATGGCGCTTCTCCTGGGTTCCTGGCGGCGAACCCGAAGTTCACGCGCGTCTGGCCTTTGTCTCTGGATCCGTGGGCTTGTTCTGTGTGTGTGTGTGTGTGTGTGTGTGTGTGTGTGTGTGTGTGTGTCTGTGTGTCTGTGTGTCTGTGTGTGTCTGTGTCCGAGGAGGGTTCTCTCCGGGTGGGCCCGCCGCTGGGAGTCTGCCCTGTGCGCGTCTGCGTGTGTGCGCTTCTTGGCCTCCGCGTGTCCGGGCCTGGCTCCGGGTGCCTGCCGGCCTTGCTGCTGGTGTCCGTCCTGGGGACTGCCTGTCCCCCTGCGTCGGGTGGCCGGTGGGGACGAACCTTACCTTGCTGCGGTGAGGGAGTCTGAGTTGTCCCAGGCTCAGGGGCTTGTTCTGGCCTCAGTGGGGCAGGAGGGCTACCAGTCTGGAGCTTCCTCCCTCACCTCCTGCCCTGGAGGGCCCCCTTATGCGCTAGAGGCTGAAGGGCACCCCCCCAAGGTATGCTCCGCAGAGCCTGAGGAGCCCAGCGTCCTGGGAGATGGGCAGTGAGGCTCCAGGTCCGAAGGTCTGCGGGAACCCAGGATCCAAAATGCACCCCCCACTCCAGGGCTGAACTGGGAGACTGTGCTCACACATTCATTCACTTCTCCTGGCAGCAGCACAGGAGAGGTGCTATTCTTAGCCCATTTTACAGGTGAGAAAACAGGTACAAAGAAGTTAAGTGACTGGTAGGTGGTACAGCTGGGGTGCCAACCTGGGCCGTGTGGTTCTGTGGGAGGCCTCCAGAGGCCTCTTGGGCATAGCACCCCTGGACAGGGGGCTGGGGCATGGCTGGCCAGGGATCGTGAAGGCTGCCTGCTGAGAAGCTGACCCTAGAGCATGAAGGGTGGGGCCTCCGGAGGAAACGCAGCCTCTGTGCTGAGCCCCTGGGGTGGGCAGTTGCTGTCCCGGCTGCTGATCAGCCTTATGCTCTCACAGATGTGGGATGTGGTGCCAGCCAGTCTCCAGCTGCCGCTGTTCCTGGGACCTCATCCTGCGCCCGAGGCGGGACTGGGGACTGTCCCTGGGGCCTCGTCCTGCACCCGAGGCGGGGAGGACTTTTCCAGGATTAGCAAGGCAGCAGCCATGTCTTTCTAGGCTGGAGGACTGGGAGTGGAGGGAGGTCTCTGCAACCCAGACCCTGGCACCAGCTGTGCGCCTTGGGCCTCTACCCCTGGCCTAGTGCACTCTGGGTCCTCAGCACCAGGAGCAGGGACTGCCTGGCTTCCTGGGCACCCAGCTGGTGGGTGGGGTCCAGACTGATGGGCTGACACAGGCTTAACGTTTAACTAGCCCACGCCCCAGGCCGGCTTTCTGATACCGGTGCCTGCTGACCGGAGGTAGTGCAGGATGGGGTCCCCGGGATGGGAGTCTGCCTGCTTGCCGCAAGGACTGCTGGGACTTCCTGCCTACAGACAGGAGGCTGGGAGTATCAGGTTACCAAGGAAACCAAGTCAGGCCAGCCAAGGTCTGGAGAAGGACAGGGCCGGGGAGTCCCTGATCCCTCACATACCTTGGGCTCTAATGGTCCTTCTGCAGTATATGTGTATGTGTGTGTGTGGGGGGGGGGGGGGGCTAGGTAGAGAGGAGTAGTCCTAGTCCTCCAGAGATGCCCCATCCCAGCCTCCCCAACCAGAATTGATGGGCCCGCTGGGTATCTTCCGGGGTCCTCTGGCTCTGCTGCTCATACCTGGGGCCAGCGTCCCAGGCCTTGGGAGATTCCCTCGTTTTGAGGCAACTCTCCTGCATCTGAGAAGGGAAACGGGCATGGAGGCCTACTAGCTGCGTATACAGGACACCACGGTTCGGACCCAAAGTCCCAGGGACTCCCCGGTCCCTGGCAGCGTGGCTGCAAGAGCGACCCTGGCCTGGCTTCCGTATTTCAAGCAAGTCAGATTTGCTGACCCTATTCTAGAGCTCCCCAACCCAGCAGCTTCTCTGTGCTCTGGTGACAGGCCAGAGGTCAGACGCTGGAGGAAGGGCTGTCTTCCCTTGTTCTGGGCTATCTTCCGGCTCTGCTCTGGGGCTGGGGGACGGCATGCTGGGACTTGCAGGGCAGTCCCGACGTGGTGGGAGAGGCAGGCGGCCAGCATCCTACGCTGTGCCTGTCAGAGACGGACCTGGGCCCCACCTTCCGGGGCTCCCAGTCTGGATGGAAGGTCCAGGGCTTGTTCAGGGCACGTTACAACTGCAGGCAGGACCCAGAGGGCTGCACGGCCCTGGCCAGGAGCGCTGTTGCTCTGCAGCCAGTGAGGGAGGGCTTCCTTACAGGGCTGGCTCAGGCCTCCCAAGTGGACTCTAGGGAGTGGGTGGGGCAGGGAAGTTCCAGTAACATGTTGGGACTGTTTGTCTTCCTGGTCCTGATTTCTGGCTGTTGGGAGGAAGGGCCTGCCCAGAACAATGGCCGGAGCCAGGCCAATGGGTCAGCTCAGTGGGGGAGGAGTGGCCAGGGCAGTACTGTCTCTGTGCAGGGGCTGAGCCAAGCAGGGCGGTGACCTGGCTCTGCCTTCTTCCTAGATGCCGCTGTCTGTCCTGGGAGCCTGGACTGCGCCCTGAAGAGGCGGGCACGGTGCCCCCCGGGCGCGCACGTCTGTGGGCCCTGCCTTCAGCCCTTCCAGGAAGACCAGGAAGGGCTCTGTGTACCCAGGATGCGCCGGCCTGTGGGTATGGGAGAGAAGGATGTCCTCCCCACCTCCCCTGTCCTGACACATTCGCCACTCAGCCTCGGCTCTTAGGTCCCTCGAGCTTTGTCAGGTTCCGGAGACTCTTCCGTCTCCGAGTAGCCTGGTGATCTTTCCAGATAGCACCAGCCCAGAGCCTGGCGGTGTGCCGAGGCCTGGGGCAGTTAGCCCCTACCGGGACAAAGGGTGTGTGGTGTGAAATGCTGGGGTGACTCCAGGAGAGAAGGGGGTTAGAGCTCCCCAAGTCCTACCCCCTGGGCTGCCCCGGCTCCTCGCCCAGGGTGACCTCTTTCTCCGTGGCTCACTCACCCTGTGCAATCCATGTGGCTTACCGACCGATCTGAGCCCAGGATGTCTGGACAGCCAGCCAGATGCTGAGTGACTTCAGGTGTGGAGGGGATTACAGAGGGATGCTGGGGGAGCTGAAGTCTGGTGGGGCAGGAGGACCTTCCTGCCTGTAGGGGAGGCAGGGGAATGAGATGTACAGGCTTGCTTCTGGAAGGTGGCAGGCGTCCTGCTCTTTCGATGCTGTGCAGGGTGTCGGCCTGGAGCCTCTGTCTGAGCTGTGGAGCCCACGGCAGGGACGGGGAGGAGGAGCCGAGACACCAGCCCTACTCAGAACTCAGAGAGCTGCCCTCAGTTCCTACTGATGATGATGACCTGGTGGTGGGGGCGGGGACAGAATGGGGCCTCTCCGCTCTTCTTGAGGAGCCACTGCCTGTCTTGGTAGAGAAGGGGTGCAGTGATGCATGGGTAACAGGTAGGGCGAGGAGCACCCTGCCCTTCTCCTCCTAGCCTCTGCACATTCCCCTAACTCCTCCGCTCCCTTGCCCCCACCCCCACTTTCCTGGGAAAGCTGCCGCTCCTGTGGACTGCCTTCGGCTGTCACCATGGCAGCTCAGGATGGCCGGGGCTGGCAAGCTGGTACCTGGTCCTCTGGCCACCACCGGCCCCTGGGAGGAGCCTGGAGGGAGAAGGAGGCCTAGGCCTGGAGTCTGCTTCCTGGACCGGCCTCACCTTCTCTGGAGGGCCGCCTGCAGCTGGCCGTTGCCAGGGATGGGCTAGGAGCCTCTCCATCTGATGGCCCCTCCCCCCACCCCCCCAGGGGAGAACCTGCCCAGGCCGAGACTGGAAGACGAGATTGACTTCCTGGCCCAGGAGCTGGCCCGGCAGGAGCCCCGGCACTCCAGGCTCACAGCCCAGCCCCAGCTTGAAGGCGCACAGCAGCACCTGGAGCCTGGTGAGCCCCAGCCGGTCCCCCTGCGTCTCCCCACCACTTTTGACCCCCCAGGCTGGTCCTGTGCTCTAACCATACCCTGCCTTCTCTCTGCAGCAGCCACCCTGGGGCTCTCAGAGCGTCGCCAGGGCCCCAACCTGGGCCTCCCCTCCACTCGGGGAGCCCCGGCACCCACGGTCCACACATCCTTGGGCTCCCCTGTGTCGTCTGGGCCGGTGCACATGTCTCCCTTGGAGCCCCGGGGCGGGCGCGGTGACGGCCTCGCCCTCGGTAGGTCTGCGGGTCTGTAGGTCTCGGTGGGCCGGACGCAGGGTCCCGCCCTGAAGGCCGTCCTCACCGCGCCCCCTCCCCGCAGTGCTCGTCGTGGCGTGCTCGGTAGCCGGCGCGGCCGCTCTCGCCGTGGCCGCTCTCTGCTGGTGCAGGTGAGCGCGGGGCGGGCCGGGCGGACTGGGGACCGCGGGCGGCGACCCCGCGGGTCTCAGGCTCCACTCCCCGCAGGCTGCAGCGAGACCTCCGCCTGACTCAGAAGGCCGACTACGCGGCCCCGCAGGCGCCGGGCTCCCCCGCGACGCCCGGGATCTCGGTGCGTGGCCCCGCCCCGCCGCCCCACCGCCCCGGCCCGGCCCCTCCCCGCCGCGGCCTGACCTCCCTGCCCTCCCCCTGCACAGCCGGGCGACCAGAGGCTAGCGCACAGCGCCGAGATGTACCACTACCAGCACCAGAGGCAGCAGATGCGGTGCCTGGAGCGGTGAGAGGCCCCACCCGGTCCGCCCGTCCCCATACCGGCCAACCTACCCAGCCAGGCCCTGCCGGCTGCGGCTCGCCCACCCTCCTCCCCCCGCCCCCCCCCCCCCCCCCCCCCCGCCCTCCCAGCCCGCTGCCCCTGCCCTTGGGCTCTGGGGCCAGACGCTCCGAGCCCCCCTTGCAGCGCTGGAGGGTGTGGGAGGACCGAGCCGTCCCGCCCCCACCCAGGCATAAAGAGCCGCCCAAGGAACTGGAGTCGTTGTCGTCCGACGAGGAGAACGAAGACGGCGACTTCACGGTGTACGAATGCCCCGGCCTGGCCCCCGTAAGTGCTGGGGCCGGGAGTGTGTGGGGGGGGTACTTACTGCCTCCTGGGCCGCTCCCCCGTGCACCCCGAGCCTGACACTGGCCTTCACAGACAGGAGAAATGGAGGTCCGGAACCCGCTGTTCGATCAATCGTCGCTGGCCGTGCCCCTGCCGCAGTGACCCGAAGGCTGCCGCCCACCGGCTCCCGGACCGCACGGCCCACGGGTGGGGAGGGGCAGGGCTTGGAGTTTCCCCCTACAGAGATCCTGTTGAAGGTGGGCGTGCTTGTGGCTAGGCCAGGGCACGAACCCCTCATTGAGCAGACTCAGCCCCGTCCTGCCAGGGGCCACGTTCCCCTTGCACCTGCCCTCTGGAGTGGGAACCGCCAGTGAGGGGATGGGGCGAACCCCCTAAAGACCAGGCACGGATGAGGCATCCTGGAGACAAAACCATTAAAATACATTTCAAACACACCATCTTGGCGTGTGCTGCAGACCGGCCTCCCTCCCACCATCTGGGGCTGCGGAGGATGGGGGTGCAGTGGGGACCTGGGGCTCCTCCCACGCTCTGAGGGTGGGGGAGGGGCATCTCTGCCCCCTGCTGGGGAAGAGAGGCTTTATTTTTCCACCAACACGGAGGACCACCCGTACCCAGTTTCCCCTGTGGGCCTCACCCCTACTGAAACTTCTCTCTCAAGTTGGGGAGGGAGGGGTGAAATGTGGGGCCAGGCGGGTCTGGAGTTGGTACCACCCCCTAAAAGAGCCCATTCCGTGCATGCTAAAAAGGGCAGGGGAGCGGGGGAAGTGGGCGCCCACGCACACCTGGCAGTCGGCACCCAAATGCCATTCTGCAGTTGCCCACCTGGGCCAGAAGGCGGGGAAGAAGCAGGCGCTGAGTGTGGGTTTGTTACAGGGACCACAGAGACACCTGGGCCCCTGCAGCACGTGGGCACGGCAGGCAGAGGGACCTGAGGGCTGCGGGCTGCACGCAGACCAGGGTGGAGCAGGTGAGGGGGGGAGAGGTGGCCGGGGCCCTGAGTGTCAGGAACTGGGTCTTGGCCCACACCAGCCACCCACCCGGGAGCAAGGATGCCGGGGGAGGGGAAGAGTGACCTTCAGGTGGAGGTTCAGAGCGGGGGTGAGGGGGACCGCGCTGTGTCATCAGAGGTGTGGAGGGGTTTCAGGGAACAGGAGGGCCTACTGCAGACGCAGACGGGGTGCAGGGATTGGGCCCGTCTGCCCCACTGAGGTGGGGGTTGGGTTCAAGAGAGAAATCTGAATTTCTTTTTTAATGTTTACTGGTGTATTTTTTTTTCAACGTTTTTTATTTATTTTTGGGACAGAGAGAGACAGAGCATGAACGGGGGAGGGGCAGAGAGAGAGGGAGACACAGAATCGGAAACAGGCTCCAGGCTCCGAGCCATCAGCCCAGAGCCTGACGCAGGGCTCGAACTCACGGACCGCGAGATCGTGACCTGGCTGAGGTCGGACGCTTAACCGACTGCGCCACCCAGGCGCCCCTACTGGTGTATTTTGAGAGAGAGAGAGAGCAGAGGAAGGGCAGAGAGGGAGAGAGAGAATCCCCAGCAGGCTCCGTGCTGTCAGCTCAAAGCCAAACGTGGGGCCCAACTCACGAACCGTGAGGTCCTGACCTGAGTCAAAGTCAAGTTGAGCCACCCAGGCACCCTGAGAATTCTGAACTTCAGGGGCGACCCTGAGAGAGGAAGACAGCCAGGTTCCTGAGGAGAGACCGGTGGGCTGGGCTGGGGGAAATGAGGTTGCCCCTGCTTGGAGCACACAGCCTGTCCTAAAAACGTCTGTCTCTGGGGCTAGTGCCCACAAGGCTGGGAAGTCCTTTCTCCCCACCCTGGCTCCTGGGCCGTGGCCTTGGGCTGGCCCGCAGCTGGGAGCCTCAGTTTTCCTTCTGTGCACTGGTGTGGGAGATGGAAGGAGGCAGGTGCAGGGAGCTGGGAACCTGTGTGGGTGAGGGCAGGGTGACGATCGCATGTCCACTGTTGCTTACTCTGTGCCTTCAGGGGAGATAGCCACGGAGGGAAAGGTGTGGAGGGTCCCAGCCTCTCTCAGGAAGGCCCAGGCGGTCTGCATTGCTGGCTGGCTCCTACATACTGAGGGCCAGGAGGTTCCCCTTGAGCTCTGGGGTCAGGCCCGGTGTCAGGACCCTTGCCTTTCCCGCTTCCTGTGGCCTGACCTGGGCAGGAGTGGCCACCAGGGCTTTCCTAGCTTCTGTCCCCAGCGTCCTTGCTGCCTGCTCCCCAGGGCCTCAGACAGGAGGGTCCCCCTTCCTGGGTAGCTGCAATGAGACAGGAACCGGTATGTCTGGGCCAGGGAAGCAAGGGCAGGGGCTGGGGTCCTCCAGGCGGTTGGGTCTCCCTTGGCATAGGCCCGAAGCAGCTCAGCAGCCCGCTCCCTACCTGGTTCAGGCCTTCCATTGGCCTCAGGCAGGGCCAGTCCCTGCTTTTGCCTAGACTCCAGCCACTCTTTTTCCCCACAGGCCCAGGATACAGTGAGCTGCCCTGGGGTGGGGGCTCAGGGCCCAGGAAAGCTCTGTCTCCACAGGGACTTTGGAGGCCCCAATCCTGGGCGAGGGGCCCATTACCTCCCTCCGTACCACCTGTAGCCTCGTACCCCCGCCACTGTTCCTGTTGCCGTCCCAGGGCCCCTTCTTGGCACAAGAGGCTGATCCCGTCTCTGCCCTCTGGCCTGACCCCGTGCAGAGCCCTCCTGCTTTAGCTCTTTACCAGCCTTCCCCAGCTTGACATTCTCCTTGAGCATAGGTGACGAAAGGTGACATTCTCACAGCCCAGCAGAGACTCCAAGGTGACACCCATCTGTTGGGAGATACCCCCGCCCCCGCCAGACCCTTACCCTGCAAGAATGTAAGACCACATTTGGCACAGAACGTGGGGTGGTCCCTTAGCCAAGACCCTGTGAAGTGGGCACTCTCTACGTGCAGACTCCAGGAGGTGACGCCTTCCTCCTGCAGTTCAGACACACTTCCCTGTCCCCCTGGGTGGCTGGCTGGGCTGGTTCCGGATCCCAGTCCCCCAGCTGCACCCCCACCCCGGGTTTCGTGCGGAACAGAAAGGGACGAGGCAAACTCGGTGCATGGGCATCTGGCGCTGGTCTTGGATGAGGAAGTGAACGTGCTCCCGGCCTGGGCGGGAAGGGAAGGGGTAGGAGAGGAGGCGCTGTGCTGCTGGCCTGGACCTGTGTGCCCTGTGGCTGGCCCACGTGGCCTCTGCAGCTCGAGACCAGAGTTGTCTCCCGCGGCAACTGGCTCCCGGCCCAGCCCTCGTGCTGCACCCCCAGCCTGGGGGCTCCTTGGCTACCCGCCAGTCTCTGCACCCACCTTCCAAAGGCTTCCCTGAACCCCCGGCATCATCTTGCCTTTGACAATGAAGGGTGTGCTGCCCTTGCTCCCTCCCCTGCGGGAGCAGGTGGCTTTGGAGCACGGCCACCAGGGGGCCTTCTGGGCACAGGCATGGACTCTGCCCTGCTCAGGATAACCCTTGGCCGGCAGGCAGCTAGGCTGTGGCCCCCCTTCCCTGAGGCAGCCCCCCAGGCCGGAGCTAACGCTGGTCCAGCCCTCCGCCGCCCTAGGTGCTGCTGCCTGGCCGCTGTCTGCAAGGGGGAGGTGGCCAGTGGCCCGCCCTCCGTCTGGGGCAGGGCCCCCCACCCCCATCTGTGGTTCCTTCAGTGGGTGCCCACGAGGAGGCCGGCCCCGAAGCAGCCCCGAGGGCTCAGCTGGGGGAGCCACAGTCCGCTCCTGCTCCCAAGATGCTCACGGGCTGCAGAGACGGAGTTGGGTGCCCGCCTGCGTCCCAGAGAGTCGCAGGGCCTGGGGTGAGGCGGCAGGATGAGGCCCCCGCTTTCCCTTTGACTCACGTTTTCTCGCCTTCTTGACTTTCCCCTGAGAGCGTCTCATTCTGACCTGTTTCTAGGCCAAACCTCAGGGCCCCATTTCCCAGCCAGCAGGTTTTCATGACAGGGGGCCGCCAACCCGAGCTGGCAGGTGTGTGACTGGGGAGCAGTGGACCTGCGGCGGAGGGCAGGGAGGGTCCTCTCAATCCACCCAGAAAGGCAGCGGGCTGTGGGTGTGGGTGAGGCCTGTGGTGAGCGCCTTGGCCAGCCTGGCCGCGCAAACAGGAAGGGCACGGGTGCCAGCAGCCAGAAGCCAGGTCCTAGCTGGCTGCCGTGGGATCGGCCCCTGCCCACCTGTCCCCCTGCCCGCCTGCTGGGTGCCTGCCTCGAGGAGAGGTGGGCTGAGGCCGGGGTGTGGCTGCTCTGTGGTGCCCCTGTCAGTGAAGAGACGCCAGGGTGGGGCCAAAGGCTCAGCGCCACCCGGGGCATCCCCCTAAACGTCGGCGGGGGGGGGGGGGGGGGGGACTCCGGGCAGGCCCTGGTGATCACCGGCAGGGAGTCAGGCCTGGCTGCGGCACCCACACCACAGGCTGCCAGATGGTTGCCGCCAGACCCCATAGCCTCCCTCCCCTCCTTCCACGTTGCGCAAAGCCCCACTGCAGCTCGGAGGTTATGCAGCGGCAGGGGAGCCCCACAGATGCCACACTGCCCCCTCTCCTGCACCGGCGTCTGTCTCCTCCGTGGATCTCACGCCAGCTCCCGGCTCCACCCTGACAGCAGTCTGGTCCTCACTGGGGGGCGGGGGCTGGGAGAGGCCAGCAGCTTCAGGTGCCACAAAGTGAGAAAGGATGGGGACAGCGGGCTCTGCAAGGTCCCCAGAATGGGGTGGGGCAGCAGACCCAGCCAATAGTTCCTGTTTGCCCTTCCTTCCACAACAGCCATCCCGCAGGTTCAAGAGCGGGACCGGCCTGAGGCCTCCAGAAGCTGAGCACGAGGGCCAGTCCTTGCCCTGCCACGTCGGGGACCACGTGAGGGTCCAGCCAGGGTGAAGGAGGCAGATGGGCGCTGGCTGAGCTGAGCGTGGGGAGGGGGCCAGAGCTCAGGGGAGGCCGACCTTGCTGGTTTGCCGTGTCTCCCGCTCAGAGGAACTGGAGAAGAAGGGGAAGGAACTTGACCTCCAGGCCTGGGCCCCCAGAGCTGGCCGGAGGGCAGCGGTGGGGGTGGAGAAGGCCTCTGGACTTCTGCCTTCCTTTTCCTGGAGCAGGAGCCGGCCCCCTACCTGCCAGCGTCAGGGACACAGCGACTCCTTCCCTTTCCACCCTGGAAAGCCCCCTCCCTGTCCCCACCCCCATCCTGGGCTGTGGGGCCCGGAGGAAGAGGCCTGGAGCCCCCAAGGGCAGGCCCCTGCCCATACTCCAGGCTGGCCAGGACCCTGGGACTTCGGTGGACATGTGTCCCTGGGTGAGGAAAGAAGGCACGTGGCCCTGCAGCCCACCCCGGGGCCAGGCCCAGGCTGGCGCCTGCCCTTTCTAGGCACGTGCTGTGGCCTGGTGTGGATGGAAAGGGCACGTGCTGTGGCCTGGTGTGGACGCTCCCGGGACCCCGGGGCAGTCCCCCTCCCTGGGAACCTGGGTTCTGTGGCGAGGCAGGCGAGCTAGAGGCGGCAGGGGTGAGGAGGGGCGGGGCAGTGCCGTGAGAAGCTGTGGCCGAAGGCTCAGGCTCCTGGCAGGGCGCTGAGCACAGCAGGTCTTTGTGGGGGTCTGGGAGTGGCAGAGCGGGCGGGCGTTGGGCAGGGGAAGTGGGTGATGCTACCGCAGGAGGGGCCTCCCAGGGAAGTGCGCCCTGCTTTCCGGGCCTGGGTGGTGGGCAGTGACTGGGTCCTTGCCAGCGGGGCGCTCTTCTGGGAAGGGGGCCCCCCCCCCATCGGCCCAGGACGGCCCCTCCCCTGCTGGCCCCAGGCCCCTTCAGCAGGGGAGCGGGGCCTGGTGTGGGCTCTGGATGGCGCCCCTCCTAGAACCACCCAGCCCCCCTCCCCCACAGCCAGAGGCTCAGAGGAGAAAGCCGGCGAGCTGGCGGGCGGGCGGGCGGGCGGGCAAACCAGGATGGTGGCTGTTGCCAAAGGTCACCCCCAGGGCGGGGGCCGGGGCGGAGCGGGAGCAGGAAGATACCCTGGTTTCTCTCATCTTGGGCAGATGAAAGGAGATCGCTTCCAGGTGGGGCTGGGCGCGGGGGCGCAGCTGTGATTTCAGGGCGCCTCTGCCTAGCGGCTGCTGTGATTTGAGATCCTCGGGTGGCTGCAACCGGGCGCTGTGGATGAGCCATGCTGGTGAGTGCGTGGTCCCCCGGGGAGACCTGGGCCGGGAGGAAGGGGCCCGTGGGGCGCGCCGGGAAGACAGCCGCTCTCCCCCCCGCGTGTCCCGTGTAGGATGTGGCCCCACTCAGAGGCGTCGGGCGTCTGGGGACGCTGGCCGGAGCCGCCCTGCTCTCCACCCTGTGGCTCCTGTGGCAACTCGGGTGGGCCCCCGCGAGGGTCCCCGCGGCGCCGCCCACGCTCACCGTCCTCGTCTGGCACTGGCCCTTCGCCGACCAGCCCCCAGAGCTGTCCGGCGACACCTGCGTCCGGTACGGGGTGGCCCGCTGCCGCCTGAGCACCAACCGCAGCCTGCTGGCCAGCGCGGACGTCGTGGTGTTTCACCACCGCGAGCTGCAGAGCCGGCGGGCCCGCCTGCCCCTGGCCAAGCGGCCGCGGGGGCAGCCCTGGGTGTGGGCCTCCATGGAGTCGCCCAGCCACACCCGCGGCCTCGGGCGCCTGGGCGGCATCTTCAATTGGGTGCTTAGCTACCGGCGGGACTCGGACATCTTCGTGCCCTACGGCCGGCTGGAGCCTCACGCGGGGCCCGCCCCGCCGCTGCCGCCCAAGAGCGGGACGGCAGCCTGGGTGGTCAGCAACCTCCAGGAGCGGCAGCGGCGCGTGCAGCTGTACCGGCAGCTGGCGCCCCACCTGCGGGTGGACGTGTTCGGCCGCGCCAGCGGGCGGCCGCTCTGTGCCAGCTGCCTGCTGCCCACCGTGGCCCCGTACCTCTTCTACCTGGCTTTCGAGAACTCGCAGCACCGAGACTACATCACCGAGAAGTTCTGGCGCAACGCTCTGGCCGCCGGCACCGTCCCCGTGGTGCTGGGGCCCCCGAGGGCCACCTACGAGGCCTTCGCTCCCGCCGACGCCTTCGTGCACGTGGACGACTTCGGCACGGTCCGAGAGCTGGCCTCGTTCCTGGTGGGCATGAACCAGAGCCGCTATCGACGCTACTTCGCCTGGCGGGACCGGCTCCGCGTGCGGCTGTTTGGGGACTGGCGGGAGCGCTTCTGTGCCATCTGCACCCACTACCCCCGCCTGCCGCGAGACCGGGTCTACCGGGACCTCAAGGGCTGGTTCCAGGCCTGAGCCCTGGCCGCAGGAGGAGGCGGAGGGGGGCGGCTGGGCGCTGGCGGTGTGGGTGGAAGGCTGGATGTTGAAATCAAACCACCGGGCATCCGGCCCTGATGCGCAGCCGTCAGGTTAACGTGGAGGCTGGGGTCAGAGGCTAGAAAGCAGGGGTGTGGGAGGAGGGGGCCGATGTGGGCAGGCTGCCTGGAGGAGGCTGGTGAGCACTGGGGCGAGCGTTTGGCGGTGAAGCTTGAGAGCAGGGAGTTAGTGGGGGTGCGTGTTGCTAGTTGATCACAGACACAGGCTCCCACGACCTCTGAGGACCTCCCTCCCCACCTTGGTGACATGCCGGGCGAATCGAGGCTGTGCCAGACACGGCGGCGGGGGGGGGGGGGGGAGAAGGGCAGAGGCAGGGCGCTGGGCCTGGGGGGCATGCCCTCCTGCAGTCTGTGGGGGGAAAGACCGTGCCCCCCGACCTCCTCTGTAACGACCACTGGCCCGGGTCGTGCGGGCACATCACCCTTGCCCTCCATGGTCCCGGAGCCCCGGTGTGCAGACCTGTGCCAGGCCTGGGGACACCACACAAGCACACCAAGAGCTCGCTGGCCTCTCCCACCCGCGGCCCACTCTAGGGAGGGCAGCTGCCAGTAAAGGGAGAACGAGAATGGCATGTGCTGACTCTTTGTCTCTCTGCCCCCACCCCCCGCCGTTTCACCCCTGCCACACAGGCCTCCTTGTCCTGAAGGAATCGGGCCTGCTCCTCCTCAAGGCCTCTGAGCTCCCTGTGCTTGAGAGACCCTCCCCCACACTCTGCCCGCGCCTCCCAGCTTCCCTTAGCCACGGCCAGATGAACAGCATGGCATTGGAGAGCCTTCCCTGACCGAGGCGGGTGGGGGGGTAGGGGTGCCGAAATCTGAAGCCTGGCTCGGGGGGGCCAGAGATACCCCGTCTTAAAGACCCTGGGATTTCATTTTCAGGCTGCAGAGGCGTCTGGGGTGTGGCAGGGCTTGGTTTGTGCTACCAGGTTCTCTGTGACAGGTGGTTGGTGGCCGCAAGGGCAGAGGTGGGTACTGACAATGGGGCGGTCAGGGAAGCCCCCGTGGCAGGCTGCGTGTGGGGGAAGGAGCGGAGAAGCCGGTGGTGCTGACGGGGGCCTCCAACAGGCTGAGCCCCTGGGGCAGGGGACAGGATTCGCCCCTGCCCCAGGTGGGGTTGGATGGCATGTGGAGGCAGGAAGCTGCCCTCCCCCTGGCAGTGGCTTGTGGGAAAGGCCTGCCAGTGACTTCCTGCCCTGACCTAGCAGGGAAAAGGAAGCGTCCTCAGGATGTACGGTGGGGTGGGTGGGGGACCGTGCCCCCCACCCACCCACCCCACTGTAAAGAAGGAGCTGGGAAGGGGCAGGTAGCTGTGGTTCCCCCCAAAGCCTGCCATTCAGCTTAGGGTGCACCCTCTATGCGAACCACAGACACTGGCCATCTCCCGGCCTGCACCTCCTGTTGGCAAGTGGGGAGACTGAGGCTGGGGAGGAGCCACCCGAGCCACCCACAGAGGTTCCCTGCCCCCTGCTGGCCTCTGCTGGCCTCCATGGGAAGCGGCAGCCTCACCCCACCAGGCATCAAACTGCCTCTGCGGAAATCACTCCATTCCAAATTCCGTGTGTGGAGGCCTGGCTCGCTCTGCTCTCCCAAACAGAGAGGAAAACGAGCCCCTTACAGTGGGGGCAGCCTCCATCTCCTCAAGCACCCTGCCCGCCCCACCTGCCGGGAGCCAGAGAGCTGCAGCACCACACCCCCGGCCCAACCAGGCCCATCCTGACTCTTGGTCAGCAAGTGGCTCCTTCACAAGGGACCAAGGGACGAAGTTCTTCCGGCGGTGGGACAGCGCACCTACAGCGCTTCTCACAAAAGCCCCACCCCCCCAACCCCCGCCTTAAGAGGCGCGGGTCGGAAGCACCTGGCGGGGCCGGAACGTTGCTTCTGGACGCACTGAAGGCAGACGTTGCCCGCCCTGCACAGGTGGCATCTCCAGCCCGTGCTAAGCTTTCCCCTCCCCACGTGCGGGCGGCCACACCCTTCCAGCCTGGCAGTGACCCTGGGGACCGAGACCTGGCTCTGACGTCCAGGTGAAATCCCTGCCTGCAGCACTTGAACGCGGGCGGGTGGAGGTGGTGACGCGGTGGGAGCCGAGCCTCCCCTAGCATCCCTTCAGGGCGCCCTGGGGGCCAGTGACCGCCTTGGGGCGCCTCTGCGGGAGCGCGAAGATCCCAACGGGGGCTGCTGTGCGCGGGCCCGATGCCCCCGGGAGAAAAGCGCCCCGGAGGGGCGGGATGAGTCGGTTTAGACGGGGGCTCTGGGGCACGTCACTTCGACGCCTGGCGAGATGGGGGCGACCGAGGAGGCCGCCCGCGGCGGGGCAGAGCTCCAGGAACCCGCGCGGGTCGCGGCGGCGGGCGCAGCGCAGCGCGGCGCCTTTAAGCGGGGGCGGTGCGGGCGGGGGGCGGAGCCAGAGCGGAGCCGGTCCCGGACGCCCGAGGCCCCGCCCCGCGCGGGCGATGCCGAGCGGCGCGGCGGGCGGCGGGGCCGGCGGGGCGCGCAGAGGAGCGGGCCGCGGCGCGAAGGCGGCCGGAGCGCGGCCCCGCCATGGGCTTCCTGCACCAGCTGCAGCTGCTGCTCTGGAAGAACGTGACGCTGAAGCGCCGGAGCCCGGTGAGCGACCCCGCGCGCCTCCCGGCCTGCCCCGAGCGAGAGGGCGCGCGCACCGGGGCCGGCGGCGCGCTTTCCGCGCGCACGTGCGGCCGGGCGCGCGCAGACCCCGGGCGGGCGCCGGGGGCGGCGGGCCCGAGACCCCTTCCCGCCGGACCCCGCCCGCCCTGGCGGGCTCCGGCCTCCGGCCTCTGGGGAGGGGGCTCGGCCGTGCCCAGCCCGCGGCCCGCGCCCGCTGACATTCGCGGTGCTCGGCTGAGTCACGGGATGGGCGCCCTGCGCGGCGCGCTCTTGGGGTCTAGCTGCGCGAGTAGGGGGGCGAGCGGTCCCAGGACCCTGGGGTCGCGGGAGGCCCTGGTTCCCGGGACAGAGGACAGTCATGGGGGGACTCTGTCCAGCCCAGAGGCTCCTTGGCTTCTGGGCCCAGCCCCCCTGGAGTCCCTGCAGGGACCCTGCCCCTTCCCTCCCTGCACCACCCCTCTGCCCTTGGGCAGACACCTCTCTTCCTCCTCCTCCTCCTCCTCCTCCTCCTCCTCCTCCTCCTCCTCCTCCTCCTCCTCCTCCTCTTTTTCACCCTTCCCGAAAGTCCCTTAGCCCGTGCTCCTGCCTTCTCACCAATGGGAATGTCCTTGCTGTGGCAGCATCGGCCAGCCTGCAGCCCTGCACCCTTTTGTCCTTTGGGGCAGTCCTCCCTGAGGCCAATCCGCCTTCTGGTCTCCCCAGCCCCAGCTTCCTTTGGGAGCCGGATCCTGCTATTTGGAGATATGACCTCCAAGCACCCCAGCTGTCCGCCCGTGCCTGGGGCGGCCAGGGGCCTGAGGGTACAGGACACAGCAGCTGTCAGGGGCAGAGGCCCTGGTGAGGATCCAGCCTGGGGCAGAATGGGTACCATCACGCCGGCCCTCACCGCTCTTGCCCCGGGAAGGGCAGGGCCATCTCTTGTTGTCCTGCCCAGCCGACAGCAGCACATGCACCAGAGAGGCCTGGGCAGCTCCGGTTTCTGAATGGGCCCTGGGGATTTTCCACAGTGAGGCCCAGAGCAGGCTGGGGTCCAGAGTGGGGGCCCGAGGAGGAGGCATCCCCTTGCCCACCTGGGGCCCAAGAGGCTCCTTTCCCACCTGACTCTGAGCCCAGTGGGGCTGATGAGCCTCTGCATGGGTGCCTCCTTGAGAAGGGCTCTGGAGTGCATAATGAGAAGCCCAGGGCTGCAGGCAGGGTGGGGTGGCCATCATCACCATGGCTGGCAGGAGTGCCTTGGGCACCTGAGCCTGGCAGGGAGCCGGGGTTGAGTACACTCCCTGCCCACGTGCCTGGGGCTGGCTGGCACCGGGTCCCATGGGTCAGGCCTGCAGCCTCTGGTGCACCTTCCCCTGCTTCAGATTTGGGGTTACTGGGGGCACCAGGGCAGGGCTCAGGGGAGGAAAGGAGACTGGGATGTGGGCATTAGCATTATCCCCAGGGTTCTCAGCAGGAAGGGCCCCCAGGGTCTGGGAACAGAGCCTAGAATGATGGTCCCTGCATCCACTGGAGACCTCAAGGCTCAGGGAAGGGAGCAGTGGCTTGTGAGGCACCTGGCAAGCAGGTGGGAGGTGCCTTCTGCCAGGTACCCGGGAGTGGCCCCCACCTGCTAGGTTGGGCCTTCCCTAGAGTCTTCCTGTACCCTGCCCAGCGGCACCACCAGGGACTGGTTGGGCCACATGGAGGTCCTCGGCCTGAGGCCACAGCAAATCAGAAATTCCTCCTCCAGGGTGGCTAAGGCCTTGCTGGGCTCGTGCCGTGGGGCTGGGGAAGGGGCTGGCCAAGTGCCTAGCCCACTCCTCCTGGCTCCCCACTTTCCTGGGGAGGTCTTGGGCTTTGGAGTTGGACCTGCGGGCTTGGCCAATAGAGGTTCTGCTCTGCGTTGTATGCGCTTCTCTGGGGGAGGGCTTGGTTTGGAGGGAAGGGACGAAGGCCCTCTGTGCCCTGCTCTTTCACTCTTCCCATCTCTGTGCCTTGGTTTCTCCATCTGAGTGTCGCCTATCCCCTCTTAGCTGGGACAGGTCTGCCCTGCTGTAGGGACTGCTGTAGCCTCACCCCTGGGGTCAGGGTCAGGCCGCTCCGTTCAGGTCTCCTCTGTACTCCCCTTGACACAGAAGGAGGTGGCTCAGGCCCAGAGTGGGCACCCAGGCCCCGGCAACACCACGGGGGCACCCGGCTAGTCTCAAGGGACTGGGGTTTAACCACCTTGCCGGCCGCTGGTGGGGTGCCCAGGTGGGGTGCCCAGGTGGGGCGCCCAGGTGGGGCGCCCAGGTGGGGCCTAACCTGCACTGCCTGCCTGTAACCAGATGCCCCTCTGGCCGCCCGCCCGCCCGCCAAGCAGGCCTCCCTCCTCCCAGCAGCTCCTGCGCGGCTGTTGCTATAGCAATGAGGAGGTAGCCGCGGCCTGTTGCTGCAGTTACGTGGTGGAGGTGCCCGGTGGCAGGGCGGGTGTGGGTGGGGCTGGCACCACGGCCGCGACCCCGCGCTCCTGCGTCGCCACCTGCATGCAGCCACCCTCACTCTGTGCCCGTCCCCAGCCCCGTGGCTGCCCGCGGTGCCTCTCCAGCTAGCCCTGGGAGGGGGTGGAGGCTGGCACGGGCTGGGGCGAGTGTGGGGTGCAGACACACAGTGGGGTGTTCCAGGCCACAGAGCACGATTGTCAGAGTGCGATAAACAGGAGCAGCTGGTCCACCCCAGGGGACCGGGAGCCTGGGCCCTGGGCCAGGCGGAACCGCCACCGGGGTGGGGGCTCTGAAGCTGCTTCGGGGGCAGGGGGCGAAGAGGAAGGAAACCTGGAGCCTCTGAGAAGAGCCAGTGGAGGTCGGGGTGTGTCTTTGGGCTGAGCAGGGGGCTCCCCCTCAGGGCAGCTGGCCTGAGGTCCCGTCTCTCCACCTTCCCTCCCTGAGCCGGGAGAGGTGGGGGTGGTCACGGGAGGCCTGGGTCCCTGGGGCTGCTGGCATTTGTCTCCCACACAGAGCAGTTCCATCAGGGCTCACCTTGGCGCCCAGGCGGGGGTGGCCGGGGCAGTCCCAGGAATACTGAACAGGGGTGCTGGGGAGGGCAGGCAGGGCTGCTGAGCGCCCCCCACTGCCGTGAACCACGTTGGGGGTGGGGGGAGGGGAAGGGGCCAGGGCGGAAGAAGGTACCTGTGCCTCAGGGACTCAGGGCTGTCAGACCTCTGACCAGGTTTCTCTGGGGGCTCAGGACCCGGGGCTAGAGCCATGCCTCCTCCTGTCCAGGCTTTGGGGTGTGATGACGGGTGTCACAGCCAGGAGGACTCACCCTGGGGGACTGTGGGAGCTGAGATGGGGCCCACGACCACCTCCAAGATCCTAGCCTGGGGAAGGGGAAGCTGAGCTGGGCAGATGCACGGGTCAGAGTAGACCACAAGCTGGCTGTTTTGTCTCTCCTGGCAAGTCAGTGTGGCAAACAGGACCCGGGCCAGGGGGCGGGAGACCTGGTTGACCTGGGCCAGACAACACTCGCAGTTGTGCCCTTCGAGAAGGCCCTTGAAGGAAGGGGGTGGGGCTGCAGACTCTGTTGGCCCCCAAGGGCCTGCGTTGACCTTTTGTGGCCTCTGTGGGAATATGTGGGGCCCACGCTGGCTCTGCCTACCAGGAAGACATCTGTCTGGGGAGCGGGGGGCTCAGGCCTGTCCCGTCCAGCCCCCGGCAGGTGGCGTGGGAGGCCAGGCTGCCGGGCAGGTACCTTACTCAACCTCCCTTTCCAGTGGGTCTTGGCCTTTGAGATCTTCATCCCTCTGGTCCTCTTTTTCATCCTGCTGGGGCTTCGGCAGAAGAAACCGACCATCTCCGTGAAGGAAGGTGAGTGTCCTTGGGGGGGGGGGGGTGCCCAGGGCACAGCTGGGGGGTCAGGGTGGGGCAGGCGGTCCTCACCGCATCACACATGCCTGTCCTGTGTGCACGCGGCCACACACGTGTCCCAGCTGCCACGCTCCCCCGCGCGGTCCCTGGCCGCGCCTCCTGGCTGGGCTAGGGGCCCGGGGCGGCCGCGGCGGCCATCCCTCACGGTTCTCCTCTGTTCTGTTTTACCCGTCCCCCGCATGGTCTCTTGTCCTCCTCCTGGGCCTGCATGCAGTCTGTAAGTGAGGCCTTCCTGGTGCAGCCTAAGCGTGCCCCAACCCCGCTTGCATTAACAGCCTTTCCGGGCCTGTCTGCGTCCTGCAAAAACCCCTCTCCGCCGTCAGGGACAGCTGGAGCACTGGGGGACGGTGGGCGGTGGGTGCTGAGTGTGCCTGGGCCACGGTGGCTCCCGGGCCCAGCTTCTGGGGGTTTCCATCTCCCTGTGGGGTCACCCGGCCCTGCTTTGCAGGCCCGGGGCCAGGTCACCTGGCTGCTCCCCCAGCAGACCCCCTGTGGGTTCCTGCGTTCTCTCTGCTAACCAGCTGGCCAGAGAGGTCAGAGGTCACTTCCCGGTGGGGGGGCCCCACGTGCTCCCCTGGGCTGTGGCACCCGTGCCACACCTGAATTCTTGGGGAAGGCGTCAGGGCACTTTGGCCTTGGCTGGCTAAGGGAAGAAGGACACCCTGGGAGTCGGGGGCAGGGATGGCGAGATACCCTTTGACCTCTGACCTGCTGGGGTCCTTTGCACCAGAGCTCTTGGCCCTCTGTCCCCTGTCTGCTGCCTGAAGCTGCTTTTCCTCTCTGACTTTCTCTAAATTTCTTTATTCGGCTTCATCTCCCTTCCCTTTCTTGACTCCTTCCCCGTCTCCTGTCCTTCTGTCTCCACCCCTCGGGTCCTCTCACCTGCCCTGACCGCCAACCCCCCCCAGCTTTCTACACGGCAGCGCCGCTCACCTCTGCGGGCATCCTGCCCGTCATGCAGTCTCTGTGCCCGGATGGCCAGCGAGACGAGTTTGGCTTCCTGCAGTACGCCAACTCCACGTGAGTGCCCCCCACCCCGCCCTCCGGGAGCCCACCCCCCTGCAGAGGCCAGTGGGTGACCTCGGATGGTGGTGCAGGGTCACTCAGCTTCTGGAGCGCCTCAACCGCGTGGTGGAGGAGGGCAACCTGTTCGACCCGGCGCGGCCCAGCCTGGGCTCGGAGCTCGAGGCCCTGCGCCAGCACCTGGAGACCCTCCGCTCGGGCCCGGACGCCTGGGAGAGCCTCCCGGACAGACCTGCAGGTACACACCGGGCCCTGGGCGGGCTGGGCTGGGCTGTGCCTGTGCGGCGGGGCGGGGGTGGAGGTTGTTGAGACCTGAGCTCTGGTGTCAGCTGGGTTCAAACCCCGGCTTGGTCGCTTCTGACCGTGGGCTCGCGGCTGGGCCTCCGTCTGAACCGTCACTCCGAGTTCCCGGGGCAGACGTGCTCGGGTGGTCCCGGCCGAGCTGACCGCCACAGTGGCCGAGCCCGGTGCGGGGAGCTTGGCGCTGAATCTGTTCTGGGTGCCTAGACCCTGGGCCCAGCTGGCCCTCAGCGCCATCCTTCTGCCTGTCCAGTGCCCTCCTTCTCTCTGGGCTCGGTGGCCAGGGACCCACGGGAGCTCTGGCGTTTCCTGATGCAGAATCTGTCGCTGCCTAACAGCACGGCCCAGGCCCTCCTGGCTGCCCGGGTGGACCTGCCTGAGGTGAGGTGGGGCAGGCGGCCTCTGTGAGCGCGTGTCTGCTCCTGGGTAGCTGCCAGCCCTGGGCACTGCGTTCCACCCTCCTCCCCTGCTTGTAGGAATGGAGGGCACGGGGGGGCGGTGGGGGGGATGCGGGGCTCTGAGGCAGCCCCGGGGCCAGGCTCTGGAACCTCCTGGCCTGAGCCATGCCCCCTTTACACCCCAGGTCTATCACCTGCTGTTTGGCCCTTCGCCTGCCCTAGATGTGGGGTCAGGACTCCCCAGGGGTCAGGAGCCCTGGAACAACCCCCTATTCCGGATGGAGGTGAGAGGGCCTCTTAGTGGGATGGGGGTGTGCTGCCTGCTTCTGCCAGAGCGGGTGAAAAAATGGGCCCCCTTGATAATTCCGAGCTTATCCTGGGAGGTGAGGGAGGTCTCTGGGAGTCTGGCTGGCATGGAGAGGGGGAAGGCAGGACAGTGATGTGTGTCCATCCCTCCTACTCCCCCCACCCCCCGCCCCGTCACAGAACCTGGGCTGTCTCAGACTTGACACAGTGGTTGGCGCAGGGGGCGACCCGAGGCCTTCTTGGGTTAGGGCCTTGGTTTCCTCTGGGCTGAGGCTCCCGCCCAGCGGTTCCCCGTGCCTCGCCCCCAGGAGATGCTGCTGACGCCTGCCCTCCTGGAGGAACTCACGTGTGCTCGGGGATCCAGGGAGCTAGGTCGGATCCTCACCGTGTCCCAGGGTCAGCAGAGGGCGCTGCGGGGCTACCGGGATGCCGTCTGCAATGGGCAGGCTGCAGCCCGCGCCCAGCGCTTTTCTGGGCTGGCTGCTGAGCTCCATAACCAGCTGGATGTGGCCAGGATCGCACAGCAGGTGAGGTCCTGCCTGCCAGCTGGCCCACAGGTCCACTGTGCTGGGGCTTCTCGGTGTCCTAGGGACTCCCGGGCCCAAGGCTGTCAGTGGGGCGTGCCCGTGGGTGGGTGTCCCGCGCTCCCCCAGTGACACCATGCCTCGTGTCCCCTGCCTCACCCCGTGGCCTCACCCCAGTGTGCTTCCTAGCCCCTCGCCAATGCTCACCTTCTCTCTGGATGCCGACCCTCCCGCATCCTCTCATCCCAGCCTGTGCCCTCCCTGACCCACCTCCAGATCGGCCCCCAGCCCCTGCTCCTCCTAGGCCTGCATTTCCCCACATGCTCATTTCTCCTCAGCTGGGCCTGGACACCCCCAACGGCTCGGCTCCCCAGCAGCAGCCACCACCCCCACAGCGGCTGCAGGCGCTGCTGGAGGACCTGCTGGACGCCCAGAAAGTTCTGCAGGATGTGGACGTCCTCTCAGCTCTGGCCCTGCTGCTGCCCCAGGGTGCCTGCGCCCGTCGCCCTCCGGGGTCCCCAGCCAGCGGCCCCGGCAGGATGGCCAACGGCACGGGGGCGGCGGCGGCGGTGGGCACGGGCTCCAACTCCACAGCGGAGGAGGGAGCTCCGTCCGCTGCGGCTCCTGCCTCCTCCGACGCGCTGCAGGGCCAATGCTCTGCCTTCGTGCAGCTCTGGGCCGGCCTGCAGCCCATCCTGTGCGGCAACAACCGGTAGGTGGGCGGCAGGGAGACAGGGGTGGGGGTCGGATCCCAGGCCTGGCTCTGACCCCCGCCCATCTTGACACCGGGGCACCCGGCTCTGTGTCCCGGCCCCATGCCCCACCCCTTCCGATGCACCCCTTCCACGCTGAGGTCCCGCCCCCGTCTGTTCTTGAGGCCCCACCTCCACCCCCACCCCCCTCCCTCCCGGATCCAGACCCCGGGCTCCGCCCCTCATGCCCCGCCCCCACCCTAGCACCATCGAGCCCGAGGCACTGCGGCGGGGCAACATGAGCTCCCTGGGCTTCACCAGCAAGGAGCAGCGGAACTTGGGCCTCCTCGTGCACCTTATGACCAGCAATCCCAAGATCTTGTACGCGCCAGCGGGCTCCGAGGCCGACCGCGTCATTCTCAAGGTTGGCAAGTCTGGCGTGCCGTGTGCTTGAGCTGCACGTGTCTCTGGGGCAGGAGCTGAAGGAGCTGGGCACCGGGTTCTGCAGGCCCGGGACCCCTGTGCCGAGTGGGGTTGGTGGAATTGGCATGGGAGGGGCGCAGCCGGGCGCTTGAGCACTGACTCGGCTCTGCGGGGGGAGGGGGAGAACCCACAGGGGGCGTTTAGGGTGCAGAGGCCCTTGGGGGCCAGGCATGGCCAGGGCCCGCAGTGCTGGTTTGGACAGAGGAGAGGCTGCACGTGAGGATCTCTGCAGCACCCAGTGGGTGACGATTGGGTGGGGTAGCTAGGCGGTATGGGACCAGCTGAGGGCAAGGTGTCGGTGGCCAATCCAGGGGGAGTCCTGTCTGGGAGAAGTAGAAGCTAGGGCTGGAAATGGCCCCGGAAAGGGGGGGAGTCTGTGGAGGGGTCTTTAGGATGACCGGGGGCAGGGAGGCAAGGGCCAGGTGTCAGGACCCTGGAAGGGACACGTGGAGAAGGGTCCGACAGAGGAGGCAGGAAGGCACAGCTGGCGACGTAGGGGAACCCCGAAGCCATGTTGCCCCAGGAGCCAGAGCACAGCCTGTTTCGTGGGGTCACTGCGGAAAGGTTGGGGAGGGGAGGGTTTCGAGCTTTAGGTGGCAGTGTGGCCAGAGCAACACTGGTTTGGGGGAGGACTGGCCTAGGGGGAGACAAAGGAGTGGAGGTCCCCCCTTGCCGGCTGGGGTCCGCCCTGAGCCCCATGACCCGTGCCCTCACCCTCTGCAGGCCAACGAGACCTTTGCCCTTGTAGGCAACGTGACTCACTACGCCCAAGTGTGGCTCAACATCTCTGCCGAGATCCGCAGCTTCCTGGAGGAGGGCAGGCTGCAGCAACACCTCCACTGGCTGCAGCAGGTGGCGGGGGTCCCGGTGGGGGGTGGGCTGCAGAAGGCGGCGAGGGTGCTGGGCGGGGCTGGGCTGCAGAAGGCGGCGGGCGTGCTAGGCCGGGGTGGGGTGGGCGGAGCCCCCGGTGTCAGCCCCGCCCCCCTGAGCCAGGCTTCCACCCCCAGTACGTGGCGGACTTGCGGCTGCACCCCGAGGCATTGAACCTGTCGCTGGAGGAGCTCCCGCCTGCCCTGCGCCAGGACAATTTTTCGCTGCCCAACGGCTCCGCGCTCCTGCAGCAGCTAGACACCATTGACAACGCGGCCTGCGGCTGGATCCAGTTCATGTCCAAGGTGGGGTGCGTGGCCCCTCGGGCTCCGCCGGGGCGGGGGGCCGGCTCCAACAATGCCCCTCCCCTCAGGTGAGTGTGGACATCTTCAAGGGTTTTCCCGACGAGGAGAGCATCGTCAACTATACTCTCAACCAGGCCTACCAGGACAATGTCACCGTGTTCGCCAGTGAGCTGGTCCCCCTCGGGCGGGTCCCTAACTCCTGTTCTTCCTCCTGCCCCCTCCTCCAGCCCTAGCCTCGCGTCTCTCCATCACAGCCCTCCTGTCCGCTGTACCTGCCCCTGTGCCCCTTTTCCTTCTTCAGCCTTGCCCCACCTCGGTCCCCCTCCTCCCTAGCCCTGCCCTACAACTCCCCTATCTTTTCCCAGCCCCGCCCCTCACCCCCTGGCACTGCCCCAGACCCTGTACCTGCTTCACGCCCCGCCCCCAGCCCAGCCCTGCCCCTGCAACAGGTACCTTCCCAGCTCCCCGGCCCCACCTTTTCCCTGGACCTGCCCCTCGTGGCCCAGTGGTGCTCTGGCTAGACAGTCCCCTTCGTGTCCCCGCCCCTTCCTCCCTTCACACCTTCACCCTGCGGCCAGCCTGGGCTCTGCCCCTCCACCTGCCCCTCGTCCTGTCTCCAGGCGTGATCTTCCAGACCCGCAAGGACGGCTCCCTGCCACCCCACGTGCACTACAAGATCCGCCAAAACTCCAGCTTCACTGAGAAAACCAACGAGATCCGCCGGGCCTACTGGCGGCCGGGGCCCAACACAGGCGGCCGCTTCTACTTTCTGTACGGCTTCGTCTGGATCCAGGGTGAGGGCCGCTCCTGGGGCAGCCGGGGTAGGGCCTGGCCACCCCCCCTGCCGTGGCTGACCTCTCCCACCTGCAGACATGATGGAGCGTGCCATCATCAACACCTTCGTGGGGCACGACGTGGTGGAGCCTGGCAACTATGTGCAGATGTTCCCCTACCCCTGCTACACGCGAGACGAGTGAGTGTGTGTTGGGGGGGGCCGGGGGCTGGGGCTCAGGCTGAGCCCCTCCCCTCACGCCCCGGCCCCGACCCCCCCAGCTTCCTGTTTGTCATCGAGCACATGATGCCGCTCTGCATGGTGATCTCCTGGGTCTACTCAGTGGCCATGACCATCCAGCACATCGTAGCAGAGAAGGAGCACCGGCTGAAGGAGGTGGGGGGCGGGGGGGTGGGGGGGTGGAGGGGGGAGGGGGGGAGGGGGGAGGGGGCAAGGATAGAGGCAGGGGGACCGGTGAAGGTGGAGGGGAGACCGTGGGCACCTCTCCTTCCCTGGGCCTGGCTGGTAGGGCAGAGACCCGTCATTCCTTCGTGGCACCCCATCCCAAGGCCTCCTGCCTGCATCCCCCCCCCTCCCCCGGCCACCTGCCCACAGGTGATGAAGACAATGGGCCTGAACAACGCCGTGCACTGGGTGGCCTGGTTCATCACGGGCTTTGTGCAGCTCTCCATCTCTGTGACGGCCCTCACGGCCATCCTCAAGTATGGCCAGGTTCTCATGCACAGTCACGTGCTTATCATCTGGCTCTTCCTGGCGGTCTACGCTGTGGCCACCATCATGTTTTGGTGAGCACCGTGGGGCTGGCAGGGGGCTGGCAGGGAGCCTTGCTGGGCCCTGGCAGAGTGCCTCTTGCGTCCACCCAGAAAACGCAGAAACACCCCTTCTGGAGCTCCTCTGTCCCCCGGGAGGTTGCGCCAGGAGGGCTTTGGGCTGTGCCCTAAGGGTCGGGTGTGGCTGATGGCCGTGGCCCCACCCACCCTAGCTTCCTGGTGTCTGTGCTGTACTCCAAGGCCAAGCTGGCCTCGGCCTGCGGTGGCATCATCTACTTCCTGAGCTACGTGCCCTACATGTACGTGGCGATCCGCGAGGAGGTGGCCCACGATAAGATTACCGCCTTTGAGAAGTGCATCGCGGTGAGGATCAGGGATGGCTGGGGGTGGGGCGGGGCCCATCCTCCTTCCCCCGCTGACACCACTGTGCCCTCAGTCCCTGATGTCCACCACAGCCTTCGGCCTGGGCTCCAAGTACTTTGCCCTGTACGAGGTGGCAGGTGTGGGCATCCAGTGGCACACGTTCAGTCAGTCGCCTGTGGAAGGTGATGACTTCAACCTGCTCCTGGCCGTCACCATGTTGATGGTGGACGCGGCCGTCTACGGGGTGCTCACGTGGTACATCGAGGCGGTGCACCCAGGTACCAGCTGACCCTCTGCAGGGGGAAAGGAGAGGGTGTGTGGCTCCCTAGAGGGTGCACATGGCCTGGGGCGGACCTGACACCAGGCCCTGGGTCAGCCTGCCTTCTGCACCACCCCCCCAACCCCTAGGCATGTACGGGCTACCCCGGCCCTGGTACTTCCCACTGCAGAAGTCCTACTGGCTCGGCAGCGGGCGCACAGAGGCGTGGGAGTGGAGCTGGCCATGGGCTCGCGCCCCCCGGCTCAGCGTCATGGAGGAGGACCAGGCCTGTGCCATGGAGAGCCGGCGCTTGGGTGAGGCGGGCACCCAGGGGGCGGCTGGGGCAGTCACTGGGGTTGGGGGACCCCGGGGCGTCCTCAGCTGACCCGCGGCCCTCGTGCAGAGGAGACGCGGGGCATGGAGGAGGAGCCCACCCACCTGCCGCTGGTGGTCTGTGTGGACAAGCTCACCAAGGTCTACAAGAACGATAAGAAGCTGGCCTTAAACAGGTTGAGCCTGAACCTCTACGAGAACCAGGTGGTGTCCTTCCTGGGACACAACGGGGCTGGCAAGACAACGACCATGTGAGTGTCAGTGCAGGGGGTGGGTCCTCACCAGGTGGGCAGCAGGGTGGGGCTCCCGGCAGGAGGTGGGGGTCGTGACCCTGCCCACCCGCCCAGGTCCATCCTCACGGGCTTGTTCCCGCCGACCTCGGGTTCGGCCACCATCTACGGGCACGACATCCGCACGGAGATGGACGAGATCCGCAAGAACCTGGGCATGTGTCCGCAGCACAACGTGCTCTTTGACCGGCTCACGGTGGAGGAGCATCTCTGGTTCTACTCGAGGCTCAAGAGCAGGGCCCAGGAGGAGATCCGCAAGGAGATGGACAAGTGGGTGGGGTGGGGGCGGGGCTCCGGGGCGGCCCCGGGGCGGTGGCGGGAGCCCGCGCGCGCCCCTACGTGCGCGCGCGCCCCTACATGCGCCGCCCTGCCCGCAGAATGATCGAAGATTTGGAGCTGTCCAACAAGCGGCACTCGCTGGTGCAGACGCTGTCGGGCGGCATGAAGCGCAAGCTCTCCGTGGCCATCGCCTTCGTGGGCGGCTCCCGCGCCATCATCCTGGACGAGCCCACCGCCGGCGTGGACCCCTACGCACGCCGAGCCATCTGGGACCTCATCCTGAAGTACAAGCCGGGTGAGCGGAGCGTGGGGTGGGTACAGGCGGCCCCGGCCGGCCCCACCCAGCCCAGCACCCTGAGCCTGGTCCCTCACCCCCCTCCAGGCCGCACCATCCTGCTGTCCACCCACCACATGGACGAGGCCGACCTGCTGGGGGACCGCATAGCCATCATCTCCCACGGGAAACTCAAGTGCTGCGGCTCCCCGCTCTTCCTCAAGGGCGCCTATGGGGACGGTTACCGCCTTACTCTGGTCAAGCGGCCTGCTGAGCCTGGGGACCCCCAAGGTCTGTGCTGAGACTGCCTGAGCCGGCCTGGGGCCCTCCTCTCCCAGGACCCCCTTTCCAAGACCAGTGAGCTCGAGGGGCGGGCCCTCAAGGCTTACCTTAGTGAGCCTGGGGTGCCTGGTCCCTCTCCTCGGTCCTCCTCTTGACCTGGCTGGGCTCCCCCGTAGAGAATCCCCCTCCCCCAGCCCCCCACCCCCCTGGTGAAGCTCTTCTCCATTCCCCACCCCTCCTAGAGCCAGGGCTGACGTCCAGCCCCCCAGGCCGCACCCAGCTGAGCAGCTGCTCAGAGCCCCAGGTCTCCCAGTTCATCCGCAAGCACGTGGCCTCCTGCCTGCTAGTCTCCGACACGAGCACAGAGCTCTCCTACATCCTGCCTAGTGAGGCCGCCAAGAAGGGGGCTTTTGAGCGCCTCTTCCAGGTATGGGGTGGAGTGAGTTGCGGGGCGGGGCGGGGTGTGGAGGGGGCGGGGTCGTGGTGGTGGTGGTGGTGGTGGTGGTGGTGGTGGTGGTGGTGGTGGTGGTGGTGGAGTGGGCTCCAGGGTGGGGTGTGGAGGGGGCGGGGTCCTGGTGGTGGTGGAGTGGGCTCCAGGGCGGGGCGCGGGAGGGGCGGTCCCTGCCGCATCGGGTCACGCACAGCCCTTTCCCAGCATCTGGAGCGCAGTCTGGACACTCTGCACTTGAGTAGCTTCGGGCTGATGGACACGACGCTGGAGGAGGTGTTCCTCAAGGTGTCAGAGGAGGACCAGTCTCTGGAGAACAGTGAGGCAGGTGGGAGCCCCGCTCCACCCCACCTGACCTTGGACCCGCAGCTGTCTGCCCACTCTAGCCTGGTCTCTGGGGACCGAGGATTCTGGGTGGGAACAAGGTGCCAGGGTTCCCTGCCAGGCCGGCTCTGGGGCTGAGGAGCCTGGGTCGGTGGGTGGCCATGGGAATTGGGGCGCCCCAGGGTGAGGTGGGGTGAGGGTCTTGGTGGGTGAGCACGGGGACTCGGGGTGGCACGCTGGTCTGAGTCCCCCTTGTCCCCTCCCTGGCCCCTGTGCTGTGGCAGATGTGAAGGAGTCCAGGAAGGATGTGCTCCCAGTGGCGGAGGGCCCGTCGGGGGAGGTGCACGTTGGCGATCTGGCCCGGAGCACAGAGCTGGCCCAGTCACAGGTGTCACTGCAGTCTGCGTCCTCGGTAGGCTCTACCCGTGGAGACGAGGGGGCCACCTACGCAGACGTCTACGGCGACTACCGACCCCTCTTCGACAACGCGCAGGACCCCGACAACGTCAGCCTGCAAGGTGGGGGGTGCGGCTGGCTGGGGCTGGTAGGGTCCCCGGAGGGTGGCGTCGGGCCGCCTGCTCAGCCCCCCTCCCTGTGCAGAGGCTGAGGCGGAGGCCCTCTCGAGGGTCGGCCAGGGCAGCCGCAAGCTGGAGGGCTGGTGGCTGAAGGTGCGCCAGTTCCACGGACTCTTGGTGAAGCGTTTCCACTGTGCTCGCCGCAACTCCAAGGCCCTGTCTTCCCAGATCCTGCTCCCCGCCTTCTTCGTCTGCGTGGCCATGACCGTGGCCCTCTCCGTCCCTGAGATTGGTATGGCCGTTGGGTCAGGCAGCGTGCTGGGGGGACCAGAGCCCCACTGCAGTGGGGCTGTGGCTCTTCCCCCTTCCTGGACCGCCCGCTCTGGGCCTGGCGGGCACACTTGGGGGCTTACTGGGGACTCGGGCCTCCTCAGGGCCAGGCCCCCAAGCTCCAACCCCGTGGGTATTGGGAAGAGGGGACTGAGGCCTGGGGGCCACCAGCAGGCAGTCAGAACCTGCTCAGGTTTCCTCGTGCATCCTGCCAGGTGACCTGCCCCCTCTGGTCCTGTCACCCTCCCAGTACCACAACTACACCCAGCCCCGTGGCAACTTCATCCCCTATGCCAACGAGGAGCGCCAGGAGGACCGGTGAGGCCATCTGCTGGGCAGCTGTGGTGGACAGGGGCCGGGTGAGGGAGGGGAAGGTGGGCGGGCACTCTTCCCCCCCCCACCACCGCCCAGGCTAGGCTCACACCGCGGGTTTCCACAGATTGCGACTGTCGCCGGATGCCAGCCCCCAGCAGCTTGTGAGCACGTTCCGGCTGCCGTCGGGCGTGGGCGCCACCTGCGTGCTGAAGTCTCCGGCCAATGGCTCGCTGGGGCCCACGCTGAATCTGACCAGTGGCGAGTCACGGCTGCTGGCCGCGAGGTTCTTCGACAGCATGTGCCTGGAGTCCTTCACGCAGGGGCTGCCGCTGTCCAACTTCGTGCCGCCCCCACCCTCACCTGCTCCATCCGACTCCCCTGTGTCCCCAGAGGAGGACCCCCTGCAGGCCTGGAACGCTTCCCTGCCACCCACCTCTGGGCCAGGTATGGGCCCGCCAGGCTGCCGGGGGGCGTGGGACGGCATGGACCTAAGCTGACTGCCGGCTGTACCCGCAGACAACTGGACGTCAGCACCCTCCCTACCGCGCCTGGTGCGGGAGCCTATCCGCTGTACCTGCTCTGCGCAGGGCACCGGCTTCTCCTGCCCGGGGGGTGTGGGTGGGCGCCCGCCCCAGATGCGGGTGGTCACAGGAGACATCCTGACCGACATCACCGGCCACAACGTCTCCGAGTACCTGCTCTTCACCTCTGACCGCTTCCGGCTGCACCGGTGAGTCAGGTGGGGGTTCGTGCCAACTGTGGGCGAGGGGGCAGACCACCCACTGCACGCCTGGCCTCACGCCGCTCGACCCACCTGCCCAGGTATGGGGCCATCACCTTTGGCAACGTCCAGAAGTCCATCCCAGCCTCGTTTGGTGCCCGGGCCCCAGTCATGGTGCGGAAGATTGCGGTGCGCAGGGCAGCCCAGGTGAGCGGCACGGCCCCGGGCCCTGCAGCGTCCAGCTGTGGCCGGCATGCTGCAGGGACCCACGGTGCTCTAAGGGTGTTTCTGCATCCCTCCCAGGTTTTCTACAACAACAAGGGTTATCACAGCATGCCCACCTACCTCAACAGCCTCAATAACGCTATTCTGCGTGCCAACCTGCCCAGGAGCAAGGGCAACCCGGCAGCCTATGGTGAGCCTGGGTGGGCTGGGCTGGGGGCCGGGCAGGGTGGGCGTGGAGCAGGTCCCTGAGGCTGCCCTCCCCTGTCTGCAGGCATCACCGTCACCAACCACCCCATGAACAAGACAAGTGCCAGCCTCTCCCTGGATTACCTGTATGTATGCGGGCGGGTGGGGGGGACGGGGTGCGGGTGCGGGGCAGGGCTGATGGCTGCCTTGCCCCCAGGCTGCAGGGCACAGATGTGGTCATCGCCATCTTCATCATCGTGGCCATGTCCTTCGTGCCAGCCAGCTTCGTGGTCTTCCTGGTGGCTGAGAAGTCTACCAAAGCCAAGCACCTACAGTTTGTCAGTGGCTGCAACCCCGTCATCTACTGGCTGGCCAACTACGTGTGGGACATGGTGTGCTCCTCCTGCATGGCTGAGGGGGGTTCCCTCTACCCCTAGACCCCTGCCGTCCCTTCCCCCTGTCTCCTGCCAGGCCCACTGGTTCTGGCCCCAGCACCCCCCCAGCCCCACTCCTGCACCCCTCACCCCTGCTCCTGGGCCCTCACCTGCCACTCTTGCTCTGGTAGCTTAACTACCTGGTCCCAGCCACCTGCTGCGTCATCATCCTGTTCGTGTTCGACTTACCGGCCTACACGTCACCCACCAACTTCCCCGCCGTGCTCTCTCTCTTCCTGCTGTATGGGTAAGGGGGAGTGGGCCGGGAGGAGGGCCTGGGGTGGGGGCGGGCTCCCCGTGACCGCCTCCTGCCCGCCTGCCCGCAGGTGGTCTATCACCCCCATCATGTACCCGGCCTCCTTCTGGTTCGAGGTGCCCAGCTCCGCCTACGTGTTTCTCATCGTCATCAACCTCTTCATTGGCATCACGGCCACCGTGGCTACTTTCCTGCTGCAGCTCTTTGAGCACGACAAGGTGGGGCAGCGGGGTGGCCGGGCGTGGTGGGCAGCAGGCCCGAGGCTGTGCCCGTGACCCCCCGTCACCCTCCAGGACTTGAAGGTTGTCAACAGTTACCTGAAAAGCTGCTTTCTCATCTTCCCCAACTACAACCTGGGCCACGGGCTCATGGAAATGGCGTATAACGAATACATCAACGAGTACTACGCCAAGATTGGTGAGCGGGGTGGGTGGGCGTGCGGAGGGGGGTCCGGCCCGGCCCGGAGATTGAGGGTTCAGGCGTGAAGGACATGGCTGCCGGGGGCGCAGGCACAGGCCCTGAGCCGGCTGCCCCACAGGCCAGTTTGACAAGATGAAGTCTCCATTCGAGTGGGACATCGTCACCAGGGGGCTTGTGGCCATGACGGTCGAAGGCTTCGTGGGCTTCTTCCTCACCATCATGTGCCAGTACAACTTCCTGCGGCAGCCACAGTGAGTGGGGGAGTGCAGGGAGATGTGGGGGCCAGTGGCCGGCCGGGCACTGCCCGTCTCCCTGCCGTGGCCACAGAAAGGTGGGGAGCACTGGGTGATGACTCCGCCACCCTGTCCCCACAGGCGAATGCCAGTGTCTACCAAACCTGTGGAGGATGATGTGGATGTGGCCAGCGAGCGGCAGCGAGTGCTGCGGGGGGACGCTGACAATGACATGGTCAAGATTGAGAACCTGACCAAGGTGGGCCCTGGGCTTGTGAGATAGAGGCCAGGTTGGGCGGGGCCCAGGTGGGAGGCGGGGCCCAGGTGGGAGGCGGGGCCCAGGTGGGGTGTGTTTCCGAGCAGGGGCGGGGCCCGGGGTGGGGGGGAGGTTTCCAGACAGGGGTGGGGCCCAGGTGGGTCATATTTGCAGGCAGGGGCGGGGCCCAGACAGAGGGCGGAGCCCATGTGGGGGCCATGTTTCCAGACAGGGGCAGGGCCCCGGTGGGGCACGTTTGCAGGCAGGGCGGGGCCCAGGTGTGTAGGCGGGGCCCAGGTAGGGGTGTGCTTGCAGGCAGGGGCGGGCCCAGGCAGAGGGTGGGGCCTAGGTGGGTCATATTTGCAGGCAGGGGCGGAGCCCAGGGGGTGGTGTGGTTCAGGGGCCGGCCAGCCCGACTGGCAGCCCCGATGGGTGGGCTGACCCTTCCCTTCCACCAGGTGTACAAGTCCCGGAAGATAGGCCGCATCCTGGCTGTGGATCGCCTGTGCCTCGGCGTGCGTCCTGGCGAGTGCTTTGGCCTCCTGGGCGTGAACGGCGCGGGCAAGACCAGCACTTTCAAGATGCTGACGGGTGACGAGAGCACGACAGGGGGCGAGGCCTTTGTCAACGGGCACAGGTGCGGGCGGGCGGGCGGGCGCCTGGGCGGGTGGGGTGACTGCGGCCGCCGGCGCTGATGGCACTGTGTCCCCAGTGTGCTCAAGGAGCTGCTCCAGGTACAGCAGAGTCTGGGGTACTGCCCGCAATTCGACGCCCTGTTCGACGAGCTCACAGCCCGGGAGCACCTGCAGCTGTACACGCGGCTCCGTGGCATTCCCTGGAAGGACGAGGCCCGGGTGAGGGTCGCCCAAGGGGGGCGGGGCGTGGGCGTGGCGGGCAAGAGGGGCGGGCCCTGACGCCAGTCCTCGCCCCCAGGTGGTGAAGTGGGCCCTGGAGAAGCTGGAGCTGAGCAAGTACGCCGACAAGCCGGCCGGCACCTACAGCGGGGGCAACAAACGCAAGCTGTCCACAGCCATTGCGCTCATCGGGTACCCGGCCTTCATCTTCCTGGTGAGCCGGGGCGGGAGGCGGCCGGCCGGGCCAGGCGGGGTGGACGCGCCGCAGCCGCTGAGCCTGGCGCCGCCCGCCCCCAGGATGAGCCCACCACTGGCATGGACCCCAAGGCCCGGCGCTTCCTCTGGAACCTCATCCTCGACCTCATCAAGACGGGGCGCTCGGTGGTGCTGACGTCGCACAGGTGCGCCCCCACCCCGGCGCGCCCCGCCCCCACCCGCGCGCCCCGCCCCCACCCCGCGCGCCCCGCCCCAGCCCCTGCGTCTCCGCCCCGCAGCATGGAGGAGTGCGAAGCGCTGTGCACGCGCCTCGCCATCATGGTGAACGGGCGCCTGCGCTGTCTGGGCAGCATCCAGCACCTGAAGAACCGGTGAGCCGAGCCGAGGGTGCCGGCGGCGGGGGGGGGGGGGGGGGGGCGCCGGGGGGGGACGGGGGGCTCGGGGCTCGGGGCCACAGGCCTGTCCCGCAGGTTCGGAGACGGATACATGATCACCGTGAGGACGAAGAGCAGCCAGAACGTGAAGGACGTGGTGCGGTTCTTCAACCGCAACTTCCCGGAGGCTGTGCTCAAGGTGGGCGGGGCCCCAGGGGCGGGGCGGGGCCCCAGGGGCGGGGCGGGGCGGGGCCCCAGGGGCGCCCAGCCGCCTCTGACCTCCCTGCGTCCCCAGGAGCGTCACCACACGAAGGTGCAGTACCAGTTGCAGTCCGAGCACATCTCCCTGGCTCAGGTGTTCAGCAAGATGGAGCAGGTGGCGGGCGTGCTGGGCATCGAGGACTACTCGGTCAGCCAGACCACCCTGGACAACGTGAGTGCCCCAGCTCGGCGCATCGGGCCTGCCTGGGCTGCACCCCGCTCACCCACCCACGCACCCCGCCCGCCAGGTATTTGTGAACTTCGCCAAGAAGCAGAGCGACAACCTGGAGCAGCAGGAGACAGAGCCCCCCTCGGCTCTGCGGTCTCCCCTGGGCCGCCTGCTCAGCCTGTTCCGGGCCCGGCCCGCCCCCACCGAGCTGCGGGCACTCGTGGCTGACGAGCCCGAGGACCTGGACACAGAGGACGAGGGCCTCATCAGCTTCGAGGAGGAGCGGGTGAGCCCGGCCTGTAAGGTCAGGGCAGCCAGGCTGGCCAGAGGGCTCAGGCTCTGCATAAGGAGAGGGCTTGGAGAGGAGTGGCCCCGGGGACTCCTGCCGCCCTGAGGGATCCGTCGGATGCTCAGGACTAGGGTGGACACAGGAGGCTCCGGGCACAGGTGGAAACAGACTGGTTGTAGACCCCGAGACACGTTGGAAACCTTGAGGGATTCCAGACACGGGCAGAGCAGAGGTGGGGTAGGGGGGAGCAGAGCCTGGGGACACAGGAGCCACCAGACTTGGCCACTGAGGGAGAACTCACGGGAGACAGAGGTGGGGGATCCAGTCCCAGGCCCGCGGGTGCGTGGGGTAGCGGACACCTCCCCCAGCGCGGCTCACCTGTCGTCTACCTACCAGGCCCAGCTGTCCTTCAACACGGACACACTCTGCTGACCGTCAGGCGCTGGCTCAAGGACGCGCAGTGGGGACAGAAGTCAGGCGGTGGCCGAGGCCCCACCCTGTGCCCCCCAGTGCCCGCCACGAGGCCCTGGAGTGGGGGCCCCCTCCAGCCCCTCACCTGTCCTCAGCACTGCCTGAGGCCACTGCGCTGCCCTCCCCTGATTGTGCCAAAGGTTGGCCTGGCCCTGGGCCGCACACACCCTCACCCTGCTCTGCCTTAAAGCCTTGGGGTCTGGCCGGCCCCTAGCCTCTGCCCCCGTCCAGCTCTGCCCACCACCCCCAGGGCCACCAGGTGCCACCAGACCCTGTTGGCCGGGCCTGGCTCCTGAACGGGCCTTTCTCTGACACCCGAGACTGATGGGCCGGCCTGGGGCTGAGGATGGGGACTGGGTTAGGTCCCGCCCCCGGCCCTTATTTATTTTGCTCTAGGAAGAGGCCCCCTCATCCTGCTCTCATCTGGGGAGGCCCCCACCTGAGGGAAGCCATGGGCATGGGCCAGGGAGGGCTGCCTCAAGGGGGTGGGCCGGGCAGCAGGAACGGAGAAGCTGCCCCGCTGGCCAGACGAGCAGCCGGATCCCCTCCCCACCCCTGCCCCCTGCCATTGCTCTCTCCCACCCAGCTTGGCCCCCTGCACACCCACCTGCCCGGGAGCCAGACCTGTACATAGCGCACAGATGTTTGTTTTAAATAAATGAACAAAAAAACCAGCGCCAGCCTGCGTGTGTGGAGTGGGGCGTTGGGGTGAAGATGGGCCCGGTTGATGCTGGTATGGCCCCTGCCCCACAGGGGCATCTGCAGCGTCCCGGAGCGGTGGGCCCAGCGTGAGGGGAAGGTGGCTGGGTCAGCCTGGGGGGAGGGTGGGGGGGGAGGGCCCTCATCCCTGTAAATAGCTGTTGCTACAGATGGGGAGACTGAGGCGGGGGCTGTCCATCACCCCCCTCCCCTGCCCCGCCTACATAGCCCAGACTGCCTGCCCGGAGGCAGGTCCTGAATGGGCTGCTCTGAGCCACGGTTGCCCGCCCTTCGGGCCTGTGCTCCCTGAGGCCTAGACCCTGGGCCCCGTGCCCACTCAGGGCCCATGGGCAGTGTGCGCTGGGCTGTGTCCCTCTCACCCAGGATGTGGGAGGGCTCTCAGGAGGAGGTGGTCTCTGGGCTGAGAGGGGCGTCCCGGTGGAGCGTGTGCAAAGGTTGGGGCCAGTGTGGGGACTCCCAGGGACTGCAGGGCTCGGTGGCAGTAGAGCCTGGAGACAGTGGGGCCACAAGGAAGGATCCCAGAGCCCGCACCGCTCAAGCTTGGCCGTGGTCAGTCTCCCATCAGAGACCCCTTCTAGGGGGCTGGAAGGGACACAGAAGGTTCCGCGGGAGGACGGAGGGCCATGGGAACAGCTTGTCTCCCAAAACTTTTTACCCCAGGGGGTGGCTGCAAAATGTCAGGTTTCTAACGATTTCATCTTTTCTGCATTTATTAGCTGGCATTTTGCTTAAAGATTTCCACTTTTAGAAACATATCACTGTGGATTCACGGCTTTTTAAAAAATCACCATGTTACCGTCATTGCTATCCTCTAAATTTTTTCGAGTTCACTTATTTTGAAAGAGTCACACAGGAGAGGGACAGAAGGAGAGAGAGAGGGAGAGAGAGACTCCCAAGCAGGCTCTATGCTGTGAGCACAGAGCCCGGCAACAGAGCTCGAACATCATGACTAGAGCCAAACTCAAGAGTCGGACACTCAACCGACTGAGCCACCCAGGTGCCCCACTAATATTTTAAATGACATAGTATTTACTGTTTTAGCCATTTATCAGTGTACAATTCTATTGCCATCTTTTTTATGCTCAAACTGCCCCAGATGTGGCCGGTGGGAACCCCTTCGTGGTGGCTTCTATGTCCTTTTGACTTGCCCTGGACATTTTTTGGAACACTTTTCTGTTACAATTTCCAGGCCTGCTTATTACCTCCCTGACCCATGTCTGGATTCAGCAATTTTCCAAGGAGCCCCATTTCTTTGGGGGGAAATGGGTTTTGGAACCCCCATCTGGACTCTGGCTGTGCCCACTGCTCCTTGGCTCTCTCAGGGGGCAGAGCTCCTGCTCAGATCCCAGTGCCCCCCAGTCCTCCCCCCCTCCATAGTGTCCCTGACAAGTCTGTTAAAATGTCACCAGGAAGGGCCCACAGGGCTCAGGAGAGAAATGTTTCTAATGTGTCACGTCCTGGGACTGTGGGCCAAGAACCGTCCCCAGGAAGGAAGAGAAGGACGTGAAAAGACAAGGACAGCAGGCCCCCGGGCCCCTCCAGGGGCTGCTCTGTGGATGTGGCCGGGCACTGTCAAGGAGGTTTATTCAATGCCCAGTAGGTCATGGGTCAGTTAGGGTTGGTGACCGTGAGCTTCTGGTCTCATTTATTTAAAAACATTTACTAGGAAATCATGGTAGAAAATGCAAAAGTCAGAGGACATCCTCGTGGCTTTTTCCGAAAGCTCAGGGCACAGACTCGGAGTGACTGCTATGCAGTGCTTTTCAGTTTGCGGGGCTCTTCTCTCACTGGTCTTTGCTAGAGCCGTGGATCACGCTGGAAGCCACAGAGATCTATCCCCCCACAGTCTGGAGGCCGGAAGTCCAAGATCACCGTGCGGGCAGGGCTGGCTCCTTCTGCGGCTGTGGGCGAGGGTCTGGCCCCAGCTCCCCGGAGCCGCCCCCCAGCTGCCGGTGGTTTTCCACAAGGCTCCGTGTTCCTCGGCTTGGAGATGCACGGCCCTGCCCTCTGCCTCCACCTTCGTTCGTGTGGCGCCCCGTCCATGTGGGTCTGTGTCCAAATCTCCCCCGTGCACAAGGACAGTCGTATTGCGGTAGGACCCCCCCCCCCCCCCCGATGACCTTATTTCACTTTGATCTCTGCAAAAAGTCTGTCTCCTAGTCAGGTCACATTCTGAGGTGCTGGGGGCTAGGACTGCCACCGTGACCCGGGGCCAGTACAGCCGTAAAACCACCCAACCTCCGCCCCCCCCCCCCCCCCCCCGCCCCGTCCTCTGTGAGCAAACCAGACTCTCCCACGGAAAGGCTTGCATCAGGGGGACGGCCCAGATCTGTCTACACGTCCCTCGTGTGTACCAGGACACCTATGGGCTGATGCCCCATTTTGCCGGCCGACAGGGCGTCCGGAGCAACGCCGAGAACATGGTTACGGCGTTTCTGCTCACCGCAGCCGCGGATGTGTGCTTCTTCACAGCAGCGTGAAGTTTCACGCCTCCCACTTCCCGCTGGGGTGCGTGTGTTTCCTTGTTCCTGCACCGCCAGGTCCTTCGTCCAGCTCACCGTTTGTCCTACGGACGTGTGAGGGTATTTTCACAGGCGCGGAAATCCGCACGGGACATCTGGCGAACGGGTGCAGGTGTGGGGGGCCTTTGTGCGGCATCGAGGCAGGAAGTGAGCAGGCCCAGCCCTGCCCCCACCCCCACCACGCGGAGGAGCAGCTGAAACGCCGGTGCTTGGACTGGAAGTCCAGCCCCGGCGGGGAGCCAGGGCCCAACCCCAGTGCCAGGCCCGCACCCGGGCTGCGTCCGGGGGTCCTGGACGGCGTGGGGTCCCAGAAGGGGCCGGCCGGCTGGAGGCCCTGGGGGAGGAGGCCATGGGGGCGCCGGCCACCCTGACGGGGCGGTGCAGGTCGGGGGGGGGGGGGGTGGCTGTATGCACAACGTCCCCTAGTTTTTCTGTTCCAGCCAAGGGCGGGGCGGGCGGCAGCACGGGTCAGGAGGTTGCGGCTTCCAACCCTTCTCCTGGTGCTTCTTTTTAAAGATTGAGAAGGAAAGAAGCCTGCGTGGAACCGATTGCGAAGGGCAGGGGTGCGGGGTTGGCGGAGAAGAGCTACCTGAGCGGGCGGGCAGCGGTTCTGGAATGTGGGCGGGCCTGGGGGCGGGGCTCTGCCAGACGGAGCACAGTGGTGTCCCTGGCGTCCCTTCCAAGGAGGAGGCTTAACGCTCTGGTAACGCCCTGGTAGGCAGCTAGGGAAACTGAGGCTGGGGCCAGGCTGTTCATTTCTCCTCCCCACCCCCCGGCTTTCTGGGCTGGGGACCCCCGACAGATAACGGGGTGTGCACTGCAGGGCTGGGGGGTCGGTGGCAGATCCCGATCTAGAGCTGCCTTCTCCCCAGGCTGGCACCCTTCTCTCCCCGCCTCCACATCCACCATTCTCCGCCCCCATCCCACACCCACCCTGGGGTGCTCAGGTCCCCAGCCCCGCCAGCCCCGAGCACGCAGTGCCCCCACAGTCACACCCTCATGCTTGGACACGGTGCCCCGACAGCCCCGACAGCCTCGTCCACCCGCGTAGGTGGCTTGTCAGGGCGGGCCCTGGGCCCGGGAGGGCGGGGCACCCCGGGAGCCTTAAAGGGCTCTCCAGATCCCCACCCTGCCTCGGCCACCGCAGCTCCTCGCCATGGCAGAGACGGCTAAGCTCCAGCTGTTTGTTAAGGTGCCGCTGGGCTGGGAGGGAGGTCTGGGGAGGAGTGTGCCGTGCGGGGCCCCGGGGCTCTCTAGGGCGGGCGGTGGGTCTCCAAGGCAGCATCTGTGTCCCTTCCTCTGTGGTGGGCTCGGGCAGCCATGCAGAGGCTGAGCAAAGAGGGAGCAGGACCGGGGAAGGGCCCAGTGAGCTGTCCCCAAGGGCGTGGGGTGCTGACTCCCAGCCCTGGCTCCTGGACCCAGCCCAGCCCTCCTGGGGGAAAAGCCCCTCGGTGGGGACGCGACAATCAGGCAGCTGGAGGCCAAGGCCTACGTGGAGCTTGAGGTCAGTGAGGCAGGTGGGGGCTGGGCCAGGCAGCCCCGTGGGCGGTCACATCACTGCCCAGATCTGGGGTCCCCGTGCAGGGCTGCGAGGCCCTGGCCTCCTCCCCACTGTGGGAGGTGGGACAATGAGCGTGCTGGCACCCAGTGTCCAGTCCGGCAGGGTGAATCACTCAGAAAACAGCTCACTCGGCCCACCCCACCCTGTGACCCGCCTGTGGGGCCTGGAGACCAGCAGCCTGGCCTCTGCCCAGGCTCTGAGGATAAGGGTCAAGGGGCCAGGCTCCAGAGCTAGGGTCCCAGCCCCACGTCCCTGTGCCCCTCCCCAGCTCCCAGGGACCACGCCAAGGGCTCTCGCGTGTCGAGGTCATACCCAACCAAGCTGGAGCCCGGGATCATTCCAGGCTCTTGGCCCTGGGAGGCAGGGTCCCCTTTGGTGGGATTCTTAGGTCTGCTCTCTTCCCTGGCACCCTCTACTCCACGCGCCCCAGGCAAGCGAGGATGGTGAGAGCGTGGGACACTGCCCTTCCTGTCAGCGGCTCTTCATGGTCCTGCTCCTCAAGGGCGTGCCCTTCACCCTCACCACCGTGGACATCCGCAGGTGAGCCCCTTGCCCCCACCGGACCGCTGCCTGGTCCCTGGCCCTTCTGACCAGCAGCCTCCCCACCTGCCTCATGCCCACAGGTCCCCGGATGTGCTTAAGGACTTCGCTCCCGGCTCGCAGCTGCCCATCCTTCTCCACGATGGCGACACCAAAACGGACACACTGCAGATCGAGGAGTTTCTGGAGGAGACGCTGGGGCCCCCCGAGTGAGGGCCCGGCCTGGCAGGAGGGGCGATGATGGGGCGCCCAGGGAGGGTGCTCCCAGGACAGAGCCCGGGAAGGATGCTGAGGGTCCCCGCAGGGAAGAGGGCCTGGCTCAAGGGTCTGACCACAGATCCCCTACTTCCCCGCAGATTCCCCAGCCTGGCGCCCCGCTACCGGGAGTCCGCCACGGCGGGCAACGACGTCTTTCACAGGTTCTCCGCCTTCATCAAGAACCCGGTGCCCACGCAGGACGATGGTGAGGAGGGTCAGGAGCGCCGCGAGGGTGGGGGGAGCTGGCCCAGGCCGGGCCTCACCGCGCCCTCCCCCCCGCCCCCCCCCCCCCCCCAGCCCTGTACCAGCTGCTGCTGCGCGCCCTCACCAGGCTGGACAGCTACCTGCGCGCGCCGCTGGAGCACGAGCTGGTGCGGGAACCGCAGCTTGGCGAGTCGCGCCGCCGCTTCCTGGACGGCGACCAGCTCACGCTGGCTGACTGTAGGCTGCTGCCCAAGTTGCACATCGTGGACGTGAGTGCCGGGCCTGGGCGCGGAGCGCGGGGGGCGCCCCCCACAAGGCCCTGACCGCGCCACGCCCCTCGCCCACAGACGGTGTGCGCGCACTTCCGCGGGGCGCCCATACCCGCCGAGCTGCGCGGCGTCCGCCGCTACCTGGACGGCGCGCTGCAGGTGAAGGAGTTCAAGTACACGTGTCCACACAGCGCGGAGATCCTAGCGGCTTACCGGACGGCGGTGCGCCCCCGCTAGCCGCCGCCCCCTCTACCGCCACCCCCTGCCCCCTCTTCTACAGCCCCATAAACGCATCTCTGCCCCAGCAAGCATGCCCGGACGTCCGAGGGACCAGAGGGCCCTTGACTTCTGCCACCCCCAAAACCCCCCCCACGGGACACTCCGTCCCCACAACAGCCTGGAATGATGGGCAGAGAACCCAGTGGGTGGCTCTGCTCCACTCACCCTGTCGGGGGCGGGGGCGGGACTAGACTGGGCTCCCGAACCAGTCAGGCCAGGGTGGAGCTGCAGGACGGCCAAGAAGGGTGGGGACCAGAGCCCACACTGGGCGCCTAGAGGCTCCAGGTCGGTGGGTGGGGCCGGCCCACATTCCTCAGCCCTTCCCCAGGCGGCAGGCCACCACCCCCCAGCTTCCACACGGCCGGCCGTCCGCGGTGTGGGACACCGGTGGCTGTGCCTGTTGGGTGAGGTCTGGAAGAGTGAAGTGTGTGGAGTGGAGGGGCCGGCAACAAGTTCCAACCTCGAGGAGCCCTGACCTGCCTTCCAGTCCCTCTCCGCTCCTTCACGAACCGGGCAGGGGCAGCTGGGTGCGCCTGGAGAGAGTGGTGCTCCCCCCACCCCCACCCCCACCCCCCAGGCGGCGTGGAAGCCGGCCCATCCGCTTACACACTGCGGCCCGAGCCAGATCGCAGGCCCAGGGAGACCCCTGATCCCTCTCCCCCGGCCAGACCCCAGGAGCCAGAGCATGGCTGTTTCCTCCACCTGAGGAAGCCATTTATTTAAGGGGGAAGGGGTCCGAGGCGCAGGTTTGTTCCCCTCTGGCAGCAGGACGGGCTGTGGGGTCTCAGGGGCTGTCCCCACCGCGTGAGCAGACTCCTGGCAGGGTCACACTCTGTGCTGCGCCTTCAGGGGCTGTCAAAGTCTACACCACTGGCTGGTTTCTTACTGGGAGAGAAGAGGAAGAGACACTATGGTTTTACGGAGGGAGGGGCAGGGGTCCAGGGCTTGGCCAGGGACACAGGAGGGAGGGGCAGGGGGTGAGTACCTCTTGAAGCCAGGGTTGATGAGGGACTCTCCTGGGCACCGCCTCCTGACCCCAAGTCCAGGGCCGCCTCTCTGAGGGTCGGGGTCTGAGGGCAACAGGACGGGACGGGGCTTCCTGAGTCGGTAGAATTCCAGAGCCACAGCCCCCTCTCCGTGCACATGCTGTCTTTGGGGCCCGACTCTTGTTCTGGGGAAGGGGAGTCACAGAGGGAGGAGGAGCACAGCCCCCACCTGAGTCCCAGGTGACAGGCCTTACCTGGTAAGAAGAACTGAGGCCCTGCCAGACAAGGGCTCTTTTTGGGGCTGGCGGCTGCCGCCTGCAGGCCTGGGGAAGAAAGCCAGGAATGGAGGCACGAGCAGGGGGACCCTAGTGAAGATTCGGGGTACCTGCTCCCCACCCCACCTGCCAGCTGCCTCTTCAAGTTGCACACTTGCTCTGCCAGACCCAGCGTCAGTGCCTGCAACCTGGAGGCTGCCTCTGGGCCCGGCACCTTGGAGAGCTCAAAATCCAGGGCCCAGGGCCCCCCGGAAAGGGTTAGGGATGCTCCATCCTCCCGCAGGGCGAAAGTCACAGCTTGCTGCTCACAGGCCGCCCTAGGAAAGGAGGTGTGTCGAGTGCGGTGTCCAGACCCCCAGCTCCACACCCACCCTTCCTTCCCTGCTCAGGGACTCACCTGAACCGGGGGGTGATCTCCTCAGCCGCACTCAGGCCCAAACGGGCTTTCTGCAGGGCACAGGGGCTGGTCACCAGCTGCCCAAGACTCCGGAACCGCCCCAAAGCTGCCTGACGGAGGGCCACCCAGGACCCCGCGCCAATCTTAGGGCTACAGTTACAAAGCTGGGGGAAGGGTGTCCAGACCCCCCCAACCCACCCCTACCGCGATCCCAGACCGCCCCCTGCGATCCCAGAGGTGGTCCGCACTGCAGGTACGGAGTGCCGGGGGCTTCCAGGCCTGCCCGGGAGCCCCGATACCCACGAGGGCCTCCAGGCTGTCCGCCGTGAAGCAGGTGCTCCAGAGTTCCGCGGCGTCCGTCACACTGTGGGGGGAGGGGCTGTCAGGCGGAACGGCCCGCAGAACTGTCGGCGCCCCCAGCGCCCCGCGCTCCTCGCCAGCCACTTACTAGAGGTTGAAGCCGCCGCGGCCTCCGTCCTCGCTTCCCTCCCCCTCGCAATAGCACACGAAGCGCGGGGGCCCGGGCCCCGGCGGCAGCGTGCAGAGAGGCGGCGGCACCATAGCACCGCGGCCGCGGCAGGGACACCGCCCGGGAGGCTGCGGGCCCCAAGGCGCCTGCGCGGGAGGACGGCTCCGAAGCCGGGGGCGGGGCTTACGGCCCAGGTCCCGCCCCGAAGACCCAGGCCCTTCGCGCCGGCGGCGGGGCCTGGGGGCGGGCTGGAGGGGCGGGGCTCGGTCTCCGGCGGGCGGGGTCCCCCGGGCGGGCCTGTTCCCGGTGCGGTTCCCGCGTCCGCGCGGAGGCCTGCGCGCCTACGGCGCGCGGAGACCGCGGTTCCCTCCCCCGCCGCTTCGCCCCCTGCTGGTCCCAGCGGCCTCGTCCTGCCTTCCGCACCTGCTGTCGCCCTTCCCGAGATACTATCTCACGTGGTCTTTAGACGCGCAAACTTTCCTAACGCCGAACCGCAGCGGGTCGGAATACGACCATGAATTAAGCGTGGCGGCCAGCGCACGAGGCTCCCGGCACTCATCCATCCATCCCCTCCTTTGTGCCTCCCGTTGTCCTAGCCTTGAGCACTTTGCTTAACAGACAAGGTCTCTGGTCGCCTGGAGCTTGTGAGATCTAATGGATTGGACAGATAATAAACGAAACATGAAACTCTCGGGTAGTCCACGTGCGATCGGAGCTGTGTGACCCCGGGGAATCGAGGGATGATGGTGACGCGCCAGGATGCGGGATCCCAGGCAGAGGGGCAGCCACTGCAGACGCCAGAGGAAGGCACAGAACGGTTCTGCTCAAGGCCTCGCCAGAGGGTCAGGGTGACCACAGGGCGGTGGTGGGGAGGGCTGAGGCTGGGCCTGTAGGCCGCGCTGCTGATGTTGTCCTGCCCCTCCCCCCCCCCCCCCCACCGTGTGCCTCCTATGGCCCAGCCTGACCCTCCCTTACGGCCCCCTGGGTGACAGCCTCGGTGACCCTCCCTTACCGTCCCCTTGGTCCCCTCAGACTCACATGCTTCCTTTGGGGCTTCAGTGAAGTGCCAGCTTCTCAGTCTTCCTCAGTCACCTGACACAAAGTGTCGCAGCCTGCCCACTACCTCCAGTCCTCTCTCCTGTTTTGTGTACTTGCTTCCCAGCCCTGTCACTAGATAAAGTACCTCTGGCCACTTACTGTGGCAGCAGACTGTGAGACGGCCCCAACCGGGCCGGCCTCCTGTGTCTGCCCCATTGTGGTCCGGTCGAGTAACTTGCCCCTGGCCAGTAGACTGGAGCGATGGGCTGCCCATTCTTTCTCCACACGTGGCACAGGACCAAGGCCTGGCAACAACTAGTGAAGGGCTGGCATGCAGACCCCCTCCTGGCCGAACCTTCTGGGGAGAACACAACCCTGGCCTGTGGCTTGACCACGGCCTTGTGGGAACTCTTGTGCCAGAGGCCTTAGATCACCCAGGACCAGATTCCTGACCCTCACAAATGGGGGGTAATACATGCTTCTTGTTTCCAGCCAGGGAATTGGGGGGTAATCTGTTATCAGCAGGAGGGAACTAATGCATTTTTCATCCTGTTTATGGTGGTTCCCCCAGAGGTCCGTGGAGGGGGGGACTTCACGTCTGTTTCACTAGCCTCGTCTTCAGGGCTTAAACATTGCATTCAGTAGATATTGTGAATGAGAGAATGCAGAGTGGGGGGCTGCTGGAGGGCTTAAGCAGGGGCGGAGTGGGGAGGGGCACAACTGATTTATTTGTAGAAGGCCCACATTGAGTGCCAGGAGGAGAAACAGCTGAGGGCTGCACGGGTGGAGGTGGGGGTGCAGGGAGAGTAGCAGAGGGCTGCTGAGAATCCCTCAGGGCAGAGCTGACTGAGGCTGGAGGCGGGGGGAGGGTTTGCTCAGAGTGGAGGTGGACAGGGGTGAGGTGAGGGGGGTAGGGCTCACAGGTGCCCCTGTCTGTGGGTGGTGTGGGCACGCCCTTCCCCAAGGTCGCTGGGCCGAAGCAGGTTTGGAGAGAGCCTGGGGGCCACTCCTTTGCTGTAGGAACTCCGCGACATGTCGGTGTCTGAAGGGGATGCTGAAGTCTACTGTGTACCCAAGACTCCGGAGGAGGGTCAGGTGTGGCAATGGGAGTGTGGGGCCACCAGCCCCCAGGACACCCTTAAACATTGCTTCCTCTGGGCACAGTGCCAGGGGCCTGGGGGAATGTTTCCAGGGAGAATGCGGCACACTCAACGGAGTCCCCCAAAGTTACTGGCAACGGTCAATGGCAGCTTGTGTGGAAGAGGGCTTTTTGCCAATGTGGTTACGGATCTTGAGATGGGGAGATTTTCCTGGATTATCCAAATGCTGTCATAGATGTCCTTAGAGGTGGAAAGAGATTTCACTAAGAGGACACTAAAGCCTCTGGAGGGAACGCGGCCCTGACAACATGGTAATTTCCGCCCAGGGGCACAGATTTTGGACTTTGGGCCTCCAGAACTGTGAGGAGGTAAATGTTACGTTTTAAGCCACCAAGTTTGTGATAATTGGCTACAGCGGCCACAGGAAACCAATACAAGACCTGAGCCGAGGAGTTCAAAACATGGTAAGAAAACCGAAAGATCTGTTTTCATTTTAGACACAAGGGTATAGAAAATGTAACTTACCAGCCCATCTTCCTGCAGGGAGCAATCTTCTTTAATGTGGGTGTGGGTACGTGTGGATATCTGGGAGCCAGGTAGGTGGGGAAGGGAAAGGACACTGGAGGGAGTGGGGGGGGCAGGGGGAAAAGGGTGGCCTCTCACCCCAGGGCATACAGGGCTGAAGCCTGAGAGCTGGGAGAGGAGCGCTCCTGGCAGGGGCAGCTGTGCTCTGAGGCAGGCGTGGGGCCAGCATGTTCAGGGTGGTCAGAAGGAAAGATGGGAGGGGATGGGGTCAGAGGTGGGCGGATCGGGGAGGGCCTTCTTTTTTTTTAAGTTAAAAAAAATTGTTTTTAACTTTTATTTATTTTGAGAGAGAGAGAGTGAGCAGGGGAGAGACAGAGAGAGGGAGACAGAATCCCAAGCAGGTTCCGTGCTGCCAGCACAGAACCTGATGCAGGACTCTAACTCAGGGACCATGAGATCATGACCTGAGCTGAAATCAAAAGGCAGATGCCCAACCGTCTGAGCCACCCAGGCGCCCCAGGGAGGGCCTTCTTGGCCAGCTAAGGAGTTTGGCTTTTCCTGTCGGGGAGATGGGACCCCCTGGGGGCGGTTGGGAGCCCAGCAGGGAACGAGCTGATCCAGCCGAGGAATTCCGTGGCTTCGGGGCGGGGGAACTGGCTGAGGACTGCCCCCGTGTGGTCTGAGCGGGTGGTGCAGGACGACATGAGCCCCTAGTGGATATGTTGGTGCTGGGGGCACAGCCCTTCTGGGTTCCTGAGGGGTCCTATGGGGCTGCCCCACCCCAGAAGAGGGCCGCCCCCCCTGGAAAAGGTGTCCATAAGGCCACGGGGGGGCAATCTGCATCTCCCCACTCCGGCCCTTCCCAGGGGACCTGGGGGGGGGACAGCGGGGGAGGGCAGGACCACCGGAGCCTGGTGGCCAAGCTTCCTGCACCGCTTGCCAGGGGAGCGCATCCCCACGTCTCCACCTTAAACCCTTGTTGCTGCCGTGACAGCCTTTGTCCTTCTCCTCTGGGTCCATATGGAAGGTGAGTGACAACAGATAAATCAATCCCTCCATCCGCTAATTTATCACCTGGAGCTCGGACAGTATCTCTCAGCAGACGCCTCCCTAGGTGGGCAGACAGCACCTTGCCTGTCAAGAGGGTGGGACGGTGAGCTCACAGGTCACACATGTGGGAGGGGGCTGGCTCTCTGGGCCTTCCCACACACTCTTCCCCATCCCCAGGGCTTGACTTCCAGACTGGTGTTGTGCTGGGGGCGGGGGGGGGGGGGGAAGACCGTGTCCCCAGGTGGGCCAGAGGCTGGCATGTGGGTTGGGGCAGCCAAGGTGCCCAGGTGTTGGGTGCAGGTGTGGAGGGGCTGTCTGGGGCCCCCAGAGGGTGACCTCCCAGCCCAGAAGGGCCCCAATCAAGGCAGCAAATTGGGCAGGACAGGGCTGTGTTTTTAATTAAAAATGTCCAACCAGGGGCGCCTGGGTGGCTCGGGTGGTTAAGCGTCGGACTCTTGGTTTCGATTCAGGTCACGATCTCACAAAATGTGAGATCGGGGCCGAGATGGGCTCTGCACTGACAGTGTGGAGCCTGTTTGGGACTCTCTCTCTCTCTGTCTCTCTCTCCCTCCCTCTCTCTCTGCCCCTCCCCCACTTGCACTCTCTCTCAAAATAAAAAACTGAAAAAAAAAAAAAAAAAGAGCAGCGATATTATCCTACCCAGACACAATGGCAGGACAGAGTTTTGTGCATACGCCGCTTTCCTCTGGCTCTGGGTCAGGGGAAGTGCGGGACGGAGCAGCTCAGATACCTGCTCTGTGCTGTGGAAGGAAGGGTCCCAAAGGCCCAGGAGGTCCCCTGTGTCCGCGGGAGCTCTGGGTGGCCGCCCGGGGCTGGGCTGCTGAGGCTGGTGCCCTGGTGCGTGGGGAGGGGGAGCGAGTGGCAGGAAGGCCCCTGCGATGCCCTGGTCAGTCTGGATGAGCTTGCCTCCCTTGGAGCAGAGCCTCGGCTCCTTCCAGGCCAAGTGCCTGCCCAGCCCCGCAGAGCTCTGCTCGGCCTAGCGAGGGGTCCCACCCTGTGCCCGGAAACCACCGTGGAGGGTCAAGAAATGCAGAGCCATGGGCTTTAGGAGAGTATTTATTGTGCGGGGGATGGGTGGCGGAGAGAAACGGTGTGCTCCTGGGGGAAGGCCCCGTACAGCATGGCCCCCAACGGGCACTCCTGGGAGGACTCTTTCCTGCAAACAAGGGGGCAGGTGTAGTGGGGTGAGTGCCGTCTTCTCGCCCCCTCCTGCCCTCCCTGGGCCCAGCCCCAGGGCCCCTCTGTCCCTGCCCACTGCTGTCCGCTGTCCCACCCTGATTCTATGGTTCCCACCCCCCTGCCACCTGCTCCTGGCAGGAGGGCCCCCACAGTTCAGCCTTCTGCCTAAGAGGGGTCTCCATGGGTCTCAGGGCACCGGGCGCTGCGTGCTGTGGGGACTGGTGTCCAGGCCGGCCCGAGCACTCACCTAGGAGAAGGCGCCAGCACACTGGTCTGTGGGAGAGAGTGGGGTCTGAGGAACCAGCCAGAGGCCCCTTCCCCAGGGGGGGAGGCCCCCAACCGCCCCTGAGGAGCCAAGCCTCCCTGCCTGCAATCCCCTTCGGAGAGGCCACTGGCCAGGGCACTGGCCCGCCCTCTTCTGGCCCAGATAGGTCTGGTGCTTGTCCCACACCTGGGGGGAGTGGTGCTCCCAGTCTGAGTCTCCTGCAGCCCTGAGCTGGCTCGGGGACAGCACTCACCGGACTGGGGCAGCAGGGCGCCCTGGCTGGGGTTTAGGCCCACTTGGGGTGCCAGCTGCTGCATTTTCTGGGCACCTTCAGGAAACAGCTCCGGGGCGCGGGCTGAGGGCAGGGAGGGTTGGTGAGCAGAAGAGGGCAGGGTTGGGAGGCGGAGGGCGGTGGAAGGCGGGGTGGGGTGGGAGGCAAGGGGAGGAGGCACGGGGGTGGGGGGAGGGGTCCGGACCCCTCTACCACAGACACGGGGGTCCCCAGGAGACCCAGGGACACAGCGGTCCCGCCTGCCGTGGACCTGGAACTTGCTGGAATGTGTGCGTGGGCGGCAGTGCAGACGGACCTTGGGCACACGGCTCCCAGAGGAGCGGCCTGCGCCTGGTGACCAGTGGGGGGACGGGGGTGCTGGGAGCCCCTCCCCCCGGGACGCCCACCGTAGAGCTGCAGCCAGACGCTCCTGACGCCTGCCTTCCGGGTCTCCACGTAGAGCACGGCGAAGTGCTCGTAGTCGGTGCTCACCACCCGGATGTCAGTCTGCGCCATGGCTGAGGGGGAAGGGCCAGCTGAGCTGCCTCGGCCCGGGGCCCGCCCCCTGCCTCTCTCAGGAGCCCCCCGCCCCTGCCCAGCCTCACCCGCGTTGCTGAACTGCCCGTCAGCAGCCCCCTTCGTGAAGGTCGTGAGCATCTTCTGGCACCCGCCGTCGGGCCTGGGGAGGAGGAACCACGGCGTCCCCGAGGCCACCGCTTGGGGACTCTGACCCGTGGGGTGGGCCGGGGCCCAGGCCACCCCAGCACCCCTGTGCCCCCTCCCAGCGCTGCTTAGAGGTGAGGCAGCCCTCTAGGGGACAGGGGGCAGGCGTGAAGTACTTGGGGGAGCCCTACAGCCAGGACACGTGGGGTCTCCCCTTCAGACACACACACGCCCCAGGGACGATGCTCCTCCACGGCTGAGGCGTCTGCTGCGGCAGCCTGACCCCACCAGGGGCCTGGGACTAGCTCGCTAGTGTGCCAGGGACACCTGTGTTCTCAGTGGCTCACACTGGCCAGGTCTAAGGCCCAGTGTGAGGTGGGGTTTGTGGGGTCACTTACGTAGGGTACCCGAACTTGAGGGCCAGGTCACCGTTGTCCAGGGGGGTCACCAAGACCACGGGCATCTTTGTGTCGTCCTTGGAGTTCAGGAAGTCCTGGTCGTCTGAGGCCACCCCGACCACGTACCAGGTGCCCTGGAACTGCAGGGAGGGTGCGGGGAGAGCTGGGGCCCTGCGTCCTTATCAACCCTCACCCAGGTGGGGGGCGGGCAGCTGCAACTCCTCCCGGTTCCAGGCTCTGGGGAGCCGTGGTGGCCACAGGCCACAGAGCAGGCCTGCTGTCCTCCCCAGCCCAGCCCGTGCCCAGCTGATGGGGCGGGTGGAGGGGGCTGTCCCCCCTGTCCCCCTGACTTGAGCTGAGCCGGGACCGGAGGATCCCCAGGGGCTCCCCTGGCCCTCCAGCCTCTCTGCGGGTCATGCACGCCCCGGATGGCGAGGCAGGGCAGGTAATTCGCGAGGAGGAGGGGCTGCCAGGACCCACCTGGCTGGCATCGAAGTTGGCCTGGATGGGGACCTGGCCCTGGCCTAGGGACAGCCTGAGCAGGACAAAGAGGGAGCCGATGAGCAGGGCCTGTGGCATCTTGGAGGACGGTTCTCAGCAGGGGACCTGGGGTGGCTTCTCCTGTCCGGCATTTATGACCCCCAAGTGCGCTGGCGTGGCTGTCTGCTGGCCTGGGACCAAGCCCACTGAGCTAGGCTCGGATGGGGTTGTGCCCAGCTGCCCCGCCCATGCCCGGCGGCGTTTCCTGCTGGGGAGGCAGCAGGTACTTGGATGCAGGGGGAGGAGAAGTTCTGGCAGGCTTTCCGAGGTGTCTGCCCCCAGCTCTCTGCTCACACATACCCCCCCACCCAGTCCCCTCCTCCGGGAAGGCTGCCAAGAAGCTCCCCGTCACATCTGAGCCTCACAGCCCCTGGTGCCTCTGTAGGGCCAGGCTGAGGTTTGCCCATGGGGGGCGGTGCAGGGGATCCTGCCAGGAGGGCTCCGGACAGGGCCTGAGGGGTGGCAGACGGCAGGAGGTGGGGGCAGGGCCGGGCAGGGAGACGGTGCTCCGGGGCCCAGCGCTGGCTGTGGCGCCCGGGGTCTGGCGAACGGGCAGGGCTGTGTACTCTCGACGCCCAGGCCGGAGAACGGGGGACTGGAGGCGCTACAGTAGCCAGAGAGGACGTGAGGTTGTCCGGTGGGCAGCCCACCCTCCGGGGCAGCCCAGGGTGGGGGGCGTGGATGCCGAAGCCACCTTCCTCTCTGTCCTCTGGTAACACTGGTCCCTACCCCGTGTTCTAATCCCACACCTTCAAAAGTCCATCGGGTACAGAGCTCCCCTGGGCCTCAGGCCTCTCCGGGCTCGGGGTGAGGGGGCCAAGGGCACCTGCCTGGGGAGTAGGAGATGACGGGGCACCACCCAGAACCGGCCAGCAGGAGGGGCCGTGCTGCGGTCAGAGCCCAGCCTGCGCTGGGTGGGGGACGTGAGGGCGCCTCTCCGTAGCGGTCCTGACTCCGGGCCCGCCCACCGGGACCGAACACCAGTGCGCCCTTGCCCGGAGTCCGAGATTTTACAGACAGGAAGGGGAGACTGAGGCCCAAAGTGTGGGGGGTGCGTGCGGTCAAGTCCCCAGGGAGCTGGCCGGAGCCAGGCCCAGGGCCCAGAGCGGCGAGGACTGCAGGAAACACAGGCAACAGCTGGATTGTTGACTTGCTTCTGGAGTTTATTCTCAGAGCCGGGATAAAGTCTGAGGGGGCAGAGGTGGTGGCAGGGAGGAGCCAGGACTGGGTGCTTGGGGATCCCGCAGGAAAGAGCAGAGCAGGGCGCGATGGCCAGGTCCTGGGGGCTGGGGTCGCCTGGCAGAGAGAGCGGCACCCGTGGGTGGGGCGGGCAACACCAGCTCTCCCACCCCCAGGGTGCCCAGGTTCCTCTTTACTCCCGGGAATCTCACGGAATTCCCGGGGGAAGCCCCCCCGCCTGGGAAAGCCCCCGGGACCACCCTGGGGTGGTGGGGTGGGTGATGGCAGGTACGAAGCCAGCCCACAGCCCACCACACTCACCTATCTGTGCTCCTCCATGCACCGGTCTGCCAAGAAAGAACCCGGGGCCGTGGTCAGCACCCCACGCCTGGGGCCACTTCCCCACCTGGCCCCCTCCCTGCAGCCCTGGAGAGCGGTCTCAGTGGAGCCCCCCCAAAACTGCTGGGTCCGTCACACTTCAGCACTCTCTCCCCTCCTCCCAACAAAGAGGGGTCGTGCCCCCAGCTGGGCCCAGAGCAGGCTGCCTGCCTCAGGGGCCCGTGGGCGCTCCGCCCAGTGCGGCTGCCCCCCCCCACCCCCCCCCGCCATGTTCCCATAGCACCGCTGCCCTCCACAGGCATCCCAGCCCACTGGTTCTGTTTCTGGGGCCCGTTTCCCACCAGGCTACGGACCCCTGTGTCCTGAGGGCCGCCCAGGGGCCTAGAACACCGCGGCTGCTTGGTGAAACTGGGCCGGCGGGTGGGGGGGGGGGGGTGCTGTTCCTGGAGAAGGAGTATCTTCCTGTGCTGCGCCCAGGGCTGCAGGCCAAGGTCACAGGGTGAGGACAGACTGCCCCCACTCTGGAGGCCACAGTGTGCCGGTCCGTGGGCGGTCTGACCGGATGCACTCCACCCCTCAGCCTCCCTTGAATCAGGAGACTTGCCTGCCTCAAATCTGACCTTAATCCTCTTCCCATGAGATTAGCAGCCCCCCTCACCGGTCTTGGGCAGGAAGACAATGGCATCCTCTGTGAAGCCCCGGGTCTTGGCAAAGGTGCTGAATTTCTCCTTTACCTCAGCCCTTGGGGTCTGGGTGCGGCCTGGGGCAGGAAGGAGAAGCCACTGGCCTCAGTCGGGGAAGGTCTCTGCTGCCCCCACCCCTGCAGTTTAGGGACCCGCCCCTTGAGACCCCCATCTGTGGTCGGGTGGGCCTCCGGCCAGAGCGCGGGTCGCTGGCGTGGGGTACGTACTGTAGAGAGTGGCCATGTGGAAGTCCTGGCCCGGGCTTTTTGTGCCCGCCGTGTACAAAAGCGCGTACTCCTCATAGTCTGTCGCCACCACCCACACGTCGTGGGTGCTGCCCCAGTCTGGGAATCCAGGAGAGAATCCCAGTCAGGGGCCCTGTCCCCCAGCCTCTGGCCCGCTTCTGCCCGGGCTGGCTGTGGGAGGGAGCCAGGGACGATCCCCTCCCCCACGGGGACAGGCAGCCAGCCCCCAGCCTCCTGTCCGCACAGCCCCTGAGCCCTGCGGGGGTCCAGTGCATTCAAACCAGAAGTCCTAGGGGGTCAGCAGACAGAAAATTAGGGGCTCATGGTGCAGCCACAAACCTCTGGGCTAGAACGGGTCAGAACTGGGGAGAGACTTCCCAGTGGGAAGGCCTCCCCAAGGAAGGGGGTAGATGGTGGGGTGGGAAATGAAGAGGCGCCTGGCCCTGGTTCTGCAGAACTGTGGAGAGGTGTGAGGGGGGCTGGGGGGCTACCCCAGTGTGCTCTGTCTGGCCAGCAGAGCAGAGGCCCGCAGCAAAGATCTGGGGGAAATTCCATCATGGGGGCGGGCAGGGAGGGGCCTGGCGCTCAGCTCCAAAGAGGATCCAGTGTCCTAGAGACAGGGTTCCTGGTCCCCCACCCGGGAGCCTGGGGTCGATCGGGCCAGGCCTTGGGCTAGCTGACCCCGACCAAGGGGCCACCAGCCCACTCCGTGTACTGCTGGGGCAGGAGGGTTGCCCAGAGCCACCGCCTGCAGGTTGCCCAGGGCTGGACCCAGGGGTCCCCAGCAGGGGGGCCCCACTCACGGGGACTCGTGTAGCTGTAGCAGCCTGGGGTTTCCGCCGGCCGCAGCAGCAGGGTCCGGGTCTCACACTGGTCTTTCCTGTGGGCAGGTCACCAAAGGGGTCAGGGGTCAGGCCGGGGCTGTCCCTGGATCGTGACCGTGGGGCGGGGAGCTCTCGGCCCCCCGAAGCGCGCGCCGCCCCGCCCACCTGAGGAAGGTGGTGGTGAGGTTGAGGCCTCCTTCCGCGCTGGGGGCCACCACTGATATGCACATGGACAGCGCGTTCTTCTTCTCCCGGAACCAGCTCGAGTTGGAGGCGAGGCCCGAGGTGAACCAGCGCCCCAGGAACTGCGGCGAACGGACCCCGCCCGGGTCGGCCAGGACCCTCCTGGACCGACCTGGGTGGGGGCGCCCCTGCCCCTCCCCTCCGGTCTCCAGCCGGGCCCCGCCCCGGCCCCGCCCCCGGAGGCCCGTCACGCCCCCCGCCGTCCCCTCCGCTCGGCCGGGCTCCGTCGGTCGCGGGAGCGGGCGGCAGAGGGCGCCCCGGCCGTCCCTGGAGGGGTTGGGCGGCCGCGACGCCGGGGGAAGGGGCGCGGGGCGGGGCGCGTGGGCGGGAGGACCGACTGAGCGCGCCCGGGTTCCCGTGGCCCTCCCCGCGTGCCGTCCCCGTCGGCGCGCTCGCGCACGATGTGTCCTGAGACCCGGGTGTGGGACGTGTGCCTGCTTTCCTCCGGGCGTCGTGAGCTTAGAGGGGTGGCCGTGTTTGGACGGCGCACGCCCGCGCTCGGCCCGCGTGTCCGCAGGTGCCGTGTGCGCGCTCACGGACACAGGTCGGCCTCCGTGGCTCAGTTCTCTTGGTCGGCGAATTGCTTTAGGCCCAGGGAGGCGGGTGGTTCTCCCGCTCGGCCTCCTCCTTCGCTCAGCTCCCCTCTTCCCGGGAAGACATCTCGGCCCCCTGCGGAGCGCCCCCCTCCCCTCGCAGCGCCCTGTGCCGCCTTGGGGACTGGGCAGGGGAGCCTCTCACCTTGTCCTGTTGGAAGTTGGGCTGCAGGGAGACCTGGGCCTGGGCCCGCGTCTGCAGGACTCCCAGGACTCCCAGCAGGACCAGCCCCATCCACAGCGTGTGCAGAGCGGCCATTGTCCTGGAGCTGAATAGCCACCCGGGCCGGTGGTGCCAGCAGTGCGGGTGGAGTGAGGGAGCCGGCAGGAGGAGCAGAGGCCACTGGAGAGACCCCTATTTATGGGCCTGGCTTGGCCTCCACCCAGGGCCCAGGGACAGCCCACTGCAGGCTCGTGATGCTGGGGGAGGACAGAGCCGGGAGCCCAGCTGCAGGCTTGCCCCCCACACGGCTGCTTATGTAAGAGGCTCTGACCAGGACCCGCCTGGGCCCTGCCACCTGGGGCTGGGTTTGGGGCGGGGGTTGGGGGGGTTGCAGGCAGAGGCTCCTGCAAACTTCGTCCTCCCTCCAGTCCCCGCAGCCTGGATGGGGGTGGGGGCACGTGCCCCGGGGCCTCCGGCCACTTCTGGGCCCGGGACCCCCTCTCACAAGCCCTACCGTCATTCTGTCTCCAGGTCCAGGGACCCCGGGAGGGGACACTGTTCATACGGTATGAGTTTGGTCCTGGAAGGCCTGGCGGGCTGGGTGGTGACAGGAAACTTGGGCCCAGGTAAAGGAACCCAGTCTGCCCCTCAGTGCGGCCGGAGGGCCAGGTGTGCGGGGCATGGCTTCCCCACGGTCAGCTGTCGGGGCTCTGGCCTGTGGTCCCCTGGGTACCCTTCTCAGCCTGGGCCCCCCCTTCGTGCGGGGCCCGCCCACCAGTGTGGCCCAGCAGCACCACGTGAGACTGGGGGCAGTCCCTACCTAGGGCACCCACCGAGACCAGGGCTGCTCACGGCCACGTGCCTCCCCGCCAGCGCAGGACTCAGGGACACCCCCACCTTACAGAGAGGGCTGCTTCCAGAACTCACACGTGTCGCCTTGCCTCTGCTCCAGCCCAAGGTCACCCCAGGCCGGCGGGGTCTCAGCTCAGGGCCGAGTGGGGTCGACAGCGCTGACCAGCTATGAGTGGGTTGGGGGTGAGTGTCCCGAGGGAGGCGGGGAGCCTGGGCTCTGACCCTGGGAGAGAAGACGAACCAGGGCAGAGTTCCCGTGTGGGTGCAGACGCAGAGGGGCTGTAGGTGTGGCCCGTGGAGGACAGGAGGCTGTCATCTCCGGGCACAGGCCCAGCCCATTCAGGGGGTGCCGGCTCCTGTCCCAGGGCTTCTGCCCAGAAGCTGGGTTCTTGGCAGCCCTGGCCTCTGGCTTTGGAATGGCCCGGAGGCTGTTCAGAAATGATCAGAGGGAGGCACAGGGTCAGGTCAGCGCCCTAAATGGGACCAGCATGGGCACTGCCACCCACCTTGCGAGGGCAGGGGGGTGGGTACCAGGTCCGGGGATCCTGGCGATGTCAGGGCACCGGGCTTCCTGGCCCTGGCTAGACCCCTGCCACGGGACCATTGCAGGTGGCCGCGAGTGCCCTGGTGGGACTGGGCTCCCCTTCTGAGGCCGGGATCTCAAAACGGCTGGTGAAAACAGGTGTGGCCGTCCTGTGGGAAGGGCTGAGTGGCTGCGGGGAGGGCCCGGGACACCACAGGTCGGAGCCTGCCTCTTCTTCCCTCGGCACCTTTGCCCTGCAGCCCTGATGGAGGCCAGGGATGTGAGATTGGCGTGTGCCGCCCTTTGTCCCCCCTCCCCCGTGGCCCAGGAGTGCGGGAGCACAGGCTGGGGCTTATTGAGGGGGTACTGTGGAGCTACATCATCACGGCAGCCGGGGGAGCAGCTGGGTGGGCAGAGGCCAATGTGAGGGGGTGAGGTGGCAAGAGACAGGAGATGCCTAAGAGGGTGACTGGCAGCGGTGCAGGGGAGGGGGTGGGGGTGCAGGGGAGGAGGGGGGCGGTGCGGGGGAGGGGGGCAGCAGTGCAGGGGAGGGGGCGGGGGTGCAGAGGAGGAGGGGGGTGGTGCAGGGGAGGGAGGCAGCAGTGCAGGGGAGAGGGTGGGGGTGCAGGGGAGGGAGGCGGTGGTGCAGGGGAGGGAGGCAGCGGTGCAGGGGAGGGGGCAGAGGCAGGCCTGAGACTCCCACCCTTCCAGCCTGGCCTCCTGTACCTCAGGAGGGCACAGTCCTCAGGTGCCGTCTGTGCACTGGGCTGTGGGATGACAGTCCATCAGAACAGGCAGCCGTTGGGGGGCTGACCCCACAGGACCCTGCACTGGCCCAGGAATAGATCTTGGAGTTCCTTTCAGGCTGGGACGGGGGCAGGAAGAGGAAGGTGGCAGGAAGGCCCGGGGGACACCGGTTGCACCCCGTGTGGGCACCAAGTCTCCTGCCCGTTCGTCGGCCGACAGCCCTTTGGCCTTAGAGAGACCCGCGGCTCTCTGAGTGGCTGGGCTAGAGGTCCCTTTCCAGGCCAGGCCACCCCTGGACAGGAGCACCTCTGTCAGTGGTAGCACATGCCCCAAGGCAAGGCGGCAAGGTGACCCAGGACGCCGGACCAAGGCGTGGAGGGAGAGGTGATCTAGGGCAGCAGGACCCCGGACACGTGGGCCTCAACAGCTGTCATCTGGGCCAACCTGCCAGGAGGGGCGCTTGCAGCTGGATCCCCAGGGGGGTGTCCCACGGATCCTGGTGGTGGGACAAGGTCCTCCCGAGGACAGAGGGGCTCCCGGAGGCCCCGGGTGTCTGGCCCCCAGACCCAGTGCCAGGGACTGAGTCCCTCCTCCTCTATTTCCCTGGTGGGGGGCAGAAGGCCAGGCAGCCCCCGCGCCCCTTCTCCCCCAGTGGCCGTTACCGGTGGGGACGACGTGCTTGTGGGTGAGGACAAGGCCCAGAGGAGCAGGAACTGCCCCTTGGTCCCCCTGTGGCCCAGGTGGCTTTCCGTGAACATTGTGGAGGACAGGGCCTGACCTCGAGGGGGGGGACCCTGGGTCCGGGCAGGGCTGGCTGCTCTCATCTCGGGTCCCTGCGTGGTGGGGTGCAGACTTCTAGAAGGGTGTCCGGTGCCCTGCTTGCCAGAAACCTGGAAGGGCACGACAGAGAACCGGCTGTCTGGGCCCACCCCCCGTGGCGTCGGAGCCCCTCCAGGGGGAAGGGGACCCTGCCCTGCCAGCACAGGCCGCCACCCAGGGAGGCACATCTGTGTGTGGGGTGGGCCGTGTGCGCCCCTTCGGGAGGCCCCGCTGCCCGTGCTGCTCCGGCGGGCGGCACACTGAGCTCACGCTCTGGGACCCAGAGGGGGGTGACCACCCAGGCAAGATGGGGGCCGGGGCTGCATCCGGAGGGGCCACGAGCCTCATGCCCCGAGCCCAGCCCGTGGTCGGAGGAGACCCTCCCCTCTCCGGGGGCCTTCCCTGCATTGCCCTCCCCCAGGTGCTGCCTCCGTCTACCGGGTGACATGCCGAGGCTCCAGTCTCCTCTGCCAGTGGCTCCCCCAGCTCCTGGAATGACCCTCAAGCCCCTTCCCACTGTCCCCGCCCCCCAGAGCAGAGCTCCCGACACCTGCCTTCTCCACTCCCTCCCCCCAAGTGCTCCGGTAACAGGGCTGCCCAGCGGCCAGAGCCGGACACCCTGGGCTGGCCGGTGGGGGGTCCGTAGCCCCTTCCCCAAGTCCTCATCTGCCCCTCTCGGCACCTCCCACCCGTAGTGAGTACCCCGACGCACGCTGGTCTCCCAGCCTGCACCCTGCCATCACGTTCCTGCTGCGGCCCTGAGGACCCCGCCAATGTGGACCAGGGTGACCCTGGTTCGGCAGGGACGGGGTGATGCTGGCTGGCGGCTGGCGGCTCTGAGCCTCAGTTTCCCTATCTGTGTAGAGGGAGTGGGGATGCTCCCACCTCACAGGACTCATGGGAGTTAGGGGGCGTGGCTCTCCCAGCTCTTGGGACAGATCTGCTCCCGGGAACCTCTCTGTGGCAAATGGGGAGCTTCTGTCCACCTGTGGGCAGAGCTGGGCTGAGGCCGGGGCCCTGGGCCCTCCCCCCTGCTCCGGGCCCTCTCCCCAATCCTTCTGGAAGGGGACCCTGAGCAAAAGTGGGGGAGGGGGGGTGCCTGGGGCACAATTCTGGGGCTCAGTAGGTAGGTGCCCCGCAGCCACTGGGTCCGGCAGGTAAGGGAAGAGGCACCCTGAGAGCTCAGTCACCTTTGCCTGGTCCAGGTAGGGTCCTGCTGAGCTGAGCTGCTTGTGAGACGTCGGCCCCCTTCTCCCCCACCCCCTCGGATGGTGCATGATGGAGGCCTGGGGAGGCGGGCGGGGGCGTCCAGGAGCCCCCCCTCGGTCCCTCCCTGCCTCTGCCTCTGCGGTCACGGGACTGCCCCCGCACCCTCTGCTCTGAGCTGCGCCCTGTGTGGCCGGCTGTGTGGCTGGGCGGTCTCTGCCCTCCAGGGGCCCCTGCTCAGCTGATGTGGGGACGGGGGATGGGGTGCGAACGTGCTGGATGCTGGGGCTGGTGAGGCCCCTCCTGGCACCCACTGAAAGCAGGCACGCCCGGCCTGGCAAACCAGGCGTCGCTTTGTGGCTCGCAGAAGGCCGGGCGGGGTGGCTGACGGTGCATGTTCCTGACCCGCCAGGGCAGGGTCCCGCTCTGAGCCTGCGGGACAGACGGAGGTGTCTCTGGAGCCCCACGCCAGGACCTGGCGGGGGAGAGATGCCCGGAGGCTGACCTGGGAGCACCACCCCCCCCGCCCCCGACCTCAGGTCAGGCCCTCGGCAGCACGCAGACAGCTCTGGACGCAGGGACTTCTGGGGCCCCGTGGCCAGAGACCCAGCCGGGCGCAGCTGAGCTGCCCAGAAGAGACCTGGGGCCCAGGCGGAGGCGGAGGACAGCCATCTGCCTGTGGAGCCGCTCTGGAAGGCAGGGATGCCAGGAGTGGGCCTCATCCTTGAGAGGTCATCGAAGCCACTCCCCTGCCTCTGGCCCGCCAGGTCAGACACAAACCTGGGGCCCAGGCCCAGCCTTGAGCTCATCCTCCGGGGGGGCGGGCCGTGTCCCCCACAGATGGTTGGCTCTCCAGGGCCGAGTCTGTCCCAGCGCTGGTGGCTTCTCATTGACCTGCAGCTGACAGTGTCCTCTGGCCTCCGATAGGGACCTTGTGGACGCTCCCACCTTCTACTTGGCAATCAGCCGCCCCCCCACCCCCACCGACCCCAGCTTGTGGGAAGGGGCCTTGAAGGAACCCTGAGTGGGTGGGCAGAGGCGGCCCCTCTAGACCCCACCCTACCCCCTCAGGCCCTGCCCCTTGCCCTCTGGAGGTGCCTCCCAGCCTGGGGGGCGGGGGCTTACCCCACCCCAAGATTCTCCTCGCATGGAAGGTGTTGAGGAGACTGGCTGGTGGCTCCCCAAGGATCTTAAATAGGGAAGACGCCCTGAGTCACAAGAAGCTGCTAGACAGAATATTCTGGAAAATCCCCAAAGGCCTTCTCCCTTTCTCCGCCCCCTCCCCAGGATCTTGGATCAGCCCCATCTCCAGGGCCATATTGGGAAAGATGGCCATTGCCAGGTGCCAGCACCAGCCAGACCTGGAGCAGAGAGTGGGGGGGGGGGGGGCAAGGTTATGCACCTGGTGGGGCACTGGGACCCACAGAGGGAGTGGGGTGCTGGGTCTGCAGCATGGCATGAGGGCAGGTGCCACGGGGGCAGCCAGCTCAGACCTCCAAGTACAAGGAACGTTCTATACCCCTCCCCCCCCCAGCTCCTAGACCGGCCCAGCCTTCAAGGTCCCGGGAAAGAAGGCCGCCAGGGGGCCAGGTGTCAACAGAGGCAAAGCCGAAGTAGAGAGGACAGAGACAGGATGGGCGCAGGGGGACCAGTGGGGTGTGTCTTGCCCGGTCTGGGCAGAAATGCAGAGAAGGCCTTGTGCGGGAACACCCTGAGTCCAGGGGCCTCCTTAGATCCAAGAGCGGCTCTCCAGTGGGGGAACCTGGGTGAGGCTGACCCCTCCTGGTAACCTGAGGCCACTTCGGGCCAGCAGGAACCCAGGGCTGGCAGAGGGAGAGAAGCCTGCCCCCTTCAGTGCTCCTGTAAGCCCACGGCCTTCCATAACTGTGACAGTCAGCATCAGGGTGACCCGGACAGATGGCCTCCAGAGTCCAACCAGGCAGTGGGGGTGGGGGGGTCAAAGCATACCCCCTCACTTGTTTGAGGGCTGGGTGAGAGGTCTTCGGGCTCCTGTGCCCCATGCACCCTGGGGGCATCGGCAGATGGGCCCTCCCGGGTCACCACCAGCTAGCCCAGGTATCCTTCTCCTCGAAGACCCCAAAGCCAGAGGACAGTTTTGTGCGGAGGCTGGCTCATCCAGGGCTCCCGTGGAGTCTCCCGATTCTGGAAGTCTCCTTGCCTCTATGGCCTGGCCACATCAGGCTGGCCCAGGCGTCTCCAGGACCTCCTGGCCCCAGCAGAGGAAAGCAAGTCTCCCGCTGTGGCCCAGGCCCCTGGTCCTTGGTCGTGGGCCTGACCATGCCCCCGACGTGGGCTCTCCTGCCTTTCCCTGGGGACTCGGGGTGACTTCAAGGGGATGGGACCACAGCTCTGAGCAGGGCCAGCCCCAGGGTGGGCACCTAGCAGGGCTGCGGGAAGGGCGCTCTGGGCCCTGTGGGCCTGGGCACGTCCTGGCACCCCAGGAAGCCCTCTGGGGTCCTTGCTCCCCAGGCCCTCGGCTGGCTTCCGATACATGCCATCAGAGATGGCCCGTGCGTAAGGGCGGCTCTGTGGGTCCTGAGAGCCCAGGACGGTGCCCGGTCCTCGGGGCGAAGGCACCCGAGGGTTAAGTGAGGACGGGGTGGGAGAGGACATCTCACTGCGGCCTGGGTCTAGAACCTGGGTGCTCTGGGAGCCACCCACAGCCTGGCCTGCAGCCCTCACCCACCCCACGGGTCATCTGGCGGTCATGCCGGCTCCTCCTGGCACCAAGTGTTTATTTCCGATGGGGGAGGAGTATGGGGACAGATGTGGCCTCAGGGGATGGAGCACAACAAGGCCTTGATGGGCACTGGGAACAGTCTCTCTGGAGGGAAAGGAACCATCCAGTCTGGCAGCCACTGGTCCTGGAGCCTGGAAGTCACCCTCTGTCCACTGCCTTCCGCGGCCGCCCTCCCTAGGGGATGACCCTCCCCGACCTCCCGCGCACCTCCCCCTCCGAGTGTGCGCCCCGGCCTCTGGCTAGTCCCCGCTGGAGGTCTGGGCCCTGCAGACCCCTGCCCTGTCTGGGGGCCGGCTGGGCTCCCACACGGGGCTGAGGTGGGCGTAGGACTGTGAGCAGCAGTCACGGAGGGCATCCTGGAAGAGATGGCGGTGGGTCCAGGAGACCCAGGTAGGGCCCGCTCCGTAGTAAAGAGACGGGACACTGGGGGGCCTCCCAGGGTTAGAGAGGGACAGTCGGCGGCTCTGGAGGTGTGGGCTGGGGGTCACGGAGCCGCATCTAGAAGAACCAGAGTCTTCTGGGGCTGCAGAGACGGGAGCTGCAGGGTAACCCCAGAAGAGCCGGGGTCACAGGGCCACAGGGTCAGAGGTCAAGGGAGGTCACGGAAGCCACGGCCTGGAATGGGGCTTCCGGACTGGAAGGATACAGGCTGTGCCCACTCCCGGACAGAGGCGCGTCCTCTCCTGTGTCCGAACGCTGGTCACAGAGCCCAGCTGTCCCAGAGCCGTCGGGACAGTTGTGTCTGGGACTTTGCCCAGCCGTGGGGGAGGGGCTCTCAGCCCCAGAAGAGGGGTCGGGATGGGTGGGGAGGGGAGCAGGACTAGGGGCCACACTGCCCAGGCTCGCCCCGGGACCTCACGCCCGCGTGGGCTTGCGTGGCTGACGTTGGGACCGGGGCCTTTGTCCGGTTCGGCCACAGCTGGCTCCTCGGCCCCGACGAGGATGCCCCTGGGCATCAGGCAGGGACGTGTTTGGCGGGGCCACTGACTGGTGGGGCTTCTGGCCGGGAGGATTCGGGAGGAGGCAGCGTGGGCGCCCCGAGTGTGGGGGGCAGCCATCCTGCCCCGGCCCGGCCAGACCCAGGGGAGTTTGCCAGCCGGTGAGCAGGTGGGCCACAGGTTTCTCCCTTGACTGGGCACAGGATGAATCGCCCCATGCTGGCTCGTCAGCAGGGTCTGCAAGGTGGCAGCCTCATGGGCCCCCACAGGCCAGGGCACGGGCGCCCTGTGGGGGGCTGCCCTCGCTCTGAACACCCAGAGTCCGGCCTGTGCAAAGCCCTTGAACCGCAGCCAGACTTGGGAAAGGACCGGGTAGGCGGGGCCCCGGGGAGGGTCTGCCCCAGACTCCCAGAAGGCCCCTGGGGCTGAGGTGGGTGGACGGCAGTGTTTCTGCAGCTGAGGGGTGGGCACTCTGACGGGGGCCAGCCACGGCCCCTCACCCAGGCAGCCCCCCCACCCCCAGCCTCTGACTCTCCCTGGCATCGTCAATGCTGCTGGGGAGGGGGCTCCTGGGCACGGGCTCCCCAGGGCAGGGTGGGAGGGGGCCTCTGCCCATTCCCAGCCCCCTGTGCTTTAGGCCTGGTGGGCGGCACCCATGGGAAGGCAAGCGGGAAGCCATGACATCCTTCTAGCACTTACGAGCTAAATGCAGAATGTGGCTTCGGGGTCGTGGCCTCCTGTGGGGGCCGCGGCAGCACTGTTGGGGGCTGGTGTCTCTCTGAGCCTCGGTGGAGGAGAGCCTCATCTCTGCCAAGACAGGGCTGCAGGGCTGTGGGGGGCTGTCCTTCCTTCCCTTCTCCCAGGCTCAGAACCTGGGCCGGTCTCCATCCTCTACCGAGGTGGGGGGTAGTATGTCCCTGCCTCACTGTGCCCCTCCCCGTCCCCGGACATAAACAGGTGTGCCAGGGGTCAGGCCTCTGAGCATCTGCAAAACCAGCGCCCGAGGGCAGGGGAAAAGGCCGCGTCCCCCCCTACCCATTCCTGTGCCCACGCTGCCCACGCCCTGTCCCGGCCCCTCTCCACCCCTCCCTCCAGCTCAGCCACAGCCCTGAGTGGGTGTGAACTTGGCCATCTGCAGGTGGTTCTGGGGTGGGGAAGCTCCCTGCACTTGGAGCAGCCCCCCCCCCCTGCTCAGCCTGGGGGGGCGAGGCCAGGACAGCGGGGCCCAGGGAGACGTGGATGCCATTCACCAGGTGCTGTGGACCCGGGGAGCCTCTTGGGAAGCGAGGCCTAAAGCAGGCCCCAGAGATGCAGGGGAAGGGGTGTGCATGGAGGAGACGAGAGACAAGGCCGGCTGTGCCTGATCCGCCCCCACCCCTGCCCCAAGAGTGGAGTCTGCTTCCAGGGACAGCCCCGGGCCTCCCGCCAGCTTCCTGGGCCACCAGTCACAGGAGCAGCCTGTGCCCCTCACCCGGGGCCCTCTCCGGTTGGGATGGAGCCAGGGGACCCCGCCGAAGTGCACGGATGCTTCTGGGACATCTGCTGTCCAGGGTCCCCGAGTGCCAGCCACTGACAGCGTGGAAAAAACCCAACCTCCAGTTAATCTGCACAAGCCCGAGAAATAAAATAACTTCCTTCAAAACAAAATAGCTTTCTGCCAGAGCATTCCTGCCTGATGCAGGCCGCGCATCCCGTGGAGAGAGCTTTCAGAAGAAACACAAAAGAGACGGTGTGTTTCAGAACAGGCGTGATCGAGCCTACACCTGCGTGTGTGTGTGCCTATGTGTGCACCCCGTCCGAGTGTGTGCATGCATACAGCAGAGGTCGTGTTTCTGTGTCCCCCCCACCCCCACAACCTAGGAACCTTAAGCTCCTCACCAGAATAGGGAGGTGGACAGTCAGGCCCCCTTAGGGTCCTCGGGTCACGGTGCCCAGGCCCGTCCGTCCCCAGGCTGGTTGCACCGCCACCGAAACCAACGCCCTCCCTCCCCAAGCCCCACCTCTCGAGCCCACCCCTGTTTCCAGTCTGCCAGGAGGACATCAGAGGTGGTCTCCCGACGGCCACACAGGGAGGAGCCCCTGGGTGAACCCCTCGTCTCCCGGTAGACCACGGGTAGCGGGTGACTCCGGACACGCTGACGTCTGGCCCTGGGGCAAGGCAAACGGAGCTTTAGCCACGGGCACCCTGGCTCTGAAAGCCTCCTGTGAGCCCCGCAGCGAAGCAGGAAGGGGTGAGGTCATTCTGGGGAGTTGGGGCGGGGGAGGCCCAGCCTGCAAGATCCCTGGTGAGGCTCTTCACACCCCCAGGGTCTGTGCCTTCCCCCAGCTCCCAAGGACCAGTCAGCTCACATGCAGGTGGACCGGGGAGCCTGGCCTGCCTGCATGGAGTTACCCCTCCATGCCAGGGCCTGACCCCTTCGGCCCCTCTGTCTGGCCCCGATCAGGGCCTTGGGGGGGCGCAGCTCAGCGCTGGAGGCCTCGCCCAGCCCCCGTTCCTGGGAACTTGCCCCTTCCCGAGCACCCCCCACACAAGCCTCACCCCCTCTCTCTACCCAGCAGAGGGGTCTCAGGACGCCCCGGGCAGCTCTCTCAGTCCTCCCCACACCCCAGGATGACCAAAGGGACTCCTCCCCAAGACCCCTTCCCCACCGTCCTCCTGCCACGTGTGGAGTGGGTGGCCCCTGGCCACACGCATGGTCCTCAGTCTGGGGCATCATCTTCCATAGGGTCCCTGTGTCGTGTGTGTGTGTGTGTGTGTGTGTGTGTGTGTGCATGTGCACGCGTGTGTGAGTGTGCATGGGAGTGGGGAGGCATGAGGTGACTCGGGAAATTGGCCACCAGGCCCAAGTTACCCACCGTGTGGGGGTGGCTGGGAAAAGATGCTTCTCCAGGGCCCAGAGTGGGCATGGGCCTCGGGGCTTAGACAGACGGGTACAGGGCAGGGCTGGGGTGGGATGGGCTCCAGTAAGTTCTGCACCCACAGGCCCAATGCCCCAGGCTGCCCGCTCAGACCCCTGCCCTGTGCACGAACTACCCCAGCCAACCTGCTCCCCTCCCTTCCCCCTCCAGGAAGCAGGCGGGGTCAGCTCTGGAAGCCCCCAGGGGCTGCTCCCGGTCCCAGCAGGCCCACACGGTGACAGGGCTCCCGGGCAGGATAAAGATACCTGTCCCGGCCATCACAGGGTCCGGAGTGGGGGTCAGCCGCACGATGGGGCCAGCAACCCTAGCAGGTCCCACAGCCACCCCGGCCTGGGCCAGTACTCCGGGACGAGCCCCGCCTGGTCTTCCCTCCACGTGGCCCCCATCCCTGAGGCATCTGAGGATGTCCTGTCCCTGTTACCCGGCTCCCAGGTCCTCTCCTCAGTGATGCCCCTCCAGCTGGGGGCATGCCCAGCTGGGTCTCGCCCTGCAGCTGGGTCTCTGCTCCCGGCCCCGCTCCACTCCCACGTCCCCAGCGTGTAAGGTTGTTTCCTGAGGGAGGCATATGAAGGTCTCCCTCAGCAATGGCAGATATGTCTCTCTCCTTGCGGTCCTGTTTTTTGCTTTGGCTATTCTGAGGCCATGTTATTAGTCGCATACAAATTTAAACTTCTTAACGGTTCTTCATGGATTGATTCTACCATCGTTATGAAATAACCTAGCATTTCTGTACCCTCATGTCTTAAATGTTTCTCTTCTAAAACAACATATGATAGGTGCTTTTAAAAATCCTTCCATCAGCTCTTTCTTTTAAGTGTATTCAGTTAACTTAATGTAACAATATATTGGGGTTTCAATGCACCATCTTATTTTGTGCTTTTTATTTTTCCCACCTGCTGTCGCCTCCTTGACACTGTGGATTATTTTTCATCCATTCATCATTTCGTTTCTATCAACGTAGGGTAGTGTGTGTGTGTGTGTGTGTGTGTGTGTGTGTAAGCACATGTATATTTTCTTCGTGGTTATGGCCAACATTATAGCGTCCAGCTTTACCTTGACAAAGTCACCTCTCCCTCCTTCCAAACAATGCCATTTTCGTCATGTTTTGGAATTCATACACTTAATCTCCAAAACATTATTGCTGTTGTTTTACGTGGCCAAGATTGATTTTCGAATTCTCCACCTGCTTACTGCTTTCTCTGTTCTTTGTTCCCACTGGAGCTCAGGCCTCGTGTCTGGGGTCACTTTTTTCTCCCTGAATCACTTCCTTCAGGGTTTTCTCTATGTCACCTTTTGGTGACATACTCTCTGTCCCATCAGAGCAATTCCAGGCTGGAGGCCTTACCGGCAGTGGGACAGTGGGGGTCAAGAAGTAAACACAGCTGTCCCTTGACCTCACAGTGACTTGGGGCGGGGCGGCCCTCGGCCTGCAGAGACACAAGAGGCGACACACTGAGCGATTCCAAATCAATCCGGCCTCCTCCACAGAGGCGGGACTAGATCTGCGGTTGCCCGGGCTGAGGTTGCCGAGGACCGGTCGCAAATGGGCACCAAGGAACTTCCCGGGATGATGGAATGTTCCGCATCTTGATTTGAGTTGTGTTGACACAGGGCATCAAAGCGTACAATGGAGTCACGTCTATTTTAGTGTATGTCAAATAGAAGTTCATATTTTAGAAATGAAGACTAAGTCAGGACTTTTTCAGACAAATGGAACCCCGGGGAATTCATCACTAACAGATCTGCAATGAGGAAATTCTAAGGGATGCCCTTCAGCCGGAAGGAAAGTGCTCCTGTGGAAGCATCGTGGTCTAGGAGGGTTGAAGAGCAGAGAAAAGGCTGGGCGGGGGCAGCCCTGGGGACCGCCATCTTGGTCACCCTCAATACGTCTTGTGGGGAATGAAATATGTTGAGAATTAAAACACATGACAAAAATAGAACAAAATCTCAGAGGGTATGAGTGGAACTAAAGTGTTGTAAATAATTCCACTGCCCAGAAGATGGTGAACGTGTTAATTTATATTCAACACGAGCAACTCAAGGATGAGCTCATAACCCCCAGGCTAACTCAAAAAGAAGAGTCAAAAGTTTGAGAAAGCAGGGTCTCCAAGAGAGATCTGAGCGCTCATGATCCCGGCAGTGTCGTTCACAACAGCCACGGTGCGGAAGCAGCCCACGGGTCCGCTGACAGGTGAAAAGATAAACAAAACAGGGTCCAGCCGACCACGGAATATTAGCCTTAAAAAGGAGCCAAATCCCGACACCTGCTACAACCGGGCGAACCTGGAGGGCACCGTGCTGAGTGACGTCAGCCCGTCACGGGGGACACGTCCTGTAGGAGTGGACGCTCACCGGAGGCCCTGGAGGAGTCGGAGCCACGGACACGGAGAGCGGGAGGGTGGGGCTGGGGGAGGGGAGGGTCCACGTGTAACGGGACAGAGTCCAGTCTGGGAAGATAGTCCTGGACACGGGTGGTGAAGGCCACACAACCGTGAGAATGTGCCTGATGCCCCAGGAGTGAGTACTTAAAGAGGGTTTCAACAACAAAAGGGCGCCTGGGGGGCTCGGTCGGTTGAGCGTCCGACTTCGGCTCGGGTCACGATCTCACGGTTCGTGGGTTCGAGACCCGCGTCGGGCTCTGTGCTGACGGCTCGCAGCCTGGAGCCCACTTCCGATTCTGTGTCTCCCCCTCTCTCTGCCCCTCCTCCACTCGGTCTCTGTCTCAAAAGAAAAAAAAATAAAACATGAAAAAAACAACCACGACAAAGTAATATTACAAGCTAATAAAGAGAGAAGATGATGTAATAAAGAAATTATTTAGTCCAACAGGTGGGGCAAGAGCGCCTGACCTCAGATGAGGGGGGCCCAGCACACACTCCTGTGGTCCTGCAGGTGCCCTGGCCGCTCCCACCCCCGGACCGGTCCCACGGGGGACCTGAGCCACGTCCGCTCCCTCCCAGAGCTCTGCGCCCATCCGTCCTGCCCCTGCTGCCCTGGCTGGTCCCCACCACGCGTGCGGAAGCCCCCAGCAGGCTCAGATGCGGAACCGGGGCCCCAAAGGGTCCCTTGGCTTCGCTGGCCATCCCTCCTGGGGAGCTGCTGTCCCTAGAATGGTCCCCCCAGAGCCGGGAGGGCTCCCCTGCAACAGGCCAGTTTCTCTGGCCACCCAGACAACAGTCCTGTCCTCCCGTCCATCTTACTGCCCTCAGAGACCCCGGCCGCTGGGACGCAAACAGAGCGATGCTGGCCCATCAGTTCCTGGACACAGTGTCCCCTCAAACATCACAGCCATAGCTCAGGCTGGGCTCAAGGGTGTCCACCCCAGCCCAGACGCCCACCTTGAGGGGGGGAACACAATGTATGGCCCTCGCCCATGTCTGCCCTGCCTGTCACACGGCCGCTAGACTCCTGACCTTCAGGAGGGGGCTTGGTGGAGAGAAATGGCCGACCGAGGCTTTCGGAGGGTTGGGACCCAAGCAGGGACAGGGTCTTGGGGGCGGCCTTCCAACCTCTTCCGGCCTCAAAAGTCTCAGGTGCCAGCGACAACAACGTGTAGCACCTGCCCCAGGGGTCCGAGGAGCCTGGGGACCCGGTGCAGCTGGAGTCTGTGTTCAGGGCTCGGCGGGACCCACCTGTGTCCTTGGCCCCAGGGTCTGAGCCCTTCACTTTATAGGGTTTCTGCTTGTCAGAGGTTCATGCAACACTGAGCGGTCCCAGGGACAGGGGGGGCGCTGTGCCTTCCAGAACATGGGGAGGGACGTCCGGCCGGAGAGTGCACCTGCTCTCACCAGGCTCAGAGAGAAGCTGCGGGGGGCGTCCTGGGCAGCCAGCCAGGGGACAGCTGTCACAACACTCAGGCCGGCAGGCAGCGGTACTGACTCCGTGAAGCTACGTCAAGCCACCTGGGCCTGCTGGGACCCACACCGCACCCCTCACTAGAAGCGGCAGGGACCCCTGTCCTCAGATGACAGGGCTGGGAGGAGGGCCGGGGGGAGTCGGGGACATCCTCCAGGGCTCTGAGTGAGTCCTACCTGGCACTGAGGAATGGGGACCCTCCTCCCTCTGCCCTTGATAGGGACACCACGTCAGAAGACCCAGAGAAGTCGTGCACAGGGGTCTCCTGTGTAGCTCAAAGTCGTAAACTGCACTTCAGACTAGGAAACAAGGCACGTCCGTCCTTTCCTGGAGGTGGAGACTAGGGTCACGTGCAGGGGTCTCCGTCCCTGGCTGCGCCCCACCTCTTCCTCTCCTCCCTCTCCCCCCTCTCCAGGCCTGGTCTGCCCGGCCTGCCCACCCAGCTTGGGCTCCTGCCAACGGGTGAGGGTGGGTGGGGCGCCTGCCTGGGAGGAGGGACACCGCTGGGAGGGGTGTGGCTGGAGAAGGGCCACGGGGCCTCTCAACCAGGGGCCAGACCCCAGATCCCTGGGGGACCTCCCTGGCTTTCACGTGTGTGGCTACCTTGGCCTCTGCCCTGGGTTCGTGCACGACAGGTCGCCACCATTTGTGGCCTGGAAGGCTCACCCGAGACACAGCCTCACGTTGGCAGGACGGGGGGAAGCCCCAGGCGGCCCATCGATATCATTGCAACCGCTGCAGGGCTTTGTGGGACCTCGGCCGGCAAGGCCAGGAGGAAGCAACGTCCCCGTCCCAACAATGCTGCAGGGCCAAGGCACGAAGGCTGCAGGGCCAAGACCGCCATGCACGGTCCACCTGCGTTTATTTCCTTCTGCTGACCCTGGATTGGGGGAGGAGCAGGCCCGGATTGGGGGCATCCACTCGGGCCAAAGAAACTCCAGCTGACACAGAGCAAGAGACCTCTCTAGATGTTGTTTCATCTGTGGTGGGGCCAGCTCCACTTTGGGCCCTGGGCTTGGCCCGCTGCCCCCCTGCTCGCAGCGCCGTGGGGGCCAAGATGGGGGGAGACTCGGGAGGGCTGGTCCTGTCTGGGGTCGGGCAGCTGTGAGCTGCCCTCGAGTGTGCACAAGCGTGCCGGAGTCCCGGGCTGTGGCTCTCCGTACCCGAAGGGTCCGTACACCCAGTGGCGGTCAGGCCTAGGGAAGTCGTCCCCGCGTGCCCACCGGCAGGAAGCCAATCCCGTCTGCGCCCCCCCGCCCCCAAGGCCGGGGCCTCTGTATCCAGATACGAGGATACGAGGCCTGCTCGTGTTCTGGGGCCCCAGCTGCACCCCTCATGGCAGCTGCAGGGCTCGGAGGGGGTGTGGGGGTGGAGGTGGGGGTCTGTGTGGGGAGCATGTAGGGACCTCGTCCCGGGACCAACTTGTGCAATCCACGAGGGCCTGCAAAGCCACATGCGCGGGCACACACACACACACACCCCAGGAAGCCTGGAGGGCAAGGACAGGCCTGGTGGGCTGGGGTGGGTGAGTGTGCTCAGAGGCCCCTACTTCGGGCTCCCCCTACCCACCCGAGGTCACAGTGGGTCGCACGCCTGGATCCCAACACGGAGCGTTTATTTCATGCCGAGAGCAGAAGAGGGCAGTGCGGGGCAGTGACACAGGCCTTGGCCGGGGAGGAGCTGCGTCCACCTTCAACGGCTGCTCTGCTCGGATGGGGGGACCAGTCTGATGGGGGAGACAGAGCCTCGGATGGAGGATGGGGGAGAGACTGGGGGCAGAGCTGGGGAGGAGCAAGACGCACAAGAGAGAGCCGGCAGCTTCCGGGAGGGGAGAGGAATTGGGGCCGAGGGAGAAACGGGCTGGGGGGGGGAGGCCGGCCAGGGACCGAGGGACGTGCCCTCCAGGGCGCCACCCTGCCCCCACCCGGGCCCCCAGACTCCCCGAAGACACGCAAGGGAGCGCTCAAGCGCTGGTGCTTGTGAGCACGGTGTCCAGTGTGCGTGCACCTCTGTGCACACGTGTGCGTGCGTGGGTGTCTACGTGGTTACACGTGCACGTGTGTGTGGAGGTCTGCGCGTGTTTTATGCACACGTCTGCCAGCGTGTTCACGTAGCCCTACACCTGTAAAGGGCCAGAGGTGGGAGGGGCGGGGGTGGGACAGGGATCAAATATGGACCCCCCCCCCCCCCCCGCCCCACTCTGGGCTCAGGCTGAACCCTCTGGGGCCGCCAGGGCCCCACAGGCCGACCCTGAACACCATCCACACTCACCCGCCGGGCTCCCACAGGGCTTTTGAGGCCCATGGGCAGCTACCTACGCTGGGTCCGGGCTCCCGCCCCAGCCTGAGAGCCCGGGACCGGCCAAGTCCGGGAAGACGACGTTGTTATCCGAGAGGCCCTGAGCTCTGACCAGGTGGACGAACTTCTCCAGCACCCGGGTCCGTATCACCCACGTCCTGCCTGGGGCCCGATGAGCGCAGCACGGCCCTCAGCGACCGGAGCGAGTGGGGGCACCCTGCCCCTCCCCCCCCACCCCGCCCCGTCCCTCGGGCTCTACTGCGGCCGCCGGCCAGGCACTCACACAGCAGGCTGACCGTGAGGACGCTCTGACCGCCCGACCGTCTCCTGGACAGCATCAGAGCGAACACGCTGTAGTCAGTGTCGTGCACCTGGACCTCCTCGGGGCCTTTCCCGGGCGCTGAGGGGTGACGGCGCAGCGTCAGGGGCACGCCCACCAGCGCCTCCCCGCCTCTCCCCTGTCGCCCCCTCACCCGCTGTGTTGTCCACTGAGAAGCCCCCAGGCTGGGCCGCTGTGATCAGCACATAAGACCAGGTGATACAGCGGTGGCCCCTGTGAGAGCAGGGATGGACAGAGGAGGAAGGTTCCAGAAGCTGGCCGGACCGCTGGTTTGCTTCTGCCTTTCTCAGGGGCGGGCCCCGAAGTGGGCCCCTGAGAGAATACAGCTGTCTGTCTGGAGGAGACTTCTGTCTGAAGCCACGGGCACGGCCCAGCCCACTGCTCTCCCTAGGGAGGCCTGTGTCCACTCCGTGGGCCCCGGGGCTGCCCTGTGTCCCTCCTGGAGGAGCAGCCAGGTGTGGGCCGGTGACCTTGAAGCCTCTGCCCAGCCCACCCGCGGACAGCTCCTCCTCAGCCTGGAACAGGACCTGAAACGTGCACGCGTGTGCCATCGTGAGGGCTCTTCTAGGCCACGGTGGCCCCTCTGGGAATACGGAGTGGGCCCAGTGGGCACTGCCCGGCGCCCCCGGCCTCAGCCGTGGACTTCGCGGAGCCGGGCGGGGCGGGGAGGGGTGGGGGCTGCGGGCGGCTGTTGCCGTGCGGGGCCTGGTTCCCCCCCACCACCCCCGCCCGGGCTCAGTCCTCGGGGAAACGGCCAGCAGTGCGGGGTCCTCTCCAGATGCCTGTGCTTGTTTAAGCAGCAACCAGGTGCAGCCTGGCCTGCAGGCCGGGGAGAGGCTGCATCTGCACTGGGCTCTCTGTCCCCCATGGTCCCCCCAGTAATCAACCTCTGGCAGGAACCAGGCCAGTCAGATGGCCCCGAGAGTCTGAGCCGCTCCGGTGGGGGATTCTGGGGTGGCTGGTGGTGCAGGTGGCTTCAACGACGGTCGCCGGCAGGCGAGGGCAGGGGCCGAGGGAGCCCCTCAGAGGCTCTCGGCTTCTAGTGTTAACCCTGGTCTACGTGACAAACCCCCCTCGTTTCGGGCTCCTCGTTTATCTAACGTGGAGCCAAAGAGCCCTAGCCAGAGAGGTTTCCGGGCCCTCTGCTCCCCCATAGCCAGGCAGGTGGGCAAGGAGGGGGCAGGGGCAGGACTGCAGGAGATCTGGGGAGGGGAAGGAAGCCCTCGTGGCATCGGTGTCCCCCGAAGGGCGGGCTGCGCCCCCCTCCACCTCATTTCAGGCAGCTGTCTATGAAGACACCCCGCTTCCATGAAGACTTCCCAGCCAGGGAGCAGGCACTTTACTCAGGCACACCGACCGGACCACCTGTCACCCTGGATGCAGCAACTGATCCAGGAGAACCAGTCAGAGGCCGTTGCCAGGCCGACCAGGATGATCTCTTTTCTGGAATTGAGACCCTGAAAAGCACATCGGCCTAGGCTGATGTTTTATCCCTGTGAGGTGAGAACTTCCCTGAACAACAGAAGTCCAGGGCAAGCAGAGCTGAGAGAGAGAGAGAGAGAGAGAGAGAGAGAGAGAGAGAGGGAGGAGGTGATGGGGACTGATCACACTGTTTGAGCTCCTGGATCCAGCTGTACCTGAAATCCATCAGTGCCCAAGGCCCTTCAGAGTCTGTGATCCGGTGAATGCCCCCCTCTCTTGTGTGTGTCCCCAGAACTGGCTTAGGCCACTAGCAGCCTATGCTGAACTTTTGGAAGAGGGTCTTGGAAGAACATGGCACGGGGGGCCATGCTGGACCTGAGTCATGAAGCCATGGCTTCTGGAGGTACAGGTCAGGGATCCTCACTCACCGAGTCATGGCATATGACACTTTAAGGCTGCCGTTTTCATTCTTCTCGAATGTCGCAGTGAACGGGCTCAGCAAGGAACTGTCTGTCTTCCTGTGGGTGCTGCCCGCCAGGCCGACAACAAACCATTCCCCCTGGAACTGTGGGGACCCGGAGTCGGCAGAGCCCAGGGCAGCCCTGACACCCTCGCCAGGCAGCCTGTGCCTGCGCCAAGCCGGGGGCTGCCCTGGGTCTGGCAGGGACAGAGTGACCTGGCCCGGTGGCTGGTCTTGTCCAGCCTGTTTCCCCATCTGTGCGGAGGGACTGAGACGTCCCCACCTCACGGGGACTGGCAGGGGCTACAGGAGGGAGCGGCTGCCCAGAAGGTCTGTTCGGGGCCCTTTTCTGCTGGATGTCAGGAATCTCTGGGGAGGACACTGAGACCAGGCTGGCCACGCTGGGTTCCCCGGGTGGTGCCTTCCCCGGCCACCATGGCCCTCCTTTCTCCCTGCACTTGGACCCTGGCTTTCTCCCCCTCCAACCCGGCCCCCAGACCTGGTCTTCCTGGAAACTCTGTAAGACGGAGATCATGCCTGGCTGGGTGTTTGAGGTCTGGCCTTTAAGCAGGATGAGCATCACCCACAGGGCAGACCAAGGCCCCATGTCAGCGGGGACGGAGAAGTAAGTGCTCATTGTCGCTGTGGTCTCAGATACTCACCTCTTTATGGGCCCACCTGGCAGGTCCCCCTCCCCAGGGGTGTGCTCCCCGCACCTTCCTGCTGAGGACTGGCAGAAGAGGTGGGTGCAGAGGGCTTGGGGGTGGGCTGGGAAGGGGCGGGCCCTCTTCAGATCCCGCCCACCAAAGACGGAGGGCATCTGGGTCCCAGCCCAGGAAGGGAGGTGGGCAGAAAATGGAGGTGCTGGGGGTGCTTGCTGGGCCCACTAGCTCCCAGGGATGTCTCTGGGCCTTGCTTTCTGATTCCTGAGACCCCAGCTCCACACCTCCTTGGGACCCCTTCCCAGTGTCCCATGCCAGTGAAGGGGTCAGAGGCCTGAGGCGCCTCCCTAGCCTAGCCCTACCCTAGCGGCATTCCTGCTACCAGGTGGAGGGCAGAATGTTCCATCCCACACAGGGAGCTTGACCTTTTTAGTCCCAAAGGTCAGGGGCACAGTGTTCTGCTGCAGGAACACAGTGTAGAGTCCGGTCTGCCGCCCCCACACCGCTCCACAGTCCCTGAAATCACAGTGTGGGGCAAGAACAGGGCCAAGTGGCCCTACAGTCACGGGGGGCAGGGGTAGCGGCGGGTCAGAGTGAGGCCAGAGGTGGTGGGGTGGCGGGGCAGGCAGCCAGAATACCCAGATAGAGGTGACTGAGGGGCGGATCACAGGGGCCCCTCTGCCAGAGGGAGGGCAGGGGGCAGGAAGCCCCCGCACACTGGGCCTGGGTGCAAGAGGGCCCAGGCTCTGGGCATGTAGCCCACCTGGCCATCCCTGGAGCAAGGGCCTGGGAAGCAAACAGACATTCCCACATAGGCAGTCAAGTGCGTCCCCTGTCTTGGGCCACCTCCTCCCCCCCCCCCCCCCCCCCCCCACCCAGGGCCTCCAGCAGCCTGTCCTGAGGAGGAGGGCCCCAGCCAGGACACTTGGAAAGCACCCGTCCCCCGAGGCGAGGAGCCTCATGGCTCTGCTCTGTCCTGGCCCTCACTCTGCATGGAAGGGCATGGACCGCCTGGTCCTTCCTCCTCCAGGAGCGAGTCCCATTGCCAGGTGGAGGTCAAGACCTCTCTGGGCCAGCTGCAGGCCCCAGGACAGGGGGAGGGTCAGGGGTCGGGAGGGCTGCGGCCACCAGCATCTCCTCGAGAACCGAGCCTGCAGGGCAGCACCGCATTCCTTGGGCTCGCTCTGCCCGCTGCTCGGTGTGGCTCTACTACTTGCGGAGAGGGCCCACAAGGAGACAAGGTGCAAGTGACCCGTTTTTGCCCAGAACTTCCCAAAGCGATCACCGTCCCACAGAAGCTGGCGTACGCCTGACTCCTACGCCTGACTCCCTGAACGCCTCCCTCCTTGCAGGCGCCGACCTTGCCCTGGGGATCCCGACCCGAGTCTCAGCCCGCCCAACACCCGAAAGCAGCCCCCTTGGCGCCCGCGCTCCGGGGAGCCCGGGGGCGGGGCGGCGGCGGTCCCAACGGGGACCCCAGCCCGGCCTTCTCTGACCACGACGTGCCGGCCTCAGCGGAGGCCGGGCGGGCCCCTCGGGCCAGCTCTCCCGGACTCCGCCCGCTCCTCCCGGCCTAGGGACCCACGCGGCACCCCCGCCACCCGTGCGGCGCGTCCCAGGCTGCGCGGAGGACGCCGGGAGCCGCCCCGAGAGGCTCCTCCCGCCCCCCAATGCGATTGGTCGAGGGTGCGCACGTGACGCCGCCCGCCCACCGTTTGGGGGGCTGGGAGTGGCTGCTCGCCTCCGCTTGTGACCCGAGGGCCGGGGAACCGACCGCCGTCCCCGCAGCCGGCCCCGAGAGGCGGCAGGGTCCGCGGGTCCCCCTCGCGGCAGCCCCCCCTCCCCGCCGGCCCCCCCAGGAGCCCTCCTGCCGCCCCCCGTCCCCGTCCCGTCCTGTCTTCCACAGCAGGAGCGCCCCCAGCTGCTCCCCGCTTCTTTCCTCTCTCCCCGAAAACTCGGACGTGGTGCTCTGGGCTCGCTCTTCCCGAGGACGCGGTCCCGGGCGACAGGGACACCGGAGGGGGGATGCTGGAGTCCGGGGATCCCCGAGGTCCTCACCCCGGCCGCGGGCGGGGGTGGGAGCAGTGCTGGGCAGGAGCAGGACGCGCGGAACGACCCCGTGTGACGCCCCTGCCGTGAGCTGGAGGGAGGTGGACGGTCCCCTCCGCAGCGAGCCATGTCCAGCCGTGTCCCCACAGGCAGGGGCCTGGCCCATCTGCCCCCCCCACCCCCACCCCCCGGAGCTGCCTTGTGAGGCCCGGCGAGCGGAGCCAAGCACAGAGCGTCAACAGTCCCCCCCACAGGGCCAACGGTGTACCTGCCTGTGGGACCGCGGGCGCTGGGGGCCTGGGACACAGCACGCCCCAGTCCCGGCAAGGCCGGTGGGCTCCCAGGACAGTGCTCCTCCTCGAGGCCCCCAACCGCGGCTGCCAATTTAGTTTGTATACGTCTTTTAAAGGTATTTTTTTTCTTCTAAGTTATTAAAAATCCTTTTAGAATCAAAAGGCAAAATACAAATTATAATTAACATTATTTTACATAAAAACAATTCACTCAGAACTACAATTATTTCCCGTACTTTGTGACAATTAGGGTGCATTAAACTTTTTTTTTTTTTTTTTTGGAAATAAAATTCATGACAACTGAAATCACCACTCCCCAAACCCCCGCTCCCGCCCCTGCAGACCTGCTGTCGGAGACCCTGAGGGACAGCCCGGGCTCTGTGGGACCTCAGCCCTGGGGTCACTCGGGAGGGTCTCTGGCGCCGCCCTCTGGACGTGCAGCCCTCCCAGAAACCCTGGAGGGAGATCTGTTTGAACCCTCCCACACCCCAGAGCAGACCCCTCATTTTCTGTCCGGGGGGCGTGGGGCGAGGCATGCAGGGTACTCTCTGGGGTAACGCCAGCTCCGAGCTGTGGCCCATGTGATGCGGGTGCACTGTATCCAGCTCTTTGCTGTGGGTCTCTGGGATGTGGGGCATGTGGGGAGGCTACGGTTTCCTTTGCCCTTCTCCCTCAAAATCCTGGGGGCCAGGGCTCCCCGCTTCCCCCTCTTCTCCCGGCCCTATCTGTCTGTCTTCCTGGGAGTCTGGCATCAAGACACATTGGGTGGGCCACCCCCAGTCTGCCGAGTCGGGCATGGTCCCCGCCCACTGCAGACATGGAGCCCCCAGAGGGCTGCGGCTGGCTCCTCCCAGTAACTGCCCACCCTCCTGGTCTGGACAGGGCCAGTGGGCCGAGTGGGCATGTAGAGATGGGACCAGACAGTGGTCCTCCTGCTCTGTGGCCTACAGCTCACCTGGGATGGCCTGGCCCCCGGCCCCAGTTCCCGGCAGCCCGGGGAAGGAGGCCACTGGGGGCGAAGGGAGGAAAGGGGGGCTAGGGTGGGGGCCCCAGCTCCCAGGTGCCCCCTCAGCCTCACCGTCAGTCAGTGGCAAGCTCTAGACAGGGCGCCGCCCTGCCTCTGTGCCCCAGGCCGGGCGGGTACTTCAGAAGCACTCATCAGGTGGACGCCTCGAGGGTCCCAAGACAGGGGGCTTGGCACTGGTTCCAGGCCCAGCTTTGGCCAAGTGAATGCCCGTTTTCCTGACTTTCCAGCCCCAGCCTGGCTCCAACCTGGGGCTGCCATTTGCCCTCAGACACCCCCCCCCCAAGTACTGGAGGGGTGCCCCCCACCACAATGTCCTTGTTCCCAGGGGACTGTGGGGGGCAGGGGGTGAGGGGTGCACGTTTCTCCAGGATGGGAAACGTTCAGCCGGAAGCACCCCAGGGTGCTGACTCACAGCCACGGAGCCTGGATCTCGCCCAGTGAAGCTTAGGGAGGCCGCCCACCGAGGGGAGTAGAAGGAGAAAGCCGGCCTCCACGGAGGAGGTGTCCTCAGAGCCCAGATACACCATCCCGGAGCAGGACGCCCACAGACCCCTCAGGCACAGGGTAGGCATGTGTGAGGCCACAGCCCCGGAGCCCAAGTCATTTGAGCTGCCGAAATTGGCCAGTGTCCTCCGGCAAAAGGAGAAGACGGTTTAGCAACATGGGGGGAGGGGGGTGCCGAATGCGGCTGTAATAATCCGGAGAGTGTTCTCACCAGCAGGGGCAGGGCAGAGTCTAGGCCCAGCCCGCTAGGCCCCTGGCCCCGGGTGGTATCCACAGCTCCCTCCCTTAGCCGCAGGGCACCTGTCCCCCAGCCCCGTGGGACCTACGCCCCCACCCCCGGGGTCCTGGCCTGGGGGGAGAGCTGCATGCGGGTGACTCAACACTCCGTTTTCTTTCGAGTGCCCTGTGGCTTCCCGAACTGACCTCTAGGGTCAGTTTTCCCAGTCCCGATTCTTCTCTTTCAGGGATGTCCTCACTTCTGAGAACCCGCAGTGAGAGACGCCCCGGTGTGTGGAAAGGATGCGCAGTCTACCCTGGGGGGCAGTGAGGAGGCAGACCCTCCTCCGGGCTCGACGTCCCCCCCCCCCCCCGACAGTCTGGCATCGCAGGGCCCCTGCAGGCAGCCATTGTGTGGGGGACACATCATTACCCCATTTTCAGCCCCTCCCTCCCCCTGCCTAAATCTCCCACTGGCCTTGGAGTTCCCACATTCCGGAAAGATCTTCCCTACAGAGCAAAGCACACCCATCCTCCTGGTTCCTGGTGACCGTGCTCAGACCCTGGGTGTGGGCTCCCTCCCTTGTACACCAAGCTCCCGGGCTCACCCCAATCCTAGCACACGAATCAGGCTGGCCTGCTTTCTCCGTTTCCCACTCCTTATTCTCCCTGCCCGGCCACCCTCGTGATCTCCCCCCACCGACCCCGGGGGCCTAGCTGCCCGATGCCGGGACTCGGCCCCAGGTGGTCCGTGCTGTGCCCCATCTGCGCTTGCCAGCCCTCAGGGGGCAGCCAGGGGGACAGCCCCGCCTCCCGACTAAGACGGATACCAGCTCATCCCAGACCCAGGCACCACATCCAGGAACCCGGAGGGGGTCTGCCTGCGCCTCTGCGGCGGCTGTCCTGTCCCAGGAGGGAGCTCCGGGTCAGCACGAGTAGGAGAACCTGTGGACAGAGCTCCTCAGCCCTCTAGAAAAGGCTCCCCAACATCTGAGCAGGGGGCAGGCTCGGGACCTGGGCCCACCCAGGGCAGCCCAGTAAGACCAGCAGGGCACGAGCGCTTAGACACAGGGACCAGGGAAGGGGAGCTGGGACGGCGACGCAGGGGGCCCAACGAAGCAGAGGAGACCAGGGCACAGGGACAGCAGGGCACGGCGCTCTCCTCTCCAGCCCACCCCGGGAGCAGTGCCACTTGCCCACGAGATGATGGGCAGAGGGAGGCCCCGGGTCCAGGTCCGACATGGAAGGGAAGGAAAGGAAGGAATCAGGGGCCAGGACAGACAGCATTTAATGAAAGCAGCGCCCCTGCGCTCCCGTGGGCGGTGCACAGCTCCAGTCCCCCCTGGGTGGCCCTGTCCGGCGGGGTGCCGGGGCTCAGTGAACGGGGCAGCGGGGGCCATCACCTTCAGGGTCTTCACTCCTTCCGAGTTCAGGGCTGCCCCCTGGACTCACCTCCTCACTTCTGGGGCACAGAGACGAGACTCAGCCAGAGAGGGAGGGGAGGGAGGGGAGGGAGGGGTGGGTGCCCTCCCCTCACCACCCACCAGCGCTGCCCACTCACCATCCAGGACGTGGAACTGGTCTGCGGCCTCGCAGAAACCTGAGGGCCCAGGCAGGGGTCAGGAGTGGCTGGGGCAGGGCACAAGGCGGGAGGGCGAGGCAGGCCACTGGGGGCTTCGAGGGAGGCTTACCATACTTGGGGAAGAACAAGATCTGGTCCTCGGTCAGGTTGACCCTCTGGATCCGCTGCTCGAATGCACTCAGGGCCGCGTCACTCGGGGGGAGTGAGCGGGCTGTGGGGCACACGGGGCTCCTGGGCACGTGGTGAGGGAGCGGGCAGGGCACGCTGGGCCTAGGGTCTGTGTGCTTGGGACGCACCCACCCACGGACGCACCCCCCCACCCCTCCTCCCCGTCCCCTCTGTCCCCACACGCGGGCCTATGTGCGGGGGCTCCTCCCTCGACCCCTGCTCAGCTGGAGAGAATCAGAATACAGGGAGGCAGGGAGGGTCTGTGTGTCCATCTGGGCCGCTCCACACGGATGGCCCCGAGCGTGCGCAAAGCTCGGGCTCCCGCGTGGACGCACCGTACAGCTTCACCGACAGCTGCCGCGCCCGCTCCAGGTACAGGATGGCGAAGCCTCGGTAGTCTGTCTCCCCGACGACCACATCTACCGGCCCACGGGCACCTCGGGCTGGGCAATGCTGAGTCAGCTGAGGCGGTTTCTGACCCCCAGCCCTGCACCCCCTCCCACGCCCTCCCCTCACCTTGGAGCAGGAAATGCCCCGCGGCTCCTGTGTCTCTGTAGAGCTGCCGTACCTGCCAGCAGATCCCATCCCTGGGGGGGGGGGGGGGGGAAGGGGGGCAGTGAGCAGGGCAGGATTAAGGACCCCAACCCGGGCAGCGCCTCACAGGACTCTGGTCCAGGCCAGAGAAAAGCTGGGATCAGGGTCAGGGGTCTGTCCCGGGGACTCACAGCTTCCGGAAGGTGCTGACAGCCATGGCTGCACCCTGGGGAGCCACATGCAGTGCGGTGGCCTCAGCCCGGTGGCCCTGCTCCTGCAGGAAGCGGCACGAGGAGGCCACCGCCACAAGGAGCCACGTCCCTGCAAACTAGGGGCAAGTCACGTGAGAACACAAGGGGATGACCCCTGAAAAGCGAGATGAGTTCCTGCCCACCCACCTGTCCCTCTACCTGCTGAACATCAAAGTTGGCCTCGGGCTGGATAGTGCTGATGGGAGACGCGGGTCGAGGGGGTCTCCGAGCCCTCCTGCTCAGGGAGCCCCCAGCCAGGAGCAGAGTCAAGAGGAGAGCAGTCCTGGGGGTCAGCATGGCAGTGGCAGTGACCAGAGTGGGGGAGGCACAGGGCAGGACGGCCAGGCCCCGGGTCAGAGTCCACTGACCAGTGTCGCCCGGAAGCCTGGCACAGGAAGTCCGCGTCGGCCCACCTCCAGCCTTACCAAGCACCCTGCCCTCCCTCTCGCCCCTAGCAAGAGTCCACCCCTAGCCTCCTCGGCTCTGCACTTCCTGGGAGGGCCCTGGCTCCATATCCTGCTTACAGAGTCCTAGTCGACCTCTGGTTCTTTGTCCATGACCCCCTAACCCAGGACCCCAGCCGCTGCCAGCGGCAGCGCGGGGTCTCGAACCCGCGTTCTACGGCGAGCATAGGTCTCGGCCCCGCCCACTAGCTGCAGTGCAAGGCCGCCGCCCCTCCCGGCCGCCTGGGGCGCTGTTTCGAGCGAGCTCGGTGCGCGCAGGCGCGGCAACTGCCGATGCAGGCTGCCGGGTGCTCGGCGTTCTGTGGCTATCGATGCCTCAGGGCTCGAGGCGTCAGCCTGGCGGGCTCCATCATAGAGACGCGGCGGCAGGAGCGGCGGGGCGGAAGCGGGTCCGCCGGCCGAGGCCGGGCGCCGGGCCGGGGGCTGCACAGCCGGGCAGAGGCGGCCGCGGTGAGTGCGCCCGGCCCCGGGGAGCGTCGTCATCCGGCCCCGGCCCCCGAACCCCGTCTCCCCGGCCCCGGGGAGCGTCGCAAACCGGCCGCGTCCGGTCTCCGGCTCCTTGCCCTCCCCCGCCCCCCCCACCCCCCAGTCTCCGGCCCCTCGGCCTCGGCCGCGCCCTCTGCCGATGAATGTGTCGCAGAAGCTGCCGCGCCGGGACCGGGGGCCGAGCCGAGGCCCCGCCCCCGGCAGCCCCTCGGAAGGAGGGTGGGAGGGGACGTTGGCAGCCCCCGCCCCGCCCACAGCTCGCCGGGCAGTGGCCGCGCTGGCCCGCTGACCGCCTGGCAGGGCTCCCTTAGACCACAAGGCACAGGCCAAGGGCCGGCTGGTGCCCCTGGCGGCGTCCGGGGCGGGCTGTCTGGTCCTCGTCCCACCGGCCCCAGCTTCTTCTCGGAAGGATCTCTGTCCCAGGCTGACAGCTCTGAAGCCTTGGGTCTACAAGGTCAGAGTGACTGGAGTGCGTGCGGGTCACCGGTTCTTCGTTTCTTGGCCTCTGAACAGTCACCGGCCTAGGCGTCCACATGTCTCTCTGGGCCCATGAGTGGGAGGTCGTCAGAGGGCCCCACCCAGAAGGCCAGGGCCCCAGACCAGGACCCTTCTGGGGTTGGGATCAGATCTGGGGCCCAGAGGGGCCGCCCCATACTCCCACTTCAGGCTGGACCAGGCCAGGAGGTGCTGGGAGGGGTCTGCTGCCCTCCCAGAAGCTGCCTGTTCCAGAGGATCACTAGGACTTGCGGGGGGGCCGTCACGAGTGTGGGGTCAGGGGGCTTGGGGAAGCTGTCGGATCCTTAGCCAGGTGGGCAGTGTCAGCTGGCCCCCTGCACGCTGTCAGTGCAGTGGGATTCCCAGCAGGGCAGTCGCCCCAGCCCGGGTCCCTTCCCACAGTGCGACTGGCAACTAAGGGGACCGCGTGTGGGTTTCAGGGCTGCCCGGGCAGAATGTCACAATGGACGAGGGGGGTGCGCCCCTGCTCCCTGACAGCCTCGTCTACCAGATCTTCCTGAGCTTGGGCCCGGCCGACGTGCTTGCTGCTGGGCTGGTGTGCCGCCAGTGGCATGCCGTGTCCCGGGATGAGTTCCTGTGGAGGGAGCAGTTCTACCGCTACTACCAGGTGGCCCGCGACGTGCCCCGGCACCCAGGTCAGGGCCTGCACGTGGCCCCATGGTCCACCAGGCTGGCTGGGCGGGAGACAGGGCCATTCACATGCTCCCATCTGGACCACATGCTGCCATGTGGACCATCTGAAGGCACCACGCTGGCCCCCCCACCGCCCAGATCTGCACAGCGGTCACCAAGGCACCGTGTGGCCCGCACACTGATGGGGGACAGCCAGTCCATGCCCGAGCACAGGGCCTGGTGGGGGGGGGTGGGGGGGGGGTGGACAGCCCTGCCGCTGAGGTGACTAGCGTCCTCCAGGAGCAGGGCTGGCCCCCATGCTGTCTGGGTGGCTGGCCTCCGTGGGAAAGGAGGCTCAGGGCCCCAGCAGTGACTGCCCCCCCCCCCCCCCCAGCGGCCACATCCTGGTATGAAGAGTTTCGGCGGCTCTACGACACGGTGCCCTGCGTGGAAGTGCAGACGCTCAAGGAGCACACGGACCAGGTCCTGCACCTCAGCTTCTCGCACTCGGGCTACCAGTTTGCTTCCTGCTCCAAGGACTGCACGGTGAAGGTGAGCCCAGCCCGCCAGGGAGCAGCATCTCCGCTAGGACCTGGGGCTCATAGGATGGAGGCCGGGTGGGGGGCCCTCACTGCTACTGGAGAGTGAGGAGCCCGACCCTGTGGACCCACACACCTCGGGTCTGCTGGCAGCCTGGGGCAAGGAGCGACATCCCAGTGGTGGTTTCTGGGCAGGAGCTCAGCTGGGAGAGGGGCCTGCAGCATGGGCCCCCGTGTCACGTGCAGGGTGGGCACAAGAGGCCCCTGGATGACTGAGCCCCCACGCAGATCTGGAACAACGACCTGACCGTCTCGCTGCTGCACAGCGCGGACATGCGGCCCTATAACTGGAGCTACACCCAGTTCTCCCAGTTCAACCAGGACGACTCGCTGCTGCTGGCGTCCGGGGTGTTCCTGGGGCCCCACAACTCCTCGTCTGGTGAGATCGCAGTCATCAGCCTAGGTGAGAGCCGGCCTGGGGCGGGCGGGCTGTCTCGGCCAACCCCGCCCCGCCCCGCCCCCACGAGGCCCCGCCCCCCACGAGGCCCCTCGCCTCACAGCCCTGTCCCCGCTTCCGCCCCTCCCAGACAACTTCGCCCTGCTGTCCCGTGTGCGCAACAAGCCGTACGACGTGTTTGGCTGCTGGCTCACGGAGACCAGCCTGATCTCGGGGAACCTGCACCGCATCGGAGACATTACCTCCTGCTCAGTGCTCTGGCTCAACAACGCCTTCCAGGTGCGGGCGCGTGTGCCCCCTGCGGCTGTCGCCTCCTCGGCCTGCTGCCCACCTGCTGTCTCCCACCCCCAGGACGTGGAGTCCGAGAACGTCAACGTGGTAAAGCGGCTCTTCAAGATCCAGAACCTTAACGCCAGCACCATCCGCACGGTGATGGTGGCCGACTGCAGCCGCTTCGACAGCCCGGACCTCCTGCTGGATGACGGTGCCACCCCCGGCCGCGTCTTCGACCTGGGCGGCGACAGTGAGGACGAGGCGGTGGGCCCGGGGCCGGCTCCGGCCCGCACCAAGGAGGGCTTGCGGCGCTTCCTGGACGGGCTCCTGGACGGGCAGGCGCAGCCCCAGCTGTCAGAGCACGCGCTGGAGACGCAGGTGGCCGAGCTGCTGGCCCAGGGCCGCACCAAGCCCCCCGAGCACAGCACAGACGCTGCCCGCAAGCTCCTCGTCTTCACCACGGGCTGCCTCACCTACTCGCCGCACCAGATCGGTAGTGGGGGCGGGCCCTCCCCAGTCGCTGGAGCCGGGGCGGGGGGAGGGACGGCGAGGCTTCCCTGCAGACTGGGGGGGAGGGGGGAGGCCAGGGTCCCGTGGCCTCGCAGGGAGCGAGACTGGGGGGCCCAGCCGCGCTCCAGCCTCCGGGACGGTGTGTTCCGTGGGGGCCTCTGATTCAGATGTGCTCCCGGTGCCGAGGTGACGCTGCTCCCCTCACCCGGCGCCCCCGCAGGCATTAAGCAGATCCTGCCACACCAGATGACCACGGCCGGGCCTGTGCTGGGTGAGGGGCGGGGCTCAGATGCCTTCTTTGACGCCCTGGACCACGTCATCGACGTGCACGGACACATCATCGGCATGGGCTTGTCCCCGGACAACAGGTGGGCCCCCGAGAGTGTCCTGGCCGGGGGCGGGGGGGGGGGGTGGGGGGGGGCTCTGCAGGCCGCCGGTACCAAGCAGGGTGCCCCTTGCCCAGGTATCTGTACGTGAACAGCCGAGCCTGGCCGAGCGGTTCTGTGGTGGCCGACCCCATGCAGCCACCGCCCATCGCAGAGGAGATCGACCTGCTGGTGTTTGACCTCAAGACCATGCGGGAGGTGAAGCGGGCTCTGCGGGCCCACCGCGCCTACACACCCAACGACCAGTGCTTCTTCATCTTCCTGGATGTCAGCAGGGACTTCGTGGCCAGGTAGCGGGGCGGGCCGGGGCCGGGGCGGGCCGGGGCCGGGTGTGGCGGGCGGGGGGCTCACGCCAGGCTCTCCCGCAGCGGGGCCGAAGACCGGCACGGCTACATCTGGGACCGGCACTACAACATCTGCCTGGCGAAGCTGCGGCACCAGGACGTGGTCAACTCTGTGGTCTTCAGCCCCCAGGAGCAGGAGCTGCTGCTGACGGCCAGCGACGACGCCACCATCAAAGCCTGGCGTTCGCCGCGCACCGTGCGCATCCACCAGGCCCCGCGTCCTCGTCCCCACCCGTTTTTCTCCTGGTTTGCCAGCCAGAGGCGCTGAGGGGGGCGCTGGCCGACCGGAGCGTCCTGGGTGCCCTTGGGCCGCCGGGACCCGCCGAAGACGCCAGAGGCCCACAGCCCCTTCCCAAGGGTCCGGCCGCTGCCCAGACCGTGTGGTGGGCAGAGAAGCCGGGAACAGAACTGCCTCAGGGAGGGGGTTCAGCGGGGCTGCAGACGGGGCAGCCTGACCCCCGCCCGCCACGCTCACGCCCCACGCCACCTCCCACGGCCATGACGTCCAGCACCGGGGCAGCCTCCTGGCTGGCGTGGGATGCACCGGACGCTGGGGGCCCCACCCTTCACCCACTCTTTTTCCCCAGGGCCTGGGTCCTGGGGCGTCAGCACCACACGTGACCCGTGGCTGGCCCCGTGCGCCCCGAGCGGTGTTTCCTCAGGGAATCGGTCTGTGCGGCAGCGGGGCCGACGGCACGGGTCAGTCTGCCGTGGGCCCAGGCAAACTGCATGTCACCGGTCACCCGTTTGGGGCCCAAATAAACAGCTGGCAACAGCACACCGCCGTCCGATCTCTGTGTGCAGGGAGGGGCCCGGTGGTGTCTACGTGACTCTCGTGCCTGCCTGACGGGTAGCAGGACACTCGAGGCTTTGGTGGAGGCAGTGTGGCTCAAGGCTGTCTCCTCGGCGGCTGTGCCCCACAACCTCTGAGCAGACGAGGTCACCGGCGTGCAGAAAACGCCAGAGCGCGCCCACCACGTGTGCGTGCCCCCGCAGGGAGACGTACAGGGGGCGCCCGACCTGTACGCTGGGGAAGCGCTGGGGAAGCGCTGGGGAAGCCCAGGCAGGGCAGGGATGGGGGCGAGTTCTGTGGGCACGGCACGCGGGATGGGGACATGGGGCAGAGCTGGCCCGACCTGGGGGTTCACCAGCGGATGTCCTGGGTGACGGGTGGCAGACGGGTGGGGGCGCCGATGCGGCAGGGGCCCGATATCTGCGCCTGGCTGCACCTGGAGCTCGTGTTGAGCTGTCGGCCGCTCGGGGCACGGCCACCTCTGCCACCGTTGAGAAAATAAAGCCGGCAGATGCGGACAGGCCCTTGGGAGCTGATGTCCCTCCAGGCCAGAGGTGGTGCCGGCCAGAGGCTGCCGGGGCTGGAGCCACACCGGCCACAGGGAGAGAGCCGGGCAGCGCCTGTGAGGGGCTCGGCTAGGGAGGCGGAGGGCCCAGCGTCCGCCGGCGCGGGCCGCACAGACAAAGTGGGCGCCCCAGCCCGTGGTAACAACAGGGACCCATCTCAGAACCACCGGACACAGTACAGGGAGGGAGACCCGGAGGCAAGGGCAGAAGAACAGAACCCGGAACTGCCCACGCGTGCATGCCCGAGACCGAGCAGCCAGAGCCACGAGACTTCTGCCACGAAAAGTCGCCAGTGAGCCCCACAAGTGCACGGGTGCTCCCGAGAAGCCATAAACGTGGGCGGTTTTCTGAAGAGGACTTAAAATACATCGAAGTTAAACTCCTCACGGAAACAGTAAAATCTGCAGAACAAAAACACAGGGGTAAGAAAAGCACACGGACTGTAAAGGAGCCGGACGGAGAAGAGTGGGCGTGAGCTTGAAATGAGGCTCAGTCCGCGGGCGGGTGCAGAAGGCTGGGCCCGCAGCAGGGTCGTGGGGCGGGCGCGCAGGAAGAGAGAAGATGGCCCGAGAGCGTCCTTGCGCACGTCCTCGGGACACGCGTGCCGAAGTCTGGCCGGAGGCAGCAGCGGACACACGGGATGCGGGCCGGCGAGGATCCTGAGACCCTACAGCTCTGTGGGGGAGGTCATGGGTCCCGGTGAGAGGGTACAGGCACGCAGGCCCCGGCCCTCCTGTGGCACGGCGACAGCAGCGGCGGGCAAGGGCAAGTGAGAGCAGAACACGCACTCAGTGTCCGTGCCGGCCCGGACTCCTAGTGGCCTCAGACCCTGGTGCTCACGGAGTGGAAATGCCCGGGCCTCTTCTCTTCTCTTCATGCCCCGGGTGACCCCCGGTGGCACCAGGCGTGGCAGCTACGGGAGCCCCCAGTGTTGCGCGCGGAGCACAGCCGTGGCTCTGAGAGAACCCCCGTTGCCGTGCCCTTTCTGGCTGCCGCTGGGAGGACCCCGACGTGGACTGACCCAGGAGGGGCACGACAGAGTGGGGTAGCAAGAGCCCCGAGTCTCTGGCTGGAGCAGTGGGCGGTGCTGGCACCCAGGCGAGAGGGAGGTTATGGCTGCTAAGTGGAGGCGGAGGTGGTCGTGACCGCTAAGGCTGACCACCCAGCCGCACACCCAGACGCAAGAGCTCGCGGGCCCGCCCGATCCCGGCCGAAGGGCAGGTCCAGAGAGCCGGGGCCCGGAAGCTGGGCCGACACCGGCCGGGCCACAGACCGCTGTGGGTGAGGGCCCAAACCCGACGAGAGCTAATGCCCGTGGAGCAGACGCCCCAGCCGCCCAGGATCCAGACGACACCCAGACCCGCTCAAGTGACGTTCAAGATGCCCATGACGTAACCCACGATTACTTGGTCTGCAAGGAGCCATCGAGATGCCAACTCAGAGGAAAAGACCTTCAGCGGATGCCAAGGGTGAAAAAACACAGGTGTTGAAGTTCTCTGAGACTCTAAAGTAAAGGTCAGAAAAACACTCGAAGAAGCAATCACAGACATTCTGCAATAAATGTAAAGATATTAACGGTCTCAGCAAAGAGGAGTCGTCTGGAAATGTTGGGCCTGGAAGTCAAAATCACCAAACCGTTAAAACTCACTAGACAGACTAGCAGAATGGAGACGGACAGAAGAGTCTGAGAACTTGACTGACGACAGGTCAACAGAAGTTAGGCAACCTGAACAAAGAAAGAAAATCCATCAGGAGGAAATTCAGCCCCAGGGACCTGGGGGACAGAACTAAAGGTCTTGCATTCGTACCGCGGGGGGCCCAAAAGGAAAAGAGCACGGGGGTCCGAAGAAGCAAGGGCTGCAAACTTGTCCCATGTGGCGGAAGGCACACACCCACAGGTCTGAGAAGCTGAGTGAGCCCAAAACAGGGTAAAGCCAAAGACGTCCCCGCCCAGGCACATCTCACCGAGCTTCTGAAACCCGAGGACAGACTAACCCTGACCGGTGGGGAAGGACTGTGCTTGCCCTACAGGCCCCTCACCGGCAGCCCCGGAGGCCTCGAGGAGCAGCGACACAGTTAAAGGCGGAAAGGCTGGCAGCCCAGAGTGCCGTGTCCAGTGAAACATCCTTCACGAATACAGGCGAGATAAGTTCTCAAATGAAAGAAGATGGAGAGACTCCACAGCCAGCAACGGAAGCTTCTCCGACAAGAGTAAGTGCCATCGGAACGAGGCTGGGCCGCCAGCAATGACGGCACAGACACAGACCGACCCCTGTCCTCCTGGGTTCTTCAAGACACGTCTGACAGCTGAAAGGAAGGCGGTAGTGTTGCCTGATGGGGGTTTTCAGTCTAGACAGATGCCCCGTGGGGGATTATAAAGGACCTCTGGGGGGAAGGTGCCTACACCCCAGTCACAGTGCAAACTATCGAGTCCGTGCGTAAACCGTTAGGAGTTGAGCGTGTTGCGGGGCGCCTGGGGGGCTCAGCTGGTCGAGCGTTTGACTCTTGGGTTTCGGCTCAGGTCACGGTCTCACGGTTTGTGGGACGGAGCCCCACGTCGGGCCGTGCGCCGACAGCACGGCACGGAGCCTGCTTGGGATTCTCTCTGCTCCTCCCCTGGGCTCGCTCGCTCCCTCTCTCAAAAATAAACATGGAAAAAAAAAAGTGGTGTGCTCCTTAGAACCACCACTAAAACAGCACTAAAAAATGTTCAAATCCTGTCCTTCCAGGCTGGAGAGAGGAAACGGAGGGACAGACGGAGGACCGACATAAAGGACCCCCCCCCACCTCACTCGGCACCGGGGAAACCCACACACACGAGCCCCCGGCCCCACCCGCCGCTCACCAAGCACGTCAAACACGCTGTCAGGGGGTGGGACGCAAGAGGACGGGGGAGGCAAGCCATAAAAACCCTCCGCGAAGGAAACCCGACCGGCTGCACTGGCCTCCACGGAGAGGGAGCCTCCCCGGGGAAGCCGGACGCCGCCCACGGATGAAAGACATTCCCCAACGTGTGCGTGGCTCGCAAAAGAGCCTCAGCACAGCCGGAGCGACGCAGTGGGACAGAGAGCAGAGGCCGCCGGCAGCAGGAGCCGGCGTCCTGCCTTGGGACTGAACCGAACGGCCACCGTATGCACCTGCGGGGCTGCTGTGACCGGGAACCCCGCGCCGGGGGGGGGGGGCAGCCTGTCGGTTCTGGAGGCCACGAGTCCGCGTGCTCGCTGCGGGGAGACCCTCCTCACCTCTTCCAGCTGCCGGGGAGCCGGCCGTCCTCAGTGTCCTCGTCTGTTGACTCTGCGGTCCGACCTTCTGTCCTCACTTGGCCTCCCCCTGGGTCCCTTCCCACCACCGTCCCTCTGTGTGTGTCTGTGTCCAAATCTCCCCACCCTTTTATTAAAGAACTTTTTTTTAACGTGTGAGAGACAGAGAGAGAGTGGGGGAGGGCAGAGAGGGGGAGAGAGAATCCCAAGCAGGTTCCGCGCTGACAGCAGACAGCCCAACGTGGGGCCGGGACCCACAAACCGTGAGATCACGATCTGAGCCGAAGCTGGGCGCCTGCCTGACTGAGCCACCCAGGTGCCCCTGGGCCTCCCCTTTTTATACGGCTACCCAATCACACTGCACTGGGCCCACCCTATGCCTCCTTTGAAGCTGTTTATCGCTATAAAGACCCTGTTTCCAATTAAGATCACATTCTGAGTTACTGGGGATTCAACGTGTCTTTTTGGGGCAGACAGAAGTGGGCCTGTAAGAACCACCAACTAACTCGATTTACCTAAGCTGCGGAGAACCTTCCACTCAGCAAGAGCAGGACACACATTCTCGGTGGACACGGACGACCCACCAAGACAGACCACAGCCCGAGCCACGAAACAAACCTCAACGTCAATGCTTCCAGACGCCTTCTCCCTAAGACCACCGTCACCCCGACATGGAAACCACAGACTACGAGCAAGACAATTATAGCTCGACATCCTTGGCGAGTGGACTTGCAAAATCAAGAGATTATGAAACCAAATCCAGAAACACAAAATGAAGAGCACGCCACAACCAAGTGGGATTTAATCCAGAAACGCAAGGCTGCTTCCACACTCAGAGACCAGTCAACGTCGGCGCCTAGAGCAGCAAAACAGAGGAAGACGCTTGGACAGAACACCTGCCATAGAGAGAGCATTTCACAAAGCACCCAAGTCATGACAAAGTTCTCTGCGAAGCAGGAGCAGCGGACGGGAGCTGCGGCAGCCTGACGGAGGCATCGCTCCAGGCTGCAGGTCACATCGTACCCGGTGGTGAAAGAGGGAACCTTCCCGAGAGCGGGAACGAGGCCCAGGCAGCCCCTTCTTGTACCCAGGCTCCGTCTCCCAGCGGGGGACTCTGCAGGTGGGCCACGGTGGGCAAGAGACGTGAAGGACATACCGACTGGAGGACAGCACAACTGTCCTTGTTCACAGATGCCACGACTGTTTATGTGAAAAATCCCCCCAAAGCTACAAAAACACACACTTTAACAACCTCCCGGACCAGTAAGTGCGTTTATCGAGCTTACGGGACATAAAGACAACACCCAAAAATCAACCGTGTCTAAACACTGGGGACATTCGATCGGGAACTTCCAAAGTATCTTTTACGAACAGTCAGGCCGGCCCTCTGGGAAAACGGAAGCGGGCTCCCCGGCAGCCTGTGTGCGAACGTGCGCAGCTCTACACAGGACCACAGAGATCTGGAAACCACTCGCACTCCCCTCAACACGTGTATGCTCAGACAGACGGGTCGTCTGAACACTGGAACGCTCCTCAGCAAACAGACAAGACAAATCTCTGATCCACACGACATCTGAACCTCCGAGGCATTCATCCTGCCGAGCGGCACCAGCCTCAGAAGGTTCTACGCCGTCGGGCCGCACTGACGGCACCCTCGGACAAGCCACAGTGACGAGAGCAGGGCACTGGCTGGGGAGTCACAGGCGCGGGGCCCGCAGCGCAGCGGCGTCTACAGGGACGACGGCGCTATCCCGTATTCTGACCATCAATCCGTACATGTGGCAAGACGGACGGAACTGCACCCAAAACACACGGTAAATCAACCTTACGTGACAGGTGGAAAAAGCCACGAGAGAGAGAGTGCGCTTTACCTGAACCGACCCGCAGCAGACTTCACCTGTGCAGGCCCGGGCCGCGCACGGGGCTGGCTTCCAGGTGACGGGAACAAGAACCGTCAACCCAATGCTAAACCCAGACGGTCAGCATCAAAATACACCCGGACACGGGAAGCCACAGGCCCTCAGGACGGGACACGGGCGGACACAAGGCACCGGTGAGCCAAAACCACACACGCGGCACAGTGGCCGCTTCTGTTTTTAAATAAATACTTTTTGTATTAAAAACTAATAAGGGTTCGAGATTCTAGAGACCGTGGGAGGGGCAGGAGGTGAAACGAAGGCGTTACGTGGAAAGCCTGCCACGAGGAATGTCGGGCCACCGGGCGGTTCAACACGCAGCCCTCCATTTCCGCCGGCGGGCCGCGTCCACACGCAAACCGCACACGACGCCCACGGCAGCGTGGCTCAAGACGGCCGACGTGGGGACAGCCTGAGGTCCATCAACGGACACGTCAATGAAACGTGGTCTGTCCGTACGTGGAGTCTCTTTCGGCCTCAGAAGAAAAGAAGTCCCGATGCCTGCCACAGAACCTGGCCAACTTCACACGCAAGCAAGCCCGACGCGAGGGCCGAAGGCCGTGTGCACAGCCGCGAGCGGGTGCGCGTCCAGAACGGGCGGTCCGCAGAGACAGAAAACCGCCTGCCTGCCAGCGGCAGGGCAGGGGAGGGGGCTGCCCCAACAGCAGGCGTGGAAGGCTGCTGCGGGACAAGGGGTGGGGCCAGGCCTCTCACGGTGTCTCTCTAGAGCACGTGCTGTCTCCGGAGGACCCTGGTCTCCCCGCAGGAGCACGTCCCCACAGCAGCAGCACCCTGCAAGGGAGACGGGATGCCGCCCTCGGTCCGGCAAAGACTTGTACCCGCTCCTCCCGGAGCCCCACCCTGCGCCCCGCTCCTGGTCCGGAGCTCATCCATCAAGCTCTCCAGACCCACAGCCCAGGGCCCCCGGTAGGTGGGTGAGGTCTGGGCGAGGTCGCAGGGACCGAGCTGCCCTGGAGGGAAGGGAGGACCAGCAGGCGGCTGCGGGCCGGCACCCTGGCAGGGCCCTCGTCTGCTCGCTGGCCACCCCCCAACCCGCCCTCCCCCTTCCAAAACGAGGTCACACCTTCCTTCTGCCGTTCACTTCTCCCTCACCCTGTCCCTGTGGGCAAAAACCTTTCCAATCCTCTCGCCTTACAGTTCTGGTTTGAGAAAAAGGAAGGAAACTCACTAATGCACTTGATCGAACCCAGCTGGCCTAACAGAAAATGAAACGTATGTACACACCCCATAAACAAATTCCCGAGTAAAGCCCAACGTGTTGAAGACGAAGCTTTAAAAACCATCAGAAAAAATACTCGAACGTTTCCTCAGAAAGACTTAGGACTTCTTGAATAAGCTGGTCAGAAGCATGGTTCACCAAGGAAATTCTACACCTTAGGTTCCCGTCGCGAACACGCTCCTGACACGGTTAACGACCGGCCTCCAGGAGCATCGGGCACTCTCGCAACCGGCAGGAAAACGAGACCGACAGCCCAGCGGACAAGTGGACAAGGGCAGGCGATGCTCTGCGTTCTGCAGGAGCAGAGTAGGCGGGGCCCGCGGCCCACAGGCCTCTCGCCCACGACAGCCTGCGCACCTCGGGGAGCCCGGCACCGGGCGGGGGGGGGGGGGGGGGGGTCGGGCCGTGGATGCGGGCGGCGGGGGCAAGCGGGGCAGTCGGCTCTGCGCGGGGGGCTCACATGGCGAAGACGGCGCTGAGGTCTCGGTTGTGAGAAAACAAAAGATGCGACTCATGAGGACGCCGCTCCGGAGAGCTCGGCGGGAAGGGCCTCGGAGGACGTCAGCTTCCCCGCCACGTTTCGACACCACCGCGCTCGACGCAGGACGTGTGCGCTTCTGTGTCCTCGGACGTGGCCGCAGGGGCCGGTTTCTCTCCTCTTGGCGCTCGCGTCTCGTCCCTTCTCAGGGACGTCAGGGGGAGTCCGACACGTCACGTGTTCTCTACAGAGGCCCCCGGGGCAGCCCCAGCCCGGCCCTCTGGAACCACCCGGGTGCACACAGCCGGCGGCCAGGACCCCGAGTCTGCCCCAGCGCTGCACCCCGTGGGGCCAAGGCCCCCGCTCGAACTGAGATTCGGGTCTGCGGTTGGGGGCTGGCACCACTGGCTGCCGACTGGACGAAACACCTGGTTCTGGAGGAGACCCGGTTCCGGGGAGGCAACACGGCTTGCCGGGTCCCCAAATGCAAAAGCTACTGGCCGTTCTTCCACGGCCAGAGGTCCCTGCGGGGCAGGGAGGGGAGGGGAGGGGTGGGGCCACATGTGGACCTGCTCTCAAGGCAGCCCCCGGGGAGGCCTGAGGGAGGAGGAGCTGGCCAACAAAGAAGATTCCAGAAAGGAGAACGGCTGGCTTCCGCAAGGCCTGCAGGAACAAGCATGGAGTGTCAGGGAACCCACGTAACTGCTCAGGGACTTGGTGACGCAGGAAGGGACAGGGCACTTGTAGGGAAGGGACCGAGGGACGGCAGAGAGCCAGGAGGCCCCTGTGAGGGTCAATGCCACCGAGGCCAGAGGCAAACGGATACCACTCACCACAGAGATTTAACAGTTTAATAACGACTCCTCCACAGCCCGACGGGGCAGCTACCGCACCACGTCTCACGGCAGGGCCCAACGTGCACCCCACGCTTGCCCCGGGGGCGGCTGACGGGAGGCCCTGAGGACACAGAGCGCCCTCCCTGCCCGCTGGCCTGCACAGCAGGACCTCTCCTCAGAGCAGCGGCCGGGCCTGAGCGCGTCCCTTCTCTCCGGGGGCCAAAGGGCAGGACAAGGTGCCGGCCCACCTTGCCCCCTCCGCTCGCTCCGCCCCGAGCACCTACACGGACGGCCCTCGGAGGGACCGACGGGCCTGCAGCCCACCCCACGCAGCCCGGGCTGAGCGGCCTCTCCCAGGAGGCGGCCCCGTCCCGGTGGGCCACGAAGGCGGCAGGCGCCCACCCGCAGCGAGGCTCAGGCCCAGCGTGGTGGCTCCTCACCGAGCCGCCGGGCCCGGCTGCTCCTGACCCCTGACCCTGGTGGGAGGCGGCTAGAGCCCCGTCAGGTCCACAATGGCCTTGATGAAGATGGCGTCATCGCGCACGTAGGAATTCTTGGCCTCCATCTTGGAAACGGGGCAGAAGAGGGGGCAGCCGCTCGCGATGTTCATGTCGCCGACTGGCCTCTGGAAGGAGGACGAGGTCACGTCGGGTCTAAAGGCGTCGATCACGTGCTCCCGGTTGTTCTGGTCAAGCAGCATTAAGGTCACCTGGGGGAGAGCGCCCCGCGGAGGGACAACGCTGAGTCACGGCCCCCCCGCTCCACGGCTACCGGGTGTCAACCCCGCCTGGGTGATCTGCGCTCCGGCACCTTCTGTGACCAACCCCTGGGATCCCAGGCTACAGTCGGGGCTACGTGGAGCTGCATCGTTGGTGCCTTTTCTTATGTTCACGTGGCACACGTTTCCTCGCCGGAGGGCTCACAGAATACCTGCCGCCCTCCCCGAGGAACAGCACTTTTCAGATGCGCTGCCTCCACCAGGAAGACCACGGGGCTGGCCCGGCCCGGCACGGCGAAGGGGAAGGACGACGGCACCGGCACCTCCGATCCCTCGCCCAACTGTGACACGAGAGCCTCAGGTACGGTCTCCAGCCGTGGCCCCTCCTCTGAAACCAGCCCCGAGGCCGCATCTGGAACCGCTGGCCCTAAGTGGCCGGAAGCCCCGGGGCCGAGCGGGTGGCGCCCCGGCTCCACTGCAGCGACAGAGCCACGTGAGGCCCTGGGCCCAGGAGCCTGAGGGCCCATCCTGACAGCCTGCCGCCCACCGGGGTCCCCCAGAGCGGCCGCTGGGACAGCCTCGCGTACCTTTTGGTTGAAGGGCCACCGCAGGAGGGCGTCGTTGGGGCCCTTCATCACCACAAAGAAGAGAGACAGGTGCGTCCCGCGCCCGGTGCCATCTCCGTTCAGGTAGATGCGCAGACACATCTTGTAGCCGTACCTGCTCGTGTAGAAGGCTGCAGGGGGGACGGGAGGGAGCGTCAGTGAAGCCAGGCCGAGGGCTCGTGCTCCCCGCAAGGAACAGAAAGGCAGGGACAACACCCAGGTTGGGGGCACGTACTTCTCCTCTAAGGACGCGGTTAGTTCCTAGCGAGAACAAACGCCCAAAAGAAAAATAGGTAATTAGAAGAAACGTTTTTAGGGGCGCCTGGGTGGCTCAGCTGGTTGAGCGTCCAAGTCTTAATTTCAGCTCAGGTCATGATCTCACAGTTCGTGCACAGATCTGAGCCCCGCGTCACGCTCGCTGCTCTCAGCACAGCGCCCGCTTCAGAGCCTCTGTCTCTCCCCCACTCACACCTGCTCTCAAGAGTAAACATTAAAAAACAGCATTTCTGAAAACCCTAAATGTAACCCCAAAACAGAACCAGCCGTGAAGTTCGGGGCGGGGGGGGGGCTTGGCTCTAGTCAAAAGGCCGTGGTCAGACCTGAGCCGGGGCCTGGAAAGGGCACAGTGGGGGAGACCCTGGGACAAGCCAGAGGCGACATTCCCAATATCCAGCATGGCGCCCAGAGACACGCAGGAGCCCAGACACGGCACGAGGCCGGGCACCCCCGGGAGCGGCCCTCACGGTCTTCCTGCCCGTGGCCCCGGAAACCACCCTCCCTCGGCTCCCCGGACACCAGCCCGCTCCGGCTGCGCAGCTCTGCCTGAGCACAGACGAGCGTCTCCCGGGGGCGCGTCACGGGGCCACCCCAGCTGGAGCTCACGCTCAGTTCTCTATCAGGTTCCGCCAGAGCTGGACCCGGAGGAAAGCTGATCGGCAGGCACGCTCCCACTCCCGAGGAAACGCGCTAGCAAAAGGAGCTGCCTGCTCGCATCCAGTGCAGAGGGGCCGGCCTCCCGAACACGCCGCTCCCCACGTGGCAGTCGCCTGTCCCAGCCAGGAAGACAGAGCGTGAGCATCCGGTTCCAGGGGACGGCGCGGTCGCGGGCGGGCCTGCCTGCGGCCCTGTACCCGCCGGCAGGAGAGGCGCCCCGCCCCTGCCCCCCGCTCGCCCGGGCTCCGAACACACAACCACGGCAGCGACTTCACCGAAGTAAACGGTAAAGGGCGCCCGTGGGGTGGCAGGCTCCTCGGTGCGGGGTGGGGGGCCGGGCTCGGCAGGAAGGGCCGTGGGCCGCGCGTGGCCCTGGCAGAGCAAGGGAGCCCGCCGCGTGGACGAGCGCCGCCCTCTCCCCAGCGGTGCCTTCCAGGGAACACCCCTGCGAGTACCCGCCCGAAGTTCCGTGCGTGAGGGGAGTCCCGGCCCGGGCGGCCACCCGCCCAGCCCGCGTCCTCCCGCGGAGGCGCTGCCGGCACAGCAGGGGCCTCCAGCCCGAGGGTGCGCAAGTAGCTCGGACACCAGCAGCTCCGAGGACAAGTTCCAGAACGGCACCTGGAGAGAAGATGGCGGGCGTGCGGCCAGCCACAGCTTCCTGGCGCTTCCTGGCGAAATCCGAGATCTTCCAGAGAAACACGCCATCGAAGGTGGACGCCTCCATCTCGTGGACCTTCTGCTCCAGCTCGGCCATGGCCAGGTCCTTCAGGCCGATGCTCCTCTCCAGCTGCTGCACCTGGGGGCGCAGGGGGCCCCGTGAGGGTGCCGGCGGGAGGGGCTGCGGGCCTCAGGGGCCACCTTGCATTTCGCAGGACGGCGCTTAGGGAAGCGCCCCCACGCCCACCCTTCCACCGACTTCGAGCAGGACGGCTTCTCCCACTGCCCGGGGCTTGACCGGGCTCAGCTCGTAGGGGAGCTCCGTCCCCACAACACCCCCGACCCCACCCGCGCCCGAGACTCGAGAGCTCAGTGTCAGGAAACGCACTTGTGGAACCCACAGGCCCGAGAGGAGGGGCCACCTCCCAGAGGCCTCCAGCGCCCCCACGTCAGGCCCATCGGTGCACACGGCTCCGAGAGGGACTCCGGCTCAGACACAGAAGCGGAGAAGCAGGAGGAGCGTCACGCCGGAACTCAAGGTGCCATCCCTGAAATCCCAGCTCCGAGGCCCCGTGGTGCCCTGGGGCCCGCCCAGACTAGCCCTGGGGGCCCCGGGCCCAGACCTTGTTACTCAGGGCCTCGATCCTGTCCTGGTCCAGTCGGTGCTGCCGGCCACAGGCCTCGGCGGTCATGGCCACCCTCTCCACCTCCCGGTTCAGGACGCAGACGATGTTCTCGAAGGTGGCCGTCTTCCTCTCCAGGGCCTCACACCGCTGCCGGAGCTCCGCGGCCTTGGGGAGCTCGGCCTCGGGGTGCAGCGTGCCGGCTTCCCAGCCCCCGACCTCGCCTTGGCCCAGGAAGCGGCCATCGGCCCCCGACGGGTGCCTGGCCTCCAGGAGGCCGCCCAGCAGCATGGCCAGGTGCTCCCGGAGCCACTGGGCCTCGTGCTGCTGCTGCTTCTCACTCTCCACCTGCAGAGGGAAGACGGGGAGGCTCACGGCGCCGCACCCGCACTCGGCTCGGCGCCAGAGCCCCACGGACGTGCCGCAAGGTGCGGCGACGCCTCCGCGTCATTCGCTTGCCGGCACGTCACCTGTCGCTGGTGTCACTGTCTTTCCAAAATCCAAACCTTCCTGGTGACTCGTCTGCTTTCATGTGAAGTAACAGGAAAGAAGACACGGTTTAAAACTGCCCGGGGTGGAGGGTGGGGGGGACCAGTAAAGCTAAGCTTCTTCAAATCCTCTTTATCGTACGGTTCTGACCCGGCAGCCAATTTCTCCTGAGACTTCACGACAAACTTAAAAAAGTTAAACGCTCCCAAAACACCAAACGAAGGAAAGAACAGAGGCCCCGTGAGGCACAGCGCCCAGGGCGCAGCTCCCCAGCGGGGCTCTGACGGGACGCCCCTGCCAATCCGGAGGGGCGTGTGTGAGGCCTCAGGTCAGGATGAGGTCAACAGGCTCAAGACGACACGCGTCCTCAGCGGCATTCGCACTCAGGCCACGGTGGACTCTGGCCGCTGGAAGGGCGGTGGCTGCGGCACCCGGGGCCAGGCCTGGCCTCGGGCGGCGCCCAGGGCGGGGGGGCCCAGGGCCTGCATGGGAACGGACCGCCACCACGTCACCAAACAATGAGCAACGGTGGGAGGTGACACCAGAGACCGGGTGTCAAGGCACCAGGTGACAGCACAGCCGGGGCTACCACCCTTGGAAGTTTCTGAGAAGCAGAGCACCGGCCGTTCCCCAGGCCCTCAGAGAGCCCCTTGGGGGACAGACGGTCAGGGAAAACGGTAGAGGCCAAGCGGACGGAGAACCGCCCAGCCCTGAGGGAGCTGAATGGAAGCTGACAGGTCAAGGTCCTGAGGTGGGAACGGGTCAGTGTGCCCAAGGACGGACAAGCCAGTGACTGGTGCAGAGACGACGTCAGAGGCAGCCAGGGCCACACAGGCCACGGAAGTAGGGGAGGCAGGTGGGTCCAGGACCTGTGTGCAGGCAGCATGGGTCTCTGGCTGCCCTGGATGTGAGGCCGGTGACACGAGGTGCTCTTTTTGGGAAGGTACAGAAACAGGGCAGGGGGGCAGGGGGGTAGGGGGGTGGGGGGTGGGCACGTGTCACAGTGTGCGGCCGAGGCCAGAAACGCCCACCAGACACCAGGGAGGTACAAGGCCCTGGGCATTTTCAGCAGAGGGACGCGAGCCCTGACTGAGACTGGGACACCTGACGGCCGAGCAGGTGGACAAGGCAGCAGAAACGGGAGGGAAACCAGGAGGCCAGTCTGAAGGCTCGGCAGATCCGGCATTCGGGGAGAGGGCACGCGGCACGCTTCTGCAGGCTCCGCCCACTCACCAGGATCGACGGGCACCCGCCCAGCCCCCAGCGGACGGACCCAGGGCCCACGGGACTCACCATCTCGGGGCAGCCGACAGCACGGAACCTGCACGGGACTCGGCATCTGCCACATGCCCGGACGTGGTCCTGGAACTGGAAGGACGGACGCCGTCGGTGCCCTTACTCTCTCCTCCCTGCCACCGTCCCCTCCCCGGACCCCACCCCCACCGGCCTGGCCCCTGCGGTCTCAGGCTGAACACGGCCCACAACCCACCACAGGTGTGCACGTACACGCGCACGCACACGTGGCCACGTGGCCTGTGCGTGTCAACGAAGGGAGGTGGGTGCAGGCCAAGGGCTTCAGAACACGCGCAGACGCCCAGCTCCGTGCTCGGGCCTCTGCACCCCAGTCTCTCCACCACAGCTCGTAGGACACATTGTGTCGAGGGCCCCCGGGCCCTTGGGAGCGAGGAGGGGCCGGCCTGACCGGGGGTCAGACGCCCACGACGGACCAGCAGGGTGCTGGCACACGACAACGCCGATGCCGACAGGCGCGGAACCCAGAGAGCCCGGCCGTGCACACGCCGGGCACTGACACGGGCGGCACGTTCCGCCAGCAAAGACCAGGGCGGAGGGGGGCACTCGTAAGTGGGCAAGGGCGAGCGGTCCCTCTGCCTCCATCTGCCAGGGCCGTGGAAGAGAGAGACCGTCAGAGCTACGAATGCCAGACAAAAATAAATGAAACGTTAAACTAAGTAAAAGGACAGGGGACCGTGGCCCAAACCACCGCTGACACTTAGGGCGTCAAACACAGAGAAAAGGAGCACGGAGTCTCCCCCCGTTGCAAGAGGCGGGCGGGAGTCCCGATGTTCCCGGTCAGGGATGCGGGCCAGCCCGGAGCGAACAGCTCCCAGCCTGGCTCACGCCGGGACAGAGGGGAACTGGGAGTCCCGAGAGCCCCTATCTGCCCCCACCTCGGGGGTCTGTCATGGTGCCTGTGGGCGGGGCCTGGGCTCGGCCAGTCAGCACACTTTCCCCAGTTTCCAAAACTCGAAGCCCACTCCGTCCGTAAAGGGCGATCTCGGACTAGAAAGCCGAGGCGGACGGCAGCTCAGCACCGAGACGGCCTCCCGGGGCCGCCAGCCCAGAGGCGTGCGCGTGAGTCCCAGAAACGAGGCCGCCAGCGTGGTCCACGACTGACACTGTGAAAGCAGCCGTAGGCCGGGGCGGCACACGTAAGCCACCAGGCCGAGGGGATCCGGCACCGAGATGCTCCGCGGCAAGAGGGCTGAGAACGCACGGAATCAGGCAAAAATCCGAGCCGGAAGCGTCAGTATGAAGCCGCAGTACGTTCTCTCTTTACCGGAAGCTCGGAGCCTGCCCCCAGCCCTGCGGGGTTCTGGATGCAGGTGAGCGTGCGCGCAGGGGTGAGACTGAGCGGCGGCCAGCATCTCAGGCGTGTGCGACTTCTCCCGGGCCGGGTCACTTCCACCGTGGGAAGCGTAACAGAACAGCGGCCCACGGGCCACCACTGAGCACGGGGCACAACGCGCACGCCCCCGCCCCGTCGTCACAGGCGCCAGGAAACCACTTACTTTCTCGCGGGAGATCTTCTTCTTGCCGCAGCCGTCACAGGTCAGGGGGAACTTGGGGCAGACTTCGTGGTGCGCCTGAAAGACAGCGGTCAGGAGCCGGGGCGTGCGTGAGGTCACCCTTGCCGCCTCGTGGCCTCGTTCCGGGGTCGTGGCTCCCGAGACCCCTGACGGGGCGGCTCCCACAGGCACCCGCAAGTGTCACTTGGGAGGGTCAGAGCAGAACCCCCTCTTCTCCATCTGGCAGCTCGGGGCCACGTGAGGACAAGCCATCCACGGCGACCAGGGCAGAGCACCGCTGCTGGTCACCCGAACTGAAACCAGGCCACTGAGGAGCAAGGCCGTGGGATGTTGAGACCCTGGCCCTGTGAGCGGCCAGATGCCCCGTGAGTGGACGCGCTCGGGCCTCTGGACCGAATGGTCTACAGAATGGGGGTCTGAGGGGCACAGCAAGGACAGACGTGCAGCCCAGCTTCTTCAAGGAACAGCGGCAAAAACAAACAAACAAAAAACAAGCAGCCCTGCAGAGCACAATTAAAGAGACCTTGCGGACACACCATCAAGATGCAGCGTGGGGACCGTGTGGACCCCGATCCCGACAAATCAGATGTCGGGAGACACGGGCACCAAGTGAGCCGGGGATGGCGGGGAGTTGCCGCTGAGACCCGGAAGGGACGGTGGCATGTGCAGCGGTCTAAGAGCAAACGTGCTCAGAAACACATTCTCAAAGTTTCCAGGAGACACGACACAAAGCCCGGGACCCCCTAGCAAGCAGGGGGAGCCACGTGGTGCCAGGCGCGTGGGGACACGGACACGCTCCAGGGAGGGTGGCCCAGGCCTGGCGCTGCGGCTCCCTCCGTGTGAGTTTTTCTAAAATAAAACAGGTTTTTAAAACCACTCGGCTCTGCCTTCAGATCCGCCCGAGTTCCTACCAGGAACCTTCCACCCCACTGGCTGCGAGCGGCGGACTGGTGGGACGCGGCGAAGACGCCACGGCGGCCGCGACGGCGGGACGGCAGGCTCAGCGTTGGGGCTCGAGGAGCTAGGGGAGCCCTGCCGGACGCCCTCACCTTCAGGTCGGCCCAGCAGCAGGGCGCCCGGCAGTGCCTGCAGCTGAGGCTCCTCTCCGGGCACTCCTGTTCCGAGTGCCGCTCCTTCTCTCCGAGGCGAACCAGGCCTCTGCACGCCGGGCACTCGGTCAGCATGAACGGGCAGTGTCCTTCGTGGCAGCTCTGGCAACATAGGGAGCACGGCGTCAACAGGGCACGCGGCGGACACGGTGCGCACACAGCTGGCCGTCCCGGCTGCGGCTCCGCTCAGGCTCCGACGCCAGGCGCCGGGCCCTGTCCCGAAGCCACAAGCACCGGGCACTCATCCGCTCCGACGCCCGTGCTCCAGGTGAGACCGGGGCGGGGGGGGGGGGGGGGACGACTCCACGCTAGCTGGCTGCACCCCACCCACGTGACACCCCAGGGATATCCCACCCCGTTGAAGCTCCAGACTGACACTCCGGGACGACAGGATCACTGGCCAGAGAGTGAGAAGGGCCACGGAGCCCAGGCCGAGGCGGAGGGCCGGGCGGGCGGAGGGACGAAGCCGGCTTGCTGGGTGCAGGGCGGCCAGGGCCGGAGTGGGGCAGGCTCTCGGAGGACAGGAGGCACAGGAGCGCTGAGGGCCGATGTGCTGGGAGGACGGACCACAGCGGCCAGACCGAGCAGAGGAGGACGGGGAGCCCACCCGCTCATCCCACGCCCGTGCTGACAGCCCACAGGCAGTGGGCCCGGGGAGGGCACGTGCCGACCCAGGGAGGCAGGGCCCGGCCCGGGGTCCCCCAGTAGGAGGGAGGTGCAGTGAGGAGGGCGGGATGTGCTGTCTCCCGGCTGGAGCCAGGAGCCACGAGCCGCGAGCAGGGAGAGTCGAAACCGGGAGAGTCGAAACCGGTCGGAACCTGGCTGAACCTCAGCTGGAGGATGACGCTGTGGGAGGGGCTTGGGGCAGAGAAGCCGGTGGGTGGGTGGCGGGAAGGTGGGAGAGGCAGGAGTGCCCCCAGGGCGCCGGTCCCCGACCAGCCCGGCACTCCCTGCGGGCGTGGCGCGAAGCTCCCAGCAAGGGGAACAGCAGAGGGGTGCCGGGTGGAGAGACCTCCAGGTTTGTCTGCCGTCCCTTTTATTGTGTCAAAACACGCGCGACACAAATTTACCATCTTAACCGCTTTTAAGGGCATCGAGCACATTCACGTTGTTGTGCATCGGTCCCCAGAACGTATTCATCTTCCCAGACTGGACTCTGTCCTGTGACACACGGCCCCTCCCCTCCCCTCCCCTCCCCCGGGATCCGACGCCTCCAGGGCCTCCGGGAAGCGTCCACTCCTACAGAACGTGTCCCCTGCGACGGGCTACTCTCAGCACGGTGCTAAGTTTTAGGTAGGACACACGAGGCCACATCAGGGACGACGTGGGGCCCGCTGGGCAAGGAGGCAGAGGTGGCTGCGAGAGGAAAGTTCTAGACCGGCCAGAGCAGAAGCAGGCTCAGCCACTCCAGCGAGGTTCAGGCTGGGCAGCTCTGGGCTGCGATGCCCGAGGGGCGTGGTCTTTGGGGTTTCCCTGCAGAATCCCGGTTGTGGGGTACCTGAGGGGACCAGGGGAGCCTCCGACCTGCTCTTCCCGAGTGGGGAACAGGGTGGTCGTGTCTCCGTCCCGCGCCAGGGGCCTGGCCGTTGGCGCCAAAGCCCAGCATGTACAGGGCAGAGGCCACGGGTGAGCCCCAGGGATGCGGAACGCGTGGGGTGTCCTTCCCGCACGGTGTGGAAACTCTGGATGTCACGTCCGGTGGCGCCCACGCCTCCTCACGGACCCACGTCACCAGTCTCCCGGGGCAGGCACCCCTGCCCTCTGACTTCCCACGGGGACACATACAGACCAGATGCTACATTCCCAGCCAGCCGCCCTAGTGACCCCACGGCAGCCCGACAGAGCACCCCATATGCTGCCAGGTGAGGTCCCAGCCTGTCCAAAGAACACGCCGTGGACTGCCTGGCTGCACAAAGCCCGGGTCCTCACAGCCTGCGCCCGGCCTCCCTGAAGCGCCCCCACAGCCCCTGGGCTCCTCCGCTCCCTGCCCACAGCTGCTCGAAGGCTCCCGGCTGGGCACGCGGCCCGGTCCCCCACCATCCACCCGCACTTGCCGCAGGGTCCCTGGGGCTCTGGCAGGTGGATGTCACATGCCCCACCACGATCCAGCAACAGGCAGCGCCCGGGCCACACCAGGTACACCATAAACACTCGAAACGGACCAAGGACAAGTCTCAGAAGTGATCATGGCTCAGAGCGGAAAAGATACAGCGGCTACAGCTGAGGTGCTTGGGTTTCATTGAAGGCGTGTTAACACATAACGTGGGAGTCCCCAAGGGAAGCACAGAGCAAGCAGGCACCCCCGGGAGGGCTGAGGGCACGCGGCCCCCTGCTGACGGCCGCCCCTGGGCCCGGCTGACGGTGGAGGCCTGAGTTCATCATCCCAGGGCCTCTCTGGAGCAGGCACTCAGCACCACCACCCTCGAGGGATCAGAGGGACCACCTTCACGTCCACTCAGGGAGAAGCACACGCCTTGGAGAAATCAGCCTTTATTCAACCAGAATTCAAACTGAGTGTCTCGGTGAAAAGAGCTGTGCTGACTCTGAATTCACCGGGACGTGCGGGACATCAAGCAGGCTTGACTCGGTCTCCCCTTTCAACTGTGACCACTGGTCACCCCTGTCCCCCATCCCGCCTTCAGCGGAGAGCTTCCCCCCTGCCAGCCGGCCCCTCCTCTGACTCCAGCCGCAGGCTCCTGCACCCGCCCCCAGAGAAACGGCCCTGGGGCTGTGCACACGGGCACCTCTGGCACCTGGCAGGCGCCCCACTAACATCTTTGAACTGGAGTTTTAAATTATTGGGTTCTCAGAAAATACCAGGCATCGTTGCAAAGGAAAAACCTATTCAGAGGCTAACCGGGACTCTCCGAACAGCTCAGCCACGGCTCAGGCGTTTCACAACACCACTGCTCCCGGCCCCGCAAAGGGCAGCGAGCCGGCTCAGAGAGGAGGGCGGTGTGCACAGAGGCCTTGATCTCACCCAGGCCCGTGACGTTCACGGCCAGGGACAGGGTTTGCCAAAGGCCAGGCCCAGTGTCCCAGAGCAGCGCCCGCCCTCCCACGTGACCAAACCCACCCTCTCAGGGACTTTCCGGGGCTCTCCGGGCCAGCCAGGGACTTTCCAGCCTGCATGCCTGCAGGGCCGTGGCCGAGCCCACAGGCTGGCTGCGGTCCCTGGCCCTCAGCCGGAGGCCCACGAAGCCACCGCCCACCCACACCGCGGGCCTGGAGGCAGCAGAAACCGGCCTTCCAGACCGGGAGGTGGCGGGGGGGGGGGGGGGGTGGGGGGGGGGGGGTATTCCACCTGTCCCCAGGGGGTCTCTGGGTCCCTACAGAAGGCAGCACAGCCCACTGTGCCTACTTCCTGGGCCCACCAGCCCCCAGAGCCTGCTCGGGCTTCCCACCCTCCCGGGAGAGACCCCAAACCCCAAGGCCTGCCGTCGGGACAGCCCCGGGCAGTAACGGCTGCAGGCCCGTGCTGCTGACCCCCTCCGGGGGTCTCACTCCCAGGAAGGCAGCAGTGAGGGTGCAGGGAGCCGAGGGCTGCTCCACTCGAGGCCCCAGGCGCCTGCTGGATGGACAGCACGTCTCACCTTCCCCACCAGAGGCTCCTCCCTGGGTACGGCCAAGCCGCTCCCCTGGAAACACGCGGCTGAGAGCCCGAAGACCAAAACGGCTAGTGGGTCAACAGAACGAGGGAAGGACGGCACACAGGCCGGGAGCCCGGGTCCCAGTTTCAGACCCAATGGGCCCTCCCTCACCGTCACGACTCAGTGCCCAGGGCCCACCCCACGACGGGGCTGTCCTAGGGCCCGAGGCAGGCCTAGCTCCTGAGCCTGAGCCTAGGAGAGCCAGGCTTCCGTACCCACAGCCTCTCCGGCCTCGCCTACGGGGCTGCCCATCTGAGAGCCCCACCTGCCGCTCCACGCCAGTCCCAACCTCTTGTCCTGGCGGCGGCCTGGCTGCTTCTTGCCTCTCTGGGTTTCGCTGTTTCAGGGCTGTCACGGGAGTGGATGGCCACAGGACCGGTCCCCTAAGTCGGGCTCCTCTCACTGAACGGAGTACCCTTAAGGTCTGTTCGTACGTGTCACCATTTTGTTCCCTCCCTCTTACAGCTGAATCCTATTCCGTGGTGTGGACTGACCAGGTCTTGTCTGTCCCACCGTCAGCTGGCGGATGCTCGGCTGCCATGACATTTGTGCACGAGTAAGTGGGCTGTGCCAGTTAAGAGGACGGCCGAGCGAGCGAGCGAGCTGTGGACGCTGCGCGAGGGCGGGCAGGTCCGGTCACACAGAGGCCCCGCTGTACCAACGCAGGGACGCACGCTAGCCTTGCCTGGCTGGGACAGGCCACGGCAGGATGGGAACGGCAGCCACCGCCCTGTCACTGGCCAGATGCCTTTCTGTGACCGCAGATCGAACGTGGCTACTCCTGCAATGCCCAACGTCTAGACAGTTCGAGAAAAGAAAGCCCTAGTCTGAAGACTCACGGAAAAATCCCACTGAGCAAGAAAGCTACTTTCCTGCACGTTCAGCCCCGCAGAGCCAGCACAAGGTCCTAGCGCACCCGGCCCCCTCGCCGCCACCCGCCACAACCCTCCACAGATGACACCGGGCCCGGCCAGGTGCAAGCCCCACGCGAGGCCACAGTCCCCAGGCCCCTGGGTCCACACGCGGGTCGTCAGCAGCCGCCGCCTCCTCTGCAGACGTCAGCCAGGCTCGCAGCCGGCAGGCTCGCGAGGGCTCCGCGGGCTGCTTTGGGGACGGGGTCCAGACTCGAGGCCGAGCCGGTGCGGGGGCCCCTACCTCATACTCTTTAAGGGTCCCCTTCCAGGTGCAGCCGTCGCTGGGACACACGGCCGGCAGGCTCTCCACCTCCCTGCGCGCAGCGTTGTCCGGGAACGCCTGAGGAGAGCATTCCTAGGTTAGGCCTCCACCCGCTGCCCCCTGCCTGCCCCGCCGCCAGCCTTCCAGAACGAGGCCCGGCGGCAGACGCAGCAGCTCCAAGCTCTAGCGGCCACCGGGACAGCGAAGGCGGGTCCTAGCTGCCAGAACGCCATGAGGCCATTGGTGTCACTAAAAGAAACATCAAAACGTTTTCTGTGTTTTGACGTTTTTTGCTTAAAGACTTTCACTTACCGAACCGCTTTCCAAAATAGAAATGCCCTCTTCGTATATGCCTTCGTGAACACAGGCGGCACAGTTCTGAGGCCCGGAGCTGGGGGGAGAAGGGAGGGGCCGGCCATCAAACCCGCTGCAAAGAGCAGAGAGCACTAGGCCGCCCGCCCAGCGCCACTCCTCGCCCCATTCTGCACTTTCTAGACTGAGATGGAATCAGGGAGGAGCACGCATCGACGTCCAACGTTTAAGACATTTAGGGGCGCCTGGGTGGCTCAGTGGGTTAAGTGTCCGACTTTGGCTCAGGTCACGATCTCACAGTTTGTGGGTTCAAGCCCCGCATCGGGGTCTGTGCTGACAGCTCGGAGCCTAGAGCCCGCTTCGGATTCTGGATCTCCCTCTCTCTCTCTGCCCCTCCCCTGCTCATGCTGTCTCTCAAAAACAAACCTTAAGAAGGAAACAAGTAAATAAAAACAAAATACTTAAAACAGGGGAGAGGATTCCAATCCTCTAACGGTGACCCTCCCGCTGTGAACAAAGGTGCTCTCTGGTGGCTCAGCTGGGCGCCCAGGCGTGAGGTGCTGGCTCCCTGGGCCCACCCACCGGCCCTCGACGTGCCAGTGGCCCTCAGACCAGACTTCACAAGCTCCTGGGGACATGTGCCTCCAAGGCACACGCAACATGAACCCCAAGTGTGATTTTCAGCTGTCTTGTGCCCACGTGACACGCACGGACACCCACGGAGCAGCGGCAGCAGACGGGCTCTCGTGGTGTTCGTTTCACTCCCTGTGTCCACGCTGCCCCGGCAACCCGCGACCCCTCCTCTTCGGTCGCTAACTTCACTTTCCTATCTGCAGTGCGCCCTCTGCCTTCGGGGGGTGTCGCCGGGAGCACGGCCCGACCCGAGGCCGAACCCGCCACCCGCCACCGGCCCCCAGTACCTCAGGATGCTGGTCAGGCAGTAGGAGCAGTAGCGGTGGCCGCACTGTGCCTGGAAGGGCCTGCGCAGGACGTTCCTGCAGGCCGAGCACAGGTACTTGTCCTCTGGCTTGGTCCCCAGCAGGGTCTTTGAGAAGCCGGGCTGCAACACGTCTAGGGAGCCGGGAGGGGTCACGCTGGCCGCAGCCATGGGAGCCGCGAACCGCCACGTCCTAAGGAAGAGCACAGAGCAGGAGAGGGTCACGCAGGGGCCTAAGAGCCGCCTCGACTGCAGAATAACCCCCCGCGGAAAATGGCCCTCGCCCGGCGGTGAGGGGTCGGGGTCGCCAAGCCGAACAGTGGTCTAGAATCGGAGAACCAGGATTTCAGCACCGCGGGGAGCCCTGCAGACAATCTAGTCCCATCTCCCACCACAAACACGGAAATCGAGGCTCGGCCAGGGTGGCGCTCTGCCCACGCCGCACAGCTGCGCCGGCGCGCCCACTCCAAAGCCCCCAGGCCAACAGGCCGTCCTCAAGGTCACCTGGCCCGGCTCGCTGACCCACGGACAGAGCGAGTGCCGGGATCCGGGAGGCCACCTTCTGGCTACACAGCCATCGGCAGCCCTTATCCTCGTGCCTTCCTGTCTCCCCCAGACCTCCTACAGATCAGCCTGGCGTGCAGGAAATTCTGACCTGCCTGTGCTCGGGCCCTAGGCAGCCCCCAGGACGCGGCCACCCCACGCGTCGGCCTCTCCAACGTCACCCCTGACAGCAGGCACGCAGCCTGCCGGGCACCACCGCTCTGCTCCCTGGCCACCATCACCAGGGTGCCCCCTCTAGAGAGCTGCCCGCTGCTGTGCACCAGGCCTTGGCAAGGCCCCCAGGACACACGAGCTGGACAGGGGAGAGGCTCCCACAGTGTTCTGACCCCTTGCGTGGGACGCACAGATCAACAACCAGCATCTCAAAAAGCCAGAAGGAACCGTACCTGCTAACCCTCCATGCTGGACAAGTACCCAGGTGCCACCTGAACGCGCAGCACGTTGACCTCAGAGCCACCCTGGCCCGTTTGCAATCGCTCCAAAGAGCTTTCTTCCCCAAATGCCCCTGGAAACACGGCCCCGTGTCTTCTCACGGATGTGCGTGGGGAACACGCCAACTTTCGAACCAGGATGTTCTGAAATGACACCTCTTTCCAACGTTCGTGGGGCTGTCTTCCCTGGCCTAAGCTGGTGTGACACCACAGGAAGCAGCAACAGACGGTGTGCCCCTGTCTCCCATCTGCCGGGCACAGCCACTTTCAACCAAGGCTTCTGGACTCGTAGTCGGCGAGGCCTCGCTTGGGCCGCGTGCCAGAGCACACAGGCATTTGCTCCTCCAACCACAGGACATATGAGGTGTCGTGCCCGAGGCCACTTGGCAGGAGGCCACGGCGCCCTCTCACTGGTCCACACACTCTCAGCACGTGTGGGCGTGTCTGGGCCCCTGCCCCATCCATCTGTCCCTCTGACGAGCGGGGGAATTCACTCTCTCGAGCCCGACGGCACACAGAAGCGCTACGAGGCGCCACTCACTAAAGCCTTTCGGTAGACGCCGACAGTGCAGGCCAGGGCAGCCGAGGAGGGAGGACCCCTCAGCCCACGCCTCTCAAGGCCACGTCCGGATGTGCTACACAGAAGCACTACCAAGAGCGAAGGGCTCGTGGAAGTCCACTTACTCTCACGAGGTGATTTCACGAGCCATCGACGACGTACAAATCAATGCTCTAAACTACGTTAGCGGGGGCACGCCTGGATGACTCAGTCGGTTGAGTGTCTGACTTCAGCTCAGGTCATGATCTCGTGGTTTGCGCGTTCGAGCCCCGCGTCGGGCTCTGTGCCGACAGCTTGGAGCCTGGAGCCTGCTTCGGATTCTGTGTCTCCCTCGCTCTCTGCCCCTCCCCCACTCGTGCACGCGCGCGCGCACACACACACACACACACACACACACACACCCTTTCTCTCTCAAAAATAAACACTAAAAAAAATTTTAAAAATCACTGGTAAAAAAAAAAAAAGCCACACTTTAGATCTCTACTCTGTATTTATTACCTTAAATGAAATCCAACATCAAAAGTAAAGGAGTGTAAGCACACGACCGTGTTACACGGGGGCAGAGGAGACTAAAGTAAGAAACCAACAGCCCCGTGACAGTACGAGGATTACGGTGATGCTTTCTTTTGAAAGCCTCACTGAGCAGCCTCCCCTACAGTCTGCGAGACAAAGCTTTATTCTGGCACCGACATTCCGTCTTCTCGAAACCAGACCCGGCTTCTTGGCCGACTGATCACACCTTCTTCGGCCGGTCCCACTGCCCTAGCCCATCAGCATATGCTCCCATTAGACGTACAAGCCCCACATGGGTGGTCTCTTTCTGGCCTCGACCTCTGTCAGCTCTGGCCAGACCTCGATGACCTCGCGAACACAGCTTAGTCAGCGGTCACTACTACCCGACACAGCTGGACGGCGGGCGTCGGTATTTCTGTCCTAAACGCGGAGACAGGCCCTGGAGGACCCACGGATTCCACCCAGCGCCACGGCACCAGCCCCCGGGTCCCGCCGCGGCCCATGCCACGCCTGGGGAGTTCTCGGTGCTCGCGACCTTAAACGTTGTGTTCAAATCTCATTTATAACGCATTTTAACTTTTACAAACCATAACGAAAGACATCACAGAGACTCAAAAGCACTGCCCCAAACTGTAACGCTTTGAAGGCCACCAATACATCAAGTCCCGCCGCAGTGGCGGGCTGCCTGCCGCGACCACAGAAGAAAACTTCCCCGTCCCCGCGCCTGGACTCGACTCCCTGGTGGCCTGCACATGTCCACCCATCTGGGCCTCCCCAGATGACCGGCGCAGTCAGCAGCCCCGACACAGGCACCAAGGACGGTGGGCGGGGCGGCCACCGGAGAACAGGACTCGGGGGCTCGTGGGCACCCCAACCCGGAACCTCAACATCCTGCTGGCCCTTTCAAGCTTCCCGCCTATTTCCCAAATACTGACTCTCTCGGGTAAGTTGCTCATAACCAGAGCAACTCCACTGGCAATGAATGTGTGAACGAGGCCTCCCATGCAGTCTGCCCCGGATCTCACATCAACTGATTCCCCAAAAACAAGCTCCAGTTAACTTCCGTACAACAGATTCACATTTTGTTAGAAGGGCATCTCTATCAGAGACGAGACAGTATTTACAGAATAGTTCCAGTTATGTGACGTTTGAGAACAGGCAAACCAGCCCACGACAACACAAGCTGGGAAGTGATGACGTCTGGCTGCACGAGCCTGTGGCACACGAGACGTCTGCTCTCCTTCCCGGTTCCTGGCACAGAGCTCCTAAAACCCCTGGGATTTCCAGAGCAACGGGGCCAAGGGAGTACCTTCTGTGACTCATAAGCCCCTTTCACGCCGCCCCCTGTGAGGGAGGAGAGGGGCCGGAGACTGACCTAACCACCCATGACCAATAAGGCAATCGATCGTACTTTCGTGAAGGAGCCCCCGTAACACCCGGACCAGGGAGGTTCAGAGCGCTCCCGGACTGGTGACCCGTCACCGTGCCGAGAGGCTGGCGCGCCGGAGGGCGTGGGGGCCTGGCAGCCCTGCCCCACACCTGCCCTGTGCATCTTCCCACCTGGCTCTGCACGGAATCAGTGTCTCCCTGAGTTCTGTGAGCCACTCTGGACTCAGTGAACCCAAGGAGAGGTCACAGGAATGCCACGTTTGGCGTCAGAAGCGCTGAGTACAGAAACGCAGGCGTGCCGGAGAGGCCCGGGTACGCAGACGACCGCGCACCGAGCTGTACCCTCAGGATCTGTGTATTTTGCTGTACGTGCACCTCAACTTCCAAAGGAAAAGATGGAGTTTCGGGAAGCCTGGCTGGCTCAGTCGAGGAGGTGCAACTCAATCTCGAGGTTGTGAGTTCGAGCCCCACACCGGGTGTAGAGACTACTTAAATAAATTCTAAAGATTAAGAAAAAGATGTAAATCTCTAATTACAGTATACCCATACACGTTTATCCAAAATAACTCTGTCTCATGATACTGAAAATGGTAAAGCAGGGCGCCTGGGTGGCTCAGTCCGCGAAGCACCCGACTTTGGCTCGGCTCGTGATCTCACGGTCCGTGAGTTCGAGCCCCACACCGGGCTCTACGTCGTCAGCGTGGATCCCGCTTCGGACCCTCTGGCCCCTCTCTGCCCCTCCCGGGCTCACGCGCACTCGCACGCCATTTCAAAAATAAATAAATAGTAAAAAAATAGTTTTTAATTGCAGAGAACCCGAAAGTCAGGTTCTGACGGGAAGAAGCCCCGAAAGAGCGGTGCATCTGGCACCGTGTGCTGCCCTGCCGTTTCCTCTGCCGCAGGTGGAGCTGGCGGCAGCCCCTTCACAAGCCCGGGGCCCGGCCTGGGTGCAGAGCACGGGGACACCTTCACATGCGCCGACGCTCTAAACTAAGGCATTATGAGCAGACGTTGCAGGTGGGGGAGTGTGTGTTTAATATTTACTTTTGAGAGAGAGAGAGAGACAGAGTGCGAGCAGGGGAGGGGCAGAGGGGGAGGGAGACACAGAATCCAAAGCAGGCTCCAGGCTCCCGGGTGTCAGGACAGAGCCCGACGCGGGGCTCGAGCTCATGAACAGTGAGTTTGTGACCTGAGCCACCCAGGCGCTCCTAGGTGTTTCTAGTCCTAGGTGCTGGCGCGCGTGCCTTCGTACCACCTAAATGTTGATCTTGAGTCTCTCTGATTAAAAACCAGGGCTCTCAGCAGGGACAAGATGATCAGTCATGATGCAGCGACTGTCCCTTCGTTCCACCCGACCCAGCTGACCACCCCACTCGCCTCCCCTCTCCCTGACCTCTGAGTGTGAGTGCCTGCACATCCCCAGCCCCCTGGAGAGCTGGGCCCCCCTTCGGTCGCTCCAGTGGAATCCTCAGAGACCTCTCTCTCTCTCTCTCTCATCCACCGTCTCCAATGCATCAGTAGATCCATTGGCTCTACCCTCCACAGACCCCTGGAATCTGACCACATTGCTGCAGTCAGGCCTTGGCCACCATCCACTGTGTCCTGAGCCTCCACCCTTCCTCCACCCTGCCCGTCCAGGCATCTCTTTCTCAGCAAGGCCTTCCCTGTCACCTGTCACCTGTCACCGACACTGCACTGTGCTGGCCTCCTTGTGTGGGCCTGTCCCTCTGGAATGAAAGCTAAGCGCCAGGAGGCAGGGACTGGGAGGGCAGGAGGAGGGACCCAGGCCTGGGCACGGGGTGCAGGAGCGCCCTCCGGGCTTTCCAGGCTTCCGCTCATCCACGGACTCCGGTACCCGTGAAGCCAGCCCTTCCTCCACACCATTCCAAAGTGGGGCACGCCGATCCCGGAACCGGGATGAAGTGTCCCTTCAGAGTCATGCCCCTATTCTCCTCCTACCCCCCACCCGCTGAGTCCTCACCTCCCTAAACCACAACCAGGTCACCTGCTCCACTGCCCACTGGGCCCTGCAGGGGACGCGGCCTCGATGCTGCTCCCACTCAGAGCTCGCACATCTCAGCTCAGACCCCGGACGGCTTCCGCTGAGTCTGCCTCCTGCACCCTCCTCACAGGCTCAGCACCCTCTGTGCAGGGGTGAGGCCCGGTGGTGGGACAGGGACATGTCCTCCCTGTGGACACAAGAACCAGGCCTTGAGAGTGGTCCTCACGCATCCCCATGAAGGAGCGGGCCCAGTGCAAGGAGAATGGCACACCGCCCACAGGCCTGGACTCCAGAACACGACGAAGATGTGCTCCCCATCCTGGGCATCACCTGCGGGGTGTGTGGGTAATTTCTTCCGGGTTTTCTTCTCTGGACCTTCCCGCCCTGGCCTCTGGGCATGTTCGTGATGTCCCGCCGTGGAAACCCACCCGGCAACTGCCCACCGCCAGACAGGGACCCAGATGTGGCCCTCAAAACACAAAGTGAAAAGGTCTTTATCCTCCCGGAGAAAATGCGTTCTCCAGCGACCAGCGAGTACGGTGCATGCTGTGCTCTAGTACCCAGAGCATAACCAATACTGCAGGACGAACCTGGTCCCCAAGTGACATTCGCATTTATTTCCCTGGGAAGTTTAGAAACCGCTCGAGAGAGAGAACCCCTCGCTGAAAGCCCCCTCTCCTTGGAGCCCCCTCCGAGGGAGCCAGCAAGGCTCTCTCCATCACACGGCACGGGTGTTTACAGCCTGCCCTCCCCCCTCCCAGGACACTGAGGCAGGTAACAGGACAGGACCACAGGATGCAGAGATCTGTGACACAACACAGCAGGACACCGGAGGCACAGGACCAGCACAGAGGCCCGAGGTCACAGTGCATGCGTTTGGGGACTGCGGCCACGGGGATTGGGCTCTATTCTGAGAACCAGGTGTCCGGGGAGAGGGGAGGGATCTGCGTCTGCTCAGATGCGTGGAGACGCCACTTCTGGAAGCACCGAGGGGCTCTGTGGCTTCCAAAGGCTTTAAACAAATCAACTCTTAGCATTTTTGTTTTTCTAAGATTTTTGGGAGAGAGAGACAGTGTGTGAGCAGGGGAGAGACAGAGAGAGAGGAGACACAGAATCCGAAGCAGGCTCCAGGCTCTGAGCTGTCCGCACAGAGCCCGACGCGGGGCTCGAACCCACGGACCGTGAGATCATGACCTGGACCGAAGTCGGACGCTCAACCGACTGAGCCACCCAGCCGCCCCTTGTTTCTTGATTCAAGCATTCGCGAATACCGTGGTGCGTAAATCATACTGCAATTAAGCTGTTCAAGAAAAATAAAACTCGAGCAACAATTTCGGGGTGACTGAGACCTGCACCTAAAACCAGCAACCGAGTCGACAGACGGCACCGCCCTCCAGATGCCCCCTCTGCTGAGAGCGGCTGCGCTGGCTCAGCACGCCCGCCCTGTGCTCTGCCCCACACTCGCTGGCTTGCTCGCTCGCTGGCGTGCACTCTCTCTCCCTCACACGCACACACACGCGCGCACACACACACACTCTCTCTGTCCCGGGCTCCTCCACAGACAGTTCCGAGCGGCCCCACTCCAGGATCTGGGCCTCACCTTCATCACGGGGACGCTCACCGGGCTCCTGCCCACACACGGGACACCCCACCTCTACTCACAGGCTGCAGGACGCGACAGTGCTGTGACTGGCACCCTAATGTGACAGCTGATCTTGGAACGCGGGTCTGAACTGCCCGGATCCGCTTCTGCACAGACTGCTTACAGCCCGTTACAGTAAGCGTGCTTTCTCCTCCCTACGAGTTTACCATTTTCCTCTCACGCACGCACGGTCACAATCCGGCACCCCACACACAAGGGGGTCTGGGGCAGCCGGCTCTTCACACGATCGCCAGGGCTTCTGCCCAACCGCAGGCCGCTAGCTAAGTGAAGGCGGGAGTCGCAGGCGTGCTCACTCCGCAGCACACGTCCGAAAACTGGAACGAGACAGCATTTAGTGTGGCCTCTGCACGATGACCCGAAAATTTGGGAAGCGTTCCCATTTCAAAAAAAAGAAGGGAAGAAAAAAACGTTACACGCAGATTTTCAACTGCGCAGGGAGGGGGTTGGCGCCCCCACCCCCTTGTATGTTCAAGGGTCAAGTGTGAAGGCTCCGGAGCCACAGGAGGTGGGGGGGCTGAGGGCAGGGAACCCAGAGAGCCGGTGACGAAGACAGGCGGCAGGAGACACTGATACCTCCAGGATAAGTCGCAGGGGCGAGGGCGCAACAGGGTGAGAAAAGGTGACCCCAGAGGTCCACCCACCACCCTGAAGTTCAGGGAGCTCGTCCAGATCTGAAACAGGTGAGAACTCGCCCCTCGGAGGAAGAAGGGAGCACCAGGTAGGCAGGGGAGCCCACAGCTGGGGTCAAGGCAAGGGGTACGCGGCGCACAGGCCAGCAACCAAAGTTCAAGGCAGCCAGGCTGGAGGGTGGAACGCTGTGACCCCGGGTCGTGGCCCCCCGGCCGTGACCTCGCACAGTGGGCCGGGGCGTTGCGGACGGCATGTCACCGCGTGGGGACCCCGCGCCACGGCCCCCGGCCGGAGCCGCCGTGGACGCCCGCGGGCGTTCGCGAACTTTCCTGCGCCGGCCCCGCTCCGACTTTCAGTTTCCGGCTGCCCGGCTCCGAAAAATCCCCTCAGGCCCGCGGGGCGGCGACCCTGCCGCCGGGGCCCTGACTCCCCGGAGCCGCCCGCCGCCGCCCTGGCCACCGCCGCCGCCCCCCGACCCCAACCCCCACCGCGACCCCCACCGCGACCCCGACCCCGACCCCCACCAGCTGGACTCACCAACGGTCGCCGCGCGCCCGGAACTGCACGCCCGCCCAGCCGCCGCCGCCGCCGCCACCGCCGCCGCCGCGGACCCGCCCCCGAGCCCGCCTGACTGACTGACGCGGGGCCCTACCAGGAGCGCTCAGCCAGCCGCAGCTGGCTCCGATTGGCCAGTTATCTCCCCCCGCCCTCCGCGTTGGCCCGCCCCCTGACAGACTGACACGGGACCCAACCAGGAGCGCGCCGGAGCCGCAGCGGGCGCCGATTGGTCAGAGCCGCCGCTGCGTGGGTACTTAAGTTGAGCCCAGCCCAGGTTCTCTCCGAGCAGAGCAGGTGGGTGCCGGGCGTCGTGACCTGCTTGTGCGGTGCGGGGCCAGCCTGCGCGAAGGTCTTCCGTGCTTTTAACCTCCTGAGAGCCTGGCCGATGCCCGCGAAGGGTCAGCCCGGGCCGCGGGCACGGCGGCGGCACCTCCCCTCTCCCCGGAGTCCTGCTCACAGCTGGGCCCCGGTTTGGGTCACAACTCTGAAAAAAATAAAAATAAAAAAACCACCCTGCTCACTTAAAGAGTATGAAGGACATAAGGTCGGCTGTCGGGGTTGTGAAATGTTCTACAACCACATAGCGGCGATGGTTGCCCAACATTATGAATGTACAAATGCCACTGAATCGTACCCTTTAAAATGATTTCAATGGTGAATTTTATGTTGTGTGAATTTCACCAGCAAACAAAGCCAAAAACGGAGGGCCTCCTGACACATGGAAATGTGGAACACGCAGCATCTAGAAACAAGGCGGTGGCCTTAGCAGAAAAGGGGGGCAGCGCCGGGGGGAGGGGGGATACGAATGTTGACCCCATCACTTCCTCCACGTGTGTGACCTGAGGCCAGTCTGTTTCTTGATGTGCCAAAGGACAGTTGGGATAAAACGGATTATCTCTCACTAAACACAGCTTTTGCCAAATATGTGACAAACATCTCGTTTTGTCTCATGCCAGTGTTCAGAGGTGGCAACTGCTCACTCCATTTTGCAGAAAAAGAAATAGAGACTCGGGGAGGTGAGATTCCTTCCCCCAAGTCACACAGCACATTCAGCACCCCCACTCTGAGGGGCTCATCTGAGCAATGGGAACAGTCCAAACCGAAAAACAGGCTGGCTTTGAAGTTACTCGATTTAAGTGCTCTACGCTCTGTGCGGTCTGGAGTCCCCTTTCTAAAATGCCACATCCCCGGATACGGCAGCAAGGCTGTCTTGCCTCTGATAGAGCTCGGATAGCGGCCGGGTTCCGTGAACCTCCAGGCTGAGTTTGCCACAGGCAACTCCCCGTCCAAACTACAGGTTCAGTGGAGGTTTCATTCAAGTCCCATCACCGTCACCTAGTGAGCTCCTCCTGGCGTCTGGGAGGCCAAGGCCGAGGTGTGTACCCACCAGCTGCCCGGCAGGAAATGGCTCTTGTTGTAAAGAGGAGGTTCACCTGCAGCGGTATACCCCCACCCCCTTCCTTAAGGGTAAGATCAGGAAGCTGTCCTAATTGGCTACCTTCTGCAGCAGGTTCCGGAGACTGTCAGACCTCACTCTTCCAGGATCGGGGACAGCGGAGAAGCCTGAGAGAGGCCCCAGAGTCCAGGAGAGACTTCCCCGGACAAGCTCTTGCCTCCTGGGCAGGCAACCCCCTGCAGACCTTGGTGCCCAAAGCGCTGAGCAATCTTAAAGTACCTGCCAGTGGTTTTAGCCTGAAGGTGCTTTTAGACTTTGCTGTTCCCAAGGATTTTCACACACACGTTTTTAAAACATTGGATTCTGATGAAAGCAGGCCTTTGGGGCTTGCAGCGCTAAGAACAGGGGGAGGAAGCCCTGGCCCAGCCCCGACTGGGAAGTGGCCGACCCGCCCCCACCGGCCTGCTCGGTCTGGGGACACCTCAGTCCCGGCTTGCTGGAAAGGGGTGAGTCACTTTGGTCGTCGGGCGGCTCAGGGGATTCCCACTCAGGTTCCTTCCTGCCAAAAAGAAAGCAAAACTCCACCCGAGGCAGCCACAGTGGGAGGGCCCAGGGAGGGCCCGGGACAGCCCCAAGCAGCCCCAGGAAGGCCCGCACCGTGCTCGCCCTGCTCCCTGAAGGCTGGGGTCTGGGAGGCCGCAGAAGGCCACCGTCATGGGCCTCGGCGCCCCCCAGAGAGAGGCACGGGCCGGCTGCAGATTGGGGTTCGTGCTGCGGTGAACACTGGCTGCTCCGGGGCAGGAGGGTCCATCGGCTGCCAGTGAGTCTCTGGACTCCTGCACTCCCTCCACTCGATGGCCCGAGCTCCAGAGGGCAGGCAGCCCCTCTGTTCTCCTTTCCCACGGGGTCGTCTGTGCCCAGGGACACCTCTGAATGCGGCACCTCCTCTCCCGACAGGCTGCTCCTCTCAGAGGCCTCATGTCCTTTACTCGGGCTTGTGCGTGTGGAGCCTGAGGCAGGAGGGCTGACCCAGGCCCCCGCTCGGGATCCGGACACGGGAGGTCCCTCCTGTGCCCAGCACTGTCCCCAGAGGGAAGGCCCCCCACTAAGGACGGGCTCCCTTACCAAACACAACCCAGTTTCTGTCCTGTCTCGTTTCTGAGACATGAGAAGGCTCCCCCTGGGCAGCAGCTTCCGAAAGACGTCGGTTTTGCTCTCACTGTACCGTCATCTGACAGAACCTTTCTAGAAAGGCCGGTCGGGAGGGGCGCCCCCCGCCCCCCCCCCAACAAAGTGCACACCTGCCACAGTCCCTCTCCCAGGGCAACCCCCTCAGAAAGGAGAAACGCACGGGTGGTGAGGCTCGTGCTAACTTAACAGCAGCAGGGCGGGGGCGTCCCAGAGCTGCAGAGAGGAGGAGGAGAAGCCGGCATCCTGAAGGGTCAGCCCAGGGCTGGCCCCCAGCAGTGACCCCGTGCCGAAGTCGCTCGTGGTGACCCACGTGTGCAGAACACAGCGTCCTCTGGGAGCAGAGGCGGGCGACAGCTTCCACGCCCACCTCAATTCCCTGTAGACTTGGAAAGAGACGCAGAAAGTCGTAAGAGTGGTGAGGGGGGAAGAGGAGGGGACACGTTCACGCTACACCACCCCACGTTTTAAAACGCACCCGATGATATTACCAGTTGAAAACCGTGTGTGTTTTAAGCAACAGAAGGTCACTTCAGAAGCTCTGGAAAACACAGGAAAGTACCACGGAGAAAACAAAGATCACCCCCGATTCTCCCACCCGGAAGCGCACTCCACAGGGGTTCCCTACTCCGTTTAGCACCCACCTCCCTCCAGCCAACCTCAGAACAGAAATGCCACACCATACCCCAGAGCCAAAGGCCCAGGCCACAACCTCACGGGCAGAATTTAAAATGCCCAGTCTGGGCGCACCTGGCTGGTTCATCCAGGAGAGCATGCGACTCTTGGTCTCAGGGTTGTGAGTTTGAGCATAGAGATTACCTTAAAACAAAAAACAAAAAACAGCCCAGGCTGCCCGGGGCATCTCTAGCCTCTGCTCACCGAGCAGGTCTAGCCCCAGGGCATTTGCACCAGCCAGGCCCTTACCGGGACCAGCTCCCTTCCTCTCCCAGGCACTTGGCAACCCCCTGAGCCCTCTGCAGGCCTTAGAAGGTCTCCAGATAGAGGAGTCTCTCTCCTGGTGGCCTTGAGTTAAGAGGGATCCTCCTCCCCACATCCCATGTAACTCAAATCAGGTCGTATGTCTCTTCCCCAGATATGGGTCCCTGTTTGGCAGTGGTCCCTTTGGCCACATTCGGGGCTCAGTTCCTGGCTCGTTTTTGTTGGATAGATGAAGGCACGGTCCGGTAACTAATGGCTGGGCAGAGTTCGGGTCCCCAGGGCCGTCTTTGGAGCCTGATGCCACCGCCCTCCTCCTGGCCCACCTCGCCCCTCCCCAACGGGCACAGCAGCAGGTCCGCAGCCGCCCTCTGCCGGGTCCAGCCGGAACTGCAGCCCGGGCCCCGAGGGCGCCGCGAGCACCTGCTCCCTCCAGGGACCTTGCTCTGATTGCCTCATTTCAAACGTGCAGACCGTGAGGTGGCTTTGCTCACACTCGCACCCACCAAGTTGATCACCCGGCCAAGGTCCGCAGCCCCGTCTCTGGGAGGCTCCAAGTGGCCCTCCCAGGGTCTCTCCACCCCGCCACAGTGGGCTCTCCTGGGCCCACCGCTGCTGCCCTCTGCAGTGGGGCTTCCCCTGATCAGCTGTAACCCTGAACCCCAACATTCTTCAGCCCAAATGGGACCTCCAACCCTGGTCCTCCCACCTGTCCACCGTCCTTCCTTGCTTCCCCAGACCCCAGGCCACACCTGTCAGCCCCCACCCTCTCCAGCCAGCTGGCATCTCTCTCTCCCAGTGACCATCTGCCGATGCCCTGTCCCAGCTTGGTCTAGGTGGTCCTACCCTCTGACGCTGACCGGGGCTGAAGGGAGTCGCTCCCCGGTGCCCGTGCTCCCTCACAGGGTGACCTCCCTGCCTTGTCCTCCTGCACACGGGCCTTTCCGGTCCTCCCGGCCTGCTGGGGAACCGGACGCTGGTTGGATCCTTTTTAATCTCCCTCCTGCACAGAACCGAAGAATATTCAGTGATGGCAAGCAGTACAAATGTTCCTTGGCCGAACCTCACGTAAACAATCATGCTGGTAAGAAAGGGAAGTACGTTCGACAGAAAATACGAACAAGGATAGGGGCGCCCGGGTGGCTCAGTCGGCTAAGCGTCCGACTTTGGCTCAGGTCATGATCTCATGGTTCGTCCTCCGTCGGGCTCTGTGCTGACAGCTCAGAGCCTGGAGCCTGCTTTGGATTCTGCGTCTCCCTCGCTCTTTGCCCCTCCCCCACTCACGCTCTGTCTCACAAATAAATAAACATTTAAAAAATACAAACAAGGAAAAAATGATGGATTAGAAGTTTCTTTACATTGTTGTATTTTTTCATGAGCAAGGGAATACTTACACCAACGTACAAGTTTTTTGCTGCAGTGATTGATGTTATAATCCAGTCCGTTTTTCCGCCTCAATATCTGCAAATTTGATGATAAACTTGTCACGGCTGATCTGCTTTTTCTTCTCACGTTCAAGAGACAGCCCAGCCGTATTTGTCTGTTTTTGCGCACAGTTGGTCCAACTTTTTACTAACCTTAATTTGGGTAATTTTCTTTCGCTCGAAGCCACAGATTAGGGGGAACTTGAAACAGGATACATTTGGCAAAGAGTCATAAGAATCCCACTTTAGGGGCGCCTGGGTGGCGCAGTCGGTTAAGCGTCCGACTTCAGCCAGGTCACGATCTCGCGGTCCGTGAGTTCGAGCCCCGCGTCAGGCTCTGGGCTGATGGCTCGGAGCCTGGAGCCTGTTTCCGATTCTGCGTCTCCCTCTCTCTCTGCCCCTCCCCCGTTCATGCTCTGTCTCTCTCTGTCCCAAAAATAAATAAAAAACGTTGAAAAAAAAATTTAAAAAAAAAAAAAAAAGAATCCCACTTTACGCCACCTTCTGGAAATTGTGACTCGACCACAAGCAATCCTAGTGGCTTTCGGACATCTCTGCTGCTGAAAAACTGTGAATTCAAATGAAAACCCCAAGTGGCCGTCCGGAATGACAGGACTCAAAGAACTCAAGCGCATTAGTGGCTGCACCGATGTGGTCTGGTTTTCTGTTTAAACGCACGACAACACAATCCCATCGGGGCCGGAAACACGGTGCACCCAAGCTTTAGGAGCTCCCGCTAGAAACAAAGTTGTAGCTGGTGTGCACGCATGCAGCGCGTGTCCAAAGATAGGTCTCCATCAGTGTGCTGATGCGAAGTCTGCCCACTTGGGCTTAAGTCAAGAGGTATCTTGAGCGGTATTTTATCACTGACGTTATCCGGAATTGGTAGCACGCAGCAGAACTTTTAGCTAGTGTCGTTACGATCTAGCCTTTGGGCCGCAGGACGAGGTGGTGTCAGCGGAGGCAGGCCTGCGGGCAGGGGCCGCACGCTGCAGGACTGGCCGGAAATCCGTGCAAGGACAGCTGGACCCCCGATCTCCTCCCCGGCCGGCACATCCGGGTGACTTGCCCTTCCTCACCGGCGGGCAGCGGGCGGTGAATCCGGCGGTTCTCCGGCCTCGGGGCCGCCGGGCTCCCTGGAAGCTGGCAGTAAGGCTAAGCGGGAGACAGTGGGTCAGCGAGATACTGCTCTTTGGGACCCTCGGAAGAAAGCGCTGCATCCCAGCCCGATCACCCTGAACGAGAGCCCACCCTGGAAGACCCCGGCACGCCACAAGGCCCCCAGCTGCTCCTCTGCAGTGTGACAGACGGCTGAGGGTTGTCGCACACTCGAGTGAGGCACAGACACCAAACCTGACGGAAGGGGAGCAGGGGCGCTGCGGGTGCCACGGGAAAACGTGAACAGAGCTGAAATCGGCACCCGCACAGGAGAAGAGCGAAAGCCCTGTGAGACAGGGGGGCCCCACCGGGGCACACGGAACATAACAGGGAGCACTTAGGAATGCAAGGTGTGCCATCGGGTTAGAGAAAAATGTCTGCAGAACAATCATAAAATTCGAAACTCTCCCAAAAGCAGAACAGAAAGGAAAGGAATTTAAATGTTTTTTAACATGGATTTAGTTTTGAGAGACAGAGTGAGACAGAGAGTGAGGGCAGGAGGGGCAGACACAGAATCTGAAGCAGGGTCTGGGCTCTGAGCTGTCAGCACGGGGCCCGATGCGGGGCTCCAAGCCGTGAACCGTGAGATCATGACCTGAGCCCAAGTCAGACGCTTAACCGACTGAGCCACCCAGGCACCCCGAGCATTAGACTCTTAATGCCAGACTCTAACATCTTAGTAACAGTGGTTTCAGAGAGTGGAAACAGACAATCGAGAGGAAGAAGTTATGAAAGAAATAGCACAAGAGGGCACCCGGGGGGCTCAGTCGGTTAAGCCTCCGACTTCCGCTCAGGTCATGATCTTGTGATTTCTGAGTTCAAGCCCCACGTCGGGCTCTGCGCTGACAACTCAGAGCCTGGAGCCTGCTTCGGATTCTGTGTCTCCCTCTCTCTCTACCTCTTCCCTGCTTGTGCTCTGTGTGTGTGTGTGTGTGTGCGTGTGTGTGTATGTGTGTGTGTCTCTCTCAAAAATAAACATTGAAAAAAATGGGAAAAAAAAGAAAGCCACATCATGAAATTGCAGGAAAAGGAGGGAGGATAAAAGATTCTGCAAACTTTCAGAGAGTGAGAGTGAGAGCGAGAGAGGATGCACCCACACAAAGCAGATCATTCAGAAAGGACTGACAGCCGGGAAAGCACGGGACATCTCAACAGAAAGGTGGACACTAGAAGACAAGGGAACACGCTTTTGAAATCCAAGACAAAACACATTCCAATCTATAATTCATGTAATAAAGACACTTTCAAACGTGCTGTGTCTCAAAACATGTGCCTCCCACGTACTCTTGGTCTGGAAGCTACTGGAGCGTGTCCACCAAGGTCAGGAAGCCACCGACACCTGGCCAAGAAGAGGCCAGCAGCGGCTCCAGGAGAGGAAAGCTCCTCAGAGAGCCGGGCTCAGGGAAGCTCCGAAGGGCAGGTCTGGGCTGATCTGGGTCCCGCAGTGGGCTGGGGGGAGTGGGCGGCAGAGGATGAGGCCTGGGAAGCACAAAGATGACCAGTCACCGGACGGGTGGGCCCCCTTGAGAGATGACAGCTCTCACAGACAGGAAGGGGGGACATAAAGAGAAGAAAAACACAAAACAAAACAAAACAAAACAAAAAACAAAACAAAACATACGACTGACCAGAAAATTAGAAACAACCATCAATATAGGAAAAAGTTATATGGGAAAGGAAATACAATCATAGTGTATTATAGGGATCTGCTATTAACAATATTCACCGAAATGCGGACAAAGGAAATAACCAGTAACTTTTATTATTTTTTAAAATTTTTTAAACGTTTATTTACTACTGAGAGAGACACAGAACGTGAGCAGGAGACGGGTAGAGAGAGGAGGAGACACAGAAGCCGAAGCAGGCTCCAGGCTCCGAGCCGTCAGCACAGAGCCCGACGCGGGGCTCGAACTCACAAACCGCGAGATCATGACCTGAGCTGAAGTCGGTCACCCAACCGACAGAGCCACCCAGGCGCCCCAACCAGTCACTTTTAAGTTAACAATCAGCAAGAGGCCCGTTGGTGTGTGGATCCAACCCGACGTCATTGGCTTCCATAGGGCGTTCTGCCCCTTCCAGGCACCTGGCCCCTCCTTAGGCCCTGGCCAGTCCAAAGCACTGCCCACACTCCCCTGGACACCGCCCCAGCCCCGCGTACACGCCCCCACTGTCCACACTGTGGGCACAGCGCTCTTTGCCAAAGGCAAACTCAGCGGGTCATTCGTGTTCAAATCTCGAAGAGGCCTCTTCTTTGCCGGCGTCCGTCTGGAACTGTCAGACCCACGACACCTTGTGCACTGGAGGCGAAGCCCAGATGTCACCTCCTGTGACACCTACAGTGGAGACAGCCTGGATATAGCAGCTGGAGGGAAAATTTCTCTGGGCTAAATACCATATCAGAGAAGCAGAAAATAGGCCGAGGGCCCCTGAAAATAGCCGGAGATATTATCCAATCTGAAGAGCAGAGCAAATAAAGATTGAAAAAAGAACGGTGGGACAGACAGAACTAGCAGGATCACATCCCGGGGAAAAGACAAGACAAAGAGTGGGACAGAAAAAATTAAAATATCTAAACACTAGTAAAAATCGTCCCTTTTCTTTTTTAATACTTATTCATTTTTGAGAGACAGAGACGGAGTGCAAGTGGGGGAGGGGCAGCGAGAGAGGGAGACGCAGAATCCGAAGCAGCTCCAGGCTCCGAGCTGTCAGCACAGAGCCCGACGCGGGGCTCGAACCCACGAACCGTGAGATCATGACCTGAGCTAAGTCGGACGCTTAACCGACTGAGCCACCCAGGTGCCCCCAAATCATCCCAATGTGATGAACAACATTAACGTATGTATCCAAGAAGCTCAGGAAACCCGAGTAGGATAAATAAAAACAAAAGTGAGGTGCCTGGGGGGCTCAGCCGGCTAGGCCTCCGACTTTGGCTCAGGTCATGATCTCTCGGTTCACAAGTTCGAGCCCCGTGTCAAGCTTGAAGCTGTCAGTGCAGAGCCTGCTTGGGATCCTGTCTCCCTCCTCTCTCTCTGCCCCTCCCCCACTGCCTTGTGCGTGCACACTCTTGTCTCTCCCCCAAATAAAAAACCAAATGTGTACCTGGGCACTTGAAAGGAAAATCCAAAAATCAAGAGAAAAGTCTTGAAAGTGGAGACCATGTCACATGACTTGCGGAGGACGATGTTACCAACGACGGCACCCACCGCTGACTTCTCATTTGGAAGCAAGGGAAGTCCGAACACGGTGGGACTCGAAGACAGAAATACCATACGACCCAACAATTCCACTTCCTTATGTCTAAAGGATTGAAAGCAGGGTGACAGAAAGCTACGTGTACGTCTGTGTTCACAGCAGGATTACCCATGACGTCATTCATAACGGCCAATGGCGGAAGCAACCCATGTCCGCAGGTGGCTGGCTGGCTGGCTGAATGGCCAATTTTGGTACCGGCACACGACGGCATAGCATTCAACCTTAAAAAGGAAGGAACTTCGGACACACGCTGTGCGATGAGTGAGCCTTGAGGACACTGCTGAGAGCCAGTCACAGAAGGACAAATATTGCAGGATTCCACTCATATGATGTCCCTAGAGGAGGCGAAATCGTAGAAAGTGGAATGGGGGGGGGCATGCCAAGGGGGGGCATGCGGAATGGGAAGTCAGCGTTTAAGGGGGACACGGTTTCAATTCTACAAAATGAAGTTATGAGGATGCATGCTTGTGATGGTGTCATGGCATTACAAATGTATTTAATACTAGCGGACGGTATGCTTAAAAATAGCGAAGACGGTAATTTTGTGTTAAGGGTACTTTACCACAATAAAAAAAAAAAAATTAGAGTGGCGAATCACACAAAGGCTGGTCTACCGGGAGGCAGAATCGCGGAAACACCTTAAAGTCCGTCTATTGTTATTGTGAATAATCCCTCGTTCACGAAGACTCTCGCGTTTACTAGATTTTACTAGAGAGTTTTCAGTTGATAAGGTTTAACGCTAATCTTTTACTGGGAATACAATATTTAAATCAATCTTTATCTTAGAAATATAGAAACAGCTGGGGCTTTTGTTTTCCAGAAGGCTTTATAATTTTTTGTCTCCTCTCTGTCTGAAGATAAAGGGCTGACGCTGATAGACAGCTTACCTTCAACACTGCAGGCAGAGGATTCGCCAACACGACTGGCAGGACGCCGCCGGAAAGCTCCGCACTGCTTACCAGGCCTCCTAAAGCTGGCTGTGTGACACCCGCTCCAGCTCCGTCCCCAAGGCTACTCTTCCCTGGACCCTGAGTCAACTGGAAGCACCCAGAGCCAGGAGCGGGTGTGCGCCGGTGAGTGGGAGGAGGCACAGACGCCTGCACCACCCGTGTCCTTGTAGGAGAGCACGCCACAAGGACAGGGGCACCGGAAGTCTTTGTGGCTTCGGGCCTGGACTCCTGGCCAAAGGCTAGATGGGGCTGTGCGGATACCGGCAGATGCCCACGCGGACAGAGGACGTCTAGGTCTGGAGAGCCGTTCTCTGGGCCTGAGCCACCCAGGGCAGTTGCAACGCCGCGGGGCTGATGCGACTTCTCTTGCCGGGATCCCAGCCACGACTCTCGAGGGCCCTGTAGTGGGTTCACGTGGTCAAATGTTGGCGAGATCCACGGACCTCATGTTAACGATCGGTTAAGGCCGCTGCCTCTTTCCAGGTAGGCTGTTCCTTCATCACACTCTTTCCGGGGCCTGCTGGGGAGACCACGGCATTTTTGGGACCCCACTATGGCGATCTCGAGTTGGGATGCGTTTAGTTGGGGTTTATGGGAGATTTTTATGATGTTGTTTTGCCTGCCTTCCCTGGGTGGGCACGTCTTCTATGGCTGCGAATTGCCCACCCCCACAGTCTAGGCACGGGGAAGTGAGGAAGAAAACAAGATTTGGGCTCTGAACCAGAAGTGAGTCTGCAAATTGGGAGCGGAGGACTTGGTTCTCCCCAACATCTGGAGAAAGGGCGTGAGTGGGGAAGGTGCCGGGCGCGCACCCGATACGTTTATCGTCTCCGATAAATGTATTCCGTAACACAGTATACACAATTTTATGTACTGTGTATCTTTTTTCTTTTAGACGGGGACTGCATGGGTCAGAATTCCCGTCTGTGGAGCAGGGAGCCATAGCAATGCCAAGGGTGAGCGCATCTATGCAAAGCCCCAAGTGTTACCCAAACCAATGTCAATACCAAAGATGAGATACAAATTCTGTCAAACGGCCTAGGGAAATGTCTGAGGAGTCTTTCTGCTGTTTTCATAAAACCATTCTGCAAAGTCATGAGGTGGCCAAGAGAATACAGCCAAAAATGTAAGCAAAAGCAGTAAAGAGATGCATTTGATACTTCGTACAAATGTTATTTTTCCAAACTTTGTGATGCTTGAGGAGTTTGTCAGCTTTTGAAAACGTATTGACTTCTCATTATGTAAGTTATCTGTAAGCTAGTAATTACTGTAAAATAAAGCATCCATTTTTTTTTTTATTTAAAAAAAAATTTTTTTTTAACGTTTATTTATTTTTGAGACAGAGAGAGACAGAGCATGAAGTGGGGAGGAGCAGAGAGAGAGGGAGACACAGAATCGGAAGCAGGCTCCAGGCTCTGGGCCATCAGCCCAGAGCCCGACGCGGGGCTCGAACTCGCGGACCGCGAGATCGAGACCTGAGCCGAAGTCGGACGCTTAACCGACTGAGCCACCCAGGCGCCCCAAAGCATCCATTTTTAACATTATACAAAATATACACGTTATACAAGAATACTAACTTTTGTAACTAAGCTTATTTTTATCATTTAACTTTTTTTTTTTTTTAAGGAGAGACCCACCCCAAATTGCATATGCTTTGGGCCCCACCAAACCCGGATCCACCCTCGTCCCCAACATCTTTGCAACACGTGACCGCAACTCCAGGGAAACTGAACTTCAAACTTCGTGCAGGGTGACGAAATAAAAAGCACGAAACAGAAACTGAGCTCAAATACAGAAAAGCTGAGGAGGCAACGTGTCCCTTGGCATCCAGTTTTCCGCATCCCCACCGCGCACGTGACCGGGAAGGGGGTGGTCCCTCCCCGTGCCCAAAGGTGGACCCGAGAGCTAGGTGTGGGCCCACCGAGCGCCTGCGGGGCCGCCAGTCCCCCACCGGGGTCGGGGCTCCGCGGTCCTGTCCTCTCGGCGCGCCCCGGCACCCTCCCCACTCACGCCATCCCTCCTGTTGGCGCCCTCGCCCCCACCGCACCTCTGCTCTTCCTGCGCATCGCCCCACCGCACCCCTCCGCCTCCTAGGGGCCCTGGTCTCCCCCGCACACCGGTGCCCCCTCTCCTCCCCGAGTCGCCCCTCCCCACTTTCCCCCCAGCGGGGATCCGCTGTCCCCACCGCGCGTCCCCTCGCCCTGCCGCCAGCGTCCCCGGGCCTAGCCCAGGGCGCCGTCAGAGCACCCTCCGCGCCCGGGCCGCGCACGGCCCCGACGCCTCCCTCCCCACGTCGCGCGCCGCCCGCCGATCCCTCGGACGAGCCGGGCGCGGATTGGCCTCGAGAAGAGGGAAGTGCCCGCCCCCCGAGCCGCCGGCCAATGGGGAGGCGGGGGCGGGCCGGCGGCGGGCGCCGGAAGCGGCCGAGCGACGAGGGGACGTCGCGTCGCCGGGTCTCGAGCAGCTGCCGCGGAGCCGCCGGACGGACCGCCGGACCTGCCTGCCCGCCATGGCCGAGAGCGACTGGGACACGGTGACGGTGCTGCGCAAGAAGGGCCCCACGGCCGCCCAGGCCAAGTCCAAGCAGGTGCGGCGCCGTGTGGGCCTCGGGACTCAGGGGCGGCCGCGCGGGCGGGGCGGCCGCGGGGCGGGGAGCCCGGGGATGGGGGACCCGGTGGGGACGGGGACTAGGGGCAGGGTGGGGACCGGGGCTGGGTGGCCCAGGGGGGCGGCGGATCAGCAAGGGGCCTGCGTGAGGGGATGGCGCCGGGGCTAGGAGACGGGAGACCGGCGTGAGGAAAATGGCCGGGCTCGGACAGTTACGACAGAGGCGGTGTGCGGGCAAGGGCCAGGGCCCGGCCGCAGGGTATGGGACGACAGGTCGGCGTGGTGGGAGGACGGAGGGGTGAGGGAGATGGTGGGGGCGTGGACCGGCTGCGCTGGGGTGGGTGCGGAAGGGCCCAGCAGTCTTTGGAGCCAGGGACACAGGTCCGGGGGCGAGGCTGTAAATAGGGACAGGGACAGGGTGGACTTGCGGCCTCTGACAGCCGGGATGGGGGGGATGGGGGACCAGGTGAGGTCGAAGAGGTGGACCTGGGGGCGGGGATTGGGGACCGCGGTGCAGATAGGGGGCGGAGGCGGTACAGACGCCCCCAGGGTCTCTCCCGCAGATGCCTGGGCAGCCTGACGCTGCCTGTGGAGCATCGCGGAGGCGCGTTTCAGGCCATCGGGGGTCCCTGTGACTGGGCTGAGGTGGCCTAGAGACCCAGTGCTTCTGGGTCTTTCAAGTGTAGATGACACGCCCTGGGAGGTACTAGGTAACAGGTCTCTAGCGTGGCTAATCTATGCAGAATTCACCTGTGAGCTTCAGTGACCACCTCTGCGGGGCCTGGGGCCTGTGCCCTGGGGCCCGGTCTGGGCCGGGACTGGGTGCAGCCCTAGCACCTGGCAGTCGCTGACCTGCCCCGACCTTATCATTTGCATGGTCAAAACCAAATTCGCTATTCCTTTTTTTTTTTTCCCAGAGGAAATTTCATAGCCATAAGCTAGGAGTCACCCGAACATGTCTAGACAGCGTCTCTGAACGTGTCACACTCAGAAGGGCCCCGGTCACTTCTCCGAAGCATCAGAATTGTCAAGAAATCCGTTGCGTTAACTTTTGGCAAACGTAGACAGAAGGGTGTTGCTCTCGTTGGTGATGTCTGGGGGCTGGGCTCTCCTCTCAGAAGTCAGGTCCACGGAGGAAGGTTGCACCCGGCCAGCGCTTGACCTTCCTTCCTGGTTTTTCAGGAGAGCCTAGTGGAGGAGTAGGTCCGCCGTGAGCACGGATTTCTCAGAGGAACCCGTCAGCCTGTGCTCGTCCGCAGTGAGGAAGCGAGGGGTGGGGGTGGCGGGCGCGGGGGTACCTCGTGCCTGAGAGCAGAGGGAGGCAGCAGTGCCTGGGGCCGGGAGCTCCGAGCCGGGCTTCCCCGGGCTCCAGAGGCGCCTGCCGTGGGCACGCGTGCTGTCCGGCTAACAGCGGCCTCAGCTGGTGTTTGCCAGACCCTGCCAAGGCCGATTTTGACCAGAACCCTTTTCTGAACGTTCTAGGCTATCCTAGCAGCTCAGAGACGGGGAGAAGATGTGGAGACTTCCAAGAAGTGTGAGTACTTGTGCTTCCTCACAAAACGAGGGTGCGCTGTCGGGGCACCTCTGTGACAGGCGCCCGCCTCGCCTGTGCTGCCCCCAGGGGTGCTGGGGCCGCTGCGGGGCTGGGGGACGCCTGGGGTCTGAGCTGAGCAGCTGTGCTCACTTCCTGTAGTGGGGACCGAATTCTGGACCCCATGCTCTTGTGCCTGTGGCTTCCCCGTGTTGGGATACCTGGCTTCCCGTGTCTCCCTGGCACAGGTCGCTTGTCATGCCTGGTTCCCGTCTTGAAACGGCTTTATTTTGGGTTTGTTGCAAACCCTGTCCTCTGTTTTTGTCGCGTGCTGGTCCAGGGGCCGCCGGCCAGAACAAACAGCATTCGATCACCAAGAACACGGCCAAGCTGGACCGGGAGACTGAGGAGCTGCACCACGACCGGGTGACCCTGGAGGTGGGCAAGGTGATCCAGCAAGGCCGGCAGAGCAAGGGGCTGACTCAGAAGGACTTGGCCACGGTGAGCGCGGCAGGGTCGTCCTCCCAGGCTTGGCGGGGGGGAGGGGGTGGGGGGAGGGGGCCGGGACTCAAGGCCTTGTTTGCCCTCGGCCCTGGGATTCTCTCCGGAAGCCGGGTCAGGGCGGACGTAAGTTCCTTTCCAGCATGAGGTGGCTTCCAGCGCGTGTAGCCCCAGCTGCTCAGTAAGGCCCTCGGCCGCGTGCTGCCTGGAAGGTGGTGCTTGTGGCAACTCCCTTGGCTGTGTGCTAGCTTCGTGGCCTCTTCTTACCGAACCGCTACGCGTGTGATACGTTTCTTTAGAAAATCAACGAAAAGCCACAGGTCATCGCGGACTATGAAAGCGGACGGGCCATTCCTAATAACCAGGTTCTGGGCAAGATCGAGAGAGCTATCGGTGAGTGTCTTCAGGTCCCTCATTGGGTCTCCGCTGCTGCCCTCTGACCGGGTGCCCTCAGCAGGTGGTGAGCACAGGATGGCCCCTGAGGCCGTGGAATTCTCCAGACCCCTAAGAAGCTCATGAGGGCACCGTCTTGGGCGCCCTCCCCTGCTTTCACCTTTCACGTCCTGTCTACCCCTCCCTCTGCTGCTGGCCAGCGCCCTCTGGGCCTGTGGACAGAGGGCCCAGTGGCCCTCCTGTTCAGGCACTTGTATCCCCCCCTCCCCTGCCGCCATGGGCATTGACTTCCTCTCTGGTGTCAGCATGGCCCCCAGCACGGGGAGCTCCCAGAGCGCTGGAGTCCCAGTTCTGGTTCTGGGAGGGGCGTCGGGCCTGTCCGCTGGGGGGCTGGCAGGTGCACGTGGGGGGCTAAGCCCAGCCAGGACTGCTGGTGATCCTCCGCCTCCCTGCTCTCTCCCGCCTCCTTCCCTCCTTCCCTCCTTCCCTCCTTCCCTCCTTCCCATGGAGAAGGTCGTGCGGGCAATGCTGCCGTGTCAGGGCGGATGGGTGGGGACGCTGTGGCGCCGCCCCGCCTCTTGGGTCCCAGACGGGGCGCCGTGGCGGTGAGCGGGCCAATGGCTCTTTCAGGCCTGAAGCTCCGGGGGAAGGATATCGGGAAGCCGATTGAGAAGGGGCCCAGGGCGAAATGAACACAAAGCCTCGAAATCAGTGCGTTCCGGCTGATCTCGCCTGGCTGGTTCCCCTTGACCACCGGTGCCAGCGTGGTCTCTTCACGTGGCCGAGCGGAACGCGGGGCGTCAGCCCTGCCCGGGAACCCCCTCTACCCTGCTGTCAAACAAAACCTTGCAAAGTATTGCTTCTCCTGATTTTTTTTCCTTCCCACCCCTGGTGTCTGCCCAGCCTTGGGGCGGCTCCCCGGGGAGCTCTGAGCGGGACCACCTCACGCTGGCGGGGCTGTGGGGTGGGGTGGCCTGACCCAGAAGAGAAGATGTCTTCTCCAGTCGGCTTTTAGAGAAGCTAATAAACGTGTTGCCCTTCCTGCTGGTGTCCGGTCTGATCTGCCGGGTCCCCGCGTGTGTCTCTCTCTGGCCCACGATGTAGGGAAGAAAGGGTTCTCCTGACATGCCCTGGGGAGTACTTGAGGGACCCTGAAGGTCCCCCTCTGTGGTGCCGCTTCCTCGTCACCGTCTGCTGGGATAGGCCACAGGCTTCAGTCAGCCCCTTGATCCCGGACCCGTGCCCTCCCCTGGCGTGGAGTCTCCAGTGGGCTGGACGGCAACGTGGTCTCACCCCAGGCAGGAGGGGGCACTTGGCTGTGCAGGTGTGGCTGTCTCCCCTTCCCCGGGATGGCCGTGCCCAGTGGGACCTTCCAGGCCCAGGCAGGGCCGTGTCAAAACTTCCTGTGGGGGTGCCTGGCTGGCTCGGTCGGTGGAGCGTGTGATTTTTTTTTAAAGTTTATTTATTAATTTTGAGAGAGAATGAAGGGGGAAGGGAGGATCCCAAGGAGGCTCCACGCTGTCAGCACAGAGCCTGACCCAGAGCTTGAACTCATGAGGCCATGGCAGATCGTGACCCGAGCAGAAACCAAGAGTTGGATGCTTAACCGACTGAGCCGCCCAGGTGCCCCAGAGCGTGAGGCTCTTGGTCTCAGGGGTCGTGGGTTCAGGCCCCACGTTGGGTTTGGGTGGAGCTTACTTAATGAATAAGTGATTTTTTAAAAAAATTTCCCTTGTGGAAGAGCAGAGCCGGGGACCCTCCCTGGGTTAGGAAGATTCGGCTCCGTTTTACTAGGCAAGGAGGGAATGCAGGCACACCAGCGGCCTTGACACCTCCGAGAGAGGGGGGTTGCCTTCATCCTTGGGCCCCGTGAGGTCAGGAGGGTGGGAGCCTTGGGTTTGCCTTCCAGTGACCTCAGCAGCATCCCCAGGGCACCGAGTGACCTCTGAGACACATCATTCCGGGGACCACTGGATTTGCCCACGGGATGGTGAGCTCGGGGACACTTACGGCACGGACCCTTTACCATGGGACAGTGGACGTGGGACCTTTATGTGGAATCACGGACAAAGCAGGGCGTTTCCTCACCAGACCAGCTTTATGTCCCTGACAGCTACTTCAGCGTTTGCTAGTCAGTCTGTGTCCGGGGTTTCTCCCTGTCCTGAATTAGAATCACCCAGCGAGGGGCACCTGGGTGGCTCAGTCGGTTAAGCGTCCAACTTCGGCTCAGGTCATGATCTCACGGTTCGTGGGTTCGAGCCCCGCGTCGGGCTCTGGGCTGACAGCTCAGAGCCTGGAGCCTGCTTTGGATTCTGTGTCTCCCTCTCTCTCTGCTCCTCTCCCACTTGTGTTCTGTCTCTCTCTCTCTCTCTCAAAAGTAAATAAACATTAAAAAAAAAAAAAAAAAAAAAAAGAATCACCCAGCGAGGCAGGGGCTGGGCAGGGCCTGGGTCAGATTCCCACAGGCTGGGCTGGATAGCCTGGGTGCTGGGGTGCCTTCCCGGCCAGGGACAGGGGCTTCTCAGGGTCCCGCTGTATCTGCCTCTGGTGCCTCTAGCCCTCGGCCCCGTCCCGTGTGGCCTGCCTGTTACCTGTCAGCTGAGTCACTGAGACCCGTGGGAGGTGCCCCCAAGCACATCCTTTCAGGCAGGTTGGGTCAGTTCTGGGGATCCCCAAGAGCCCACCTTCCCGCTGACAGAGCAGGGTGCACAGACCTCAGCCAACAAGTGGGGGCTGCCCTCGGGGGCCAGGGCGTTTATTGTTGGGGTGAGGACCGTACCCAGGCACGTGGGTGGCAGTCTCGGTGCTGGGTGACCGTGTGGGGGCTCGGTGCGTCCTGGGGGAGGGGCAGGGCTTGTTCCTTGGGCTCTGCCTGCCAGGGATTGGGGGAAGGGGGTGGGGGGCGACCGTCTTGTGGGGAGCCAGAGTCTTCTCTGCGTCATCTACTGGCTGTCGGTGAGCGAGGCCGGCAGGGTGACACCGTCCTAGGAGGAAGGAGAGGGGCCTCTGACTGCTGGGTGGCCGCTGCGCGTGTGGACGGCCCTGGCCAGGGAGAGCGGACCAGGGGGCTTCTCCCCAGTCAGCCCCGCCCACCTGTCCCTACCCAGGGGCTCCTACCGCATTGAAGACGATGTTGTCAAAGCCGGGGGCCACAGCCGCTGTCTCGCCCTGCGACGGGCAGCCCCCCTTCTGCAGCCAGCGTCGCCCCGCCAGTCCTAGCAGGACGAGGAGGACAAGGACGACGAGGGCACCGCCGACCGCGGCTGGCACCGATGTGGCCACTACCGTGTCCCCTGTGGTCCGAGGGCCGTGTGAGCCCGAGGACTCAAGCCCTGCCTGTCGGCCCTGTCCCCTGAGGTGGCACTTGGGACGGCCCATCCTTGAAACCCTGGCAGGTCGTGCCAGCACGAGGCTCCAGACCTGGCGGGGGTCACAGCCTCAAGCTAGAGCCGCCCCTCCATCACAAAGAGACAGCGGGCCGCGTGGGCTCCACGGGCAGGCTGGCCACGGCCGCCGGCCCGCCGGGCACCTCCTCCAGGGTCTGGGAGTGAGGGCGTGGAGTGCAGAGGCCGGCCGAGAGCCGACTCGGCTCCTGAGGGACCAAGGGCGGGGGTGGCCCGGCCCAGAAAGGGAGGGGACAGTGGGCAGGGGGAGGGGCGGGGCAGGTCCCGCCTCGGTGGCTCTCCTGGCTCCTTGGGCAGCCGTGCAAGCCACAGGCTGCCAAGCCTGACGGAGTCCCGGATCTGGGGCGGGGCTGGCTGACCTGGGCAGCGCTTACCCCGGCCGGGTGCAGGCAGCTGGCAGTGCCGTCCGTCCAGATACTCGACGTCGTCCAGGGCGATGGGCCCCACGGCTGGCTGGCCGCTTAGAGTGGCTTCAAACACGATCTGACCAGAGGGAGAGGGGGCTGGCTGCGCGGGCTGGAGGAGGAGGCCGGGGCCTGGGGCCTCCGCAACCGCCAGGCTCCGGGCGGCCCGGCCTCACCTGGAACTCCTCTGCGCTGGCCACCTCCACCTGGCCCAGCAGCCACTGGTGCCGCAGGCGCCCGCCCATGCTCCACACGGCCAGCTGGCCCCGGGCGCTGTTCAGGAGCACCCGCAGCTGGCCCTTGTCTGCAAGAAGGGGGCCGGGGCGGCTCAGGTCCCCAGCCCGGTGGGCCAGGGCTGCCCCCATCCGCCCTCGCTGCTTCCAGCACCCATCGCTACTGGCCCGGCCCCACTCACAGAAGTGCTCCGGGAAGCCCATGTGGTACCAGAAGCGGAGGCAGGAGGCCTCGGTGGCGGGCAGAGGCTGGCTGTGCAGCCAGGCTGCCTGGCCCCCCGGGCCCAGCATGTGGGTTTCAAAGAGCACGAAGTGTCCTGGAGGTGAGAGGGACAGGGTGCCTGGCTAACTGGCCGTGGCCCTTGATTCTGATGGGAGCCCCCACGGGCTGGGCCGGTTGGCCTGGGGCGGGGTGGGGTGCGTGCCCCCCCGGGGTGTGTGTGTGTGGCCCCGGGGCCCCTTGCCCACCTCGGACGCACCTGTCTCTGTGCCCAGAGTGTGATCCACCAGGGGCTGGGGGTAGCGGGAAGGTGCGGCCCCACTGCTCCAGTCCCAGCTGTACCCTCCCAGGCCAGGCCAGGCCAGATGACTCCAGCCACACAGGCCAGCCTCAAAGTCACAGGAAGCTGCGGGAGACCTGGGCAGTGAGCCGGGGTGCCCCCAGCCCCCGGGGAGCCCGGCCAGTGAGCGCTGCTGCCTCCCCTCTCTGTCCTGCTGGGGCCAGGGGGCCAGGGGGCCAGGCCAGGCATCTGCCGGTCCGCACTGGAGCTGGTACCAGCCGCGGATCGGTCACAAGGGGGCCCGGGGCCCGGCCGCGGGGCTCCCACCTGGCCGAGGGCAGGGCCCGTCCTGGAGGAGCAGGTCGTCCAGCGCGATATAGGAGTGCTCCACGCCGGCGGCTACCGCCTCGAACACCACCTGGGCAGGGACAGGGCAGGGCAGCCTCGTGCGTGGTCCGGGCGGGCCCCGGAAGCGAAAGGCCGCCTGCCCCCGGCACTCACCCTCCAGGCCCTCTCGGCCTGCACGTCCACACTCCCCAGGCGCCAGGCGGACCCTCCGTGGGCACTGATGCTGAGCACCTGCTGCCTCTCGGCCTCCCCCACGTGGACCTGCAGGGCGCCTGCCACGCCGAGTGACCAGCCCAGGTCAGCAGCAGCGGGGGGGGGGGGGGGGGGGGGGGCGGCCGCTCGGGGGCCCCGGGCTGCAGACCCCTCACCTGGGTTTCTGAGGCTCAGGTGGTACCAGAAGGTCAGGCAGGCAGGCCGGGCCAGAGGCTGGTGCTCCTCTGAGGTCAGGGAGGCCACGTGGCCGGGGGGCAGGGCCCGGGGGCTCGTGTCCACCACCATGTAGTGCCCTGGGAGGCGCCAGCGTCAGCCCCCACATGGCCCCCTCTGCCCACCCCTCCGTCACCCCCGATGCGAACCTTGAGCCGTCCCCGTGGTGTGGTCAGCGCGGGGGCCCCAGGCGGCGTGGCCCGTGGCATTGGGCTGGCGCGTCCAGAGGCCTCGGCCCCCGCTGGAGAAGCCACAGGCTGAGTCCTCAAAGGAGCACCGCCTGGGGGCCCAGCAGGGCCCGGGTCGCAGGGCCACGTCGTCCAGGCCCATCGTGCCGTGGTAGCCGTCCCGGGAGCCCTCGAACAGCAGCTGGGGGCAGAGGGGGTGAGCGGCTGTGGGCTGGCCCTGTCCCCCACCGCCCTGGCGCGGGGCCTCACTTGGTACTTGGTGCCAGAGCCCGGCTGGTGGTGGAGGGTGGCCCAGGCCTCGTGCCAGTGGTTGCCATGGGTGCCGGTCCGTGACCACAGGAGCGTGTCTGCCTCTCCTTCCCGCCTCAGCACCAGGCGCAGTGTCCCTAGACAGGGGGGTGGGGGTAGGAGGGGACCAGAGCCCGACTCTTGAAGGCTTCCGCCCCTGCAAAGCCCCGGACCCAGGAGGCCCTGCCCGGCACCAGGGTCGCTCACCGATCTGGGGCCCGTGGAGGTGATACCAGAAGGAGAGGCACTCCTGAGGAGCTGTGGGCACCTGGGGCTGGGTGAGCAGGTGGGCACCAGGGCCCCGGGCTGGGGGGTCCGTGGGGTCCAGAAGCAAGAAGTAGCCTGCGGCAGGGACACCGGGCTGAGCTGCAGAGACCCCGGGTACCAGGAGGGGCTTGGCCCAGACTGAGAGCCGCCCCCCGGGCTTGGGTGCCCCTGCCCTACCTCGGCCTGTGGTGTGGTCGTACCCGGGGCCGTGGCTCTGGATCCGGCGCCAGTGGGCATCTGTGAGGTGGCCGGTGTACCAGCCGCACGTGTCCCGCTCGAAGTTACAGGAGACCTCTGAGGGCGGGGCCGCGGTGGGGTCAGCACGCCCCGAGCACCCCCACACCCGCCCTGTGTCCCTAGAGAGTGTGAGAATTGCTCTCTGGGGTGGGGGCTCCCAGGGTCCCTCGAGGTGGTGACGGGGGGCGGCGGGGAGAGGCCCCTGGGTAGGGGCTGGGAGCGGGCAGAAGGACCTGAGTCCTTCTCAGTGGCTGTCACGGGGCTGCAGTCCTTCAAGGTCACATCGTCCACTCCAGCGCCCTGCTGGCCAGGGCCGTCCAAGTCCACCAGGCCGACAAACTCCAGCTTCGTGAGGAGCACAAGGGAGGGGGCTGTCGAGTCAGCGCTGGCTCTGTGACGCACCCCACCCCACCCCCAGGCTGCCCTCCTTACGCGGAAAGGCCGGCGGCGTGCCCCAAGAAGGACTCTGTCCATCCTCCAGCCCTGGCTGCTGCCCGGGGCCTGCCACACCAGCTCACGGTTGCTGTCCTCCACCACGACCAGGGCCAGGAAGCCTGGCCGAGGGGGTCACTGTGGGTCTGCCCAGCCCTCCTCCCCCACCCTCCCGCAGGGTGTCTCGGGGCGGGGTGGGCCAGAGGGACAGCGGGGGGGGGGGGGGGGGGGGTGGGTACCTTGGGGGTTACTCTGGAAATAGTAAGCCATGTGGAGCTCACAGCGGGGGCCCGAGGGACCCAGGGGAGGTGTGAGGACCCGGGCCTCTGCCGCCAGCTGTCCCCAGGCCCTCTGCAGGGACAGGAAGTGCCCTGAGGAAAAGCAAGGCCTCTCAGAGCCAATTCCTGCCAGGGCCCCCCCGCCCCCCTCACCCCGCTGCCCCAGGCAGGCACACTCCCTGGTGAGAGGAGGCACAGCAAGGTCCCCTCTGGGGGTGCAGTTCGCAGATGGGGGGACTTGGGCCTCACCAGCAGCGGTCCCGCGGGCGCCTGCGCCAGGGCCCCGGCTCTCCTGGGCCAGGAGACGCCCCCACTGCAGTCGCCCCACGCTGACATCCTCCCAGCCCCCCGCTGTGAGGGGCTCAAAGTCCGTGGTGCCTGGAACGGCAGTAGCAGGGAGGGTCGGGGAGGGTCTGGAGGAAGAGAGGGCCCCCCCGCCTCCCGCCAGCTCCGGCCGCCCCTCACCACAGTCCTGCTCATCCTCGCCCCCCTCGCACTGTTGCTGGAAGTCACAGAGCTGCTCTGGGGGGACGCACAGGTCCCCGCAGGAAAGATGTCCCGGCTCGCAGAAGTCCCGGGGCCGCAGGCTGGACGGCTGGCGCCAGGGGGCTGCGGCCCAGAGCCCAGGAGGTGATCCAGACACCTCTGTGGGGACAGAACAGGGGTCAGGGGGGTGGGCTGTGCTTCTCCTGGAGAGGGAGGGGCTCAGCGGGCCCACCTTGGACTGGCTGGCAGTGGTCCGACAGGATGAGGTCATCCAAACTCACGACACCGCCTGGGCCTGTGTGCCCAGTGAGCAGAATCTGAGGGCACAGGGGACTCAGGGTGTGCCCCCCCCCCGCCCCCCCCCCCCGCCCCGCATCCTTCTGTCATCCCCAGGTCGGCTCCGCCAGCCCTCCCCCTGCCTGGCCTCGCCTCGTGTCACCGGATACCCTCCCCTGTCACCACCCCCACGCAGGCCTTGAAAGCGACCCCTCCTTCCCTGGGCCTGCTCCCAGAGCTTCCTGCTGACACAGCCTGGGGCGGGGGGGGGGGGGGGGGGGGGGCCCTGATCTCCCCTGCCCAGCTTTCCGGGGGGCGGGGGGCCCTCTGGGACCTCCCGCTCGCCCACCCCTGGCCGCCGCCGTCTCGGGCCTCACCCGGAAGGGGTGGTCGCTCTGGATGTCGACCCGGTCTCGGACCCAGGCGGCCCCCAGCTCTCCGTGGCGCCTGCGCAGCAGGACGGGGCCCTGAGGGGAGCCTGGGCTCTGAATCTGCAGGAACAGCTGGAGGCAGCCACCCTCAGACCCGTGCAGGTAGTGGTAGAAGATAAGCTGAGAAGAAGCCAAGGAAGGTCAGGGAGACCCCCGGGCCTGGGCAGCCAGGTCGGGCGGCCCCGTGTCCCCCACCCACCTCACCGAGCAGTGGTGGGGGCCTGAGGCTTGGAACTCGGGGCTGGAGAGGACAGCGGGGGCGCTGGGCTCGGCCACGGAGACCAGGAAGGAGCCTGGGGAGACACCAGACGTGGGCCGGGGTGGCCGGGCGGGGCCCCGGTGGGTGCTCCCCGGCGGTCCCCCGTGGGCCTCACCCTGCGCGCTATTGCGGCTGTGGTCCCGGCGCGGCCAGGCTGGCGGCCTGGGGCCGGCACTGTGGTTCCGGGCCCAGCCCTCCGAGTGGTTCCACGGGCCCAGGCCCGTCTCGAAGTCGGTGGCCGCGTGGCGGCCTGTGGGGGAAGCAGGGTCAGGCTGCCGGCAGGGCCCGTACCCCGCCTGTCCCGCTCCAGCATGCTCCCTGGTGACCCCCAGCAGCCCCTCCAGCTCACGGCAGGTGGGCGTGTCCTCATCTGAGCCGTCCCCACAGTTGTCCTCTCCGTCGCACAGCTGGTGGGGCTCCACGCAGGCCATGTTCCCACAGTGGTGGTACCCCAGGGGGCAGCGTGCCTGGGGGGCTGACATGGGGGAGGGGCAGCCCGTCACCGTGACCCCAAGACCCCGGGGGCCGGGGCAGCTGGGGGAGAGGCTCAAGGCCATCTGGGTCCTGCTAACCCACTGCCCCCCAGGTGTGGGTCCGCGGCACGGGGGCCTTACTGGGCAGCCCACAGCCCCGGAAGACCACGTCGTCCAAGGCCACGGTGCCCCTGTGGGTGGCATTTCGGGTGGCAGAGAAGGTCACCTGAAAAGAGTGGGGTTCTCAGGACTTAAGTCAGGGCTCAGACCCTCCCTGCTCCCTCCACATCCAGACCACCCCCAGCTCACCCAGAAGTCGCCCCAGATGCGGCCAGTGGCCACCACCAGCTCCTGCCAGCCTGGGCCCCAGGGCCCAGAGCTCTGCCACAGGGTCAGCGTCTCGGCCCTGTGGGTCAGCTCTAGCCGCAGCTCAGCCACATCTGTAAGTGGGGGACGGGGGGTCCTGGGGCGGCTTGCGCCCCGCTGCTTCCCGCAGCCTGCTGGCTGTGCCCTGCCCTAGGACCCTTGTCCCTCCCTTGAGGTACCTTCCCGGTCTCTGCAGCGGCCCTCCGTCCTTTCCCAGTCCCTCCCCTCGGGGTGCCCCACCCTGGTGGAGGAGTTCTGGGCACCCACCTCCAGTGGCCGTGTGGTGCCAGAGCCTCAGCTCACAGGTGGGGGCGGCGTCGTGCAGGACGGGGGAGCGCAGGGCTGCCGTGGACGCCTCTTTCCCGCGGTGCGTGCCAACAGCCGTGTACCAGCCTGGCCGGCAGAGAGGTCAGGAAATGGGGCTGGAAGTGAAGGGGGGAGGGGGCATCACGGACGCCCGCCAGGGCCTCACCGAGGTCTGTGCCGAGAGTGTGGTCTGAGCGCGGCCCCAGAGGCTCCAGTGTGGCTCCTGCCCGGTCTCGCAGCCACCTGTACCCTGAGGTGCTGATGTCCCGCCAGCCGCAGGAGTCTCGCTCGAAGTCACAGGCGAAGGGGGCGCCCGGGGCGGGCGAGACCCCGTGGTAACCTGGAAAGTGGGGGGCTCAGGGCTGTCTGCAGAGGGCTGGCCTGCCCGCCCCCTGCCCGCCCCACCGGGCCCCAGCTCACCGCACTGGGCCTCGTCGGAGCAGTCTGGGCAGTCACACACGAAATTGCATGCGGCCTCGCTGGGGGCCCTGCAGTCGTTGGGGACCCAGGCCCGGCCTGGGGGCCCTGCTGCTAGGAGAGAGACAGGCGGGTGGCCTGGGGCGGGGTGACCCCTCCCAATCCCAGGCGGCCCAGGATACTGTTCACCTGCTCTGAGGCCTAGGCCAAGAGGTCAGGGAGGGAGGGGGCTGGGTCCTGCCAGCTGGGGGGTCCTGGTCAGGGCCAGGCAGGACACATCTGGCCCAGGAGAGGCGGGCTGCACGTCAGGATGGGGGGGGGGGGGGCGTTGTGAGCGGTCCCCGACATGGGACGCCCCCCGAGGAAGGGAGCAGGAACCCAACAAGGAAATGCCCCCGGCCCCCTCAGGCTCCTTCCAGGGCCCTCTCGCCCTGGGACCCGGGTGGACACTGGGGCCAGGTAAAGCAGAATTCGTGCCCCTTCCCCGATGGGGCAACCCCCAGGCCCCCAAAGGATTGTCCTGGGCACCCCCCGAAGGCCACCCAGGGCCTTGCCCCTCTCCTGGGGAGGAGACCTGACACTCACCCAGAAGCAAGGCCAGCAGGAGGTGGTGGGGCAGACGCATGGTTGGGCCGGGGGAGTGAGGCCGAGGGACAGCGCACTCCAGGCGGCCTCACGGGGATTTCGCCCGGTTATCTGTCTGTGGCCCCGCAGGCTGAGTCTGCTCTGCTTGGAGGGGGGACCTGGCCCCTTCTGTACCCGCTGCCCGTCAGCAGGCCCCGCCCTGTGTTGATGAGGACGAACGTCCGACTGTAAAAGCGTCCAGGAGAGGGGCCCCTGGCCCAGGTAGGCTCCCACCCGCCCGGATACTTCTGACCAAAGGTCGGGCTTCGGTCATCAGGCCCACCGCCCCAGCCCTGCCTGGCAGAGGCCCCACCAGAGAAAGCACCCACTCGGGCTTTGTCTCCCAGAGCTGGGGCAGGAGCCCAGCACGCACCCCCCACCTGTGCCCCCAGCCCCACGTTCCGTGCCTCCCTGCCCCAAGTGACCAGGGACTTCGTCCTTCCCCACCACAGTCTGTGGCTGCCTGTTCACTCATTCCTTTGTAAGGGACGATCATGTATTCATCAACAACCGTTCTGATTAGCGTGGCTGGGTGCTGCCGGGCACAGGGCATTTACCACCACGTGACCTGGGTCTTACCAGATCCTGTCTCCTCATCACTAAGATGTGGTCACAACAGCCTGGAGAGGCCACCGTGAGCTCACGGAAGGCCTGCCCCAAGATGGCACCCGTGTTCACGGGGAGCCACAGGGACAGCTGTGCTCGGCTGTCCCCTCATCCACACATCCACTTGCCGCAGCTCGTCCCCCCTCAGCCCTGCACTGGGAGGAGAGGAGGGGGTCCTGCAGGGGGGCTCCTGGCTCCAAGCCTGAACCCTCAGAGCCTGTGGCTGCAGGGCGGGTGCCATGGGACCCGGTCTTACGAGGGGTCTGGGAAACTTCACGTGACTTCAAACGGCAGATCACGAGGGGACACTGATGTCAGCTGGCCCTGGGGGACCTGGTGCTAACTCCTTGCGCAAGGGCTCATCAAAGAGTTTCCTCCCAGATGTCCTTGGACACAGGAGGGGTGGAGAGGAGCAATCAGGCCATAAATGGGGGCAGCAGCCCAGGGGCCCCCTTATCAGAGCACAAAGGGCTGAGTGTGCACGCCACCCCCCCCCCCCGGGGCCCCCAGATGTGGAGCCAGGTGAGGGACAGCCAGTAGGGGCCCTGCGGCTACCAGGGCCGCCTCCAGCTCTCTGTCACCCACACCCTCCGGCCAGGGGTCCCCAGGGGTGACCGGGAAGCAGACAGATCAAGACACACACACATCTGAGGAAGAGCAGGGGTGATAACGTTTTTAATTCCTGCAGGTGAGGTAAACCTGGGCGCTCGGGCCCGGCTGCTGTTGGTCTCCAAGGCCTGGCCCGGGGTGCATAGCGCCAGGGGGTATAGTGGGCCGCTCGGGCAGGCCTCAGTAACCGTCGTCGGCCCAGGTGACCTCGTAGTCCGGGTACACGGCTTTGATCTTCTCAGTGGAGACTGAGTGCTGGGCACGACCGTAACCCTGAAGACAGAGGCCGACGCTCACAGCCCCGTCCTGGCTCTGGGCGTCCATCGGTAGCAGCACCCGGGAGGCGGCTATGGAGGGGGCCCGCTGGAGCCGGACGTGGCCAGCCCTCCCTGACCGCCCAGGGCAAGCTGGCCGCCAAGGTGAGCAGTCCTTGCGCGTGGGCCCTCCAGCCCAGGGCGCAGCCTATCCTAGGTGCCGAGAGACGCTGTGTGAATGCCCCTGGGTCTCCACCGTGGCCTGGTGAAGGGACTCGTGGAGGAACGGGACGCGGCCCACTGTGGCTGAGGGGCAGGCAGTGGCCTCCCTCCCACTACTCGTGGGAGATGGGGAAGCCACTGGCGGGAGGGGTCTGCGGCCCAGACAGCCAGAGAACCCCCAGTGCCGCAGGTGTCCTCAGCGCAGTGCAGCGAGGGCTTGTGAGAGCTGGTCCCTCCCCCCGCCCCCCTCCGCGGGCCGGGGGCTCACCATGGAGTAGCCATACACGTGGATCTTCTTGTCCTGGCTCTGGTGGGAGATGCGCCCGCCTCCCAGGCACTCACAGCTATAGCCCTTCTTCTGCATCTCGCTCGATACCTTGTCATAGATGTCGGCTGGGACAGGGAAGGCGGCTCAGCACGTGCCACGGCCCCCGGAGGCCCGGGGGATCTGGAGCTCCGGCTCTGGGCAGCTCCTTCCCCAGGAGAGGGGCCCCTCCAGGCTGGGACGCCATGAAAGGAGGAAGGCGTGCACCCGGGCAGGAGTCCTGGGACTAGGAGACACGGGTCGCGCCATGGCGGCCCCTCGCCCTCCAGGACCCTTGCCCTCAGACCGGGTACAGGACCGCCTCTCTCGACACCGCCTCATTCCCCGCCCAGGGCCCTCAGCCCCGCCCCCAGACGCCCTCAGCCCCGCCCCGAAAACGCCGGCCGGCCCCGCCCTCACCGTGGTACTCGGCCCACTTATAGCCCCGCACGATCTCCTTGCTCTTCCCGGCCGGGGCCTCGGAGGGCGGCGCCGCGTGAACTCGGATTAGCACGTACTTGAAGACGCCGTCGGAATCGATGTCCACATCGGCTATCTGGGCGAGGTCCGCCGCCGCCATGTTTCCCACAGCCCGCCCGCCCCGGCAGCCCGCGGCCCTTCCCGCAGCGACCCTGGGTCGAGTAGACCGTGCGGGAGGCGGGCCCTGGGAGCCCGGACCCAATCCCGCGGGGCCTTGCTGCCCGGGCCCGGAGCTTCAGCCAATCGTGTCGCCGACCCGCAACACAGACTGGCCAATGGCAACCTAGCTCCTTGCCACTCCGAGGCCACGCCGGTCCCGCTTAAAGGGGAACAGGGACCCGGGAGTGGGCGGTGATTAAATCAAGCTAACTTAACAGTTCTTTTTTAGTGGGGACTGGGAGGCGGAGTGGGTAGAGGGAACGGTGGCAGGTTCCTTTAGAGGGGCTGGACGGCTCATGAGGCCCAAGCGACAGGCGCCCGTCCCGACCCCTCCCCCACCGCGTCCCAAGACCTCCCTGTCCGCCTTCCCAACGCGCGTTCCAAGGCCTCCCTCTCCCTCCCAAGGCCTCCCTCCCTGTCCCCCACCGCGTCCCAAGGCCTTCCTCTCCCTCCTCTCACCTCGTCCCAAGGCCTCCCTCCCTGTCCCCCACCGCGTCCCGAGGCCTCCCCCTCCCTCCCAAGGCGTCCCAAGGCGTCCCAAGGCCTCAAGGCCCTCTTCCCTTCCCTCCAGCGCCTGCCCAGCTCAGCGTGGTCAAGGGCCTTTCTCCCAGTCCCACCAGTCCCACCCACGGACCGCCCCCGCCCCGCCATCAAGGAGGAAGCAATGGCTACATTCGAGTTGTTTTACTTGGTTTGAAAGCATTCGCCCCCTGGAAATAATCCCAGTCCAGCCAGGATCATTCCTGGCCAGCCGGCCCTCAGGCGTGGGGCTGAAAGCTGAGGCCCTAGGGCAGGGGGCATGGCGGCTGGACTTGGGAGGCCACGAAGGCGGGTAGGGCAAGCGGGGCGCGTGGCCGATGCAAACGCGCTAGGCTGAGAGGCCAAGGTTGGCGCGCAGACGTTGTGGGATGGGCTAGGGTGCATGGCACGGAAGGAGAGCCGGGAACAGAGGTGTGGGGGACGTTCACAATTCAATCGATGTCCTCTCCTGGCCCCGTTAGGGAGTGCTGGGAGCCCCAGGAGGAGCTTGCCAGGCCGGCCTGGTCCCCTCTCACTCTGTCCTTATGGAGCTAGGGCTGTGGGCCCATGAGTGTGCGCTCCCGGGAACAGAGCCCAGTCCCCTGCCTCGGGTCTCTAGGCCTCAGCACAGGGCAAGGCCAGAGCGAGCACACGCGGGATGTTCGTGTAGTCAAGCCCCCACACCTCCAGTCGTCCCCTGCCCTGATCAACTGGCTCACTCCGACACCCTTTCCCCGCAGTCCAATCTTTTTGTCCTCCCTATGTTAGTGGGTACGAGCCCCTAATGGGCATGTGTGGTTCCTCCTGTTCATCCGCCCTCTGCATTTGCTTCCCTCCTCCCTGTGAGGTTAGGGCCTGCGCTGCCGGTTTCACCCCCTCTCTGTTCTGGCACCCACCTAGGGGCCTCCTGTCCGTGTGGGCCGGCAGCCGACTCACACACAGCCAGGACTCCTCACCTCTCAGCTCTGGGCCGGATCCTGCCAGCGCCCCCACCCACATCCTCCCGCCCACCCCGCCCAGGCCCCTCTCTCTGTCTGGGTGTGTTGTGCCTTGGTTGAAGATCTCCGACTATCCCCCTCCACTGCTGCTTGTTCCAAACCCTCCTGTAGGACCCATGTTAGGGCGGCTGGAGGTGAGAGGACCGGAGGGCGGGTAGCGTCGCCAATGTGTGGACTCCGTCGCCAGTGTGCGGGCTCAGGGTCCAGCCGTGCTCTTATCTTGCTGGGGCCCCCTCCAGCCTTGTCATCTCGGGACACGAACACACTGGGACTAATCAGGGTGTCCGCCAGAGAGGAAAGGCCTCTGAGCAGGATGCACCCTAAACCACAGAAGGCGGGTGGGGGGACCGTTGAAGCGACGGGACGAGGCTTTGGGCAACCGGGGCTCCTGGATCAGGGAGAACCAGGGTTGGGGAGGTTGCAGGGAGGCTTTGCGGACGTCAGGAAATGGACTGACCGGATCTTCGCGGTGGGGTCTGCGGTAGTGACCCCTCCGCGTGAAGGCAGGGTCGGGCGGTCCTCAGGCCCACCCCGCCTCCCAGCGGGGAGCACCAAGCGGCTGAGGACCGACCTCCGGGGAGGCCCCAGGGCTGGCTGGGAGCTGGGAGCCGGAGGAGGGGGAATGAAAGGCGGGGCCTGTGGCGAACTCAATGGGGCGGGACCCGGGCAGAGCTTGTGGCAAACAGAAGAAAGACGAGAGGAGCACGGCCTGGCCTGAGGGATTGGGCTGGGCTCCCGGTGGGCTGCGCGGGGTCTGGGTGGGCAGGCAAAGCTTGGGAGTGGGCCCTAGGTGGACTGCGCAGGCCCAGAGAGGGCTGTGTGGGGCTCCGGGTGGGCCTTGGGTGGACTGGTCGGTGTCTGAGTAGGCGGAGCAGAGCTCGGGGGTGGGCCCTAGGCGGACTGGGCGGAGCCCGGGGAGGCCCCAATGTGGAATGGGCTGGGCGGAGCCCAGGGGTGGGCCCAGTGTGGACTGGGCGGAGCCCGGAGGGCGTGTGTGGGCCCAATGTGGACTGGGCGGGGCCTGAGCGGGCTGGGTGGAGCCGGGGGTGGGCCCAATGTGGACTGGGCGGGGCCTGAGCGGAGCCCGGGGGTGGGCCCAATGTGGACTGGGCGGGGCCTGAGCGGGCTGGGCGGAGCCCGGAGGTGGACCCAACGTGGGCTGGGCGGGGCCTGAGCGGGCTGGGTGGTGCCCGGGGGTGGGCCCAATGTGGACTGGGCGGGGTTTGAGCGGGCTGGGCGGAGGCCGGGGGTGACCCCACCGCTCACATGATGTCGTCCAGCAGGTTGGCGCTGGCCACCCAGTCGAGTGCGCGCGGCTCGGAGGCAGCCATGATCATGCACATGAAGGGGCGGCCGGTGCGCCGGTCCGTGGGGTAGATGGTGGTGGGCGTGAAGCGCCGGTTGGCCTCGACGAACTCGCAGAGCTGTTCGTAGACGCGCGGGAACTCGTGGCGCAGGAAGACGCCGCGCAGCCGCAGCTCGCGCTGGATGTGGATGAAGGCCACCTCGCGCGCGCGCCGGCCTGCCTCGCCTTCTTGGTCCAGGCCTGCGGTGCCTGGCGGCGGAGTCAGGATCAGCGTCTCCATGTCGGCCTCGCGACCTCGAGCCGGGGGCGGTCGAGCCGGGCTGCCGGCCGCCAACGCCACCTTGGCGAACTTACGCACCGTGGGCCCAGGGCTGCGCGGTGCGGGGGCGGGCCGGGCGGAGGTGCCGGGGGGCGTGGCGCCGGGGCCCACGGCCACCGACACACTGAGCAAGAAGCATTCGGCCGGCTCGTAGAGGCGCCCGGCGGCGGCCAGCTCGCGCGCATAGCTGCCCAGGGGCGCCGCGTGCGTGGCCAGCTCGCGCAGCGACAGGTAGGTGGGCGACAGCAGCAGCCCCTCGAGGCCGAAGCGCAGGAAGTTGTCTGCAGAGCCAGGGCTCGGGAAGCCCAGGAAGAGCACACCGCGACCGCGCGACAAGAAGCCGACACGCGCGATGCGCGAGAAGGCGCGGTGAACGGGGCCGCTGTCGCGGCAGAACTGCAGCACGTGGCGGCACACGCTGCCCACGCGGCCGTACACGCAGCGTGCCTTGTGCGCGTCCCAGTCTTCGCGGCGACACAGGCGCGAGCAGTAGTAGGTGTAGCAGCTGTGGCAGGACTTGAAGTAGAGGCAGGCGTTGAACATGGTCTCGGTGCGCCGGCAGCGTGCGTTGGAGCACGTCATCAGGTCGTCCTCGTCGGCGCTGGGCTCCGGGGACGCGTCGGCAGCCTGCCCCTGGCCGGCCGGCTCCTCGGCGCTGCCGGCGGACGCGGGTGGCGAGCGCGGCGCCAGCGCGGGTGCCCCGGAGCCCGCGGGCCTGGAGTCCAGCAGGCGGCGCAGCTGGCGGCCCAGTCCATCGGCCGCGGGCTCCGGGGCTTGGCCCGCGGGGGGCCGAGAGTCGATGACCAGGTCGGTGATGAGCTCGTCCAGTTGCTCGAGGCTGCGCTGGCGGCCACCAGTGGGCCCATCTGGGGCGGCGGGCGGAGACGGCCGGGGTCGCCCTCCCGGCAGCTCCCAGGCCCTGGCTGGCGGTCGCTCCCCGGCTCGCAGGTCGTTGTCGGTGATGGTGATCTCAGGCGTGACATACCAGTTGCGGCCCGGGCCCTCGCCCGCGCGGCCCTTCTCCGACAGCGACGTCTCGGACAGAGACAGCGCCGCATAGCGTCTGGGCGAGGTGGAGAGGTTCACGACGACGGGCGGGCGCCGGCCTTCGGGGGATGCGCCTCGCGGCTCCCGCGCCTCTCGCCCCAGCAGGTTTTCGTAGCTGCGGCCGCGGCCCAGGGGGTCCTCCCGGCGCGGCCCCGGCGCCAGGATGTTGTCCCAGGAGCGCGAGTAGTGGCGGCTGTCAGTGACCAACCGGGGCGGGCTGGTGCCGGTGCCGCCGTGCCAAGAGGCGAGCAATGGGCCAGGGTCCGGGGGAGGCACCACCTGCAGGGTGCGGTAAGGCCGCAGGCCCCAGTCACCCCAGGCGGGGCTGCCTCGTGGGTGTGGGTAAGTCCGAGCTAGAACGTCGCGATCGCGGTACCGCCCGAAGTCCTCTGTGTAAAAGGGGCGGAGAGCGGGGTGGGCCCGCGGCGGCTCCTCGGGAACATAGCGGGGGCCACAGGGCGGGCCGTAGGGCGGGCCGTAGGCTCGAGCGGCCTCCCCATAGTAGGAACGGGAGGGCGGCTCCTGGACCGGGAAGGTGCGCACTTCGCCTGCGTAGTAGCCGCCGCCGCCGCGCCTTGGGCTGGGCACAGGGGGCTCCTCCGACGGGAAGGGCCTGGCATAGTAGCCGTCGAAGGGCAGCCCAGGGCTGGCCGTAAAGCCACCAGCGTGGCCCTCGGGCTCCTCGGTGTAGAAGAATTGGGTGGGACCCGGCGGCGTGGTGAAGGGCAGACTTCGGCGCTCCGTATAGTCCCGGGGCCCAGGCAGGGGACCGTCGCAGTACAGCGCTCGCGGATCCGCGCAGTACGTGTCACTGGGGGTGGGGGTGCGCAACAGCGCCACGTGGCGAGGTCCGGGCACCGTGAGGCCGTGGAGCTGCGGGGCAGGGCGTGCCCAGGGCATGGTCTCCGCGGGCCCGCAGGACCGCGAGCCCCGGGCGGTGTGTTGCAGCACCGCGTCGTCCGGCTTGATGTCCAGGCGGCAGCGGACGTGGGGTGCAGGCCCGGCGGGCGGCTCGGGGGGCGCGCAGCGGCCCGTGGCGGCGCAGAGGGGCGCGATGCGGCCGGGGCCGCCCCGCTGCGGCTGCAGCTTGATGGGGTGCAATTCATTGGCGAGCGCGCGCAGCGCCGGGTACGCGGGCTCCCGATGCGGCGATGCCTCGCCCCGCGCTGTCCGTTGGGCCTCCCGGCCTCGGCGCGGCAGCACCGGCGGCGAGGCGGGCGCGGGCGCCAGGCCCGGGGTCGCGCGGGGCGCGCTCTTGGAGCGGGCGCGGCGCCGGGGCTCGCCTTCGCGGGGCCGGGCGCGCGGCGCGGCCGGCTCCGGGGGCGGCGGCTCGGGTCGGGCCTCCATGGCCTCCCCGTCCAGCGCCTCCAGGAAGTCGAAGCTGCGACAGTGGCGCTTGTTGAAAGGCGCGGGCGCAGCTGGCGGGGGCACGGGGCGCTCACATGGCGGGCGCCGCGACGCGGGCCCGGGGGCCGCCACCTTGATGTCCTGGTACACGGTCGACACCAACAGGTCTGGCGGGTCCGTGCGGGTCATTTTAAAAGAGGTCCCCAGGCTGGCGGTCGCAGCTCACTCTGCCTTTCCGGGCTTTTGCCCTGGTGGGAGATGCGGGTCAGGGTGACCCCTCTGCAGCCCAGAGCTGGCTACACCCCTACGCTGGCCTGACTTACCTGGGACCCAGTGGGCGGAGCAGTCCTGGCTGCCCGCGGTGGCCGAGGCCCCAGGCACTTGCTCCATGCCGGCGTCAGAAGCACCTGCGGGAGGAACCCAGCCGTCCAGCTACTCAGGGTCTGTCCCCTGCCCCGGGCCACCCTTTCTGGGCCACTTTCTGCTGGGATGTAGCCAATCAGGCAGAAAGGCAATGGCCGTCGCTGTGGTTCCCGAGCTCCTGCTGCCAGGCCCGTGCCCCCGGGGGGCCTCCCCCTCCCCCCACTACCATCGGCAGGTTTGGCAGGTTTGGGTAGAAGCCGTGTCCTGGGGCAGGAAGAACGGGGGTGTGTTCCCAGCTGGGATGACGGTAGGCTCCTTCGAAACCTTATTTACAAATTTCTTTATGGGTGTCTGCCTCACAACACTCATGGGTGACTTAAGCCTCACGCCCAGTGCAGGGCAAGCCCTCTGATGGTGTGGTCTGAGGGGGAGTCCCTGGACCGTGACAAAGTTGCTGAGTCTCCCTGGCCACCTGCTGACCGGGTGGGACATGGAGACCCTCCCCCAGTACGGAGGTGGTGGCTGCCCTGGGAACAGTCCCCGGAACCAAGCCCCGGTCCCGAGGCCCCAGCAGACATGGAGATGGCCCCATCAGGTCCAGGCACCGCCCCTAGGCTGACGGACTGGCCTGCCCCACCCTCGCCCTTCTGTGTGGCCCAGGCCAGCACACGCCACAAAGAACATCCCTTGGCCCTAAAGCCCCCTTTCCCTTGCAGAAACCTCTTTCGATCCCTGGTGTCTTAGGGCGGTTGGAACCCATTAAGCTTGTTGGGGCCGTCGTGACAAGGCCCGGGGAGCAGCCACCCCAGCTTTGCGGCCTGTGCCCTGCAGCTCAGAAACCGGTGGCGGCCGCAGGACCATGTGGGGGCGGGAGCCACCGGCTCAGGGCCGCCCCTCTTCCCCAGAGCAGCACGGGGCCAGGAGGCCGCAAGCAGGGGAGGCAGGGTGGTGGGCGGGTAAAGCCCCCCCCCCTCCCCCCCTTCACTGCTTCTCCTCAGGAGAGAGCCCTCTCCACAGCAGCTCAGGAAGGCTCCATGGCAACCTGAGGTTCTGCTGCCCCCGCAATGGGGGCTGGGCGGGGGTCCACCCCTCTGCACTGGGCTCATGCTGAGACTTGGGCCACCGGCCCCTCTGTGGTACCCGGGGCCTGGACAGGTTGTGTAGGGTCTCAGACGGTGCTGACAGGGCCCCCACCTCACACGGGCTGGGGAAGCGTGCTCCTGGCCGGGCTGGGGGAAGCCCGGGGCGGGGGGCGGGGGGCGGGGGGGGGCCTCACCTGCCAGGGTCTCTGGTCAGGCCGACCCTGTGTCCCAGGTGTGCCAGGGGCTTTCTGCCGGCAGGGCTGCCCTTCTGGGTCAGGGCCATGAAGTCCCAGCGGCCCGTCCCATCGCAGCCTTGCACCCACCCCAATTCTGTCCCTGCTCATAGGACTGTCCCCTTCCCACTCCCTTCCATCTTAAGCTCAAAGCCAGGCTGGAATTGGGGGTCCGATGACAGGGCATGAAGCTCCGCCCCAGGGAGGTGACAGCTCCGCTTCGCCTCTGCGGCGGTAAGGATGGAGCTGGGCTGGGTGACATCCCTCCCCGTGGGCACGGGGGCGGTCGGTCCTTGCAGGGGCCCCAGGCCTAACGCGCCCCTCCCGCGGGTCTCCCGGCGGCCCAGCCCTGCCCCCCGCCCCGAGCGCCCGGAGTGAGGACCCGCCGGTGTAGCTCTGAAGTAGGACCCCATCCTTGCGGGTGCCCCCCCCCCCATGACAGGGCCCGCGGGGCAGCGGCCCCCGATCCCTTACCTGGGCGCTGCTTCCCCGCCGCGCGCGCCCGGTGGGCTGCGCAGGCCTGCGCCCGCTCCGCCTTCTCCGCTCCGCGGCGTCCCCGGCACCGGCAGAAGCTTCGAGGCAGCGGCGCGGAGGCCGCCGGCTGCTCAGTGCTGCCCCTGGCGGCGGCCGGCGGGGCCGCATTTAAAGGGGCCGTGCGGTGGGCCTGGGACCCGTGTGGCCTGCTGGCAGTTGGTCGGGCTGTGCCGAGCGCCAGCTGAAAAGCGCTCCCTCGTTCTCAGGGTGCGGGCCTGGGCTCCAACCGGGGTACCCACACGCAGGGAGCAGCCTGCCGGTCCCGCCAGCCCCCACCCCGGGGGCACCTGGTGACTTGGCGGTGGCCTCGGAGCAGGACCCTGGAGGAGCCCCAAGCTCCGGAATTCACACCTCCGCCGAGGCCTCGCAGGAGCAGATGGGCTGCTCCCAGCCCCGCTGGGCCCTGCTCTGCTCTGCCAGGCCGGAGGTGCCAAGCTCTGAAGGTTCCTGGGGCCAGATGGGCACGGCTGAGCGGGGCCTGCAGCCCTCCTGTCCCCAGGCTGCCGGGGCTCTACAGGGCAAGGGCACGCTCCCAGGCTCCCTGGGATCAGAGTCGAGGTGCGTGGAGGACTGTCACTGCCCTGGGCAGGTTTGCACGTGGGCCACTTACAAACCACGTGGTGATCTCCATTCTCCAGTCCCACCAGCCCCTTCCAAACCAGATGCTGAGCTGGGGAACCGTCTAACTGCGGAGGGTTGAGTCATGGATGCCCTTGGCTCCAAAGGCCAAGACCTGCCCCGCGTAGGTCCATTAGATCCAGGGCCCTGGGCAAGTTCATTTCGTGCCAGCCTGATCCGCACATTTACTGGGCTCCACGAGGACAGGAGATCTTGTAGGCTGTGGGCTGAAGGAAGTCCTTACCACGTCAGCTTAGTGTCTGGTCCCCAGCCCCTGCCTGCAGCCTCCAGGGTGAGAAACCGACTAGTCTAGGCACAGGAACTGGGGTAGGGGAGGCTTTCCAGACCGACAGGGGGATGGCCTGGCTACCACTCCCGCCTCCCTCTGTGTGCCTGGTTCTCATGGCAACCGTGGGGTGGGGGGTGGGCGCTGCTGGCAGCTAGAGGGGCCGGGGTATGCAGGGTATGCAGCAGGGCTAGAGGCAGAACGGTGGCTGGGACAGGACGGTGCCTTCCAGAGGCCGGCAGAGCAGATGCACGCTTGCCCTCGGCAGGCCAGAGGCCCTCGGGTGTTCCTGGGTGCAGCCGCCCAGCCCTGGCCTGGGGGGGCTGGGACCGGCGTGAAGGACAATGGCTGCATTGGCCAGCCTGCACAAGACGGGGCACACGTGGGGCCGGGCCTGCCGGGAAGTCTCCTGCAGGTCAGCTCCCTGGGCCACGTGGTGCCAGAAGGCCTCCGATGGGTTGGGGGCGGGGGGGGGGGGCAGCTGCCTCTCCGGGAGAAGGACAGGGAACACTTAGGACCTGCCCACCAACCCAGGGCCACCCGGGACAGGCGGGGCGGCTCACAGGGAGAAGCACACACAGACGCAGTAAAACAGGAGAGCTTTATGGTCAGAGTGGAGTGGTGGAGGAAAACGAGAGAAACAGTGTCTGACGACCTCCCGGCCTGGCCGGCAGCGAGCCCGAGCGCAGGTGCAAAGCTGGACCCTGGGCCCGGGAAAAGGCGCCAGTGCCGCCTGGCGTCTGCCCCCCATGCCGAAAGGGGCAGGAAGCGGAGCCCGCCCGCGCGTGGGGGGCCCAGGAGAGCGAGCGCGGCGGGCCGGGGGCAAGCAGGAGCCGGCCGGTGACGAGGACGCGCCCCGCCCTGTAAACAGCCTTGCGGCCTCCTCGGCCTCAGTCCCATCCCTGAGAAGCGCTGGGGGCCGGCTCCCCGCACGGCCCAGCCCGCTGCCCGCTGCCCGCTGCCCGCTGGCCGGCTCGGTGCAGGGCGGGCCCAGCCTCCCCAGCGAGTGTGGAGCAGGTCCGCGGCCATCCCCGCGCCGGGCCGCCGTCGGCGGAGCCAGGCCTAGAGCTCCTCGTAGTCCCCGCCCCCGCGGAGGTGGCCGCTCGGCGCCGCACCCCCCAGGAAGGCTTCCAGCTCGTCGGCTGCGGTCCTCTCGGTGGTGCCCCTGGGCCGCCGCCGCCGCTCCGGCCTGCCCTCCTCCTTGTCCCTGCTCTTCTTCTGCTTGCTTTTCTTCCTCGCGGCCTTTTCTTCCTCCTGGGAAGGGGGGTGGCTCAGGCCGTGTGGACGCCGGGACCCCACACTGCCCAGCGGGCGCCCGGAGGTGGGAGGCAGGGCTCCTACCTCTTTGCTTTTCTTCTTTTTCTTCTTCTTCTCCTTCGAGGGAGGCTTGCCCTCCTTCTCTGCACAGAGGAGACACCGCGTGGGCCCCGCAGCCTCCCCAGTGCACCCCTGTCGCCCCGGGCTGGGCCGCACCGGCTGGAGAGCACACAGGGGTACTACCAGGCTACGGGGGCGGCCGGGGCGCTCTCTCGCCGTGGGGCCGACCCACCACAACCCCCACTCCTCCGCTTTGGGGGACAAGGAACTTCTGGGACGTGTCCCAGGTGACACTGCAGATCGGGGCCCAGGGCCACAGGGAGCCATGGGTGCTCCAGGGGTTTACGCAGCAGGCCACCTCTCCCGGCCGCCAGGTACCTCCCGGGCAAGCACTCGGCAGGTGGCGGTGGGACCCCCAGCCCCTCAACTACCTTCGTCACTGATCTCCTTGTGGCCCGTCTCCTCCAGTCCCAGCCCAAAGAGGTCCGAGTCATTCTTCAGTCTGAAGGAGGACACGGGGGGCTTGGGGGGTGGGGGCGGCTGGGCAGGGCGGGCGTCCTCGTCCGTGTCGTCAGAGAGGTCCTCTCGCACCGGGAACTCCTCCTGGAGTGGGGGGCGGGTTGGGTGGCCACCTGTCACGTGACCCTTGCGGGATGGCTCCTGCGCTTCTCGGGCAGGTGACAGCCACCTCGGGGGCCCCCACGCCCAGCCTGGACTTGGGGTGGCCAGCGGGGCCCGGGTGTGGCAGCCGGGACACCGCAGCCTTTCTGTGGTTGCTGTCCTGGGATTGGGCCCCAGCACCCCGCCCTGGGGTCACATGCTGGTCTGGGGCTCTCAACCCAGGATGTCGTCACCTGGCCCTCTCTGCTCCATCCTGCCATTCCCACCGAGACCGTCCCCTCCTCACCGCTTTCCGCTGAGTGTCTGAGTCGCTCTCGAAGTCAGGGTCGTCCATGACGAAGGACAGCATCTGAGCGGCGATGGGCCCCTCGGGGTCACTTGATGACGATGATGACGCCACCTGCTCACCCCTCTTCTCCTCGCGGCCTCCTGAGGGGTCCTGGCGGTGGGACTTGCGGACACCTGGCCGGCGGGACTCCACGGCCCTAGGTGGCCTCGAGGCCTGTGTGGATGGCCTTCGGGACAAGGACGAGGTCAGGGGGCTCTCGGCCGCCCCCACCCCAGGGCGCATCCCCTCCACGTACCGTTTGGTCTCTGGCTCGGCGCACTTTTGGGGGGTCGCGGCAGTGGCCTTGGTGTGCCCCGCCATCCCCGCTGCTTCCTCCTCGCTGGCAGTGGTGTCTCTCCTGGGGACAGGGCCCGCGGGCGGCCTGTCTTCAAGGCCCACGTCATCCTGGAAGCCTGCCACCAGTGGGTTCCCCCCCGGGGCCTCCCCATCGCTGCAAAGGAGGGGCAGGGCGGTCAGACGACACAAGGCGGGTACGGAGAGTCTGACTTCCCACCCTGCGCCCCCCGGACACCTCTGGATGTCCTCTCCGCCGGGTGTGGGCACCGGGCCGGGAGCCACTCTACCGCTGGCGCTCGGCACTTGCGTGAGGACGCGGGCCACGGAGGGGACCCACCGGTGTGGCAGGAAAGTGGCACGAGCTGGCGGAACGGGGGGCGCGAGGTGGGGGCCCGGGGGAGGGGCAGGGATACCGCCACACACCGGGAAGCCGTGGGGGGGGGGGGGGGCTGCTCCGTTTACGTGCAGTGTGAAGGGTGTGGGTGTGGAGGGGCTCGGCTGCCGGCTCCGTTCTGTTACTCTCGCTCCCGGAGGGACCGGCGGGTCTGACCTGGGGTCAGTGTGGCGCGGGGGAGCCCGCGCGGGACAGGCCCGGGACCCGTGACAAGGGTGAGCGGCAGGGGTGGGGCGGCCAGGCCCGAACCGCTCTCTCTCTCTCCCCCCCTGCCGGGCCCAACCTCCCGGGGAGCCCTCACAGGCTGCCCCTCCGCCAGTGCTCTCAAATGGCATCAGCCCAAGAACGTGTGGACAGGCAGGTCACGGGGCACCACAGATATGCCGGCTCGGGCCACCTGCTCCCTCCCTGTGGCAGGGGGACGGGCCCCAGGTCCAGCCCCCAGTCAGCAGCCCGATGGCTGGTCTGAGCGGGCTTCCTCCTGGAGCGTGGAAGCTTCCCTGAGCCCTTCCCTCGAGGTCCTGCCGGACCGGTGAGGCCTGTCCTCTTTGCTCACCCAGGGATGTGGAAGGCAGAGGGGAGGCTGAGGGCCCCGACCCGCCCGGCCCCTGCTCTCACCTGTCACTGTCCTGTGAGACCTTGGCTTCGACTTTCTTCTCCTCCTTCCGGGGGGCCGTGTCATCCAGGAAGCTGCGGTCAAGGCCATCTTCGGGAACAAAATCCTCCACGTTCTGGACTTTTGCCGGGGCCTCTGAGGCCGGGGCTGGCTCTGTGGACAGCACAGGCCGGTTCCCGCTTGTCCAACGCCTGCCCCCGCCGGGCCTGTCCCAGGCTGTACGTAGGTGACCGGCCGTGGGGCTGCCTGGCCGGGAGGAAGGACGGGGACCCCCTCCCGGTCTCCAAGCTCACGGGGCCAGGGAGGCCGGGCGCCCCGCCGCATCGCCCGTCACGCCCACCCCGAAGAGCTGCTCCCGGGGCTCACCTGGGGATGAAGGGGCCGCCTCGGCAGCTGGCGACGTCCCGAACAGCCTCGAGATGATGCTGCGCCGCGGGGCGGGGGCTGCGGGAGGCGGTGGGGCCTCTGCAGGGGCTGGGGGGCAGGGGCAGGCCGAGGGGGGTTGGAGGGGCAGCTGTGGGGCCGGCTGGGGCGTGCTGGGGCTGGAGCTGCCCGTGGACACGGTGCTCGGGGGCACCACCGGAGACTGGGAGCCTGAGGACGGGCTCTGCCCGTTGGCGGCCAGTGGGGACGCGTGGCCACGGCTGCGTGCCTCCATCATCTCGAGGAAGCTGGGGGGACACAGGGCAGGCAGTGAGCAACCCGCCTTCCCCTGGGGCTCTTCCTCTGAGCTGCGGGTGACAGCAGAGTCCTCACCCTCGGGCTTACCAGCCCTCCTGCCCCCCAGGCCTCAAGCAGAGCACCACAGGGGAGGTGCCGGCGGGCGCTGATAGGCAGGTGTGGCAGCCCCCTGGCTCACGCCCTGAGCTCTCCACCCGCGACACAGGACCTGCGGTGGGGAGGCCCCCGACCCCCGACACAGGGAGCAGCCAAGACCAGGGGCTCCAAGTCCCATTGGGGCCAGTGACGAGCCCTGCCGCTCGTGGGCCGCCGTGGGGAGTGCCACCAGCCCGTGGCAACGCCTTCCCCGTGGCGGCTTCCCCACAGGAGGTCTGCAGTGAAGAGCTGGCCCGTTTGCTGGCTGAGCTCCCTGGGCACCGGCACCTCCGACTTAGGATTTCCGGGGCAGGTGAGAAAGAAGGGCAGGGCGAGGGCGGAACCCGACTGCCCGCCCACGTCTGCGGCGGCCTATCCCCCATGTTCCAGGAAGCGTGGCGGAGACGTCTCCGCCAGGCCCCTGGCAGTGCTGCCTGATGCCGGGGCTGGCTGTGGGGTGAGCGCAGGGGACTCTCCGGCTGCCATCACCCCAGGGGGCAGGGGGCAGGGGGCAGGGGGCAGGGGGCAGGGGGCAGGGGGCAGGGGGCCGGGTGGTGCCGGGTGCCCGCGCTCTCGGCCAGAGGAGCTGACGGAAGCGGGTCAACCCCGGGACGGGCTCCACGGCGAGGGCAGTTGCTCGCCGGGGTGGGGCTCCCACCCGGACCGGCCAAGCAGCCCAAGTGTGTGAAAACTCACTCCCCCAGAACCGCTGGAGCCGGTTCCAGAACCAGCGAACGGATCTGGCTCCAGGGAGACCCTAAGGCCCTTCGGAGTTCCCGGGGGGGGGGGGGGGGGGGGACAGACACCCACTGGGGTGCCGGCACTCCCAGGACAGGAGCCCAGGCCGGGAAGCAGCGTGCCCCGCCTCAGCTCCGACGTTTACGTGCCATCTCTGCGCACCAAACAAAACGCGAGCATCTGTTCGTTCGGGGGCAGCTCAGGTCACACCTGCCCCAGAGCGCGTGCCTCCCCGGGGAACTGTGGAGGGCGGACGGGACCCGGAGCACGTAGCGGACAGGGGCGCTCAGCACCACTCAGCCACGCTGCCGGCAGGGCACACGCTCTGCCCTGGACCGCTCTCCCTCCACTGCCGAGGACCGAGCTCCCACTCCTGCCCCACAAGCCTCCCCAGTCAGGCCTCCGAGAGCCCGACCCTACATCGCCATCGATCTGGGAAACCGAACTCAAACCCACGGCAGCCCCAGCGGAAGACATCGGGGACGGCCAGTCTCGCCAGGGGCTCGGGTGGACACTCGGCCCGGGGTGGCGGGAACCGTGGCCCAGAACGGCAACCGTGTCTGGCAAACGGACGGTCAGCTGTACCCCGGTTACCCCTGTCAGCTTGGGGCCCCCCGGGGGCCCGTCAGGTCAATTAAGGCCTGACCCCGATCTGCCGGGTGGGCATGGGGAGGGGGCAGGGCCTCAGGGTGTCCGTCCCCAGGGAGCCTCTGCTTCCGAGGTGAGGTGGGCTCCACCTGACACGTAAGCTGCCTGTTCTAGAAAGCAAGGCTGCTGCTGTGCGTCAAATGATGAAGAACCCCGATACAGGGAACGGGGAGGGCCGCGGGGCTGATCTCACCGCGAGGCCACCCTCCTCTCCCTCCCCTCGGGGGCCTGGACTCCCCCTGCCCGCGCTCCAGTCCGTGCACGGCCACACCCGAGGAGGAAGCGACTCGGGTTTTTTGAGCAACACGACCGGCCCAAGCTGCCGGGTCTACCGGGTGGGGGCTCTCCTCGCTGCCGTCTCCTAGGCACGCCCCCGCTCAGAGGCGTGCGTGGCGAGCCCGCCCTCGGTGCTCCCGCAGAGCCTGCCTGCAGGTCTGACCCGAGGCGGCCCCCGGGCCGACGTACATGTCGTAGTTCTGGTCCTCTGTCTCCTGCTGCACCGACAGCTCCTCCAGCGTGGCGTCCACGTCCAGCTGGTTCGTCTCCAGCTGCCGGAGCAGCGTCTCTCTCTGCGGGGGAAGCAGACCCCTTCAGCCTCGTGTCCCTGCTCGGCCAGCCCTCGAGGGATTAAGCAGCAGCTGAGCACGGGGCATGGCGCCCGAGGCCTCGTCCGACACCCAGGCGGTTCGCCGTGGCTCCGAGGACGAGGTCGTTGATGTTAGCACCGCCCCCCCCCCCCCCCCCGGGCCCCGTTGATGTTAGCACCCCCCACCCCCCGGCCCCGTTGATGTTAGCACCCCCGCCCACACGCGGCCCCAGAGGTCCAGGCGGCTCCGACGAGTGAATGCGGCTGTGGGGCCGGAGCTCAGCGCCTCCGCCGCACAACCTTCTGCCGCTTGCTCCAGCGACACGACACGCGGTGTGGCCCGCCAGGTACAGGAGACCCCTCCGCATCGGTGTGCGGGTCGTAGCTACAGGGATCTATGACAACGACGCGGGTTCCCCGGAGGAAGAGCAGGGTGCAGTGACCGCGGCCACTGCCTTGAAATGGGCCCACGCCAGCCTTCCCTCAGCCGCAAATGGCAACCACCCTGTCTGCAGGGCCCTGGTTTCCTTCCAAAGACAGAAGGACAGGAGAGGAAAGACCACCACCTCCCCGGGCAGGCCCACGCCTTTCTGGACGAAGAATGGAAACCACTGTGGCTGCAGAGGGGCCGCGGGCCAGCATCCCAGGGACAAGATGTCACGAGTCCTGCCGCGACGTGCCCGGAAGGGCAGTCGCCTCTGCGGGCTTCTCCCTGAAAGCCCAGAGCCTCGACCCTGAACGGGGCTCATGGCGATCGCACAGCCCAGAGCAGGCTCAGGACTACGTGGGAGGTGGGGCCGGGCCTGAGCGGGACACCCCGGGGGGCAGCGTGTGGCAGTCGGCGGACCCTCGCTGCTTGTGGTTTGGAGGGAGGTACCGAAGAAGCTGAGCGGGCGGTGTGAGAGCCCTCTGCACCGTCCCTGTCCCTTCTGTGTAAACCTAACATTGCTCCGGAGTAAAACGTTTATTAAGAAAACAGAGGGACACCTGGGTGCCTCAGTTGGTTGAGTGTCCCTCTCTTTTATTTACTTATTTTTAATTTTTAAAAAATGTTGTTTTACTTTTGAAAGAGAGACAGACAGATAACCAGAAGCAGGCCCCAGGCTCTGAACTGTCCACACAGAGTCCGACGCGGGGCTTGAACTCACGAACCGCGAGATCATGACCTGAGCTGAAGTTGGACACCTAACTGAGCCCCCCCAGGGGCCCCAAGGGTCTGACTCTTGATTTCAGCTCAGGTAATGATCCCAGGGTCGTAGATCAAGCTCCATGTCAGGCTCTGTGCTCAGTGTGGAGCCTGCTTGGGATTCTCTCTCCCTCTCCCCCACTCGCTCTCAGTCTGGGAAGGAAGGAAGAAAGGAAGGGAGGGAGGGAGGGAGGAGAGGAAGGGAGGGAGGAGAGGAAGGGAGGGAGGGAGGAGAGGAAGGGAGAGAGGGGGGAAGGAAAGGAAGGAGGAAGGAAGAAGGAAGGAAGGGAGGGAGGAAAGGAAGGGAGGGAGGAGAGGAAGGAAGGAAGGAAGGAAGGAGGAAGGGAGGAAGGAAGGAAGGAAGGAAAGAAAGGAAGGAGGAAGGAAGGAGGAAGGGAGGAAGGAAGGAAGGAGGAAGGAAGGGAGAAAGGGAGAGAAAGGAAGGGAGGGGGGAGAGGAAGGAAGGAAGGAAGGAGGGAGGGAGGGAGGAAGGAAGGAAGGAAAGGAAGGAGGAAGGGAGGGAGGAAGGAAGGAAAGGAAGGAGGAAGGAAGGAAGGAGGAAGGAAGGGAGAAAGGGAGAGAAAGGAAGGGAGGGGGAGAGGAAGGAAGGAAGGAAGGAAGGAAGGAAGGAAGGAGGAAGGGAGGGAGGAAGGAAGGAAAGGAAGGAGGAAGGGAGGGAGGAAGGAAGGGAGGAAGGAAGGGAGGGAGGAGAGGAAGGAAGGGAGGGAGGAGAGGAAGGAAGGGAGGGAGGAAACGAGACAGGGCAGGCGTGCTTCCTGGACTCAGCAGGCTGCATACCAGGCACTGTGCTCGCGGTGTGTGTGGGGGTGAGACGTGGCGGGGCTCTCCCCGCAGCTACGCACCAGCGGGGGGCCACCCCTGCCACGCGGCGGGGTCAGAGGAGCCGGGGAGCAGAGCCCTCCTGTGGGCCTTCGGGGGCAGGCCGTGCCCACACGGGGCAGAGGGACCCGAGCAGGCCTGGTGAAAGCCCATGGCAGGGGTCAGGGTGGGTCTAGGGGGAGAGGGGCTGGGGCACCCGCCGGCCCGCACGTCTAGTTCCTGGCTTGTTGGTCAGAGACGGCCTGACACATCTTAAGGAACCCTGCATCCTCCTGCAGCCGCATCTGTGAAAATTCTAGAAAGGCCTGGGTCTCAGGCTAGCAGCAGAGCAGAGGAAGGGGACGGAGGGGGAGGGAGGGGGACGGAGGGGGACAGAGGGGGAGGGAGCGGGCGCCACGGGGCCGCCGGCACCGGCACGGCGAGCCCTCACGGCGGCGGCATTCCAGGCAGACGGCTGTGGCTCTGCTGGGAGGGCGGCCCTGCCCCTGCGCTGGGACGGCACCTGCGGGCGGAGCGCTGCCGCTCGACCCCCGGGGGATGGACTCACCTGGAGCTGCAGGAACGGGATGTTGAAGAATTTGTGAAGGTATTTCAGGCCAAAGCTGTTTTTCATGGAGGACTCGGCGTAGCGGAAGTAGGAGGAGCCCGGGGGCCTGTGTGCAGGGGGAACAGAAGGTTCTAGAGGCTTGGGGGGGGGGGGGGGGGGGGGAGTGGTTCAGCCCCTCCGGAACGCGGACCACACCCGGGCCGGCCAGCCCTCCACGCCCCCGAGGGGGGCCTCACCGCATCACCCCGACACCCAGCCCCGACCCGGCCTGCCTGGTGCCAGGAAGCCACTCTGCCCTCGGCAGACCCCCTGCCAGTCGCTCTCTGACCCTCGCTGCCCGCAGCAGGGCCCCTGCTGGAGCAGGGGGGAGGAGTCTGAGCCCCTTGGGACGCGGCTGGGCCTCGAGTCCGAGGAGCAGGAGGGAGGGCAGGAGGGCGTCCCAGGTGCCAGGTCTCCCGGCCACCCACCCACCTGTCCAGGTTGTCGATGAAGTCACGCACGTCGTCGGGCAGGACGACTCGGTGCTCGCCCATGTCGCGGTAGTTCCCCAGCACGCACACCGGCACGTGGGCCGGCACCTTGGGAAGCTCCCGGAGAATGTAGTTGAAGGTCCTGAGGGGGTACAGGTGAGGAGAGACGTCCTCGGGGTCAGCTGTGACACGACTACCCGCCACTTCGCCCGGAGCGCACGGAGCCGGGAGGGCCGAGCCCTCGGTTCCCCTGGTTCCCGCCTCTCTCGACCTCCTTTCCTGGGAGTCCCTCTGGTGAGGTGTCTCTGCACCCCCTGTGGGGCACGGCTGCCCCGTGGGGCCAACACGTGGTGCGAAGCACGTCCCGACCCAGAGACCGCCACCGGGCACGATGCGGACACGCACGCCCGTGCTGACAGACTGGACTTCATTTTCCCGGGAGGCGCAGTAACTGAAACCGTCATCAAAGGACCAAGGGCATCCGCCTCCCGCCCTGGGGCCCGTCTCCGGCATTCTGTCCGAGGCCACGGGGCCCAGCGACGCGGGCCTGGCTCCGGCCCACGCGGTCCACCGAAAACGCCGCCGCCCCACGAGGGCTCAGAGGAGCCATTCTCATTGGCCGTGGGAAGGCTCCGGACAGAGCGGCACCACCAGCAGGGCGCCGCGGCTGCTCCCGTCCGGGCTGACCTGCCCCTGCCGTCCCTGCCCCAGGCCCGCGGGCGGGCTCCTGCTGCCCCTCACACACGGCAACCCCACCCCCCCCCCCCACTCCCGCCCCCGCCAGTGGTCCTTCCTGGCCTTGGGCAAAGGCCGCGGGGAGCTTCGGGGATGCCGAGGGCCTACCCAGAGCTGCGCCCTGGCAGATTCTAGGCGGGGAAACCACCTCTAGGTGCCTTGGCGGCAGGGACCACTGCGGCTCATTCGGGAGACACGCCGGCCTTCCCTGGCGCCGACCCCGGGAGAGCAGGGTGGCCGCCTCTCGCACAGGCACGTCTGTCCGTGGGGGCCACCGCCCTGCTCTGCACGCTTCCGAGGTGCGCCCGCTGCCACCCAGGGGCCTCCCATGCACGTGCTAGTGATCGGTCCCCGGCGGGAGGGACCGCATCCCCGCAGGCCGCAGGGCTGACGGGAGGCCCCATCAGATCCCTTGGGCCTGAACCCTCCGGGTTCCCGAGAGTGAAAGCTTGACCCGCGCAAGGCCGGCGCCTCCGACCGTGCGCGAACGTGCCCTCAGATAAACGCAGCGTCTGCGGATGCGTGTATAAGAGCCTGTGTCCCGAAGACGGAATCTGCGTGTGCAGCGCCCTGAGGAAAACCCGGCCGGCACCAAGTGACGCCCGTGCCAGCCTCTCGTGGCGGGATTACGTATGCGGTGACGAGAATCTCAAGGCGGAGCTAGACCCCACAGGCCATTTTCGCCAGCCCCCACCTTGGGCTGATGCAGAGGCGGGACCGGGGAGTCCGCTCGTGTCGCCCGTGTGGCCCGCTCCCACGCTCCTCCCCGCAGCCTGCTCTGTAGCGTTTCGCTGGGATTCTAGCTACGCGCCCCCTCGTGATCAAAGGATGTGGGGCGTGTCCTCGGGGAGCCCCAAACAAGCGGTCGCTCGATCCCGCCAGACGTCGCGTGGTACTTTCAGGGAAGGCCGTGGGCTGTGGGAGGGGCGCCTCCCCCGGGGCCGTGACCCCCACCCGGCCCGCCCGCCCGTCACACAGAGACGTCCAGAGACGGCTGGGCCTCCGCTTCCCGGCGGCTGAACTGCTGGAGCCCACGACGACCACGGACAGGGTCCCGTGGTCTGGCACCAGCCGCGATGCCGGCGTAACCACCGCCCGCTGGGCTGCAGGGGGAGCCCTCCGGGTGGCGAGGCCCTAGGAGCCTCGACGGCCGCTGCCGGCCAGTGCCCCCTTACCACTGCTTGGTGATGTCGAACATCATGACCACCCCGTTACAGTTCTTGTACACGTCCAGGAACTCGGCGTCCAGGGCCATCTCGGACTCCGCCTAGGGACAGGAGAGAACTGGGCGTAAGAGAGGGTGCTCCGGGCAGAGTCCCAGGGGCGAGAACCCGGTCTCCTCCTGGAAATGGCTGAACAGGACTTTCACAATCTGAAAAGACAACAGCTATTTTCGTTTTGGGAAAAAAAAAAAACCACGTAGATGAGATTATCCAGGGTGGGGGTCCGAAAACTTTGCGTCAAAAGGTCTAGTAGTGAACAGTTCAGGCTCCGGGGCCACATCAGCTCTGTCTCTGATCGGGGCCTTCTCCACCGGCCAACAGCATCCCACCCGCAGGCCTCACAGACTTCACGCCACACAGAGGGACGAGCGGGCTGGAGCAGCCGGCGCCCCGTTGCAAGGTGTACATTCCAGAACTGAGGAAGACACTTGCAAAGAACCTTCCAGAGCACACAGACAGGGCCGCGGGCTGCACGCACACAGGCTGCGGTGCTGGGGCCAGGGGCAAAGTGTCACACAAAGGGCCAGACGGGCCTGGACCAGGTGGTCACTTAACCCTCCTGCCCTAGAGGGGATCAAGGAGGCTGCCTGCCAATCGTGAGACCATCTACGGGCAGGAGGACACAGAGAGCAGGGCCCTTGGGAACAACGTGAAGGCCTCCCTCGAAGGGAAGGGGTGCCGGTTTGCCCGACTTCTTTGTGTCAAGAGTGGTGGCCACAGCGAGAGCCCATTCAGAGCCACACTCGTGCCCACGTGCGCGTGGGGCCACACGGTTTGACCAGTGCACCTCGACAGCCCGCAGCTCAAACTCCCTGCAGGCCAGCAGCTTAGGCAGGCCCAGCCATCCCCAAATACAGCCGTGGGCGGCGCAGGCTCGCACGAGGAGTGGGGCCGACTGGTGCCACTGGAGTCCCGGGGAGGGTCCCAACCCCCATCTGAGCGGTGGGCCCCGTGGCCGGACGCGGCCTACCCACCTCCTGGGGGTCGTTCTCCACCTTCAGGCCGTCACCTCGCCGCCTGCACTTCCCTGGTCAGAAGACAGACAAGTCACAGAGGGAACTGTGGCTCCAGGGAGGCACGCGGCTCCCCACATCCCACCCTGTGCCCGGCCCCCACCTCCAGCAGGCGCCGTACTCTACTGAGGAGGAGGCCCGGGGAGCCACGCCCCCACAGCGGGCACGGGAGCAAACCCACCAGCGCCAGGAAGCGGCCGCCACCCTACCGAGACCTTCCTGGCAGCTGTAGCCGCCGACCCCACCAGGAGAGGCCCTGAGGGGCTCCAAGAACTTGGCCTAGACTGGAGGGACATCCGGCAGGGCTCGGGGCCGCTCAGCAAGGTCGCCCTAAAGCCCCCACCCGGGCTCTGGTTCGAACTCGGGCACTTCCTTCCCGGATCGACAGAGGTCCCAGCCCTGAAAGGGCGCTGCCGGCTGGCGCAGGCTGGCACGGCCCAGCCTGTGAGGTGCTGCACTGGAGGCCAGAGAGGCTCCCTGAGCTGGTGCTGGTGCCGGCCGAGCTGGGCCCGGCCCTGAGCGGCCCCAAGGAGCTAAAGCCAACTCCAGCGGGTCCTGAGGAATAGAGTTCCACACCATCACCGTTATAGACTGGGCGCGTTCACACCAGCTGCTCCCTGTCCCCACAGCTTCTTTTTGACCCTCTGACCGCCTTTGGGGCCCATGGGGCGCAGCGGGCGGTCCCTGTCTGACGGCAGCTGGCCACAGTGCGCCCTCCTGGTGGCCGCTTCCAGGCCACAGGGCGGCATCCCAGCACCACCGACACTCTCGGTGAGCTTCCGCTGCCCTGGGGTACGAGGCTGCTCCCAGGTGCCCTCCCTTCTCGGGGCGCTCCAAGACTCGCCGGGCCTCGCCTCCTTGCCACTCTGCACTTCCCACCAGGCTCTCAAACCCGATGTCCTCTGCTGCTGTGCATGCTCACACCCTGTCCCACAAGCAACGGGCTGGGGTGGTGGAGGGGACCAGGCGACACGGAGCTTCAGGGATGCTGAGCACTCACCAGGGGCCCCGCGGCTTAAGCCTCCTGGCCTGCCTGGAGCTCCCGCTCACCCTCAGGCTGTCCTACAGCAGCGGGTCGGGCCTGGGAACCTACACCCACCTAAACCCGAAGACGATGGTGAGGGGACAGGGGTGTGCACTTTCGGCACCAGAACCCAGAGCTCACAGAAGACAGACTGTCCTTTCTCGCTGAGGACACCTGTGGCTACGGCAAGCCTCCCAGGCCAGGGGTGACACCGTGCTCGGGAGCACAGGGCACACACGGGGCACCGGCACCAGGGAGGAATAGGGGCTCTTGCCCAGAAACACAGAGGAGGGAAGGAGAGGGCTCCGAAGGGGGAGCATGCCCGCCCCCCTCACCAGGCGCACTGGGGTGTGGTCCTGACAGCTGGAGCACTTCCCTGTGAGAGCACAGAGACACCACCGCCGTCAGCGACCATGGGGCAGCAGTCACGTGGGCGCATGCCCCTAGAGGGTGGCAGCTTCAGAAGCCCAGGAGCTGGTCCTCAGCTCCGGGCCCAGGGCACTACATGAGGGGCACCGCAGGAAGGGCTTCTGGAACAGCCTCGTGCAGGCATCTGGCTTTGGGGCCCACCCGCTGCCGGTCCGTGTCTGCCCCACGGCCACGTGCTCTGTCCCAGTGCGTGAAATGCACATTTAAGCAGCAGAGGCCGAGGTCCCTACAGGTCACTGCTGTGCGTCCGCCCCACCACCCTGGATGCAGGAGGGAGCGGCCTCAGATGCAGAAACTCAGGGGAGCAGCACGAGCCCAGACCTCCTACAGCCCCTGGCTGTTCCTGGGGGCAGACCTTCTGGTCACACACTCCTGTGTCCGCCCTGCGGCTGCGGAGAACCCAGAGGTTCCGTGACTCACACAAGGACACGCCCAAAGCGTGAGCGTGGGGGAGGGGGGACATCTGCTCCACAGAACGGACGAAGCATCAGGAAAATGTACTCGTAATAAAGAGACAGGACTTACCTTTGTCAACTACGTCCCAGACCTCAACTTTCACGATGTCGTCAGTGGCTACGACGGGGGGATACAAAGATTAGTGCCCGACATGACCGTCGACCTTCTGGGCAGAGGGGCTTTTAGGGGCTGCCCAGGTGTCCGGGTTTGTTCCCACTCTTCAAGGGTGGGTCCCCCGCCAGGAGACACTGCGCTCCTCCCTCAGCACCTTCTCCAAGGACAGCCTCCCCGCCCCACCCCCCACGGCCCCTCCCCGGACGGCAGGGAGACTCATCGCTCCTTCAGGCTCCTGCTCAAGGCGCAGTGAGCAATCCTGGCCTGTCTTCAGCTGTCATGCCAGCCATTTCCGGCGGGTGTCCCTGGGGCGGGCTTGTCCCTGGCCCGGGTCCACATGGCCAGGTGCTCTTTGCAGGTGCACCTGGGGAGCAGGCTCTGGGTGCTGGGTCAGGCCTCGGTGGGCCTGATGGTGCTCAGGCCCGACTCTCACCCAGCAACCGGCCTCAACTTCACTCCCCGGGACGTGGGCCCACTCTAGCTGGCCCCCCGGCATCAAGTTTCCACCCAACCCGTGGTCCAGGACAGGCCCCTGAGGGGAGAGGGGCCCTCGTGCAGGTCGTCGGGACACCTCTGCCAGGCTTGCTCAGAACTACTGGCCTTTCTGTGCTCTGCCTTTTCCTCACAGGGAAGAGACCCTCAGACCCTCCTTGGCGGTGCTCGACCTGGGAGGGGTGCGGGGGACCCAGGGGGCCGACCCCGCGAACGGCCAGTCCGGGCCCAGGGCCCAAGCGCAGGACGGTGGCTCGCCGCTCCACCCCGGGTTCCGAGGGGAAAGGGGGAGGTGGGGAATTGCCACACACCTGCCCCAGGCTGAGGGGCACGGCCAGCTTCACCCCTGCTGGGAAGGGGTGCCGTGGGTGGCTGCCCTCAGGCCCCGCCAGCCCCAGCTGATGACTGGGGTGGCGCCGATCCACGCAGCCGTCCTGGGACGTGGCGGGAAGCGGGAACTTCCACAAAGACCCCGTGTGTTGACAACTACATTTTTTTTTCCAACAAAAACGGATGTTTAAAATGGTTCAAAGGACTCTGGTTTCATGATTTCTGAACCCGCAAAGCCACTGCCCTGCCGCCCACAGGGCCGCCGTACTGTCCCGGGGGCAACAGCGCCTGCAGCTCAGCTGCGACCAGGGGCCTCGAGGTGCCCCGTGCTCTATCTGTCGCGTGACCTTGACCTTGCAAAGGTGAAGGGGCGGGGCTCAAAGGGACAGAGGGGTCCTTCCTGCTGGTGGAGCGTATGTGGGCGCAGTGCCGGCTGTAACGGGAGCAGCCCCCCCGCCCCCCGGCACTCCCTGATGCGTCACATGTGTTAAACCCGGAACTGGAGCCCTCTGGTGGCCTCTAGGGTCTCAGAACCGAGTGGGTCTTGGCACAGTCCCCCACGAGGCGCCCCCACCACTGCCTCGTCTGTGTCTCTGGAGCAGCTTCCCGCGGGAGGGGATTTCGGGACAACCCAAGCACGGCTTTAACGGGCGCCCCCACTGCGGCCCTCTGTGTTCAAGGTCTCCGGGGTTTCTGTGAGGACACCACAGCCGGGGAGGCGTCTCCGAGGGACCGAGGCCTAGGGAGCCTCAACAGAAGCCCCGACCGCACAAAGGATGCGGTACCTGGCCCCCAACTCGGGAGGGCGGACCCTCGACCCGCCCCCCTGCCCCCAGCCTGCCCTCACTTTTGTAGTTCCAGTGGATGCTGGTGACCCGGATCTCCTGCGTGGGGATGTACTCCTCCACGAACTGCTTGCCCTGCAGCCGGTGCCACAGCGCGGTCTTGCCCGTGTTCCTGTCTCCTCGGATCACAATCTTCACTGGGGGGGGGGGGGGGGGGGGAGGACAGATCGGGTAAACAAATCAAACCAACGGCAGACTTTAACTTCACCGACAGGAGCCCACGTGCCACCCATGTTCCTTCCACACAGAGCGTGGCCCGCGTGGCTGGCGAGCAGGGAGGAGCCCAGCGCCGGGGAGCGGCCTGGCTGGGAGACCACCCGCAAGGGGTCGGGCCCCTGCTCGGCCCGTGGACGAGACCACACCGTCCGTGTCCCGGCAGCCCGGCCCCTCTGCTCTCCCTCCCTGTCCACGACCCCGAAACATTCCCCCCCCGCCGTGCTGATGGAGTCAAACCGGGCTCGGACTTCACACCTGCCGGAGAGCGGTCTCGCCTAGAGCCAGATGTCCTGGGGACCCCTGACTCACAGGGTCAGGGTCAGGGTCAGGCTGCCGGAGGGGTCGGGCGGCAGCTGATGTTCTCAGGAGGCTCCCTAGATTTTGGTAGTTTGCTCTTAACCCACTTTCTCACAGCCCTGGTATTTTTAGCACACAATTTTGTAGAGCGCCAGCACTTTCCAGGCCACACACGTGGGGTTACGGCAGCAAGCCCGTGTTCCGTGCCGTACCGGTCCAACACGGATTTACGTGGCGGCCGTGTGCCAGGTGTGCGCACGCGGCAGTGAGCGAGCCCACAGGCAGCGAGTGCGGGGACACGAGGGGCAGGCGGGGCAGCCGTGGATGAGATGGGCAGCCCGCGCCGGGACCCCGCGATGCTCCTGGGCCCCGCGCAGGTGCCCGGCGCAGCAGTGTGGACGGCGGATGGTGCTTCATAGCCTGGGGCTGGGTGAGGCCAGCAGGGGCTTGTCCAGAGCCCTGGCCTGGCCCCACAGCCGCCTGGCTTTTTTCTCCTGCAACCCGTCCTGCTCCAAGGCCCCCTGTTCTCGGACACTCGTTACTCATCCCGCGAAGCGTGGTCACCACGTCAGCTCCCCCCCACCCCCCCTCCACCCTCCCCAGCTTCCGCCATCAGGACATCAACTCCCCCCCCACCCCCCCCCCCCGCCACCCTCCCCAGCTTCCGCCATCAGGACATCAACCCCCCCAACCCCCCCCCACCACCTTCCCCAGCTTCCGCCATCAGGACATCAACTCCCCCCCCCACCCCACCCCCCCGCCACCCTCCCCAGCTTCTGCCATCAGGACATCAACTCCCCCCCACCCTCCCCAGCTTCCGCCATCAGGACATCAACTCCCCCCCCACCCCACCCCCAGCTTCTGCCATCAGGACGTGGTAGTTGTTTTCAACTTGAAGCACCTCCAGTCAGACCAGGGGCGTTCCTCTTGCTCCCACTTTATCCCATCACCAGATGGGACACAACAAGCCACTGCCCTCAAGGCCGCGGGCAGTCTAGACGCGATTCCAGCCAGAAGCCAAACACCCGGCAGAACCGGGGAGAGCCACCAGGACGTGTCTGTGCTGTCAGCGCAGCCCTGGGGATGCCCTGGGTCCCTGTCACGAGCCTGAACACCCTGCAGGAAGCGTGTCGCTTTAGGAGAGCACCCCCCACGTTAAGGACCCACACGAGACACGCGTTCGGTGAGGGTGGGTGGACAGAGACCATGCGCAGCTCACCCCGAGGGCGGGAGCACGGATGCGGAGCCCCCAGCGCGTCCCGGCGGCGGGCCAGGAGCTGGCTGTCCTTCCCTCTCCGGATGTTGCTTTTGATGGCGTCAGACTCTCACTTCGTGGTGGCGCTTTCCCTGGTCTCAGCTTCCCGGGCAGGCTCCTTTCCAAACCTACTTGGCCTTTTTCTATGCTCTTCGGATTCCCGCTTACTTCCCGAAACCTCTTCCACTTCTTCAAACACTCTCTACGTACTGACTTTGTCACTGAGGGGCAGCCGGCACACCACACGTCGTTAGTTTCAGGCGCGCAGGGGACCCGACGCTGTATGCACCACAGAACGCTCCCGCGCTCCGCGTCGCGACCTCGCCGCTCAGAGCTGTTACGGTGCTGCTGACGTGCACGACCGGATCCCCTGAGGCCGCCAGGGCCTGCCGTCAGCCTGCCCTGCTCCCGCTGCTGTGTCTGCCGGCTTCCTGATCTCCCACCAGCAGCTCCGGTTTCTTGGAACTTTATCCCCGGAGCCTCTCCCGGGTCTGGGCTGGAGCCGCCGTCGGAAGGCACCTGTGGTATTTCTGCCCGTCGTTCGGAACGCTAACAACCTGGGAGGGCCTTAAGTAAATCCTCCATTTCAGACTTTGGGACCACACGGATGATTCAGACGCAAACCCTCCTGGAGGTCACCCCCTGGGCTTGCACAGACCCGGCTTTGGGCGGGGCTCTCCTGGGAGAGGCCCCTTCTAGAATGGGTTCGGGGTTTTCCCTCCTGCCCCACGGGGACCAGCACCCAGCCAGGGTCAGGCAGGTGCCTCAGGGAGAAGGCAGCTTCAGAGCTGGCCTCCCTCCCAACATCACCCCCTTTGCTTTTCAGAAACGTGCACTAGACAGCTGCACAACCTTTATCCGAGTTCAGAACTGAGTGACGCGTCGACGTTTCCCTAAATGTTTTATTCAAACTTTTAAAATGCTTTTTGGGGAGCCTGGGTGGCTCAGTCGGTTGAGGGTCCGATTTCAGCTCAGGTCATGATCTCGCATTCGTGGGTTCGAGCCCCACATCGGGCTCGGTGCTGACGGCTCAGAGCCTGGGGCCTGCTTCGGATTCTGTGTCTCCCTGTCTCTCTGCCCCTCCCCCACTCACACTCTGTCTCTCTCCTTCAAAAATAAACATTAAAAAAAAATTTTTTTTTTAAAGTTTTTTAAGGGAAGGGCTGTTCAGCTTACTAACTTTATCACGCTGCCAGAAACAGAGGTTGGGCGCTGTGGTAAAGAAGGCATGAGAAGTCCATTTCCTACACATAACAGTGTCCCAACAAAGGGAGACTTCACACACACACACACACACACCTTTTTAAAGTAGGCTCCATGCCCAGCGCAGAGCCGAATGTGGGGCTTGAACTCATGACCCCGAGATCAAGACCCGAGCTGAGATCAAGAGTCAACGCTTAATTGACTGAGCCATTCAGGCACCCTGGGAAAATTCATTATTTTTATGTTAATTTTTTCCCTTTAGAAGGGCACGTATCTGCCCCTGCTCCACACTTGTATTTTTTCTTGTGCTGGGTGGAATTCTATATCCTAGTGGAAAGCTCAGTGAAAGAGGGGAGTCCTTGCCTTGGTCCTGATTTGAAAAGAAACGCTTCCTATGTCTCATTAGTACATACGGACGCAGGTTTTGGTAAATACTCTTGAACAGGTAAAAGAAGCTCCTTCTGTTCCTAGTTTGCTTCTTAGCAAGTGGGTTTTCTCAGGGGACCCAGCTGGCTCAGATGGTGGAGCATGTGACTCTCGATCTTGGGGTTGTGGGGTCGAGTCCTATGTTGGTGTAGAGATTACTAAAAAATAAAAATCTTTAAAAAAAGTGGGTTTTCTCTTTTTATTTTCTGTAAATCACGAATGAGCGTTGAATTTTATCAGATCTTCTTGCACCTACTGAGATTATGATGCTTTTTCTCCTTTAACCCGCTGGTAAAGCGTGGAATGTATCTTTTCTATTAATCTGTGCACTCCTGGGCAGTCCTACTTGGTCTCGATACAATGGTTTGTTATGAATATTTTGATGACTTTCTAGATCCGATTTCCTGGCTTCTCACTGGGTTATTCCCTCTGTGCTCATGGACAGGACTGGACGGTTGCCCTTTTGGTACTGTCCTCCTCTGTCTTGGCAGCAGGATTTACCAAGTGCAGGAAGCAGGCCGAGTGCCCCTGCCCTCTGTGTCCTCTCCATCAGTGTGATGCTCGGCTCTCTGATGTCAGATTTTGTATTTCTCAGGGTCGGCTTTAGGGGCCATTCTCTAGGACACTGCCCACTCTAAGTTTTTCGTTCTACTGGCGCAAAATTATTCAGAACGTTTTGTATTTTAAAACCTTGCAGTTATAGTTGCGTACTCTTGATCACTCGTGACATTTGTCTTTTTTCTTTATCAATCTCTCCAGAATCTGCTTTACCAGACACACACCATGTTACATTCTGGTGAACATTTCAATTGATTCTTTTAAAAAAGAGTCACTGGTTTTTGCTTTTTTCTTGGTCATTTCCTTCCTTCTCCTTTCTTGGGGCTTATTCTTTGTTCTTTTCCTAAATTTTCAAACTGTATTCCTAAGTCAGTGACCACAAGTACGTGGGGTGTTCATGATCACTGAATTGTATTGTTTTAAATTTATTTTGGGGCGCCTGGGTGGCGCAGTCGGTTAAGCGTCCGACTTCAGCCAGGTCACGATCTCGCGGTCTGTGAGTTCGAGCCCCGCGTTAGGCTCTGGGCTGATGGCTCGGAGCCTGGAGCCTGTTTCAGATTCTGTGTCTCCCTCTCTCTCTGCCCCTCCCCCGTTCATGCTCTGTCTTTCTCTGTCCCCAAAATAAATAAAAAACGTTGAAAAAAAATTAAAAAAATAAATAAATAAATTTATTTTTATTCACTCATTCATTCATCGAGAGACAGGGAGAGCGAGCGAGCAAGCACCGGGGAGAGGGGCAGAGGGAGAGAGAATCTTCAGCAGGCCCCATGCCCAGTGCGGAGCCTGACACGGAGCTTGATCCCACAACCCTGGGATCCTGATCTGAGCCGAAATCAAGAGTGGAATGCTCAACGGACTGAGCCATCCAGGCGCTCCCGCCCAGTAACTTAAATTTTTAACATTCATTCACATTTGCTGTGATACATCTCAAGTTAATTAATCTCTTTATCTTCCTTGTAAACAGCGCAAGGCCTTTCCAATGCCTTAACTCGGATCGGCTCGGTCCGGGGCTCCATGAGGCTTTCCAGGGGTTCAGTCCCTCCTTCCACCTGGACCATGTTAGTCACCATCGCGGTGATGGCCACGACCAGCACTTGCTTGGATCTCGCCCCACATATTCACCGGTCTCGGCGCTCACCTTAGCCTTCTGAACCCCACCCCTGTGTCCCGAGCGCCGTTTCCATCGGCCCGGCGCACACCCTTGGTATTATTTCAGCGGGCGTCTGTGTACAGCAAACGGTCCAGCTCAGACTGCAAACGAGCTGAAGCACACACACTCGCGAGTAACTGCTTCCTCGGGTGAGGACCTCCCTCAGGCCGCAAACGGGACTGCTGCCTCGGTGGCGTGTGGGCTGCTCCTCTGAAGGCGGGCTGGGCTCTGGCTGCTTCCTGGACTTCGATGTTGAAACGCTCGCAGGATGTTTTTAAAACCCTGGACGGGGACTTCTTGGGAGTTTCACGTACTTCATGGATTCTGGAAAACCCTGTCTTCGTTCCCTCAAATATTGCTTCTTCCCCGTTCTTGCTAATCTTGTGTGAAACTCGTACCCCATGTGTGCTCCATTCCTGGGCCACACAACTCTCTTCCAGGTGTGAATTCTCTCCTTAGTGTGGTTATTACGCTGATTCACCTGACTGCTGGCTTCTCGCTTTTAACGGCCGTGTTTCTCATTCCTAGCTGTTCTTTTTGGTTCTTTTTCTTTTTTTTTTTTTTTTTCAACGTTTTTTATTTATTTTTGGGACAGAGAGAGACAGAGCATGAACGGGGGAGGGGCAGAGAGAGAGGGAGACACAGAATCGGAAACAGGCTCCAGGCTCCGAGCCATCAGCCCAGAGCCTGACGCGGGGCTCGAACTCACGGACCGCGAGATCGTGACCTGGCTGAAGTCGGACGCTTAACCGACTGCGCCACCCAGGCGCCCCTTTGGTTCTTTTTCAAGCATGACTTGTCTGTTCATACAGTCTTGATATGATTTTAAAGCCGTTTCCTTCTTACCCTGGAAAAGCTCTCACCCTGAAATCAGCCTTTCAGAAGGTTTTTCAGTGAGAAAGTGTTTAAGTCCATTTCTAAATTCTAGCACTGAGATCCAACTGGCCAGGACTCTGGCTGTCCCAGTGTCTGGACGCTGTCTTTGTGAGGAGTGCAGTCCTGACAAGTTCCATTACGACTGGCGTTTCCTGACCTGGGAAGGTGCCCCAGTTCAAGCTTCTTCACTAAACGCGGCCAGTAAATCGTGTCCAGAGTAGAAAGGATAGACCAAGTCAGGTAACATCCTTTCTTCCACTTTGAACGCAATTAACTTTCAAACTATAATTATGGTTCAACGTCTCATTCAGGTTTGATTCTAAGTTTGATGTGTGTGCTGGGGCTCTTGCATATATGACATGAATCACTTCTATTATCACAGCAATTTAAAAGAAAACTTTGCCCTAGGAGACAAGGTTCTGTAAGAGGCAACAGATACACTTGGAAACCATCAGCCCTTGCGTGTAAATATCTTGAACCTATAGTCATCAGATTGCTGGCTGGTTTCCCCTAAATAAGGTATTTTGGAAAATAAATGAAGGAAATCAAAGTTTCCACGTTGCACACTGTTCACCTACTGGGCCAATCTCCCTCTAAATGAGATTTCTCTCCATCTCTCCACCTTTGCTGCAGTTGTAGGGAGTCACAGCCTGTCCCCCAACCACCCGAGGCTGGGTTCACCTCTCTGGAACAACTCTATGGCACCTCCCCCTTTTTCCTAACCACCCTCGCCAGGGGATGTGCCCGTCAGGGAGTGCTTCTCAGAAGGTGAAAAGTTTACAGTTTCCAGCTCTGATTTCCACACAACTAGAATTAAGCTTAAAATAATACTCTAAGTGATAAAAGTAAATAAGGGAGCCAAATGGAAATTCTAAAGCTTTGCACAAATGAGTAACTCGACTTACCATTCTCTTCTCTGAATGTGACAAACACATACAAAATTGAGAGTTGAATACACCTACATCTAAAATACCTCTCTTTAAAACCTGCACAGAGGTCTTTAGGGGCCCTGGTTGGCTCAGTTGGTGAAGCATCCTACTTTGGCTCAGGTCATGATCTCGTGGTTCACAGGTTCGAGCCCCGCGTCGGGCTCTGTGCTGACAGCTCGGAGCCTGGAGCCTGTTTCAGATTCTGGGTCTCCCTCGCTCTCTCTGCCCCTCCCCCACTCATGCACCGTCTCTCAAAAATAAATAAATGTAAAGAAATTAAACCTGCACAAAGGTCTTTCTAATTAGTTTAATATTGCACGTTACCACCTCAATATGTCATCATAGGGACCAGAAAGTTCCCCTTAAAGTGGCAAAGGGGGCGGGGGTAGGGAGGAACCCAAAATCTTGTAGCAATATATGCAAATACTTGAAAGGAAAACAATTTAAAACCAGAGAACATAAAAGTCCTTTAAGTAATGCTAGAAAAAGGCCAGCCAGATGGAAAACCTTAAAAGAGGCCAAGAGGACCATCAGCCTCAGGAGCTATACATTTTACATAATTTATGACAGGACTGGAAACGTCCTGGGCTCTGAGGGCGTCTGAAAATAACTCCTCCTTCCCTCGGGGGAAGAGAAGTCTCCTACAATAAGAGTCTCTGTGCCTTCTGGAGCTTTTTCCAAATATATCCCTTACAAATGCTTCTTAAAAAAAAAAAGAAGAGGGGGGCAGGAACGCGTGGCGTAGATGATATTCTCTTCAAACTGAATGCGAAGTCTACAAAGAAAAATCCCAAAGCTCAAACCACCACATCCAGCTGGATCTCACCGCCCCTGGGCAGGTTGTCACGTGGTTCATTGACGGGGAGCCCATCACCCCTTCAAGCGTCACAGACCACAGAGCTCTCCCCACGTTATATAAGAATCACTCTTGGACGAGGTTATCCGGGCCAATCAGGGCACCGCAGAACGCACCGGGAACCGCCTGGATGAATTTTACCGTGCAAACGAAACGCACAGATTTCTTAACGTGCCCGTATTCCTCGGGAATGACCCACCGGTCAGAGGGGAACGCCACGGGCCCAGGCGCCCCCACTCCGGCCCCTTGGGTCCTCCAGGACCTCGTCTCCAGCCTGGCATCACCTCCCGACATCACCTCCCGAGCCCAAGTGAACACCCCTAGGGTACCTGCCACAGGTAAGGGCTCAGCACATCTCACACGGAGCAACAGGATTTGCCACATCTCCCCGCAGACCGCCAGGCCCTGGGGGCGCGACAGGGCCCTGGTCTCTGCCAAGTCCCAGCCGCCAAAGCCCGGGCCTGCGGACCCTGCGGGACAGCGCCCTCCTCCACCCGTGCCCTCGGACCCCCCTTTCCACGTCCCCTGGCAGGAACCCAGCGCGCCCGGCCTGCACTCACTGTTGTACTGCACCCCTTTGGCGAAGCGCCTCTGCAGCGCCTGGTTCATGGATTGCAGCCCGGCGGGGATATTCTTGTCGCGGCCGGGAGCCTGCTCCGACCCCACCAGCTTCTTGAGCGCGGAAAACATCTTCCCGCTCCCACGTCCGAGCCTGGCGCGGCCCGCGAGCTCAGCGGCGGCGGCGACGACGGCGACCCGGCGCGGATCGCACCATGTCCCGGGTCCCGGCGGCCGGGCGCCTGCTTCGAGGGCAGCTCGGGGGCTCAGCCGCGGCGGTTCCGCTCCAGCCCCGGGGACCCCCGGCGCGGCCGCCCTCCGTCTGTCAGAACCGCCATCTTGGCGTCGGCTCGGCTGGGCGCGCGGCTACGGGGCGCCGCGAGGGCCAAGAGGGTGCGCGCATGCGCGGCGGAACGCGAGCGGAAGCGGACTTGGCCGGGCGCGCCTCTGAGGGGCGCCGCCAGTGCCCCGGTTGTGCGGCGGCCTGGGGGTGTGCGCATGCGCGGGGCAGTGGGCCGGAGGTGCGCGCGGAGCCACGTCAGCCAGCCAGCCGGCCGGCCGGCCTTCGGGGCGGTCCCCGGGCTCGCACAAGGCGCTTGACACCTGTCCGCTTCCTCGCCGGACCCCTCCCCCCCACCGCCGTTCACCCCCTAACCCTGGCCCCTCACCCAGCACCACACGTTTCCGCAGACTTCCCAACGTGATCCCCCCACGTCTGCGTCCCCGCAGGGTTCATTTCCGCGACTCCGCTCCCGCGGTCCCCCCTGGCAGTCCTGGAAAAATGTTTATTTGTGTAACAAAGCGCCGACTGGGGGGCGGGGGCTGCGGGGCGGGGCAGGGGCTCCTCCTCCGGGTTACTTCTTTTTCTTGGCCACCTTGAGCCTCCCCTCGATCAGCCACCGGCCTGCCTCTTGATCTCGGCCCGCGAGGGGACGTAGCTGTGGTCCACGTCTGCGAACTGGAAGGTTTCTAGAAGGGAGGTCCAGGAGGAGGGCAGCTGCACTCTGCAGCCCCTCTGCTGCAGCGAGCTCACTTACAGTGCGGGCTTTGTTGGCCTGCACCATCACCCGGCCAGCTATTAGCATTTTTTTATTTTCTATCTTCCTGATGCCCTGGCATGTGGGGTCTTACAGACCCGGGGAGAGGCTGTCCCCTCGCAGGGCTAGCCAATCCTCAGAGACAGCAGAAGCCTCGCCCGCTGGGAGCGTCTCTCCTGCAAACCGAGCGATCCAGAGCCCACACCCCCGGCCCCCTTTCTATGTCACGCTCTCACACCAGGTCAATAATCCTCCGCCTGAACCAACCCAGGCCCAGGCACCAGACAACTGGGGACGGCCCCTACACGGCAAGCCCACTGGAATTATTCCAAAAGCCCACCCGAAGCTGCCCTCCCCTGCCTTTCCCACAGAAACCCCCATAAAGGCTCTGGCCTCGGCCTTCCCCCTGCTCCTCTCCGCCGCCTCGCGGGCAGTGATGCTCCCATGTGTCAGGAAAGTTAGTAAATTCTCCTTTTGACAGCGTCAGCCTCTCCATGTCCTCACTAAGCCCCTTCCGTGAATTAAAATCCCATGGGTACAAGAGACGCACCTGTCCGTCCTCGTAGCCCGCCCCCCGTGCCTCTAGGCTGTCCTGGCCAGAAAGAACCATCTGCCACACGCCCCCTCCCCAATGCCGGGCGGCCTGGCCCCCAGCCCCGAGCCTGTACCTATCACATCGTCCTCCAGGTCTTCAAAGCTGATCCTCTGGTTCTGCTTCTCCTTCAGAGTTGAGGACTCCAGGGTATCCCTCACCTTTGCGTTGACCTGCAGGGCACAGGGCGCTGTCAGCTCCAAGGGTACATGGGACGAATAGGCACCCCCAGCCTCGGGCTACCTCCTCGGTCCTGGACAGCGCCTGCAGTCTGTCGGCCAGGTACAGGAGCTTCCCCTCACAGTATGCCAGCTTGCTGGACACGTCGAGGGTGTTGGAGAGCACTTCTTTCTGTAGGCCCGGAGAAGGGTCTCATCTCTACCCTGGCTTCTCCCGGGGACCCTCCGTGCAGACGGCTCCGCCCCACTGCGGCTGGTACCTGGGCCGTGGGCAGCGCAATGCCGATCAGCCGGGCGTAGAGGTTGTCGATGCCCATCTGGATGGTCAGCAGCAGCTTCTGGCTCTTGGTCATGTTGGAGTAGGCCAGCTGGAGCCTTTCTTCCTCCTCTCTCAGCATGTCCTTCATTTTCTTCTCGACAGACTTAAAGCTGTCGAGGACGGTGGGGAGGGAGGTGGCACAGAGTCGAGGGCAGGCGGCCACAGACCTGCGCCGGGTGTCGTGCTAAACTCGGGGGCTCAAGAGCTCAGCTGTGGGCACGTGGCATCGCCCGGCTGGGCCTCCGCGGCCCACCTGCCAGGCTACCCACAGGCCCGTTGGCAGCCGACACACCGGGCTCTGAGCCGGGCCCCGCCCACACGGGCTGTCCACGAGGGCCCCACCGGGTGGCCCTGGCGGAAGGCAGGGGCCTCCTGGGGTACCTGGCGGAGCTGGGCGTCTGGCGGAACCTGAGCGCGGTCTCCTCTGCTTCCAGCTGCTTCATCAGGGCCTCCAGCTGCACCCGCCGCCGCTCGCAGCCCTCCACCTGCAGCCCGAGGTTCTTTTCCGTGTTCCTCTGAGCCAGGAAGCGGCCGGCGATGTCCTGGCCGGGCCCGTGGGGAGAGAGGCAGGTGTGGGCCAGGCAGGCATGGGCCCCCCCAGAACTGGTTTCTTCCGGGGTCCCCCCCCCCCCAGCGGTCAGGAACGATGCTGACCGCGGCCGGGCACTGGGTGAAGCGCTTTATGTGAGGCCCCGCGTGTCGCTCACAGCACGAGCAGAGAGGGCAGACGCCCCAAGGCAGAGGCAAGGAGATCACCCCTGAGAGACTGCCGGGGGCTCTGAGCCACTCGTCCAAAGTCAGGGCCGTGGATGGGAGCTAAGCTTACTACTGATAAAGCCAGATCGGATTAAACGGAAGGGCCGGGCAGTGTCAGCCTCTCACCGTGGTCCCGGCAGTTCAGGAAGGGACAGGGTTGTAGGGGAAGGTCTCGGCATTTGGATCCTCCCTCCAGTCCCAGCGGGCCCTGTGTGGCCCTTGGAGTGAGGCTCGGCTGTGCCAACCGTTTCCCGGCGTGCTCTCCGCTCTCAGCCGTGCAGCCACAGCTCTGTGCCCACATTCATTCGAGAGGTACCCGCGGCAGGCTTTGGGCTGGGGCGGGGGCCCCCTGCCCTCCACTCACTCCCCGGGAGTGCCAGGGGGCAGTACCCAGAGGTGGGAGCATTGTACAGCCATCTTCACTTTCTCCACCAAAGCGGTCACGTCCGTCTGGTATTGGATATCAGCCTGGGAGGTCTCTCTTTTCCTCACTGGGCGGAGCAGAGGGGAAGGGTGGCCAGCATGCAGGAGGGTCGCGGGAGCTTTGCCCGAGGCCATCAGACATCTCCTTGCATGCCCAGCCGAGCAGGTGGCTGCCGGAGTTCCCTGCATTTTGCCCTGCTCCCCCCGCCCCCTCAGCGGGCCCTTCAGGATGCCCCAGGGCAGCTCCATCCAGCGGGTGCCTGGCATGGGTGCCTCCTGGCACTTCTCAGAGGCAGCACAGGGACCCGGGGGGCTTGACACAACCCTTCTGAGGAATCACCGGGTGGTCGAGCCTTGGGAAGCCAGGGGACCGCACCGTTAAGTGCATTTTACAGCTGAGAAAACTGGGGGCTCGAGCACACTCAGCAGCAAGCCCAAGGTTGGGAGCAGTGCCTTGCAGAGTGCGCTGTGGCTGCTGGCACTCGGCCTCTGCAGGTTAGTGGGGACAGGCAGGGGCCCGTCTGTCTCCCTCGCCCCGGCAGCCCTCGCAGAGACCTGAGTCCCTGCCGGCCTTTTGGGACCCTGGCTGGGGGCGGGCAGAGAGCTGAGCGGTTACCTTTCAGGTTACCTTTCACGGTTTCTGCACCCACGAGACTGGAGGGGAAGTCCAAGTCCCGCCGGCCCTGGGAGGAGGGGGAGGAGGGGATGAGCGACGTCGTCTGCGGGGGCGGGGCCTCCCGCTGCCGTGCGGTCCCAGGGTCCTGCAGGGACTCACCCTGCGGAACTTCTCGTTGGTCTCCTTCGTGTGGATCTTGTCGATCAGCTTCTTCTGCTGGTTGAGCCGGTTCTCCCGGGCCCTGCGTTCCTCGATGAAAGTCGCCTCCGCTTGCCTCATGTTCATCTGGGGACGCAGGCGGTGGGGCAGGGGTACGTCTCACCACGGCTTCCGTGGTGCTAAGTCCGGCCGGCCGGCGGTTTCAGTCCCGATCTTCTAGGTTTGGGACTAGTGTCGGAAGCTCTCGGCTGTCCCCTTGGTTCTAACGTGCCCAGGCCTGCGGCTTTCGTAGTCCTTCCGGCCCTCCGTTCTCCTCTCTGGACGCCTCTCCCACCTGGCCCCTGGGGGTGCTGCCTTCTGCAACTGCAGCCTCGGCTCAGGGACCCCGTTTCTCTCTGTAGCCTGGGCCCCCCGCTGCCTCAGCCGGCTCCACTGACAACTCACCGGAGTGATGCCCCAGTCTAAAAAGGAAGTCAACATCTTCCCCCAGGCCCCGTCTCTTCCCGAGTGTCCTGCTTTGGCGGCTAAATCTGTCATCCCTCCACACCTGCCCTTGCGTCCTGCATGCTGCCCTCCCCACCCCCGTCCACATCTGACTTGGCCCCACACTTCATCGGGTGACCTTTAGAGGCTCTGGGGCCCCAGTGATGACCAGGCACCCAGCTCTACCGCTGCTCTGTTCCATGCAACCAGGATCCGGACTCTGCTCACCCTTAGTCTCTGCAGCCAGAGCATGGCCATTTTTGAAACACAAATTTCTCCTCCCAGAGCTCCAGGTTGGGTGGGGGGCCAGCACCTAACCCCCCCGCCCCCGCCCCATTGCCTCCACTGGTTCAAAGGCTCCCTTCCCTGCACCTGCTCCGTTCCAGCCAGCCGTGCCTCCTTTGGCCCCGTTATGCCCCAGGACCTTGGTTGTCCTTCGTCCTCTAGGGTTGGGACCGCTCGGTTATATGCAGAGCCCTACTTGAGCACTGCCTCCCTTAGCAGCTAAGGGCCCCACAGTGGCCCCACGTCACCCACTCGTCTCTGCAGCATGGCCCAGTGGTCGTGTGACATTTCTTCATGGACCGCCGGATGGTTCCTTACACTGCCCCCATCAGGAGGAGGATGCACGCCTGACTTACAAGGGCTTTGAGGAGGCCTTGGTGCAGACCTGGTGAATGGATGGCCTCTGTCTGCACCGGGCTAACTCTCTCCCTCCTGTGTCTACCTCTTGGCTTCCATGCCCAGGGGCGACTCTTTCTGTCCAGGGGCCTAGTGTGTGAGCAGAGCAGGCCAGTGAGGTGGCTGCTGGGTCCCTCCAGTGATTGTGGGCAGCACGGGCTGTGAGTGTCCCTGTAGACCCTGGGCCAGACGAGTCAGAGACAGGGCCCTGCGGGATCCCCAGGCTGGGACTTGAGCTTACCTTGACCTCGTCTGTAATCATCATGGCATCCTGGGACATGACAGTCATGTCTGACAGTTCTGAGCAGTAGTCACTCACGAGATTCTGCAGCTTGTCCAGCCCTGTGGGGTAGCTGGCCAGCTCCTGCATCGAAAGGGGCGGGAGCAGGTGGGCACAGAAACTGATGGCCCCAGGGCTCCAGGCCAAGCAGATGCTGCCCCTCACTCCTTACCCCAGACAGTGTGGGCCCTGAGCACCCTGGAGGGTCCGGCCTGGGGCCCCAGCCCCCACCAGGCACAGAGCAGGGAAAGCACCGTTTCAGGAGGGCAGACGGCATTTCCCTGGTGGGCCTTCCCACTGCCCAGGACACTCAGACATACTTCCAAGGAGGCTGTGATGGGGGTGTCGCACCGGGTGAGCGGTGACTGTGCCCCACCCCGGGGGAGCCTGCGGCTGGGGAGTGGCTGCTGTCTGAAGCATAGCAGAGGGGCTCGAAACACGGACGTGGGGTCAGAGACTAGGACTCAAGGCCAAGGCTGCCCTGACCAGCGGGCTAGGGGGACTTGGGAAAGCCACTTAACTTCTGAGTGTGCCCACCTATTGATAATTGGTTCTTTCACAAGGCTGCTGTCAGAATCTATATGTAATGAAGTATTAAGCTCAGAGCCAGACTCATATACATCTAATATATCTTAAAAATTTTTTTTTAATGTTTATTTATTTTTGATGGAGACAGAATGTGAGTAGGTTGGGGCAGAGAGAGAGGGAGGCACAGAATCTGAAGCAGGCTCCAGGATCCAGGCTCCGAGCTGTCAGCACAGAGCCTGACACGGGGCTCAAACTCATGCGCTGCGAGATCATGACCTGAGCTGAAGTCGGACGCTCCACCGACTGAGCCACCCAGGCGCCCCAATATCTAATGTATCTTGACCCTTAGTCGTTTGTTGTTAATAACTACATAATGTAGAATTTCCCTAGTTTTTAAAAAAAATACAGATGACCCCAGGAGTTATTTTTAAAAACTGCGTATGTTCTGAAAAGAACATACCCCCCGGGGGACATAATTGGTCACGTGAAGGAGGTCTGGACCCCAGGTAACAGCCGGAGTGGGGTGGTGGGCCCAGGAAGGCGAGGTGTGCAGGGCCTCGGCTGAGTCTAGGAACAGGGGGCTGAGGCAAGAGGGACAGGCAGGAGGACCGTGACACCTGCCTGTGCAGCTTGGGCAGAGCCTGGGGGGCTGCGACCCCAGCCAGGAAGAGTGCCGGTGTCTGCCCATGCCACCACATCTCCACCTGTCACCTGGCTCGCTGCGCTGCCCTCCAGGACTCCCCCTGCCCCAGCCTTGGGGTGAGGGAGTGTGGACAACTTCCTCATTCTCCCTGTGCCCCTCCTCCTCTCGGCACCAGGGCCCCCACCGTCCAGTCCTCCCATCTTCTGGTCCTCTTCCTCCCCATGAAGAGGCCTTCCCTCCCGGTGGGACCTGTGGCCCCTGGGGGCCTCCTCCAGGCCTCCTCTGCTGGGGGCAGGGCGGCTGGCTTAAAAGAGCTGGGCAGCAAGCTCCAGGTTACTGGCCTGCCGTCTATGAAGTCCCTCTGGGATGAGGGACTTTCTGAAGGCTCAGGGCCCATCTTTTGCCCTCGGAGGCCAGGCAACGATAAAGGATGGGGCAAGATAAAAACCGAACCATCAAGTATGTGCAAGAAAACCCAAACAATTCTGATGTGTCCCATAATATGCCTTTTTGAAACAGCAAATTACACGTTCTTGATGGAGTGTTTTCCACCTACAGGTGCAGGGTGTCCCTGCTCAGCTGGGGCCTAAAGCAGGGCTCTGTCCCAGAGGCAAACCGGCCTGGAGGAGAGTTGCAGCCCCCTCCCCACGGGAGGGGGTGGTGGTGGCAGGGGTGGCCTTGCCCCGGAGGCTGAGGTCCCCACTGAGATCCTAGCCCCGCGGTGCAGGCTGGGGCCTGAGACTCCCGCCCTCCGCGCCAGATGACTTCCCTGGGCTGAGGTGTGGGGTGAGGGGGCTCACTTTCTTCAGATAATCCAGCAGGTCCACGTACAGCAGGTAGATGTTCTGGCTTGCGGTGATCTTGATCACGGTCTTCTCAATGTTGTTCTCCAGCTGGCGGATGACCTGGGGGTCGCCCGAGGGCACGCGGTGCTTTGGGACAGACCGCGTGGATGCCCACCTGGAGGCCGACCGGGGGAGGCTGCGCTTTCTTCCAGGGAGGGTTGGCGGGTGTGGCTTTCTCCTAGCCCCGCCGCCCGACGGCGTCCCATCCCTCTCTCCCGGGGCCCCGCCTCCCGGAGGAGCTTCGCCCCTCCCCCCGGAGGCCCCGCCCCGCCCGCCACCTGCCGCAGGCGCTGCTCCTCCTTGGTGTTGTCGGGCTGCCTCCGCAAACTAGCCAGCTCCAGCTTCATGCTCTCCAGCTTCTGCTCCCGCCGTCGCACCAGGTGGATCAGCACGTTGTGCACGTTCACGCGGTCGAAGACGTACTTTCGCAGCTTCTCCCGCGCCACCTGGGTCGGGGAGGGCACGGCCCGCGCGTGGGTGCGCAAGGGGCCGCGGGGACCGCGCACGGCGGGGCTGGCGGGGCGGGACCCCTGGGATTGGGAACTCGCTCTGCCCGCCACCGGCTCCGCAACGTGGTTTAGTGGTGGTGGTCGGGGTGGGGGGGGGGCGGTCCGCTGGCCGGGCGAGGCCGAGGGATCCCTCCTGCCACCTCACCTCCATGGAGCAGCGGCAGTGCGCCAACCTCATGGACGTGTCCTTCCCGCAGGCCTTGGAGATGATCTGCTGGTCATACTGCAGAGCGGTGGTGGCTGAGCTGGGACCCCGGTCTCCCTGTGTACCCCCAGCCACCAGTCCCTCCCTTCAGGCATTCTCCCCGGGCCTCTCTAGCCTGTGCTAGCCCAGCAGCGAGGGCCCATCCAGGCTATCCCAGCTCAGAGGTGATGGGAGTCAGGAGAAGAGGACCCAGGTCTCCCCTACATGGCCAGAGAGCCAGAGGGGCCCCTGCTGTAGGGGGAGTCCAGGAGAAGCTCCCCATCAGGCCCACCCTGCCATCTGGGGTGGGCGGTGGGGAACCTGCCCATCCGGCTTGCTGGAGTGACAGGTCCTGGGGAGCCCCTCCCCAAGATGCCCCCTGTCTCCTGAGAGGTAAGAGTGGGAAAAGGGGGAGGTCCTTGTTGTCCCCTTGTGTGTGGGCCTGTTTCAGCATGTGCCCACCCCCAGCCCGTGGTCAGCAGGGAGGGGGAGCAGGGCTGCTCACCTTCTTGGCTAAAGCCCAGTCCTGGGCCCCACGGCGGATGGTGCTGTGCAGGAGAGCCAGCGTGGCTCTGTTCTTGACCGTCTTCTCCTTTACGGCCTGGATCTGCAGTGCCCGGCATTGCTCTGGTGGGGGGAGGGGTGGGCACGGAGATGCTCCTTCCTGCCCCCACTCGAGGGCCACAGGCTTCACTGCCCAGCAGTGCTTATCTGGATGGCTCTTAGTGATGGCTGTGCTGCGCAGTGGGGGACGTGAGGTGGCAGCCAGAGGTGGGCGCGTCCTGTGATTCCCTTCCAGACCCAATGGCCAGAGAATGTCCCCTCTGGCTTTGGGGCTCACTGTGCTCACAAATCTCCGTGAAGCCCCCTGCATGGCAGACCCTTTTGATCCCTCCTCTCAGGTCCGTTTTGGGGGGGGGGGGGGTGGCCTCTAGCCCTTGTTTGCCCTGGACTGGCCCTGTGTTAGATCTGAAAGCCCCTGGGCCCTGCATGGGGCCAGGCAGGCTGGTCCAGTGTGGGGGGGGGGGGGTGAGGGAGGGGGGGACGGAGGGCTCACCCTGGAGCCGAGTGATTGTCTTCAGCTCCTGGATCTGCCCCTCCACATCTGCCTCACTGCATGCCTTCATGGTGGCCGTCAGGGTCCTCCAGGCCCCCGTGCAACTCCCGCCCTCCCTGTCCTGGGCCTGTTCAACAGAGCCGCAAGCAGTTCACGTCGCCCCCGGAATCTCAGCCCATTGTGATGGGGGCCGAGATTCTCAACCACGGAGCCCTGGAGATCCCGGCCCACCCTGCCCCCTTTCTGTGCCCCCAGCCAGCCTTGGGGTTGCCCCCTGCATGCTTGGGTCAGCTGCTGTCTGCTCAGGAGCACTGCTGGGGTCAAGGCACTTTCCATAGGGAAGTGATTTGTGGTGATTTGACACGGCACCCCACACCAGCCCCCTGTACCCTCCCCATCCCCTCCATACCCCGAGGCTGTCCTCCACTGAGCCTCCTAAAACCTCTAATCTCTGCCTTGTGGGATCTCCATTTCTTCACCCCACCCCAAGCTCAGAATCCCCCCCCCCCCCCGGGGCGACCTGGCTCACGAGACCTCAGCTGTCAGCCCCGACCACCTCACCCCTCCCTGACCTCCACCTGCTGCCTGGAGCCCGCCCTGCTCCACCTCCACGTTCCTGGGGCAATTCCCGGGTCTAGTTTCGATGCCGCTTACTCCAGGCGGGGTCGTGTGCAGCCCAAGCTTCCGGTGGGGTTAAGCGCTCCGAACACCTGCCAGCCCGGGACTCTGAGGGAGGCACACCGGATAGGTTACTTTTTCCAGCGGCAACGCATGGATTTGCAGGGGCCGCCACAGCAAAGTGGCAGGTGGCTGAAACAATGGAAATTGCTCGTCTCATATCCCGGAGGCCAGGTGTTAGCAGAGCCGGCTCCTCCTGAGCTTGTCGGTGGTCATCTTCTCGCCGTGTCCCCACATGGCCGTCCCTCCGTGCGTGTCTGTGACCTCCTCTCCGAACAGGGACACAGGCCGGAGTGGATCAGGGCCCACTTCGTTTCAACACAACCATTTCTTTAAAGGCCTGATCTCCAAGTGCAGTCATGTTCTGAGGTCCTGGGGGTTGGGGGTCCAACATGTAAATCTGGAGACCCCACTCATGACCATGGCCTTCACTCAGATATTGTCACGTGCAGGTCCTCCACGACCTCACAGACCTTTTCGGCTTTCTGGTCATTGCCAGTTTTTTTTTTTTTTTTTTACAATTTATTTTTGAGAAACAGAGTGAGACAGTGTGAGTGGGGGAGGGGCAGAGAGAGAAGGAGACACAGAATCCGAAGGAGGCTCCAGGCTCTGAGCAAGCGGTCAGCGCAGAGCCTGATGTGGGGCTCAAACCCATGAACCGCGAGATCATGACCTGAGCCGAAGTCGGACGCTCAACCGACTGAGCCACCCAGGCGCCCCAAGTCATTGCCAGTTTTTCAAAGGGGAGTCCAGACCCATTTAAAACTCCACGCTCAGCTTCTGCCCTCCCTCTGAGACCTCAGGGGGTTGGAAGGACCCGTCAAGGGCCTGGTCTGCTCCCTACAGTGCCAATTCTGCCTCCTGTTCTCCCAGGGCCTGAGGCCGGGCTGCTCACCGTCCCTCAATGTTGCTTCTCCCTTCTTCCGCAGATGTACACCCTCTGAATTTTAGTGGGGCACGTGGTGGCCCAGAGCAAGGCTGTCCCCCTAGGCCCCTTGGCACCAGGGATATCACGGGACTCTGTTTTGGCCAACGGAGTGTAAGCACAAGTGGGGAGGGAGCTGTCCTCCTCCCCAGGGACTGGGACCAGCACCTCCGTCTCGGACCACGAGATGGGTCTGGAATAGAGGCCGTCACAGCAGGGAGCGGGCCAAACGGAGCCCGGGCCCCTGACGGCCCGTGGGTCCCCGACCGCCCACTTGGACATGAAAGAAAACTCAAACCCCGGCCTGCTCTCCCCGTGGTTATCCCGGGCTTGCCGTCATTGTGCCTTCCCGCTAACAGATTCCCTGCTGCACAGTAGGTGCACAATATTCTTTCGAACGACTGGCTAGGCTGAGAGGTACGGGAGCTGAGCCGGGGCTGGGGCGGCGTGGCCCTGTGCCTGTGTGTCCTCAGCGTTACTGGGAAGGTGGACTGGCCCAGGTTTTATGCGATCTCTGCCTCTTCCTCTGCTGGGGGTGGGGGGGGCGGGGTGTGTCATCTTACCCACTCCAGAACTTGCCTGCCGTGCGGGCGGAGCTTCGGCAAGCCAGCTCTGGCCTGCCCCCACCCCTCGCTTCCTCCTCCCCTGGAGAGAAGGACGGAGTCTGATAGGTGGGTTTGCAATGGCAGGCAGGCAGGCACAGCCGCTTCCTGCCCCTCGTCTCTTGGGAGTCGGGCGCTGATTGGCCGAACACCTTCTGCTCTGCCCCCCCCCCCCGGGACTGCTTGTGTGCAAGTGGGTCCCATAGGACAAGGCCGTGGTGGTGGCCTCCCAGTGCCCGCAGGGCCTGATTCTGGGGCTCAGTGTTAGGAACTGCCCCCGCAGGTCCTCCCGTGTATGATGCTAAGGTGACATCTGTCTCTCATCTTGCTGCTTTGACGTGCTTCCCGATGGCTGCAGAACTCAGGTTGGAGAAGGGCAAGGCATTTATTTGTCCGGCGACCCCCAGCAGCAGCCGTCACCTCTGACTGTGGGGGACGCCGGGGCCAGACAGGGAGTGTCAGAGCACCGGAGCATGCAGATGGCCCTTCCGCCAAGTGCCCAGAGCCTCTCTGACCCTCTGCAGCTCTCGGTGGCCACCGTGTTTCTCACTGCCCTATGGGAGCCAACCACCATGGGGACGGCCCCTCTGGTCTGACCTCCTGGGCGGGCGTGGAAGCAGTTTGCACAGGTTTGGCAGATCTGGCCACGCCTGTGTGCAGGGGACACCCGCTGGGTCACCTTAGGGTGTGGGGAGTATCTCTGTGGGGGGAGAGGGCCAGTTTGGGGTGCAGACGCCCTGAGGGCTGTGTTCCGGAAGTCTTTGGCCCAGGTCTTCTGCGCCCCAGCTGGAGCTCTCCTAGCTGCGCTGATCTGTAGGAGATAAAGGGAGCCGGCTAGAACCGCACCCTAAGCTGCTGACCAGGCCTGAGATCAGTCAGCTTGGTGTCTGGCCGCTCTTCTCGGGGTGCCCACACTCCTCATTCTGCACTCCCCCCACCTCAGGGCCCCCGACCCCTCCTGCACGAAGGGCTCAGGAAGGTCTGGCGTGCCTCCCACTCCCGCCCTTGCAGGAGGGACAGGCCAGCAGGGAGAGGCTCTGTCCAGCCTGCACATTGGACCCTGGGCTTGCCTGCCTCAGCCCCTGGCACTGGGCCCTCAGGTTCTGCTTCCCGCTGCCCCCAGCCTCTCCCTTGTGCCCGGGGTCTTTGGGGAGCCGCCTGTCTCTAGAAGCCTCTCACCTGTGCCCAGGTCTTTGGGGAGCCGCCCCGTCTCCAGGAAGAGCCAGAGGTTGCTGCATCTGTGCGACTCCACTCGGGTCACCCAATAGCTGGCCACTGAGCCTGTGACTGGGGACAGGGGCAGGGGCCAGTGGGCTGTGGGCCTGGGTCTCTGCACTTCTCAGGGAAAGGGGACCTGGGCAGATGGTGGTGGTGGACTCGGCAGGACGCCCACTGAGAACTGGGACCCCATCCCAGGAGGCATGCCTCCCACCCCTGCCGAAGAGCCAGCATCCCCTCTGGCAATCAGGTGCATTTCCAAGGCCATAGGCACAGGCCCCGGGGTACCCACCTACGGCCACCAGCACCTTCCACTGGAAGGGGTACGGAAACTTCCTCTGAAGGAACATCTGCAGGCCGAAGGTTGCACCGGTGCCTGCCAAGAGCCAAGGTCCCCGTCAGCCAGCCTGTCCACGAGGTGCTGAGCGCCCCCGGCCCGTCAGGCTCCCAGCACCTGACGCCACCTGCCGGGGAGTCAGGGTGAGACAGGAGGGCGAGGTCTCTCCATACCCTAGGACACGGGGACCCAGCCTACCTGTGACAAAGGTGAAAATGCCCTTCACGAAGGCGCTCGACTGGCACGCGGCATACTCCCGGAGTCCCTGGGATGAGGGAGGGGGTTGAGGGCTCAGTTCCCCTCCCGCTTCTTTTACCGTCCCTCCCGTCCCTCCTTCGGGCCGTAAGGAAGGAGACCTCATCGTGAGGCCCTGAGGGCTTGGACACATCCCACCTGCCTGCATGTCCACCCAGGATGCCCCGGTCCCCACAGCAGGAGGCTCCCCCCCCTCTGTCCCTGTCCCTCTTCCCTGACGAGGACGCTTCCCCCCCCCCCCCCCCCCTACGGATCCTCTACCCGCTCCGCTCAGGTCAGCTGCTGAGGTCGGGGGCCCGCGTTCCAGGCGGCCTTCTCACCGGGTGCTTGGCGGCCACGGCGTCGTCCACCCGGGACAGGCCCAGGTTCACCATGTCTGGCGGGTCACCGGGAGCCAGCGGGCGAGCCTGCGCAGGACCCGGCGGAGGGGGCGGGGCCGAACAGAGGGACGGGCCTGCGCAGGATCCGGCGGAGGGGGCGGGGCCGAACAGAGGGGCGGGGCCTGCTCAGGACACGCGGAGGGGGCGGGAGCGAGAAGAGGGGCGGAGCCTGTGTCGGAAGAGGGGGGTGGGGGGGGCTAGGGTCCTGTCTGAAGGTGGGAAAGGGTGGGGGTGATGGTGGATAGTCTGGGCGATGGGACTCAGGTGGTCTTTGAAGTAGAAGGGGAGTGAGGCTGGGTCCTGGCCAGGTCTTCTGGGGGAGATTGACCATCAGTGTAGATCGCTGGTCAGAACGTTGAAGTCCCAGCTGGCACAGGGACCTGGGAATGGACAGATTCCCTGGGCTATTGGGTCCTGTGTGACATGTGGGCAGGTCTAGCTTACCTGTATGCCCCAGCCACGGTGGAGAAGCAAAGCTACCTCCTGGCCTGAGGATGAGGCCAGGCCTGAGCTGTTTTCCTGACTCGGGGGCAGTGCCTGTCCAGTGGCCAAAGCTGGGCATTCTGGGTGAGGCAAGACCCCTCCTTTGAGGCTCCAGCCCTTTACTAAATGGCCATGTTGACCTTAAGAATGAAAGTTATTTTACCAGCAGATAGGGGTTGATTGGGGAATAGCACAGAATCGCAATTTGGGATATGCAAGCTAACGGCAAAACCACAGACAAGTCCAACAAAGGAGAGAAACATTATTTTATGGAGAAGAAGGAAATGGGAGGGGTCCTGAACCAAAGCCCACTGGAGAAAAGCAAGGGTTCAGGGTGATGGAGACTTTTCACAGGCTGAGTTGCAGGGGCCTGGATTTCTTGTAGGAGGGGTGGTGTAGCTCTTTGCCATGGGGCCTGTAACTCGTGATTTTCCCCGATTGACCCTGTATGGCGTGGCTCCTCTGTGGGCCGGGAGAGGCAGGGCTGACTTGGAGGGTGGTAGCCCTGTCCTCACCCCCAGACCCACTACCTTCACTTGCGCACACAACAGGGGAGGGTGGGCTGCCGGCTGGCGCCCCCGCCCCCTCCCCGGCACCCCAAGGAGGCCATCCTGTGCCGTCCACACACCCTTTGCCAGGATGGGCTTCTCCTGCTCTTCCTACCCCCTGCCTCCCACACGCCCACTCCTTAGAGGGTGTGCCTGTGCCTGTGCACGTGTGTGTGTGTGCGTGTGCTGACACGTCTGCGCGAGCCCCTCTTACCTGGACAGGGGCCTCCCTCCTGGCCCGGGGCCCTGGAGGGGAAGAGACGGAGGAGAGACACAAGGGTCCAGAGAGCAGGCCACCCCGTTTCTCTGCGCGTGCTGCTCCCTGGTTCCAGGTCGGGTACCCCACAGTGGCCTCTCACTAACGAGGTGGGGTCAGCCCCTCTCCTGCCTGGCTGTGCCCTCTTCTGGCCTGGAGGACACCATCCCCTTCCTCCTCCCCTCTGCTTCCTCCCCTCCTCACATCCCTCTCCTCCCCCCTCTCCCCTCGTCCTCTCCTTTTCCCCATTTCTCCCTCTTCCCCTCCCCTCCTTCTCTCCCTCCTTCTGTCCTCCCACCCCTCCCCTCCTCCTCCTCCCTTCTCCACTCCCCCCTCCCCTCTTCCCTCCCTCTTTCTCTCCTCTTCCTCCTTCTCTTCTCATTCCCATACTTAGTGTGGCTGCCCCAACAAAACCGGAGGCCCGGCACATGGGAGGATCTCCAGACCCCGGGTGGGGCAGCTGCCAATGGGCCAGAGGCTGACTTGAGGCAACCTGGTGGTTGAGGTCGCCACCTAGCCCCACAGGTGCTCTCATGGGTTCGAGCTCTAGGGCCTGCCATCAGGTGCATGACACGTCACCCAGGTTTGGCAAGAGGAGGAGGCAGGGGGGCCTGACTGCTGAACAGTGGGGGCTGGGACGACCCAGGCCCGCAGAGCCCACGTCCTGGCTGCCCTGCACGCTGAAGCTGGGGCAGGGTCACGGTGGCCTGCAGCCTGTGATCAGGGTGCTGAAGGTACCTGAGGGACAGGAGCATTGGAGGCAGCTGACTGGTTTGGATTCCAGGTGAGGGTGGGGGCAGGGGCCCCTCCTGAAGCCCCAGGCAGAGATGCCCAGCCCCGACCCATTTCCTGGAGGGACACAGAGGGCACCCACAGATTAGGAGAAAGTGGGTCGTGTGTTTACACAGAAACTATGCGCACGTGGGTGGGGTGCAGGGGACCCTGAGGGCCCGTGCAGGAACCTAGAGCTGGGAGCAGCAGAGCTGACCCACCCAGGTCAAAGGGTGCAGGGGAGGACCGGTTCTAGAAGGTCAAGGTGAACTGTGTAGGTGAGGCCCCCAGTGACCATAGGGAGGATCTGGCCTCTGCCCTCCCAGCTGCTGCAAGGGCTCCCTGGGGTGGAGTCTGACTAGGCAGGGGTCCAGGGGGCCCTTGACATGTCAGCACAGTTCGGGCTCCCTCTGTGGTCAGCAGGGTGGAGGCACGGAGACCTGGAGACTGCTTTTCCCCCGAGGACAGAGGTCTGGGGGCAGAGAGCAGTGCCACGAACCTGACGGCTGGGCCTGGGGGAGACGGTCAGCAGCCCTGAGCCACCAAAACCAGTGAGAAGTGTCTGGAAGGATCCTGCGGCTCCTGGATCGGCAGGAAGCTGGAGAACCAAGCCCGTGGGGTCTGGGACAGCTCTGGTGAGTGGAGATGGACAGAACAAGAACCTCCAAGGGAAGTGTTGGGTCTGAGCCACGCTGGGGGTGCCGGCTCCAACCAACCCCTGAGTCCCAGGGCTCCTGCCCTCAGGGCTCAGACCCCAGGGTGGGGGCAAAGGCGCTGCTGGGCAAGGTGGCAACCCCACACCTGTCCCCTTGGCCTTCACAGCATGACTCTGGGAGGGGCCGAGGCAGGGAAGCCAGACGGCCCCTCGCCCACCAATTCTGTCCTCAGTGGCTGCTGGCTCGAGCTTGGCACAAGGGCAGGAGCAGGTGAAGGGTGCTCGGGGGAGCCCCGGTTCCTGCCTCCTGGGTGGTTGTGCTGCAGTTGGGCGGGGCCCAGGGCCCACCCCTCCACACAGCCTGCAGGGGAGGGGGTCCCCCCGCCCTCACCCCTCCCTACCTCTCACCAGGAGCTGCTGGAAGTCCCTGCTTCCCTTTGAGAGGGGAGGAGGTGGCCTCTTCATGGCCAGAGCCTTCCTTGACCCACAGTGGGGCCTCCTCCTCAGCCCGCAGGGCATCTCTGTCTGACTTGGCCCCAGAAGGCACACGGAGGAAAGGCCAGGGTGTGGCCCGGGTTTCGGAGAGCTCGCCTTCCCTGCATCTTTTCACATCTGGAGCTGGACCAGCCCTGGCAGAGTGGGCATGGCATAGGGGCTCAGCTTGTCTGGGGCAGCCCTGGAGGGCAGACTGGCCTTTCCTGGATGGCACCCACCCCCGCAGCACTGGGGCTGGGGCCCCGCTCCCCTGTGCCCCTGGTCTGCCCCGGGGGGCTGAGAGGGCGATGCCACCTGCTCAGTGCCCACCCATTGTCAAGAAAGAGCCCCCCCCCCGCCCCCGCCCCAGCCCTGGGGCCAGGGTGTCTCTGCAGGTGAGGGGGGAGAGGCTGCAGAAGCCATAGCCGGACGCACCCCTGCCTCCAGGGAGGCCACCCTTCAGTGCCTTGGGCCTTCTCTGTGCATGCCTGCCCCCGGTGGGCTGTCTGTGCCCGGGCCCTCCTGACCCCGTCTGGAGTAGGGGTGGGGCAAGAGGCGGGCTTCACGTGTGCATTTTCTTTTTCCCGGAATTAAGTCTGTGGCTCTGTCTGTGTCATAACCTGTGTCGTCCGTGAAGGCCAGGATGGCCTCCAGCAGCATGTGTCATTTCTGACAGTGTGGGGTTTACTTCGCGACCCCACAGCTCAGCCATAAGCGTGCGCGGGGGCCGGGCAGCCCCGGCTGGGGGAGACCCAGACCCATTGACCAGTCACTCGGGACCCCCGGCCCCGGCAGCCACCGATGGCCTTTCTGTGGGTCCGCAGAACGGGGTGGCTCGGGTCTCTGTGTCTCTGCACGACGCGCTCGAGGCTCATCAGCGACGCGGCCGGTCGGTCCTCGGTCCTCCCTGTTCTGGGCGCCGTCCCCCACTCTGTTTGTCGTTCACTGCCGCCGAGCCCGCCTGCGGTTTGAAGCGGGTTTCCAGTCCCAGGACTACCACGATCCCGGTGGGCCGGACGCCCCGCCTGAGCCCTTCCTCAGCTCAGGGTCCAGCCAGAGGGGAGCACCCCCCCCATCTCCCCACGCACAGAGCCTGCTGTGTGTGCCTGTGGAGCACTGCCCTCCAGGGCGCTGGGCGGGCAGGACGGGGGAGGCCCGGCAGCTGCCCCCTGCGTGGACTCTGGGGGGCTCGGGGGACGAGGCCGCGGCCTCGAGGGCCTGCTGCGGCCAGGGACAAGGCAGGCTGAGGCCACCCACACAGCCTGTGCCCGGGGCCGCGAGTGCTGCGGTGTCTCCGGAGGCCACGGTGTGTAGCGCCCCCCGCTGGCCGATGTGACTTTCCTCCCTCGTTCATCCGCAACTGTGAACAGAGAATCCCCTGTGGGGCCTCAGAAGCCAACGGGCCACCAGAGCTCCCGTTGTCACCGAGTTTATAGCATGTGCAGCAGGAGGAGAGTAAATAAACACGGAGGAAAATATTAAGCTCAAAGCCCGGAGGAAACAGACCGGGGGTGGGGTGCACGCTGGGGTGCGAGGAGGGCTGCTTGGAGGAGGCAGAGGCCGGAAGCCGCCCCGGGAGCAGCAGGCTCCCGCGGGTGCTGGAAGGGCCGCAGGGCCAGGGGGCCGATGCCGCCAGAGGCTGGGTTTCATCCCAGGTGCCCCGACGGACGACTCGGGAGGGTCGTAAGCAGGGATGCGCCAGATCTGTGCCCCTCAGGGTTCGCTCCGGCCACGGTGTGGAGAGCACGTCCCGGGGGGCGAGGAGCAGGGGGGCCGGCGGGTGGCCGAATGGCACTCAAGACCCCGGTCGGGGCACGCCGGTGGCAGGTGTGTCTTCCGTGGGTTGGGGCGCTGCCTCACACCTCTGAGGCTCCTCAGGGGGGTCTGTCCCTCGGTCCTCGCTGGCTGGAGGAAGGACTGAAGCACCACCCCGGCATAGCAGTCCTGTGGCTGGAGGTCACGTCTGTCCTGCCCCCACCCTTTTCTTGGAGCTCTGGACTTGGGGCCTGGGGACTTGGGGCCTGGGGACTTGGGGGCTTGGGGACTTGGGGGCTTGGGGACTTGAGGCCTGGGGACTTGGGGTGTGGGGACTTGGGGCCTGGGCACTTGGGGCCTGGGGACTTGGGGACATGGGAACTTGGAGCTCTGGACTTGGGGCCTGGGGACTTGGGGCTGGGGACTTGGGGTGTGGGGTCTTGGGGACTTGGCACTTTGGCCTTCCTGTCCCCCAACCCAAGTGGTGTGTTTTTGAGGAAGGTCTTGTAGCTTGTGCGTGTGTGTTTTAAACAAGGTATGATTTACGTACGGTAGGACTCACTTTCTGGGGACAGATCTGCGGGTTTTGACAGATGCAGGCACATGGCCAGCAGGGTCCGGGCTCCAAAAGTGTCCGCGTGCCCCTCTGCCCTCCGCCGCTCCACCACCCCTGTTCTTGCCACCAGAGCGGCTTCTGTTCCCAGGGACGTGCCTATTCTGGCAGGTCCGTGGCCTTTCCGGAGAGGCTTCTCTCACTCAGCAAACGCATCTGGGATTTGTCTAAGCTCTTTACCCGAGCGGATGGTTTGGGCTTTTCATTCGCTCCCGGCACGGAGGGACCCCTCTCGTCCACTCACCCACTGAAGACGTTTGCTTGTCTCCGCTTTTTAGTGGTTGTGACTAGAGCCCTCCGAACATCCGCGTGCGGGTTCATTTCTCTTGCGTCAGTGCCGAGGTGCGCGACTGCCTGGGACAGGACCGGCTCCCTTTGTGAGAATCTGCCACACCGTTTTCCAGGGTGGCGCCTGGCTTTTCCCGCCCAGCGGCCGCAGGAGGGTGTATTTGCAGGCGGCCCTGCCACCTGAGGGCCACGCAGCGCGTCTCGCGTCGGAGCGGCTCCCCCTTCCTGTCCCCTGACTGATGGGCGTATTTTCACGTGCTTACTTTCCTCCTGATGTTTTCTTTGGTGAAGTGGTTTTTCAAATCTTTTGCCTGTTTTTTTTTTTTTTCTAACTTGGATTGTTTGTTTTTCTTATCATTGCGTCTGTCTCAAGAGTTCTTTATACATTCAGGATTTAAGCCCTTTATCAGATGTGTGTTTTGAAAATATTTTCATGGGAAGGCTTTTCCTGTGTTGTACCCAGTGACTCTGGGGCCTGGCCGCACTCGGAAGCACCCCCCTCCCACCCTCCACCCACCCCAGCGGGGGGACCCTTCCACTCTGAAGCACTCGGTAGTGTCGGCCCTCCCTGGGACCCCTGCCCCCGATCAGAGGTGTCGGGGCGCTGTGCCCCCGAGGACACAGGGTGATCGCAAGTAGTGTCTCTGGGTGCTCTGCGTGTGTGCACCCAAGAGGTCACTGGGGAGCCCCCACCAGCCCATGGCGCCTCCTTGGCGATGCCCACGCCTACAGGCTTATGCAACCCTTGATAAGGTGGTTGTGATACCATAATCCACCCAGACTGGTGGCTCAGCTCCACCCTCCAGACGGGCTGCTGGAGGCCCAGTTGGTGGCTGGGTAGGGGGCGGTGGGGTCTAGAGCGAGGGGCACCCAGGCCTCCGACGTCCCCTCTGTCGCAGCTGGCCCGGGCAGGCTCTGCTCCTAGGTGAGGCCCCGAGGCCTGGCCGATGGCGACTCCGTTGCAGTGTGGGGAGGAGGGACTGAGGACTTTGGGGGCCCAGACCTTGAGTGGGACCCTCTGGCTGGAGCATCCCCGAGGGGGTCCCGAGCCCCAGCCAGGCTGGAGGTGGATGGAGGCCAGGCTGCTGTCTCTGCTTCGTCCTCGGCGACTGCCTGGCAGGCCTGGGGCACAGATCCTCAGACCGGGTCAGAAGAGGGGAGAGCTCACCTCTCTGGGGGCCTCCAGGAAATGACCCCTGGGGCGGGGGCAGGGGCGGGGGCCGGGGGGGGGCGCTCTTGAGTGATCGTGCCAGACAATGGACAAAGGGGACTGGGGTTTCCAGAGCCAAGTGCCTTCTGAGCCCAGCTGGCGGGCCGGGCTATAAAGCCTGGCCTCCCGGGGCTCCGACCGAGCCCGAGGGCAGACATGGCGGCCAAGCTCGTCCTCCTGGGCCGCGTCCTGGTGCTGCTCTGGGTGTCCGTGGCTTGGGCCGACGTCCTGGTGCAGCCCGATTTTGATGCCAAGAAGGTAACAGAGGCCGCTGCACTGTGCCACAGGTGGGGTGGGGGCTGAGCCCACGGCAACGCTCCACCACGGGGTGACGGCTGCCGCTGCTGGCCACGGGCGCCTGCTCTGTGCCTTGGGCCTGCAAACCCGGGGGTCGTCTCTCCATTTCATCCTGAAACGACCCCGTGGGGATAATTACTGAGCCATTTCACAGCCGGGGGAAGTGAGGCCACGCCACCCGCCCAGGTAGGTGGCAGAACAGGGGCTCGGACCAAGAGACAGGTGCTCAGAGACCCCGGGCCGCGTGGTTCCCAACAGGCCCGTGTGGCCACGTGGCTTTGGGGCCCTGGGGCCCAGGGCAAGGGGGTCCGGCCTGCGGCCACCGAGCTTCCTTGCAGTTCTCAGGCCGCTGGTACGTGGTGTTCATGGTCTCCGACTGCAAGGTCTTCCTGGGCAAGAAGGACCATCTGCCGATGTCCTCCAGGGTCGTCAAGGCCACGGCAGGTGGCAACCTCAGCGTCCACATGGAGTTCCCCCGGTGAGTGCGGTGGGCCGGGGCGGGGGGGGGGGGGGGGGGGGCTGTGGGCGAGCCGGGCCGGCGGCCGGGAGTGAACACCGGGCCTGCACCCCCAGGGCTGACGGCTGCAACCAGGCGGACGCCGAGTACCTGAGGGTGGGCTCCCAGGGCCACTTCAGAGTCCCAGGTGGGTCCTGCCCCGCCCGCCTTCAGGGGCCCCTGACGCGGCTTCTCCGTGGGGTGACCCGGACCACCCCCCAGCGCCCTCTCCTGACCGCGCCCTCGCCCTCCGCCCTCCGCCCCTCCCTCGGGCCCAGACGCGGAGGCCGGTGGGGGTGGGGGTCGGCGCCCGGGCCCCGAGCACTTGGCCACGGCTGGCCGGCTTACCCCCTCTGCAGCCCTGGGCTACCTGGATGTGCGGGTCGTGGACACCGACTACAGCTCCTTCGCTGTGGTCTACATCTACAAGGAGCTGGAGGGGGCGCTCAGCACCATGGTGCAGCTGTACAGTGAGGCACCCCCCCCCCCCCCCCCCCGCCTCTCCTCCCCACCCAGGCCCCGCCTTCCATCTCCCCCCCCCCCGGCCCTGCCCCTTCGGGACCGGCCTCCCCTCAGCCATCTCCCCCAAGTCCAAGCCGAGAAGGACCGGGGGTGGGTGATGGGACCCCACAGCTCTTCGGATGGGTCGAGGTTGGCTCGAGGGGCCTCTGGGGCCCAGGCCCCCTGTGGGTGGGGACCCCCCTCCCCCTTCCCTGCCCGGCCCCACTGCCTGAGAGCTAAGCGGGGGCTGAGATCCTGTTTCGCTTTAATTTCTGAGGGCCTTGGCAGAGGGGGGCCAGGGGCTCCCCAAGGTGCAGAGGTTGGGGTGAGGGCTGGAAGCTGGTTTCGGGAGCCCGAGGGATGTGGGGCCCAGGGGGATGTGGCCCTGGGAAACAGCCAGGCCATCCCCGTCTCCCAGACGCTCTTGTGTGAATTAGGAAAGGACACCCCTCTGGGTGGCTTCCAGTCCCTACTGGGCTCTCAGCCAGGCAGGCACTTTTGTGCAGTGCACAACCTGCGCAATCTTGGGTGGCGGACCTGCCCCCAACTCTCAAGGAAGGGACCTCTGTCTCCCCTGCCCTCCACCTCCGTGAGCCACAGAGCTCACAGCGGCCCTGCTCTGCCCCAGGCCGGACCCAGGAAGCCAGTCCCCAAGCCGTGAAGGCCTTCCGGGACTTCTACCCCACGGTGGGGCTTCCCGACGACATGGTGGCCATGCTGCCCAAGTCAGGTACACGGGCCATGGTCTACGCAGTCCCCAGCCCCCAGCCCCCTTCCCTGCTAGGTTGGCAGGCCCTCGCCCTCCTGCCCGCAGCCCCTCCTTCCCCACAACACACACTGCAGAAGAGGTTTCAGGCAGCTGGGAAGGGAGAGTCTTTCAGAGGGTGGGGCTGTTTGGGGGCCCAGGGCCCCCAGGGGTTAGGGGCCGCAGGAGGCAGTGACAGTCCCGGCCGGCCCAGCCTCACCGCTGTCTTCCTTCCCACAGACACATGCTCCTCTGGGGACAAAGAGGCTCCCTGAGTCCTCGGGAGACCCACCGTGGCCCTTCCCAGGTAGGAGGGAGATGGGGTACGTCCTCTGTCCTGTTCTCCGGCACCTGTCCGGGCAGCTCCTGGCCACCCCTCTGTCTGCCTGTCACCCTGCCTCCTGCTCTGCACGTGCGGACCCCACCCCCCACTCCTCCCGCCCCCTGTTCGGCCTGGCCGTCCACTCTTGTGATTCAGGCCTCAGCTCACACGTTACCTCCTCCAGGAAGCTTCCTCTGACTTCCTACGGCTGCCATAACAAATCACCACATACCGGTGGCTTCAAAGGACAGAAATGTATCCCCTCCGCCGTTCTGAGGCCGCAGGTCCAAAGTCAAGGAGGGGGCAGGGCTGGCCCCTTCTGGAGGCTTCAGGGGAGAACCTGGCCTCTCCCGGCGTCTGGTGGTGCCGGAGGTCCTTGGCGTCCCTTGGCTTGTAGACCCGTCCCTGCCACCTCTGCCTCGGCTGTCACATGGCCGCCCTCCCTCTCTGTGTCTGTGTTCAAATTTCCCTCTTCTTAACGAGGACACCCGTCACGGGATGCGGGGCCCGCCCTCAACCCAGGACGGTGTCGTCTCAGTCCTTAACCGATCACATCTGCAAAGACCCAGACTCCAAGTAAGGTCCCGTTCTGAGGTCCTGGGTGGACGTGAATCTGGGGGGACGCTGTCCGGTGTGCTGTGTGTCCCCACAGTGTGTGGCTCCCTCCCTGGGGTGCTGGGCCTGGGATCTCAGTCTCTCCGGGAGAGTCTCATGAGGTGGGCGCTGCCCGCCATCTTCTTGTTCACTGCCGTCACGGGGCTGGGTCCCAGGAGCCCTTGGGACATGGGCGCGGGTGGACTCTTGGGGACACCCTCCCCCAAAGGGGTCACCAGGAACCCGTGCCACCCCTTACCAAGTTCGTAGTGTAAAACTTGGGAACCTACGTTAGACGATAGATGACAGGTGAGACGTGACAGTCCTGCAGCGTGGGAGGCCACCCTGCGGCCGCCCTGGCAGGAGAGGGTGGTGGGGGGTGCGTCTTCCTCAGCCTGCGTGCCCGTCGTCCCGCTCTCCCTGGCCGTCCTGGCTATGCACCCAGTGGGGCGTTCGGGCTGTTTTAACTCCCCGTGGCTCTGCAATACGCCTGCCCAGCCTCCCGGCTTTGCCCCTACCACGGGTGCAGCTGTTTTAGGCGGGAGGAGAGGAGGGAGGGAATTGTGCCAAATCACTCACCTTCTGGAAGGCTCTGCCTTTGGAGCGTGTGAGCCCCATCTTCCTGCTGCATGCCATACCCTGACTTTCAAGGTAAAGTGCCCCAATTGGGCCACTCCGGTGCTGAATATGGGGTGTCGTGGCGGCTTAGTGGCCGTTCTGGGGCTTTCTTGCCACGCCAGCCCCTTATCTCCTGACAGCGAGCAAGTGAGGCTCCAGGAGTGTGGCAGGTGCCCAGGCCACGGCAAGGTGCTGGACTCGGCCTGGGGCCTCCGGGGCAGCAGCGGAATTGGCTTGCCATGGCCAGGCAGGCGACGTGTGACGGGGGCCGAGAGAGGGGCCCGAGTGTTTGCTGAGTGACTGGGTGCACGTGGTGACGGTGCCTTTCCTGTCCCTGCAGGGTGAGCTGGGGCAGCCGGCCTTGTCGTCCTGAGCTGTCTGGACCCACCCCCCCCTGGCCCGCCCTGCCTTGGGTGGCTGCCTGCTCGCCATCTCTGGGCCTCCCTCTTCTGCTCAATAAACGTATTCTGCAGTCTAGTGGGTCCTCACCTCTTTGCAGAGGCCCCTGGGGAGGGCGCAGTGAGCCCCGTCTTGACGCAGAACTCCTGGGGAAACTGAGGCAGGGAGGCGGGCGTGCAGGAGCCACTGGCCACTGGGCACCTCCTGGCTTGAGGGGACAGGAGGCTCCAGCCCGTCTGGCACCTGTGAGGGGCTGCACCGTAGGCGGTCAGCGTCTAACGCCACTGGCCTGGCCCCCGCGCGTTCACGGCGCCTGTAGCCGGGGCTCCGCGGTGCACACACAGACCCCTGGAGGCACAGCGCCCTCCTGCCGCTGGGGTGACCTTGACCTTGGGCGTGTCATACAAACCTCAGTAAGGCCTGGAGACGGGTCATGGTCATGGCTGGTGCCCTGGGGGCCCTCGCCGCTGGCCCGGCCCAGATGCTCCACAGTGGATCCCTGGACACACGGTGAGCTTGTTTCGCTCCTTGTTCGGGAAACTGAGGCACAGAGGGCTCGGTGACTTACCTGGCAAGGAACCAGGCTGAGGTTCAGGCCCCGGGGTCGGGCTCCAGGGCCTGGGCTCCATGCTGAGCCTCCGTGAGACGTAGGGGGCAGGAGAGGCCTCCCTGGGGCCCTGGCCGCTGCTGTCCCCCCCTGCTAGGAGCTGCATCCAGTGAACACACTTCAAAGGGGTGGGGGGGGGGGTGGGGCAGGAAGGTAGTGGCGGTTCTGCTTCACGGCTCACGGGCTGGAGCTGGAGGCCATCAGCCACATCAGATGAGGGACATCCGTCCTAGCCCTGCTCCTGCGTATCCACAGACATGTCCCCTGCGCTTCCTGTCCTCCCTCTCCTGCCTGGCCAAGCACGTCCTGGGGGGCCCTCTCCTGTTAGTCTGGGCCGGGAGCAGCCTGGGGCTCAGATCGGCCGGTCCTCAGCCTCCTCGGGGCCCCGCCGCCCCCGCTGTGTCGATGCCCCCCACCCCCCTCCCGGTCTCAGGCGTGCCGGCCAGCCCTGGGCCGCCCCGTCCTAGCTTGACCTTTCCACACCTGCCTGACCCTAAACTGACAGGCTCTGTGGGAGGGCAGTGTCCAGGGTCCAAGGTGGCCGGTCCCCCTGGTGGGTGGGACCTCCCCTTCGGCTGACCAAGCCTGGGGCCATTCCAGGGTGGGCTTTTCTGGCCCCGAAGCTGGGAAGGATCCTTCCTACCGGTCAAGAACCAGGATGCAGCCCCAGACCCCTCCCGGCCACGTGGCACTGTCCCCCTGCTTTGTCGCCAGTACACATGGGGAAACCGAGGCAGCGCAACTTGCCCCGAGTCACAGAGCTGGTGGAGCCGGGGCTGCTGTTCACGAAACCAGCAACTGGGATAAACTGAAGTTGGGGGGGGGGGTCCAGATGGGGAGGAGGTGGGGCTGGGTCCCGCCACGCTGGCTCGTGTCCTGGCTCGTGTCCTGGTCAGCGTCAGCAAGACAGGGCCGCTCTCGGGCCGGCCTTCTGGGCTCCGGGTCTTACCTGGCTGTGCACCGAGGCCTGAGTGAGTCCGGTGGGGGACGGGCGCGGGGCCTGGCCTGGTTCCTGTCACGGTGGCAGAGGACACAGGCCATAGGAAGGTGTCTGCAGAGGTCCCCGAGCCTCGGCCCCCCCCCCCCCCCGAATCTCCCATGAGTCCTCCCCCTCACCGGGGCTCTGTGCCTCCTCCCCGGAGACCTCCGCGGGGAGAGGGACCCCTGATTCATTTCCCCACCTGGAGGGCAGGGCCCCCATCAGCTCGGTGCTGCGCCGGCCGGATGTACCCGGCCGTCAGGACGTTTCCTCACTGTCCCAAGGCTGATCTGAAAGAGCCAGAAAGAGAAAGGTGTTCTGAGCCCGTGGGGCCTGGGCCCAGCATGCCCCTCGGGCTTGGGGCTGTGGTCCCGAGCCGCCCCATGGGGGTGGGGGGCCTCCTCCCTCCTCCTCTCGGGGACCCCAGGCGGGCCCACCGTGGGGCCGTGGGTGTCCCCGGGAGCTTACGCGACACCGTCCCGATATAAACCCAGGTGCCTGGGCAGCAGAGGCTCCGTGAGCCGCGATGGACGCGGGGCAGCTGAGTGTCATCCTGGGCACTGTCCTAGTGCGGGTGGAGACGGCCACGCGGGACCTCAGTCTACACAAGGTGGCTCTTCTGTCTTACGTGGACAGGTCGGGCAGGGAGGGGCCTGCGTGTCCGGCTCCGTTGGCCCCGCCTCCGTCCCTCCAGCCCCCAGCCGATGCCACGGCAGCCACCCTGGGGGCCCCGGGGCCCACCCAGGTTGCTGAGGGCACGAGGCTCTCCTGGAGACAGGGTGCGAGAGCAAGGACCCAGGGACCGGCAGGGCCAGAGCCCTCCCTGAGCGTTTCCTGTGGGCAGGCCGGCTGGCCCTGCGGGGTCTCCAGGGACCGGGGCTCAGCGTGGTCACCTCCTGCTCCCGTATCGGTAGGGTCGCCCCCACCCTCCATGGCGCCACACCCCGTGGCGCCCAGAAGAGGCTTTCCCAGCGTGGGGCCTTTGGTTCCCGTCTAGATGCTTCTTCGCCAGTCTGTGTTGGCTGCTGAGTCAGGAGCACACCAGAAGGCCCAGAGATGACAGACGTTGGGGGCACGAATTCTTTTCTCTTGCAGAACGATCAGTTTCTGAGTTTCAGATGGAAGTTCTGGGCTCCGAGCGGGTGTCCGAAGGCAGAAGTCCCCTTCCCCAGCTGTGCCCTTCCTGCGGGGGGCGGTTGCTGGCTGCCCCCTCCTGTCTTTTGGGCTCCAGCCACCGCTGCCCCTGGCGCCCTGGCCCCAAGGACAGGGCATCGCCGTCTGATGGGCCAGAGCGGCTTGTCAGGAGGGTGGTGACCGTCGCTTTGCCACAAGGGCTTGTTGACCTTTCAGACCTGCCCAGGTGATGTGGGCCTGCTCCCTGACCCTGACCCCGCCCCTGCCCAGGTGGTGTGGGCTCTGTTCCCTTGGACGGGGCTCCAGCTTCTCTGTCTAGATTGTAGGATTTTGGCGAGAAGCTGGTGTGGCCTCCAGCCAAAACCTGGCGCTAAAGACCCCAAAGAGGCTGCAGGCCTTGTTCCTGACCTTGAGTGGAGATGAGCTGACGGGGAAGGCTGCATACGACAGGTGAGGGGCCCCAGGGGGGTTCCCGGGAACTCCGGCAGGAACAGGCACGTGAGGCCAGCCCCAGGCTGCACCGGCTGTAGCTGCGGGAGCTGGACGGTGTCCCTTTGGTGGACCGGTCCCCGCTGTGTCCAAAACACCAGACCTTGACCCGCTTCCCCAGCCCCACACCCCCAGGCTCCCACAGCTGCCACACGTCGATCTGCTCCTAGACCTGAAGATAAGCGTAGAGTTTTGAAAAAACCCCATTAACTGAAAAGAGAGAAAACAGTGCTAGGGCTCCTGGGGGGTCACAGGCCCGGGGGGGGCAGAGGCTGGCAGGGCCCCGGCTCCGCCCCTCCACCACCCTCAGCCTGCCCCAGGCCCTCCTGGGTATGGATCCGCTGCTGGAGCCCTTTCTGAAGACGCGTTCCCCTCTCCGCACCCCTGTGACGGGCCCGGCAGAAAGAACGCAGGCTGGCCTTTCCCTGATGGGCCCTTTGCTCCCTTCCAGCTCAGGAAGTTGTGAGACAGGAAAAATAGTGGGCTCAGAAATAGATGTTTTGGGGAGATCCTGCTTTTCCTGGTAAGAAACGCTGCCCTGTTGTCACAGTTACCACCCCCTGGCCCTGCACGCCAGCTCTCCTCGGCCTTGCCGTTTCCTGCGCTGTTCCTCATGCTGTTCCCTGTGCTCCTCCTCATGCCCCAGACTCTCCCATTCTCTCAGCACAAACTGGGCCATCGTTCAAGGGCTGGGTCCCCCCGGCCCCCTGCCTGGTATTACTGGAGGGTCTGGTGCTGGGCGGGGACGGGATGGAGTCAGACCCTGCCCAACCCGGTGCACGCGGGCTCTCCTCCCCCCGCCCCCCAGGCCACAGGGAGACCCACGTGATAGGCACGGACTACGAGCAGGACGCCATTCTGAGGGTGTCCCTGCACTGGCAGGGCCAGGATTTCCATGTGCTCAAATACTTTAGTAAGTGCACCCCGCGGTGGGGGCTGGCCTCGCTCCCGCGTCCCGGGGACGGCCCAGCCCAGCCCCCTGGTGTCCCCACAGCTCGGACCCTCGAGGACGAGTACGGACCAGGCTTCTGGAGGTTCCGGGAGTTGACAACAGACATAGGGCTGTACCTGGTGGCCCGGCACGGTGAGCCCCGGGCCTTCCGGGCGGGGGTTCGGTTGGGCTGGGGACCCCGAGGGTGGGATCCGGGGGCCAGTCCCACAGCACCTCACGCTCCCCTGTCCCGCAGGGAGGTGTGCCAAGCTCCTGAAGGACGTGAGCCTCGCCCCCCGCTGCGCCGAGCCCCCAGGCTGAGTCTCCCGGCCTGACGGGGGCCCTGGGTCACTCTGGATCCACGCTGCCAGATGGGGACCCTGGAGGCTGGGGGACTGAGGACAGGGCTGGGAGAGGGAAGGGGAGAGGCGGAGCCGGTACGTCCCACCCGGGTGGGGACACAGACCTCGTGTCTCGGGTTCCCACTGTGCTGGCCCATCCCCTGCCTGAGCCCCGAGAGGTGGGGGACTATGACCCTGCTTTGCAGGTAGAGAAACTGAGGCCCAGGGAGGCTGCTCACAGTCATGCAGCTAAGACACGTGCTCCCACCTGTGGCCCCAACCACTGCCCTGAGGCCCTGCCCTCCTGCGTCTCAGGAGCTGATCTAGAGGATCCCCTGACCCCAGGCCAGCATGGTCCGAGGCCCCGCCCCCCTGGCCTGCCTTGGCCCCAGGGGGCGGCTCGCACCCGCTCCGAATAAACCCCATGCCAAGCCCACTGCCCTGAGCGTCTTTCTTGGGGAGGCGGGCCCGGGGGGTGACAGGTGGGTGCAGTGGGTGTGTGTCCCGTGACTTCCCTGAAGCAGCAGCAAAGCTAAGTGTTGGGTGTTCTTTGTTCACCGTGAACGGTGGTGCGTGTAAACCACTCAGGTCCCGTCCCTGGCTGGACCTTTGCCCAGACAGGGCTGAGCTGGGGGGCCGCCTCTGGGCAGGCTGGCTCCCCGTCTGTCCCGTGTTTCCTTCCCTGTGGGGCCCGGGGGCCACACAGCTCAGATGCAGGGTGACAGCCCCCGGAACCTCCCCCCTTCCCGCCCTGAGGGTCTCACCCGGCCCTGCCCTGCTCGGGGCCCACGAGCCAGGCTGCCTGGGTGTGTGGGCCCCGCAACCATCCTCCCATCACCGTCCCGCTCCCAGAGAGCCTGAGAGGCCCCGAGCCGGGCATCCTTGAGCTGAGCTGCTGGTTTAGTCTCTCAGATGAAAGGGGACCACACTGCATTTCTGCCTACATTCTCCCATGGCTCCCTCTTGCCCCACAGTCAGATCCCACAGGCATGCAGTCCAAAGTCCTCCAGTCAAGGCTGCTCTTCTGTCCACCTGCTGGCTTCCTCCCACCCTCCCCTGCGTGGTCAGCTCAGCCCTTTCAGTGTCCGGGTCCCCTCATGCACGCTGTCACCCCATGTCCTACACTGACTGATCGCCCCACTTCCTTTCCACCAGCGGGGGCTGAGACCACAGGGCAGACAGGGTTCCTGGTCAGGGCAGAGAAAGTGGGGAAGGTCTCAGCCCAGGATGCCCAAGGCTCCCAGGGAGCAGCTGCCTCACGGGTGAGGCCAAGCGGTGCTGGGGGGCTGGTGGGGACCGGCCCACCCCCAGCAGAAACCGCCCCCGCTCAGGCGTCCAGCACCCTCCACCAAGGCCTGCCTGGAGGGAGGCCTGCCCGAGGCGGGGGCCTGCCCGGGACCTGCCGGACCGAATCCCGAGCCAGGCTCCCGAAAGACCCATGTTGTTCGAAGCTGCCCCTGACAGATTAGAGGGGACAACTGGGACTTTCCACGCATCTGTCCGCCCGAAACTCGCAGTGCTAGGTGGTCCGCATGCCGGTGGGCTCACCGGCTCGGGCAGCCGCCCCAAGCTCCACGGGCCTGGAGTGGGGGCGGTGGGGCTGGGGGAGCAGTGCGACACCAAGAGTTTATCTCTCACACATCTGGAAGTTGGAAGCCCGAGACCCGGCTGCTGATGGGTTGGTCTCTGCTGAGAGCCCTCCTCCGGCCTGGAGCCCGTGGGCTTCCGGCTGTGCCCTCGCCAGGCCCCTGCCCCACACACCCCGGAGAGACCTCTGTGTCTTGCCTCCCTCCTCTCACAAGGGCGCCGGTCCTACCCTCACGACCTCCCTCCACCCCGTCACCCCCTCAGAGGCCCCGTCTCCAGGCACAGCCACAGTGAGGATTAAGGCTTCAACAGTTGCATTTCTGGGGACGCGATTCAGTCCCTAACGAAAGCCAGCGGGATGCAGAGGCTGCCTCTGGGTCCAGGGCCTCCTCACCGCGTCCTAAGCGCACACGCTGCCGGACGTATGAGGAAACAGAAAAGGACGGCTGAGCTGCACACAACGAACAGGAGCGCTGCTGAATGTGACCCAGGGGCGCCTGGGCGGCTCGGTTGGTTGAGCATCTGACCGGCTCAGGTCATGGTCTCACAGTTCGTGAGTTCGAGCCCCGCGTCAGGCTCTGTGCTGACAGCTGGGAGCCTGGACCCTGCTTCGGATTCTGTGTCTCCCTCCCTCTCTCTGCCCCTCCCCTGTTCACGCTCTGTCTTTCATTAAAAAAAAAAATAAAAACAAAAGTGAGCCGGAGAAGATCCGTGGGTGGAACGAGAAGACAGGTGGAGAGCGGCCTGGTACGGACGCAAAGGGCCGAAAGGAAGGCAGGCTCAAGGGACTAACTCGCCGACGAGACGGCAGAATTAAACAGCTGGCTAACGAACCCAGAACGAGCGAGCCAACGGGGCCAGGGCGCAGCGCGACGGAGGCCATCAGGAGAGCCAGGCGGGGACGCCAACGCCGCGTGGCACAGCAGCCGAGACGAAAGCTTGCCCGGACGGGCGTAGGGGACCGCAGGGGACACGAGCCAGTGGCCGTGAGCCTGGGACACACCGGCACAGACTGTCCAAGCTGAGGAGCAGAGAATGACCGCCAGCGGCCGGGGTCGGGCGTGTGAAGTACTCCCAGGAAGAGCAGGGAGTGAAAACTGGGCAGAAAAAGATTTGAAGAAATAGAGGCGAAGATATGCCCAAACTTGACCGAACACATCCCGGGCGCAGGGAAGCCTAAGCAGGATGAAAGAAACCACCCCCAGGGACATCGTGCTCAAGTGGACACAGCGGCTTGGAGACGACGTTCACGGAGCCGCAGAGGAAAGGCGCTTCACAGACAGAGGCCGTGACAGCTGGCTTCTCGTGGCACGGGACGCAGGCACGTCTCTGAAACCAACTCGGAGTTCTGGGAAATAAAGCTATGCTTTGTAAATGTATTTTTAAAATTTATTCATTTATTCTTGGGGTGGGGGGCACGAGCAGGGGAGGGGCGGAAAGAGAGGGAGGGAGAGAACCCCAAGCTGACTCAGCGCAGAGCCCGACGCGGGGCTCAAACCCACGAACCGTGACATGATGACCTGAGCCGAAATCACGAGTCGGATGCTTAGCCGACTGAGCCCCCGGGAGCCCCAATAAAGCTACGTTTCGAGAAATCAACGTGGAGGGAACTTGTCCCTCGTTTACCTGCGGCACAATAAATTACTGCTAGCGTGTTCCTCAGGCAGAGGGAAATTGCGGGCGACGCCCCCCGAGGGCCGCGGGGAGGACGGCGGCGCAGGGGACGCCGGGAGAGCGCGCTCAGCGGGGACAGAGGGTCAGCGACCTCCCGTGATCGCGAGATTCGCTTCTCCGCCACGTGTTTCTTGCCTGTCAGTACGGACCCGGGAACGCTCCCTTCTTTCCTCTAGAGGCGCAAACCCGTCCAGATCTGTCCAGTGGGGGCTCCTCCCGGACAGCCGCTGAGTCCTTTTGACACACTTCCCTGATTCCTCAAACACGCGTTTACTGGAAACACTCCGAGTCCTCTCCTGTTGTCCGTGACCCCACCCTGGAGTCATCCCCCCACGGAGCCGGCTCCTTCTGGCAGAGAGCGGTGTTGAGAAAGCAAGATCCGAGAGCCAGGTGCCCCCCGCTCCCTCCTCACTGGGCTGGCATGGGCTTGGCCTCGGCAGAGAGATGCCCCCCGCTTTCCAACCCTGAGAAGACCGCCGCCCTCTGACGCATCCCGGAGCGCACAGAAAGCCTTTCGGGCTTGCTCCCCAAACCGCCGCGAAGGACGAGCCTCAGAAAATCCAGAACTCAGGGTTTGTTTGGGCTTCCTTTACTCTTTAGCCTGAGAATATACAGAAAAAATCAGGGCTGATTCCGCTGACCCCGTTCGGGTGTTACGTCATTCGTCTATTATACAGTTTGATTCCTTTTTAAAATTTTTAAATGTTTGTTTATTTTTGACAGAGAGAGACAGATGGAGTGCGAGATGGGGAGGGGCAGAGACAGAGAGGGAGACACGGAATCTGCAGCCGGCTCCGGGATCCGAGCCGTCAGCGCGGAGCCCCACGCGGGGCTCGGACCCACGAACCGCGAGATCATGACCTGAGCCGAAGTCGGACGCTCAACTGACAGAGCCTCCCAGGCGCCCCTGTGCGGTTGGATTCCACTCGTTTGCTTTTGATGTAATGGGTTACCCAGATCCCAAAGGCAAAGCGACACCAAGGAGGCATGCAGGGGGAGGGGGGTGTAACTTCCTCCCCGGCCCTACCTACCCTACCTGCCCCTGGGGGGGACCGCAGTCCTTAGACTCCGATTTCTCCGTTCTGGGTTTCTTCTGGCAGAAGGAGGCAGACACACACGTTCTGAGTCTCACCCGCCTGCTTCGCGTGCCCTTTGGCACTTTGTACTTTCACTTGACGGTACACCCGCGTGTCACGTCACCCGACACCAGTTCACGGAGCCTTCCCACTGCGTGCGTCGCCGCGTAGGGCTCCGCTGCGGGCACACCGTCTTTGCGCCAACCAAGCTCCCGTGCGTGGCCATTTAGGTGGCTTCCAACGGCTTTCCGTTAGAAACCGTGCTTCGGTGAGTGAGCACCGCGCACATCCATTTTTTTGTGTCGTGGCAGGCGATTCTTTAGGGTAAGTTCCTGAGCGCGGTTCTAGAACAGAAGATAAATGGGTTTTGTTAGATGTCGCCACGTTTCCCCGTATAGGAATTGTACCCTTTTGTGGTCTGAGCAGCAGAGCGTGGCATGCTCGGGGCCCCACGGCCTGGCCAGGGAGCGTGTGGTGGGACCAAGCTCTTCGATTTTTCGCCAGGTGATAGGTGATAAACAGTTATCGGTGTTGTTTTAATTTGCGCGTCTCCCATGGTGAATGAGAATGGAGACCGTCTCCATTCACCGGGGCTGCCCTTACGAAGGACCACAGCCCTAAACATCAGAGGTAGATTCTGTCCCAGCTCTGGAGACTGGAGTCTGAGATGCAGGTGTGGCTGGGTTGTGTCCTCCTGAGGCCTCTCTCACGGCCATCTCCTCCCCGTGTCCCCACACGGTCTCCCCTGTGTGGTGTCTGTGTCTTAATCTCTTCTCATAAGGACCCCAGTTACGTTTAACCTGTATGACCTCGTTTTGATTTAATCCCTCTTCAAAGGCTCCATCTCTAAATAGTGCTGCATTCTGAGGCGTCGGGGTCAGGACTTAAGCAGAGAAATTTGGGGGGGACACAATTCATAGCAAACATCTTTTTGTATGTTTAGGCATCACTTTAATTTTTTTTGCATGAATTATCTGGTTATGTCATTTGTCCATTTTTCTGATGAGTTTTTGGCCCTTTTTTCTTTAATTTTTAACTATTTATTTTTGAGAGAGAGAGAGAGAGTGAGTGGGGGAGTGGCAGAGAGAGAGAGAGGGAGAGAGAGAGTCCCAAGCAGGCTCCACGCTGCCAGTGCAGAGCCCAATGTGGGGCTTGAACTCAGGAACTGTGAGATCCTGACCTGAGCTGAAGTCGGACACTTAACTGACTGAGCCACTCAGGTGCCCTTTTTCTTTAATTTTTAAAAGTTCCTTATAGAGCATGGCTATGAGCCCTTGCATGTGATATATGTTGGAAATACTTTCTCCAGATCTGTCATTCATCTTTTGACTTTGTTTGTGGCTTGTTTTTGCTATAAAAAAGTTTAAAAAATACAGACGGGTTATTTATCAATACTTTTTTTTTAAATTACATCTGGATTTTGATGCAAGTTAGTGTGGCCTATGGGTTTGTAATGGCTTGATTTGCCTCAGCTGCAAGGCGTTTCCCAGAATTCCCAGAAGGCGACAGCCTTACAGGGCTTATAGAATGAGCTCCCACGGCGACATGGGGTCAAACTCCTGCCCCAAATCCCTTTTTTGTGAATTCATATGCCTCCTGGTGGTTCTGCTTTTAGGAGTGAACTGATGCAATTAGAAAGCCGTTTCCTACATCCATGTGATAGGGAAATTCACCAATGATTTCATTCATTACTCGTGTGGTTCTATTTCCACATTTAGTGTCAGATCTCTGATCCATTTGGTGTTTACTCTCGCGCATGAGGCGAATATGCTTCATTTTAATCTTCTTCCAGATGGATATTCAGTTGCCCTGACAGCATTTATTTACAAAAACCGATTTTTTCCTGGGATTTGAGACATCTCCTTTGCAGCACAACGTGTTCAATCTGGCTCAGGAGAGCCTACTGTATAATATTTTCTCCCTAAATCTGCATTCCGTAAGATCATTTCGGGTTACCCAGATGTCTTTTCATCTCTACCATGTTTTATGGTTTCCAGCTACATTACGAGAATTTAAAGAACACGGTGTAATTTCAAATGTGGCTCTTATCTTGTTAAGCCAGGTGTTCGTAGCCGTTCTCACAATCTGTGTGGTTCCAATGTGTGTGTCGGCCCCCAGCATTCCTGTTGGCATCCTGACCCCCAACATGATGGCGCTGGGAGGTGGGGTCTGGAAGGTGACAAGGTCATGGGGGTGGAGTGCCCACGAGGGGAATCGGCGCAGCCGGAGCCCCCCACGTCCCCCCACCGTGAGGACAACGAGACGCCCTTGTCCATCCTGCAGGCACAGCTGACTGGAACACCTGGCGTCCAGAACTGGGAGAAATCAGTGTCTGTTGCGCGTAAGCCGCCCGGTGTGTGGTTTTGTGATGCCAGCCCCGGGGCACTAAGGGAGGCCGCCTGGGGTCCCAATGCAGGAAGCGTCGTGGGGCTTCTGTTACCTCTTTCTTCTGCTGTGTTTCTCTCCGTTCACCTTAGTCTCCCCGAATGTTTTGTCAGGAATCTCTATGTGAAAAAACAGCAAATAGGATTACTCTGAAGAGTAGGGTGATATTTTTGTCCTTGTGAGTCATCTCCAGCTGCGAGGCGTCGGGGAAGCTGGCAGTCAGGGGCCATCCTAATCCACGTTCGAGGCCCGACACTCCCCGGGCTCCGGGGCAGTGGGAGCTTAGCTGCACGTTTGTGCCGGGGCTGGCTGGTTTACTTGTGTCCAACTTCCCCACGGGGCTCACCAAGGGCCGGGTGGCGGCTCATCAGGGGTCAGTCCTTAGACCTGGCGAGACACGTGGCTTTATCTTTCCTTCGCCTTCCGCATCTCGCTTGTTTTTGTGTTGTTAGAACCCTTGGAAGCCGACTGGCAAAGCCATTGGAAATGTAGTCTGCCCATTCCACCCCCACCCCCCGGGGAAGGATCCTGCCGGCCGCCTCCCCTTGGATTTCAGGGGCTCAGACAGATCCTGCCAAGCCCTCTGCCCTCTGCTCCCAGGTAGGGGCTCAGATGACCCAGAGGTGAGAAACCCAGGCCCACAGGGAACTCTCACGGAAACTTGGGGGACGTGCAGCTCCTGGCCCGGGTCACGGAGTACAGGGGTGGGGGGCAGCAGGCCAAGCCTGGCCGGAGAGTGGGGGAGTCCAGACAGGTGGAGCGGAGGGGCAGAAGGAACGGGACATTCCGGGCTGGCTGCTGACTGTGTGTGGGGGCAGGAGGCCAAGGCCAGGAGAGCAGAGTAATGGGTGGGCCAGGGGGGAGTGGGAGCTTTTTTTTTTTTTTTCCTATTTTTAATGATTGAGACAAAAGATCTGAAGTGCAGCTTCTAGAAGAACTGTTTGTGCCTTCCCTTGGTCTTGACTTTGGCCTGCTGCCAGCCACGGTCAAAGACCAGGGTCTCTGGCCTTCCCAGACTGAGCAAGGGAGAGCGTTGAATCCCCAGTGGTGTCAGTGGTTTGACGGGGGTTAGGATGCCCATTCTGGAACCGCCCAACAGAAGCAGACAGAAGCAGGGATCGGCACGGCAGTGTTGACGCTCCCCGGGGCCCACTCCCCATTCTCCAGCGCATCGGGGCAGGGCACAGGGGCCACCACTGAATAATAATGCCACCCCCTCGAGAAATGTCACCACCTTGCAAGGAGACAGGCCAGCGTGGTGTCTTGGTGGTCAGTGGCCGCCCACAGTGACCCACGCAGAGACGTTTGAACGGGTTTACACGGGCCGGAGGGACCGCGCAGCCCCGGGCCCCACGGCAGGTGTGCTGGTGCACAGACTTCCAGAAGATGGGGAGCGTCCTGCTCACTGCTCTTCTGACGTCGGTCTCAGCGCCTTGTGCCCAGGCTCTGTGGCTGGGAAGGCTGGACCCGAGGCAGGTAACGGCCCATCCGTTGGTGCCAGTGCTGGCTTAGAGCCCCGTCGGTCCTAGGGGCCCAGGCCCCTCCTGTGGGGCCACAGTCTCTGGGTTACCCTCCCGGTGCCGGCCCAGACCGGCACCGGCTATGGGGGGACGGGTCAGCCTGAGTCAGGGGCCCTGGACTCCCAGACAAAGAGGACACCTCAAGGGGCTGGGGGACCCGGCCCCTCTCACCTGCTCCTCTCCTCCCAGCTTCTGGGGTCCTGGTACGTTCTCGCCGTGGCCTCCGGTGAGAAGGGCTTTGCGGTGGAGAAGGCCACGAAGGACATCGAGGGTGTCGTGGTGACCCTTACTGCCGAAAGCAGTCTGAAAATGCTGTCCTCCAGGCACAGGTGAGCGAGCTGTGCGCTGTGCGCCTGTGTCCCCGGAGAGCAGGTCTGGCGGGCCTCTGGGTGGGATCATGGTGGATGCGAGGGGCCTCTCGGGACAAGGCCCCCCCCTCAGCTGCCGCCTAAAGTGGGCTCGCGCGTGGTGTCTCGGAGCCGCTGGTAACCTTCCTCCCACACCCGCGTCTGCCTTCGGGAGCCGTGGGGCCCTGGGTCCCGCTGGGACGGGCCTGGCCGTGGGACGAGCAAGGACAGAGGAGGTCTGGGGTCCGATGGCGGCCCCGCTATGTTGGGTGAGCACACACGGTCACATGCGCCACGGTGTGGGCCACGAAGCCGCGTGGCTGGCTGTGTCCCGGCGAGGCTGGCGGAATCAGACATCCAAATCCAGAAACTAGGCGTCTGGAGAGCCTCAGGCTCTGTGAAAAGCCGCCGGTGACGTCAGGGCCACGGGGGTGGCCGCGGGGCTGGGTCGCCATTCCGGTGTCCGCTCTCTGGTGTGACTGGTTAGCAGCGCCCCCTGGTGCTGTGTCACCTGCACCTCTGGGGACCGCGGCCAGACGCTGGTTTGGAAAGACGGATGGTGCCGAGCCCCCCTCCCCACCAGGACTGCGAGTGGGTCCTCTTACATTGAATTGAACTGAAGTCATCTGTTGGCCTTCGGATTGGAAGTGCATTTGCATGGCTCAGAAATCAGAGTCCCCAAAGGCACTCAGAGCGGGTCCTTCCCACCTGCCCAGCCAGCCCGTCCCCTCCCTGCAGGTGACCCATGCTTGTGACTCGTGGCGGCTCCTCAGACACGGGCGGCCGCACGCCAGCACACGTGTGTCACCGAGCCATGCACGCCGGGAACCTCTCCGTATCCGTCCACACAGCCTCTGCTCTCTTTTATTTTATTTTATTTAATTTCTAATTTTTATTTTTTTTAAGTTTATTTATTTTTGAGACAGACAGAGACAGGGAGAGACAGAGCATGAATGGGGGAGGGGCAGAGAGGGAGGGAGACACAGAATCCGAAACAGGCTCCAGGCTCCGAGCTGTCAGCACAGAGCCCGACGCGGGGCTCGAGCCCACGGACCGCGAGATCACGACCTGGGCCGAAGTCGGCCGCTTCACCGACCGAGCCACCCAGGCGCCCCACCTCTGCTCTCTTTTAGAACATTTCGCCTTTTATTCTCTTCTGTCTTTACTGAATTTTTAAAAATTGTGGTAAGATAAATGCAGCACAGAAACGGCCGTCGTAACCACTCTCAAGGACGCAGTTCGGGGGCGTCAGGCGCACTCACACTGTCGTGCAGCCGTCTCCCCGTCCGTCCCCAGAACGTGTTCGTCTTCCCAGACTGGACTCTGTCCCGTTACACACGGACCCTCCCCTCCCCCAGCCCCACCCTCCCGCTCTCGGCGTCCGTGGCTCCGACTCCTCCAGGGCCTCCGGCGAGCGTCCACTCCTACAGGACGTGTCCCCCCGTGACGGGCTGACGTCACTCAGCACGGTGCCCTCCAGGTTCGCCACGTGGCAGCAGGTGCCGCGATTCCCCTCCTTTTTGGGGCTGACGTTCCCGGGTGTGGGCGGAGCACGTGGCCGCTTCCGCCTCTTGGTTTTGCCAACCACGCTGCGGTGAACGTGGGCGTGTACGTCTCCCTTCAGATCCTGCTTTCGGTTCTGGGCGCGCGCAGCGGCGGGACCGCGGGGTCACACGGCGATTCCATGTCACATTCTCGGAGGCGCTCTGCTCTGTTTTTTTGGAAATATATGAAATTTATTGTCAAATTGGTTTCCATGCGACAGCCAGTGCTCATCCCAGCAGGTGCCCTCCTCGATGCCCCTCACCCACCCTCCCCTCCCTCCCACCCCCATCAGCCCTCAGTTTGCTCTCAGTTTTTGAGATTCTCTTATGCTTTGGGCCTCTCCCGCTCTAACCTCTTTTTTTTTTTCCTTCCCCTCCCCCATGGGCTCCTGTTAAGTTTCTGCTCTGTTTTACAGCTGCCTATTGGTCCAGCAGGCTTTCTGCCAGCGCCCTGCTGCTGGGCAGACGGGGGTCTCCAATCTTTTGCAATTGGAAACACACTTTGGGGAGTGGGCCCAGGGGTCTACCCGAAGGATGCATCTCTCGGAGTCCCCGTGTCTCCACATCACACGTGGCCGGTCCCCTGAACTGGCGCCTGCCCCGGGCATTCCCTTACTCTTTGTTCTTTGCCATCTGATGGGCAGCAGATGGCCCTGTGTCAGCTTTTATGCGTCTTCTGTAAGGACAAGGGCCAGGGGCATCCTGGGACATGTCAACGTGCCTTTTGTGCTTCCTCCCCAACACGGGGCTCAAACTCACAACCCTGAGATCAAGACCTGAGCCGAGATCAAGAGTCGGACGCTTAACCGACTGAGTCACCCAGGCGCCCCTGCCTGTTCGTATCTTTGGCATATTTTTCTGTTAGGTGTGTTTTTACCGGTTTGTAAGAACCCTTGAGTGTTCGGGATATTAGCCTCTCATCTGTGGTAAAAGTTAGTTGCAAATATATTTCCCAGTTTGTAATTTTTCTTATAACATTGAGACGGGTTGTTTCTGTTTGTTTTATTTTTTTAATTTTAATTTTTTAAAGTTTATTTACTTATTTTGAGAGGGAGAGAAATGGTGAGTGGGGAGGGTCAGAGAGAGAGAGAGAGAGAGAGAGAGAGAATCCCAAGCAGGTCCCACGCTGTCAGCACAGAGCCTGACACGGGGCTCGATCCCGCAAACCATGAGATCGTGACCTGAGCTGAAATCTGGAGTGGACCCTTAACCACCTGAGCCCCCCGGCCGCCCCAAGACCAACTGCCTGTCTGTTGTGTCCGTTCACTTTAGGGACTGATTGGTCCTTGTGATGCTGGGGCTCCTCACCCAAAATTGCAGAGGGCCCAGCGTCTGTCTGAGGCTCATTTTGCGCCCTTTGTGCCCCCACCACCCTGGGGAGGGAGCTGATCTGCACTTGCTCTCTTGTGGCTCATTCCCGAGCCAGGCTGGATTCACTGGAGAGCGAGGTTTCTGGGTAATGGGGGCCGTCAGAGGAAGCCAGGATCCCCTCTGCGACACGCTGGCGGCAGGCCGGGCCCTGGCGGCAGGACCCTTGTGTCCCGTGGTCCCGACTCTGGACCCTGAGCTGAGGACGGACGGTCTCTTTTCCAGGCCGGAGAGGTGTGATGTGGGCACGGTGTTGCTGTGGAGACAGAACTCTGGATGGGTGTTTGTGAACCCCTGTAAGGCGACAGCCTCTGCGGTGTCCCATGGGGTGCGGGGCAGCGTGGGGATGGGCTCGCTCGCCTGGCCAGCACCGTGGGAAGGGGAGGGGATCGGTCACCCCCAGACTCCCTCTGTGGTGTGCAGGGGGGTGGCCCTCCGCCCCCGTGGGGACAGGACCGGGGGAGTGTGACCCCGGATGAGCTGGGACAGGCCCTCGCCAGCTGGCCATCCGTCACCGGGGACCAGGGGACCACGGGGCTCTGGGGCTCTGAGCTTGCCTGGGGGCCTCTCGTGTCTCCCAGCCCTGGGCGTGTCAGACTACTGGGTGCTGGGCACTGACTTCAGGGACTATGCCGTCATCTTCACCCAGCTGGAGTTCAAGGACGAGGCCTTCAGCACCGGGAGCTGTACAGTAAGTGGAGGAGACCCCGGGCCCGCCCACAAACTCCCTGCCGGCCGCAGCCACGCTGTGCGGGAAGCACATCGTCCCAGGGTCCGGGGCTAGAGAGAGGGGCCCGCCGCCTGGGCTGGCCCCTGTGCCCCCAGGGACCCGGCGCCTCGCCATGGCCCTCTCTGCCTGGGGCCTCATCCCTGCACTCCCCCTGCTGCAAGAGGGACAGCTGGGGCGGGGGCACAGGTGTGAGGGTCCCCTCCTGCCCCGCAGGTCGGACGGAGCTGGCCAGCCAGGAGGCCGTGTGCCTCTTCACCAGGTGGAGCAGGGGCCTGGGCTTCCTGTCCCAGCAGCAGGCCGCGCTGCAGCGGGACCGTGAGTGTCCCCCGGGGCCGCCCCCCGCGCCCAAGTGTCCCCCGGGGCCGCCCCCATGCCCAAGAACCGGCTCACTTCCGCTGGTCTCGGGGAGCCTCCCGGCCTCAGTGAGTCAGGCAGGACTAGGGGGGGTGAGTTCTTCAAGGAGTCACCTGCTCCCTGCCCGAAGTCAGGCCGACAGGGGAGGCCCCGTCTCGGGTGAGGCTGTGGGCCCGACCTCACGGCTCCTCTTGTCCCCCCAGTCACCTGTGCGCACAAGGCCTTCCAGGTAAGCTGGCTTCCCGAGCATCACCCCGCGTCCTACACCCCAGTGCTCTGCAGCCATGAGGGGCCGGGGACCCGGGTGGAGGCAGACGCCCCTCGAACCTGGGGTCCTCCAGTGCTCTTCCTGGTTTTCAGTGAATGCTTCGCCTCCAGTGGGGACAGTGCCCACCGTGTCCAGGCGAGGCCGGCCAGGCGCTGGCAACCTGCTCAGCCACCCAGGTGCTGGGTGCTGGGTGCTGGGTGCTGGGCAGGTGCTCCCAGGGAATCTTGCTGCGTTTCCAAATAAAGCGATTCCACAAACTGCTATAGTTACCTCTCACTCGTGTGCTGGGCTGGGCTCGGTGTCGAGGGCGGACAGAGATGGACGGGGCGCCGCTCTCGTGGGGTGCGGGCCGCGCAGGGAGAGGATAGGGTGCGGTGGGCACACCTAGGGCTGAACCACACGGCACAGAGCCAGCTCGGGGGCGAGAGGGCCGGCCTGCACTTGTGTCCCTCGGCAGAGTCCCTCTGGGTGGGGGGACCCGCGCACACGGGTCTTGGCTGGGGAGTGGGGGCTGGGCCGGGGGCAGCCGCTCCCCGGGGAGGGATCACACAGCCCCGGGCCGATGGGAGGGTCGTCTGCCTGAGTGAGAGCAGGCCTGCGGTTCGAGTTCGGACAGGGTGCTGGGCCGACGAGGTGGGCACTGGTGCCCACTGGGGTGCCGGGCTGGGGCACCTCGGTGTCCGGGGCGGGGCTCTGGGGCAAGGCCAGGGGCCCAGGATTGCAGAGGCCTGGCCTGTGGGTCCTCCTGTGGTCCGGTGGGGCCCTGCCTGAGGTCTTGGCAGGAGCTGGGGTGGGGGCTGCCCATCCCTCACGGCGAGGTGGGGTGCACGCCAGGAAGGGGACAGGCGGGCACATACAGGAGAGCTGCACGCACATGCACATGCACCCCATGTGCCTGTGCACACACACCGGCTGCCCCCTCTGTCAGCACCTGCTCAGGACAGACCCCCCATCAGCACCCGCTCAGGGCAGACCCCCCCGTCAGCACCTGCTCAGGGCAGACCCCCCGTCAGCACCTGCTCAGGGCAGACCCCCCGTCAGCACCTGCTCAGGGCAGACCCCCCCCCGTCAGCACCTGCTCAGGGCAGACCCCCCCGTCAGCACCTGCTCAGGGCAGACCCCCCGTCAGCACCCGCTCAGGGCAGACCCCCCCGTCAGCACCTGCTCAGGGCAGACCCCCCCGTCAGCACCTGCTCAGGGCAGACCCCCCCGTCAGCACCTGCTCAGGGCAGACCCCCCCGTCAGCACCTGCTCAGGGCAGACCCCCCGTCAGCACCTGCTCAGGGCAGACCCCCCGTCAGCACCTGCTCAGGGCAGACCCCCCGTCAGCACCTGCTCAGGGCGACCCTGCGGTCAGGTCCTCCTTCTCACACGCAGATAACCTTATGAAGTGACTCATGGTGACACCAGCTGGCTGTTGTCTCTCTTCCGGGGGTGGGGAGCTAGTGTGAGAGGCCCAGGGCTCCCACTGTGAGGAGGGACGGCTCCAGGGGACATGTGGTGACCTGAGGTCTGGGGGGAGTGACCTCGGGAACACGATGGCTTTGTCTGACGCCTCCCAGGCAGGCGGCACCGACCAGGCTGAGCACCTGGGCCGGCCCTCTGTGCCCGGGGCAGGAGAGGGCCCGCAGCCCCCCGGCCTCCCCATCGGCCCACCCCAGGCCGGCTCAAGGCTCCGGGTTGGTTGGACGGCCACGGCAGGGTCCGTGGGTGGGGAGATTTAAACTCAGTGCCCTGGTGGCCGAAGAAGGAGGCTGAAGATGGGACCGGGGAGGCTGGTGCCCACGCTGGTCCTGGCGCTTGTGCTGGCCATGGGGTCCCGGCCACAGGAACAGCCGCCCAGGGAGGCCCACAGCCTCAACTGGAACAAGGTAAAGCCGTAGGCCTGCTGTCCCCCGAGCCAGGCACCCAGGCCGTGGGGGCCGGGGGTCGTCCGAGTGTGGGCAGCTGGAAGATCGCTCCCTAAAAATCTTCCAAGGGCCTTCCCGGGGCCCTGGGCAGTGCCCCGAGGCTGGCAGGAGTCTCCGGCACAAGCCCCTGCCAGCCCAGTGGGACTGCCCCCCGGCGTCTCCCAGAGCAGCTGCCGGCCATGGGGGGTGGGTAGGGCGCAGGGCCCCAGGCAGGTGCACCCAGAGATGCTAGGTGGGCAGAGGTGGAATCAGCAGGACGTGTTCTGGAACGAGGAGATCGCTGGCAGGTGGAACCCTCCAGCGGGGGTGGCTGTGGGCACAGGCTGAGCGGGCTGTGGCGGTGTCTGGGACGGTGGGCTCGTGGCAGGAAATCAGAGGGATGGGGCCCCCCCGGAGGCCCCGCACGGGAAGAAAGTTATAGCACACGGTTCCCACTGCCCAGCCCCCACACCCCCGGACAGTCTGGCGTCTGCCCACCAGGGCCCCTAACCAGGGGCCATGCAGGTCTGTGGGTGTTGGATGCGGGCTGGGTGTCTGGGAGGCATCCCTTGTCTGGTGGGTTCCGGGAGCCTGGCTGGGAGCCTGGGAAGGAGCGCCTTCCTCAGCACCTCTGCACAGTTTTCAGGGTTCTGGTACATTCTGGCTGTTGCCTCCGATGGCCAGGGGTTCTTGCCTGGCAGACACAGGAGGAAGCTGGGGGCATCCACGGTAAAGGTTCACAAAGTGGGCCAGCTGAAGGTGGTCCTGGCCTTTAGCCGGTGAGTGGAGCAGGGCGGGGGGCCCAGCACAGCGTCCCCAGAGCCCTGGCCACGGCAGCCTGGGGCATCATCCTGTCCGGGTGGGGGTGCCGGAGCCGGATCACCGGGAAAACCTAGAGTGACGGTCCCCACAGCCCTGAAACCTGTCACTTCCTGCCCCTAAAATTCAAGAGCCTGATTTTGGGAGAAGCCCCCACGCTACACGGGGTCACTCAGCAGGCACTGGGTGTTGGAAGTGTTTCCCTTAAGCTGTGGGACCGGTCCCGGTCCAAATTGGAAAATTCCAGAAATGGGCGTCCCGCCTTGTCCCCCTAGGTCACAGGGGTGCCAGGCATACACGTTAATTCTTCGGAAAGATGGGAAGAAGGCGGTGTTCAGGAACACACGTGCGTATGATAGCCTGGGGCCGGGAGAGGGAGGCCTGGGGTGGCAGTGCCCCCCCGGCTTCGTCACCCAGACGCGGGACAGGGTGCCTCTGCCGGCGCCGTCCCCGGCCGCCCCTCCGTCCTGGGGAAGGTCCGGGGGGGGGCGGGATGGGTGCCAGGCACACGGGGCGGTCAGGCGGGCCGTGGCCCCGGGGGGAGCAGGGGGCTCTCGACCCCTCCCGCACGCCCCTGCCTTGCTTCTCTCCCGCCCAGTGAAGGGGGTGGAAGGTTTCCACGTGCTGTCCACGGACTACAGCTTCGGCGTGGTCTACCTGCGCCTGGGCCGCGCCGGCCGGACCGCCAAGATGCTACTGTTCTTAAGTGAGTGACATCTGGGGGAGGGGGTGTGCGGGGGCAGGTAAGGGGGGGGCGCAGGGGCACAGGCTCAGAGGGAGGCCTCTGCCGCAGCTCGGGCTCCGCGACAGGGCGCCCGCGACCGACACCGATCCTCACGGCTCAGGGCGCGGACCCGATGGAGGGTCTCGCCGCGTCAGGTGTTGGGGAGGGGGCTCCGGTCCCTTCCTCTTCTTACCAGGGCACTGATCCTGTCGCGAGGACCCCAGCTAACCCTGCACACCGCCGGAGGCCCCGACCCCTCGCACCGTCGCACTGGGGCTTTGGTGTATGAATCTGGGAGGACACGGGCAGTCCATACTTTGGGTCGCAGCCCTTGCAGGGCAGGCTGGCGGCAGGTGGCAGGGGGCAGGTGGGTGGGCGGAGCCTGGAGACCACGTGGGCAGGTCTCTGAGGTGGCTGCTGCAGGGGTGAGTGGGGGAGGCCAGTGCAGGGGGGAGCCCGGAGGAGGAGAGGCCAGGCGTGGGGCTGGCCATCCACGGGAAGCTCAGGCCCTGGCGCTGAGGGCAGGATGGGGGGAGTTGGGGGCAGGGCAGGTGGAGGTGGTGAAGGGAAGGCAGACGGGGAGAGGTTCTGTGCCGGGTGGGGGCGGTACGGAAGGGAGTGGGGTCGGGAAAGGACCCCTCCAGGCACGGGGCACGCGGGGCATGCAGGGCACGCACGGGGGGGAGGCGGGGGGGGGGGGAAGGGCTGCAGCCAGAGGGGTTGGGTGAGCAGACGGGGCTGCCCGAGCCGGTCTCCAGGGCCTCGCTGGGGACACCCGCCCGCCTCGGGGCACAGAGGGGACAGAAGGACATTTCCCCATCACCTGTCTGCTGCGCCTCCCGTGGCAGCGCCCTCGCGTCTCTGTCCTGCGAGGGACTGGCGGTGTCCGTGGGGGTCGGGGTGCAGCCCACGCGGCCAGAACTGGTAAATGACGTGACTGTGCTTCCCGACCGCAGGCAGACGGAACACTTCCAGCTTCCCGAGCATGAAAAGATTCGTAGACATATGTGAGACTTTGGAGCTCGCCGATGGTGTGACCGTTCTTCCGAAAGACGGTAACACGTGGTCGAGAGCCCTCCCTCCCCCACCACTGTCCAGGTCCGCGCCATGCCTGGCCCCGTCCGCCCTGTTAGGGTCGGCTCACCGGGGGCAGAGAGAGGAGGGGTGACAGCGGTCTCTTCCAAGCCCCGTGGGAGGTGCTCCCCTTCCACGGCCCTGTCCTGCATCAGCACCAGGCTCGTCCTGCCGACGGGCGTGGGCGGTGGGCACCGGGCAGCCCGTCTGGTCTGGGCTCTGTGGCCGTGGCTGGACGACCCGGGCAGTGTCCCACACCAGCACACGAGAAACCGGGGAGAGAAAGGGAACGCTCGTGGGCAGACCGGCCCCCACCGGGCAGCGCCCCCTCAGTGCCCCTCTGTCTCCACAGCCTCCTGTGCGCACACCATCCTGCCCTGAGGGCCACCACCGTTACTTTGGGCTCCGCTCGTGGCCCTCCGAGACCCCAGGAGCGTTCTTCACGGTTCCGGGAGTTCGCACGCTGAGAGGTGTTTGGTGACCCCGGGCCGCTGATGGGGTGAAGTCCAAGGGCCGTGGCTCTAGCCCAAGAGGGATCCTTGATGATCCTCAGGAGCTGGGGATAGGAGGGCACGTGCTGGCCGGCAGGGAGAGTCCAGTCCTGGCCCGTCAGCTCGTGCCCTCCAGGTTCCACGGCCGAGAGGGGCTGTCACCTCCTGTCTGCTGGGAAATAGACCTCGGACCGGTCCAGTGTAATCCTCGCCGCGTGTCTTCTCTGCAGTGAGTCTGCGCACCGCTCCCCGGGCTCCCCGACACCCCACACTTCCCCAGGAAGCCGCTCACTCCTTCGGGAAACACGTATAAGCACCCGTGACACGCCAGGCACGTGCTCGCTGCTGGTGAGAGGGCAGTGAGCAAAACAGGCAATAGCTTATTAGAATTTGGGGACTATCCGCCTCCGAGGGAGAGGGCCTCGAGCGTCCTAGATGCCTTCTGCACAGCTGCACAAGGACTACACACACCATAATTCTTCCAGACTCTTCACAAAGACGTTACCCTAATGAGGTGCCTGCAGGAAGAGCCCTTGACCACCTCACGCTTTCTGTGCCAGTCTCCCGGCTCGGCTCGGCTGGGAGCCTCAGCCCCACGGTCACCCAGGAGGCCAGGGCTGCAGCCTCAGCGGAGGCTCGACTGGGGCAGGGTCCGCCTCCAAGACCGCGACCGGGCACGTGCTCTTGGCAGGATTCGGCCGGGACCGGGGGGGTCTCAGGACTTCTGTGTCTCAGCCCGGAGCCTCTGCAGGTTCTTGGCACTGGGCCTCCTGGGGCAGCTCATACTGTCTGCTCTTGCTTCGTCAGAGAGAGACACACACACAGACACACACACTGACACAGAGACAGAGAACGGACCCGGGAGAAAAGGAACCCGGAGAAACCACAGGCTTTCATGAACCAGCTTGGAAGCGACACCCATCGTTATATTCTCTCCCTCAGAACCGGTCACACGGGCCTTCCACCGGGGAGGGGAGGGTTTGTCACAAGGATACAAGAGGCTGTGTTAGTAAAAGAGGGCACATGTCGGAGACAGAGACCTTTGTTTGTGCTGTGACACCACAGCCTGACGCCAGCAGGGACACGGCCGGTCCTCCCGTGGCCCAAACAGAAACCGGGAGATGCAGAAGGCTGGACAGTCACACCACAGGGGGGAGAGCATCCCTCACGACCCAGGGCCAGAAGATTCACAGGCCTCTGGGCCAAATAATGCTCCAAATCAGTGCATTCCCCGGGATGGAGGCCAGACCCGTCCCAGTCCAAGGGGAGGCGACCCCCATGGGAGCAGGCATCAGAGATGCGGGGGGGTCCCTGGGAGGGACTCGGGCAAGTGAGACCCGAGGGAGGCAGAGGTGGTCACCTTCAGACGGGCAGGTTTCTGGTCTGGGGACCGGCAGCCTAGGTGTCCACGTGAGGAAGCAGAGGCCCCAGCCGATCCCCAGTGAGAAGTCCTTGTCCTGCAGGGGACCGGCTGGCCCAATACTGGGAGAGTCCCCAGAGCCCGGAGTCGACCCTTCCCCAGCCCCATGTGGGGCCCCAGGCAGGTTGGTCAGCTCTGCTCCCCTGAGATCAGTGAGGGGGGGCCTTCGGCGGGTGGTGAGATCCCCCAGGAGGAGGGACCCTGAGCCCCAGGAGGCCAAGATGCAGGCCTCCGGGTAGGACAATCCAAAGTCAAGGAGATGGGCTTCCTGACCCAGCTCGTCTTACTAGTGACCCAGGCTGTGCTATTAGCCTCGGTGTCCCCATCTGTGACATGTGGACGTAACGGGCCTTCTAGATGGGTGGGCACATTCCCTGAGACATGAGGTGGAATCGTGGCCTGGTGCCTGGAGGACATAAAGGGCCACCTGGAAGGCTGTCCCAGAGTCCCCCAGGGCACAGGATTCCGGAAGCCCGTCCTTGGCCCCTGCCTGCTCTCCCCCTTCTGAGAACACTCAGCGTTGTTTGCGGAGGAGGTAGACATGATCCAGGAGGTCAGCAGGGCCCACGTGGAGGAAGGTCAGCGCTGGAGGGACAGAAGGACGTGTCCCGTGCCCCCTTCCAGGGCCCGAGCTGTGACGCCCTCTGACCGGACCTCTGACCTGACCTGGTGTGGACCCCGCTTCTGTGGTTTCACTCCCTCCCTCCTTCCCTCCCTCCGTGCCTAAATCAGCCAGCGATCTCAGGTCCCTGCCGTGTGCCGAGCACCGTGACCTCTTCAGTGAGCACGACCCAATAGGTCCCCCACGTGGCATCTTCCTTTGCAGGGTCTGAATGTTCCTGGCCGTGTCCCCTCTGGCGAGTCTGGGAGGGAGGCCTCTGCTCACGTTCCCGACAAGGAAGCACGAGTCCAGAAGGTCCAGACGACCTGCCCCAAGTGCCAGCGTGTGGAGCCTGGACAGAGGGTGGTCCCTGAGCAGAGGAGGACTTGGGCCCACGCAGCCCAGAGGAGGAGGGGGAGCACCGTGGCGGCCTGGCGCTCAAGTCCGCTGGGAGACGGTGTCCTACCCGGACCGGCCCTGTCCCCAGGGCATTCGGGGTACCTGCGCTCCCAGGTGGCAGGCTGGCCCCGGCTGGCAGGAGAGGAGGCGCCCCTGGGGCAGGACAGAGCCCTCAGGCAGAGAGGAGGGTCGCAGGTGCTCCCCCAGGGGCAGGTGGACTCGGGCGCCCTGAGGGGGCGTCACCGGGACAGCTGTGCCTTGCCAGCCGCAGTTCCCCAAATCCAAGCACAAGACCCTAACAGCCTCTGCCCCACCCCCCAGACAGAAACCGCTTCTGTCCTTGTTCCTTTGTGGATGCGTCCATGCCTGCCCTCAGCACCCTGTCTGCTCCCTGCTGTGTGCACGCACCTGGATCCCACAAGCGAGCCCTGGACCCCACCCAGGGGCTCTGGGCCACAGCCAGCAAGGGGGAGCGCCGTCCCCATGGCCCTCCTCACCCTAAGAAGACACATAAGCCATATTCACCAAGGTTTGTAACCATCGTACACTCTCACACACACACACACACACACACACACACACACGTAGAGCAAAGGGTGGGGGCCCTGGAGGACCCGCACACGTATGTCTCCGGCACCTCCCGCCGCCCCTGTGCTTTTGTGGGTTTGCTCTGGTTCTCTCGGATCCTCCGCCCGGCTCCCTTGAAGGCGTCAGGTCTCCGCCCGAGTCCCTGGGTCACCCACCCACCTCTCCTGTTAGGAAGACGTGCAAATGCACAGCCTGCATTTCCTCCCATCTTCCTCTCGCCTCCCAGACTTCGGTCGTCAGATTTGGGAGTCGAGAACACCCCTTGTGTCTTCCCTCACGTGTCCTTCCACCTGGCTCTTCCCAGGCTGTCCCCGAGGCTATCCTCAGGCTGGATTCGTCTCCTGGGAGGTGGGGGTCAGCGGACAGAGGGCAGACGGTGCCGGTGGGGGCAGGAGAGGGCCGTGGCCCACAGGCCGAGTGCCGGCTTGTCTGCCAGGGCCTCTGGGCTGGGTGAGCCCCGCCGGTTCTCCTCTTTCTTACCGGGAGGCATCCTTGTCCTGAACGGGCACCAGGGAACCTGAGTGAAGAGACCACTTTGCTTTGAGACGAGGGGCGGAGTGGCAAGGGCTGCAGAGGACGTTGGCCTTGGATGGGGAAAGCGAGGCCGGCCACGCACTGCTGTCCCGTTCAGGTCCCTCTGTCACCTGAGTGCACCTGCAGCCAGAGGGGCTGGTTCCCGGCAGGCTGGCCGCGTCCCCCTGGAGCCCCCGGTCCCTCCTCTCTGCCTGAGGACTCTCTCCCGGAGACGGGAGCCCGTCACACCTGTCTCTGGGGACCTCTGCTTCCTCACCTTGTAACCTGGGAGGCCGGTCGCCAGACCAGAAACCTGCCCGTCTGAAGGTGACCACCGCTGCCTCCCTCGGGTCTCACTTGCCCGAGTCCCTCCCCGGGATGCCCCGCATCTCTGACGCCTGCTCCCATGGGGGTCGCCTCCCCTTGGACTGGGACGGGTCTGGCCTCCATCCCGGGGAACGCACTGGCTTTGGTGCATTATTTGGCCCAGAGGCCTGTGAACCTTTCTGGCCCTGGGTCGTGAGGGATGCTCTCCCCTCTGTGGTGTGACCGTCCAGCCTTCTGCATCTCCTGGTTTCTGTCTGGGCCACGGGAGGACTAGCCGTGTCCTGTCTCGTGTCAGGCTGTGGTGTCACGGCACAGACAGGGGTCTCCACCCCGAGACCATGCCGTTGTCACCAAAGGGGCCTCTTTTTCCCCACCTAATCTTTAATCCATTGTGATTTCAATATCAAACGAGAAAAAGTCTATTTCAAACGACCACAAAGTACAAAAATGAATCTGTCTCGTCTGAAAAGTCGGTGCAGACCCAAAGGTATCTCTGGCGAGATTCCACTTGAAGGAAACCTCCAGAGTAGGTAACGGAACACGGAGAGAAAGCAGACTGGGGGTTCCCAGGGGCTGGCGGGGGACGAATGGGGAGTGAGGGCTCCGGGTACACGGTGACCCTTGGGGACCGAGATGTTCTGCAACAATATTCTGTGGCGTGGTTCACAGCGTCGTGAGCGTACCCCGTGCTCAGGAATTGCACAACGTAAAATAAATAAATTTTTATTGAAGATTAATGTGGATTTTAAACAAACCATGAGCAAATAAAGTAACAGCTAAAAAGTAGAGAGAAAGGATAAGGGAGAAGAGGAAGACTCATTCTGGTGGGACGGTGGAGACTGGGACTGGAGCAAGAATTAGAAATACAATAAACACCCTTTGTAGGCCTTCGGGCCCTTGATTTGTGGCCGGCATCCATGCGGGAACAAGGGCGGTGGCAGGAACGGTGTCGGGAGCAGAAGCAGGAACCAGCTGACTCTGTTCAGGTGCCCGCTGTCCCAGCACAGGTCCCAGGTCACCTGCTGGCTCTCCGGCCCCTGCAGGAGTCGCCCCAGACTCCACCCCTGCCTGCGGAGCCCCCGAGGCCCCCGATGCCGTTGGGCCGGGCTCTGGAGCCACACCGGCTTCTGCTCCTGCCCCGGACTCTTGAGAAGGAAACAGAGTGATGGTTGCAGTGTCTCCAAGGCCTCAGGGTGAGAGGAGGGAAGGTCCCCCCCCCCACTCAGCACCGGCCTCTCCAGGGGCCTTTGCAGAGACACAACTCACCCCAGAGCCTCCCCGAGAAGCCGAGGCCAGGAACCCACACCAAGACCTCTGCCCCCTGCAGGCCGCAGCCCGGGGCTCTCAGTCTCTGCTCCTGGCCCCACACCAGCCCCCGGGGGCTCCTCCCTGGGAGGCCCAGCACCGCCCAGCCCCGTGCATCCCATCCCCCACCCCCAGCCTTCTCACCCTCAGGCTCTGGCTCCGGGGGCTCCGGGTCCTGATCCCAGGACCGGTGAACCAGGACCCTGTGGAGGGGCCAGGGTGGTGAAGGAGGCCTGCCCAGGCCACCTCCAGGCCCTGCTTCCCGAGACCTCCGTGCGGCCACTCTCTCCCTGGGTCCAGGGTGGCCCTCCTGGGCGACGGGGCACACGCACAACTCTGTAGGGCAGGTGTAACGGGATTCCGCCAGACGTTTCCCGATTTCATCGGTTGATTTCTGTAAAGACAGTGACCCGCGGACGGCCCGGAGACATCACAGCCCGCCCGGCCATCCTCAGTGTCCTTCCACCCTCTCCACCTCTCTCAAAAATAAATAACCATTAAAAAAAATTTACAGAAACCACAGGAAAGTATGTGGATGATGACTTATGGAATAGAGAAAATAAAGACATGGAAATTATAAAATTTTTTTGAATGTTTATTTATTTTTGACATAGAGAGAGCCAGAGCATGAGCAGGGGAGGGGCAGAGAGAGGGAGACACAGAATCCGAAGCAGGCTCCAGCCTCCGAGCTGTCGGCACAGAGCCCGACACGGGGCTCGAACTCACAGACCGCAAGATCATGACCCGAGCCGGAGTCGGACACTCAACCGACTGAGCCACCCAGGTGCCCCAAGACACGGAAATTATTAAAAAAATGCAGTGGAAACTCTGGAGTTGAAAAGTACTGTCACTTGTGTGGAAGATTTTCTGGGAGATCTCAACAGTATATCTGAGATGGGTGAGAAAGTTTCCCACACAATCGGCAAACTGTGAAGGGAGACCAAGAGAAACCATCCAATCTGAAGAGCAGAAAAAATGAAGGAAAAGGAGCAGAGCCTTCAGGCCGTGGAACTCAATCAGGCAGCATAGCCATACTCACAGTCCAACAGAAGAGGAGGAAGAGAGAGGGAAGAGACAAGTATCTATTTAATACAAAAGAAGACAGTAAGCGACATGAGACATATAGAAAACAGATAGTGGAGGGCAGACATAAATCCAACTGAAAGGGCGGGCCTATGCCGGCCGACTCCATCTTGTTCTGTGTCCTTCACCTTGACCACACCTCCTCCCCTTGAGTAACCCCCCCCCTCACCTGTCTAACAGGACTCGGACCCTTCCCCAGCCAATCGGCTGAGGCCACAGCCGTTACCTCACCAACTGCCCCTGGGCCCCAATAAAACCTTTGTCCTTTTGAAACTCGCTCTCTCTCCCTGGTATCTCACCGCTGCGTCGGTGCAGGTAGGGGATTGAGCTCGAGCTAGCTCGAATAAAGGTTCTTTTGCTTTTGCATCGGACTCGGCTCCCTAGTGGTCTTTGGGGATCACGAATTCTGGGCATAACATTTGGGGGCTCGGCCCGGGATCCCCAAGACCCCTGAGGGACCCCCGACCCGGAGAGCCTGACTGGCCACGGTTAGTGTCTGTTTGTTTGTTCTGTCTTTTCTGTGTGAGCTCACTTCTGGAGTTCTGGTAGTGCCCGACGCGGTCTAAGTGGACGCACTGGAGGACCACGGGCCGGGAGTTTCGGAAGACGTTCCGATTCTCCCTTCTGGAGGGACGTGGAATCCCCTCAAAGGTCTGAGACGAGGCGGGTCGCTCCCGCTGGTCGGTGTGAGGCCGTCGTCTTTGGAGGGACGTGGAATCCCCTCATCGGTTTTGGAGGGACGTGGAATCCCCTCAAATGTCTAAGCTAGCTTTCAGTGTTGCTTCCATGGAGTTGGAAGATTTTCTAGGGGCCCTCTGTTTGTCTGTTTTTGTGTTTCTCTGTTTTGTTCTGTGGACTTACTGGACGGACGTTATGGGACAGACTCAGACTACTCCTCTAAGTATTATGATTGATCACTTTAAGGATGTGAGGGGAAGAGCTAACAACCTCAGTGTGGAAGTCCGAAAGGGTCGGTGGCAGTTTTTTTGTTCTAGCGAGTGGCCAACTTTCAATGTCGGATGGCCACCAGAGGGGACCTTCGACCTCCCTACCATCCACCGAGTCAGGAGTATCATCTCTCAGCCTAAGACGGGCCATCTTGATCAGCTCCCTTACATTATCACTTGGCAGGACCTTGTGGAAGACCCACCCTCTTGGCTTAAACCCTTCCTAGCCCCGCTCCCTCCGGAGCCAAAACCCATTCTTGCTTTGCAGGGGACAAAGAAGAAGAAAAGTCTTATCCAGCCTTCAGCACCCCTCTACCCTGTCTTACAGGGGGGTACTGAAGAAGAATTAATTTTTCCTCCCTCGTATAACCCCTCTAGGATGCTGGAAGAACACCATCCTCCCCCTCCGGGGGAGGCAGATGCTGTTCCGAGAGCGGGAGGCGGAAACGCTCCAGTGGGAAGCCCGCCCTTCACCAGACAAAGGGCTCAGAGGGAGCAATCCGCCTCCGCCGCCGACTCCACTATTCTGCCCCTGCGAGCCACCGGACCCCCAGACGCGGAGGGGAACCAGCCCCATCACTATTGGCCTTTCGCCACTAGTGACCTCTACAATTGGAAAGCTCAGAATCCTAAGTTTTCCGAGAAACCGGCAGGGCTTATTGATTTATTAGACTCTGTTCTTTTTACCCATCAGCCCACGTGGGACGATTGCCAGCAGCTTTTGCAGGTCCTGTTCACGACTGAAGAAAGAGAAAGAATCGTCAACGAGGCCCGAAAACTAGTTCCGGGCACAGACGGGAATCCCACCACCAACCAGGCTCAGATAGATGCCTCCTTCCCCTTAACTCGGCCCCAGTGGGATTTCAACACGGCAGAAGGTAAGGAGAGGCTCCGGGTCTACCGCCAGACTCTAATGGGGGGTCTCCGAATGGCTGCTAGAAAGCCAACCAATTTGGCCAAGGTAGGAAATGTACAACAGGGAAAAGATGAATCTCCGGCTGCCTTTTTAGAACGGATCATGGAGGCATTCCGTACCTATACCCCCATGGATCCAGAGGCTCCGGAAAGCAAGGCAGCTGTTATCATGGCCTTTGTAAACCAATCGGCCATAGACATTAGGAGAAAATTACAGAAAATAGATAGACTAGGAGAAAAAAGTCTGCAGGACTTACTGGTGGTAGCCGAAAAGGTATATAATAACCGGGAGCTTCCTGAGGACAAGCAGGCCCGCGCCATGGCGACTGCCAGCAGTAAGCAGACTCGAGACCTGGCCAGAATACTACTAGCTACCACTGCTGACTCCCCTGAGGAACGAGACCGCCATCTCCGGCAGCTGGCAGACGACACAAGAAAAGGTAAAAGAACCACCAAGGGGGGGAAGCAGAGGCTGCAGAAGGATCAGTGCGCATACTGCAAGGAGATAGGGCATTGGGCCCGAGATTGTCTGAAAAGGGCCGGCGGGAAAGGAAGCAAGACTGATCGAGTAAAAGTCCTAGAGCTAGATGAACTAAGTGATTAGGGGAGTCGGGGTTCGGACCCTCTCCCCGAACCCAGGGTAACTCTTAAAGTGGAGGGGACCCCTGTTGACTTCCTTGTCGACACCGGAGCACAACATTCGGTCCTCCGCACCCCACAAGGAAAACTAGCCAGCAAGAAGTCCTGGGTACAAGGGGCAACTGGTATGAGCCAGTATTCATGGACTACCCGAAGAACAGTAGATTTGGGAACGGGCCGGGTATCCCACTCCTTTATGGTAATACCAGAATGCCCCTACCCGCTGTTAGGACGGGACTTACTGACCAAGATTGGAGCTCAGATAACTTTCAGACAAGGGGGGCCTCAGGTCACCGATGGCAAGGGCCACCCCATCCAGGTCCTGACCATGAAACTGGAGGATGAATACCTCCTCCACCAGGAGGCGCTCCCGAGAGAGGATAATATAGACAGATGGCTACAAGAATTCCCCTCGGTTTGGGCAGAGACTGGGGGGGGGATGGGACTAGCCGCTCATAGGACCCCAGTCCTGGTAGAGCTCAAGCCAGGAGAGAGTCCGGTAAGGATCAAACAATACCCCATGTCACAGGAGGCCCGGAAGGGGATCCAGCCACACATCCGGAGACTATGAAGCCTAGGGGTACTAGTTCCTTGCCAGTCTGCCTGGAACACCCCCTTACTGCCGGTCAAAAAGCCTCACACAAATGACTACCGACCGGTACAAGACCTCCGGGAAGTAAATAAGAGGGTCGCGGACATACACCCAACTGTTCCCAACCCATATACTCTCTTGAGCTCCTTGGCGCCCTCCAGGGTCTGGTATACTGTACTAGATTTAAAGGACGCCTTCTTCAGTCTGCCGCTGGCACCCCAGAGCCAACCCTTGTTCGCCTTCGAGTGGCATGATCCGGAGGAGGGCTACAGTGGGCAACTCACCTGGACACGGCTACCTCAGGGATTCAAAAATTCACCCACCATCTTCGACGAGGCACTACACGAGGACCTGGGTGAGTACAGAAGGGAGCACCCTGGCCTCACCCTCCTACAGTACGTAGATGACATCCTGATTGCTGCTGACACGGCCAAAGACTGTGAGCGAGGGACCCAGGACCTGCTGGCTACCCTGGGAGCTTTAGGGTACCGGGCATCCGCGAAGAAGGCTCAGATATGCAGGGAGAGGGTAAGTTACCTGGGATATATCCTGGAGGGCGGACAGCGGCGGTTATCAGATGCCAGAAAAGAAACTGTCCTAAAGATCCCTACTCCCACCTCCCGAAGAGAAGTGAGGGAATTCCTAGGATCAGCCGGCTACTGCCGCCTCTGGGTTCCAGGTTTTGCTGAGATCGCCAGGCCCCTATATGAAGCTACCAAAGAGGGGAAAACATTTAAATGGACTGAAAAAGAAGAAATTGCCTTTAATCAGTTAAAAAAGGCCCTCCTAAGTGCCCCAGCCCTGGGCCTACCAGACATTATGAAACCCTTCCACCTCTTTGTAGACGAACATAAGGGAATAGCAAAAGGGGTTCTAACTCAAGCCTTAGGCCCCTGGAACCGCCCAGTGGCTTACCTGTCTAAGAAACTAGACCCAGTGGCTGCCGGCTGGCCGCCATGCCTAAGAATTATTGCGGCGACAGCACTCCTAGTCAAGGATGCAGACAAACTGACCCTAGGACAGGAGATCTGGATCACAACCCCACACGCCATTGAAGGGGTCCTGAAACAGCCTCCTGATAGATGGATGAGCAATACACGTGTGACTCATTACCAGAGCCTCCTACTCAACCCTCCACGAGTGCGGTTCCACCCCAGTGCAGCCCTCAATCCTGCAACCCTGCTGCCCGACCCTGACCTAGGTGCTCCACTACATGACTGTGCGGGAATCCTGGAACAAGTACATGGATTCCGGATGGACCTGACCGACCAGCCCCTCCCCGATGCCGAGGCTACTTGGTTCACTGATGGCAGCAGCTTTGTGCGAGATGGACACAGGTATGCGGGTGCAGCGGTGGTCACCGAAATGGACACCGTATGGGCGGAGGCTCTACCCTCCGGAACGTCAGCCCAGCGAGCGGAGCTCATAGCCCTCACCAAGGCGCTGATGCTGGGAGCTGGAAAACGGCTTAACATCTACACAGACAGCCGTTATGCATTTGCCACAGCTCATATTCATGGGGCAATTTATCAGGAGAGGGGGTTACTGACGGCAGAAGGACGGACTATAAAAAATAAGCAGGAGATACTTAACCTGCTTACGGCCTTATGGCTTCCTGCCAAGCTAGCCATTATCCACTGCCAAGGGCACCAAAAAGCTGATAACCCAGTAGCTAGAGGTAATCGAAAGGCTGACCAGGCAGCCAAGGCAGTAGCCCTTACTCCAGTCCCCACCATGACCATACAACTACCAGACCCGGGAGACCCAGTTTTACCAGACCAGCCCAAATACTCCCAGGAGGAGTTACAGCGGATCAAGAAACTCCCCATGGCCCAGGAGATAAAGGGATGGTGGTATACACCTAACAAGGAGCTCGTGCTGCCAGACCGGCTCGGAGTCTCAATATTAGAGCACATGCATCGGTCTACTCACATGGGGGCCCGAAAATTAAAAGACTTAATCCGACATGCCGGAATCAAGATTCACCAACAGGACACCAAAATAGAGCAAGTTGTATCTGCCTGCAAGACCTGCCAACTCACCAACGCGAAAGCCACATCAAATAAAAAAGGAACCAGGCTCAGAGGCACCAGACCGGGAGCCCAATGGGAAGTCGACTTCACTGAAGTCAAACCAGGAAAGTATGGTTATAAATATCTTTTAGTATTTACAGACACCTTCTCTGGCTGGGTGGAGGCATACCCAACCAAGCATGAAACGGCTCAGACGGTGGCTAAGAAGCTACTAGAAGACATCTTACCCAGGTATGGTTTTCCTGCCATGGTAGGATCAGACAATGGACCAGCTTTTATCTCTCAGGTAACACAGGCAGTAGCCAAGGCGGTGGGGGCAAACTGGAAATTACATTGTGCTTATAGGCCCCAGAGCTCAGGACAGGTAGAAAGAATGAATAGAACCCTAAAAGAGACCCTTACCAAATTAACCATGGAGACTGGCGGGGACTGGGTGACTCTCCTACCGTACGCCCTTTACCGGGTTAGAAACACTCCTTACACTCTGGGTTTTACTCCCTACGAGATCATGTTTGGCAGGCCACCCCCTGTTATTCCCAGCCTTCGAGCTGAACTTCTTGCAGAGTTTAAAGATCAAGAACTTTTTCTTTCCTTGAGAGGGCTCCAGAGGGCGCACGAGGATATTTGGCCGCGCCTCCGTGCCATCTACGAGGCTGGCCCGACCCTGACACCTCATCAGTACAAGCCGGGAGACTGGGTCTATGTCAAGAGGCACCACCGAGAGACTCTCGAGCCGCGCTGGAAGGGACCCTACATTGTAGTGCTGACAACCCCCACCGCTCTCAAAGTAGACGGCATCGCGACCTGGGTCCATCACACCCACGTTCAGCCAGCGGACCCCTCCTCGATCCGGAAGGACTTCGTCACGCGATGGGCCATCAGTCGGGACCAACACAACCCGCTCAAGCTCAAGCTCAAGCTACAGCACATTCGACCCACCTAATATTGGTAACTCTGTTAACTCTGCTTGTCATTGCTCATGCTACCGGGAGTCCCCACACCCCCCAAAACATCACCTGGCAGATCATAGATACCAGCTCAGGGACAATACTTAATTAGACCTCCCAGAGCCACCCCAGGGACACATGCTTCCCAGAACTTTGCGTAAACCTCTAAACTCTGTTCCCCTTGTCACCATAAATGCAGCCGGTCCCATGATTGGGTCCCTAAGCTACATGACAAGGGAGGAATGAAAGGGCGGGCCTATGCCGGCCGACTCCATCTTGTTCTGTGTCCTTCACCTTGACCACACCTCCTCCCCTTGAGTAACCCCCCCCCTCACCTGTCTAACAGGACTCGGACCCTTCCCCAGCCAATCGGCTGAGGCCACAGCCGTTACCTCACCAACTGCCCCTGGGCCCCAATAAAACCTTTGTCCTTTTGAAACTCGCTCTCTCTCCCTGGTATCTCACCGCTGCGTCGGTGCAGGTAGGGGATTGAGCTCGAGCTAGCTCGAATAAAGGTTCTTTTGCTTTTGCATCGGACTCGGCTCCCTAGTGGTCTTTGGGGATCACGAATTCTGGGCATAACACAACCTTATCTAGAGTTCCACTAAATGTAAATGGATTAAACATTTCAATCAAAAGACAGACACTGTCAGACTGGATGGAAAACACCATCCAGCTCCATGATCTACAAGAGAAATGCTTCAGACTGAAGACACAAGGAGGTGAAAATAGCACGATGGAGAAAGAGACACCATGTGAACAGTGATCATGAGAGCTGGAGAAGGTCTATCAAATTTAGAAAAATAGACTTTAAGACAAGAGAAATATTACTAGACACCAAGAGGGATATATCATAGCAAATGGAGACTTGATTCTTCAAGAAGGTAAAATAATTATAAATGTCCATGCATTCAACACCAGGGTCTTCCAAATTCATGAAGGTTCTCTCTGGTTCACTCTGACAAAAAAAAAAAAAAAAAAAAAAAAAAAAATGAATAACAAACACCACAACCAAAACCAAAAATGAGAAAAGGCACTTAAGCTCCCAGTTGGAGAGGAAGAAGCGAAATGGTCTTTCTCCACAAATGACTGGTTCTCTCTGTAGAAGATCTTGGGAATCGACAACAAGAAACTATAAAAATCAATAAATGAGTTTGCAGTGTCATCCATTGTGTTTCTGTGTACTAGCGTTGGGCAATCTGCAACGAAAAAGCAAGAAGACAATTCGAGTCACAATACTCCCCAAAAGAGTAACACGCTTAGAATAAATTTAACGAAGAAGTGCAAGTCTTGTGGGCTGACCTATAAGCCATTGCTGAGAGAGCTCAGATGTTGTACGTAGACGGAGGGATGTTCCATGCCTGTGGATTGGAAGAGTCAGTATTGTCAGGATGGCGAATCCCCCCGAATCAATATATAGATTCAATTCAATCACTGAGAAAATCCCAATGGGATTTTGGAGGGGTTTTTTGGGAAATATACCAGCTGATCTTAAAATTTATATGGAATTGCAAGGGATCCAGATAGCGAAAACAATCTTGAAAAAGAACAATGTTGGAGGTCCTATACTTCTCAATTAAAAAGTATTGTTGGGGCGCCTGGGTGGCTCGGTCGGTTGAGCGTTCGACTTCAGCTCAGGTCATGATCTCACGGCCTGTGAGTTGGAGCCCCGCCTCGGGCTCTGTGCTGACAGCTCGGAGCCTGGAGCCTGTTTCGGATTCTGTGTCTCCCTCTCTCTCTGACCCTCCCCCGTTCATGCTCTGTCTCTCTCTGTCTCAAAAAAATAAATACATGTTAAAAAAAATTAAAAAAAAAAAGGATAGACATATAGATTGATGGACTATATCGGAGAACATGGAAAGAAGCCCAACTATTTTTGTCTAATTGATCCTGACAAGGTGCCAAGGCAACTCATTGGTGAAAGGGAACATCTCCTACTAATTCTGCCACGATAATGGCGAGACCACTTGCAAAAAGATTAATTTAAGCCTGCACTGCACAACATATGAAAAAACTAACTTAAGATAGAGCATAAATCTAAATGTAAGAGCTAAAGCTATAAAATTTCAAGAAGAAAACACAGGAGAAAATCTTCATGACCTTGGGCTAGCCAGATTTCTTAGATATACACCAAGAGCACGATCCATTTAAAACAAGACAGATTGGACTTCCTCAAAATTTAAAACTTTTGTGATTCAAAAACACCATCATTTCCAAAATGTATAAAGAACTCTTGAGTAAAGAAATAATAGAGGAAGAGGAGGAGGAGGAAGAGGACAAGCCATAAAAATGGAAACTCAGCTTAAAAAACGGGTAGAAGATCTGCATATGCATTTCACCACAGAAAATGCACGAATGGCCAAAGTCCCGTGGAAGCGACTCAGCCCCACTAGTCATCAGGGAAATACACATCAAAGCACAACAAACACCCCCTTACACCCACTAGAAGGGCATCGGCCAAGAAAATGGGCAAAAACAGGTGTTGTCACGGATGTCGGGAACATGAGGCCATCGCCCGTTTCGAGTGGGAATGTGAAAGTGGGGCCACCATGGAAGACACCCTGTCATTTTCTCAAATAATTGCATAGCGCTGCTGGAAGACCCAGGAGCCCTCTCCTAGGCACGTACCCCACAGAGCCGGAGCCGTACGTCCGCACGGAGACCTTCACACAGATGCGGACACAGCATCCCTCGCCGAGCCCCGAGGTGAAACAACCCAGATGCGCAGCAGGTGGGGAATGGACAAACAGAACGTGGTCTGCCCCTGTGATGGAATATTGTATCATTCAGCTGTGAAAAAGACCAAAACACTGGCCCCGCTACCACGGGGATGTATCCTGAACACATGATACTGAGTGCCAGGCCACGTATTTTATGGATCCCCTTGTATGAAATGTCCAGAAGACAAAAATCCACAGGGCTGGCTTCCAGGGGCTGGGGTGGGGTTGGGAATTGATGCTGGGAATTATGAGGGGCCTTGTTGGGGAGGTGGGAACGTTCTAAAAGTAGATTTTGCCGAAGTCTGCGCAAGCCTGAAATAGAGCAAAAATCCCGAATTGTCCGGTTAACACGATGAACTCTAGGGGATGTGACGTACGTGCCGACAAAGCTGTTCAAAGGCAGCGTGACCTGGAAGCCGTTCTGTCCCTTGACGGAGGCGGAGGAAGAAGAGAGAACTGAGAAACATTTCCAATCTAACCCAGCAGTTTGATGGGAACGTCCGCACTGCTGGCACCTGGGGCAGGGTTCAAGGCGAGCAGAGTCACTCGGGAGTCACAGCGAGGTCACCAGACCAGCCTAGTTCTGGGATGGTTTCCGCTGAAACCCGCAGCGTCCCCCGCTTCCCCAAACAGAACAAAATCAGAACAGAGAAAGCAGACACGCTTGCTCTGTCCAACCTACAGCAAGGTGGTGACGGTGGGCCGACCCTTGGAAGTCACCGGGTCCGCCTGGCCCTGCCGCCCGGCGGTCAGTGCCGGGGGCCGCGAGCCAGGGGCCAGCTTCACTTCCCCGCGCAACGGCCAAGCCAGCTGGAGCCTCGCGCACGCGGATATTGATGTTGGCTTTTCCACATGCACGGCAGACCGCATAATTGTTTGAGAGCGAGGACTTTTGAGACGGGCACGGTCCGTCTCTGGAGTCTTAAAGGTCAGCTGCTACGGGTTTAGAGATACATCCTGTTGCTTTGTCCCGGTGCCTCCTTCCTTGTTGCTGGAGATCCGCAGTGATGGTGGCCTGTGCAGGCCCCCCCCCCCCCGCCCCGTGTCACCGCTGCCGACCTTGCGCTGCCCAGCCCCTGCCTGTCCCCCGATGCTTGAGCCCGCCGTCGCCCGCACCTCTCCCGATAGAGTACCCTCACTGTGCCGTCCACGGCAGGGCTGTCCTGACCGCAGCACCCACACCAGGTGCCGTGCTTTGCCTCCCACCGCCGGATCAATCTGGCCGTGTGTCGGCTCATGTGGCTGGAGTCCAAGCTCCGGGGCGGGCTTCCGTGAGGTCACTCAGGGTCTGGAAACTCTCCATGTCTCTACTCAAGGGCCCACGAGCTTGGCTCATCCTGATGGGGTTCCTGTTGTGGCTCTCAGATGTCCTTGGTTTGTCTCTTCCCGTGTCTCCCGGCTCGTTCCAGAGCCGTCACTGACCAGAGGATGGGGTCGCGGTTAGATCAGCCAGACTCACCGTGAAGGGCGGTCAGCATCCATGAGGACACCGGTCCATGGAGAGCGGGGAGGGTGGAGGTCGGGAACGGTCGCTGGGTCACCCGCCACGGTGCCACCAAAGGCTTCCTCGAGACCCTGACTTCCGGCACTAACAGGGCTCCCGTGGGCCCAGCAGCCCAGGGACACTGTCAGCCCTTCACACTGGTCCCCCTGATGCCTAGGAGAACCTGAAAAGATGTGTTCGGCACCCACAAGGAAATGCCCAACGGCCCCAAGGGACGTGGTGGCCGCAGACCAAATGGGGAGCAAACGAATAGGGGAGAAACCATGGCAATAATGGGATTATCCCCAAATTCAACCTCATACCTAATGGCAACCCTGTTAAAACCCCTGGGGAATGTTCTTTGGGGGGTGGTGGTGAGATTATAGACAATTTACATGTTTTCTGAAAAGCATAAGATTACAATACAAATATATCGGCTTATATTTAATGTAAACAGCCTTTAAAAAAAAATTCTGATTATACAGCTGACCCTTGAACGACACGAGTTGGAATTGCGTGGGTCCACTCGCGACCCGGGATTTTTTTCAGGAAATACAGGCCAGCGCCGTAAATGTGTTTCCTCTTCCTTTTCATCTTCCTCTGACGTTTCTCTTCTGTGGCTCCCTTTACGGTAAGAACACAGTGTGTGTTCACAGAACGGGCCAACTATGAGCCAGTCGACTGTTCGTGTGATCGGTACGGCTTCCGGTCACCAGCGGGCTATCAGCAGTTCAGTTTTGGGGGGAGGTCAAAAGTTATATGTGGATTTTCAACTGCCCAGGAGGTGGGGTTGGGTACCCCAACGCCTGCGTTATTCAACAGCCAACTGCACAGAACTCAGAAGAGGCTGAAAATTTAAAAGTCGGAGTTAGACTCTCCCTTGTTCAGCTCCCCCACCCCCCAGGGGAGTCTTTCTATTAGTATTCGGAGTCTGGTAGGGCCATCCCATAGGCAATTGCAAACAAGGGCTCAGAAAACCAGAAAAGGGGAGAAATGGGAGCGGGTCAGAGGCCACGGTGTTGTAGACCCCCCTCCCCAGCGCACCCCCTGGTGAGCCTGCCGCGGGAGGCGGCCCCTCGGTCACGCACAAGCCCCGGCACGCACCAGCCTCTGAGGAGTTGGCTCCCTTCCCACCCTCTGGCCCCTCCACGCCTTCCGTGAAGGGGGCCAAGACTCACGGCCTCTCCGAGGTCAAGGCCGATGGCACCTGTGAGCCGGCCTGCCGGGAGCAGGGGGAGGGCACGGGGACAGGGCCTCCCTCCCTCGGCGCTGGTCTCGAGGCCCCGCCTGCGACAACTTCAGCCGGGGTGGGCTGGGGACTGCCGGGGAGGCGAGGCGGGAGAACTTCAGGGTGGAGGGCAGGGGCCAGATTCCCCGGGGGGCAAACAGGGCCGGTTTCATTCTGTTCCCTCCTCAGCGGCCCCTGCTAGTGAGCCCTTCCTCTCTGCTCCTCCTAGTCGGTGAGGGAAAGCGCACAGCCTGTCATCTGCGGCACAGGGACAGTTACCGGCCCTCAAGCCCCCTGCTCAGAACCGGCCCCAGCTGCAGAGTGAGGCGTCCAGTCCCCCGGAAGAAGCCCGGCTGAGATGTCAGCGTGTCCGTAATGAGGCCCCTGCACCCCCTTGGGCCGGCCAAGGCCGATCGGGCACGACCCCCGTGCCGAGCACACGGGGGGGGGGCCCGACGTGGCTCCCGGACACCGACTGGGAGAGGCCTGCCTTCGGGTCCCGTTCCCTGGGATCTGCCTCCCGGGAGGAGGGTGTGAGGAGCCCCCGAGAGGCTCCTCGCGCCGGGGCAGCGGCCCAGAAAGGTTGGCCAAGCCTCCCCTGGGGCCATGGCCACCGGCACTGACCTAGCAGCCAAGACAGGAGGACACACTGTTCGTGTGACATTCACCATAACACAGAGCGAACTAGTGGTACAAAGGGGTCCTGTGTTCAGAGAAGCCGGGGACCTTGCAGGAGCTCAAGGTAGAAAGAGCTGGAACAGAAACACGGCGTGACCTTTCCTGGAAGCCGCCTTGGCACCGCTGGGCCCTCCGGCTGCCTCGCTGCTCCCGGGCCCTGAGGTCAAGTGTGGCTCGCCTCGTGCCAAATGGCTGCCACTGGGTCAGCTGGGCTAAGTCCAAGCTTCTTTTTGAGCCCAGTCCCGAAGGAACGCGTGAGCCAGCCAATGGGGGAGGTGGGAGCCGAGCTGACCTGGTGACGGGGCCCCCTCGGCACGCCGCCATCAACCGTGACACGCGGTCCTGCACGGACGGTGGCCCTGGCCCCTTCTTCCCGAGGACAGGGCGGCCGCGCTGGGCTTTGGGACGGCACAGGCCGGGGGTGGGGTGGGCGGGGGTCAGATGGAGACAGACCGACCCGCGCTGGACATAGAGCAAAAACAATACAAATTATTAACCTGAACTAGATGGGAAAGTAAATATTTATTTGGAGCGAGGAAAAAAATCCACAAAACTGCACGCCGAAACAGCAGAGTACCAGGGCGCCTGGGTGGACCCGGCGGCTGTGCATCCAGACTCTTTTTTATTTTTATTTTTTATTTTTTAAAATTTACATCCAAGTTAGTTAGCATAGAGTGCAACAGTGATTTCAGGAGTGGATTCCTTGGTGTCCCTTACCCGTTTAGCGCCCCCCCCACCACAACCCTTCCCGTAACCCTTAGTTGGTTCTCCATATTTATGAGTCTCTTCTGTTTGGTCCCCCTCCCTGTTTTTATATTATTTTTGCTTCCCTTCCCTTGTGTTTGTCTGTTTTGTCTCTTAAAGTCCCCATATGAGTGAAGTCATATGAGTTTTGACTTTCTCTGACTGACTAATTTCACTTAGCATCATACCCTCCAGTTCCATCCACATAGTTGCAAATGGCAAGATTTCGTTCTTTTTGATTGCTGAGTAATACTCCACTGTATATATAGACCACATCTTCTTTATCCATTCATCCATCGATGGGCATGTGGGCTCTTTCCAGACTTTGGCTCTTGTCGATAGCGCTGCTATAAACATGGGGGTGCATGTGTCCCTTCGAAACAGCACACCTGTATCCCATGGATAAACGCCTAGTAGTGCAATTGCTGGGTCGTAGGGTAGTTCTATTTTTAGTTTTTTGAGGAACCTCCAGACTGTTTTCCAGAGCGGCTGCACCAGCTTGCACTCCCGGCATCCAGACTCTTGATTTTGGCTCAGGTCGTGATCTCACGGCCATGAGATCGAGCCCCGCGTCGCACTAAGTGCTGACGGTGCAGAACCTGGGGGCTCTCGCTCTCCTCTCTCTGCCCCTCCCCTGCTCACACTCACGTCCTCTCTCTCTCTCAAAATAAACATTTTTTAAAATAAAATAAAAATTACAAAGCTACGTGCCAGACACATCACCAAATCCAAGGAGAACCATGACATTTGATTAGTTACTACATGCACATCTCCAGAAAATGTCATTGTCCCGTGTCTTTTAGTCGCTTCCCGTGACGTTGACTTTCTACTGTTTCCTGCAGCAGGAAGAAAATTCAGGCTCCGCTCTAGTATGGGGCACCAGAATTCGTTTGTCATTGCTGGTGGCTGGGGCGCAGAAGACACGTGACTTCCAACATGACACATTTGTTACCCCGTCGGGATTTGGTGCCTTGACCAGAATTCTGATCAATTCTGCTTCGTGTGATCACCGTCCAAACAGCATAAAAGTGTGTGGCATCACCCTGCGGCTTCAGACAGAGAGGGGCTTGCGTTTAGACCGGCCCTCGACGGGAACCGACCACCATTTACAAGTGACCGCACCGGGGCACGGAAGCACGGGACACAGACCGGACCCCGGCTTCGCGCAGAGCGGCCTTTCTCTTCCTTCGCTCTCCACGTGTGGTGACCTGCAGCCCACACACCCGCGTGGGGACCCCAGCGGCATCGGCACAGAGGGCAGTGGGGGGGTTCCTGAAAGCCAAGGCCACAAGGGGGAGCCAACAGAGAGTAGCTCTACACTCAAGTGGCCGTCACACCGTCCCACTGAGCCCCAGACTGCCCGTGGCCCCCTCCCGCACCACTGAGAAGCTTCAGCAAATTTACAAATTCTCACGACCAGGGAGCAGTTCACCTGCGCATGGGAGGGGCCCGCAGGGACGTTTCAGGGTCTGTACGAGCAGAACCGCGGGGGCCCCGGGCACGAGTGTCTGCCGGGGACTGCCTGTGGTTCTCCCTTGGGGGCTCACACCCCGCGGCCGTGGATGAGAATTCCGCACGCCACGTACTAGGGGCACCTATCCTCGGGCGGGGCTCTGCGGGGGGATCTCCTTTTCGTCCCGCCCCGCGGTGACGCCGAGCGCCCCGCACCCCACTGCCTCTTCTGTCCGCCGCCCACTTTGTCCCCCGCCGCTGCTCTTTTTTCTGATTCCTTTGCAGGAGCTCCCGGTGGACCCCGCATAAACCTCCCATCTGTACACGCTGCAAACGTTTTCCTCCTGCCTGGCTTGCCTTTCACAGCCTCTGTTAGGACCTCTCCCTCTCTTTTCGGGTCTCCAAAGCTTTGTTTTTCATATTGCGCCTCACGGTCTGTAGGGAACTACGTGTGTGTGGTGTGAGGTAGGGACATCAGCGTTCGCACCTGTTCCACACGGTGGGATCCGTTTATCCAATGCCCCCCCCCCCCCCCCGCCCCCGCAGCTGCTCTTGTCACCTGCAAGGCACGTCTGCATTTCCGCTCCTGCTCAGAGCTGTTCCTGGGCCGGCCACGCCATCTCCCTCTCTCTCTCTCTGCCCCTCCCCTGCTCACACTCTGTCTGCCTCTCTCTTTTTTTTTCTCTCTCTCAAAAATAAACATTAAAAAAATATTCTAGTTCGTTAATTTCTGCTCTTTATAATTGTTTAGATTTTAATTTCTTTAGGCTATCTTTCCTGTTTCTTGACTCACATGCTTAGCTCATTTATTTTCATTGTTTTGTTGTTGTTTAAGAAACCACCCAACGCTCTAGACGTTTCTCTCTGGATTTCTTTAGCTGCCCTGTCTTTGTCCACGCAGGCCGCTATAGCAAAAGCACCAGACATTGCTTTCTCAGAGTTTCGAGGCCGCAAGTCTGAGATCACCTCGCCAGCAGGTGCGGTGTCTGGCGAGGGCCGTCTTGTCGCTGTGTCCACACCCGACGCACGGGGTGAGGCAGCCCCCCGGGGTCTCTCCGCAAGGGCACCGATCCTGTATCTGGGGACCCCACCGTCAAGGACCCACTCGCCCCAGGGGCCCCACCTCCTGACGGCATCATGGAGGGGCTAGGGGTTCAGCAGAAGAATGTGGGGGCCACAGCACGGGACACGATTCGACACCCAACCTGTTTATAGTCTTTCTAAATACTCTATACTTTTCTTGTGATTTCCTCTCAAACCACGAGCTGTTTGGTTCTGAAGTGTGGATTTTCTCTCTCTGCCACCCTGTTCACCGCGGGCCCTCGCGGCTTTGCGGCCACAAAGGGCACGCTCTTTGTATTGCTTCTTGAAATTTGCCGCATTACCCGCACGTGGACACTTTGCGGCTCTTCCGGAGCGAGATTCTTCGGCCGTGAGACAGGCCTCTATCGTCTTGCTCTGGAATCTGCTTCGCGCGCACAGCCTCTCACCCCTGCATGCCTCTGCTCCCGCGGAAGGGTGTGACGACTCCCGTGTGACCGCGGGTTCCTGCAGCTGCTTGGCCTTTTGGGTTTTGACCCAGCCTGTCCTCAAGGTCGCGACGGTCGTGCCTTCTCGGTCGACTGCTCCTTCAGCTGTTTTTGTGCTGGTTCCCCTTGCGTCCCTACTAACGCTTTTCGCCTGAAAGTGTGTCTGGTCTGTCCTGCTCTCCTGTGACGCGGGGGGAGTCGGATGTGACGTGGCCAGACCAGAGGCGGTGTGTCCCCTGCGGCCTCGCGGGCCGCCTCTGCGTTCTCCGGGCTCCTGATGTCACGTTTGCGCGTGTGTGTGTGCACATCACACACATCCCCATTTCCGCCTGCCCGTCGTGGTCCTCCCCTTCCGCGTCTCGTCTGTCACCGCTCCGCGCAAGGCGTCCACGCACACGTCTTGCCAGGAGGGTGGACGACCCCTTTGAGTCGTTCCCACACGCCGGATACTTCCTCCTCGATGCTGAATCTGGGGTCGGGTAGCCTGCCCGGGATACAGGAGGGTCTGCGAGACCAAGCCTGCGTCCTCTCTCTGGCGGCCGGCACACCAGCCGGGCTCGCTTCCCTTCCCGATAGCATCTGCTACTGTGTCTCTGGCCCGTGGCGCAGACCTGACGGGTCCATGGCGGTCACCCAGAGTTGTTCAGTCCTACAATAACGATGTTTTATCCGCTTCACTGCAGAATTGGCCACGGTTGATGGCTGGGAGCGGTAGACTGTCCGTGCCAAGCCTCCCGGGGGACCCGGGCCGAAGAGTATAAAGTGTGGCTGTGCGAAGGGCCGGGGCAGCCTTTCGGAGCCCCAGTGAGCACCTGTCGGCAGCCGTGAGCACGTACCCCTAGACATGAAGGCCCTGCTCCTGGCCGTCGGCCTCGGCCTCATCACCGTCCTCCAGGCCCAGGATCCCCCGGCCTCGGGCGAGGACATGACGGCCGTGAGGCTCGGACGGGGCAGGGTGGGCTGGAGGGGGCGCAGGGAGGCGTGAGACGTTTCAGGCCCAGGCACTGACCCCTGCCCCTGAGGCAGTGGTCAGACAGAGCAAAAGGGGTCTGTACCAGAGGACCCCCAGGGTGGAGGGCACCTGTGGAGGCTGGCAGCTGGCACCCGGGTGCTGGGCGCTGGCTGGGGAGGGTGGCGGGCTCGGAATTGCGGTGTGCCTCCAGTCCCGGGGGTCGGGAGGGCCTGGGCCCGCAGAGGGGGAGGGGGGCCCTGGGGGGGTGGTTGGCCTGTGTCCTGAAGAGAGGGCACCTTCTGCAGATGTCAGGAAAATGGTACCTGAAGGCCATGATCACAGACCGAGAGACATCCCAGAAGAAGCCGGAGTTGGTGACTCCCATGATCCTCACGGTTCTGGAGGGGGGCAACCTGAAAGCTGAGACCACCTTGCTGTGAGTGTCAGCTGTGGTGGCCCGTGACCTCCCTCAGCAGCCCCCTACGTGCACACGCACCGCGAGGCCAGCATCTGGGTGCGGCGGGCACAGGCCACACTGTTGTCTTCCTCACGCTCAGCACGGGGCAGCTTTGGGGGGACCCTGCCGTGGGAAGTGCCTCACTGCGGGGGGGGGGGCACCGGGGAGGGGAGAGAAGCCCCAGACGGGACCCCGTGGGCTTTGAGGGGCAGCGCTGGCTGATTAGGGGTGAGACACCCACATCCCCTCCCCTGGGAGAGCCCCAGGGAGCTGCCCCACGTGGCACTGGGGGCCCGGCCGAGACTTGGGGTGGGAGATGGCAGCTGCCCAGTGGGCCGGCCTCAGACCCGGGGCATCACGGGGCCCTGGCGAGAGGCCACACCCACCGCAGCCCCCCACGTGGCTTCTGTGTTCCAGGATAAATGGTCAGTGCAAGGAGGTGGAACTGATCCTGGAGAAAACCTCTGAGCCCAACAAATACATGGCCTGTGAGTCCTGGAGCCTCCACCGGGCAGTGCGCGCCCCCCCCGCCCCCCCCCGGCCCCGGGAGACGGGGCAGTGACATGATTCCAATGGGGACTCCCGGCCTGAGAAGCCCCGCTCCTATCTGACCCCTAAATGCCTGCCGTCTCCTCTCATCAGTCAGTGTGCCTCACAGATATGAACACCAGCCCCCAAGCACTGGGTGTGACAGATCTGTCCCCGGGGGGACTGGCCTGTCCAGAACGTTCCCATTATGGCTGTGCCCACGTCAGGGGTAAGGGCTGAGCTCCCCACGCCCCAACCTCTTCCAGCCCCACAGCCCGAGACTTCTCCGTGACCCGGTGTGCAGGGGCTCGGGCCAGTGGGGAGGGACCTGGGGGGGAGCCCGGAGCGCGTGGAGGCCGGGGGGTCTGCTAAGCTGGACCCGGGTGAGCGCTTCTTTCCGGAGAGCCACGTGGCTTCTCCCCGACGTGTGCACTGTCCTCCCGCAGACGGGGGTAAGCGTGTCGTGTACATCAAGCCGACAGAGGTGAAGGACCACTACATTCTCTACTGTGAGGGCGAGATCCAGGGGAAGCAGGTCCGAATGGCAAAGCTTGTGGGTGAGGCTCACACATCCAGGCGCTGCCCACCTTCCCCTTCCTTCTCCTGGGAGGAGCCGCTGCCTTCGGGCTGCTTTTCCGGAAGGGAAGCATTTATCCCCATCCCCAGAGGTTGGGCTTCTGGGTCCCAGCCTGGGTCTCTGCAGTGGAAACCCAGAGCACAGGGACTCGAATGTCACAAATGTCACGGGGCAGGCCCCGCTGGTGCATGGGGACAGCTCCGCTTCCGGTGGGGGGCGGGGTGTCTCTGGGGCGGGAGGGAGAAGAGCTCTGTGCGCAAGGGGGCCTGCCCGGGAAGGAAAGGCCAGCTGCCAGCCTTCATTCCTGGACAGGTGGCTCAAGGAGGCATCGGGAGGTCGGCACCACCCCTGCCCGGTTACAAGAGGCCCCGAGAGGGTCTCCTGAGAGCTCCCTGTGGCCCAGAGCTGCAGAATGTCAGTGCCGCAGACGGCCTGGGCCCCAGGACCAGAGAGGCCGTGCATTTCCTCTGTGGCGGGAGGGTCCAGCGGCCGGGGCGGGGCGGGGGGGGGGGGGGGATCCCCAGGGTGTTTGTGAAGAGTGTGCTTCCTCCCGGGTCTGCCGCTAGGAGGCCACAGCATCCCGGCTCTGCCTTTTCAGCCATACTCCCCCCCCCCCCCCCCACCGGCCGAGGGCCCTCCGGTCCAGGCCCCACGCGGGTGTGGGGCCTCCCTCCGCCCAGGCTGGGGTAGACACGGCAGCGGCTCCGAGTGGGGCCCCTCACCCTCGGATCTCCTGGTTTCACCCACAGGAAGAGATCCCGAGAGCAACGAGGAGGCCTTGGAGAATTTTCAGGAGTTCTTAAGAGACAAAGGATTCAGCCAGGAGATCTTCTTTCCCAAACAAAGCGGTAGGAAGGGCGGCTTTGCCCGGTGCTGCCCACTCACCCGGACGGTGGATGGGGACACACTGTGTCTCGTTTTGGCTTGGCTCTCTCCGGGGTGGTCCGAAACCTTGGCCGGTGAGGGGCCTGGGCGCTGACCGACTCCCTGTCATCTTCTGAATCACGTGTGTTTTCTTCTGTCCACAGACACCTGCCCTCCCGGGACGGATCAGGGTAAGTGAGCGGCTGCAGAGGACGCCTGCGAAAACCACCTTGTTGCTGGGGGGATTTCAAGAGGCCATCTGGTCTGCCCCCCACCCTGGATCCCCCCTCCCAGGCCAGGCAAGGGGACTCCCTGCCCCTGGAGTCATCCTGGCACGTGGGCGTCGCCTGCACATTCGGTCTCATCGGGTGAGCCCCTGGGCACTTAGGAAGTCCTTTACGGAGAGCGGGCAGGAGACATACCTCCCGACATGCCTGTGCGCTGGCCAGCAGGTGCGAAATCCCTCCTCGCCCCTGAACAGTCATGGTGACTCTGTTTACCCAATGACTTGCTTAAAAGGTTCAGAGATATGGCAGCCATGTGCCGGATACTTCAGCTTTCCTGGGTCTCTCACTGGAGTTTTAGGGACTTGCCTAGTCCCTAGTCACCTGCCCAGGTGCTGGCAGAGTCAGGATCCAGACGTCTTCCCGGTTCCTCCTTTGCTCTCCCCCATCCTTGGACTGAAGCTGGCTTGTCACATGTTCACACCTGGCCTGGGAGCCTTGGGGACAGCCCCAAGGGGACAGCCCCTGGGAAGCTGCCCCTTCTGATTGTTCAGGCCCAATGGCTGGAGCCCCCCGTGGGCCCACACTTGTACCCCACAGTGGCCCCCCCCAACCTGCACCCGTACCCCACAGAGGCCCCCGCCATGGGCCCACACCTGCACCCCACAGTGCCTCCCCCCAGGCCTTCCCCCCCGCCCCGGCCTCACTGACACCCCCTCCTTCCAGAGCCGGAGGCGTGAGGAACGGATCCACTGCAGCCCCGGGGCGGCACCACCAGGACCCTCTGTCCTGCAGGACATGGAAGGAAGCCCTGCCCACCGGGCCTGGGCTCGCCCCGCCCCTCCTGCCGCCCTCCCCTCCCCCGCCTCCCTGCCCCACCCCTCTCCTGTCCCCACATAAAGAGCTTCTGCAATCACTGCTGACTGTGTGTGGGGTCCCTCGCGTGGGCTGGGGTCAGGGAGGGCGGCCAAGCGAGGCAGGGAGGACGCGAGGGCACCCGACGTCCTGGTTCTCGGCGGTGGTGCGGCGGCCCAAGGGGCGTGGGGGTGTGGGCGGAGGGGTGGGGGTGCGGCTCTGCCCAAAGGTCCTGTGGGGGCTTCCCGCGGGGCCGACGCCGCAAAGCTCAGGTCCTGGGTGGTCCTGAGGTTGGGGGTGGGGGAGGTCCTGGTCCACGGGGCTGCACGAGTGAGACTCGTCAGGCTCGGAACAAAGGGGAGGGTCTGCCCCAGGTGGGCATTGGTCCTGTATCCGGGCAGCCTGCACGGGGCAGCGGGGGCCGGGGGGACAGCAGCTCAGAGCAGGGGTGCGGCTCGGGCCTGAACCTCGTCAGGGCCAGCGGGCCAGCCCCCGCTTCTTAGGCTGCCACACCTGACCTCCCACGGTCCCCTGGGGCCTGGAAGCTTGTCAGGTCCCGGGAGCAGAAGTACGGACTCAGACACCTTCAGGGCTCCCGGTGCTTTATAAGATTTAAAGATTCTCTGAGGACACCACACCACAGAATGAGACACAGCGACACTCGGACATGAGAAGGGCAGTGGCTACTCAGCTCTGAACACAGAGGACGGCCAGCGGGGCCAGGCAGGGGCTTTGCCCGGGGCCGGGAACCAGGGCTGGAGCTGCCGGGCCACTCGCGTGCTGCACGTCGGGTGGGCCAAGCCGGCTGCCGGGGCTTCCTGCGGACGGGCGCTGGCAGCACCGGGGGCCCCGGGGTGTGCACGCCATCCGAGGGCCTTCTTGTAGCCGCTGCTCTCGACGCCCAGCTCCAGACCCAGCAGCCCAGCTGCCAGGTCACGTGTGGCAGGCGCACAGGGGTCTCGGGCAGTTTCTCTGCTTTACCGTACCCGTGGGGCCTCGGGAGCCGGCTCGGAGCCCCGAGGGCCATCTGGGGGTATGCGGTGTCCCGACTGTCCAGCCCTCTGTCCCTCAGGGCACCCCTCAGGGCACCGCTCGCGTTGTTTCCGTGGCTCCTCGCGGGTCTCAGTCCCTCCCCTTCCTCCTGCTTCCTGGGCAACACCAGACACACCATGGGGACCAGTTCCTTGTCCCTGGGGTGTTTGGGGAGGACATCAATTTAGGACACTGTGTGTCCCTGGGGACCACCCCCCCCATGGGGACAGAGGACGTGCTGCTGACGCAGCTCCTGGCCAAGGCTCTGGCTTGGAGGGACGGCCACCAGGCTCCTGGAGGTGGTCCCAGGCCTGCGCCCTCAGACTGGCCCGGCTGACGGGCCGGTCAGTGCCTCTGCCCAGGCCCCAGGCATAAGGACCTCGGCCCACAGCACACGGTGTCGCCTGCACGGGACCTTCCTCTGCCTGGGATCAGACCAGAGCCGTCCTCAGCACAGCCAGAGTCTCAGCAAGACCTCCAAGCTCTGTCCTGGGCACCGTGTCACGTGGGGAGGGGCATTTTGGAAGAGGGGGTGTCCCTCAGACTGGTGGTGAAGAAAGAAGAAAACCAGCGGCCGGTCTCAGGGCTTCCGAGGGGCCCGGGGATCCACAGGGGCCCCGAACACCGTCCCCGTTCTGGTTGCGTTTCCACCCCCTGTGGGCCTCTCAGCTTGTGAACGGGGTTGCCTGGGGCTGCAAGACACGTGACCTTGGGCACCTGCTCGCAGCTGGCGTCTTACCTGAACAGTGGAAACCTTGCCCCCGGACAGCCCCGTTGTCCCCGGATCCCTGTAGGTGCCCGTTGACCTGCGTGTCTCACCCAAATGGTGGGATGTCACAGGGGGTTGGGAGGGGACAGCAGGTTTCCCCTTGACTCCCCCCTCCCCCACCGCCGTGACGCTGACTCCCCCCCCAGGCAGTCCCTGCCCTGCTGGCCGCTCTGTCGCCCCCAATCCTCAGCGACTACAGTTTTGCTTTTGTTCAGGAAGGGTATTTCCAGCAGACGGGATTCTGGGTGGGCTCCTTCCTTCAACACTTTACAGACATCGGCCCACGTCTTCCGGCCCTGGGGGCTTCCCGGTAAAACGCCACGGCCTTCCCGATGTCACCTTAGCCCGCATCTCAGATATCGCATGTGGGTTTGAGGCTTCCCAGTGTCCCTCCCTTGGGGGTCCCTGACCTTTTGTATCCATCCCTCATGGCTTTTAAGAAAATCTGGGCACTTTCTAAGTATTGTTTCTTCTACCGACTCTCAGCCCGGCCCGCCCCACCCCTCCTGGAAGGCGATTATGCTCGCTCTGGACACTGGCCTCCCGAGACTGTTCTGGTTTTCCACATTTTTTTGTCTCTACTCCCAGGGTTGCCTTATTCCTCCTGACGCGGACTCAAGTTCTCCGCGGCTCCTGTGTCCCTCCGTCGGCCTTGGCCAGTGCGTTTCCACGTCAGCTATTGGAACGTTTAGTGTTAGGGGCCCCCGTCTCCCGCCGGGCTCGCCTGTGTTTGCGTGGGTCAGCAGCACGCTTTCCCCTGCAGCCTTACGTGTCCTTAGAACACGGCCTCAGCCTCCTGGTCCGCAAGCCCCGTGTACCTCGAGCCTTTCTCTTTAGAATGGGTTGTATTTGGGGCGCCCGGTGGCTCAGTCGGTTATGCGTCTGACGCTTGATCTTGGCTCAGGTCCTGATCTTGCGGTTCGTGGGACCGAGCCCCACGTTGGGCTCTGGGCCGACGGTGCGGAGACCGACTGGAACTCTGTCTCCCCCTCTCCCTGCCCCTCCCCCACTCTCACACGCTTGTGTTCTCTCAATCTCTCCCTCAAAATAAATAAACTTAAAGAAAGCAGAATGGGTTGTAGTTTCCCGTTTCCTCGTCTGCTGAGTAATTTCGGGTTGCCTCCTGGGTTTGGGGAACGTATTGTACAAATTCTGGATTTGGTGGAGCTCCTTGGAAGAGTGTGGACTTTGCCCTTGCAAACAGGCGCCTCCCCTGTCTGAACCCAAGCTGCACAGTCTGCCTCCCCTGCATGGTGGCAGGTTCTTCTTTCGGCCCTAGCTGGGCGGCACGGAGTCTGCCTTGCCCGTGCCCGTCGTAGGGTGAGCCTGAGATTCAGACAGTTCATGTGCAGCACTTGGGGCTCCCGCTCTCTGGCTGCCTTCCTTCGAGGATTTCTCCCTTCCCTTTCCAGCAGCCAGAATTGCCCAGGACTCTGTCCCCTGGTTCTTCAAGCCAGGAGGAGGGCGGGGCTTCTGTGAGCGCCGCACCTGCTCTGCGGGGCTGAGAGAGAGCAGAGAGAAGGGGGAGCGAGTGCTGTGACTTCCGCGCCTCTCGGTGCCCTCAGAGAGTGGTCTCCGGGCTCCGTCCAGAGTGAATAACGCTCCCTGAGCTGGCGGGCAGGTGGGAGGTGGGGGTACCACCATTTGGTAAAGGAACTGCCCTTGATAATCCCAAGAGAAGATGGTGCGTGTGAGCTGAGAAACGGCCAGAGTCCCCAAATCCTTGCTCTGCCCTGCGAGGGGATGTTCCCGCGGTCTGGGAAATCTGATGGGCTTTGTACACAGTCACCACGAGGAGAGGACAGAACGTGAGTGTCCCAGGCGGGGATCCCGTGGCGTCAGACCCTCACACCTCACTGGAAGCTCGTCCCCCCCCAGGCTGGGCTGACCCAGAGCCCGAGTGGGGGGCCGTGCTGCTGTGCCTTGGGCTGCTGTGGGTGTGCTCCTGCCCCAGGGAGAGCCCAGCCTCTGTGCCCAGGAAGGACGGGCCCGGGGCAAGATGAGCGGGGCCCCGGCATCGCGGCCGGCCCCCACACCTGCCTTCCACACTCAGACACACTTGGCCCCGGGTCACGGCCTCGGACGCCTCCGCGGCTGTACAATCTTCTCGTCTCCAGGCTACTTGGTGGCAGTGCTGACCCTGACCACGGTGAGCGGGCAGGCTTGTCGCACCCAGGAGAGCGGGAAGGGGTGCGTCCGGGCCGGGGGTGCCCTGGCGGCTCCCCTGCTGAGGGCTCCCTGCCTGGGGACCGTCATGACAAGACAACCATAGTCACCAAGGCGTGGGAAGGGCTCAGACCCGGGGGCTTGGCCCCCCAGAGACACGGGTGGGGCTGGCCCCTGCAGACAAGCGGCCTGGAGAGAGAAGGGAACCCGGAAGCAGGACGGCAGCGGGAGCCCTTGTGGCCACAAGGCCCACAGCTTGTCCGGCTCCCCTCCCGCGTGGGGTCTAAGTGCCGTGGGCAGAGGGCGGGGGAGGGGGTGCCCAGCTTGGGGGGCTGCCTTCTCCCCGCTCCTCTTCTGTCTCGAGATGCTTGGTCCGTAAGCAGGATGCCCAGTGGAGTTCATCCACTGGCGGCTTTACAGGGATTCCACGGGGACCCTGGCCCGCCGGCCCCAAGCCCCACGAATGTCTCTCCCTTCCAGCGCAGTCGGCCCCGGCCGGGGTCCCGGGCCTCCTCTCTGATGTCTGTGTGGTTCTTGCTGCCGTTAGTGCCCGAGCCCTGCCACCAGTCACTAATTCCTCACGTGACGCTTTGTTCAAACGGCCGTGTGGTCTCTGTCTCCCGATCACCCCGAGTGACAGACACAGGACCCTTTCTCTCTTTCACGCTCAGAGCAGTTCTGGGGTCTCAGCCTCTCCGAACGAGAGCACGAAGCAGTTCCCAGCCGGGCTTTGAAGCTGCCCCCAGCTGCCCGAGCCGCCTCGCAAAGTCCTGACCCTGGCGCGTGCACGCAGACCAATGAGTTCCGCTCCATTCAGCACGGAAGGCAGCTCTCTCGGGGTGACCCCTTCCAGTCCATTCCTGCACGGCGCCTCGGCAGAGGGTTTCCAAGGGCAGGAAGTCAGGTGCCCCCGGGCAAGGGCAGAGGGGCTGATAGTGCTCGGGGAGGACCAGGGGGCGGGAGGGAGGGCCGCGGTCCTCACGCTAACTGGACTTCATCGGTGTCCCAATCGGGGGTCGAGGGCCCGTCCCCTCCTCACGCCCCCCCTTGCACAGGACTCGGCAGGGTCTGAATTCAGCTGCTGACGCAATCCCGCAGCCCACACTGTCGCACGGGGGTCCGGTTTTCCTGCACCTCCACCCGGACGCTTCGAGAATGAACATGAGGCAAAGGCCCTCATGGAACCAGAGCTCCAAAGTTCGACGTCCCCTTTCTGAAAGCTGCAGCCAGACGGCCGCCGGTCCCACATTTCCGGTCAAGCTGGGTTCCCGAAACCTAGCTTCCGACGGGGGCTGTGTCCCAACGAGCCAGCGGAGTCATCCGAGGGACTGTGTCACTCGGTGCCGACACACCGGTGCCCCGTCTTCTACCGACGAGGTGGCCCCACCTGTCTTCTGGGCAAGCACACGCACACACGTGGAGACCCTGGGAAAACCGATTCCAGAGGACCCACCTCCCAAGGGGCTGGAGGAAGAAAACCAGCCGGAAACGCTGTGCCTTCGGGTGTTGGCCCAGAAAGCGGTAAGGGAGCGCGCTCCCCGGCGGGGCCGGGGGCGGGTGGGTGTTTGCTCTCCACCCCAACCCGTAGCATTTTTAAGTACGGTTCTGTGAACATTAACTCGCATGGAGACCCGCGTAGCCAAGTTCAGGACGTAGAGCGGCTCTATCCCCTGAAACTCCCCGCAAAACCTCCCTCCTGCTGGGTCCCCGACCCCTGCAACCACTCACCCCTCCTGCACACCAGGAGCTTTGCCTTTTCTAGGACGTCACAGAAACGGAACCACACGGCACGGCGCCCGTGAGCCTGGCTGCCGTTGCCACCCACAGAGCTGTCCACTTGGTCCACCCCTGACTCAGTTCATCGTGTCAGTCCATCGCACGGGTGGCCCGGGGTCTGTTTGAGCCGCTCGAGGTGAAGGCCTGCGGGGCGTGTCTGGTTCTTGGCAATTACGGCTGGAGCTGCCATGAGCATCCGCAGACGCGTGACTCTGCGTTCTCTTCTCTTTCACGTGCAGACCTGGGAGAGGTCACCGGGTCGTACGTAAGGTTAAGGGTATATTCCGATCCGTGAGAAATCGCCGAGCTGTTCCCCGGAGCAGCTGTGGACCAGGGTCCTGCTCTCGGCCATCCTCTCCGCCACTCGGCATCCCGTGCTGCGGACGGTATGAGTTGCTGTCACCTCAGGGCCGGCAACCCTCACCTTGGCTCCCACGGCCCTTTGCCGCCTGGGTGTCCTCTTTGGGGAAGCGTCTGTTCCAGCGTTTTGCTCGTTTTTATTGGGTCATTCACTTTGTTACTGTTGAGGCTTGGAGTGCTCATGTGTCTTGGGGTTTTTTGGGGGGCGGGGATTATGAAATCTGCAAACATTTCTCCCAGGGTGCAGCTTTATTTTAAAGAATTCTCTTGAGGGGCGCCCGGGTGGCTCGGTCGGTTGAACCTCCGACTTCGGCTCAGGTCATGATCTCGCAGTCCGTGAGTTCGAGCCCCGCGTCCGGCTCTGTGCCGACAGCTCGGAGCCTGGAGCCCGTTTCGGGTTCTGTGTCTCCCTCTCTCTCTGACCCTAACCCACTCGCGTTCTGTCTCTGTCTCTCTCAAAAATAAATAAACATTAAAAAAAATTTTTTTAATAAAAAAAATAAAGAATTCTCTTGACAGTGGAATTTGCAGAGCAGAACTCTTGCATTTTGACGACCTCCGGTTCGCTAATCTGCCTTTCTGACATGCTTCTGGCGCCGATTCACCTGACTCCAAGTCATGCAAATTTCTCCTAAATTGCGTTGCACGAGGCCCATGACAACTGAGCTGCTTTTGTAAAGGAGGGCGTGAGGCTGACGTCAAGGCTCCTTTGTTTGCCTGTGGATGTTCCATTGTTCAGCACCTTTGTCGAACAGCACACAGGCCCTGTGGTGTGGCCCCGTGCCTGGTCCTCTGTTCTGCTCCGTTGACGTGTGTGTCCCTTCTCACACCCACATGACACCTGCAAATGGAACGTGGCATCAGGTGACATCTTATCTGCCTTGAGGGCTGGGCCCACTCCCTGCCGTGGCCTGCCGGCGCCCCTCAGCACCCCCGAGTCTGCAAGCCTCAGCAGGGCTGTGGACACAGGCCGCCCCACGCCCCCCACCGGTGCCCCGGTGTCCCGGCTCCTTGTCAGGATGGACAGCACCAGAGTCTCCACAGAGCTGGGGCGTCAAGGGGTCCGGGGAGCCCTGTCTTCACTGAGACCTGGAAGGGCCCGCCCCTGGGAGAAGGTCAGCACAGCAGGGAACAGGGGAGCCTTTCTCAAGGCCTGGACCTGCCTCCTGGTCTCGGGCCTAAAAGGGCACTGGGCCCGCCCCTTCCCCACCCCTGGAAGGCAGCGCTCTGCTCAAGAGCACCTTTCCGGGGTAATTACTGGGGGAATGACAAGTGACACGTTCAGTTCCATCACCCAGGGGTCACTGAGGGCGTGTGGGGGAGGCGCGGCTCGTGCACAAAGGCACAAGTTCTCGTCTGTGGGGTCCGCTACACCCGCTGCGGCCCTGGGCTCCTGCCGAGGCCAGCTCCGGGCCCCAGGACAGACGCTCCCGCCCAGGACCTGCTGTGGTCCTGGAAAGAGCACGGGGGTCCTTACTCAGAGGGAAGCGGGGGCTCGGCCGCTGGGTGCGGGCTCTGGGGCCCGCGCCTCCCACCCGGCCAGTGTGAAACAGAGACGGCGGGCAGCAGGCAAGGCTGAGGCTGCCGGGGGAGGGCAGGGCCACTCTGGGCAGGTGGCCGTGAGCAGGGGAACCGAGGCCCTGCTCTCAGGCAGCCTACTTCTTCCAGGAGAAGGTGGCAACAAATGAGAAGGCGCGCAGGGTCATTCTGGAGAGGGGGGCGCGTGCTGGGCTGGATGGGGCCCCAGAAGATACGCCCGCCTGGGGGCTGATTCAGACGCAGGGTCTTTGCAGATGTGATCGATTATGTTACAGACCGTGAGACGAGGTCATCCTGGACCGAGGGCTGTGCACCGAGGGCTGGTGTCCAGAGGAGAGAAGACGGGGATTGGGGACAGAAGACACGGAACGAAGGGCACACAGCTGGGGCGTCCGGGAGCCGGGAGAGGCGGCAGGGACCACCCCCCACCCCCGGAGCCTCGGGGGACAGGACGAGGCGGGGTGGGGGTGGGGGCTCAGCCCTGCCACCCCTCGATCTCAGACTTCTGCCCACCCAGGCTTGGTGACCACGTTTCTGTAGCTCCTGAGAACCCAGGAAACGAACAACCGTCCTACAGCAGATCAATCAAGAACATGATGTGCGGGGAGGGAGGGGACATTCCCAAAGCGTGTCTGGGGGCCTCCCCAAGGAGGCGTCGTTGAAGCTGAGCCTGAGGCCCAGAACAGGGCCCTTATGGGACAACCAGGGTGGGATGTGGCGGGTCCAGGAACAGCAGGTCCAGGGGACCTCCGAGGTGGCGCGGGCAGGCCCGGGCGGAGCCAGGTGAGCCGTGGGGAGGGGGCCTGGGGCTGAGGAGCCGCCCCACTCATTTCCCGCCGGAGGCTCCGATACTGACAGTGTGTCCCCGCCCATTCAGGGACCTCCTGCTCCGAAGCACAGACCCCCTGCGACCCACCGCCACTGGGAATAGGTGACCCGGGAGAACACGGGGGCCTGAAGACTTAATGAGCTGTCATCCCAGATGATAGGCTCTCCCTGCCAGCTGGCGGTGGGTCGCAGGGGGTCTGCGCCAAGTCCCCGGGACCCAGCCTCTACACCCCGGCCCTCCCCGAGCCCCAGAGACAGGCTTGTCTGGCAGCCGTGACCCTCCCCAGGCTATTGTCAGAGAAGCGGGAGAGTCAGGGCCAAAATGACCTCCATTTCGTCCTCAGCACCCTCAGAGATGAGGGAGTGGCTGAGGGAACATGCTAGAATCTGGAAGGGACTGGGAGCCCCGGGGGGGGGGGGGTGGACAGGGGACCGCTGGGCGGCCTCAGACGGGCTGGGGGACGAGCGGCCGGGTCCTGGTTGTGTCTGCTGGGGCCCGTAGGTGGAATTATGGGGGGTGTCGCGGTCGGGGGGGCTGGTCACGTGTGCGGCAGTGCCTGCAGAGGGCACACGTCTTTCAGACCTCGGGCAAGTGGTACTTTAACGCTCTCGTGTCGGAGGCGGGCTTCCCAGTGGCCGAGGTGACCCCTGTGCAGTTCTCGGTGCTGGGCAGCGGCTACGTGACGTCTCCTTGATGCACAAGCGAGTGGCCTCTCCTTCCCGTGGCCTTAGTCCCCACTCGGGGGCCTCCTGCCCTGCTGTGCGCGTGGGGTGACACTAACGGCCACCTAACTCTGGAGGTAGAAGGGCCCCAGGCAGGGCAGGAGGAGAGGCCTGGTGCGTCCCCCCAAACAGGAGTGGACTTCAAGCCCTTGCCCACCTGACTCCTGCCCTCCAAGACCAGCGGCCGGTGCCACACGGTGGAGTCTGTCCTGGAGAAAACCGCTGTGCCCGGCGAACACAGAACCTGCTGGGCGTGGGGGGGGGGGGGCGGTGCCTCACGCCCTCCAGGCCTTCCCCCTCCCCCGCGGCCCTGGGTCAGGTCCTGTGCCCAGGAGGGGGCAGGCTCGGGACTTGAGTCCCTGGTGCTGGGGACCCCACTCCTGGGGCTCAGGTCTGGGGTGGAGCCCAGGGGGCCTCCGCCAACGTGCCCCACCCTGTGACCTTTCGCGGTGTGGGGCGTGAGCCACCTGCACGTGGAGGGACGCCCGAGGGGACACCCGTGAAGGGCCACCTCATGTTTCACAGCGAAGGGCGTTTCCAGGGGCAGAGGCTCAGCACAGCCAAGCTCATGGGTATGTTTCCGCCACCCCCACCCCGACTGCTCCCGGGCTGTGCCCCTGACACCTCAGCTTGCCCTCTCACCTCTCCGCAGGTAGAAGTCCTGGGGCCTCCCGGAAGTTCTGGAAGCATTTAAGAAATTCTCACAGCGCGAAGGATTGCCGCAGGAGAGCGTCTTCAAGCCAGTCCAGACGGGTGAGAGGATGGCCTGGCCCGTGTCCCCTGGGTCCCCACCCGGACCGCTCCTTGGGGGAGACATCGGTGCAGTGACGTGTCTCAGGGGCGCCAGGGGCCCCGCTCTTGGGTCTTTGTTGCCGGAGCGTGAGCGGTGCTGGGGTCGGGGCCCTCGGCTGGGGCACCTTCCCATTCGGTCTCCTTCTTCGTTTCCACAGAGAGCTGCGCCCCCCCGGTGATTGGGGTGAGTGACCCCTGGAGAAAAGTCCTGTATTCGTTGGGATGTCGGGTACCCCAGGGGCACCCCAACCTGCAGACAGGAGGGACCCGGTGTGGGCAGCCCCCTCTGGGGCCTGCTCGTCGCCTCGGATATCTGTCCCCAGGTGTCACTCAGTGACATTGAGGGACTCCTTTTCTTTCTCTGTCCACTGGCTTCATATGTGGAAGTCGGGGCCAGGGGCCCAGGGTCTGCCTGATCACACCCGGCCCACCCAGAGAGAGCTGCCAGGCCACCCTGATCCAGGACAAGCTGTCACTTTCCCCTCCTCCCGCATCCCCTCTGCTGCCCTGTCACCAGGACCTCTGTCACACGGCTCACTAATACTGGAACCAGAGGTGCCGTGACCCGCCTGAGGCCCCCAGATCTGCTGGGAGCACAGCCAGATGAGGACGAAATGGGGCTACTTTTGAGGTCCCACCGTGGCCCAACCCCTCGTGCACACAGAGCTTTGGCTGGGGGCAGATGGCAGAAGGACCCTCCCCCTCTGCTCAGACTGGCTCTGCAGCGGCCCCCCTGTGAACCCACACCTGCACCCCACAGAGCCCCCCCAGGCCTTCTCCCCACCCCCGGCCTCACTGACACCCCCCTTCCAGAGCCGGAGGCGTGAGGAACGGATCCACTGCAGCCCCGGGGCGGCACCACCAGGACCCTCTGTCCTGCAGGACATGGAAGGAAGCCCTGCCCACCTGGCCTGGGCTCGCCCCGCCCCTCCTGCCGCCCTCCCCTCCCCCCTCCCTGCCCCACCCCTCTCCTGTCCCCACATAAAGAGCTTCTGCAATCACTGCTGACTGTGCCTGTGTGTGGGGCCCCTCGCATGGGATGGGGTCAGGGAGGGTGGCCAAGCCAGGCAGGGAGGACGCGAGGGCACCCGACGTCCTGGTTCTCGGCGGTGGTGCGGCGGCCCAAGGGGCGTGGGGGTGTGGGCGGAGGGGTGGGGGTGCGGCTCTGCCCAAGGGTCTTGTGGGGGCTTCCCGCGGGGCCGACGCCACAAAGCTCAGGTCCTCGGTGGTCCTTAGGTTGGGGGACAGGGGTGTGAGGGTGACAGGTTTCAGATGTGGGGACACACGCAGGGGGGATCTCCTGGCCCCCCAGCTCCCCGCTGGCTGGAGACCGGGCAGGAGTGAGGGCGGGCAGGGGTTTGCCCCGGGCCACAGATGGGGGCAGCCGGACACTGGGAGCCCAGCCGGGGCGCCCTCTGCTCCTGCCCCCTCCCTCCGGGCCTGGCTGGACGCGGCTGGCCGGGAGGGAGCCGCTGTCTGAACGCCCTGCAGCCAACCCTGCGGGCTCCCAAAGTCACTGGGCAGCTTTGCATCCAGAGGCCTGACACACAGCCGCGGGGACCAGCGTCTCCCTTCTCCCGGCGGGAGGGTGAAGCCGGCCCGGCTCCCCTGGAGGCGGGGAGATGAGGGCAGCTCCGTCCACGCAGGGTCAGTGCAGCTTCCTATGTCGCGGACATCCCTGGGTCTCTCCGGGACACAGCCGGCCCCAAATGCAGACTGCGGGGGCCCAGGCAGGAAACACGGGCCAGGGGTCCCTGCTGCGTCCAGAAGCAGTGCCTGAGGGCCCGGCCTCACTGGCCTTGGCCTTGCATGTCTGGCTTTCTGTAATGACAATGCTCCTTACCCTGCTTTCCCTGCAAAGACACGAGGCCCTCAAGCTGGGTACCTGGCAGGGAGACCCCTTGGATGCCGCCCCAGCCACACGCTCCTGTCCTGGGGTTCCAGGCCTGTCACCATTTATCTACCTGGTGCTGACCTGTCCCTAAGCAGCTGGTCCTTCTGCCGTGGCTGCACCAAGGCCCAGAGAAGGGGCTCCGGGGAGCCGGGGCCGGGGGCCCAGTGTCTGTAATGGTCTGGGGCTGAGACACAGGGTGGGGGTGTAAGGTCTGACAGGTGACAGTCCCAGGAGGCCTCCCTCCAGCTGGAGAACAAGGAGGCAGGGGGCCCGTGCCCAGCTCCTGGGGGGCCCCGGTGGAGCCCAGTAGCCTGGTCTCCGGGTCCCTGGTGGGGGAGGTGGCAGACACCCCGTTGGAGGTATTTTCCCTTCCGGAAAGCCAAGCCCAGCACCTGCCCGAGCACCGTCCACTCCCCCATGACCCCAGCCTTGCCTGAAGGCTGGACAGTGGTTTGCAGGGAGGCCCAGACCCAGGAGTGTCCCAGGGAGGACAGTCACCGGTGAGACGGGGCGGAACAGCGAGACCTTCACGGAGTCCTGTAAACTGCACTTCCCGTGGGGCCCCCCTGCTCCCTGACCCACACCTTCCCTCCAGCCCCCCGCAGATGCTCTGCACCTACGGCTCCTCCTGCTGGTCCTCAGCAGCGGCTGCTCGGAGGCAGAGTCCTCCTCTTACACCCGGCCTGAGCACTGATGTCTGCGCTCCGTTCTGGAAAATTCTGGAGAATTCTGGAAAATTCTCCATCACTGCCCCAGTGCACCTGCCACTCCATCTCGCAAGTCCAGACAGACGGATTTCGTCCTTGGTCTTTTATTGAGGTGACAGTCACACAACATAAAATGAGCCATGGAAATGAACAATCCAGTGGCATTTGGGACACTCACGATGCTGTGCAGCCACCACCTGTCTCTGGTCACAGAATGTGTTCATCGCCCCAAAGGGGACCCCAGCCCCCCTCCCCGAGCCCCGACACCCTGGATCTGTGCTCTGTCCCCGACCTTCGTAGGTGAGGAATCATTCCGCGGGCGGCCTCTCGTGTCTGGCTTCTCACACGTGGCGCACTGTGACGTTTCCGAGGCTCCCCCCGCCGTGGCGTGTGTCCGCGGCTGTGGCCGGTGCTGCTGTGACCACGCGCGCGTGTGGACTCATGGGAGCCCCTGTGGGCGGATGTTCTGGGTCAGGTGAGGTTTGCCCACCTTCCGTCGCCCTTCACGTTTTATTTCCCTGTGTCCTGACAGCCCCGGTCCCGGACGCCGGCTCTGGTACAGACCGTGGGGTGCAGCCGCCGTGGGGGCCACGTTCGTCCTGTGAGCATCTGGGCCGATCGGGGTGATTGAGCACAGACGCCAGGAACAAGCCAGGTAACCGAGGCGGAAATCAAACTCAATCAGATGCCTGCAGCTCACAGAATTCACTGGATCCGGATAATCAGGCTTGAGAATGTGCAGGAACGGGGGCAGTGGGCAGGTGGGGACGCCCCCCCATCCCCACCCTCGCAAGAGCCCGGTCGGCAGGCTGCCCTGGGCCTCCGGATGCTGGACTGTGGCCACAGGGGTCACTGAGGTGAGCTACCCACTGCTCTGGCTCCCGGCAGACACACACACACACACACACACACACACACACACACGGACACACTCACCCCCAGAGGCCCAGGGCTGCATCTCGGGCTGAATTGTCTCCTTTGGCAAAGCCCCCCCTTTAGACTTGAGAACAGCCCCTGCCTCGGGTCCCCGGGCTGGCCCAGGTCCCTGCGCACAGAGTCGCCTCCTGAGCCGCCTTGTCTGGTGTGCACAGGGCACCCTCCTGCGTGAGCTGAGCCACCGGGTGGGGACACAGGGGACTGGGTGGCTGTGCGGAGATGGGGTTGGCCAGAACCAGGGATCAGGGAAGGGGTTTGGAGCTGCCAGAGCTCAGGGACCAGAGTGAGAAGTGACAGGACCCTGGGGACCGGAATCCATTTTGACCTGGGGACTCTGTCCTCTCAGTGAATACTCACCAGCCGGTCACGTAGGAGCGATCGTGGGTTGCATTTTTATTTAAAATGTTATAAACACTCACGTGTGCGGAGAAGACTGGGTGGCGGGTGAGCCCCCTGGACCCTACACTCAGCTTCACAGCTGTCCGGGCTCCACAGACAGACCTGTCACTTTCCTTCTGTCTCTGGCGGAACATTCCAGGGCCAACCCCAGACATGCCTCCCTGGCCTCTGTAATGAGAAGAGACTGCACTCTGCTAGCGTGGTATTTTAAACAAAGCAATGTGCTGTGACCACACGTGGTAGTTACCACGCGTGAGCACGCCTCAGTGGCCGCCCGTACCCGTGTCCACATCTGGGGGTCGTCTCGCACACGGGCAAGGCGGGGCCGTCCCTGCCTCGGTGGGTCTGGATGGGCCCAGGACTAGCACCGTCTTGAAAAGTTCTCCAGGAGATTTCAGGGAGCCCTCTAGGTCCAGAACTGCTTCCCCCAAAATGCACAAGCTCCAGGGCCATCCCTTCTGTCTTACAGAGAAGACACTGGGGTCATATCTGCATTAGAATCTCCTTACTGGTAGCTGAGTGGGTGACCGGGGACAGGGAGACCTGTCTCCGTGGTTGTGCCCACTGACAAGCCTCTGTGCGGGTGGCAGTCACCCAGATGCTGCTGGGGACACAAAAGGGAGGTCGTTCCAGGGTGAAGTTGTCAAGGTCGTTTGGACACAACGTGGTGACCCCGGGTTCCCAATGGGGGTGCTGCCTGGGTCCCGGCTGCCAAATGGCACAGAGCTGGGGAGCACAGAGGCAGCAGGCTCAGCTGTCCTCAGAGAGCACGACCCAGGAAGTGTTCCCGATACTGGCGACCAGCCTGGACCCACACCCCGGGCCCTGCCCCCTCGGGGGCCTACCAGGAACCGTCCAGGGACACAGGGAACGTCCCGTTCCCGCTCGCTCCGCAGGAAGAAGGCCTCCCCTTGTGCGGGTGGAGGAAGCCCCCTGAGGGCCTGGGGATGAGCCACGGGGGATTCGGGGAACCACATGGCTCGCAGGCCCCCGGCCCCCGTATAAGGGCCCGAGGCCGCGGCCAGGCCTTCCTCAGTCCCGGGAGCTCAGCGCCACCACAGCCGCAGCCATGAAGTGCCTCCCGCTCGTCCTGGCCCTGGCCCTCGTGTGTGGCCTCCAGGCCGCCACCGTCCCCCTGACCATGGACGGCCTAGACCTGCAGAAGGTCTGAGGACGGCTGGGGGGGTGGGGCGGTGAGCTGCAGGGTGGGCGGGGGGCGGGGCCTCGGCCGTCTGAAGAGCATGGGTGGAAGCCAGGACGCTGGGACACCCCCCCAACCTGCTTCCCGTCCTCAGGGCGGCTTTCCCTCGCTTGCCCAAGGTCCAGATGGTTCCACTGAACTCGTACGACCTGTCCTTTAAAGCCGCCTGGGAACCCAAGATGTTATTTCAAGTGTGGGGGCTCCCAGAGGGGCGTCTGGTCGGTGGCGGGGGGGTCGCCCAGAGCTCACTGGCTGCCACCCCACTTAGACCGGGCCCCCGGCCGGGGCGGGAGGGAGAGCCCGTTGTGGGGCCGGGGCCGCCTCCCCGCCCCCCATGGCAGCTCAGGCCCCCTCCCCAGGTGGCTGGGATGTGGCACTCCGTGGCCATGGCGGCCAGCGACATCTCCCTCCTGGACTCGGAGACCGCCCCTCTGAGAGTGTACGTCCAGGAGCTGAGACCCACGCCCGGGGACAACCTGGAGATCATTCTGCGCAAATGGTGGGTGACCGAGGCCCCCGGGCTGGGGGCCGGCGAGGGCCTGGGCCCAGGGCGGGCAGGCGGGCAGGGTCCTGACGGGAGCTGGCTCCGTGTGGGTGGTCCCCGGTGGCCTCGGAGCCCCCGCCCAGGGCTCCGGGCCGACGGGCCGACCACACAGGGCGGCCTCAGGGCAGTGCGCAGAGAGGCCTGTGTGGAGGCCGGCCGGTCAGCTGGGGGGTTGGGGCCCTGGGGGCCTGGGCGGTTCCTGCCATGAGGGATCAGAGAGGACAACTCAAGTTCAGTGTTACCACCTTTTAGGGAGGACAACAGGTGTGTTGAGAAGAAGGTCTTAGCAGAGAAAACGGAGTGTGCGGCCAAGTTCAACATCAACTGTAAGTGTCCCCGAGGGCCGGGTGCGAGTTGCAAGGCTGGTCACAACTGTCCTTGGGTGGTGGCTGTCCTTGCAGGCGGGGACGAGGTGGGAGAGTGCCGGTCCGGTCCCACTCTCGGGGCTGCCTGGAGTGGCCAGTGGGGTGCTGACCCGTGGGCCTGGCCACGCCCGGAGCCATGAGCCTTTCAGGCCCGGTTACCCAGCCCGACCACAGAACCGGGGCAGGGAGAGCTTCCGGCCCCACGACTGCGGTCAGTGAACAGCTGAGCTCCTGGACTCTGCTGGAGTGGGGGCGGGGGAGGGTTTAAGGATCTTCTACCGAATTCTCTATCACTAACTGCAACATTTAGGGGCTTTTGTGAACTATAAAAAGCCACAAATGGAGAGCTAAGTGCTAAAATTTAAACAAAGGAGGCACAGAAACTTCTTGTGGGTTTTCGGTCGGCAAATTCGATTTTTCTCTCACGCTGAAGATGTGCTCTGGGCCACCCTGACCCTCCTCCTCTCTCTCCTTCCTTCATGCCTCACCCCCACCTCACCCCTACCTCCGGCCCCTCCCTGCCAAGCCTGAGTGCTTGGTCGGGAGCTCTCCTGCTCACAGCCCCGGGCACAGCTCCGACCGCTGTGTGCGCGTCTGACTGTTCTGTCCCCGCCACCTGACCCGTGACACGCCTGGCCTAGGGGACACACCCGGCCCTGTGCTCCCCTCTTTCCACTTCCTGCTGCCGATGGCCACGCTTGCATGTGGGCAGCACCCTGGGGGCTGCAGGACAAGGAACCACACCCGTAGGGGGCTCCCGCTGGACAGGACTTCGTCTCCCCTTTGGCTCTTCTCCTCTCCCCAGATCTGGATGAGAACGAGGTCATCGTGCTGGACACCGACTACGAGAACTACCTGTTCCTCTGCCTGGAGAACACCGACGCCCCCGGGCAGAACCTCGTGTGCCAGTGCCTGAGTACGTCACTGAGCAGGCCCGGGTCCTTCCGCGTGGGGGGGGCGCTGAGGACCCCCGGTGGGGGCCAAGTCCCCTGACATTGCCTCGGGAATCGGGGATCCAGGATCCAGGCCGAGGGGCTGGGCTTAGTGTTCCTGCCTCGGCCAGAGGATGACTGCTGAGTAGAAGCTTTGGTTGGGGGTGATGTTCCACAAAAGCACCATTAAACCTGTCAAGTTCTGAGCGGAACGCAAGCCGGTAAGATCCGGTAGCAGGAGGCTGAGACGTGGCCGCTTTGCCTGAATGAAGCACTTTGTGTGCGGTTAGAGACGCGTTCTCGGCCAGCACGTCAGCCCTGCGGGCGAGCCCCAGCCGCCCGGGGACGGGGACCCTGGCCTCGTGTCCCTGCAGGGCCCCCGGCGTCGTCCTGGGAGGGCGGGGCGGGGACCCCGGAGGGCAGGGGGGCTGAGCCCCGGAGGCCACCCCGGGGGCTGACCTCAGGACGCCAGTGTGTGCTTTCTGCTCTGGCTCCCTGGACGGGGCTCCCCGAGGCCGTCAAAGCCCCGCGGCCCAGGGACTGACCCACCGCCCCCCACAGCCAGGACCCTGAAGGCCGACGGCGAGGTCATGGAGAAGTTCGACAGAGCCCTCCAGACTCTGCCCGTGCACGTCCGCCTCTTTGACCCCACCCGGGTGGCAGGTGACCGCCTCCACACCCCGCGTCCCTGCTCTCACCCTGCATGCGGCTCACCCGTCGGGCAGCCATGAGCCCGGGGCGCGTCCGTCTCCCACGGTGGCCCCCATTCCCCGGGCCCCCGGGGGAGGGGGTGCAGAGCCCCTGGGGCGGGGTCCCCCTCCCACCCCTCTGGGCCCAGGGCTGCCTCGGCGACCTTTGACCTCTCCCCCCGGCTCTCTCTCCTCCCTCAGAGCAGTGCCGCGTCTAGGTAGGTGAGCTCCTGCCCGACCCGCCTCCTGGGGTAACGTAGCAGCCCTGCCCCCACGTCCTGGGCACGTGCACGGGTGGGGGGCGTCCCGGGGGACCCCCAGCTCCCCTCCGTCGGGCCCCGGCCCCTCTGCGGGAATGGCTGGAACCCGGCGTCTCTCCTGCTGACCTCGGGGGCCGGGCTGGCAATGCCAGTCAAGTGCCCGGCTCTGTCCTAGAGCCTCTTAGGTCCAGGCATGTGCCCCACTCTGGGACCTCGTGCTTTCTTTGGGGGTCAGGTTGTTGTTTGAAGGAGGTGGGGGGGGGAACTGGACAGGGAGGGGGTTGGGTCGTGGGTGGGTGGCATTGAAGACTGATAAGTTGCAGGCCTGGTGCTAAGGGGGATGTCCTTGGCCCCACCCGGTCCCCTGTCCCCAGCAGCACGCTGCTCTGCCTTCGTCTGTGTTCGTGACCTCATTGCTCACCTCCCACACAGGAGCAAGCAGACCTTTCCGTCCCCTCCTCCAGAAGGCAGACGTCTCCTTGTCCTCTCAAAGAGGAAGCCAGAGACCTGGTCCCGTCCCCTTCCTCCTTCCTGGTCCCTGTGCTTGGGGGCCGGGCACCTGCTCTCTGAGGATTCTAAATAAAGCCGCATGACCTCTGCTCCTCGGTGTGTCATTGGGAGTGTGTGGGGACACGGGCTCTGCTGGCACTTCTGGGGGGTGGGACCCGGGCAGCATCTGCGGGGGGCAGGTTTCTCATCAACAAAACAGGAGAACCTGCTTGTGCAAAATTTGTCAAATACGCGCAAAGTATCAGAATCGATGGGCCAGGAGGAGTCCTTAATCCTTACGGTAGTTAGGTAAAAGAAGCTAAGGGGCGCCTGGGTGGCTCAGTCGGTTAAGCGTCCGACTTCAGCTCAGGTCACGATCTCGCGGTCCGTGAGTTCGAGCCCCGCGTCGGGCTCAGGGCTGATGGCTCAGAGCCTGGAGCCTGCTTCGGATGCTGTATCTCCCTCGCTCTGCCCCTCCCCCGTTCATGCTCTGTCTCTCTCTGTCTCAAAAATAAATAAACGTTAAAAAAATTAAAAAAAAAAAGAAAAAAAAAAGAAGCTAAAATAAATGAATCTACAATCAACTCAAGTTAGAAAGCATTAAAGTGAGGAAAATCAAGGTGCCTGTGCCCCACGGTGAGGGCAGGGTGAGGCTGCACCCGTTCAGTTAGCTCACCTGTCAGAAATAGCTGGGAAAAGCCACAAACTCCAGAACAATCAATGACCACAGATCAAGAGCAATTTTATTAAAAGAATCATAAGGGACTTGGCTATTTGGTTCTAGCCTCATGTACTTGAAACCCCAAATGGATGACTTCCACAGCAAATGCAAGCGTCCAAAATCAATCGAAGAAGACCAGAGAAAAAGTAGACAGGTCCCTCCGCCAGGCAGACAGGCAGGCAGACAGACCGATAGGTGCAGAGCCCCCGCCCGCTCCCCGGCCCGGCCACCAGCATCAGGAGGGGACAGACAGGTGCTTCAGGGACAGAAGGTCAGCAGTGGGCAGCTCCATACGCCACACCTGACAGAGACTGGCAGAGACAGCACAGTGACAGAAAGCCCTACCAGGAGTAGTGCCCTTGCACGGCACCAAGGGGCTCCTCCCTGCCCCGCGTTCACAGATGGCCAGTTCACCCCTACGACCGCGCAGGGGGCAGGCACCGGGTACGCCTCCGATCCACCTGCCCGATGGGTCGGCCGGCCCGGCGTCAATGCACACAGCCACCCAGGACACCCCACGCGTCAGCACGAAGCCCCTGAATGGCATAGTCGCCCCTGGGATCTAACAGGGGGGCATCGGGGTGAATTTCACACCCAGAAGACATCTCTGAACAAACTAGGTTCAGGTAACAGAAGGCGAAGGGGAATGGCTTCTCTGTAGGTGGTGAAGTCTGTGAAAACTCCTTCCTGTAAATTCTCTAAATGGACACGGGGAGGTTTCCAGCGTCTGCCGTGACGTGCTAACTCCTGCGTGGGAAAGGACGGCCATGAGCACGTACGCAGGAACCCGTGAGAAGACACTCAGGAAGGAGCACACATCAGTGAGTTAGTGATCTACCGCGAGGAACGCAGGTGTGCAGGCAACAAATTGGTGGGCGCAGGTTTTCATGCAATTTTAAGTTTCGAACCAGTTCATATCTTAAATATTTTAAATGTAAGAGAAAAATAAAAACTGAAAGGCAGCAAGCCATAAAATGATAAACAAGCAGAAACAAATGAATCTAACTTCTATAAATTGACCATTTCAGAGAAAAATTCCCAACCTTTTTTTTTTTTTTGCCAGTGACATGTTTTTTTTATTTTTTATTTTTTTATTTTTATTTTTTTAATTTTTTTTAACGTTTATTTATTTTTGAGACAGAGAGAGACAGAGCATGAGCAGGGGAGGGGCAGAGAGAGAGAGGGAGACACAGAATCTGAAACAGGCTCCAGGCTCTGAGCTGTCAGCACAGAGCCCGACGCCGGGCTTGAACTCACAGACCGCGAGATCGTGACCTGAGCTGAAGTCGGCCGCTTAACCGACTGAGCCACCCAGGCTCCCCGCCAGTGACATGTTTTAATGCCATACAGAGATAGATCTGCCATGAGGCGTGGTCAGTTCCAATATTAGGGAACATGGACAGTGATGGAGTGAGTAGCCTCATCGAGAAATCTTAGCCGGATGCCACACTCTCTGGTCACCCCATGTTCACTGTGCTGTGTGCCCACCCGGGGGTCTCGCCCCTGCGACAGTGCCCCACTTACTCGTACTCAATCTTGTGTGGACTATATTCTAGGGAAAAAGAAATCTTAACATCAACCTAGTAGTAGCATTTGTGTTGGTGACAATATGGGTGTTCTTATCAGCTGGAATCCAATTTGAAGCAGATGGAACTTTAGGCGTGGCTTTGATCGAGGACTCATTTAGAGCGATCTGGTACCAGGGAAGGAAGGAGGGGGCTGAGGACAGCGGAGCCAACCTCTTGCCACGCACAGTCACGAGGACAAGGGACAGGGAAGGACCCATGTTGTCATTGGAATAAATGAAAAGGTCAGTGGAGCAAAGTAGACTGGCGGGAAATTTGTGAAGAAATTTAATGGAAGCTAAGAGTGGCATTTCAGCTCGAAGGAGACTTAAGTCTTCTTTAGTGAATGGCACACAGCCAGCTGGAATCTGTGTGGTGCGAGCCTCATAACGTGAGTTGGGGAGTCACCCCTCGGCTTGTGGTTTCTGGAAGAGTTTTTGCAAGGTTCATGTTACTGCTTTCTTAAATGTTTAGCAGAATTTAACAGTGAAGCCAACTGTGGTTTGAGATTTTGATGGTGGGGGAGATTTTTATCTATAAATTCAATTTCTGCAATAGATCTACGTCAATTCTGGCTAAGCATTGCTTCTCTAATAAGCTTGGATACTTTGCATCTTTCCAGGATTTATGCATTTGTCCAAGTTATCAAAATTATTTCCATGAAGTTACTCAAAATGCTCCCTTGATATTCTTCTAGAGTCCATAGGATCTGTGCTGGTGTCACATTCTTCATCCCCAATAGTGATATACGCCAGCTATCTGGGGTTTCCTGATTAGTCTGGCTGGAGGTTTATCCATTTTCCTCATCTTTTCAAAGATCAAACCTGATTTGGGTTAATTTTCTATATTGGTTTTCTGTTTTCCATGTCATCGATTTTTGCTATTAGTATCATTTCTTTCCTCTTGCTTACACTGGTTTTGACTTGTTCTCCTAGTTACTTAAGCTACAGACTTAGATTTTTAAATTGAGCATGTTGTGTGGTCTAATGCTGGAAGCCGAGATGTCCCAGCCTGAGTGGCAGGGCCCGGGCTGTGGACGGATTGGTGACTGCAGGGCGGCCCGCCGACAGTGAAGCTTCTTGTACTCCCGCTTTTAGGTAATTTGGCCTTAAAAGTACCTGGGGTATTGTCTGTTGGGGAATCGCCCTCGACAGGCCCTCTGGGAAAAGAACCATTAGGAAAGAAAATAAAGTTTTGCAAGAAATTGTGCGGCCTTACGTTTAGCCCTTGCCATTCCCCACGGAGACTCCTCCACTTACAGGAAGGATAGGCTCATGCATTTGCCAGCAAAGGCAGCCAACAAAGCAGAGACATATGGATCCGAAAGCCCCACTCCGGTAACTAAGGAGTGTTATCTATGGACACAGGTCACTCTGACCCCTAGGCCTGCTTGGCCCCCAGGAGGCATTCCAGATGATGATTGAACCTCGTCGGTTAAAGTACAGAATGGTTCATTGGTTCCTAGGTGCATTGTCTCTCTGAGAATGTATAAGGCGTGGGTTTCTAAGGCCCTCTTGGCCCCCTTCCTGGCACCTCGGACCCAGGCGAATGCTTTTGTTCTTCCAAACCACGAATGGTCCAGGGAAACAACTAAGAGGTCGTGTCCCTGTAACTGTTCCACTTGAGGTGTTGAGAGATAAATGACCTTTCGTGAAAACAGCAAAGCAAATACTTTATAAATTATAGATAAACATAGATACATAATAAAAACAATAAAAGAAATTAATCAACAAGCAAAGGGCAGGAGGGAACGTTATGACAAAACAATCATGTTATTCCTTATTGGGTGATTATACAATGGAACAATTTTAGAATTGGGTAATGTTAGAAAAACATAGATGACGTACGTTACAAGGAAATCACTAGCAAATATAATGCCACGTTTACTGCAGTAAATTGGCCAGTTCAACACACTGCTGTTGACTGTGTCCGTTTTTATTTTAGTTTTTTATTTTCCAGTTTTTTATTTTAGTTTTGTTTTATTTTCACCGACACCGTTCTTCCTTCGGGAACCCCTGGTTGCTGGAGCTGGTCTCCGGCAGTCTAATAATAAGCATCAATGCCACAAATTCCCTTCAAAGTGCTGCTTGAGCTGTGTCCACATATTCTAATAGATTTCGTTCTTGTTTTTACTTAATTCAAAATACTTTTCTGTGAAGGAGCAAATCATATCTTTTGTCTATTGAGTTCTTGGTATTTCTCTATTGATTCGTAGGAGCTCTTTACATATTAAGGAAATTAGATTTTACTTGTGCTATCAGTTAAAAGAGTTAAACATAATTTTCCTCAGTTTATCATTGCTTTTCTTGCTTGGCTAGTGGTGTCATTTTAATGTGTTTCCTCTATGTGGCTAAACTCACCGGCGTTTCCTTTTGTGGCTTCCGATCACCGTCACAGGGCTTCGATCATCTTCAGAGAGGCTTTTCATATTCTAAAGTTGAATTCCTGAATGTTCAATATTTCATCTTTTGTGCTCAACATCACTCCTCATCAGGGAAATACAAATCAAAACCACACTGAGATATCACCTCACACAGAGTGGCTAAAATGAACAAATCAAAAGACTATAGACGCTGGAGAAGATGTGGAGAAACGGGGACCCTCTTGCACTGTTGGTAGGAATGCAAACTGGTGCAGCCACTCTGCAAAACAGTGTGGAGGTTCCTCAAAAAATTAAAAATAGATCTACCCTATGACCCAGCAATAGCACTGCTAAGAATTTACCCAAGGGATACAGGAGTGCTGATGCAAAGGGGCACTTGTACCCCAATGTTTATAGCAACACTTTCAACAATAGCCAAATTATGGAAAGACCCTAAGTGTCCATCAGCTGATGAATGGATAAAGAAATTATGGTTTACATACACAATGGAATACTACGTGGCAATGAGAAAGAATGAAATCTGGCCTTTTGTAGCAACGTAGATGGAACTGGAAGGTATTATGCTAAGTGAAATAAGTCAGGCAGAGAAAGACAGACACCATGTGTTTTCACCCTTATGTGGATCCTGAGAAACTTAACAGAAGACCATGGGGGAGGGGAAGGGGGAAAAAGTTTCAGAGAGGGAGAGAGCCCAACCATAAGAGACTCTTAAAAACTGAGAATAAACTGAGGGTTGCTGGGGGGTGGGGGGGGAGGGGAAAGTGGGTTATGGGCATTGAGGAGGGCACCTGTTGGGATGAGCACTGGGTGTTGTATGGAAACCAATTTGACAATAAATTTCATATTAAAAAATATTTCATCTTTTCTCCATCAAGAATTCATTGGCTTTAATTCATGAGTGAGCACCCAAACAGTATTTTCCAACCATCCACCCTGTTCTCCCGAAACCGTCTATAACTACTGAGTTCTCCCACATTCGTGATTCTCATGTGTATTTTGGTCTGTTCAGAGGCTTCTCATCCATTCTCCCGGGCTGTCCACGTGCCAGAACCCCAGTGGTTTTGTTCTGTTTGCTTCCTTTTGGAAGCACAGCTGACCCACCACATGACGTTAGGTTCAGGTCAGGTGCACAACATCGCGATTCAGCATCTCTGCACGTTGTCCTGTGCTCACCACGAGCGTGGCCACCATCTATCACCATACACACGATTGCAACCTCACTATGTCCCCCATGCGTCCCCCATGCTTCGCCTATCATCCCCGTGACTTATTCATTCCGTAACTGGGAGCCTGTGCCTCCCACCCCCCTTCACGCATTTCGGGCACGGCTCCCTCTCCTCTGGCAGAAAACACTTTTCTAGAAAATTGTCTGTTTCATCCAACTTTTCATTTATCCCGTGAAGTTAAATAAAAATTTCCCTTCCAACGGTTCTTTACTTTTTTCTCCTTTTGTGGTTGTTTCCCATATTTGATGTATTTTTTTTTCTTTTTCCTTTTTATCTTGAGTAAGGCACCTAATGGCTTCCCCATTTTATCGATATTTTTCAAGAACCACCACTTGACCAAGTAATGGTTTTTCTATTTTCTTTACGTTTCTTTATTATTTATTTATTATTTTGAGAGAAAGAGAGAGAGGAAGAGAGCGCAAGTGGGGGAGGGGCAGAGAGAGGGAGAGAGAGAATCCCAAGCAGGCTCTGTGCTATCAGCACAGACACCTCCCCTCCCATTTTCCTATTTGCTAATTCAGTAATTTCTGCTTTTATGTTTGCAGACATGTAAATGTTATCTTCTTTATCCTTCATTATGGTTACGTTGTTTTCACCCCTAATTTTTGAGTGGTATAGCTAACCAATTCCTTTTCATTCTTTTCATTTATTAACATCATCTTTAGGACAATAGATTTTCCCAGATCCCTCAGAATCTGACGTGCTACGTGTTCATTTTTATTTTCTAAATACTCTGCAATTTTCTCTCTCACTCAAGAGTTGCCCTCCAATCTCTATGTTCTTGCTGTAAAAAGAACCATTGACTAGTCTAGCTCATAATCCAATTTTGGAGGGGAAAATCGCATTTTGATCATCCTAAAACATGAAGGGTCCCCTGGTTTGTCCTCTGGGTACCAAGCGTATCTGGGTAAGTGGAGAAAGCCTGGGAATAACAGGGACCAGTTTAGGACTCTGAGTCCTACTTTGACTCTCTCCTTGTAAATGTTTATCAGCACCAGCTGAAAGCCCTAATTACCACTTGCAGCCCTGAGACTGAATTGGTGTTCACCTCCCTCCTGCCCTACTCAGTTGATCGGATCCAGCTGTCAGGGTTACTGGGAAGTCTCAGAAGGGGCCAAAAATGGAGCCAGCAAGACACAAAGACCCATTATGAGGAAGTGCCCGAGGACTCTGCAGAATCTGGCAGGTGTTGGGCTCACTCTGGGTTCAGGCGGATGGCCCCACACCGGGTCTAGGAGGGCCCTGCGAGCTGGAAGTGATGTTTGTTCCAGAACCTGCTTCTGGCTGACCTCAACAGCCCTGGACTCTAGGCCAGCCTTGGCCACTAACTGTGGGTAAATATAGGTCAGGCACTTGGCACATTAGATCTCGTTCTTGACATCTGCAGAGGAAGCTGGCTGGGAGGTGTCAAAAGTGACAAAGGACACGAAAGCACCTTGGGAAGTTGGAGGAATTGTGAGAATGAGAAGCTCAATGTCCTGTCCAATAGGAGTTAAGGAAGCCATTCGTCCATTTTTCTACCATCCATCTATCCGCTTACCATCCAACCATCTATCCACCATCAATCTATCCATCCACCGTCATCCATCCATCCACCACCCATCTATCCACCACCCATCCACCATCCATCCATCCATCCATCCATTTATTTACCATCCATCCACTAACCATCAATCCATCCATCCATCCATCCATCCATTTATTTACCATCCATCCACTAACCATCAATCCATCCATCCATCCATCCATTTATTTACCATCCATCCACTAACCATCCATCCATCCATCCATCCATCCATTTATTTACCATCCATCCACTAACCATCAATCCATCCATCCATCCATCCATCCATTTATTTACCATCCATCCACTAACCATCAATCCATCCATCCATCCATCCATCCATTTATTTACCATCCATCCACTAACCATCAATCCATCCATCCATCCATCCATTTATTTACCATCCATCCACTAACCATCCATCCATCCATCCATCCATCCATTTATTTACCATCCATCCACTAACCATCAATCCATCCATCCATCCATCCATCCATTTATTTACCATCCATCCACTAACCATCAATCCATCCATCCATCCATCCATCCATTTATTTACCATCCATCCACTAACCATCAATCCATCCATCCATCCATCCATCCATCCATTTATTTACCATCCATCCACTAACCATCCATCCATCCATCCATCCATTTATTTACCATCCATCCACTAACCATCAATCCATCCATCCATCCATCCATCCATTTATTTACCATCCATCCACTAACCATCAATCCATCCATCCATCCATCCACCATTTATCCATCCACCATCCATCCATCCACCATCCATCTAACCATCCACCATCAATCCATCCATCCATCCATCCATCCATCCACCATTTATCCATCCACCATCCATCCATCTGTTTAACATCCATCACTCCTTTTCTCAAACACCATTTACAGTGCTGTGTGACCTGTTTTTGGAATCTTTGCTATCTCAACACTACCTCAGTAGAGCCCCTTAAACAGTCAACCCTGGGATAAATACTACGGAGGTTTCCTGTGTAGAGTACAGGTAACTTTCAAAATGCAGAAACAATTGTTTCTGCTACACAAATATGGATTAATTAGTGTTATTGGTGGCGTAACAGATATACATATCAAGCAAGGCTGACAGATTCAGCTGGTAAAGAAACAATGAGCCCTTTTTAGATTCAGAAATTGTATTACTTACACAGACAGCAAAAGCAAGATCAGAAAGGGTGCCAGGTCCCAGGTCCCTGCCCCTCCCTGCCCACCGCGTCCCCATGTCCACCTTCCTCTCTGGAGTTGGTCAACTTGCTGGCCATGCACTCGTCCACCTGGGCCCAGGGACCCGAGCCCCCCTCTCTGCCTACCTGAATTCCCACTCCCATGACACCCTCCACCCCACCCCCAGACCCGCAGAGGGAGCGAAGGTGAGCTGACTGCCCGTGCTTCAGGGGCACCTAGAACCTGCCTGAGGGGTGGCTTTGGGAGGGGGCAGGGTCCTCTGTGCACTCTGTATGCCACTAGCCTGCCCAAACATCTGGGACTGCAGCCTTTGCCCCCAGAATGATGACCTGTGAGCCCAGGTGGCCACACAGGAGCGAGGTGGCTGTGGGGTCCTCATGGAGCACAACAGAGCACACGGCCATGTCCGGCCCAAGGGCACGCAAGCTCAGAACAACGGTGTGAACTGGGCATCACACAGGGAGGGGACCAGGAATGTGACAAGGTGGGCCCCTTGTGCTCGACAGTCAGCCACCCACGGGCATGATGTCTACAGACCCAGGGGCCGGCATAGGGATCTCTGGCCATTGGTGGAGCCCCGGGGCCCACCTTCCAGGACACAGCTGTCCTCAGTGCCGACTCTGACCTGTTGTTGCCCAAGATTGCGACCTGGGAAGTGTTCCTGATGCTGGCGACCAGCCTGGACCCACGCCCCAGACCTACCCCTCTGGGGCCTACCAGGAACCGTCCAGGCCTCAGGGACACAGGGACCTTCCTGTTTGGACTGGAGTGGGGGAGTCAGTGGCACTGGAAGAGGGCCTCAGGCTGTCCTGGAAGATGATGTCCTCGGGACCTTGAGGATAAGCCACGGGGCATTCGGGGAACCGCATGGCCGGGGTCCCAGAGGTCCTGACTTGCAGGCCCCCGGCCCCCGTATAAGGGCCCGAGCCCGCGGCCTGGCCTTCCTCAGTCCCGGGAGCTCAGCACCACCCGAGCCGCAGCCATGAAGTGTCTCCTGCTCGCCCTGGGCCTGGCCCTCGTGTGTGGCCTCCAGGCCGCTACCGTCCCCTCCGCCATGGAGGACCTGGATATAAGACAGGTGTGGGCGTGTGGGGTGGGTGCTGGGGGGCCTACAGAGGGCAGGAAGGCCTGACTGCAGAAATCTAAGGGAAGACCAGATGAGGCATAGAGCTAGGCCAGGCCTTTGTCCCCCCAAATGCTGGCTCCGACCACCTGCCTGTTTCCCTCTCACTCCCGGGCGGAGTCACCCATGACTCTGCCACACTCCGAAAAGGAGCTCACCCAGGACAGCACTGGGGAGAGAGGGCAGCTATTGCAAATATGCAAGAACCCCTTGGGGTGCTGGCACACGGTAGGAGGGCCTCAGATGTGCCCTGAGTCCTGACACACCACAATCGCGATCCCACTCGAGAAACCCCGGAGTGTAGGGGACAAACCAGCAGGCGGGTCAGAAGGAGAGCCCGCTGTGGGGCCGGGGCCGCCTCCCCGCCCCCCATGGCAGCTCAGGCCCCCTCCCCAGGTGGCTGGGATGTGGCACTCCGTGGCCATGGCGGCCAGCGACATCTCCCTCCTGGACTCGGAGACGGCCCCTCTGAGAGTGTACGTCCAGGAGCTGAGACCCACGCCCGGGGACAACCTGGAGATCATTCTGCACAAATGGTGGGTGACCGAGGCCCCCGGGCTGGGGGCCGGCGAGGGCCTGGGCCCAGGGCAGGTGGGCGGGCAGGGTCCTGACGGGAGCTGGTTCCGTGTGGGGGGTTCCCGGTGGCCTCAGAGGCCCAGCCTATGGCTCTGGGCCTATCACACAGGGCGGCCACAGGTCAGTGAGCAGAGAGGCCCGTGTGGAGGCCGCCGGTCAGCTGGGGCTGGGGCCCTGGGGGCCTGGGCGGTTCCTGCCACGAGCCCTGTCTGCCCTGGAGAGAGGGCCGGGGACCCAAGGAATTCTCACTGTGATCGGTGATGAGATCCTTAGAGGCGCTGTGACCAATCCCCCGCAAACGGGGTCAGTTCTGAGCTAGCCCCGCCCCCCACCCCCAGCAGCTTTCTGGGCTGGCTTCATCTACCCCATTGTCACCTTGTCCGAGTCACCTGCTCAAGGCCACAGGGCCACTCACATTTGGGCCAACACCTCATGGCCTTGCTCACAGCCGGCCCAGGGCTGGGTGTCCTCAGGGTCTGTGGATGCTTCCTGGAGCCCAGCTCCTGTCCCTCCACTGGGGTTCGGAGGTGACCCCCACCGCTCTGGCTTTTCAGGGAAAACCACGCATGCATCGAGGGGAACATCATGGCCCAGAAGACCGAGGACCCAGCCGTGTTCACGGTCGACTGTAAGTGCCCCCACCCCGTGCCCGTGGGGCCACCCCCTGGTCAGCCCCCCTTAGGTGCCCGTGGACAGAGTGCTCCCTCCCGCTCTGAGCCCCCCACCCCCGACCCCCGCCACGTCCTGACGGCAGGGAAGAGTCAGACGGGTGTGTGGTCTGCCCTGAACGCCAGGCCCGGCTTCTCTTACCCTACATCGCAAAGGGCACTCCCAGGGAGGGGGGGTAGATGAGGCCTGGGGACCAGCCCCCCGCCTCTGGGGCTCAGTCTCCTCCAGGCCCCTTGGCTCCCTGCTCAGGTAGGAAGGCGGCGGAGAGGCATCTGGTTCCCTGCAAACCCGGGCAGGTTCGGTCCTCGCAGGGAACGCCTGAGGGCAGGCCTGTGGCAACTTCCTTGCTCAGGGACCAGTGGCCTGTGGCTCCTTAAAAATACCCAAATAAACCAGATCGGTGGGCAAACACCCTGTGGATTTGCCGGTCAATCCTGGAACCTGCTTCTGGAACCTTCTGGGCCTAACTCCAGCCTTTCTGCCCAGGCCCTGTCTCCTGGGCCTAGCGGCCTCATCCGGGGCGGGACCCGGGCCCACCCCCTAGCTTCCAGCCCTCCTCTGCCACCAAGGACGGCCACCGGGCACCCACCCCAGCACCTCCCATTCTTAAGCTATGAGCAGGCTTTCCAGCAGGACCTCGGGTCATCCTGGGAAGGTGGCGGGAGCCTCCGAAGAGCTGGGCAGTGCCCGGCAGGGACACTGCTGTCCTGCTCCGAGCCCTGCCAGGCCCACGGCCCCACAGACTTGGGGTCCCCACACGCTCCCGTTGGCTCCCCACCTTTGAAAAACAGACATCACGGCCCTACCCACCGCGATATTTCTCCATTTCCTTCTGCCCATTGATGTCCACGTAGAGCCGCGACTCCAGTGGGGCTCCGGTTCTGGATTATTTTGTCATCGCTCACAGAACCTGGGCACCTGTCACAGGAATTGGGGGGGGGGGGTCACCTGGGTCTTAGCGCCTGAGCGTGTGCACGAATATCCGAAAGGATGAAGGGCACAGCCAGAAGTGGGGACGAGCCTTGGGCCAAGCAGGGCAGAAAATCCCAGAAGGGCTTTGCTGCCGTGCGGATTTTGAAAGACCTGCCCACGGTCTCGGCCCAAGTGCAGGGGGTGCCGGTCCGGCACAGCCAGGGCCGCTCGGAGGGCCCCCCGCGGGGTCCCTGCCAGGGGTGGGCCGTGGAAACGCACGGCAGGTGAAGGGGAGGCCCGAGGTGGCGAGGGGGGTCGTGGGCCGGATCTCAGGTCTCTGTTCTGGCCTCTTCTCCAGACCAGGGGGAAAGAAAGATCTCCGTGCTGGACACTGACTACACCCACTACATGTTTTTCTGCATGGAGGTCCCAGCGCCCGGCACAGAGAACGGCATGATGTGCCAGTACCTGGGTGCGTAGCCGCCCCGGGGCCACCCTCCAAGGCGTGGCTCGTGAGCACCCCGGGGGCCCCGGTGGGAGGAAGGGAGCAGGGCTGCCTCCTGGCCTCCATGGCTCACGTTAGCAAAGGTCCTGGGGTGTGATCCGATGTGGAGTCATCCACACGGGGAACCCTACCATTGTTCTCCGGTGCTCTCTCCCAGGGCTCCCGAGGGGACCGTGGGCGCTGGGCCAGCAGGACGCTCCCTGGCCAGTTGACTCACGGTGTCCTGATGCGGCAGGACAGCTGACGGCCCGGGGGCTGTGGGCCCTCTTGTCCTGTGTCCATGCAGACCCCTCGGTGCTGTCCTGGGACTGGGCCGGGGGAGGGGCAGGGACGCTGGAGGGCAGGGGGCTGAGCCCCAGAGGCCACCCCGGGAGCTGACCTCAGGACGCCAGTGTGTCCTTCCTGCACTTGCTCTCTGGACGGGGGGGGGGGGGGGGGGGGGACCTCGGGCTCCCCAGTGTCATCAAGCCCCGCGGCCTAGGGACTGACCCACTGCCCCCCCCCATGCCCCCCCAGCCAGGACCCTGAAGGCCGACAACGAGGTCATGGAGAAATTCGACAGAGCCCTCCAGACTCTGCCCGTGCACATCCGGATCATCCTGGACCTGACCCAGGGGAAGGGTTAGCTCTGCCCTCGGTCGCCCCCTCCTGGGCTTGCTGTCCCAGCTCTGGGACCCATCGGTGGTTCTGTAGAAATCAGGACAGCGTCATCCTTCATCATTGGTCCCCATTCCCGGGTTGGGGAGGGGGTGCAGAGCCCCTGAGGCAGGGTCCCCCTCCCACCCCTCTGGGCCCAGGGCTGCCCCGGCGACCTGTGACCTCTCTCCCCGACTCTCTCTCCTCCCGCAGAGCAGTGCCGCGTCTAGGTAGGTGAGCTCCTGCCCGACCCGCCTCCTGGGGTAACGTAGCAGCCCTGCCCCCACGTCCTGGGCACGTGCACGGGTGGGGGGCGTCCCGGGGGACCCCCAGCTTCCCTCCGTTGGGCCCCGGCCCCTCTGCGGGAATGGCTGGAACCCGGAGTCTCTCCTGCTGACCGCGAGGGCCGGGCTGGCTGTGTGTCCACTCTCTCGAATGGCCTTTGTGGGATGTCGTTCCTGTGTCCCGGTCGAGCCCCCACGCGGACGTCCCCATGGGCTCTTCTGGGCAAGGGCGTGGGGTGACCAGCACTCAGCCTGAGGTGGAGAGGCCGTCCCTCACCCCCAGGCTGGGAGGGGCCGGCGAGGGTCCGACAGGCTCCCCGGGAATCACAGGGGAGCCCTGGTCCGTTTCAGGGCTCAGAGAGGATGACACCCCTTCCAGCCCCGTCGGGGACTCAGGAGGGACCGGACCTGCCGGACCTGTTCGTCCAGCCCCCAGGCTCCTGGGGGGGGGGCCCAGCCTGGGGACTCCTGCTCTGAGCCCCTCCCCCTCTAGCAATAAAGAAATAAAGCAGGGAACAGTCTGCCTGGGTCTTTCCTGGCCTTGTGCGTGTGGGGATGGGGGGGGTCCTCGCGGGGTGTTAGACGCGATGTCCCGTTGCCACGTGTGGCGTCTCTGGTCACACGACCGTGGAAGCTGAGGGGGCAGTGCAGCTGGGGTTCTAACTGCTCCGTTACTTTCCTGACACAGAAACGTCTCAGGGGTCTCCTTGGGGCCTCTTGCCCTCCCGCCAGCCTGAAGGTCGGGGATGGGGGGCGGTGGGAGCTCCAGGGCCGAGAGGGCACGAGGCCTGCGGTGTGGACGACAGGCCCACAGACACCAGCATCAAAGAGCAGAGCCCCCCCCCCGTTAGGGCTCTGGGGTCCCCCAGGGAGCCACTGCAGAGGGGACCTGCCCCCCTCCCCCGCCCCGGACAAAAACGGGAACAGGAAATGGGCCGGCCTGTGGTCACCCTGAGCCCCTGCCTGGGGGCTGAATGTAGGCCTTCCTTCCACCGTCACCAAGGCCCTGGAAGGCAGCCACTCCCGTCCACACCGAGGGAGGGTGTCCCAGCAGCAACTAGCCTTCAGGTCCACACAGCCCGGTCAGAGGGGGACCTGGACGTTGACCCAGACCGTGTGACTCCAGCCCAGCCCCGAACTCGACACAAAGCCCCATCTGAGGGCAACACCGGGTTCGGGCCCGGAGACACCACTGATGGGATCCGGCCCACCCGGGGCGGGTGGAAAGGAAGTGAGCTCGCTTCTGGGGGCGCCGGGCACGGAACCCGTGTGCCACACGCGTCCGCGGTCACCAGGGCCACGTGCTGGCGAGGCGTGGGTGCTGGAGTCAAGAGGGCAGCGCAGGCCAGCCCGCCCGGCCCCTGCCGTCCATTCCGAGTCTGGTCTCGTCCGTAAGTGGAGACGGCTCAAGGAACAAATGCAGGGAGTGGGAGGTAGGACACGGGGGAGGACAGCTCCTGCACCCTGAGCTCGGCTGCACACCCCACGTGGTGGTGTGGCCCCGCTGCCGTGACCACAACTCTGACACCCCTCGGGCCTCAGGCCCCAACCTCAGGGCCGGCTGCCCCTCCCGCCGGGCCCCTCCGGCCACCGCCATGGTTACCTGGAAGCCAGCAAAGTAAGCACCACGATCACGAGCCCTGAAAATAACATAAACTCCAAAAAGAGAGCCCTGGAAGGCTGGCGAGCAGGGCGGTCTGGTCTGGGACCCGGGGATCCGAGGACAGCGCAGTGGCAGCTAGTTCTGGGTCCCCCCCAGGACAGAAGGCAGCCCAGGGTGGCCCACTGCCCACCTGGATCAAACCGGGGTCCCCCCACGACACCAGGCTAGCCCAGTGCCTGTGGCCAGAAGGACCAACGGGGGGCCCTCCAACCGCGAGCCGCCGGGACGGACTCCCCTTCCTCGGGACACCGGGCCTGAGACGACCCTCCCCTGGGGAGCCGGGCCGTGGCCTTGAGCTGGAGAATCGCTCCTGCCCCTCAGGCAGCGCCGGCAGGACCACGGGAGCCCCACGCCAGCCACGCCGGCAAAGGCATGCTGTGAACGTCAGACCGGCGGGACTGCGAGCTGCCCCCAAACCGGAAGCTGCCGCCGCTGCTGCTGCTGGGACACTTTCAACAGGACCCGGAGTCTCCGACAGAAGAGGCAGAGTGACCGGGGAGCGGCCGGAGGTCACCCGGCACAGGGGACACCAGGAGCATCACAGCCTGAGGGAGAAGACGACGAGAGGGCGCCCCACGGACATTCGCGGGACGGCGGACATTCCCGCTACCGCAGCACCAACCACACCTCCTCGGGCAAAGGAAACTGCTCTGATGACAGGTCCCTGAGCACGAGGCCACCCGCTCACCGGACACATGGCAGTCCCGACGGACGCGCCACACAGCACGGCTGCAAAACGCCCCCAGCGAAGGCTGACAGGCCTGAAAGGGGGACGGACAGACAGACACCCCAGGCTCCGAGCCGGGGGCTTGCACCTGCCCCGAGTGGCCGAGGGATGCGGGAGGCCGGGGGCGGTAAGTGCGGGAATTGGAGCCACGCGGTCAGCCACGGGTGGGTACAAACCCGCTTACACAGAGCGCGGCCCCAACGGCCGCAGAGCCGGACGGCTCTCACCCCTGACGTCCAGACCCCGGGACGCCCCCCCTGCAGACGCCAGGCGAACTCCCCGTGGGCCCCGCGGGCTCTGAAGGCCCGGCTACCGAACGCGGGTTGGGCGGGGGGGCAGGAAGTCTCCAGAGCAGCTCACAGAACTCAGAGAAACACTAAGAAAGGGCCACCAGGACAGAGCGCACTCACATGGCCTGACCCTGGGACCGGGGGCGCCTGGGGGGCTCGGTCGGTTCAGCGTCCCACTCTTGGTTTCTGCTCAGGTCGTGATCTCATGGCTCAAGAGCTGCACGGTGCGGAGCCTTCTTGGGGTTCTCCGTCCCCCCCCCCGCCCCTCCCCTGCTTGCGTGTGCGTGCACGCGCTGTCTCTGTCTCATAAATAATAAATAAATAAATAAAATCTGTGATGGAGACAAACAGACAAATTACATGTAAAGAAGCACAAAGAGAACGATGGCAGCATTTGTAGGAGGGAGAGATTCGTGCTGGGGACTGGGCGTTCGTGTGCGTTATTAGGTCAAGGGATGTCCCTTCCATTCCTGTTTTGCTGAAAGGTTTTACTTCATTGTCCTGGGCTGTCCTGTCCTCCTGTGCTGTCCTGCCCTGCCCTGTCTCGGCCTGTGCCGGGCTGTGTTTTTGAGCCAGAGTTGCCGGTAAACTGTAAGCAGTGTGATTTCTGCATAAGCTAAGCTGACCAAATCGTCTTTCTTCTTTAGCCTGTTGAGGTTACAAATGGCACCGGTGTGCAGTTTGCAGTGTCAGAAGGTCCTCACGGTTGCCGGAGGTAAAAACCGATTTCGTTCCGATGCTCTGTCCGCTGCTGGGTGCGACATTCTGCCCTTTAGCCGAGGGCGTTTTGCACTTACTTCCGGGGGAGGCTGCCGCTCCCTGTCTTGCTGTGACACAGAGGTTGAACGGGTCCGTGGGACGGGCTGGGAGTACCCTGCCTCCCGTTCTGGGTTTGGACCCTGTACTCGAACACGTCAGAGGAGAGCAGGGCGGTGAGGCGGTTGGAGCTGGTGATGTCGCGGCAAACACTTAGATCACTGCTACGATGGGCTTGATAACTGTGGAGGGTCCCCACTCTCTTCGGGCGCGTTTCCTGGTGGGCGCTCCCCGGCCTCCCAGCCTCCCGGCCTCGGTCTCTGCCTCCTCCACACCTGTGGCCCTTTCACCCGGCTGTTCTGTGCAGTGTCTCTCCTCGTCCTTGACTGAGCTCAGCAAGGACCTTGGGGGTCCACGTTGTTGAGTCTGGGAGGGGCCTGACCCCCGGCCTCTGCGCAGGGCACTCAGAACACCTTCACCCATTTCTTCTCCCGGGGGTTCCGCTGTGCTGTCCTGTCCCCACGTCGGGGCCTCAGAGGCATTCGATCGCTCCGTCCACCAGTGGCTCTGTCTGTGCTGTGGGTCCTGGGCGTGCCTGTGCCGGCACCTGCTCCCAGGCGGCAGCCGCCCTCCCCCCGCCCAAAGCAGGTCTGGCGCTCTGCTCTCTGCTCTAAGACCATGCCTGGCAAAACTCAGACTCACCCTCGTGGTGCCACGCTGCCCGCTGGTCCCACTGACGCCCAGCTGGAGGGACAGGTCCTGGGGAAACAGGGCGGGGCATCAACTCGCGTGAAAGCCCACTGCTCCTCCCTGGCCCCAAGAGTTCATCCTAAGAAAAGTAATGTCCTGCTTCTGCCGTCACAGGCCTGCCCTCCGGCCACTTCTAAAGACCTCAGGGTCCCGACAGGAGGGCAAGGGCCTGGGGCCAGTCCCCTCCCATGTCCCACTCACTGGGGCAGCGATCTGGGAAAGTTGGATGCCGGGGCCTGGGTCTCCCCTCAGACTGGACAACGCCAACCGCCTGAGGCCAGCGATCACTTTTTTTTCCTTTTGTGTGTGTGTGTGTGTGTGTGTTTTAAGTTTATTTATTTTTGAGAGACAGACAGAGCATGAGCGGGGGAGGGGCAGAGAGAGAGGGAGACACAGAATCCGAAGCGGGCTCCAGGCTCTGAGCAAGCGGTCAGCACAGAGCCTGATGTGGGGCTCGAACCCATGGACCGTGAGATCATGACCCGAGCCGAAGTCGGACGCTCAACCGACTGAGCCCCCCAGGCGCCCCTCTTTGTGTTTTTTTAAATAGCGTTCTGAGGAGTATTCTGGAAATTACGACCAGGTGCGTCCTGAACAGCACGCTTTGCAGCACCATATTGGCAGGGACGCGGCAGAATCTCCGAGAACGCGAGAGGGATGTCACCCGAGGAGGGCGGGGCCAGCGCTTCCCAAACTCACCAGAAAACGGGACATCTGCTTTCTGCAGGCTGACACCCCCACGACCCTGTTCTGGAAGCCAAGTACGGCCTCGCATCTCGCAGCTGGGTCACCGTGGACACCGGTCGAAGCTGCTGGAGCTAGTAGCCGGGGCCACCGTCGCAAAGGACCCCCCGCTGGTGGGGACTGCTAACCACAGAGGACCACTCTCCCAGCTCCCAGGCCCGAAGTCCAGTCAAGGGGTGGGCAGGGCTGTGCTCCCTCCGAAGTCTGCAGGGGAGGCTCCTGGCCTCTTCCAGCTTCTGGAGCTGCTGGGTGTCCCAGCATCCCTTGTCTTGTAGACACATCCCTCCCAAGTTCTGGCTTCGTGGCCACAGGCCTTCTCCCCGGGTCCCCTCTCTGCCCCTGTTTTCTCTTAAAAGGACATGAGACAGTAGCCCCTACTCCCACGTGTGCCTCATCCATAGAAATCACATCTGTAGAGTCCCTGTTTCCAAATAAAGTCACATTTGGACGTGCGTTTTGGGGGACACCATCCAACCCAGTGCATTCCCTGCTGCTCCCCAGAAAAGAGGAAAACGCTGAACCCCGGAGGCTGTCACGGGGACTGCAGGGAGGGCGTGGGGAGGGCCCGGAAGGGTCACGGTGCCTGGCACACGCCCCACAGAGGTGCTGCTGGACGCCCACCTCATCCGGACCATTCCAGATCCTCCACCGACAGGCAGCAAGAATGTCCACCCCACCCCGCCTGGCTTCAAGGCCACTCCTCAGAGTTTCCACAGACACCCCCACGTCCGGGGTCAGAGCCTCCCCCGGGAGCGGCAGCCACACTGAAGCCGGCCACCTGCCAGGGAGGATCGTGGACACCGAGAGGCAGGTCCGCACCAGCTGCCACAAGAGGGCCACACCGGCCTGATGGCCTGAGCCACCGCCTCTCCCGCCCTTAGAACCAGAGCCCCGTGGCCCGGAACCTACAATCTCTCTGCAGGGTGGGCTCTTTCCTGGCACAGTGACATGCAGGGACATGTGGCCTTTCCAGGAAAGAGAGCAGAGCCCTGGGCCTCCACCCGAGCTGCTGCTGCTGCCTGTGGGTCACCCGGATGGCCCCCACCTGTGGGGGAGGTGCTCTCCAGACGCCCCATCGGGAGAGGGCACAGGGCAGGTGGCTGTCCCCCTCCGCGCTCCTCCTCCATCCCATGCCCGCCTCCCGGGGACGGGCAGGTTGACCGTCTGAACGTCAGGTGGTGGCCTCTCACCCCCTTGGCTCAGCGCACGGGGCTCGCGCGTCCCCCTGTGGGTGCTGGTTTGCAACCTGATCGGCGGGACACGTTCTTCTGTAACCGCTCGACTCCCCTCCACGCCCACACACCTGGAGCTCCCGGGCACGAGGGGCCACAGGAAGTGCTTCGGGCGACTTCAGAGGTGCGGCCTGGCAGACCCGTGGGCTTCCTGAGGGCACGTACCCATGGACACCCCTCGTGCTGCCCCCACGCGCGCCCCACCCTGAGAGGGACCTAGCCCGTGGGCTGGGTGACCCTGCCGATCATCGCGGTCCCCGACCACTCCTGTGACTCGGCAGACCGCCCACTGCCGGCCAGGCCCGTCCTCGGACCCCGCCTGAACCCGCGGCACCTTCCCCTTCCTGCAGGCCGTGGGGTGACCGGGAGGAGAACCCATCCTCCCAAGGCCGTGGCCGTGGGTCGTGGAGTCGCTGATGCCCCAGGAGAGAGAATGGAACCGAAGGAGAAAGACCTGGGAGGCCTGACCAGCCGGGCACGTGGGGGCACCGGGAGGTGCTGGGCGCCTGCAGGAGGAGAGGGGGTGAAGGGGTGACGTCTGGTCCTCGTGTGGGACAGACAGCCACCCGCAGGCACGATGTCCCGGACCCTGGGGCTGGCGTGGGGCCCTCCGGCCATTGGCTGGGCTCCGGGGCACAGCCCCCAGGACACAGCTGTCCCCAGTGCTGACTCTGACCTGTTGTTGTCAAAGATCGTGACCCAGGAAGCGTTCCCGATACTGGCGACCAGCCTGGACCCACACCCCGGGCCCTGCCCCCTCGGGGGCCTACCAGGAACCGTCCAGGGACACAGGGAACGTCCCGTTCCCGCTCGCTCCGCAGGAAGAAGGCCTCCCCTTGTGCGGGTGGAGGAAGCCCCCTGAGGGCCTGGGGATGAGCCACGGGGGATTCGGGGAACCACATGGCTCGCAGGCCCCCGGCCCCCGTATAAGGGCCCGAGGCCGCGGCCAGGCCTTCCTCAGTCCCGGGAGCTCAGCGCCACCACAGCCGCAGCCATGAAGTGCCTCCCGCTCGTCCTGGCCCTGGCCCTCGTGTGTGGCCTCCAGGCCGCCACCGTCCCCCTGACCATGGACGGCCTAGACCTGCAGAAGGTCTGAGGACGGCTGGGGGGGTGGGGCGGTGAGCTGCAGGGTGGGCGGGGGGCGGGGCCTCGGCCGTCTGAAGAGCGTGGGTGGAAGCCGGGACGCTGGGACACCCCCCCAACCTGCTTCCCGTCCTCAGGGCGGCTTTCCCTCGCTTGCCCAAGGTCCAGATGGTTCCACTGAACTCGTACGACCTGTCCTTTAAAGCCGCCTGGGAACCCAAGATGTTATTTCAAGTGTGGGGGCTCCCAGAGGGGCGTCTGGTCGGTGGCGGGGGGGTCGCCCAGAGCTCACTGGCTGCCACCCACTTAGACCGGGCCCCCGGCCGGGGCGGGAGGGAGAGCCCGTTGTGGGGCCGGGGACACCTCCCCGCCCCCGATGGCAGCTCAGTCCCCCTCCCCAGGTGGCTGGGTCGTGGCACTCCGTGGCCATGGCGGCCAGCGACATCTCCCTCCTGGACTCGGAGACCGCCCCTCTGAGAGTGTACGTCCAGGAGCTGAGACCCACGCCCGGGGACAACCTGGAGATCATTCTGCGCAAATGGTGGGTGACCGAGGCCCCCGGGCTGGGGGCCGGCGAGGGCCTGGGCCCAGGGCAGGCAGGCTGGCAGGGTCCTGACGGGAGCTGGCTCCGTGTGGGTGGTCCCCGGTGGCCTCGGAGGCCCCGCCCAGGGCTCCGGGCCGACGGGCCGACCACACAGGGCGGCCGCAGGGCAGTGCGCAGAGAGGCCCGCGTGGAGGCCGGCCGGTCAGCTGGGGGCTGGGGCCCTGGGGGCCTGGGCGGTTCCTGCCACAAGCCCTGTCCACCCTGGAGAGGTTGTGGGGGTACGGGAGAGAGCTGGGTCAGTGTGGGGGGGCAGAGAGGAGGACACAAACCCCACAATTGTCTGCTGACTGCTGGGGCGAGGGCACTCCCACCCCCGCTCCCTCTGGCTCCCTCCGCCCTCTCATGGGGTGGCCCTGTCCCACCGGGTCACCTGCCGAGTGCCGCCCAGGCCTCCCAGAGCCGGGCTTCTGCTCCCCACCCACAGCTGGGCTCTGTCACGGTAAGGTCTGTGCAGGCGGCCCGCAGACACGGCCTTCTTTCAGGGAGCACGGCAGGTGTGTGCAGAAGAAGGTCTGGGCAGAAAAAACCGAGCTCCCTGCTGAGTTCAAGATCAGCTGTAAGTGCCGGGCCCCCGGCCCACCCTGGACACCCCCGCTGGCGGCTCCCGGGCAGCACGGCGGGGCCCGTGCTCCGGCCCCAGGGTGCTGACAAGAGCGACACGGTCCTCAGTGCCAGCTCTCACTGCCCTTCCCGCCTTCAGGGCCGTGGGCAGGTCCCTGCTGGGCCTCTCTGATCCCCACGGCCATGAGACCCAGCTCGCTGTCTGTGGGCCGGGCCTGGGAGGCACCCGCACCCGGCTGTCCTCTGCAACGCCTCCCAGGCCGCCTGCGCCAGGACATCTCCCGCTTCCCACGGGTCAGGGCGCCCCATGACGCCCGGCCTGCCCCCTGGTTCCTGCACTCCTAGACCCCCGTTGGGTCATTCCCTCCTGTGCTCGCTCCCCCATTCCTCACCAGGTCCAGAATGAGAAGGCCCTGTGGGAGGGGCCCCCTCCTCCACGGCCGTCCCCACTGGGCAGCCTGGGCTGCGTCCCACTTTGCCCCCCTAGGCCAGCCCTCCAGCCTGGCTTCGTGCCACGGCTGCCGACTGGCCCCAGGGGCTCCAGCACAGAGCTGCGTGGGTGGGGGTGTGGCACCGAGCTGTGCAGCTGGCAGTCCCCACGGCCCCCGAGGGCCACCGTCACCTCCGGCCCATAATCATCCCCACCCCCCGTTTCCATGCATCCCACGGCTCCGCCCCTCTTCTCCGAGGTGCCCCATTCATTCAAGATCAGCGTGGAACCCCACTTCTTAACCTCTCTGGGTCCCAGGACACAGGGGTGGGGGGTCCGGGGTTGAGTGCTGAGTGAGCCCATCTAGCAGGAGGCACAGCATTTCTGGCGGGGGGTCCACAGTTAGCAGCCAGGGCCTCGCAGCCCCCTGTGCCCTGTGGGGGTGCAGGAGAAGCCCCCCACCCCGGCCTTGCCATGAGGCCGCCCTGAGGAGACCCATGCTCTCCCTCCTGCTGGAGGGAAGACCCGGGACTCTCTCTCCCCAGATCTGGATGAGAACGAGCTCATCGTGCTGGACACCGACTACGAGAACTACCTGTTCCTCTGCCTGGAGAACACCGACGCCCCCGGGCAGAACCTCGTGTGCCAGTGCCTGAGTACGTCACTGAGCAGGCCCGGGTCCCCCTGCGTGTGTGGGGGCGGGGGCTGAGGACCCCCGGTGGGGACCAAGTCCCCTGACATTGCCTCGGGAATCGGGGATCCAGGATCCAGGCCGAGGGGCTGGGCTTAGTGTTCCTGCCTCGGCCAGAGGATGACTGCTGAGTAGAAGCTTTGGTTGGGGGTGATGTTCCACAAAAGCACCATTAAACCTGTCAAGTTCTGAGCGGAACGCAAGCCGGTAAGATCCGGTAGCAGGAGGCTGAGACGTGGCCGCTTTGCCTGAATGAAGCACTTTGTGTGCGGTTAGAGACGCGTTCTCGGCCAGCACGTCAGCCCTGCGGGCGAGCCCCAGCCGCCCGGGGACGGGGACCCTGGCCTCGTGTCCCTGCAGGGCCCCCGGCGCCGTCCTGGGAGGGCGGGGCGGGGACCCCGGAGGGCAGGGGGGCTGAGCCCCGGAGGCCACCCCGGGGGCTGACCTCAGGACGCCAGTGTGTGCTTTCTGCTCTGGCTCCCTGGACGGGGCTCCCCAAGGCCGTCAAAGCCCCGCGGCCCAGGGACTGACCCACCGCCCCCCACAGCCAGGACCCTGAAGGCCAACGACGAGGTCATGGAGAAGTTCGACAGAGCCCTCCAGACTCTGCCCGTGCACGTCCGCCTCTTTGACCCCACCCGGGTGGCAGGTGACCGCCTCCACACCCCGCGTCCCTGCTCTCACCCTGCGTGCGGCTCACCCGTCGGACAGCCATGAGCCCGGGGCGCGTCTGTCTCCCACGGTGGCCCCCATTCCCCGGGCCCCCGGGGGAGGGGGTGCAGAGCCCCTGGGGCGGGGTCCCCCTCCCACCCCTCTGGGCCCAGGGCTGCCCCGGCGACCTGTGACCTCTCCCCCCGGCTCTCTCTCCTCCCACAGAGCAGTGCCGCGTCTAGGTAGGTGAGCTCCTGCCCGACCCGCCTCCTGGGGTAACGTAGCAGCCCTGCCCCCACGTCCTGGGCACGTGCACGGGTGGGGGGCGTCCCGGGGGACCCCCAGCTCCCCTCTGTCGGGCCCCGGCCCCTCTGCGGGAATGGCTGGAACCCGGAGTCTCTCCTGCTGACCGTGAGGGCCGGGCTGGCTGTGTGTCCACTCTCTCGAATGGCCTTTGTGGGATGTCGTTCCTGTGTCCCGGTCGAGCCCCCATGCAGACGTCCCCATGGGCTCTTCTGGGCAAGGGCGTGGGGTGACCAGCACTCAGCCTGAGGTGGAGAGGCCGTCCCTCACCCCCAGGCTGGGAGGGGCCGGCGAGGGTCCGACAGGCTCCCCGGGAATCACAGGGGAGCCCTGGTCCGTTTCAGGGCCCAGAGAGGATGACACCCCTTCCAGCCCCGTCGGGACTCAGGAGGGACCGGACCTGTCGAACCTGTTCGTCCAGCCCCCAGGCTCCTGGGGGGGGGGGGCCCAGCCTGGGGTCTCCTGCTCTGAGCCCCTCCCCCTCCAGCAATAAAGAAATAAAGCAGGGAACAGTCTGCCTGGTTCTTTCCTGGCCTTGCGTGTCTGGGGATGAGTGGGGATGGCGGGGGGGTGAGGTGCAGGCTGGGGCGGGGTTCGGGCTTCTGCACCTGAACAGCCCATCACATCTGGGGACCAGCACACATGATGGGGGGCTCTTTTCAACCTGAGGAAGGAGATCAGAGGGCACAGGGGCAGCCTGCCAGTTCACACTGTGGGGCAGCACCCAAACTCCACAAACGACGAGAAATGAAAACTCGCTGGTCACGTCACCTAGTCAATATTGACAGGAAACCATCAGTAAGTTACTTTCCGATCCAATTGCATTCTCTTTGAAAAGTGCGGCCCATGACCCTCCAGGTCGGCTTTCAGGAACTTGAGGACGATCGCGACCACCGGGAAGTCCTGGGGCCTCAAGCATCACGTGCCTGTGAGTGCGTGGCTCTGCCCTGGATGATACGACAGAGATTTCCCCCGGGTCGTGGTCTGGGCGAAGGCAGCAGAGGTGGAAAGAAACTTGTTTTCCACTGACTTTAACGTACAGAGCCACAGAAACAGGGATTTTCAAATAACAAAGTTTACATATAACAATATATACACATGTTTATATATATGCCCAGTTATATATAAATGTTATATATACATGACAATTTATGTATGATATTAAGTTTTCATTTATTTATTTATTACTATTATTTTTTAATGTTTATTTATTTTTGAGACAGAGAGAGACACAGTGTGAACAGGGGAGGGTCAGAGAGAGGGCGACACAGAATCCGAAGCAGGCTCCAGGCTCCGAGCTGTCAGCACAGAGCCCGACGCGGGGCTCGAACCCACGGACCGCGAGATCATGAACTGAGCCGAAGTCGGGACGCTTAACCGACTGAGCCACCCAGGCGCCCCTTAAGTTTTTAAAATATAGATGGAACGGAACATTTCTAGAAAAAGATCGATTACCAATATTGGCTAAAAGGAAAACTGGAACAAAATTTGTAAAAAATGTTTAGTTGAGGAACAGTTGACACAATGCTATTAGGTTCAGGGCTACACTGTCGTGATTCAGCAGCTGTACCCTACAGAATGCTCACCACCTGTCACGGCACGGGGTTATTACAGGATTATGGGCTGTATTACCTGTACTTCCCAGCCCGTGACTTATTTATTTTATAACCGGAAGTTGGCACAGCTCAACCCCCTTCCCCTCTTCTGCCCAACTCCCTCCCGCCTCCCCCTCTCGGGGACCCACCAGTTTGTTCTCTGTATTTATGACTTCGTGTTTTGCTTCGCGGTTTGTTTCTTCATTTGTTTTGTTTTTTAGATTCCACATATGAGTGAAATCAGATGGTGCTTGTCTTTCTCTGTCTTTCAGTTATCATAGTACACTCTAGGTCCATCCACGTTGTCACGAGTGGCAAGATTTCACTCTTTTTGTGGCCAGGTAATATTCCATTGAATACACACCCATCTTCTTTATCCGTTCGTCTATGGAGGACATTTGGGCGGCTGCCGTATCTTGGCCATCGTAAATGGTGCTGCCGTGATCGTGGGGTACGTGTATCTTTTGGAATGAGTGTTTTCATTTTCTTCAGGTGAGTACCCACAAGTGGAATTTCTGGGTTGCGTGACATCTCTATGTTTAATTTTTACCAAGAAAGCTTTAAAAGAACAATAACCATAGAAAATAAGAAACAGTTCCAGATCTTCTGAACCAGCACACTGCCATCAGATGGTTCCCGGATCATGCAGTCGTTCCAGGGTGTAGACATAGATGGGTGGGAAATGCTGGATTCTCCTATAACAGAGCTGGGGGACGAGGGCACAAGAGAAGAAAGGAGAGGACAACCATCCCTTTTGCAACAAAGACAAATGTCTGAATAATTTATTAGCAGGCTGAATCCAACAATGAATTCAATACATCGTGATTTAACCCAGACAGTGAAGGACATTTCCATATTAGGAAATATCAAAAACTCACTGGCTAAGAGATTAAGGGTGACATGTGCATATAAGCACTTTTAATTGATTTTTTTAAATATATTTCGGGACGCCTGGGGGGCTCAGTCGGTTGAGCGTCCGACTTCAGCTTAGGTCATGATCTCTCGGTTCGTGAGTTCGAGCCCCGCGTCGGGTTCTGTGCTGACAGCTCGGAGCCTGGAGCTGCTTCCGATTCTGGGTCTCCCTCTCTCTCTGCCCCTCACCTGCTCGTGCTTTCTCTCTTTGTCCCAAAAATAAATAAACATTAAAAAATATATATACATATTTCAAAAATATCATACCCTCTCATGAGGCAAAGTTCTCACATATCAAGAGAGTCATTCAACAGAAGCTGGTTTATGCTGCATTAACAAATGAACTTAAAATCTCAGTGGCTGAAAACATCAGATATATTGATTGTTTACGTGCAATTCCCGTCACAGGTTAGCAGGGATATTGCACCTCAGGGCCACTCAAGGATCCAGGTGATCAAACAGCCACCCCCAGGAGGTTGCTGGTCACCACGCTACAGGGAAAACACAGACACCCACAGGGCCTCAAACCGTTGTTCAATGCTCCACCCTGAAAGGCACACACATCCCACCCGGCACCCCCTCCCCCCCTCCCCCACCCATTGGCCAGAAGTCACTCAACTAGGAAGCCAAAAATGCAACCCTTAACATCCCTAAACTGATCATTAGCAAAACAAAATGAAACAAAACAGACAAAACAAAAAAAAGTAAGCAGCTGACATCATTCTTAATGGTAAGAGACTAACTGCTTCCCCCTAAGATTGACAGCAAAGTAAGGTCGGCCTCTGCCAGTTTTCCTCTTCAACATCATGCTGAATGTCTTAGCGCAGTAAGACAATCATAAGAAAGGAAAAGCATAAACACTGGCAAGGAAACATCTAGCATGACTGACAAAGCGCGAAGGAGAGAAGATACAAATTTTAACTCAGGAATGAAAGAAGGGATATCATCACAGCCACTGCAGGAATCAAAGGATAATAAGGCAATACTATGAATGCTTCTGTATACATAGATTTGACAACTTAGATGAAATGGACCAGTTCCTTGAAAAATACAAACTACCTGGGAATGCAAGCTGGGGCGGCCGCTCTGGAAAACAGTCTGGAGGTTCCTCAAAAAACTAAAAATAGAACTACCCTACGACCCAGCAATTGCCCTACTAGGTATTTATCCAAGGGATACAGGTGTGCTGTTTCGAAGGGGCACATGCACCCCCATGTTTATAGCAGTGCTATCGACAACAGCCAAAGTCTGGAAAGAGCCCACATGTCCATCGATGGATGAATGGATAAAGAAGATGTGGTATATAGATACAATGGAGCATCACTTGGCAATCAAAAAGAATGAAATCTTGTCATTTGCAACTACATGGGAGGAACTAGAGGGTATGTGCTAAGCGAAATTAGAGAAAGACAAAAATCATATGACTTCTCTCATATGAGGACTTTAAGAGACAAAACAGATGAATATAAGGGAAGGGAAGCAAAAATCATATAAAAACAGGGAGGGGGACAAAACAAGAGACTCACAAATATGCAGAACAAACTGAGGGTTACGGGAGGGGTTGTGGGAGGGGGATGGGCTAAATGGGTCAGGGGCACTAAGGAATCTACTCCTGAAATCAGTGTTGCACTATATGCTAACTAATTTGGATGTAAATTTTAAAAAATAAAAAATAAAATTAAAAAAAAAAAAGAAAAATACAAACTACCACAACTCATCCAATATGAACTAGATAATTTGAATAGCCCTACACCTATTGAGAAAATTGAATTCCTAATTTTAAAATTCCACAAAGAGACATTTCCAGGTCCAGGTGATTTCACAGGAGAATGACACTAAATTTGTAAAGAATTAGTGTGAATGCTACAAAACCTCTTGCAGAAAATAAAAGAGGAAAGAACATTTTCCAGTTCATTTTATGAAGCTGATATTACTCTGATACCAAAAGCCCACAAAGATTTTTTTTAAAAAAGGAAAACTACAGCCTAATGTTTCTTATCTATATAGATGCAATTCTTAACAAAATATTAACAAATGGAATTCAGCAACGTAAAAAAAAAGAATTACGCACCATAACAAAGTGGGATTTATGCCAGGGATGCAGGGCTCCTTCAGCACTTGAAAACCAATCAGTGTAACCCTCTGTATTAGTAGGCTAACAAGGAAAAGTTACATGATCACATCAATCAACGTAGAAAAAGCATCTGACAAAATTCGGCATTCCTTCACGATTTTTTAAAAAAACTCAGAAATGTTGGAATAGAGGGAGCTTCTTCAACTTGATCAAGGCATCTACATAAAACTTAGAAAAGTGGTACTTACCGGGCAATGATGAAGACTCTCATCAGTGATGAATGGATGGTGAATACTCAGGAACGTGGCAAGGACACCTGCTCCCAACTCTCTTACTCATCAGAGCGCAGGAAGCTCTGGCCAGGGCAAGAAGTCAAGAAAAGGTAATAAAAGACATACAGATATTAAAGGAAGAAATGAAAGTATCTCTATTTGCAGATGACACAATTATTTATGTAGAAACTCTTAAGGATAAATCAACGAAAACAAAAACAAAATCTCCTAGAATTAATGAGATCACCAATGTGGCAGGATACAAGATAAACATACAAAAATCAATTACATTTCTACATACTAGCAATGCACTTGTGGACACGGAAATAAAAAACCAGCACCATTTATAGGCGCCTGGGTGGCTCGGTTGGTTGAGCATCTGACTCTTGATTTCGCCTCAGGTCATGATCCCAGGGTCATGAGATGGAGTCCTGAGTCGGGCTCCACGCTAAGCATGGAGCTTGCTTAAGATTCTTTCTCTCTCCCCACCTCTGCCCTTCTACCCTGCTCATGGTCTGCCTGTCTCTCTCTCTCTCTCTCAAAAAAATTATATATATATATATATATATATATATATATATATATATATAGCACACCATTTATAATCACTCCCAAAAAAGTGGAACACTTCAGTGTAAATCTAATGAGACATATACAGAATCTGTATGTTGGAGACTATGCAATCTTGCTAAGAGAAACCAAGGAAGATCCACATAAGCAGACTTACTGTGTTTATGAGTTGAAAGGCTCAACATAGCAGAGACGTCAATTCTCCTCAAGTTGATATACGTTTTTTAGTACCATTCCTATCAAAATCCTAGGAGGGTGTTTTGTAGACATAGTTAAGATTATTCTAAGATACATATGGGAAGGCAAAGTACTAGAGTATCTAAAATAACTTAGAAAAAATAATAAAATGGTAACAGTCTGTCAAATTTTAAATCTTATGATACAACTCAATCAAGACTGTGGTATTTGCAGAGGCACAGACACACAGATCAGCAGAACAGAGCAAAGGACCCAGAAATAGATTCGCACAAATACACCCAACTGACCTTGCTGTCTGGAGATTTTTTAAAACTCCAGTTTTTAAAATCCGGAGTGGGGCATCCCTAAAACCATGCTAAACCCTTCCTAATTTGCGTACAAGCCCAGGCAAGGCTCCCAGCACACAGTGGCCTCTGCTTGTCTCATTCTCCACGGGTTCCTCCTAGGAAGGAGCCTTTTTTCCCCTCCAAATCACAGCCCGGCTCTGCTCGACTAGCCAGGGGGGCACCTTGGAGATTCTGCTACTGCCCACTTTCCGCCTAATTGTCAGCTGCTCCCTTAGAAACCCTTCAGCTGAGCTGCCTGGTCAGGGCTTGGGTGGGGAGCTGTGACAAAGGACACCTGTTCCACTCCAGATGGATGTGGAGATATTGGGGTTCAGAGCAAACAGTCGCGAAACCCTGTGCGACAAAAAGTCTCATGAAAGAATTCTTGAGACATCTTTGGTGCTTTATTAAAGCACGGGGGCAGGTCCGTGGGCAGGAAGAGCTGTGAGAAGCCACTGCTTACCCACCGCCAAGTCGGGAGGGGCTGGGGACAGCACAGGCCTCCAAGGGATTTGGGAGCAAGGTTTCCAGGGCCCCGAGAGGGCTCACTATTGTTGGGAAAAGGTCACATATTACCGTTTAGCAAACCCTCAGTCATGAGACCTTTCAGATGCGTATCAGGGGACTTTACGCTTGGAGTCTGATTTGTTACCTTGTATCTTGGGGGGTAGAGGTGAAGGAAGTTTCCTTCCTGTCCTTTACACGATAAAGGACACTCACAGGATCCCGGAGGTCGGGATGAGGTTAAGCTAAGATCGCCTTTTGCCCTTAGCGAAGAGTCATCATCGAGGCAGCTGGGCTCCCAGAGGGCGGTGACTCTGCCTGTCCCAGGGACTTGTCCAGGGGCTGGACGCAGTGAGGAAATTTAAGGTTTTCCACATCACAGAACACCAGTCCCCACGACCCACACTCCCATAGACAGCCCTGTTGTGGTCCTTTCCGTGGCCCGTCCCTATCTTTTAAAAAATTGAAGTCTGTTTCCCGCCTTAAGTGCCAGGCTCGGGAGCAGCTCAGGGCTGTGTCTTCCGGGGCCTCAGGGGGCATGTGGCTCCGGGACCTCACGGGTGGAGTCACCAGTCACACCGATGACGGATCGGCCTCCAGGGTTTCACGATCTGGTGTCACTGCACAGGGATGCCTCACCCTCTCTGTTACCCTAATGCAAGAAGGAAATCAGTGACTTACCGGAAGCATCGGCAGGACTGGAGCTGACGCGCACACAGAATGAGTAGTTTCAAACCCAAGGGGAAAGTGTCAGCTCACTGCTAAGCAAGACATCTCGTGGGTTTCCTCACTTTGAAATCGCAAAGATTGAACTCAAATGCAGAGATTTGCTCCCACAGAAGGAAAAGATACTGGTGGCTCCATGGTGACGGGCGTTGATGTCCCCAGGATGGCCACTTGGTGGCACCCGAGCCCTCTTAGTGCGTAAACACACCCTGGGCCGAGCTGTACGGAGACTGGCGGGACACTCTACCCGAGTGGCTCAAACGTCCTGCGGCACCTTAACTCGGGAAACTCTAGGCCACCCTCGAACCCTCCCCTAAGCAGCCACTTTGGACTATCACTCTCATTAGAGTCCTTCGGTGGCTCCCACAGCGCGGGCTTGATCTCCAGTCTGCCAGGATGCGTCAGCCACGCGTTTAAGCCAACCAGGGCTTTCTGGGTTAGCCTCCGACGTGGCCGTGACGGTCCCGGGGCCACCAAGGCCAGGCGTGCACAGTGACCATCGTGTGTGAGCACAGAATCACCCGCCCAGGTGCCTGCCGTCCTGTCCAGCACGGCCGTCCTGTCCCCAAGACCCACCCCAGGAAGCACACCCTAGACCCCTCCCAGGGCAGAGGAAGGCCCAGAGGAGCTGTGGGCTGTCACCTGAGATCCCAGGGCCCACCCGGGGGTGCCCGCGGGGACACTCCTTTGGTGAAGGCACGAGTGACCTCTCTGTGGTCAGGAGCTGGTGGTCTCGCTGTGTCTGTGGGTGATGGCGGGCCCCAGAAAGGCAGGGCCGGGCAGCACCTCCCCCGTCAGACACAGGTGGGCATCATGATGGTAAGAGCAGCAGGCCTGTCCACGGGGCGGGGGGCTGACAGTCCTGCGGCTCCCGGGGCAAGAGAGGAGGTGGCCACAGGAAAGGGCAGCCTCGGGGCGGAGTCCGAGCAGGCCCGGAGCTCAGCGGACACTCCGGCCTTGACCTCTGATGTCAACGGCTTTATGATGGGGGGGGATGGAGGGAGAGAGGGATGGAAAGGTCTGGTCTAGCCCCCCAAACACACGCCCCGGCGCCTCCCGGGCCTCTGTGCACTGTCCTCACTGTCCCAGAGGAAAGGTGTTTTCGTTTCCAGCTTGCGTAAGTTTTTTCGCTTTTTTGGAAAGGACAGGACAGAGCCCGTTCCGGGAAAGTCCGCGACACCCCCCGCGAGCGGCTTCCACGACGATGCATCTGGACACCGCCGTTCCCGGCTCTCTGACCTCGGCCCTCCAGGCCGGCTGGCTGCCCCGCTTCTCGGAGGCTGGCCTCCTGCGTGGGCTCACCTCCGCCTCCCCGCCAGCCTGGCCTTGGGGAGAGGGGGCGACCCCCACAGCCTCACAGCCCAGGAACATCGCCAGAATGTCACCCCGCTTGTGTCCCTCCACCAGCCGCCACCACGCAGACAAAATCCACATGATGCACGTGGTCCAGGGGCTCCTGTGACCTGGCCTCGGTGACCTCACGGAGCCTCCGCACCTTCAGCAAACGTCTGCGTTCCCACACTGCTCGGACCTCTCCTCACTCAGTCGGCCGTCCCCTGCCTGCCTCAGGGGTCTCACACATGCTGTTCCACCCACCGGCAACTGTTCCCTCCTCCCTTCACCCAGCCCCACCCCCAGCGCACAGCTTGGCGGCCAACCCTTCCCGACAGACGGGCAGCACGTGACTGTCACTTGTGTGGCTCTGTGTGGAGCCCCCAGACGGGAACTAAGTTCCACAAGTCTGTCGACCTCACAGTCTCCATCTCCCTGTGCCCGCGGCTGCCTGGAATGTGCCGGAGGCCCGCTCGGTGACAGGCTGTGGCCCGCAGCTGCGCCGGGCCCTTCATGCTCAGGGTTTCTGGGCTGTTCTCCTGTTTCTCCTTCCGATGGACACAATCGTTGTCCTTCAGGCCCTCATCCGGCTCCAGAAGCTTCCCCGCCTTTGGGGTCTGGGGCTCAGTGGTAGGTCCGTCTTTGGCTCTGTCACGAGGTCAGACGCTCCGAGGCTGCTTCTGTCGGCCTGGCTCCGGGCTCCGGGCCCTGGGGTCCAGCTCAGCCTGGGACGTGCTCCCCGCAGGCCTCACACCTGCCCCCCGGCCGCCCGGACCACGGCTCTCCCCCGGAACCCTGCGCCCGCTTCGGGGGGGGGGGGGGCGCATTCCAGGACGATTTCTGGGAGCGGGACTCTGGCCCTCCCATGTGACTGGGACGTCCTAACCCCCGAAACAACTCAATGCCACCTGGGGGTGGAGACCAGGACCGGATCCAAGGATGGGACCCCAAGTTACGGAAGGAGTTCCCACCCACGTGCTGGTATCTGACATCAAACCCCTGGGAAACTACAGCCGAAACATCACCTCCCCTGCCGCACCAGCCACCTGGCTCAGCCCGGCCGTGTCCCCAGAAAGCCCAGGGTTGACGGGTCCCCCGGCTTTCCCGCCGCTCCTGGGGCGTCCCCTCACAGCCCTGGGATGGGGGTGCCCGTCTGCGTGGCCTCTGCTCCCGGAGGGCGGGTGGAAGGGGATCCCGCAGCCCCACCTGGGAAACCCAGGCCGACCGGTTCTCGCGCCGGCCGTGACCCACATAGGGCCCGACTCCAGCAGGCACAGCTCCCCGAAAGGCTGCTTTCTTCTTAGAAAAAGCGGAGAGGGCATGACAGAACCCCACATCGTGGACTGGACTGAGGGGGGTGGCCGTCGGACAGCGTCCAGCCAGCTGGGTCGTGCAGCTCAGAGGGTCCCGGGAGAGGGGGGTGGGCGGCCCGGTCCGAGTGGCCATGGGGTTGGAGACGGGGTGCTGGGTACGAGACATGCTCGTCATGAGTAGGAACAAACGTCGCCCGGAACGGTTTCTGGCAGGCGTGCTGAGCGCTGTCCTCGGGGATTATGTGCCCTCCAGCTGTCACTCCCCACCACACCCCCTGGGACAGTGGGAGGTGAGGAGGGAGGACTGGGGGGTGGGGGCCCCCAGGGGGAGCACAGGCCGGGAGGAAGGACGACTGGGGGATGGAAGCCTCCAGGGGGAGCACAGGCCGGGAGGAGGGAGGAATGGGAGGTGGGAGCCCCCAGGGGGAGCACAGGCCGGGAGGAGGGACGACTGGGGGATGGAAGCCTCCAGGGGGAGCACAGGCCGGGAGGAGGGAGGACTGGGGGGTGGGAGCCCCAGGGGGAGCACAGACCAGGAGGAGGGAGGACTGTGGGGTGGGAGCCCCAGGGGGAGCACAGACCGGGAGGAGGGAGGAATGGGAGGTGGGAGCCCCCAGTGGGAGCACAGGCCGGGAGGAGGGAGGACTGGGGGGGTGGGAGCCCCAGGGGGAGCACAGGCCGGGAGGAGGGAGGAATGGGATGTGGGAGCCCCCAGGGAAACACATGCCGGGAGGAGGGAGGACTGGGGGGTGGGAGCCCCCAGTGGGAGCACAGGCCGGGAGGAGGGAGGACTGGGGGGTGGGAGCCCCAGGGGGAGCACAGACCAGGAGGAGGGAGGAATGGGAGGTGGGAGCCCCCAGGGAAACACATGCCGGGAGGAGGGAGGACTGGGGGGTGGGAGCCCCCAGGGGGAGCACAGGCCGGGAGGAAGGACGACTGGGGGATGGAAGCCTCCAGGGGGAGCACAGGCCGGGAGGAGGGAGGACTGGGGGGTGGGAGCCCCTAGTGGAAGCACAGACCAGGAGGAGGGAGGAATGGGAGGTGGGAGCCCCCAGGGAAACACATGCCGGGAGGAGGGAGGACTGGGGGGTGGGAGCCCCCAGGGAAACACATGCCGGGAGGACGGAGGACTGGGGGGTGGGAGCCCCCAGGGGGAGCACATGCCGGGAGGAAGGAGGACTGGGGGGTGGGAGCCCCCAGTGGGAGCACAGACCAGGAGGAGGGAGGAATGGGGGGTGGGAGTCCCCAGTGGGAGCACAGACCGGGAGGAGAGAGGAATGGGAGGTGGGAGCCCCCAGGGAAACACAGGCCGGGAGGAGGGAGGACTGGGGGGTGGGAGCCCCCAGGGGGAGCACAGACCGGGAGGAGGGAGGATGGGAGGTGGGAGCCCCCAGGGAAACACATGCCAGGAGGAGGGAGGACTGGGGGGTGGGAGCTCCCAGGGGGAGCACAGGCCGGGAGGAGGGGGGACTGGGGGATGGAAGCCTCCAGGGGGAGCACAGGCCGGGAGGAGGGAGGACTGGGGGGTGGGAGCCCCAGGGGGTGCACAGGCCGGGAGGAGGGAGGAATGGGAGGTGGGAGCCCCCAGGGGGAGCACAGGCCGGGAGGAAGGACGACTGGGGGATGGAAGCCTCCAGGGGGAGCACAGGCCGGGAGGAGGGAGGACTGGGGGGTGGGAGCCCCAGGGGGAGCACAGGCCGGGAGGAGGGAGGAATGGGAGGTGGGACCCCCAGGGGAGCACAGGCCGGGAGGAGGGAGCCGAGCCGTGGGGTGAGCTGACGCCTCCAGGAAGCCAGCAATGTAGGTAAACTGCTCCGACAGCACCCGCCCCCCAGGTCAGATGACGCCCTTCACACCCTTCAGACACAGGTGGGTGTCGGGAGGCCACTTCCTCCTGTGGGAGGCATTCTGGGTGCTCAGGGGCCCGGGCCAGACGGCAGCACTGGCCAGGGCAGCTGTCCAGGCGAGCGGCCTCTGGAGGACACATACAAGGAAGGGATGGGAGCTGCCCGGCCTCTCCCCACTCTGGGCCCCGCGGTCATGGTCCCCCAGAGAGGGCCACTCCTGCTGCTGGCCCTCAGCCTGGGCCTGGCTTGTGCCCAGCAGACGCTAGAAGAGGTGCCCGTACAGCCAGGCTTTAATGCCCAGAAGGTAACCGAGCCGGGTCGGGTCCCAGCTCGGCCCTGGGACAGGGATGAGGGTCCTCGTGTCTCGTGGTGGCACTCTGCCAGCAGGAGCCGAGGAGAGAGGCCACGTGAGGGGCAGGGGTGTCCCCAGCCCAGGCCCGCATCTGCCCAGGCCACCAGGCACCCAGCTGAGCACTGTCACCCTTGGGACGGGAAGGGACCTGCCCATTGCCCACCACCGCAGGGGTCGTGGCTGGTGCTGGCTGGCAGGAGCAAACCCAGGCCTCGGTGGTGGCCCCAGGACAGTCCCCCCCTCCCCAGATCCAGGCCAACAGAAGACGGAGCCTGGACCAGACACGGGAGGAGCTGAAGGGGGCAGGGAAGGGAGAGGCAGCAGGAAGGGGCCCAGGGGACCCAGAGGGCGGCCTGACAGGGAAGGGCATTTGCAACAGGGACAGGCCACTTGTCCCCCACCCTGACCCCCGCCCCCGCACACCCGCAGGTGGAGGGGCGCTGGCTGACCATCCAGTTGGCCTCTAGCCGTGCACACCTGGTCTCCCCAGCCGACCCCCTGAGGCTCGGCCTCCATTCCATCTGGACCCGGGACGAGGATGTGACGTTCGTCTTGTTCTGGACGTAAGCGTGGTCCCTGCAGCTCCTCACGGGGTGGTCTTCCCAGGGGCCTCCCAGGGGACAAGGACCAGGGGTTAGACCCGGAGGGACCCGGGGCACCGAGCTGCAGGCTCGAGACCGTCCTGAGAGGTAGGAGGTTTCACTTCAGAAGCCCCCAAAGCTTTACGACAGGGGCCGTGGGGAGACACACGGGGCCCGGTCCTCGGCCGCCGGCGTCCCTTCCCGCCTTGTGAGCTGGAGGGGCTGGGGCAGCACCGCGGTCAGTTGGTCAGGAACATCTACGGTGGTGACGAGCCGTGTTGAACCCAGAGACACTTACAACACTCTGCACCGGTGGCCTTGAGGACAGTGAGAGCCACGTCCTTGCCTGCGCTGGGCCAGACACCACGGCGCTGGCCTGTGCAGCCACAGGGTCTGTTGGTACCCAGCCCACCCCCGCCCACCCCAGGTGAGAAAGGAAGACTGTGGGGCAGGGGGCCAAAAAGGCTTGGTCTTCGTGTGGAGCCCAGGTGACCGGGGACGGCCAGGACCAGGCCACCCACCCAGAGACCGGAGGCTCTGAGCCAAGGACAGACAGGTGCAAGTCGTCCCGGGGGCTTTGGTTCCGTTCCAGAAACCAGGAAGCACCTGGTTCCTCACTCCTACCCTCTAGCCCCGTCCAGGCACCTCAGGGGCCCACCCTCTTCCTCCCTGCTGGGTGACCCTCGGGAACCCAGGTAGCCGAGGGATTCAGGTGGACACCTGGGACCTCAGCCAGGGCGCCTCCGATGCCCCCTGGGGCAGAGCCCAAGCCGGCACCGTCCGGTGCCAGTAGACAGGAAGAGGCCGTGACCCCGGAACGCTCCCTCCTCTTTCCCCAGAGGAGAGGGCGTGTGCCAAGGAGTCAACGTCACCGTCCACCCGACTGGGCTCCAAGGCCAGTTCCAAGGCTCCTGTGAGTGGCCCAGGCCCCCGGCCCGGGTGCCGTGCTGGGCGAGGGGAGGGCAGGGGACGCCCGATGCCCTGCACCAGGGTCACGGGGGAAGCGCCTTGCCGGAGGGAGACGCCCTCCCGGTGCCCAGCGCTGCCCCGGGGGTGGGCCTGGGGGCGGAGGAGAGAGGGCTCACCTGTCACCGCCCGGGGTCTCCCACAGGGGAGGGAGGCAACAGCATGCACGTCTGCTTCGTCGGCACGGACTACAGTAACCTCGTTCTTTATGTCCGCCTCGAGGACGCCGGCGAGGTCACCAGCCTGTGGGCGCTGCTGGGTAGGTGGTGGCTCTCCCCGACCCCGGGGCGTCTGCCGAGCCCTGTGCTTACTGCCAGCGGCTCCCGGGCCGCTCAGAGCTGCACCCCTGTGGGCATCCCTGCCCGCACCGCTCAATCCCTCAGGAATTCATCCAGCCCATCTCCCGCCTGCTTCGCCTGTGTCCTGGGAGCGGGGACGCTGCGCCAGAGCAGAAACCCTCCCCTGTCTTCGCCGGGGAGATAGCCTATGAGCCTAACAGCCGCTGAGTCACATCAGGCTCCAGAAAGTGGAAGTGCCACGTGCAGGAGACCGGGGGTCACGGGGGGAGGGTGTGGAGGGTGGGCTTCGTGGGGAGGGGGGCGCACCTTGTCCTCCAGACCAGACGGAGGGGAGGGGCCGTCCCGGGGATGGGCCCCACCAGAGCCAGAGCCCAGGGGGTGGGCAGCGGGGAGGGGGCGGCCGGGTCCTGCAGGCAGCAGGCTGCGGGGCGAAGGGAGGACCCCCGGGGACCCTCCCCCGAGGGGCGAGGGCTGCACCTGGGCTGCCCAGGGTGGACCTGCTTTCCGAGGGGGGAGGCGGCCCAAGGCTAGGCCGCGGCAACCAGCCGCACGGTAGGAGGAGGGGCCCTGAGAAAGGTCGGGCCCGTGGGCTCTCGGCGTCCCCCCCACCCGACCCTGTGATTCCAGCCAGAACGACGCCCGGGGACCCCACGTGGCTGGGGAAGTACCTGGAGTACGTTAGGGAGCTCCGGCTGCACAAAGCCCCGGTCTTCAATCTCGATGGTGAGTGCGTGGACGCGTCCCCGACGCCAGGCCGCGCTGGGAGCATAAGACCGGGCCACAGAAAACCACGGCCAGCCTCTCCGGGGCCCATGTGGGCGGGCCTGCGCTGGGCGCCCTGTAACGTGGTGACCCGGGCACAATATCCGTCTCCATTCCGTGGGTTCAGACACTGAGGCTCAGAGAGGCTTAGAAATAAGGCCAAGGCCACACAGCAGGGCCCCTCACCCTCCCTTCCCTGTGCGTCATCCAGTCCATCAACAAACACAGGCCAGGCTGTTTGGGGGGCACGATGCATGTAGATGGAATGAGACAGACACGTTGTCCAGCCCTTGTGCGGTTTCACAGGGACAGGGCAGTGGGGACAGGGCAGCGGGGACAGGGCAGTTCACTGATCTCCTGGGAAAAGAGAGCCCAGAGCAGGGGAGCACGGCCGTGCTGTGGGTGACCCACGAGGGGGCTAGCTGAGGGGCAGGTGGGGTCGTGGAGTCTGGGGGTCAAAGTGAGGGCCCCGGGACCATGGCAGGATGTGGCTGCCTTGGGTGCTGGATGGCAGAAGGCAAGGTGATCCCAGAGAGGGACGGGCTGCGAGCTGCGTTTGCGTGATTTCTAAGTGGACGGACAAAGCCTCGGCATATCCCCATCCTGTTCTCTTCCCTCCACAGCCCGGTGTCCCCCAGCTGAAGCCTAGGTCAGGGCCGCCCGAGGCTTCCTGCCCGGCCCTCCTGCCCCCTGCCCTCGCCTCTCCCCGCTTCCCCCACCTTGCTTGCCCCGGTGCCTCCCAAACCCCCTGAGGCAGCCCCTCCAGCCTGGGCCTGGCCCCCACCTTGTCCGCCTCCCAACCTCTCCCGGCCGGGCCCAGGGGCGTGAGAACGCTCTAGGAGGGGACAGGTGGCCCCCAGAAGTCTGGGCCACAGCAAACACAGCACTGAAGTCTGGCGGATGGGGCCACCCGTGGAGTCCCTTCAGGGACACGACCCTGCGAGGGGCTGGACTGTACCCTCTGACCTGCTCCCGCCACCTGGGTCCTGCTAGGATGACTCCAGAGAGGTGCCCTGGGCCCCGTGAGCCGATGCAACGAGTCCCCGCCCAGGTCAGAGGGCGCCGAGTGAGCACAGCACCAGCCCGTGCTCCCCAGAGGAGCCAGGTCAACACAGGCCCGTGCACCTGCACCACAGATGAGACATGCCAGCGCCGTGCCCTGGAAGTCAAGGCCACTACGAGGGCAGTGCCCGGACGGAAGGCGTCCCCCTCTGCCCAGGTGAGCCGGGGACCACCCGCTGCAGGGCGGGCTCTCAGGAAACTGGGTCAGGGGCCTCCATACTTACCGTCTGGAAATGCCAGAGACAGGTATGACCGGATCCCGCCCCAGATACGCCCTGGGCAAAGACAGGGCCTCCCAGACCCACGCCTCTCAGCAAGGCAACATCCACGGCCACGTGAGGCCGGCACGACGGTGAGCTGGCCGCCGGTGCGGATGTCTGGCTGTGGCTCCCTCAGCCCCTGGAGACGAACAGGTACTCAAACACGATGCTTTCCTGCTCATTCGTCAAGAAATCTGCAGAACGTACGGGGAGAAAAAATTTTTTAAATCCTTACTCTGGGACGCTGAAAAACGACTTGAGTAAATGGATATGGGATGTTCCTGCAGAGTCCTTCAACATCACAAATATTTAATAATCTTCAAATTAACCTAGCTATCCGAGCAATCCAGTCAACGTTCCAGTGGGATCCTTACCCCGAACTGCAAACCAGAATCTAAAAGGAACAAAAGTTTTGAAATGTTTGTCAGAGAAGTCATGCAAATACTGTGTTATTCTAACAAAATATGAACGTACAGCGATTACAATCGTGGGGAGTTAGCTCAGGGACAGAAAGAAAGATCAAGAAACGAACCCTAACAAGTATAATAACTCAATGTGGTGTACAAAGGGCCTGTCTTAAGGGGCATTATTTATTCAATAAACACTGCTGGGGGAAATGGCCAAGATATTTAGAGAAAAAAATAAGTTTTGATATCTGACTCTTTGCATTATCTCAAAATAATTCCTGACTGATTCCAAATAAGCAAGAAACCTTGAGAGTTCTACACTGTGTGGAAGAATGGGATGGAATCCCACCCCATGGATCCTACCCTACGGATGGGATGGGATGACATCCTACCCCACACATAGTAAGGGAAAAGATGGTGATTATGTTTTCGGCGCATCAAAACCATCCTCGCCAAAATTACGTATAAACCTGAACCCAATGTCGTCGACGAGCTCGATAAAGGGTTCACGTCACATCTGTGAAGATATGTATCCAAGCCTATGACCGGGGCCCCTACGTGAGAAAAGTGGCACACACACACAGATGCACACACACACAGACAGCCCGTCCCTACGGCGTAAAAGGAGCTTTGACATCATAAGGATCCCAGAGAAAGATACGCTATTTTTACTTACCAAATCGGCAAGATTCCATTTTTTTCCACGGCTGAGTCAGCGCCCACTGTGTGGGGGTGCTCGCGCTTGCTCGGAGAGACGGCCCTGGCTTTTGTGTCCTGTGGACAGACCTGCTCTTGGGCCTGAAACTTTTAGGCACGAACACGTTCACCTGCCCTTGTCCCAGAGAAGCCAGGGAACTCACGGTGTCTCCAATGCCGTGATTTCATCAGAGGTAGAAGGTTAGAGCCCCTCCAGTAAGACCCCCGGCCTTGCCCACCGGTCGGGGAAACGCTTCTGTTTGCTCGAGTCAGGTACTGAACCGCACGGCCCCCTCTCAGGCCTGACCTGAGATGGCTAACGCTAAGCGTCGCACATGCGGGGCTTGTGGCTCACAGAACATCTCTTTTCTCCGTTTGGAGACATTCACAGACTTCTGTGTGAGAGCCACTCGGCGAAACCCAGGAGTAGGCGTCCCCGAACATGACATGGCATCATTCTTTTGTCAAAGAAGCCAGCTGCCAGAAAAAGTGGAATCGGCTAACCCTGGACAAACACGTCCTTTAAGGAAACCTTCGTGTCACATGGCATCCAAATAGCGGGGGTGGCAGGATGCGGTCGAAGGGGCACGGGGCTTGGCCCCAGGTGGACTCGGGGACGAGCCGGCAGCCTTGTGCCTGCCTCCCCGGCCCCCCGCTTCTACTCCGGGGACCGATCCTCAGGATTTCAGTGTTTTATTTGCCGTTGGGGGACGCTCACTGTATGGCTCACCGGCCGTCACAGGGACCCACGTTCCGGCGCCTCAAACCTCAGACGCGTATCCCGCGCGTCCTGGAGGCTGCAGTCCGAGATCCAGGCGGGGCGGGGCTGCTACCTCCCGAGGCGTCCCTCCTGGCGTGCAGACGGCCGTCTCTTCCTGTGTCCTCACACGGTCGCCCCTCCGTGTGTGTGTGTCCCGATCCCCTGTCTCAAAAGGTCGGGGCCCGCCTCGTGACTTCACCGTAACTTCATCACCTCTGTGAAGACCTCGTCTCCAGGTAGTCATGTGCTGGGGTGCTGGGGTCAGGGCCTCCACGTGCGAACTGGGGGACACAATTCAGGCCTGACGCTATCTAACCCTCTTTGTTGTCCCATAAAGAAAAGCTTCGGGCCCTCCAGCCCTCGCAGGGACTCTCTAAGCCCTCCCTGCCCTAAACATACAGCGGTCTCTTCCACGATGGCATGCAGCCGCCCACGTCCCCCTCCAGAGCCGCCCAGGTCCCCCTCCTCGCTTTTAGCACCCCTGGCTACTGAGGCACATGCGTATTCTGTGAGCTGATGAACGTCTCCTCTGTATTTTAACCCTTTGCCCTTTTGGGTGTGTATGTTTTTTTCTGGGCTATAATCTTTCTCCATTTAAAAAATCATTTTGGGGCGCCTGGGTGGCTCAGTCGGCCAAGCACCCGACTCTTGATTCGCTTCAGGTCATGAACTTGCAGTCTGTGAGTTTGAGCCCCACATCAGGCTCTGTGCTGACACTGAGGACCTTGCTTGGGAATCTGTCTCTCCTTCGCTCTCTGCCCCTCCCCTGACCTGTCTCTCTCTCTCTCTCTCTCTCTCAAAATGAATACACTTAAAAAAATAAATCATTGTACGCCTCAGAAATGACGTCCCGGCTCTCTACAGTACATGGGTCCCAACGTCACTGTGAGTAGACATTAAATAATCATTTTTAATGATTGGGACTGGACTTGCCAAATGGCAAGGAGAAACATTTCCCTTGGGTGGTGTGCACGCGCCAGCCCCGGAAGCCAGGAAAGCGTCAGGACGCCCGTGACCCCGGGAACCTGCCGCTGGGCATTTGCAGGAGCCGGCGGGTCAGAAGTACCGGCGGGAGAGCCGCGTGGCCTTGACCGACCAGACCTGCGCGGGGGGCCGGAGTGCCGCGTTCCAGCTGTATTCGGGAGACAGCAGCTTGGTGGGCTTGTGCGTGAAAAAATACTTGTTCAGGTGCCTTTCGTAGGTGCTGTTCAGCCCATTCTTGTGGTCGTGAGTGACCCCTTGCAGGTAACCTTCGATGAGGGTTAAAACCTCCAGGGGCCGGCCACCGATGACGGAGCCGTCATAGTAGAAGTCCCCCTGCCCAAACGGGATGCACGCTGCCGATTTGGGCCTCCTCTCGTAAGGGATGTCCTTGTTTTTAAAGTACCACCAGGCATGGAGCTGAGCCACGGACGTGCCCAGGGTCTCCACCCCAAAGTCGTTCTGGAAGACCCTGTTGACGGTCATGCTGAACAGAAAGTCGACTTCGTCCTCAATGTGCCCTAGTATGTGTTCAGCCAGGGAACTCATGCGTGTGAGGTGAAAGTCACCCCACCGGTCTCCTTTGATGGGGAGGACCTTGAAAGTTCGGAGAGGATCTGGCTCCAGGTCCGGCAGCCTGGACAAGGCGTCCACCATGATGTAAAAGACGACTCTGTAGCCGGTCATGAAGTGCTTATTCGCTGATCGCATGAACAGCTCCAGGTACTGGTCCGCAGTCCTGCAAAACACACACACGCACGGAGGAAGCCGCTCCCCGAACGCTCGCGAGAGAGGAACGCACGTCCCCAAACGTCTGACTTATGAGTCACCGACGCTCCAGGACCCCCGACAGGAAAGGGGAGACAGGCCCGGTCTATAGTTTCGACTGCACTGGTCAGTGAGAAAGGACATATTGACCTGGAGGGTCTGGGAAAAAAGCCTTTAAAGTTTTGGAACGACTGTTGGGAAGAAAGAAACTGAACTCCATGGTATCTGTAAAAAGGCAGCCAAGTGGCTTTAACGACCCGGCTAAGGAAGGAGTCTTTGTTTTTGTTCAGGACAGCCACATACGGTGGTTGTGGGCAGCTACGGGCAGCCTTTTGGAGGTAGAAGGTCCCCGGGCACTCATTCGTACTTTTTTTTTTTTTTTTCAGAATAAAACGGGGCAAACCGATGGCCCCTACCTGCCAGTAGCAAGGACAGCCAAGCCTATGGTGAGGTTCTGTCTCCTGTAGTATCTCCCCAGGACCTGTCTATTGAAGGTGCCTTCCCATATGACTGGGGCCAGCCAGTCTGTGACTGTTACAACATCAGGGCGTTTCCTGTTAACAGACGAGAAGCCAGTGAAGCCGGTGCCCCAGCGGAGGCCGTCCAAGCGACACCAGCTGACGCCTACGGAGCCCTTACCACGTGCCGGGCACTGTGTTGGTGTTCATTCGGTCCTTGCAGCGGTCTGTGCGGGAAGCACAATTATGGTCCTTGCTCTTGGTGTGCAGAAACAGAGGCGCAGATCGGTTGAGCGAGCTGCCTAATACCGCAGGGCTGACACATGTGGGTCAGCACGCGAGACCCAGCACCTGCTGCTTTTGTCACCACGCCACCTGCCTCTGGGCCCAGGGACGACCTCCTCTGAGCTCCGGCTCAGCTGAACTGAGGCAGCTCAGAGTCAGAACGCCCTCTGGTATTGCCTGAAGCCAGGGCTGCACGCACACTACCTCTGTGTCCCTATGCTTTATCTTCCCTTCCTCCTCTTTTTCTCTCCCTCCCCTTTCCCTAGAAGATCCAGAAGGTGCTTTCTCTAAACTTCCCCCTCTTGCATTAGGTCCATTAGTGCAATCTGGCAGAAGTAAAAAGTCTAAAAAGGAGAGAGACGTTAGATGTGCTTTCAATAACAGCACTTAAAGCACGCAAAGCTGGTTCAACATGTGAAAATCGTTTGATGCACCTGCCATAGCAGGAAATTAAAGAACAGTAGGATGCCCATAGCAGTTGACACAGAAAAAAACATTATACAAAGTCCAACACCCATTCATGATGAAAAAAAAAGAAAGAAGAGAAAGAAATGAAAAACTCCCAGAAAAAATAGAAATAGAGGGGAATTAACTTGATCAAGAGCATCTACAAAAATCCTGTGGCTAACATCATACTCGACGGTGCAAGACTGAATGCTTTCTCACTAAACCTGGGAATGAGGCAGGGATGTTCACTCTCACCAGCTCACAGTCAGCAAAGTTATGTGAATTCTAGCCATTGCAATAAGGTAGGAAAAGGAAATAAAAGCACCAGACTAGAAAGGAGAAGATAATAACATCCCTATATGCAGATGATTTGTTTACATATAAAATCCTACAAAATCTACCCAAATCTCCTAGAACTAACAAGTGAAGTCAGCAAGGTTACGGGACACAAGATCAGCACACACACAGAATGAATCCATTTCCATATACTAACAAGGAACACGCAGGAACTAAAATTAAAAACACAATGCTATTTGCAGTTGCCTCCAAAAAAAAAATGAAGTATTTCGATACACCACTGTACCCACCAGAAGTCCCTGCCCATTCCCCCCCCTTCCTGTAACCCACGGCAACAACTAATCCACCGTCGGTCTGTGTAGATTTGCTTATACTGGGAATTTCATACAAATAGAATCATGCCGCACGTGGTCTTTGGTGCCTGGCTTCTTTCGCTTAGCCTGCTCGTGGGGAGGTTCTGAATCGTAGCATGGATCAGTAGTTCCTTTCTGTTGTGGCTAAATAATATTCTGTGGCATGGATTTTGTTTATTCACTTGTCAGTCGATGGACGTTTTAGTGGTTTGCATTTTTCGGCGACTATCAATGGTACCGCTATGAACGTTTCTATGCAAGACTTTCTGTAAACATACATTTTTTTTTAATTCTCTTGGGTGTGTACCTAGAGGGGAAATTTCTGGGTCATACTGTAATTTCACGGCTAACTTTTTAAAGAACTGCCAAACGTTTCCAAGCAGCTGCATCGTTTTACGTTCCCACCAGTAGTTCGCAAGAGTTCCAAACTCGCTGCTTTCTCACCAACATCTCCTGTGGTCTAACTTTCGGAATCTAGTCATCGTGCAGTCTTTACACATCGTAGGGTGTGAAGCGGTATGTCACCATGATCTGGATCTGCATTTCCCAGATAACTAATGATGTCGAGGATCTTTTTGTGGGCTTGTTAGCCACATAGTCGAAACAGCTGAATTAAGTCTTGGGGCAACAAAAGCAAAAGCAAACAGCTGGGACGACATCAAACTAAAAAGCTTTGGCACAAAAAAGGAAACCATCCACAGAATGAAAATGCGACCTACTGAATGGGAGAAGATATTTGCAAATGACATGCCCGATAAAGGATTAATATCCAAAATAGTTTTAAAAACCCATACAACTCAACACCAAAAAACAATCCAGCAAGAAAACTAGAGGGGTGCCTGGGTGGTTCAGTTCGTTAAGCGTCCAACTCGATTTTGGTTCAGATCATGATCCCAGGGTCGTGGGATCAGGTTCTGTGCTGGGCACGGCGCCTGCTTACGATTCCCTCTGACTCTCCCTCTGCCCCTCTGCCTCACTTGCGCACACACTCTATCTGCCAAAAAAAAAAAAAAAAAAAAAATGGACAGATGGGGGCACCTGGCTGGTTTCATCAGTACAGCATGTGACTCTCGATCCCGGGGTTGTGAGCTGGATTTGGGCGTGGAGGCTACTTAACAATAAAATCGTTAAAAATAATAATAATAACATAATTTAAAAAAATTAAAAATGGACAGATGACCTGAACAGACATTTCTCCAAAGAAGACATCCAGACGGCCAACGGACACGTGAAAAGATGCTCGACATCACTCATCACCAGCGAAATGCAAATCAAAACCAAAACGGGGCATCACCTCACGCCTGTCAGAGTGGCCAGTAGCGAAAAGACAAGAAACGACACGTGTTGGCGAGGATGTGGACCCAAGGGACCCTCGGGCCCTGTTGGTGGGGACGTGAGTTGGTGCAGCCGCTGTGGAAAACAGTACGGAGGTTCCTCAAAAAAGTCTAAGACAGAAATTTCAAAACAGAAGTAATTCCCCTTCTGGGTATTTACCCGAAGGCAATGAAAACACTAATTCCAAAAGCTACATGGTCCGACATGTTTATAGCAGCATTGTTTGGGACAGCCAGGGTATGGAAGCAGCCCGGGGGTCCGTCAGTAGATGAACAGATAAGACGTGGTGTGTTCACACAACGGGGTACTGATCAGCCACAGAAAAGAATGAGATCTCGCCATTCGTGACGGCACAGAAGGAGCTAGAAAGGTATTGTGCTAAGCGGAACAAGTCAGTCAGAGACAGACAAGCACCATGTGATTTCTCTTATACATGGATTCTGACAAAACAAATGAACAAAGAAACAAAAAAACAGACTCCTTAAATGCAGAGAACAAACCCGTGGTTGCCCGTGGAGGGGGGGCGGGCGTTGACAAAACAGGGGACGGGGAGTGAGGTACAGACCTCCGGTAATAGGAAAAGCAAGTCACGGGACGAGAGGTACGGCACGGGGAACACGGCCCACGACACTGCACTGAGTCTGCAAGGTGACGGTTGGGGCCACACGGAGGGTGGGGGGGTGGGCACTTTTATTGTCTTCTCCGGGGGCAATGTCCCCCGTGTACAGGTCATACCGTCTTCTTTCTCTGCCGGTCTGGTAATTTCGGGTTGAGAAACGGATCATTTCAAGAATGTGGCAGTCTAGAAACCTGACTCTTTCTAACTGACCAGGGATTTCAGCGAGACCATAAATAACAAAGAAAACAGACTTTAGGGGGCTCCCGGGTGGCTCAGCGCGTTAAGCGTCCGACTCTTGATTTCGGCTCAGGTCATGATCCTGGGGTTGTGAGACTGAGCCCCGAGTCGGGCTCCATGCTGAGCACGGAGACTGCTTAAGATTCTCTCTTTCTGTCTCCCTCTGCCCCTCTCCCCCACTTGTGCTCTCTCTCTCCCTAAAATAAAAAAAAAAAAAAAATACAGACTTTATAAAAGTCATTAAACAAAGGACCGTAACGACATAACGAGAAACAGGAAACATACCCAGGGTGGGGGGAGGGAGGTCTGGCTCAAGACTGTTGCAGAGCCAGAGAGAGCACCCAGTCCAGGGCGAGTTATAATGCTGGAACGCTTACTTTTCTTACTGAGTGTCTCCTCTTTTTTTTTTTTTTTAATTTGAGTTGGATGCTTAGCCAATTGAGCCCCCCAGACGCCCCTACGCCTGTCTTCTTTGACCTAATGGCTCTGTCTTGGGGATCTGTCCCACAGATCAACTCGCGCGACAGTCGAAAAGATCGACGTCCAACGTGTGTCGCTGAAATATCATTGCAAAAGCCCCAAACCGTAGACAATCTAAAACCAGTAGGGAGTAGGGTGAGTGCCTGGCGGTGCATGGCCCTGAAGTCCAGTACTCCTCGGCCGTTACAGACGGGGACGGGGCTCCCCAGCGCGGGTGCCAAAATATAGAGGGGCCATCACGGCATCTTCAAGCCACCCCCAAAGACAGTCTGTCACTCACTACGCCAAGACGGTTAAACCAAGTACCGCGTGCCCACATCGACGGCCTTAAAAATTGCAACTCCGGCCGCAGGAAGCCTCCCGGGGCAGCTATGATTGGGTGACCGGGAGAGGCCCATGGCTCCAAACTGGGCGCTATTATCCTCGCGCGGGGGTGGGCGTGTTCATTCTTACCCAGGATGAAACCAGTCTGAGAGCCTGAGTTCTTCTGCGGGAGGCCTGCGAGCGAAGGGAAAACCGAGTTATTATAAGTCACCCGTGTGTTCAGCAAATACTTACGGAGCTCCCGCGGCGTGGGGTGCCGTCAGGCACTGGTTCCACGGCTGTGGCCCTACAGCCTTCACACTGCCCTGGGGGAGCTGAGGAGGCGACCAGTGGCCCCCAGGCTTAGGGGCTGCCGGTGGGGACAGGCTCTGGGTATGTAAGTGGTCCATCCGACCCGATTTGGGGGTCAGCCGTGCCGCGCGGAGAGAAGTTATCTCCGCGCGTCTGGGAGGGGACACGTGGTCAGGAAGAGGGGCAGGGCGAGGAGGCGATGGCCACAGTGGGAAGGCAAGAAAGGGCTTGTCCGCGTGTTCCTGACTTGTGCGGATTCAGCGGCCTCGTCCCCCGCGAGTGGCTGTGCCGTGTTAGTGTGAACGGGCTGGAGAAGGAGTCAGTCGTCGTCTTTGGTTTTCATCTAAGTACGTGATGCACCTCGAGTTCTGTGGTGCTTTAACGAGCGCATTAGGTGGCTTGCTCCCGTAGTGCTGGGACGTGCTGTCCGTAAGGGAAGAAGCTCGAGAGGGCACCCCAATTTCATCATCGGACCCTCCAGGATCAGACTGTCAAAATCCAGCCAGTGCCGAGCTGCACTAAAACCACGAAGTGACAAACGGCCAACTCACCACAAAGTGGCCTTTCTTTTAGAATGTCGGTGTCACGGGCTCCTGGGGTTGTACCGAGCGTTGGAGGAGTGGAAGACGCGGTTGGTTGAGGAGGGGGTCCTGACCTAAAGACACCACCACCCCGGACAGAGGGGCCCAACGCACGGCGGAGCCGGCCTCGTCCCGGGCGGGCGGGGGAGGGGCTGAGCCCACGGGACGCAGGGAAGGGCGCCTGGCTCCCTGCCGCCCCCCGTCCCCGCCCGGTCCGGCCCGACCACCCACGCTGTGTGCCCACACACCCAGCTGCTTGCAATGCGGCCGACTTCACGGAGCCCACAAACCTGCACTGGTTTGTGGTCTTCTAATCACCGAGCAGCAAACCATCACACGGACGTGTGGTCCTCCTGGCTTCCCCGCGGGCTCCAGGGACAACAAAGCTTGCGATGCGGGACTGTCATCTCTGTCCTGCTCCCCGAACACCCCTCTCCTTGGACCTGCCCCCACCACACGCGCACACACACGCACACACACACACACACACACGCTTGCCTAACGGAGACGCACCGTGTGTAGAATATTCCCGAGCTGGTAGGCAAGAAAGCTGACTTTCTGGATGCCTCTGGGACCTTCTGTCTCTGGTTTTCCATCCCTTCTGGCTTGATCACCACTGGAACCGCCTGGCTCCTGCTGGCTTTGCTATCAATCTGCAGGGTCTTTTTTTTTTTTTTTTGGTGAGAAAGAGTGAGTGTGCGCGGGGGAGGGGCAGAGAGCGAGAGAGCGAGACAGAATCCCAAGCAGGATCCACACGGTCAGCGCAGAGCCCAACGTAGGGCTCGAACCCACGAACCATGAGATCATGACCTGAGCCTAAATCAAGAGTCGGACGCTTCACCGACTGAGCCCCCAGGCGCCTGTGGGTCTTTATACAACAAAGCTTCTGGCCACGAGATGCCCCTTCTGGAGGGAGGTTTTCCAGACAAGATACAGGACCCCCCTGCCCCCGCCATGTGAGTTTAACATACACTGCGTGGCCTTTTCAGATGGGCTTCCTGTTCTTTGTGACCCGCATTTAAGGCTCACCCGTGTGTTCGTGGCTCCGTGGCTCCGTGGCTCATCTCTTTTTAGTGCCGCATAACATTGCCTGGTCTGGACGCACCGCACTTTATCCGCTCACCCCTGCAGGGCATCTCAGTCACTTTAATTCTCAGTAACTGCGAATAAAGCTGTCGGTTGTTTGTGGACACAGTTTTGAGACCACTTGGATAAATTCTCATGAGCATGATTGCTAGGTAATTGGAGAGACTGTGTTTAGGTCTGGAAGAAGCCGCCAGACAGTCCTCAGCGTGGCTGCCCCGTGTTGCGTGGCCCCTGCCGCGAACGAGAATCCCGCTGCCCCGCGTCCTCCCCGGTGTGTGTGCTGTCGGGTTCGGGATTCGGGTCGTTCTCACGGGCGTGTGGCGGGGGCTCCTTGTTCTATCTGCAATTGTGTCGTGACACACGATGTGCCCGTCTGCTCCCTGCGTAGCTTCTTGAGCTGTCCTTTCGGATTTGCCGTTTTAATTAGTTGTTTCCTTGTTGTTGAGCTGTAAGAGTTCTTTGCATATTTTGGACACAAGCCTTTTAGCAGATGTGCGTTTTGTGAGGGCTTCATGTTTAAACATGTTCTTTCTCACAATATGATGCCTTTCCAATAGCTCGTGGGGAGAGAGCCCTGCTCCTGAGGCCGTCGTGAGGAGTGGGGAGGAGTCGAGGATCGGGAGAGAGGCGCCCCCTGGGCCACGCCTGCCGCTGTGGCCCGGACGCCGGTCATCGTGGACACAGGCTGGGGCTGTTTGTCTGGAAGAGCAGCCCCGTGCTATCGTCGGCCTTGCTTCCCTTTTCCGTCACGACTCTTATTGTGCAAACTCCCGACGGGCGTCTCCCTCCAGCCTCTGGACCGTCTGCCTCCCCTCCGTCAAGAATGGAAAAGCTCCCGGGAGCAGGTGCTTGGGGTCAGCGCTGCTCCCTCAGAAACAACCCTTAGCCATCGCACGGTGCTTCGTCCCACGGAGGGAAGGGAACTTTCCAGAGTGTTGCCAACGTCTGGCCAAAACCCAGCACCCCACCCCATCTGTGCCAGTCACTACGGGTTGTGATTCCCTGGCATCTATTTACCTGAGACGATGCTCCAGCAGCAGGAAGGAAAACACACATGAAACCAGCACCAGAATCTTTCTCTTCAAATTCATTGTCTCCTGGACGAAAAAGGAGAAGAGAAGATGTCAGATAGTCAACATTCACGTGCCTTTGCCACTTGCAACCATGGTTCACAACGTCTAATCTGCAGACATGGGGACACCAACCACAGCCCCTGCTTCCAGAGCGCTCGGCCAGCAGCACCAGGCCGGCCGGGGTGGGGGTGGGGGGCTCTGTCCTCCCGCAGCTCCTCGGGGCGCCGGGTGCCCCCCCGGGACCTAGTGCAGCGGCCGTGGTCCTCCTCGATTGCTCAGCGAATGCCACCCGCGTGGCAGAAAAGAGACGCACGAAATCTCCCCCACCGCACGGCTGGGAAAGTAAAGCGAGGTCACGAGAGGAAGTCTTCCTGAACTAGGAGGCGTGGTGTGTCCCCGGAGTAGATCTCTTGTTCTTTTCTCTCGCACAGATAGTAGGATGGCTCATTTGTCCCAAGACTAAATGGGGGTTTAAACAAAAACTACGAGCTCCCGCGAAGGTCGGTGCTTCCAGACAGGGATTAAAGCCCAAAGCGTAGGCCCTACATTGAAACGTGGAGCTCGGCTCCAGCCAGCCCCCCGAGCTCACACGGGAGGGTTTACGCGGGGTTTCTGTTCACACGTCTGGAGGGTTACGTGGCCGAAGCAGAGCGGAGGCCTCTGATGCCTCACTTCTGAGCACTCAGTTAACGGGCAAGAGGCTTTCGATCCGCGCTGAGCAGCTCAGTCGCCACCAGCCACGTGCGGCTGCTCTGACCTCAGCTGTCCCCCGAGTGCACAAGACACACTGAAGGCAGACGCAGGGGGAATGGAAAGAAGTAAGGGATCTCCTTAATAATGTCACATTGGTAAGATCTCGAGATTATAATAGGCCGGATCTACCGAACTAAGTGCCGATATGCTGTGAAAATCAATCCACACGTTCTTTTTAGCTTTTACAACGTGGCCACTAGAAAAGCGGACGCTGCAAATGCCGTTCTTCCGCCAGATGGTCCGCTTGGACAGCACCGCCCTGGACACGGCTTTCACGCCCGTGACGGGCAACGGGCCACCGCTCAAATTCAAGGGCGTCAGAGATGCCAGGCAGAGGGGGACGGAGGGGTCTCTCTAGCATGTGCCCCGGTGACACCGCTCCAAGCAGGTGCCACGGTCACCACAACCCCTCGAATTTTTCCACACCCCCCCCCCAAAAGGGTCCCTGTACCTCGGCCAGGAGGATGGAAGAGCCCAGGTGGGTGTTTCCCAAGCATTCTGTCTCCGGGTCTTTGTGAAATCACAGGCCGGACCCTGTGCCCTGCTCTCGGGGATGGTGAGCCTGCCGTGGATGGTGACGTCGGCAGACCCTTTGATGATGCGGACGTCAGAAAGTCAGTCATAATGATGCACCTGCCAGCGGGGGCTTCTCACGGTTGCCAGACGACGGGACCTTGTCCCATCCGAAAGGCAGAGCGTATTTCTAAGCGCTCCTTTGCCTTTCGCTTCCTCCGTTTTCCCTCCTCATTCTCTAGGGACCGACCCTTACCCACCGCGGGGTGTCTTGAATGGTGCGTGTGCTCACCCACACGGCAGAAAGAGCGCGCCCGCTTCTCTTTTCTCGTCCTGCAGGTGCCGTCCACCCCCGCCCAGGAGCGCGTCCCTTGTGCTCCCCGGCAAGCCTATGCAGGACTCCCCTCTCCGACCACAGAGGTGACACGTTTCTGTGCCGTGCGGCCTGTCAGGTCCACTAGCGAACAACGAAATCACAGTCACGCGTGACCCCTGCGTCCTGATCCGTGGTCGTCACACGCGTCTTCCTTTACCCTCCCCTTTGGAAATAAAGGCGTTGTTATTACCGGGAAAGTAACACGTATGTGTGGCGTCTCCACCCCCCGGGGCTGCGTAACAACTTGTCACCGCAGAGTCGCGTGCCCGCACAGCAGAGGGGGCCCGAAGTGCGGGAAGCAGGTGTGAGCACGTCCGTGCCTGTGACCGTCCAGTGTCTACGGAGCGGAACGTCGACGGCCGTGTCCAGAGGCGGAGGCGGCCCGGGAGGACGAGGGCAGTGGGCAGAGGCTGAGGCCGCGGGGGGCCGGGTCTGAGTGAGGGGAGGCTTCTCTCATAGAGGGGAATCCAGCACATTCCACCAGCCAGCGCCCCCCCCATCTTCAAGGGGGCTACAGGTGCCTGTGCCAAGTGCCAGAGGGAGTCGCCGGCATGAACCGAACGCACCCGCCCCGCCCTCGCACTGCCTCGTGGCCCCGCCTGGCCTTTGCTCAGTGATGGAAAGACTCGTACCTGAGACCACGCCGTGGGGGCAGCGCCTTCTCAGAGGAGTCCCTGAGACTGTGGCTGCGGGACTCACCCGGTTTAGGGAACCCCGACTAAGCCCCTCCTCCAAGGACAGCCGGACTTAACATCCTTTAGGTCACTTTGTACCTGCCGAGGGACCGGGGGAGGCCGGGTTTGGTCGGAGGGAGAAGTCGTTGCCTCGGGGGTGAATCAGACAGGGAAGGGGACCCCTGGGAACCGGAGCCCGATAACGAACGACGAAGCGGAATGGGGGGCGGGGCAGGGACCCGTTACTTCGGGTGCCGTGTTCCAGAAGCCACACACCCGAACAGGACAGAGGCGTGGAGACAGAACCGGCCGTAACGGGGGACGGCCAGGGAGGGGGCCCTTCCCCACGAGGGCCGGCCAGCAGGCTGGAGGGCAGCGAGCGCGGCAGGCAGGCCCCGGTCACCACCACTACCACCTGCCTGGTCTGCCTCCCCCTCTGCCAGGAGAAGCCCTGGGACCCGGCAGGTGCTCAGTGAAACAGAAAGTACTCCATCGGTGCATGCGCTGAGACCTGGTGTCTTACACAGGCTCGGGGGTCCCACGTCCTGCTCAGTCCCGGCCCCCGGCCACCAGCCAGCCTTGTGCCCGCACGCAGCACAGGGAGACGGGGGTCCTTCCGCCACTGCTCTGGACCCTGGCCAGGAGGGGGCAGGGTAGGGGTCAGGCCCACATCTGTCCGAACCCCCCTCTCTGTTCTCCAGACCCCAAACCTCAAAACCTCTGTCTCGTTCCGGCCCCTCTCCTGGGATTCGGCACCTCCTGGGCTCCGTGGACCTTCACTCCGAGTCCACGGTCGCATCGTCACGGCCAGGACGGCCGCACAGTGTCCTGCGTGCTTAGCTGCGTGGGCACGACGGTGCTCTCAGGCCCAGACACGTAGGCCAGGCGGGGATGGGAACTGCAGGGCCGTCTGCTGCCCAGCCCCCCGGGGCGCAGAGAGGCCAGCGAGGCCCCAGCATCATCGGGGCCTCTGCAGCCCGCGGGGGCTCCGGCCCAGGGTGCCTATCGCCCAGCCTGCCCGACCCGACCTCCCTTTGCGGCCTCTGACCTGGCTGGACACTCCGTCCAGGTGGACTCCAGGGCGCTCCCGTCATAGGCTCAAGGACATCCATGAGGGGCGGGGGTGGGTGGCAGTGGTGGCGGCCTTTGGCTGTGTTCCCGGCCCTCGGAGGAAGGGTGGGGAGGACAGGCTGTGCTGGGCACAGAGGGGTGGCAACCGTGGAGCAGAAAGGGGTATAAAGGCAGTGGGCCGCAGGTGAGGCCCCCACCAGAGGCCATGGCTCTCTTCCTGCTGACCCTGGGGCTGAGCCTGGTCTCTGCCCAGGAGCTCAACCCCCAGGCCATCGTGCAGAAGAACTATAACATGGCCAAGGTGGGTCTGCGATCCGAGTCTGGGCCTCCCCCGGGGGCTGGGCTACGGGGCGTCTGTCCTCCCTCCATCCAGGGTCTTTGACCTGTGACCAGGCCACTGCTCCTGGGGGCCTGCTTCTCCTCCCCCAGCTGAGAGGGCAGGGGTGGGTCTCTGGGAGGACGGGGAGGTCTCTGGGAGGAGAGGGGCGGGTCTCTGGGAGGACGGACGTGTCCCTGGAAAGGCAGAGGGGGACCTCGGAGGACAGGGGCTGTCCCCAGGAGGGAAGAGTGATCTTTGGGAGGATGGGGGTATCCCTGGGAGGGCAGGGGGTGCCCAGGAGGGCAGAGGGGTCCTTGGGAGGATGGGGGCATTCCTGGGAGGACAAGGGCGTCCCTGAGAGGGCAGAGGGAGTCCCTGAGAGGATGGGGGGGGTCTCTGGGAGGGCAGAGGGGGACCCTGGTAGGGGGCCACACACCCAGGGCCTGCAGGAAGGAGTTACCAAGAAGCCCCGGGGCCATACCGCACGGGCTCCTCGTGCGTCTGCGGGGCCTCGCCTGCAGGTTTCAGGGATCTGGTATCCGGTGTCCGTGGCCTCCGACGACATAAAGCGGATCGAGGAAAACGGGGACCTGAGGGTCTTCATCCGGAACATCGAGAGCTTGGGGGACGGGCGTCTGAGATTCCATTTCCGCACCATGTGCGTGCTGACCGAACCGGCTGCACCCATATCGCGGGAGGGAAGGCCGCGCCCGGGGCCGGGTGGGGGCTGAGGGAGGCCGCCCAGCTCACGCCCCGCTGGTTCGCAGGGTGCACAGGGAGTGCGAGCACGTGGCCATGGTCTGCGAGAAGGCGGAGAGGGACGGGGAGTACAGCGTCAGCCGTAAGCGGAGGCGGGCGCTGCCCCGTCTGTCTGGTGGCAAAGCGCCGCGTCTCCTCGGGCCCTCGGCCCCCGCCCGGGGCCCTAGGGGGGCAGGTGCGCCAGCCCGGGGCTGGGGGAGGGGGCGCACGCCGCTGCCACCCACGCTGCCCAGGGACCCCCGCCCGGAGTGACACCGCTCCCCCCGCCGAAGCCCACCGGCCCACCGTCCGCACCCACGGCCTCTCAGCACGCCCGGCCCACGAGCCGTGGGTGCCGGGTGCCGGCGGCAGGCAGGGGCCGCTCTGAGCCGAGTGTCCACACAGATGAGGGGGACAATACGGTGCTGCTCTTGGAGACCGACTACAGACAGTACATCACCTTCCACCTCCGGAACGTCAGGAACGGGACACAGACCACCGTGCTGGCGCTCTATGGTACCGCCTCCTGACCCCTCCCGTCGGGCCTCGGGGTCCCCCTCCTCTGAAGACAGGCCCTAGGCCGGTGGCGGTCTGGCCACGTCCCGAGGTCCCCACCTGCCAGAGCACCCACAGTCAATCACATCATAGGGTGGGGTTGGGGCTCCCAGGTCCAGGCTTCCGAGCCACGTCTGGACCCCCACCTTGCACCGCCCGTCTGCTCAGGGCACCCCCCCTTCGGCCTCAGCACTGCCCGAGTCCCCCTCCCCCCCTCCCGAGACCTTCTCCACACACCGTCCCAGGGGAGCAGTGAGGGACCCCGGCCCCTGCTGCTGCGTCCTCAGGACGGGTGCCGGACCTGGATCCCAGCTTCCTGGACAGATTTGAGAAAGTCTGCAGAAAGTACGGGCTGGGTCCGCAGAACATCATCAGCCTCGGCAACCAAGGCGAGCCTCCCGCCTCCTGCGCCAGCAGCCCTGGGCCAGGAGTGTTCCGGAGAGTCCCGGGCCTCGGGGCTGGGGGTGGAGGCCCCAGAGAGGCTCCATCTGAGACCCCCCCCACCCCCGGCTCTGTCTCCCCAGATGCCTGTTTCAAATACAGGAGGTAGAGATGCCCACCCAGGCCTGACGGGGCGTGAGCTTGGCCTCAGGGCAGGAGTGGGGGCTGAGGCAGCACTGGGCGCCGTGGAGGAGGCCGGGGGCAGGAGGGGGCCCACTTCCCCAAACCCACCCCTCACCCTGTCTGCGGGGTTTCCCCGCCGAGTGGCGGGGAGCCTTCTGGGGAGGAGCCCACCCTGTGTCAGTGTCCCGAGGCCGCCCTAGCCGGTGACCACGGACTGGGGGCGTAGAGCCACAGAACTCATTCTTTCCAGCGTGGAGGCTGGAAGTCCGAGGTCCAGGCCAGGCAGGGCCACGCTCCTGCGGAGGCTCCATCGGGGGGTCCTTCCTGCCTCTTCCAGCCTCTGGGGCTCCAGGCGTCCCTCAGACCTCTGTCTCCATGTTCATTTTTTTAAAGTTTATTTATTTATTTTGAGGGGCGCCTGGGTGGCTCAGGTGGTTGACCATCCGACTTTGCTCAGGTCATGATCTCGCGGTTCGTGAGTTCGAGCCCCGCGTCGGGCTCTGCGCTGACAGCTCGGAGCCTGGAGCCTGCTCTGGATTCTGTGTCTCCCCTTCTCTCTGCCCTTCCCTGTTCACGCTTTGTCTCTCTCTCTCAAAAACAAATAAACATTAAAAAATACATATGGGGCACCTGGGTGGCTCAGTCGGTTGAGCGTCTGACTTCAGCTCAGGTTATGATCTCACCGTTTGTGAGTTTGAGCCCCACATCAGGCTCTGTGCCGACGTCCCAGAGCCTGGAACTTGCTTCGGATGCTACGTCTCCCCCTCTCTCTGCCCCTTCCCTGCTCATACTCTGTCTCTATCTCTCAACAATAAATAAATGTTAAAAAAAATTTTTTTTTTAATAAAAAAAATTTAAGGGGCACCTGGGTGGTGGCTCAGTCGGTTGAGCATCCAACTTTGGCTCAGATCATGATCTCACGGTTTGTGGGTTTGAGCCCCACGTCGGGCTCTGTGCTGACAGCTCGGAGCCTGGAGCCTGCTTCAGATTCCATGCCTCCCTCTCTCTCTCTGCCCCTAACCCACTCGCATTCTGTCTCTCTCAAAAATAAATAAACATTAAAAAATTGTTTTAATGTTTATTTATTTATTTATTTTGACAGAGACAGAGAGAGAGAGCAGGGGAGGGACAGAGAGAGAAGGAGAGAAAATCCCAAGCAGGCTTCGAGCTGTCTATGCAGAGCCTGACACAAGGCTTGATCTCACGACCCTGGGATCGTGACCGAAGCCAAAATCATGAGTCAGACACCCAACTGAGCCCCCCAGGCACCCCGTGCCTCCATATTCACAGGGCTTCTCCTCTGTGTCTGTGTCTCTCTTCTTCTGTCTCTGATAAGGTCATTTGTCATTGAACTTCTTTTTTTTTCTTTCTTTTTTTTTTTAACAGTAGCTGTGACTTCTTTTTTTTTAATTTTTTTTAACGTTTATTTATTTTTGAGACAGAGAGAGACAGAGCGTGAATGGGGGAGGGTCAGAAAGAGAGGGAGACACAGAATCTGAAACAGGCTCCGGGCTCTGAGCTGTCAGCACAGAGCCCGACGTGGGGCTCGAACTCACAGACTGTGAGATCATGACCCGAGCTGAAGTCGGACGCTCAACCGACTGAGCCACCCAGGCGCCCCTCATTGCATTTAGAGCCCACTGGACAATCCTGGATGATCTCAAGATTCTTACTGTAATCACAGCCGCAAAGACCCTTTTTCCAAATAAGGTCACACTCACAGGTTCTGGACACTAGGATTGGAACACAGACATACGTGGGGGACCCCACTCGGCCCACAGTTTCCTTCTCTGAACTGTCCTTTTCAAGGGCCAGCCGTGTCCCACTGCAGATCGCCCCCTACCTTCCCAGGGACTGGTCCCCCCAGAGTGCCTCATCTGGGGAGCGAGGGCCTGGGGCACCTCTGGTAGGGGAGTCGGATGGAAGGCGGTTCCCCAGCAGAGAGGGACACGTGGTGACCGTCGTCCCTCAGAGATCATTAGTTGCGCAGCTGGGACACGCATCCCGTGTATGGCGGATCCGTGGAGAGTCCCCACTATTCCGTGGTTATTCTGTGGATTTCAAGCGATGGCCCAGCGGGTATTCACCTCAGAGCTAGGGAGGCTCACACACGAGACCTGGACACAGACGTCCGTGGCAGCCCTGTCCACGTCTCCCGCCTGGAATCGGCCCAGCAGCCGCCCTCGGGAGAAGGGTGACTGAACGTGCCACGGGCCACAGCTCCGCGTGGACAGGCACAAGCTGGACGGCCTCAAGGCCGTGGGGTCGGGGAAGGCAGGCAGCCCCAGAAGGAATCCGTGTGTAGAATAGTCTCAAAATGTCAAAACCACATCAACAGGGAACCCTCCGTGACCTCCAGGGGTTAGGGGTGGGGAGGGGCGAGAAGGCAGCAGGTGTGGCTTAAAGGGGCCACAGGAGGGGGTCCCCCCGAATCCGGACTGCGGTGGGGCGTGTGGCTTTCCCTGCCAGGGAAAAGCACAGAACTGAGCGCACAACCCACACTCCACGCGCAGGAGCAAGTCTGCGGGGGCAGGGCGTGGAGGGGACGGAGTGCAGGACAGTAGCATCGGGAGGACAGGTGACGGGCGCCGGGGGTCTCTCGAATCTGTTCACACAGGTGCCTGTGAGCCTACAGTTAACTCCAAATAGAAGGTGAAAAAGAGAAAGTGTCTGCCTTTCTTTCCAAGTCAGCCTAGAAAATGCTAACAGGCTCCTTCTGCACTGTCCCCACCCTGGGGCCCAGCCCCAGGCCCCACCACCCTCGCTTGCCCCCTCGCTGCCCACCGGGCTTCCCCCACCTCCCCTGCTGCCCCTCAGAGCAGAGACCAAACTCCCCACGCGTGCTCTGCAGACGCTTAGCCGGCTGCCACACAGCCCCAGGGAGGGCAGCCGGACAGGGCAAGGAGGGGGCTCTCCTGGCCCCTCAGCACCCCAAGTGTCCACAGGTGAGCACAGCCTGACATCTCCCCACAGCCCACTGATCCAGAAATCTCCAGGATGGAGACACGGGCTGGATGGCCCTGGCTGGGGTCAGCAGGACAGGTCGAAAGCCAGCGGCCACCCTCAGGGGGCCCGTCCTCCGGGGTCCCCGGGGGAGCAGTGTCTGTTCATAACAGCTGAGTCGGCTGCTTTAGGACCAGGGCTCAGGCGCTCCAGGCGGCTGATGGAGAGCTTTGTGCCCCTTCCAAAGGCGCCAGACGCACCCAGCACTCCCACGGCCCACCCGGCCTTCTGGCTCTTTGCCCAGAAACTCAGTCCGGCCTGCGGGGCCTGGAGGAGGAGGAAGCTGCCCGCTCGCGTGGGAAGTTGCATTTGGGGATCAGAACGGGGGCTTCCCGGGATGGATGCTAGGACGTGGCAGATAACAGGGCTTGAAGAGACCCCAGGGCCACCACGGAGCACCGCCCACCCCAGAAGAAGGTCCAGAGGAGCACAGAGCCCAGGCGCGGTGGGCAGGGAAGCCGGGCCCATGGTCTCGGGGTCGGGGGGAAAGCAGGACTCGGCGGGGCATGAAGGAACCACCAAGAGACCGTCATTGGCACAGGCTTTGGGGCAGCTGAGGTCCACCTGCAGTGAGTGAGTGGGACCTGAGGGGTGAGTCTGGCATGATCAAAATTAAGCAGGCTTGTTCCAGGAGGGTAAGTAGAAAAGTCGCCCCGTCACCCCCAGAATGCCAGTGTGATGCTAAGGGGAACGTGCTTGACCCAAAACGACTTTACTTCCAGGGGAAAGGCCGTCCATAACCCTGACGACACCTGCCCGCCGACTGCACCGGTCCCATCGCGCTTCTAGTGGCTGGCTGCAGAACCAAGGCGGGGCAGGGCACCCAGTGGCATCGGTCAGGACACCAGCGGGGTGCCCCGGGACACCGCTCCCCACGGCGGCACGGATCCCCACTGGAGCAGCCTGTGCCAGCCCAGCGTGTGCATGGGAAGCCCTAGGACAGCTCCACGGTCCTGCGCCCTAAGGACAGAGGGGTCAGACCACACGGCCCTGCGGGGGGAGGACAGGAAGGAAGGGCTGCCCCCCCTCCCGCCCCACAGTGGTGCACGGGGTGGGCAGAGCTTGCAGGCACGGAGCGGTCTTCTTTCAACTTTGATTGCCCCCACGGTTTTCCGGAAGGCTGCATTCTCCTCTCTCGGCTTCGGAGGAGAGAAGGCAGGAGGTCGGTCTCCTGGTGGGTTTTATCCAGAACACTGATGTGCATAATGAGGACCCAACGCCTCATTCCTGCTTCCCCAGAGACCCGGGAGGGGTGGAGGCCCCGGCAGAGGGGACGCTGGGCACGGGGACCCCGGTCCCTGCTCAGGTGAGGCTGAGAGCAGAGGAGACCCCGAGCCAGGCGGGCAGCCCATCGAACGCTCACTCTTTCCTTTCCAGGAACAGAGCCTCACGTGGGCTGCTGGGTCTGGACTGGGGACACTTCTGCTGGAAAGAGGGCCAAGGAGGAGAACCAGCCACGGACTTGACAGGTCAACACGTGCACGTCCAGGACAAAGGGGGTTTTGGAATAAGTAATATCCGGCAAACAGGTAACCTCCCACGCTAGGCGAAGAGACGGCCGGTTCTGTCCAACTAAATCAGGTGCTTGTCTGGGGGATGGGAGAGGGCGGGCGGGGGACAGCTCACCAGAGCAAAGGTCCCCATCCTGTACCAATCAGTGCCACCCCCAGGCCTGGCACCGCTCCGTCATGCAGCAGCCAGACCCTCCCCTGGCTGCAGGGCTGGGATGGCTCGAGTAGGAGTCCCTGCTGGGACCTGCAGCTCAGGCCACGCCTCCCTGAGCCCCTGCCACCGGGGGGGGGGGGGGGGGGGGGGCGGGGGACACTGTCCCGTGACCTCATGCACCTCCAGCGGCCTGATATCCTGCTTTTGAAGCCCTCCCGAGCCTGGAGTTTTTCAGGTGTTCCCAAGGAAGGTGCCTGGAATCACCCCCTCCCTCAGTGAGCCACGGCTGCCACGTGGGGCCGTCCAGAGAGGTCAGGGCGTCACTGAGCACATGGGGCGGGAGCTGGGGGCGGGAGCTGGAGGCGGTGGCGGATGGCACTGGCCCCCGCTCAGCGCTCCCGGCAAACGCCGGGCTGTGGGGACCAGGGCCAGGCCGGGCGGACGGCAGACACGGAAGATGGACCCGGGGGGCTGCAGTGCGGACGGCCGAGCCCCCCTGGGCTGTGCAAACATGCGGCAAACCCACGGGTGGAGTCGGGAAAGCGGTCTACTGCGCCCAGAGGCCATAGGGAAGTTTCCAGATGGACATCCTATAAAGAGCATTGGGATGGGCAGGGCCGCCTCGGGTCAGAGCCCAGATGTCTGTGAGCACCGCCTTCCCCCGTGGCAAACCTCTCACGGCCACGTTGGAGGCAGAGTCCCAGGCAGGTCCCCGTAGCTCTGACACACGGACACGCACCTCCCCGGGGCGAGGGGGGGGGGGGGCGCTGGGACCTCTCCCTCCCTCTCACCCGGCCCTTGGGGGACATCTGAGGTGCTGGTCGGGACACACGGCTAGACAGGCGCTTGGGGGCCAGGGTCCCCCAGGGGTGGGGCCTCTCGGTGCTTGTTCACGTCTGTAGAGGCCAAGGTTGAGGCCCAGCTGGGAAACGGCTCAGAGCAGCCGCCTAGAGTCTGGTCAAGGACAACACCTTTGTCCCCTGGCCCCCAGTATTCACAGTCCCCCAGCAACGCCCACCAGCAGAGGCCGCGTTGTCAGGATCCCTGTCAGCCGAACGCAGGACCCACAGTCCCCAAGCCACAGGCCCGGCCACAGCCTCTCGATAACTTGCTCCCCGAGGTCGACCTCCAACCACTGAATTCAGTTTTGTAAGCAGGGTCTAGCTCAGCCTTCCAGAGAACGTGGCAAGCAGGGGCCAGGTGTGAGGGGGCCAGAGAGGAGCCCTGCCGCAGAGATCCTGCACGGCAGGGTCAGGGGTCAAGGCCGTGACACAGGGAGAAGGGTGGGCAGAGGCGTTAACCCTGGTCCGTCCACCTCACCCACAGACCCAAGTCCCCAGAGGCACGTATACGGCCTCCTCGTCGTCCACGTTCCCAGCCCCACGCCCGTCACAGGCCCCGGAAGGTAACGCGAAGGGTCTGGCGAACGAGGGTGGGTGGTCTCGCACGCGGCACCGGTCCCCCCGGAGGGCTGGTGGGGGCCACCTGGAAGCCCTTGGGCTGAGGGCCGGCTGACAGGTGCAGCCAAGCTGGGCCCAGAAGAGAAAGACGACAGACTCGGGACCCTTGTGTGGGAGGGCCCCTCGGGGCACGTGGGGATGATGGACGGGAAGGAGTTCGGGGCTCAGGCCCCCGGGACGGACGGCAGATTCGCAGGGGACAGCACGGACGCCCTGGCAGCGGGCCGTGCGTGCTCCAAGTCCTGCTCTGCCTGACGCTGGGGTTTAACCGGGGCGCTGCGAGGCCTCGGGCAGGGAGGCCCCGGCGAGGGGCCCCTCTGCACCCGGCCGGGGACACGCGCGCGACTGGAGCTGCCCTGGGCACACTTGGCTCCAGCCTCGGGGAGGAAACCGAGCTCGGCGTCCGGCGAGCAGACCCACGGCCGGCGGCACGGGCCTGGGGACGCTCCCCGCTCCCTTCTGTCCTCAGACAAGAGGCTCCAGGTCCTTCTGGGTGGCCCCCGCCCCCCGCAGCCAGGCTCGTGGCACTTGGTCATCGATCCAAGGCAGCGCGGTGGCAGGTCCAATCAGCACTACCATCTAGAGGGGCCCTGGGGGGGCCCGGAACAATGGCTCCTGCCTGCACCGCTCAGAATTCCCCCTCCCCCCGCCCCCGGCCCGAAATGAGGCCGGGGGCTGCTGGGTGCGCCAGGGCGTGAACCCAGGACGCTTCTCGCGGCACAGCCTTCCCTGACACAGGCCACCGCAGGTCTGTCGTCTGTCTCTCACGACTGCCCCCAGAGGGCCGAACTCAGGGGCGCCCGCCTTCCGGCAGGAGGAGGGGGCGGGCCAGCAGCAGGTCCCGGGCCTCCAGAGCAGGGCCAGGCTGGGCGGGGCCTGCCCGTGACTCCTCCCAACCCCGGTCACTGGGCGGGGGAGGGGGGGTCAGGGGCCACCTGAGCCGTGGGGAGGCGGAGGGGCCTGGCTCCCCCTCTCTCTCCGACAGCCCCACGAGGGGGCTGTGGCGCTCCACTCTCCTCCCGGGGGCGCCCTGAGACCCAGAGCCCCGCACTGGCTTCTCCGGGGCCTCCTGCGCGGCCTGGTGCTGGGACCCAGGCCCAGGCTGCTGGAGCCTTCTCCACGCGCAGCGCCCCTTCCGCTCGGGGCGTCCGGGACGGACTCCTGGTTGCGGCCGGCCTCCTACCGTCCAGGCGCTCGGGCCGACGGCTCCGAATCACCCCCGGGTCCCGCGCCCAGAGCCCCCAGCCGACCCCCCAGCGGGCCACCCCGTGTGTCCTCCGCACCCCCGGCTACCACGTCCCCCTAAACCGTGGGTCTGCGTTCTGCTTCCAGCGACGCGGGGCGGCGGCAATGGGGCGCGTGGAGAGGGAAACGAGCCGACGAGCCACGGAAGAGACGAACGGCCATCTGAAGGGACAGGAGAGGGGACGGGAGAGGGACCACGAGACGGCAGAATGGGACACAGCTGACACTGGAAGAAGCAGCCCCGGGTGAGCTGCCATTGTCCCTCCTCCCCTTCCCCTCCCCCTCTCCCCCTCTCTCCCTCCCTCTCTCCCCCTCTCTCCCTCCCTCTCTCCCTCCCTCCTCCTCCCTCTCTCCCTTTCCCTCCCCCTCCCCTCCCTCTCCCCCCTCCCTCCCCCTCCCCTTCCCACTCTCCCTCCTCCTTTCCCTCCCCCTCTCCCCCTCCCCCCTCTTCCTCCCTCTCCCCCTCCCCCTCCCCCCCACCCCCTCTCCCTCCCTCCCCTTCCCTCTCTCCCTCCTCCTTTCCCTCCCCCTCCCCCCCCTCTCCCTTCCTCTCTCCCTCTCCCTCCCTCCTCCTCCCTCTCCCTCCCCCTCCCTTCTCCTCTCCCCCTCCCCCCTCTTCCTCCCCCTCCCCCTCTCCCTCCCTCCCCTTCCCTCTCTCCCTCCTCCTTTCCCTCCCCCTCTCCTCCTCCCCCTCTCCCTCTCCCCTCTTCCCCCCTCTCCCTCCCTCACTCTCCCTCCCTCCTCCTCCCTCTCTCCCTTTCCCTCCCCCCTCCCCCTCCTCTCCCCCTCCCCTTCCCTCTCTCCCTCCTCCTTTCCCTCCCCCTCTCCCCCTCTTCCTCCCCTCTCCCCCTCCCCCTCTCTTCCTCCCCCTCTCCCTCTCCCACGCTTTGCTCCACACGACAAGCCTCAGGGGTCTGACTGCAGACCCCATCACTGCTGCGTGGCCTCGGCCACCATCCTGCCCCCTCTCGGCACGGGGTCCCCAGCAGGGCTGCTGTCACTGGGGCGCCCCCTCAGCTGCCGCCATTGACTCAGCGTCCAGGCATCGGAGGGGGCCAGACCTGGAAATGCAGTCCAGGAGCAAGGAGGACCGAGGCCACCCTCAAGGGGATCGATTGACGCGTTTGTCAAATTCCTAGAACCCCACACGGAGAACAGTGACTGCCACTGTGGGAAAATCATATTTCCATTTAAAACATGATGGGGCTCAGTTCTTGATTTTGGCTCGGGTCGTGATCTCATGGTTCCTGAGTTCGAGCCCCACATCTGGCTCTGCGCTGACAGCGCGGAGCCTGCTTGGGATTCTCTCTCTCCCCCGCCCCCTCTCTCTGCCCCTCCTCTGCATGCGCTCTCTCTCTCTCTCTCTCTCTCTCTCTCTCTCTCAAAATAAATAAATACACATCAAGTAAGTAAGTAAATGAGGCACCATGCAGACCCTATGCCTGTTCCCCCGCAGTCTGGGACCCCATCACACACCCCAAGTTCCTGCGGGAATTCGAGTCCGTCTGTGAAGGCCTCAGCCCGCCCAAGAAGCAGAGGGTGGTTCTGGGCCCTCACAGTAAGGCCTGTTCCTCTCCCACGCCCTCAGGACCCCTTGGTTCAGCGGCCGCCCAGTGGCCACAGGTGGGCCGGGGGCGGGCGGGGGCTCATTCCAGGTCACTGTGTCCCCTCAGATCGCCGCGAGAATTTCAGAGACTAGGGCCATCGGCCCCAAACAGGTGGGTGGCGCCTCCCTGCAGCTGGGCCCCGCCGGGCTTCTCCAGGGCCCGAGTTACACAGAAGGGCCTGGGAGGTGGACGGAGCCCCTCCCCTGACCCCTGGGCCGCCTTTCAGAGCCCAGACCTGCCCCCACCTCGTGTGCTGTCCCTTCCCTGATCTCTGCCCCCATGGGCAGAGAGCCAAGAAGTGGGGTCTCGGGTACACAGGGACTTAGACTTGGAGGTTCAAGGTGCTCAGCCCCCCTCCCCGTCTGCAAACCCTCCAGGGATTCTGCCGAGAACACCCACCTGCGCGTCCGTGTGCGGCCCTGCGCAGCCTGTCCCCACCGCGCAGGCCCCCCTGCTACACGCTTCGCCCCACCCCCGCACTGTGGCCCCTCCTTGCACAATAAAGGATATTCCTTCTAGAGATGACTGTCGGTGGGTCAAAATTTCTTCTGGGGCTGCAGAAACGAGCAAAGGAAAAGATGAAAACGCCACCCCCAATCGGAGCACTTGAGCAGAAGGGGTCAGAGCCCTCCCCAAAGCTGAGTGACCACAAAACTCAGTCATATCGCCAAGGGACGAGGCACACGGTCACGACGTTTTCACTCTTTCAAATGCGCAGACGCACGTCCATGAGGACTCTCTCGGCTTGAAATGACGGAAAATCTTAGGCACGCACGTATAGCTCTAGCAGTAAATGGGATGTGTTGGCTCTTACACGTGAAAGGCGCTTGGATGGGCTGCTTGCAGGCATGGCTGTATCCAGGGGGAGAAAGGCCATCTTCCGCCGCCTCTTGCCTCTCCTTTCTCTCGTTTTCTCCATTCTTGGGCTCCACCATGGCTGCCGGCAGACCACCTCCTCCTTCCTCGAGATGCAGTGAAGTGACCTCACGCCTCTGCAAAGCCCCGCAGAGGCCTCTGCACTGCGGCCTGAGGGCCTGCCCGGGTCCCAGCCCCTCCTGTGTTCACCTCCAAGTGGAGACAGGTGACGCTCTTGCTTCTTGCCAGTGGCCAGGCCGGAGTTGTGCGTCCTCGAGAGTCAGGGGTGGGGGCAGCTTCACCCAAAGCCCGGTGTCTAAAAAGAGAGGGTGGTCTTCATGAGAAAGTGGTTTAGTGGGTGGGGGGTAGGGACACAGGCCCCACCTGGGTCCACGCCACCGGCCGCAACCTCTGTCCTGTGCCTCCTCCCAGTGATGTGACTGCATCCCAATCCCCCAAACACCCTGAGATACCCCAGGGTGCAACTGGGGCTCCCGTCACAGTGCAGGTGCCAGGGGTGGGGGCTGGGGGCTCTTCTCCTCAGGGGAGAGGAGAAATCTGGAGCAGGTCAGAAAGTTAACAGTCCAGCACTCCCAGGACCCCCCGCATGAGCGAGGACGAGGGCAAGCTCCCAAGTCCAACCCGCGGGTAGGAGTGGGGCCAACAGGCCACCTGGGGGTCCTGCCCGAAGCTGCACAAGGAGGGAGCGGTGCCCGGTAGAAGGCGAGGCCTTTCTCCTGTGCTGGGACCCTGGGGCAACCTCCGGGAGCCCACGGCACAGGCTGCCCGGCACCCCCTCCTGAGGGGGCGCCCGGGGGACGCGCTGGCAGGTGGAGTGATCCGGGCGGTCCCTCTGCCCCACAGCTCTGAAGAGGGGCTTCCCGGGCAAGACGAAGTCCTCCCTAAGGGCACTGCTCTGGGTCCACACACCGGGCCAGCTCCCAGAGCTAGCAAGGCACAAAGACTACGAAGAAGCGATCCACCAAAGAGAAACTTCAAATGGCCAATAAAGATACGCGGCTACGCTTAAGCTGGGCAGCAGAGACGCGGGAATGGGAGCAATCAGACGGGCCACTTTTCAGCCAGCCACCAGAGGGGCAAACATTAAGGAAAACGCAACAGCTATGTACAACATTCAGAACTCAGGACCACGTGACAACAGCCGTTGCGTCAGACGCACACGTTCTCAGAACCAGAAGCCCCACCCGAGAGGGGAGCCGGTCCTCCAGAACCGTCTCCCCTCAGAGAAGCCGAGGTGATCCCAACACGCGCACCATCGCCTGAGAAGGCACGGGCGAGCGGAAGCCGGGGAAGACAGGACAGTCCGCAGCGAGGCGCGGAAGGCCATGCCCAGAACCCTCTGAGGTGCGCCGGAGCCCCAGGCGGCCCACGCCGGCGGTCAGGGAGACGCGACGCCCAGGGCAAGGAAGGAGGGGGCGGGAGGCCAGTGGCCGCACCAACACACAAGGGCACAAGGACACCCGTGGAAGGAAGGCGTCACTGGACAAACGTGAAACCAAAGCGAAACTGAGACGCAGCCGGTCACTTTGTATTGATGATCATCTTTATCCTTTGTCACGACTCCTCGGCACCACGAGCTGTGAGCAGAGCTTGAGAAACAGGACAGGCCGGGGGCTGTCCTCCGGGTCTCCTTCCGATGGCAGGCAGAGGCCGAGGACAGAGGAGGTCGGGTGGGCTCGCACGCCCAGGAACATCACCAGGCGTGGGGGACGCTGGACCCCCCGGGGCCGTCTGCCAACTCCCCTCCCTCGACGCAATCACTTTGCTGTCTCGCAAGGACGCCAGGCCAGGTGCCGCGTGGACCACAGTGGAAAAGCAGGCGGGACCCAGCCCCCAAACCGTGGCAGTTACCCAGGGTGGGTGGGTGTGAGACTCACCTGCTCCCCGGCAAACACCAGCCCGCTTCTGTGGACGTGGTCAGAGGAGAGTGAAAGGGGGGCTGGTCCGTGATCTGCGGCCGGGCACACGCCCGGCCCGCCCCACCCCAATGCCAGCCCGGCAGTGTCAGCCCCCCTCCCCGTGCCTGCGTCCCCAGCCCCTGCCCCACCCCCACAGCCCCGCCCACACCACAGGTCTGAGAGCTCCCTGCCTCTGTTTCCCTGCGTGGCCGACAGCCGCCCGGAGCGGGGAACACCACCTGCTTGGAACACAAGCAAAGACACCCAGGTCCCCAGCAGAGCTCTGCCCAGTGGTGCCGCGCAGGGGACAGGGCGCGGCCGCTGCTCCTCGACATGAAAACATCGCCGCCCTCCCCACTGGTGCGGACAAGCTCAGAACGGACGCCGAACTCCCTCGGGGGAGCTCCGGGCGGAGGAAGTGCCCTCGGACGGGTCTGCCACACCGGCTGGCCTGAAGCCGGGCACCTGCGGTCCCCGGCAGGCTTCGGGAAGCCCCTGAGACCACCAGCAAGAGCTGCATTTCACAACCCGGCGCGCCTCTCGGTGAGGGGCCATCTGCCTCCTCTCTGTCCACAAAGGGCTCCGTGACCCAGAAGAGGAAGATTTCTCCCTGAAATAAGGGTGTGCAGGCTGAGTGCCGTCTGCCGGCTGCAGACACCCAGGGGATGGCTTGGGCCCCGGGCAAGTGAGGGGTGGGGGTGGGGACCGGGACCAGCAGGCAAGGAGGCAGGGGTGGGGACCAGGAGCCTCAGAGGGGCTGGGGCGGGCACGGGCCGGGCCTGGGCAGACGTTCCCACCTCTGGCTGGAGGGTTCTGGGTGGTGGAGGCCATAGGCTCTGTGTTCACCTGGTAACCCCCGGCCTCTCTGACTCAGGGCATCTCTGCCCAGCACAAATGGGCCTCTTCCGGCTCTGGGACTCAGAAGTCTGAGATCAGTCTCCCTGGGCCACAAGCAAGGCACCAGCAGGACCACAGTCCCCCTCAGGAGGACCTGCTCCCTTACCTGCCTCTAGGGCCGCCTTCCTGGCTTCGAAGCATCTTCTGATCTCTCCACATACAGTCTTCCTTTTGTGGCAGATATCCTGCTGCCTCCCCACCACAAAGACCCTTGTAGTTATGTTTAGAGCCCGCCGGGTGATCCAGGACCACCCCGCCCCCCAGGGATGTTCGATGTACAACTGCTGTGCACAAGGTCACGGGCACACGGGGGCCTAGCCTCTCCGCGGGCCTCGCACGGCAGCCGATGGGACCCTGAGCCAGTGCAGATGCAGGTTTGAAGAGAACTGAGCCAGCGTGTGTCCATGACGTGCCGCCCTCCACACTCCATGCACAACCCCTGCCCCTCAGGGGCCCGGAGCATCCATGAGGACGCCCCACGTTTGGGCCGTAACGCAGCAGCCTCAGGACGTTGCAGAGCATCTGAACCATGGGGTGGGAGCTCCTTTTCTCTTTCGTTGCTAATAAATTCTGCGTTACCATTTTTCCACCAGATGATCAGTTAGACTGCACTTTAAGGAAAAAACCTTCACGTTACGTATACCCGCCAAGGGGCTCGTGTGCAGGATCATGAAGGACAACGAACCAACGGCAAGAAGCCAACAACCCAATTAAAAACCGGCAGCAAATGGGAACAAACACTTCACAAGAAAAGACACACGCGTGTGAGTGGCCGACAGGTCCACGGAAAGGCGCGCACATCGTCAGTCGCCAGAGATGCGCCACGCCGCCGACGTGGCCCGTGGCTTCACACCCACTGGAACAGCTAAGTTAAGGGCTGACTCGTGCAACACCGGCGACAACGTGAAACCAGTGTGGTCGGGGGGGCGTGCAAAGCGGCACAGCTCCTTCGGGGGCTTTGCGGGGTTTTTAGTAACACTGGAAGGACATCTGCTCGTGACCCAGCGATTCTGCTCCTAAATATTTCATCACATATTTAGCTTTTCATTCAGTGTTTAGTACTGAACAAACTAAATGTTTGTTTACCATTTAGTATGATTCCGTATTTAGCCCCTAAATAAGTGGAATTATGAGGTACCAAAGGACTTGCACAGGTAGTCGCAAAAAGCCAGAGGGAACCCGAATGTCCGCTGATAGGACGGACGGACGGACAGCCCCACAGAGGACGCTCTACGGCAGGGACTGAGCCAGCACAACTCTATGCAGAGAGGAAAAGTATCTGTCTGCAGATGACATGAATTTATATACAGAAAGCCTTAAAGACTGTACATAAAACAGAATAAAAAACGCGTCTGGCAGTTACAGGATAGAAAATCAACATGCAAGCCTCAGTTGTGTTTCCGTACACGAACAGCGAACAACTTGAAAAGAAGTCATGACAACAATTTCACTACAACAGCATCACAAAGAGCAGAATATTTAGGAACACACTAAACCACGGAGGCAAAAGACTGATCCACTGAAAACCACCAAACATGAAAAAGATGAAAAGAGACACAAACAGATGGGAACACATCCCATGTTCATGGATTGGGAGGCTTGATATCGCTCAAATATCAGTACTATCCAAAGCAATCTACAGATTCAATGCAACCTCTTTCAAAATCCCAGTGCCCTTTTTTTGCTTGTTTGTTTGTTTACAGAAACAAGAAAGCCCGTCGTAAAACGCATATGGGCTCTCAAGGGCACCTCAATGCCAAAGCAATCTTGGAAAAGAAGAACAAAGCCGACGGCTTGCATTTCCTCATTTCAAACCTTACTACAAAGCTACAGACGTACAGACCAGGGGAGAGAATGGCCTGGAAACGAGGCGAGCCCTCTCACATGTGGCCACACAGCTTTGACAAGGGTGCCAGGACCATTCAGCGGGAAGGGACAGTCTTCTCCAAAGACGGTGCTGGGGCAATGACCTCTGCCGGCAACAGAACAGGTGGACCCTTACCTCACACCATATACAGAAGCTAGCTTGGCGTGGATCAAACCTAACAGCTAGAACCAGGGATCCCTTAGAAAAGACACAGAAGAGCTTTCAAACTTCGGGTCTGGCCATGACTTCTTGGACCAGACACCGAAAGCATGGGCAAGGAAGGGAAAACAGATAAATTGGGCAACATCGACATTAAAAACTTTGGTACATCAAAGGACACTGTGAAACGTGCAAAGGCAAACTGCAGAATGGGGGCAGGTATTTTCAATCCTGTATCTGCTCAGGGATTAATATTCAGAAATTACAAAGGGCTTTTACAACTCAAGGACAAAAACACTATTCACGCAAAACGAGGAACCTGAATAGACATTTCTCTGAAGACACACGGACAGCCACCACCACTGACCACGAGGTGGATGCAAACCACAGCCGCGAGCCAGGACCTCACACGCCTGCAGGTGGCTGTTATATCACACACACCACACACAGACACACACACTGAGACACACAGACACATACAGACAGACAGACACCTGTTGCTGGAGGAATGTCTAAGGGCGGGGCTGCTGTGGCAGACAATGTGGCAGTCTCCCACCAAATGAAGCAGAATTCCGACGTGGTCCAGCAACCCCCCCTCAGGCCAACCCGGGACGGACTGGAAGCCGGGACGCAGGTCCTTGCACAGCGGTGTCCCCACGGCAGCACTAGTCAGCGCGGCCAGAAGGTAGAAACAGCACAAACACCCACGGGCCGATGACCGCATAAGCGTCACAGGGCATGGAGTGTTACTCAGCCACGACAGGGAAGGAAAGCCTGGCACATGCCACGACATACGTGAGCTTTACGTCCATCGTGCTCGGTGAAGTAAGCCTTGCACGACAGGCCCAGTCCTGTGGACTCCGTGCATACAGGGGCCCAGAGAGGTTATCTTCACGGAGACACAGTGAGGGCGGGTGGGCTCCAGGGGCCGGGGAGGGGAGGGTCCGTGTTTACTGGGGACAGTTCTGGTTTGGGAAGAGGAAGAAGTTCTGGGGACGGACGGTGGTACGCACAACCCTGTGAGTACATTTAACACCACCGAACCGCGCATTTTAAATGGTTAGGGTGGTGGGGGCTCAGTTGGTTAAATGTCTGACTTCGGCTCAGGTCACGATCTCGCGGTTCGCGGGATCGAGCCCCACGTGGGGCTCTGTGCCGACAGCGTGGAGCCTGCTCGGGATTCTCTCTCTCTGCTCCTTCCCCACTCAAGTGTAAGCTTTTCTCTCTCAAAATAAATAAATAAATTTAAAAAAAAAACAAAACCCAGACTGGGGCACCTGGGTGGCTCAGTCGGTTGAGTGTCTGACTTCAGCTCAGGTCATGATCTCACAGTTCATTGGTTTGAGCCCCGCATCGGGCTCTGTGCTGACAGCTGAGCCTAGAGCCTGCTTCAGATTCTGTGTCTCCCTCTCTCTCTGCCCCTCCCCTGCTCACACTCTGTCTCTCTCTCAAAAATAGAAAATAAACATTAAAAAAAATTGTAATCGTCATGGTGGTAAATGTTACATTATGTAGACCGTGTCACAATAAAAAATAAATTCATTTAAAAAGTAATGTGGACAAATCTTAAAAATGTGCTTTTTCACAAAAAAAAAAAAAAAAAAGCTAGACCCAAAAAAGTGCACCCTGTATGGTACCACTCTTATAAATTTCAAAAAGAGACAAAATGAAATTACAGTGCTAAGGGATGCAGAGTGGGTGGAAAACATACACTTCCAGAGTTCAGGGTCGGGGCCGCCCCTGTCGGGTGCCCGGTGTGGGGGGTGGGGGTGGCACCAGCGTCACATCAGGTAGCCGTTTCAGCGGCTGGGCGAACCACGCGAGCCGTTTCGCATCTCGGCGAGAAACGAAGGGTCATTTTCTTCGCCTGACGCGCCTCTACACCCTCCCTCCCCCCCGCCCCCAGCAAGGCCAGAGCGATGCCCGAGGCCAAACACTTCTGGGAGGATGGCCAGCAGGTGGAGGGTGGGAACCCCCATCCCGATGTGCGTCTCTGGGCAGGGAAAACGCACCCGCAGACAGACGGCAGGTGACCCTCGGCAGCTGGTCTCCAGCACTGCAGGGCGGGGTGAGAGAGGGGCGTCTGAGGTCTCTGGGTTCTGCTCACCCCGGACACGGGGGGCCGGGAGAACCCCCGGGACCACCTGCGGGAGAGCCCTGCCAGCCCCCGGCTGACCACCTGCCCCAGGCGCCGGCCCTTCTGCACCCGTGACCTCCGCGGAGGCTGGGAGGCACATGACGGAAACCGCAAACAGGAAGGGCACGGCCAGCGGCCACGGTCGGCTGCGGTCACCTGGGCCCTGGGACAAGGATGAAGACACCCACCCCACGCCTGCCTCGAGGGCAAAGAACACAAGCGCGTGACCCTCTGGTCCCAGGCCAAAGGCAGAGGCGCCAGAACCGGTCTTCCAGTTAGAAGCCACCACCACACCAGCTTTTGTTTTAGAAGATTAGCATCTCGGGAGCCTCTTTGTTGGAGCGCCGGGTGCGGGTGCGGCTGCCGCCTCGGGCCCCCTGCCCAGAGCCTGGACGGGAAGGACGCTTCCCGGGAGGGGCACTCACCGTGGGGGCCCCAGCGAGGCGCCCAGAGACGGGGCAATTGCATATAAAGGCTCCACGTCTGGAATGCACCTGTGCCCTCCTCTGAGAAGGGGCGAGATGCCCGGGACCTCCCCAAGGGGCCTCTGAGCCGAGGGTGGCCGGGGGCATCTCAGAAGCACCTCAGCCTGGTCAGGAGGCCTGCCTGGGATTGAGAACGAGGACAGAGGCCGCCAGCTGAGCCCCGGAGCAAGGCAGGGACAGCGGTGGGGGCCTGACTTGTCACCGTCATTCATGGCGTGACTTTGAGTGGCCGACCCACCTCATTTCCACGTCTATAAAAACAAGAAAGGACTCAGCGAGCCCACGTGTGGGGCACGTTAGCACGACCTGGGACAAGGTAACAGCTGCCAGGCGGGTTAGCCTCCCCGGGCCACCATCACACAGCACCACACACCGGGCTTAAAACAGAGAAATGTCCTCTCTCCCAGGCGGGAGGCCAGAGAGCTAAACCCGAGGGGTCAGCAGCACTGATCCCTTCTGAGGCTCGGGGGAGAACCTGTCCCTTGCCTGTCCCAGCCTTGGTGGTGGCCGCGTCCCTCCTATCTCCGCCTCCGTCCTCACGTGGCTCATCCCTCCCTGTGAGCCTGTGTCTCTCCCTCTGTCCCCCACGAGGACACCAGGCATTGGATTCAGGGCCCACCCTAGTCCAGGACGACCTCACGGCAATTCTTACCTTCATCACATCCGCAGACTCTTATCCCAAATAAAGTCACATTCTGAGGTTCTGGATGGACATGAATTTCGGGGAGACCCTATTCAGCCCCTGAATTTCCACTCGGGAAATGCTGAGCATGCCAGGAAGGCCAAGGCTCACCTGAATGGGGGGCACGGCTGAGGGTCCTCGGTGCCCAGCTGTCAGAACACGGCCACTGGCGAGCAGGAAGGACCCCAGCCCAGGGGATCGTCCGGTGAAGGCCTTTCCCCATGGCCACAAGCAGCACCTCGTCTCGCGACATGGACCCCACTCTTCGCTCTTGGAGTTGCAGGCGTCTTGAGACCCAACCTGGGCCAGGTGGGGAAGGTGCCGGGGTGGGGGGCACCCATCTCCTCCAGGATCTCAGGGGAAGGAGGTGGGCAACCACAGACTGCAGACAGACACCTGGGCGGCCGCTCCAAAGCTGGTGTGTCAAGACCCCAAGAAGCGAGGGGTCCTGACGACAGCAGCCAGTATCTTGCAAGAACAGCTCCCTAAAATGCTTTCCATGTTGAAATATAGAACCGGACTCCAGCCTTCCAGACTCTCATTCTGGGGGGTGTCTCCAAAGCCCCACCTCAGCCCACGGCCCTGCTCCTACCCCACCCAGGAGGCAGGGGCCTCGCCCTGGGCCAGAAGGGGACCACGTCCCTCACCCCATCCAGGGGCAGGGGCCTCGCCCTGAGCCAGAAGGGGACCACGTCCCTCACCCCATCCAGGGGCAGGGGCCTCGCCCTGGGCCAGAAGGGGACCACGTCCCTCACCCCATCCAGGGGCAGGGGCCTCGCCCTGAGCCAGAAGGGGACCACGTCCCTCACCCCATCCAGGGCCAGGGGCCTCGCCCTGGGCCAGAAGGGGACCACGTCCCTCACCCCATCCAGGGCCAGGGGCCTCGCCCTGGGCCAGAAGGGGACTACGTCCCTCACCCCATCCAGGGGCAGGGGCCTCGCCCTGAGCCAGAAGGGGACCACGTCCCTCACCCCATCCAGGGGCAGGGGCCTCGCCCTGGGCCAGAAGGGGACCACGTCCCTCACCCCATCCAGGGGCCTGGGCCATCTGAGCATCCAAACTTGCTGGATCTTCCCCCCCCACCCACCCACCCACCTTCTTCATTCACAATAAAGGTAAGACCGGGCCCACGGTGCGAGGGATTCCAGGACGCCCCGTGTTCTCACAGGCATGGCGCGGGGCCCCTCTCATGGCAGCACGGATGGAGACGTGCCCGGCTGCAGGCCTCTGGCAGTGGCGGCTGTGACGCTGGGGGCCTGCGGGGACACAGCTTGTAAGGGTTAAATTGCAGTGTAGGGCTAACGCTTAGCTTGAAAAATAACAACTTTGTTCTGACACTGAAGGTCAAAAGATAACAGCCTTGCTTTTACTCTTGTAAATCATACTTCATACTCTTGTGAATCAGGCTTTAGCAATGAAGGAAACAAAAGCTCAAAAAAAAGAGCATCAGAGACAAGGTCAAGGAGATCCACGGGTTGCAACTTAGCGGCAGAAAGTCGAAAATAATCACCTCATTCGATAACTGTTTCTGACTCATCTGGCAACTGTTTCTAACTCATCTGGGAACTGTTTCTCTGTTCTGTTCCCAGATAATGATAAAACGATGTGATCGGCTTTAAAAACTCTGTACCCCGGCTGTTCAGAGCCACACTCTTATCAAGAGCGTCGGTCCCGATCGGTCGGCCTTGCCTCTCACTGTCATAAACTTTGTTGTGACTGTCACTGGTGCCCGTAGCATTCTGTTTCAGGAGTCGTGTGGATGCAACAAGCTCCGTGGGGACGTAGCTGGCAGAGCTCCCGCCACATCCAGGGGCTTTGCGGGCGATGCACCTGGCTCTCCAAGGTCTTGGGACCAATTGACATCTCCCCTAGAAAATCCTTCCTCGTCATGACCAGTGCGGTCGTTTTATTTCTAGCCATTCTGGGGCGTTAGGGGGCGGGGGGGGGGTGTCTGGAGTCTCAGTATAATCTTCATTTCTTGGGGTGCCGGTGGGGTTGAACACTTCTTCAAGGTTTGGGCCGTCAACCCCCCCGCCCTGCTCCGTCCTCTGGGGTGCTGCGTCCTCCCCGAGGCTCCCCCGGGCCCAGGGTGGGACCAGCTCCCCGGGGTGGCCTGGCCTCACCCTCCACAGCCGGGCGACGGTCCCTTCCCTGAGCTCTCCGCCGTTGCCCCTTTGGGGGTTCCACCTGTTCCCGCTGTCACCTGACCCCATCCTGCTGCATGGGTGTCACATAGCCGCAAGATCCCATCAGCGGTCACAGGGCCACACTCACTCTGGAGGCTCCAAGGGAAGACTGGACCTTCCGGCCCCTCCCGGCTCTGGGGCTGCCTCCGCGGCCTGGATGCTGGCCACAGCCCCGACCTCTGCCCCGTCCTCAGTCCCCGGCGGTCCTCACACCTTCCTCCGAGTGTGTCCAAACCTCCCCGCTTTATAAAGGCCTCGTCCGCACTGGGTGCAGCCCCCGGTGCCGTCCTCCTAACTCGATTAAACTCGAAAAGCCCCAACCTACACGAGGTGACTCTGAGGTCCTGGACACAGAACCCGAACCCAGCTCTGGGGCGGGGTGCCGCTCGGCGCACTGCGGGATTTGGTCTGCGTGGGCGGAGGGCGGGCTCGCGGTCCTCCTGGTCCTTACGGCCGGCCAGCTGCCCCGGCGCCGCGTGCTGGAGAGACCGTCTCTTCCCGCGCTTCTCTGCAGGGCCACCCGCTACAGAAAGGCCCGCACGGGACGGTCTGTGCGCAGACACTCCCATCAGCACAGCGGCCCTAATGGCAGACTTCGCAGTGAGAACACAAGTCTCCTGGGACAGATCCCCCCAACTGAACCTAGGGAGCGTCCGGGAAACTTGGGGCCGGCTGCTAAAGCTGCACGTGACACACACCCGGCTGGAATTCTGACCAGGATCCGTCTGCCGGTCGGGAGGGAGCGCGCACGTCTACGCATCGGGACCTCGGACCCGCGTGCGAGGGACAGCGTTTATTTAGTCTGAGCATCTCGATACCAGTTTATAGTTTTCTGAGCAGAACGTCTGCACGCTTTTCCTGTTGGATTCATTTCCGGTTACTCGACTTTTGTTTTTTACTGGGTCGCAAACTCTCTTCACCCTCCTCATCTCGCCTCGTTCACAGGGGTGTCTGGGGGCGGGGGGGGGTCAGTCGGGTGAGCTGCCGACTCTTGACTTTGGCTCAGGTCGTGACCTCAGGGCTCTGTGCTGACCGTGTGGAGCCGGCTTGGGACTCTGTCTCCCTCTCTCTGCCCCTCCCCCTGCCCTGCTCGTCTCTCTCCCTCCACCCCCCACCACGCCCCCAAAACAAGTAACAAGCGTTAGAAGAACCGTGCCCTCTCGGGCACAGAAACAGCTCCTTCTGTGCCGGTCCCGCGGTCGCTCACACACGCCTTTCCAAATTCAGCAGCGCGACAGACTCACCTACAGGTGACGCTCTTCGCATAACTGCACACCCGCCCACGGCCTCGCTCACACCTGACACCAGTCTCTCCGCACGGCTTCGTCCCCACCTGTACTGGAAGGGTCGGCACCTGCTCGGTGGCGGTGGGGACCGCCGGCGCCTACCGTCCTCAGTCCCAGAAGGAAGCTTTCCACCTTCCCTGAGGCAGGACGGGGGCAGTCTGCCTGTTTGGGTTTTAATTTTTCAATTTTACCTAAGTCCACGTTAGTTAACATACGGCATGACAGTGGTCTCAGGAGAACCCGGTGATTCACCCCTACATACAACACCCGGTGCTCATCCCACAGGCGCCCTCCTCAATGCCCCTCACCCGTCTAGCCCATCCCCCCACCCCCCACCCCGCCAGCAGCCTCCAGCGTGTTCTCTGTATTTGAGAGTCTCTTAGGGTTTAACGATCTCCCTTTAAACAGATTAGTTCCCTTTTGTGTCTAGGGCGGTAGGAGTTACTAACACGAACAGTTGTTGAATTTCACCAGATGTGTTTTCTGCAGCAAATACGACGATCGTTCGATTTTTCCGTCCGCTCTCAATGTGAAATGCGTGGATTCCGATGGCTGAACCAAGCTAGCGGGGTTAAAGCCACTAGGCCTCAGTACACCACGCCTTTCCTATACTGCTGGGTTCATTTTACATGTATTTGGGGCCCCTGAACTTTTGTGCGTGTGACCTGTGATTTTCCCTTTCTCGTCATTGTCCTCGTCAGGCTTTGACATCGAGGTGTCACACTGTGAGGGGAGCAGGCCACGGGGATGTGAGGATGGGTGTGGGGAGAGAGCACAGGGTCCGGGCCTTGCTGGGGTGGGGGTGTGGGCGCCTGGCAGGAGGGAGGGGGGCGAGGGCGCTCATGGGAGCACGCGCAAGGAGTCCTGCGGCCAACAAGCGGGCGGACACCGGGGCTCAGAGAACCTGAGTGTCCCCAGCCCACGGGGACACGGCCACCCGCTCGTGCACTGGGCCCGCTCTGCTCCCGCGGGCCCTGGGGGTCCCTGAGGACGAATTCAGAATTCAGCCGAGCTCAGGTCACCCCGCAGGGGGAGGCTCGGGACAGGACTGCGGTGGAGACGGGGCTCCTCTGACTCCCGCCCGCTGCCCCCACCCCACTCCCATTACCCCGGGACTTAGGCCTCCCCTTGCTCTGCCCAAACGGGCGGATCCAGGAGAGGTACCGGCAGCCCGGGCCGTCTCACAGCGCGGCGAGGTCCGGCCCCGGGCGCGAGCTTCCTCAGACCCCCTGCCAAGTGCCCGGACACCTTGAGCAAGCCGCTCCGATGCATGGGAGGCTGTCGGAGGAGACCTCCCGGCCACCCGGGGCCGTGCGTCAGCCTCGATGGCCGGAGGTCCGGCGCTCAGCAGGAACGCAGGGATCCTGGAAGCGGCCCAGGCGGGCCCCGTTGTTCTGGAAATGGCGGGACTGCCAGCACCGAGGGGGCAGAGCCTGGCGGCCAAGTGGCGTTGTTGGCGGTGGCCGTGACAAATAGAGGGTCGTTGTGGGGAGCGGGAGGGAGCCCGTGACGGCCCACCACGTGGCCCGGAACCCTCTCCCGGGAGGGGACAAAAGGGCCACGGCCACAGGCTCCGGACGCCTTTCGTCCGTCGGCTACTCCCGCCTCACCGTGAACGTCCTGAGGCTGGCACTCGTGCTCACCCTGCTCGGTGGCCCCCAGGCCCTGCACATGGGCCCCCAGGACCCCAACTTCACTGAGAATCTGGTAGCCAGTGCAGGCATCAGGAGTCGGGGGGTGCGGCTGGGGGCAGCGGGAAAGGGGCAGTTCAGGGCTCCCTCTGGAGGGAGGGTCTCCCCCCGCCCCGCCACCCCGCACCAGCACGGCCCCCTCTGCTCTCCTCGGCAGGTCGATGGCAACTGGTTCTCGATAGCACGAGCATCCAATGAACCGAAACTCCTAAGGACGGACTCAGACACGATGTTCTTCATCCACAAGATCCACGTGACCTTCAAGACCACGCAGTTCCACGTCCGCAGAAGGTAAGAAGTCTGGGAAGAGGGTGCCGGACGGGGCCGAGGTCCAGGGTCCCGTGGCGGGCCCCGTGGGGTGCAGGGACGCCAAGGTCAGCGGTCGCACAAGGCAGGGCTGGGTCTCGCTGCCCTGGGACGGGACACACGTGTCCAGTGGCCAGCGTGGCCAAGCCCCACCCAGCGCCACCGAGGGGCTCCACGGACACCACGCCTTCCAGATGCCGGGTTCCAGGGGGCCTTGTCATCCTCTCCCAGGGTAAAGGGTAGGTGTACCCCAATTGTACTGACGGCAAGTAAGACGAGAAGGAAGTTTCAGTACGTGCTGAAATGTAAGTACGGACCGGCAGCCTCGTCCAGCCCGGGAGTGGGGAGCCCCGGGGACTCCCGGGCACAGAACGGCCAGGAGCTCGCCGGCCAGGACGCCGCCTCACAGGAGGGACCCACGGGCTGCGGCACCCCGTGGGCCCTCTCGGCAGCGGGCGGGTGGGGTGAGCCGGCAGGGGTGTCCGGGAAGGGCGGGAAGCCTGCACCCGGCCCTGCCCCTTCCTGGGGCCTGACTGGTCATCGGCACCAAGTTGTCAATGGCCGTAAAGGGACAGGAGGGCTCCCAGGGTCCGGTTCCCGCCTGGTGGAGAACTCTGCACCCCCTGCCTCCCAGCCACCCCCCGGACTCACAGATGCCGGCCACAACACGATCTTCACGGAGAAGGCGGGTCCCCACCGCTCTGTCGTCTTCTGCATCCACAACAGGAGGCACAGGAAGAAGACGGTGATGGTGGACCTCCTCAGTGAGTGGCCGCCACCCAGAAACCGCCCCCCGCCAGCGCAGGGCGAACTCCTGCCCCAGCCGGCAGGAGCCGGGGGGTGGGGGTCGGCTGCCGTGAGGCCACGGGGGAACAGGACGGCGATCGGGTGTTAGACAAACGGGGGAGACCCACACACACGTCGGCAGTTCACGGAAGTCCCCTTGACCTTTAGCATCAAGAACGGAAAGGAAAGTCTCGAGCGACCCCATCCTTGCATCCACTCCTGCCTACAAGCAGAGAGACCCTGCAGTGGCCGGTGGCCCCCACGCTGTACCTGAGGCCACCAGGGCCACTGCCTGTACCACCGGGGACACGGTGTCCCACAAGAGCAGGTTAACAGACGGTGGCCCGTGTGCTGTGACGCCTCCCTGCTGTCATCAGAGGCCTCGGGGTCTGGGTGTGGAGCGCGTCTTCTCTGTGACGCGGGAGGGTTGGGACACGTGGCTCGGGAAAGCGTGTTTAGGAGACAGGTGACCTCCCACGGGCCCACGGTTAAGGGCCATGGGTCGGACTTCACTGGTCACGGGGGTTCCGGAGGCGAAGATCAGAACGTCCTGACTTGTGGTCTCGTCACCCTGAGCCTCCACGAGGCTTCTCCGTTCTCAGACCTCCCTTCCCTTTCCCTTAAGGACACTGGTCGTTGGCTTTCGGGCGCATCCTGCACCCAGCGTCTCCTCATCCCGACCCTTAACCACACCTGCTTCTAAACCAGATCCCGTTCCCAAGTCCCGGGGCCAAAGACTGACCGCACCTTTCAGGGGACCCAGTCCAGCCCGTTGCAGGGAGCGCTGAGATGACCGTATTTAGTAAACGTGCAGGCTGACAGTCCTGCCTTGGGCCCCCAGGCCTCTTGTGCTGGCCCACGAGGTACAAGCGTCCAGGAGCCCCGGGCCGCACCCAGGCCGACTTCTGGCTCAGCACTCAGCACGTGGGAGCTGCCATGGGGCACAGACCGGTTCTCCCCGGGGCAGAGACCGTTCAGGGAGGGCGAGCGGCAGCGGCCAGCCCCCGCGGCCTCAGCACCGCAGCTGCCCCCAGCAGCCAGCAGCCCGGGGCCCAAGGCTGTTTGCTTCAGCTTCGTGGGGGTCAGTTTTGGGGCTGTGGTCGCGGAGCACGTGGCTTGGGTGCACCTCCGCGGGTGTTCCACGGTACCTTCCAAACACGGCCACGTTGACTCACTCGCCTTTAAACAAGCCTAGGGACCCCGACACCCGCAGATGTTCGTCAGACACCGGCCTCCGTCCCAACGTGACGAACACAAAGGAATCACTGCGTGGGGACGGCAAGGGCTGGGGCACAGATGATGGGCCGGACCCCACCCGAGGGTCGGGGGTGGCTCTGTGGGGCCCTCACCTCCGCTCCGGCCTGACACGGAGCCACCGGGCAGCCCGGCCACCCCGGTCACGGCAGCTCCTGTCCCCACGACCCCAGCCGCACCCCGAAAATCCCAGGCCGCCTCCAAGCTCCCAGAACCCGAGGCCCGTTATCCCGAACGACCTTGGGGAGGAACAGCCCGAAGCTCCGTCTGCAGGCAGGACCCCCACCGCGGGCTGGGACATCCCGCACACGTTCAAGGGTTACTGCGAGAGCCACGGGATCGGCCGACCGACACCATCGGCCCGACCCAGACTGGTAAGCGCCCACCCCCAGCCCAGCCTCGGGAGGCCGGAGGGGCACAGCGTGGACCACCACTCAGCACCCCGTGCCCCTCCTGCCGCAGACCGCTGCCTGCACGCCCGACCGTAGAGAGGCTGCTGGGCCCGGGTGAGTGAGCTCTGACCCTGCAGGGGCCGCGGCGTGGGGGTCCCTCGAGGCCGGGTGACGGGGCAAGCGCTGTTCCCCGCGCACTGACCTCCTTCCATGCCCGCGGTGGGGTGTGGCTGAGGGCTGGCAGCTCGGGGAGACTCCGACCGCCAGTGCCACGGCCAGGACCCGGAGCGGGGACGCCCACAGGGTCCCCTGAAGGCTGTGGGGGCAGTGCCGGCCTGGGGATGCCCACAGACTCCCCCAAAGGCTGTGGGGGCCTGGGGCGCTGGGGGGCCTGCTGCGAGGCTGGGGGCCAGTCTGCAGAAGGAGACTGGGGGACGGGATCTGCCCCATCGGTCCCCCACCCCCCAAACCCACGCTGCCCCTCTCGCTCACAGGAGCGTCTCCCACAGTGGTACCATCCCGTCGAAGGACTAGAAGTTCACAGTCCACCGGAGGAGCCCTTCAACCGCTCCCCTCCCCCAGGCCCCCGTTCCTGGAGACCTTTCCCGGCGTGCCCAATCAACACCTGCCCCCTGAGTGTGCTCTGTGAGGGTGCTCTGGCTGGTGGCCACAGGAGGCCAGGGCTGCTGGGGGCAGAGAGGTGGGGACCCTCATGTCCACACAGTGGGGGGAGGCCGCTAGGGGTTCCCCGGGGTGCCAGGATGACGGCACAGGATGCCAGGAGGCGACGGGGCCAGACTCCATGGCCACGTCGTAGGGTCAGGAGCAAGTCTCACGGGGGCAGAGGCAGCCAGTAGACACAACCTAGGTCGGTCCCTTGCTTCCAAGCGGGACCCAGCTTAGAGACTCCTTCTGGCCACATGCTTGTGTCTCTGTTAAATGACGGTGGCCGAGACCCCGGGCGCAGCATGGACAGTCACTAACCACACCTCACTCCTCCCGGAGTCGTCAAAGCCTGGCAGGTGCCGCCCCGCAGCCCCTGGGATGCTCACCTAGGTGTCCCAGGTTCCCCTGCCCTGGATCCCAGCTGTGGGGAGCGCCCTGCCCCACAGCGGCCAAGCCCCCGTCCTCCCCAGGGCCACCGCCTGAGCCACACATCAAGCCCACCGTGTCCCAGGCCAGGGGTCCCTGGAGGAGGGGTCTCAGGGACAGGCTTGCTGTGCCGCACCTGCACCAGCCTGGACGGAGGGAACCTTCGTCCCATCAGAAGAGGGGGCCCCCACCCCTGCTGCTGGAATGAGGCCTCCAGGCCACACCCCAGCACCCAGGGGGCCTCCCCACCCCTCGGGGGCCCACCCTAGCCTCCTCCGTCAGAAGGCCACACTCCCACCTGCATCCGCCCAGGGCCGCTTCCTTCCAGCTCATTCTTCCAGCAAAAGCCAACAGTGGAGTCACCTCCTCACTCCCACCCCACCCCTGCCATCAGGCGGCTGCCCTCTCAGCGGCCCCCCAGGCCCCCGGCTGTTCCCGTGTCCCGCCTCTGCGTCCTTTCTGCCGCTAGCCCTCAGCCTGGGGCCGAGGCCAGGCCCACCCTGCGACGCCTGTGCAGATCACAGTCTGGGTGGGGGTGCCCTGTCTCCCTGTTCCTCCTTGCTCTAGCAAAGTCTCTCACCCCGAAGCCCCCAGCCCTGCCTCCTGCTTTCCTCTAGGACAGGCCCAGGGCGTCTCGCCCCCATCGCCAGCTCAAAAGCCCTGCCAGCACACTGCGGGGGGGGGTGGGGGGGGGGGCGGGGAGAGGGGAGCGGTGTGGGCAAAGGGACCTGTCCCATCACCCTCTGAGCAGGAGGCGTGGACCTCAGGACCGCTGCCCTGGCTGTGAGCAGGCCTGGGGGCCCCTTTCCTGCTGTGAGCACCCCGCTGTGCTCAGGGGATGGGCTGGGGGACAGCCGGGCCTGCTGGGGGATGACAAGGTGTCCTGGCTGTCAAGGGACCGATGGCAGGCACGGAACGGCACCGAGCTGGTTTCCAGCTCCCTGAGGTGTGTGACATGGGGGACAGTGAGGCCGGGCCAGTCAAGCAGGGGTCTCGGGAGGACCTCCTCTGCCTCCACTGAGCACCTGGGGTGGGGGACGGAGAACATGGCCCCCCTGCCAAGATTGGATGGGAGCCTGGGGGCAAAGGGGGGCCCCGGGACTGTGACCCCTCCCCAGCAGCAGAGCCCCTGGCCCAGCCCCCCCCCCCCCCGGGGCTCTGGGGCAGGATCTGCGTATCCTCAGGGTTACACTGCTGTGGGTTACACACAACCACCAAGCAGCACCGAGCACCCTGACCAAGACGCCAGCTCACGGTGGACCCCCACCCCCGTTCACAGTGACCCCCGGTGACCAGGAGATCCAAGCAGGGGAGGGGTGGTGGGGAGGGCAGGAGGACAGAGAGGAGAGAGGGCTGCCGGAGGGGCAGGGCTCAGGGAGGGTGGGACGACAGTAACGAACAGTCAGCTCTCAGCCCAAAGGCTGATGGGCACCAAACCCCAGCTGTGGGCACAGTCCCTCCAAAATGTCCCCATCCAAAGTGCTCGGCCTGAGGGTGGCTGGGGTCCTCCTGAGCCGTGTCGTGTCCCTTCTGTGTGTCCTACTTGCAGACACACAGGTCCTCCCAGCAGGGGTGATGAGGAGGGAAGCAGGTCACCTTGAGAGCTAGAGGGGAGGTTGTGCTGAGCGCTGCCCCCCCCCAAATCCAGAAAAAAAGCCCGGAATCACCAGCCTAACAGTTTTCCGATCCTCCTCTTGAACACGTGCAACGGCAATCACCACCACCAAGGGCTGGAGAGGAGGAGGGTGGGGACAAAAGCTGTTCCCTAAAACCTGAGGCTCCTTCCAGCCCCAACCAAGCCCCCACCAGGCCGTGCGGCAGCCCTGCTCTCCTCCAGCTCACCGGGGGTCCGTGCCAGCGGGGCCCCACCTGCCACTCCCCCAGGTGTCACCGTCCATCGGAGGGAGGCCAGGCCCCAGCCACCTCAGGGATGGGGCTCTATGCCCACACTGCCGGGGCCTGCAGGGCAGAGGCCGTGGGATCACACGGCCAGGGCAGAGTTGACTGCTGGTTCCAGACCCCTCTGGTCCCACTGGGGGCGCTGGGAGCAAGTCCACGAGCCCGACTGGGCCTCAGGATCATTCTCGACAGTGGCTCCAGGGGCCCCCCCAGGCCCAAGATGGGGAGGCTGCCACCCGAGACAGGGCCCCGTCCTCCCAGGCAACGCCTGGCGGTGGGGCAGGGTATCATCTCTCTTCCCGGCACCTCAGTCGAACTCCCGATTTCCCTTGTTGGTGCCGACCTGAGGTCAGCACAGGGCACGGGTGGGCCGCCCAGGGCTCCGGGCAGGACTGTTCTAGATCAGCCTGCCCAGCATCACCTGGGGTTTTCCACGGAGCCTGCACCTGGCCCCGCGGAGACCGACCTGCTCCCAGGTGGGAGGGGCGGGGCTCAACAATTCTACCCCGGGGTCCCCCTCTGGGCTCAGGGAACGGGAGACACAGGGGCAGGGCCCGGGTGCTTGCTCCGGCCCTGACTCCGCAGGCAGCCGGCAGAGTCACCCGGGCTGTGCTCGGGGTGCAGGGGGTGAGGACAGGGCACCCGCAGTGCCCCACCCCGTGCTGCACGCATACAAACACACACGTAAGCACGTAAGCACGCACGCGACAACCAGGGAGGTCCTGAGGACCGTGCCCTGGGGCAACGGCTCCCGGCCGTGGTCCCCTCCAGCTCGCCTCCATCCCAGGCCAGCGCTCATCACCGTTGTCTGCGGCCACTCAAGGACAGAACGAATGGAACTTTCCAGCCGCAGAGACAAAGACACACGCAGGGGTGAGGCAAACGGGCTGGAAAGAGGGCTCGAGACCACGGGAGAACCCACCCTCCCGGATGGTAGACGGCCCTGAGGCCCCTGAGCACTCTCCACGGGGGGCCTGGAGCCCAGCGTCTCCGGAAGGACGTGAGCAGGAGCAGTGCGGTGAGACCCCAGCCAGCTTGGCTCAGAGACCGGCACCTGCCTTTGCCGTGGCTCGCGGTCACGCCTGGTAGGGTCCGCCGCACGCAGCGCCCCTCCCAGCAACCCAGCCGTTCCCCGGGCCCCAGAGGTCAGGGGCAGCTGGGACGGCGCTGGGACCTGCCAGGTGACCTCTGCACCGGGCCCCCCAATGCCCCGCCCCGTGTGAGGAGTGCAGAGGTCCCCACCTTGAAGACGGAAGCCGGCCCTTTCCTCAGGGCGCCCTGGCCAGGGCAGAGGGCACTCACAGGCGTGACAAGTGGGGTCCCCGCCCACCTCTCCGGGGAGCAGGCCCGGAGCACAGAAGTCCCAGTCCTCGGGAGCCCTCCTCAGACCGCAGGGCTATTCAGGGACTTCTCAAGGCCAAGACCGTCGCAGGAGCAAAGCCCCAGGCAGGTGCCCGCGCTGAGTGGAAGCGGTGCCACCTGCCCAGCGAACCGCACCGATTACAGAGAGGCGAAGCTCCAGGAGGTCTGGTTTCCGGAGAAGCACCGCCTTTAATATGCAGCCGGCCCCTGCCGCCCCCCGAACCCGGGATGAGCCACCCGGCACGCGACACGGGCACGTGTGGCACTGACCCCCTCCCCACCGCCTAGCAGGGAAAGAAGTCGGGGAAGATGCTGTCCACCTCATCCCGCAGGGCCAGGCTGGGGCAGCCGGCGTCCGAGCCCCAGGGTTCCAGGGGGCCGTCTGGGAGCTCCTGGGAGCCGGGCCCGACGTCTGTCAGGAAGCTGGGCTCTGCCCTGTCCAGCAGGCCGCTCCTGGCCATGCTCCGAGAAGGGACACTGGCGCCTCTGCCCTCCAGAGACCCTGGAAACGTCAGAGACGGGACACATCAGCCTGGGTACCTGGGGTGCACGTGGCAAGGTCAAGGTGCGGAGAGGCCCAGCTCTGCCCGTCTGTCCTGCCCGACTTGGAAGCCCTTGGCGCCCGAGGGCCGTGTGGGGTGAGTGGGCCCACGCATGCTGGTCCCCCCGAGACCCGGGAGAACCCACCAGCCCAGAACAAGGAAGGCGTCTCCCACGACGCTGAATCTTACAGACTCATTCCACGTCCAGACACCTCTGTGGGGACGTCGCGTGCAGAAAAGGCACAGATCCCGAATCGCGCGTAACACACAACCAGCCCCACGTGCCACGCTCACGCACACGGTCCACATGCGTGGTCGCCACCTCACGCTCCCCCCCCAGCGACCCCGACAACCACCAGCAAGGAGCAAGAGACAAATACTGGGACCCCGATACTGCCCCGCACACCAAGCTCGAGCACGTCTCCTCTTAACCCCAGCCACCTGCCCAGCCCCTCGTCCAGACCGCCTGAGACCTCTGGGCCTGTCCCTGATCAGGGCAAGTGGTGGCCCAGGTGGCGCACCCCCACTCACCCAGCCACCAGTCGGGACTGGCGCTCAGCAGGAAGGACGCCCCATCTTCCACATCACATCCGGACGCAGACCTGAACGAGGCCGGGAGAACGCACCCTGACCGAATGGTCCCAGGTGGACCCGGTCCTCCAGCCTCGAGACAGAGGTGTGTGCCCTCAAAGGTGGCTTCAGGTTTAAGATGAACCGGGTGCCCCCCCTTCCCCGCCAGACCCCGAGCCTGCACGCTGGGGACAGACTGGCCCACCCCGCTGCCTCTGCTGGTTTCTCTCCAGCCTCTGCCACGCTCCCTTCCCACGCCCCAGCTGGTGCACGCTCACAAAACACAAACTCGTTTACTATCAGCCGAAACACAGACGGACTGGGAACACGACAACATTTTCGGAAACGCGTCAGAGAGCCGCACGGCAGCGTCTGGCTCAAACAGGCCTGGGCTGGCAGCTGTGGCCCCGGCAGACAGAGGGGGAGGGGTGCGAACTTCCCAGGGGCAGGGGCGGGCAGAGCGCGGGCAGGGCTAGGAGGCGGCGTGTGGGGCCGGTGCGCACGCCCACCAGGGCACCCACCTGGTGTCCAGTGTCATGGCCGAGTCGGCCCCCTCCATCAGGGGCCCAGCCTGGCCCCGGCAGCTCTGAACCTCTTTGCTCACCAGAGGGGAGGGTGGCTGCCAGGAGCGGGGAGGCCAGGGTGGAGGCGACCTCAGGGCCTTGGAGGGACTTGGGTCTGGGGGCCGGGTCACCAGGCTGCAAGGCTCTACAAGAGAAGGCAGGTGTAGGTCGGCCTTCCCCACGTGGGCGCAGCCCTCCCCTAAAGGCCCCAGCCCCCACCCACTGCACCCTGCACGGGGACACAAGGAGCTCGGGAGCAGGAGGCAGACAGACCCCCAAGGACAGACGCCCAGGGCCGCAGGGCTATGCACCTGGGGCCAGGGGAGCTTCTAGGAGGAGACACCGCTGACCTCAGGCCAGGCCCTTGGAGCTCAGATCTGGGACCCTACCCCTACCTGCCCGCAAACCTTGACCCCGGCCTCCACCCTCAGACCTAGCCCCCTTGCCGCGTCACCTCTGCACCCTCACGCCCTGCCTGTGGCCCCGGCTCTGCCCCCAGCCCTGTTCACGGCAAGCCCCCTCCCCTCCTCGACAGGCACATTCCGGGAACCGGAAGACATAGCCTCGCCTCCTGCGGCACTCGGGGACTCTGGCACAGGGCAATCACCAGCACCCGTGTCCAAGAAGCGACAAATAGCTGGGGTGCGGGGTCCAGCACGAGAGAGACATCATCAGAGGTGCCTACAGGCTTGGCCGGCACAGCACCAGAGAACAAAGGCCCCGTGCAAGGCCGATGACTCTCACTCCATACAGAAAAAACCATCGAAAAGGCACTGAGGGGGGCAAAGAGCAGGGCAGGATGGAATTGGGGGTCGCCCCTAGGTGGCTCAGTCAGTTAAGCATCTGACTTCGGCTCAGGTCATGATCTCAGTTTGTGAGTTCAAGCCCCACGTCGGGCTATGTGCTGACGGCTCAGGGCCTGGAGCCTGCCTCAGATCCGGTGTCCCCCTCTCTCTGCTCCTCCCCTGCTTGCACTCTGTCTCTCTCTCAAAATGAATAAAGGTTTTTTAAAAATAAAATAAAAAAAAAGGCACCGAGGAGAGCAGGGCAGTGTGGGGGCCGCTCCAGAGAGCTGGCCATGATGGGGGCCAACAAGTTTCCTGGGGGACCCAGGGACCGCTAGAGGCCCGGGGCGGAGGAGGGGCGGGGGGGCCATCCTTGGGGAGCAGAAACAAGTTCAGAGACCCGCTAGCTTGGACCCTGCTCCCCAGCAGACAAGCTGACAGAGAGCCACCACCGCTCATGGCTGACCCGTCTGGGGCACCTGAGCCCTCACACCCGCCCCTCCCGGCAACCCTTGTCCTGAGGTCTGGACCGCGGCCGGAGGCAGCGTGGGGTCTCCGAGGCTTCCCCCTGACCAGAGGGTCCCGAGAGAACCAACATTAAGCATCCGCGCCCCGCTCAGGAACAGACCCTGCCCTGCACTCCTGCTCACCGGGGAGGGCTGGCGGCCCGTCCAGCACCTCGGCCGCCCCCAGCGGGGCCTCGCCCTCAGCCACACCTGCGGTCGCAGCCTGGGGCCTAAAGGACAAACACACAAAGAGAGAGCCCTGAACGGGCTGTGTCTGCTGCCCCGACGGGCTACCCAGCCACACGGGGGACACTCACACGGTCACGCCAGGCGCCGCCATCCCGGAGTCTGGTGCCCCTGCTGAGGTCGGACTTGACAGGGCCAGCTGCAAAACGTCCCTCTGCCACCTGTGCCACGTCTCCTTGGACGGAGCGAGAGCCTAGAATTGGCACAGACGTGACACCCGACAACGGTCAGGCAACAAACGGGAGGGAACAGCCCGCCGTTCCCTGTCACCCGCTGCCCCGCTGGGGTCAAGGGGGTCAGCCCGAGAGCAGACGCCGGACCGGAAAAACAGAGCAGGTGGAGGCGCGCATAAGGGACTTAAGTGACGACGGAGCTCGTGCCCTGGGACGCCCGCCTCACTCGTGGAGGTGGAACCGGCACAGACAGGGCGACGCCTGCCGAGATCACGGCCGCCCGGGGTGCGCGGCGCAGGGCACGGGGGAGGCCAGCAGGTCAGGGCCGCCTCCCGGGCCGAGGCGACCGGCAGCCGTGGGTGCGGACGGGGGACCCACACTCACGGCGGCGGGCGGCTCCTGGCTGGGCACCAGGTCGCCGGCCAGCCGCAGGAACTGCACCGACATCTCCAGGACCGAGGCCATGTCCTCCCGCCGGCCATCAAAGCGGGGCAGCAGGGCCCGCAGGCGCTCGCAGCTCACAGAGATCCGCTTCCTGCTTGCAGACAAGCAACAACGACCGTCAGCCCACCCGGCCTCGGCGGCCAGGTCACCCGGGGCACCTCCGGGCACCTCGGGGTCTCCTCAGGTTGAAGAACAAGACCCCCCCCCTCGTTAGCTCTCCAAAAAACAGGCTGTGCTTGTGCCCTAGACCACCAGCGCCAGAGATCCCAAGTGCACAACCTCCAGACGCCACAGCTCAGGTCAAAGCAGGGGGGGGGGGGGCTGCATTGGTGGCCCCGGGAACCCCCCCCTCCCTTGGGGCTTCTTGTTCACCGCAGGCACCAGTCACGGTCCCCTTACTGCACAGACCCCGCAAACCCTGTCCCAGCGGCCTATAACCCCCACCGGGCCGCTGGTCAGACACCCGACGCCCACTCCCCTCCCCCATCCACCCCCCCCCCCCCAGCAGCCCGGCCCCTCCTCCCCCAGCGCGGCTCACCTGCGCTCCCGCTCGCTGAGCACGTTCCGCGGGAGGCCAGAGCCCGCACGCTCGGGCGCCTTGTCTTCGCGGCAGCCCTGGGCACTGGATGGGGAAGAGCCGCTGCCCGGGAGAGGCCGGGGCGCCGAGCTCCGTGAACCCCAGAACGCCGTGGTGGACGTCCTCCGGGAGCCCCGCCTTCCCCCCGTAGGGCCTGCCCCACGGGCCTCGCCGGGTGGGGGGACCTGCAGCGCAGTCCACTCGCATTGGGTCCCCCCCGCCCAGCACCCTTGACCCCCTCCAGCCCCCCAGTTCCTCACCCGCACCCCCCAGCGCCTGGCTCAGCTCCCCGGGACGCCATGACCGCGGCTGCACCGAAGCTGCCTCGCGCGCCGCCCCGGGACCCCCACGCGCCGCCCCACGTGTGCGTCCCGCCAGCCCCGCCCACTCACGTGTGCCCGCCGGCCCCGCCCAGACGCGTGCTCTGCCCCACCCCCCACTCGCCCCGGACCCTCAAGTTTCTCCCGCCGGAAGCTGCCGGAAAGTGGTGGCCTGGATCTGCCCGCTCCAGGGCCGACGTGTGGCCCGGGCTGAGTGGTCCTCCCGCCTCTTCCGGGGGGTCGGCCCACCTCCCACTCGGGTGTGGCCTCCCTGGGTGCCAGCCTCCAGCTGGGCTCTGTCTACAGGGAGGCGTGATGCCCTGGAGGAGCCTGACCGTGGAGGAAGGCGCGGGTAAATGGCCACTGTGGGAAGAGAGGGGCAGGAGGGCAGAAGCGGTGATTTTCGGGACAGGGCTGGGCGGCTGGCGCCCCAAGCAGGAACCGGCAGGAGCCCAGGCTGGACGTGGGCCCGGTGTCAGGAGGCCAGAGGTGGCAGGTTGGACTCCCCTACAGAGCAGTGGGTGTTACCTGAGGCAGGGACAGGCACAGGTGTGGGGGGAGGAGGAGATGAGAGTTTCTGGAACGTTGTGCGGCCCGGGGACCCAGGGGAGACCGTGAGGCCCAGGTAGGGGGGTTCCCAGAGGACGGGGGGGAGGCTGGTCTGAGAACTGCTCACCAAGATGTGCGGGGCTCAGGGGTCGGCTAGGGACAGGTTGGAGGGTCCCCACCTGCTGCTGGGGGCCAGCCGGTCTACAGTCCACGTGTGCCTGCCCCCTCTTGCAGGGCGCTCCACCTAAATGAAGTGTCATCACCCACCCAGGAGCCAGGGGGCATCCTGACAGCTCCGAGCCCACCCCGACGTCACCTTCCCCCGCCGCGCCTTCCCCTACACCCCAGCGCCTGCCCCATCCCAGCCCCTTGCCACGCCTGTGCCTTCTGCCTGCCCTGGGCCCTGGATTCTCCCCACGCCTCAGCTCATTCCCCAGGGGCCTGCGGGTCTCTGGAGGGCTCGGTCCGCCTGCTCCTCTTGCTGGACCTCCAGGGGTGAGCTGGCGGAAGTCGCTGAACGCGGGTCTGTTGGTAGGACGGAGCCCTCCTCCCAGGACCGAGCGACCCTGCGGCGCGCTTGGGGTTCTCTGGCCACCGAAGTGCCCCCTCCTGTCTCTCGCGGTTAGGACGGCTCCGAGCGCCGCGATGGGGGCGGGTCCCGGGGTGGGGAGGCGCCCAGCCAGCTGCGTCCCCGCCTGGCCCTCAGCCGCCGCGGTTCCCGGCGCAGCCGGCAGGGGGCGCACCCGGCCTGGCGCCCGAACCCCGACCCTGGAACAGGCTTTTTTTTCTCTGCTCGGAGAGAGAAAAGTGTTGTGTTTCGGGATAAAGCAAAGAAGCTTCTCCCTGGGCTCCGCATCCGAGCCGCCGCCGCCCCGCATGCCGTTCCCCGACGGAGCGCGCAGCCCGGGGGGCTCGTACAGGGGGGCGCGGCCAGCGGCGCGCGGCGGGGGCCACACCAACCGGACCTTCGTGTTCGACGACGGCCGATGCGCCCCCAGGTAGGGCCGATGCGCCTCTCCCCAGGCGGAGGGAACCCAGTCCCCGCTAGCGCCCCCTCCCAGGCCCCTCGCACCCCACAACCGCGTGCCCCGGGGCCCCTCATCTCCCAGAGCCCCACACCCCAGGTGCCCATGAGCGCACCCATGAGCGCCCTCCCCCGCACCACAGGGAACAGGAGCGCCCCACAGGACCAGCCTCCGCGGCAGGTGCCTGGGGCCGGCGTCTGTCTGTCTGCCCCCTTGGCGCGCAGGTGCCCCCAGTGCGGCCATTTTTGGGTGTGGGGCTCCGAGCAGCTCCGGGGTGCCGGGAGCCGGGCTGCGCCAGCCTCCCAGCCCCCCTCCACCCAGCCTGCAGGAAGGGCCCACTGGGGTGCTCCCGCGAGGGGGTGGCGGCGGGCACAGGGGCAAGGGCACTCCACGTGGAAGCGGGTGTTCCAGGGCCCTGACTGCGTGTGGGAGGCAGGTGGGCTGTGTCGCACAAAGGGCAGGGATTTTGGCTTTTAATGGCTTGGTATTTTTGGCTTGTCCTTTCCCTTTTGGGCGTTTCCATTTGCTCACCCCTGTGAGAAGAGGGCCAGCTGACCTGGCTTCTAGGTGACCTGGGAGTCAGTGGTGCTGGGCCACCTCTCCCTGAGCAGGGTCCCGGGATGCCACATGTCCTGTCCATCCAGGTGACTGGAGCTCTGGCGGAGCCCAGGAAGGAAAACAGACCTGACCCGCTTGTGTCCCAAACCAGGGGCAGGCATGCCGGGGGGGAAGGTCAGGCTGGATGGGAAGCCCCCCCCAGGGAAGGGTGAAGACTCACCCCCACCAGGGAAAAGGAGGCTGTGTGAGGACCCCCCCCCCACCCCCCCGCCGCCCAGGGAAGGTCAGGCTGGGCGAGGGAGTGTAATTCGCCTGGGCTGGAGCGGGAGCGTCTGAGGCCAAGACCGTTAGGTTAGGGAGGCTGCCCTCGGCTGGGAGAGGGGAGACCTTTCTCTGGGCAAATGAGGGTCTGGTGGGGGTGGGGGGGGACTTCTGCGGCGCCGGTTCCTGCACTAGGTTTGACCGCAGGGGCAGCTCTGGAGTCTGGTGGCCCGGGTTTCCTCCTTCCCTGGAGCTTGGGCGGGCTCTGTCCTGAAAGGTGCTGGGTGATCCTAATAACGATGCTGGGGTTTCCTGCAGAGGTGAGGGTGGCGGGACACCTCTGCCTGCTGCTGGCGGGGGCAGCCCCCAGGCCAGCGGGTCAAGCACTTGGGGACCTGGGAAGGGTTCCTGGCTCTCTGGGCTGCAGGAACCTCTACCTTGGTGCCTGGGCCCTGTGCCTGTCCCCGGGGGGTGAGGCCCCAGGTCCTAGCCGCCCCCGAAGATCCCTGGGCACTGCCTTTCTTACCCTGTTCCTTCCCTGGGTGCAGATGTCGCTGCCATGCAGGTGACAGTTGTTATGGAAGGGGCAGGGGCCTAGGGAGGGCCGGGCTTGCCCCAGAGCAGGCCGGTGCTGGCCTTCTGATCAGAGCCCTCTGGCCTTTCCCCGAACTGCCGGTTCCCCACAGCCCTGCCCCTCCCCCCCCCACTGACCCCGGGGACTGGTTTGGCACCCTGCAAGCCCCGATGGCAGAGGGCACAGAGAGCTGGGGATGACGCCCTGCCAGGGTGCATGCCTGGCCGGAGGTCTCGGCCCGCCCTCTAGGCCCATATTAGGGAGCAGTGCATGCAGGGCAGCAGGAAGTGGCCCAGGCCCTGTGGGAAAGGTTCTCAGGGCCCGAGGCACAGCCCAGGCCTGGCCGGCACAGGGGTGGCTTCCCGGTCCGGGGACTGGGAGGAACTCAGAGCTCTGTTTTTGGCCGGGAGAGTCTACAGCAGCAGCTCGGAAAGACAGGGGTGAGTGGAAAGGGGAGCAGAGGTGGGGGGACCCACCTGGGGCTCCGTGTCAGAGTGCAGGTCCACGGGTGTGACCGTGTGTCCACACGTCCAGCTGGACCACAGCCTCTGAGTCCCCCAGCCAGCTTGTCCACCTGCCCGGGTCTCAGCAGCCCGTGAAGTTACTCGGGATAGTCACGGTGTGGCCGACGCCGGACTCTGTCACTTGACTTCCCCTCCCTACGGAGGGTCAGTGACCGAGTGCAGATTCTTTCCTGAGGCTTCTCTTTGGGCTCCCCGAGGACGCAGGCTTTTGTGGGCTGTTCCCAAGTGACTCCTGCCTCCAGGGGGCGGCGGTGCCTGTGTTCTCCTCCCAGACAAGCCCCCGGTTTTCTGAAACGGGGGGGGGGGGGGGGGGGGGGGAAGGGTGTGTACCTGACTGTGACACGCCCCTGTGCACACCCCTGCGTTCCACGTAGGAGCGCTGTGCTGGACGGAGTGGGGGCACCCGGAGTGTGCAGGAGGGCCCTGCCCCTGCCTGGGGCTGGAGAGGGGGGCGATGGGGTGTGTGCGAGTCTCTGGGTGGAGCCCCAAGATGGGTGTTGGCCCAGGAGCAGCCTCTGATCACACAGGTATTTTTAAAGTCGTCTTGGGAATTCTTTAGTGTGCTCGCACGTGTGCGTGTGCTTGTGTGTGTGTGTGTGTGTGTGTGTGTGTGTGTGTAGATGAGGCCGCCCACACTGACCCAAAATCTTTTTCTCCTCTGGAGCATGGAGATGAGCCAGGGGCCTTGCCTTGGGGCGTGAGGCCCGTACTAGCTACTGGAGAGCTTAAAATGTTTGCAGGGGGTGGAGGCAGGACCCGGCCTGGTCCCTGGGCCAGGACCTCTGGAGAGGCCTTCCAGAGAAGTCCGCCGTGCGGTTTGGTTGGACCTTCCCCAGGCGTGCTCAGGGATCCACTGTGCGGTCGCTCTGGCCTGTTCTGTGCGGGGCAGTGAGGTCTGGAGCTTTGGACACGCCAGCCACCCCCGGTGCCAGCTCTTGTCGGCCTGTGACGTTGCCCCACGTATTTATGGTGACTTAATCAGAGACTCCCTGCCGGGGACCTCGGCTGGCGCTCGTCAGGAAGGGCAGCCACCGTCTCCTGGCTAGCGGAGGGGGTCCGGGAGCCCCTGGGGACCCAGCTCTGGGCTGCTGGGCAGCGAGGGAAGGGGCTGTGGCTGGGACCCAACCAGTGTGCGACAGTGGGCCAGCTGCCCGCCCCGTGGCAGAAACAAGTCCCGGTGGCTCTGGTATGTTCCTCTTGTCAGCGTCACCCCTGCCGAGCAGCTGGAGCCGCCATGCCGAGACAGAACATGGAACCACGTTTCTGCCGTCGTGGCCACCACGGGAAGCTGGGGTCGGAGCGCAGGTCGAGCTCAGCCCCCTCGTGGGGCATCTGTAATCACTGTGCTGGGCGAGGCAGGGAGGCCGGCCACTGCGCTGTGGCCGCGGGCACCCGTGGTCTCGGGGCCAGCGGCTGAGGACCCAGGGGGACCCAGTGGCCCGAAGAGGTCCTCCCTGACCCTGTGGATTGTGGGGGCAGCAAGGCTCGGGGAAGTTGAACAACTCTACCGTTCTCCTGACCGCCCCTGTGGAGACCTTGGTCACAGCTGGGGGTTTGCACCGGCTCTGGGCATGCAGGGGCCTGGGGTCCTGGAGAGGCCGATAGCCTGGTGTGGAGCCCTTGTGGGAGGCCTCAGGGTGCTGGTAGGGATGTGACCCCGGACGTGTTGGCAGGTGCCAGAGGTCAGAGGACGGGGAAGCCACCAAGTTGAGCTGTTTGGACACCGGGAGCACGAGGCTCTAAGGCCAAGATCTGCCAGGTAGAAGGCGTCACGTGTGGGCAGATGACATCCCACCTGGGCTTCCGTTTCCACATAAGGCCCGCAGCACCTTTGCAGGCCACGCCAGCCTTCAGAGCCATTTGGTGCGGCCAGCATGGGGAGCTGGTGCGGTTCTCGGAGGGCTGAGTAGGGGCGTGGCAGGCCGGACAGGGCAGTCTCCTCCCAGTGGAGCCCCCGTGCCCTGCTGTGACGGAGGGGACGCCGTCTGTCCTGTCCTGGCAGGCTCCCAAGGGCCCCCCACCTCCATGCTGGCTCCGGCTGCCCCCAGCTGCACCTCTAAGCAGCCACCGTGTGTCCAGCCCGAAGGGGAGGGACTTGGGCGTCTTCAGCCACAGGATGGGGTGCAGCTCGTCAGCAGGACCAGCCAAGGGTCGTGGGCACCCGGGGACTGAGTCCTGGGCCTTGCAGTGGGGACACAGACCCACCGCCCAGCGGTGGGTGACCCAGACATGCCGCGCCCTTGGGGTGTGCAACGGGGGGGTTTTCCTGAGCCTTAGGTCCCAGCCCAGGTGGGCGGGGCGAGAACTGCAAATCCCTGTGGCTTCTGCCTCCCCTACGTCGTTGCGGTGGGGCTCGGGGAAGGGCAGGGGGGGCCAGCCCTGCGTCCACACCGCTACCATCCCCTTCCTGGAACACGGGTTTGACGGGTGCACGAGAACCCCACTCCAAAGCGTCGGTTCTGATGACTCTCCAGTTTGAATCCAGCTCAACGACGGGTTCTCAGCTGTCACCTTGGAACCTGATGCATCCGGGAGACGGCGGCCAGTGGCTTCCACAGTGTGGACTCAGAGTCCCTTCCCCTGAGGGGCGGGAGGACGCTCCCCGGAGACGCCTGAGCGAGGGCTGCTGAGCAGCTCGAATGGCTCTGGCTTTTTAATTATTGTGCAAAGGAAGCACTTAGCGTTTCTGTTGTGGTCAGCAGACAGGCTGCTTTCCGCTTCCACTGGGCGCCAGGCCCGCTCTCCGCGGCCCCCCACCCCGGTGACGCTGCACTGTCTTCCGGACTCGCCTGCATGCTGAGCGGGGACGCGCGAGGGCGTGCGCACGCATGTGCTCGCCTACGTGCCCACGTGCACAGACATGCTCGCACACGCGTGCGTATGTACATCCGTGCGCACGCGTGCGCACACGCGCCCCCCGTCCCCAATTCCTCTGCAAACGTGGCTCTCCAGGCTCCTTGGGAATTTAGGACTGAGTGTGAACCTTGAGGGACACCTCTTAGGAGAGGGACCGGGTCCCCTCAGTGACCTCAGGCCACGGGACGGCCAGTTTCAGCACTGCCAGCAGGTGGGGAGACGCACTGTTTTCCCAGGATGCCACACGCCCGGCCTGAGGAGACGGGGGGCCCCTCCCCAGTGGCCTGCCCAGAGGTGGGCCCAGGACGAGAGGGCTGGGAGACTGTGGTTCTGGCCTGGGGATGCCGGTGGTGGGCGTGGTCCCCTGGCCTCCTGGCCCCCAATGACGAGGCCGATGGTCTTCTCACGTGGCACCGTGGGCGACACATGGCCTTTCTCCCCTGCCGTCACCCCCAAACTGAGGTCACTGTGCAGTGGGGACAGTCCATGAGTGGCATGCAGGCTGGGTGCCCAGAGGAAACTTCCTCTCCAGAAGGGTCCTTTGGAGTGGTGCCGTGCTTGGATTTTGACACGGGACCCCACAAAGTGTGGTTCCGTGCTGGGTCACACAGATTGGCCCGTTCATGGCACAGAACTGTCCTGAGTCACTGGTGTTTGGACTGTTGGTGGCAGCGTCCTGAGGCTGGGGGGGTGGAAACCTGGGCCCTGGCGGGCTTTGGCACAGGTGAGGGTGTGCGGGCGTTGGCTGTGGGTGGGCCAGCCCTGCTGTTACTTCTCAGACCACGCGAGGCTCCCCACAGCTCCTCTCGTGTCTGGCCGGCAGACACGGACCCTGAGGCCGGATCCACGCCCTCCCTGCTCTGGGCCTTCCCAGACCACACGTGGCCACCAGCGCGCTCCCCCCCTGCTCCCCGGTGACCGGCGAGGCGGGAAGCTTTTCCTCATCCGCGCCGGCTGGCGTGCGTGTTCTTGGACCTGCCACTCGCCCATCCTTTGCCGCTGTGTCTTTTCTACGAGACCTGCAGACATTCTTGGGGGGACCTGACCGTGGTCATCCCCGCAGGCGCCTTCTCCCTGTTGAGCGCTGTTCTGTCCTTGTCCTTGGCTCTGTTCCTTTGCATGCTCGGGTCTCTGCACATCAGATGCCTTCCTGATGCCAGATGGCTTCCCCCTGTTTCTCTCCCAGCCTTTTCCTCGGTGGGGGCCGCGAGGTGGGGGCCGGCGCTAGCCGCAGCGTAGCCTCTGAGTAGGTGGGTGTCAGCCCCGCCCAGGCCAGGCACGCGCCTCCTGTCCCGTCAGCGCGGTGGGGGGCACGTGGTGCCCACCACCCCTCCCGCGCCCTCAGGTCCCTGCCGTGTGTCCGTCCTTGTGCCAAAGCCTCCGCGTCCCGTGGCTGTGGCGCTTGGTGGTGACGGCGGCAGGAACGTCTTGGCTATCGTCACGTGTGTGTTTTTCAGTTTGAGTTTTGAAAACAATGTGTCGCGTTCTGAGAAAACGACGGTGTGTGCTGACGGGAGCCGATCGCCTCTGCCCTTTTGTCTGGAGAACGGACTGCTGAGCTGTGGGCACCGTGACCTCCTCGTGCCGGTAGTGACAGCTTCCAGCCAGTGTCTGGGCACCACGCGGTCTCCCCGGTGGCCCTGTGAGCTTCGTGGCAAGGGCGGCTCGGGGCGTGGGGTTTGCACGGCTGCGGGTCTTCCCGAGGTGGGTCTTCCCCGAGGTGCTTGTGCTGTGCTCCTGCTTCTGCCCTGGCTCCTAGGGTGCGCTCAGGTGGGGCTCGCTCACTGAAGCTCTCTTGTCTCTTCTAACAGCTTTCGGTCGGTTCCCTCGGGTCTTCTAGGTGAGCGGTCACGCCGGCCGCGATCGGAGCCGAGTTGTCGATGTTCATGGCTCTCCTTCCTCTCTCTGTCTCATGTGGCGGCCGTGATGCCCATCGTGGTGGGCAGACTCACGTCCCGGGGAATGGCAACCCTATTTCGCAGATATGATGTTGGCCTAGGTTTCTGGAAGATTCCTTATGTTGTTGGTTATTAAGAAGGTGTTTTCTTGCATTTAATTTATCAACGGATCTTGAACAGTGGCGAGTGCTTTATTTGCGTCTACCGGTATGATCCCGCTGGATTTCCCCCTCGAATTTCTTAGTATGATGAAGCATATCGCCCTTTTTTAAGATAAGTTTTATTCCACGTTGTATTTCGGCAACGCAGTGTTAATACACCACTGGGTCCCACCCGCCGACGGTTTCTTTGGGCTGTTTGTACTTAGAGCCACAAGGGACGTCGCCCGACGTCAGTGTTGGTTCTGTGCGCATGTGATTTCAGTGACGCGTTCGGGCCGGCCTTGGGGACCAGGGAGAGCAACCCTTCTGTGCTTGGGCATCGGGTTGACCGAGGGGGCAGAACGCGAGTGTGAAAGCTCCCAGTGCCTTTGGTGGGAGGAGCGTGTCCTTGCCTGTTTGCCTTCCTGAGGTCTTGCTGACTGACCCCTTGAGCACCAAGGGGGTGGTAGTGAGAGGGACAGAGAGGCACAAAGTCCTGGTTCTCACCACCCGAAGGCAGCCGGCACTGGCACATCTCGTACTCGGGACGGCTGCAGCATCAGCCCGGCCTGGCTTCCCAGCGCCCTGGGCCTCTCCTAAGCTTCAAGACCTCGTGTGGCTGCTTAGGCGCCATGAGCCCACACGTGCTCAACTCAAGTACAGGAATCGTGCGTCCTGGCTTCACCCAGCTTGTTCCCGGGATCCCGTGCCACTGTCCTGCGGCCACAGTGCCAGGCGTGCCGCTGGCACTCAGCCGTGGCTCTCCCTCCCACGGGGTTGGGGCACGTGACTGCGTGTGCACCAGACTGCCCAGGGGACTTCCCTTCGTGCGCGCCAGGCTGTGCGCTTCCTGTCATCCTTGGCCTCTCCCGCTGGATCCCGTAGGTCAGCGGCACAAATTGGAACTCCCCAGAGGGGCCTCCAGCTGACCTGGAGAGGGCTGGATGGGGACTTGGCCATCCCAGGAACTTGACACTTAGGGTCAGAGCCTTCATCCAGCGGAACGTGGCCAAATGTTGTTCAACGGCCCAGCATTAAAAGCCGATGCTGACTGAGCCCTCTTGGGCCAGGTATTATGCTGAACGTCTTGCATTTTCCCTTCTTTCACCTGCATCCGGTCTGCTCATGAGGACGGAAGGCGTCCTTGCTTACAGAGGAGGAAACTGTGGTTCAGAGACGGGAAGTGACTTCCCTGGGCCTCCGGTGTGAACTGATGGGACAGGAGCAGGCCACACTCGAGTCACCGGGACCCTCGGGTGCTGCCTGAGCCTCGTGTGTTTGTGCCGACAGGGCCTGCAAGTACCCAATAGGAGCAGGGCCTGGAGGCAGGGGGCCGCCCTACCCTGGCTCCGGAGGTTGGCAGGTCCCACAGATGGGGCTCCACGTCTCATCCCGAGGGTGTGAGGGCTGGGGGGGAGGGACGCCTTCTTTAAGCTGCCGAAGCGCTTAGTTCTCGTAGAAATCAGTTCTCTGGTGCGCCCATCACAGGAGATGTGAAAGACAATGGGTATGGTCTCAGGGGCCCCAGATTTCCTCCCCAGCCCCTCAGGTAGGCAGGGAGAAGGCATGAGAAGGGGCATGTAGACTGTGTCTGGGCGGTTGAGCCACGGTCACGTTCTTGCCCCCCCTTGGGCAGGGACTCATGCCCTGAAGCTCTCAGTGAGACACGCCTTGGGTTAGGGAGAGGTCTCGGCCAGATCCCGACGCCTCAGGGGGCATTGCTCAGCCATGTGTCTCCTACGGTGGACCCAGAGACCCTGGGGGCCCTGCCCTCAGCTAGCACAACAAACAGCGTCCCTGGGCCTTCCACGGTGCTGGGGGAGCGTGGCAGGACGCCAGGAGGCCTGCGGGGTTTCTGTTTACCACCCTGTGCTCGCTCGAGTGTCCAGTGTCACAGCAGCACCACGAGGGACGAGGGGCAGCACAGCCTTACCATTCACCCCGGGGCTGGGGCGTCGGCCTCCCACCCCCTGGTGCTCTTCCCGCCCCCGGAGTCCCCTGAAGCTGGAGGTCATCCGCGGACGCTGCCAGGTCTGAGCCTTCAGACCGCCAGAGAAAACCCAAAGCAGCTCAAACTGGGAGGGAACAGAGGCAGCCGTGGTCTTGGGGTTCTGCCGTGGAAGGAGGCTTTTAGCAAGAGAGGGGCGACATGGCCCCAATCTCTGGCCACGTGGTTTCCCCTGCGTGCGCCTCCCCGCAGTCCCGCCAGCTTGTGACTAAGGAAAAACATGAGGGCACGCTGATGCAATTAGGAAAATGTTATTTTTCAAATGCTGCCAGATCCTCAGGGTTGACCCTGTAACCTGGGAAGAGACTGCACGGGCGTGTCAGGCCTGCGTCTGCAGGGACGGTCCTTACGCAGCTCAGCTCCGGAGGCTGTAGGCTCGCGGTGCGGGACCTGCCTGTTGCAGGGGCCGGGGAGCATGGGGGCTCAGGGAGGGCTCCTGCCCTTCCCAGTGTGAGAAAGGAGAGGAGGGTTTCATAGCACCTACCCGCCCCCCCACCTGCGTGAACCTCGAGCTCCAGGTGAGTGCCTGACCCCCGCCCCCGCCTCGTGCTCCCAGCCTCCAGGCACAGCCTGCCCTCAATTTTCCAGCTCCAGGAGCTGAGTGTGGTCAGCAGACTCCTGGCCCTGCCCGAAGGCCAAGCCCAGCTCCTCTGTCCCCCTGCTGCTCTCCTGTCAGTCAGGCTCAGCCTGGGGAACGGACCTGCTAAGGTGGAGAACGCCCTCCTTCAGTGCACACTGCTCTCCCTGCAGCAGCTTCGGAGGGGCCAGGGGGGCCCAGCGCAGGGCCCCCCCACTCTCAAGTATCAATGCGGAGGTGCTGTTCTCCTCGGGGTCTTGGCTCTCAGAGGAGCCTGGTGAGCGTGAGCCCAACAGGTGGAGAATTCCTGCCTTCTCACAAGCATGCCCCGAGGGCTGTCTGGGAAGCAACACTGAGGGATGGCCTGGGGCTGGACGCACCTAGAAGGTTAAGTGATACCAGAGGACCAGGAGTCCAGGGTGCTGGTTGAAGTCAGGAGCCTGGGTCTCTGTCTGCACACCGGTGACATTGGCAGTCTCTGCACACCTGTGACACGGGTGTGTGTGTTCCCAAGGCATTCCATTAACAGATGTGCGGTTGCCTTGCTGGGTCAGGTGCTGCCACGCTGCTGTGGGGCTCACGGGGTGGCTAGTGGCCCTATGATATGGGGAGCAGAGAGGTGCTGATGTGCTGAGGGCTTTGAGGGCTGCTGGCCCCTGCCCCACACTTGTGCATGGTAACTAGCCAAAGTTCACTTCCATGTGGAGATGGGGGCGGGGAAGGTGCAGGAGCCCTGGAACACAAATCCTTGCCCCTCAAAAAGCGGTAGACCACCAGGGTCTCTCCTGGGGCCGGCCCCCACCCCTGGTTCCACCACTGCCGGTGTCTTTAACTCATGTGATAGGGGCAGGGGTCTCTGTGGTCTCAGAATCCTGGTGACAACAGGTAAGGGCACTCAGCCAGAGTTCAAAGAGATCCTGACACCTGCCCCCTCCCAGGTTCTGATCTGACCCAAGCCGCTTGGCCCCAGGCAGGCCAAGGACAAGGGCCTCTTCTGAAGGCTCCTGGTCATTCACCCCCACCCGTCCCCCAAGAGCCTGAGGGTCTGGGAGGAGGCCTTTGGGTCAAAGATGGGTGTCCTGGGCCCTGAGGAACCCCAAGCAGCCAGCCTTAGCAAGAACTGTGGAGGGGAAAGCAGGAAGGCTTACAGGGCCCTGAATTGGCCTTGACAAGCCTCCCGCCATGCCCTGGAGGTGCGTCGGAGTGAGCCCCAGGCAGGGGCAGTGAGTGCATCTCAGTGGCCACAGGCCTGGAGGTCTGGGTGGGGCTGCTGGGGGCAGGCCAAGGGCTGTGGGCCTTACAGTGTGTGCGTGGGGGGGGGGGGGGTTCGTGCAGGCAGGCCCTGGGGCGGGGGGGACTGCAGGAAGCTGGGCCGGGCAGAGTGGTTTGAGGGTGCAGGCGGGAGGGGGGGTGGTGCTGGCCAGGGGCTGTGTGGGGCTGACCAGGCAGGTGGCAGGTGGGTAGGGGGCGCAAGAGTCCGGCTGGGGTGGAGTGGGGGGTGCAGGCGGGAGGGGGTGGTGCTGGCAGGGGGGTGGGTACAGCGCGGGGCTGAAGGGGGGGGTGGCGATGGCTGCAGGAGGCGGGGCCGCGAGGGGGGCCGGGAGGGGGGGCGCGGGCACAGCGCGGGCGCGGGCTGAAGGGGCGCTGGCGTGTGCCCGCAGGCAGCCCGGCGCCGGGGACGGCGTCCGCGGGGACGGCGCGTGCCTGGACACCGCCAGCCTCAAGATGAGCGACCTGGACACGGAGGTGCTGCCCTTGCCGCCGCGGTACCGCTTCCGGGACCTGCTGCTGGGAGACCCGTCCTTCCAGAACGATGACAGGTATGGTAGGGAGGGGGTCGCGCCGCGGCGCGCTCGGAGCTGTCCGCGGTGCTGAAGGCCGGTCCGCTCCGCTGCCCTTCAACTTTCCCGGGCTTCCGGACGGGAGAAGTTTCGGGTGGGGGCTGGGCGACGTGGGAAGCACCTTCCGGGAGGGGCTCCCGGAGGGGGTGACGGAGAGCTGTGTGCTGGGGAGTCTTCCCAAACACCGGTCCCGGGGCCAGGCGTCCCCGCGTCTGCGCCCAGCCCCCCGCCCCACTCGCAGCCCTGCCGATTTGGGGGACAAGCCAGCGCCGGAAGCAAGCCGGTGGTGGAGCCCCACAGCCTGGCTGAAGGCTGGTGTCCTCCAGACTCTGGCTGTGGCCATTTGTCACTGACTGAGCGAGTGCCTTTCGAGCTTATGTCGTGGGTTCTTATGGAGGGGGACGGCATTCCCTCACCTCAAATTCTCCTGTGTGGACAAAAGCAGAATGAACTGGAGTCTTTCGGTAAGAGACCAGCAGAACCTTGGGAATAATTCATGCGCCGAGGGAGCTGGCAGGAAGCTGCAAGCAATGTTGCTTTTCTCTGCCTTTTCCCCAAATAGCTGTCTTGGGTAAACAGCGGCCCTTTAGCGCTGTCAGCCTCAGGAGAGCTGCTTTCGGGCCTGCCGGTGAGGGCAAGTGCAGGGACTCACGCGGGGCTGGAGCCTGCGGGGCTTGGGAATGAGCCCGTTTTCCTTGCCTTGTGTGTTGAGGGGCCTTTGGTACCTGCTGGTGCCTCCCCCCTCCCCGCCCCCTCCCAGCCCCGGACCCGGCAGAGCGAATGTGCATGCCCCCTCCCCCAGCAGTGCAATTATTCCAGGTGGCACGTGAGGTGTCCAGGTTGAAATGGTCAGGACGCAGGCTGAGCCTCCAGAGGATCAGTTGCTGGAGCCGCAGCTGGGAAAATGACATTAGTGACTGAGGTCGGTGTGTAAGGACAGTGCCCGTGAGGAGCTGCTGAAGCTCGCTGTGCCGACCCCTGAACACAGAGCTTCCTACCTGCCCACGCCACATCTGGTCGCGTCCTCCGAGCAGGGGACAGAAGACATAAACCGCCGTGTTCGCCCACTCATGGCCAAGTTTGTGGGTTCAGCAGAGGGACCTTCTGCATTCTGTGTTCTCTCTTGTCAGACTGAGTGCTGTGGTCATAAGTAAGCTCACCCAAGGGCTCACACCCGGGAAAGAGCTGAGCTTCACTCTCTGGAGAGGCAGCGGGGTCAGGAGGGTCCTGGTGTGGTGTATGCGGCTGGGGGCTCGCCTGCCCTCCTGGAACGCAGGAGGCCGGGGGCTTTCCCGAGTCAAACCTGTGTGCTGAGCGTCCTCCTACGGCAGCACCAGCCCCTCAGCGCCTAGTCCCCTAGGACCTGCTTAATTCTTGAAAACAGCAGCTCTGGAGATTTTTCCAATGTGGGAAGGAATGGCGTCTGTCTCCCTGGGCAGACCCAGGGCCTCTGGACGCATCGATAAATGCCAGTGTCTGTGGTTGATAAAATTAGAGTGACGCACCCCTCCCCTCAGTTTTCAGGAGTGGATGGCACTCACCCCAGAGAGGAGGCACCGGGCCTGGGTGGACATGCCTGGCCCTTGGAGCGTCCAGGGGCCTCACAGGTGGGGAGGGGGCTGCTGGTTTGCGCGTCAAGACAGGTTCCTGGTGATGTTACCCCCGCTGGCTTGGGGGCTGGAGGGGAGCCTGTGAGGCACAGTGCTGGCTGCCCAGGGTTCCAGGAGCAGCCACCTGGGGCGGGGGTGGGGACCTGTCCCGTATCCCCTGCCAGCCACTGTATCAGGAGCCCAGTTGGAGAAGTCTCTCTGTTTTCAAGCTTCTCTGGCTCAAGTTTGGTTGGTCCCTCTCATGAACCCTCTCGTGCCCATGGACATCGGGGCAGGCAGTGCAGGAAACCAGCATGGTGTACGAAGGGTGGGGTAGGGTACTGAGATCACCGGACACCCCCTTCCATAAGGACACATACACAAGGAGGCACGTGCTGGGCTTTGAGCTGGCATCCAAGCTCAGGGAGGAGACAGTGAAAGCCTGGCTATGGGAGGCCCCCTCCTCGATATTTGTGGCCCCTCGAGCCTCTCCCTCTGTGCTTGTCTCATCCTTGATGTCTGTGCCCCTCCCTCATCACTGATTCCCAAAGTGGAAGGTGGAAGCAGGCTTCTCCCCGGCCCGTCAGGACCCCTTCTGCACGTATGGGGAGCCTGTAAGGATGTTTCCGGGGGCACGGGGCCGGCAGGGGGCCTGGGCCTGTGGGCTGTCCCTCTGTGCCATGAGGTTGGGAGCTCAGGAAGACCCTGCCACCAGCACAGGGTTGGCCCCCTGCCCCCCCCCCCCATCAGCAACATTCTCCCGGAACCCTTTCCGTCCCCCTGTTTTCCACCTCCAGCTCACGGGCCCTAGGGCAGGCTCTGGCGGGGGGGGGGGGGTACTGATGCCCTGGCGTTCGGCAGGCTGTGAGTGGGCGGCCGGGGCTGTGGGCTTCCTGCTCTCCAGAGAAATAAAGCCACGAGCAGTGAGTCACTGCAGCCTCACACTGTGGCCTTGGAGGGAGGGAGAGACTCAGCCCACGTGGGCCGTGGGCCAGGCTGCAGCGCCCTCTGGGGAGAGGGGGGAGGGGGGCAGGCGGGGGAGGAGGGCGGAGCCAGAGCTCACAGACCTTCCAGGGAGCAGCTGAGGTCTTAGGACGACCTTCACCGCTGCCTGCGGGACCAGGTCTTGGGGTCCCAGGGGGCAGGGCTCTCGGCAGAAGCACACCTGGACCCTCCAAGGCCTGGAGCTCAGGACTCCCTGCCCCACCCTGGGACAGCCCGCTGCCCGTATGCCCAGGGCCCAAGGAGCCGCTGAGGAGGCCCCTCCTGTCCCCTCCCAGCCCTGTCCAGGGCTGACCCTCCTGTGCTCCCGGGGTCTGAGTCACAGCTGGAGGCTGCAGGCCCCCCCACTGTGAGCCCTCCTCCTGAAAAGGTGATGACAGCCCCAGTCACCTTGAAGAGCACTGTGATGGGACCTCGCCTCGAGTGACACGAGGGGGAAGGGGCTCTGCCACTGGGCGCTTTGCCGTTAAGAGTGTTTCTCCCCCTCCTCGCCTGCATCCCGGACAGGAGGCTCTCAGCCCCACTCCCCACCCCCGGGCTCAGGATGATGCAGGTGGGCTCTGTGCACTGAGGTACAAGGGGACACGGGGGCTGTCACACCGCAGCCTTGTCCCCCACACGGGGCACAGCTGTCAAAAGGCTGGGGTGGGGAAGCCACCGGTGAGGACAAAGGGCCTGGCATGTGGCCATCTCCCCGACTGCAGGACCCGGACCGCCTGCTCTCCGCAGCTGTCCGCCAACCAGGACTGGCCCGGCGGGGTGGCCGGAGCCACAGCTGGAGGCAGTGTCGGGGTCTGTGCCCTCCCCTCTCCCAGGCCTTTGAGTGCAGGACACGTGCACACGTAGAAGCATCCAGGGCCGAGGCTCTCGGGGGCGCTGGGGGCTGGGGGTGGGGGGGACATCGGCCTGCTGCAGGAAGGAAGAGGAGGCCGGGCCTCAGGGGTCAGAATGCCACCCCCGCGGCTGTTTGCCTTGGCCCCTCTGACAACAGAGCGTGGAGCTGATGTGTCTGCAGTTGAGCAGCACCGGATAGTATTTCACACAACAAGCTGGGAAGTGGGGACAAGGCCGGTCCTGCGTTGCAGGGGCAGGGGGGCCTCAGACCCCTGCCGGCCTGCGGCGGGGACAGGGGACAGCCACGGCCCCCGGGGCAGGGGCTCCTCCTCGACCTCGGTCCACGGGGCCCCTCCAACCTGGACTGGGTGCGGGCAGGGCTGGGGTCTCTGCGGGAGGCGTGCCCCTTCCCTGCCCCTCCCCTCCGCCGAGCAGAAGGGGATCAGGCCCCTGGAGCGTGCACAGTGAAGCCCCCCCAGGAGTGGGGGTCCCATGGAACGGCTCTGCTCTCAGGGCCGTTCAGCTGTAACTGTTAATAAATGGACGTCACTGAGCCGCACTGGAGATGCCACCAAGCCCGCGCACGGCTCCGAGTGGGTTCTGACCCCTCAGGGTGCTCTCTCCGCTGTGCTCCTGCCCCTCCCCCAGCCCTTGGCCTTCCTCTTCCCTCCTCCCTCCCGCCACCCAGGGCTCCTGCAAATGAGGCAGGGGTAGCCTGGGAGGGCAGCACGGTGCAGAGGGCGGGACACTGTTCTTGCTCACTGGTACGGGACCCAGGACCCGCCTGAGAGCCGCAGAGGGCAAGCGTTGGCAGGGATCTCTCGTCTGGAGGGGCGTCCGGGACAGCTCGGGGGCTGTGAGGGAAGCCAGGGCCATGGGGGCCGCAGGCTGGCCCGAGCCTCGCACACGTGGGTTCCGTGCGTACCGACGAATACGGAGGGCGCTTCACGGTGGAGGGTGGCCGTGGACGCGCCCCAACCCGTGGCAGTCCGGCTGAAGCAGGGGCGGCGTGACGCCAGAGGAGCCCCGCTGCTCGGCCCCGTCCGCTGGGTCCCTCCTGCGTGGGGCTGCTGGGCCCAGGCCTCCTGGGGGCCTGCCTTCTCCCTGCGGCCCGACTCCTGGACGGGGCCGACCCACAGGGTGGGACAGGGTGAGGCCCCAGCTCTGCCCCGGCACCTGCTCCTTGCCCAGCCCTGGCTGGGCGCCTGTGTCCACTGCCGACCCACAGGCCTCGGAGGACACAGCCGATCAGGGAAATGGTGGAGGGCCAGGCTGGTGTGGCCCCGATCAGGTTGGGGGGTATCCCACCACCTTCAGCTCCACGAATAGCATCGGATGGTGCCCGGGCAGCGGGGACGTGGAACGAAAGCCAAGCCCCTCCTCTCCCCGCTCCCCAAGACCCCACTGGGTCCGGAACGGCCACCCAGGTGTCCCGCCTGCTGTCACACCAGCCTGTCGGATGAGCCCCCACCCTCCTCGCTCAGGCATGGCATCCCTGTGTGTGCTGACCGCAGCGTTGTCCTGCCTGTCAAGCCCCTGCATGGTGGCTGGGCGCTTTCTGGCTTCCCGCGGAGCAGGGCCGGGGCGCGGGCATGGGCTCCAGGAGCCGATGCTGGACGCCTGGAGAAGGCTGCTTCTCCAGGATTCTGCTTGGGGCTACGTGACTGAGTCAAGGAAAAGCCTCCGGTGGTGCCAGGTTCTGGGCAATTCCATGAGCTTTAAGGTGTCCTTAGGGAGTAAAATTTGTGTCTTGATTTTTCCAGTCACTTTCTGGGCCCAGGGTTCCTCTGCCTGCATCTCCCTCACTCCACTGTGGGCCGGCTTGGGCCGTCCGTTCCCTGATCTTGTTCCCCGGTCACCTGGGGCCCCCCACAGGGAACAAGGGCCTGGGGGGTGGCTGGCGCAGGGCAGAGACAAGGGTGGACGACTCCCTGTGGAGGCTGGGATCCTGGGGGCAGGTCAGGCCTTCCTCCTGCTGGAGTCCCTCCCTCCAAGTGGGGGTTCTGGGGACTTGAGTCACCTCTCCCCCAAGCCCGGGAGGCCAAGAGGGGACAGGGGGAGCTGCGAGTGGATGGACAATAAAGGGACACCGCAGACAGACAGGAGAGGGGCTGGGGGTGGAGGGGCACAGGCACGCGTGTGCTGAGACGGGTCAGCCGGGCTCGGGGACCTGTGTCTGCACTTGTGAAACGGGCGAGCTGCTCAGTCTTCTGGGGGCCAAGGGTGCATCAGCATTCCTGGCTCCCCCTGCCCGTGCCCTGGGGGCATCTGGGAGTCCGCATGGTGGGGAATCAGGTGTCCCCCGGGAGCCCCGTTCCCCATCCTGCCCCGGGACTGTGCAGGTCAGCGTATGTCTCCGGAGACTTGTACGCGTGACTCAGAATTCAGTTCCTCCTCAACCGGTGCAGAGCACGGCACAGATGCCCAGTGAGGGGGCAGCCGGCATCCTCCGGGGTCACAAAGATCATGATCAGTTTTGGTTTCAAGTTCTAATTCCCGTTGGTCCCTTGATGTGCCACTTATTGCCGTAATGGTGTCGTGCAGGGACCATCCCGCCGCCTCCATCTGAAGCGAAGCTAGGGGGCGGCAGTGTTCAGGTTGTGCTTCAGTCAGCTGAGCTGTGTAACAAAACACCACAGCTTAAACAACACATTTATTTCCCGCGGCTCTGGAGACCGTGGGTCTGGGAGCAGGGTGTCCGCACAGCCGGTCCCAGTGACGGCCCTCTTTCCCGGGTGCAGGGGTGGTGTGGGGCTGGAGGGAGCTCCCCAGTGTCTTCTCATAAGGGCACCAGCCCCATCCCCAGAGCCACCCTCATGACCTCAGCTAACCCTAATCACCCCCAAGACCCCCCACTCACAGCATCACACCGGGGGTTAGGGCCTCAACACACGAGCCCACGGCAGGCTTGGAAGGTTGAGTTGACGCCACAGAAGGAACGGCAGTTCATCCTTCCCGGGACTGAGCTGTGCTTTGACTTAAACTCCTTAAGCTTTGAGGGCGACCCAGGAGAGCCTGGAGAGAGAGCCCGCTTGGAGCCTCCTCTCCCCTCCGGGCTGGGCGTGTGCGCCGGCTGAATGGAGGCAGTTCCTGCAGCAGAGGGACCTGTCCAGGGTCACAGCGCTGCTTAAGGGGGGCGTCAGGAAGAGCGGGTCTCCAGAAAGTGCCCCAGACCCCTGTGGTGTTTTGACTGAGCCTCCACCCGGGGAGCGGGCCTACCTGGAGCCCGTGCGTGTGATCTTACTTGGAAATGGAGTCTTTGTAGCTGTGGTTAAGGTGAAGCTCTCAAGGGGAGCTCATTCCGGGTGAGGGCAGGTGCTACCCTCTGTGAAGAAGGTGTCTTACAAGAAAAGACACACAGGCAAACCCGCGTGAAGGCAAGGGCAGAGGCTGCAGGGACGCGGCCACAGGCCGGGAGCACTGGGGCCCCCAGGAGCTGGGAGAGGCAAGAAGGACCCTCCCTGGAGCTTCCGGAGGGAATGAGGTTCTGCCCACACCTCGATTTCAGACTTCTGGCATCAGAACTGGCAGAAAATAAATTCCTGTTGTTTCGGACCTCCCGGTTTGTGGCACTTTGTTACGGCACCCCAGGACCCTGACGTCCCCATCACAGGATACGAGTGTGGTGGGGGCAGGCGGCCCCGAGAAGCTAGGGACCCAGGGGCCCGGCACCTGCCCCCTCCTCCGGTCTCTAAGGAAGTTTCCAGTGTGGGGTTGTGGAACGCGTGCTGGGCCCGCAGGGTGGTCACTGCCCGTGTGGGGTGGAACCCCTGGTCTGCTGAGGCTGGACGGAGTCTGTGAATAACTTGGCCTCTCCTTCTGCTGGGGTGTTTTCCGGGGCAGGGCCTGAAGTGATATTGAAAATACACTCCCAAGCGGAAATGCCGGAAAAGAGGCCCCCTCCCACTGGGCCGCAGGAGCCAGGAGCAGACGGACACCTCCCCCCACCCCCGGACAGCAGGAACAATGGCTCCGGGCCCTGAGGACTCCAGAGGAGGGGCTGTGGGGGCGCTGCCTCCTTCGTGACCTTGACCCCCACGATAGCCCAGGGAGGAGGCTGCTCCTATGGGGCAGCAGGAGCAGGGAAAAGGCCTGGGGGTCGGGTCGTGGGGAGGGGACGGGCGGAGCCAGGAAGGTGCCTGGACTGGGCGGGGCTCGGGTTCTGGTACAGGTGTGTGTGTGGGGGGGGGGGGGGAGAGTCTGAGGGAGCAGACGTGGGTGCCCCCAGCCTCTCTTCACAGCTGTGTGGTGGGCAAGGGCAGCTCCCCAAGCACGGCAAGGCCCTGGCCAACCCCACCGCATCTCTGTCCCTGGGTCCGGGGACAGGAGGCCCCTCTGGGGGCTGAGCCGGCAGCACCCTCCTCCCCAGGCCCACGGGGTAGGGGGGCCGGGTCCTGGCTCCTTCCCTCCTCCCTGCCCGCATTCTGAGCCTTTGTGGGCTCCTCACCACGTGCCCGCTTCGGGGGTCCGGGGGTCCAGAGGGGCTAAAGAAGCGAGGTCATCTTGGGAAAGCCCCTCCCATCCAGCCCCTGGAGCCCGGGCCCTGCCCCTGCCCGCATCTCGCTAATTAGCAGCTCATTCTCTCTGTGTCTTTGTCTTTCTCTGCCTCTCTGGCAGGTTTTCCTGTGTTTTGGGCCCCCTTTCAGAGCACTTAACCAGGGCCCAGGAGCAGGGAGAAGGGCCCTGACCCTGTGTCCCCTTCTGGAGGGGAGGGTGGGCAGGGACTCCAGCTGAGTCTGGCCGTGGCCGTAATGCCCGTGTGCGGGGAGATGTGGCACCAGGGCAGGGTCGGCCCCCCCGGGCCAGCCGTCTCACATCCCTCTGCATCCTCTGGGCAGGAGTGGACACAGACGGGCTGTGTGGAGCTGCCAGACTGTGACTCTTTGCGGGGGTCCAAAGGGTTTTAAGATGGGGAGAGTACCCTGGTAGCCCCAGGTGCCACCGAAGTGCCCTCAAAAGAAGGAGGCAAAACATGGTTAAAACGCTAAGCTGTGTTATGTATACTTTACCCCAAGTTGAAAAAGAGAGAGAGGCGAAGGGAGATTTAACACAGGCTGCCCACTTCAGGACAGGGGCAGAGATCCGAGGGACGAGGCCACAAGCCGGGGGACACTGGAGCCACCAGAGGTGGGAGGGGTCCCCTGGAGCGTCCAGGGGACGGCAGCCCAGCCGTACCGACCGTGGACTTCTGGGCTCAGAACTGGCGGGACCGTTTCTGCTGTTGGACCACCCAGCGTGCGGTCCCCATTAGGGCAGCAGCGGGACCCTCGCGCGAGCTCTCCCAGCTGTTGGGGGAGCGGAAACGTCCGGAGAGATCCTCTCACTCCCGCCGGGCGGCAGGAAAGTGCCAGCTGTCCAGCCGCCCAGGCGCCCAGGCCAGGCCCCCGTTGGGAAGTGAGTGTCTCACGGAAGCAGATTCCGAGCGGCGTTTGTGGGGCATCTGTGACTCACGCCCTGTGCTGGGGAGGGGGCAGGGGGAGAACGGGGGAGATTCTGGTGGTGCCCAGGAATTGGTTAAGGGGCGCGGAGGTGAGTGAGGGGCCGGCGGGGTCGGGGGAGAGTGGCAGCAACCTGGCCCGGGGAGACCCCACCCGGTGGCCCCCAGCCCCTCGCAGCTGGTCTGCTCAGCCCAGGGGTGTTGTGTCCTTCTGGTTATTAGGGCTCAAACTGCTCTTGATCCAGAATGGCTCCCGCCAGGTGCGGCCCCTCGGGATCTCCAGGCCGCCCAGGACCGTGAATACGATGAGACGTCCCGGCCACGGCCAGGATCAGGATGCGTCGCACGGTGTCGGGGGCTGAGCTTCATCTCTCCTAAAGTCATGTGGTGGACTGTTGACCGCCTGAGCCTCCCCGCCCACCAGTGCCTCAGAAGTGACCTCGTCTGGAAACAGGGTCATCGCAGGTAATCAAGTGAGCATGAGGTCGTCAGCGTGGGCCCTGATCCTGTACGACTGGAGCCCTTTCGCCAAGGGGGATCTGGAGACAGGCGCAGAGAGAAGACAGCCGTGTGCGGGACGAGGAGGCGGCCTCGGGAGCACAGCCCCGCCGGCGTCGTGGTCTTGGGCGTCCGGGCTCCAGGACTGCGAGGGAACGCGTTTCTGTTGTTTGAGCCGTGCGCCTGTGTGGCGTGGCAAGGGACTGTGCGTGGTAATTCAGGTTACCGGTCATCTGAGCGGGCCCCGTCCGACCACACGAGCCCTGTGGAAGCAGAATGTTTTCTCTGGCTGGAGCCCAAGAGGCAGAGCTTTGGGGCCCGGGGGAATTTGGCGCACCGTTCCTGGCTCTGAGGACGGGGGAGCCACGCGCCAAGGCGTGCGACGGCCCTTCACAAGCGAGCCGGTGACAGCCGGCGGGAGCAGGGGCGCGTCCTGCAGCCTCCAGGAACTGAGTCCTGCCGGTGGCTGGATGAGCTGGCGGGCGGAGTCTTGCCCAGAGAGTCCGGCCCTGCCTGACACGCGTCGGCCTCGCCAGCCTCGCGAGGCCCCACGGAAAAGCCGAGCTGAGAAGAGCCAGGCTAAACCCTGCTCCGACGTGGCGCCAACAGCACCGTGAGATGATAAAGGAGTTGCTTTAAGTGGCGACGTTGGCGATGACTTGTTACACGGCAACGGCAGCCGAGACGCCTCTCTCCTGCAGAACGGTCGCCGTCTGTGTGTGTCTGGGTGCCTCTTCCAGAGCAGCTCAGTCTGCCCCTCTGCCTCCGGTGCTCCTCACGGGCTGGCTGTCGGGTCCAAGGGCCGGGCAAACGATTTAGGTGAAGGGACATTTTAGGTGACATGTGGTCCCACGTCTCCTGGTTTTCCCTCCACTGCGAAGATAGCTGGGTTAGGGACAGCAGCACAGCCCTGCACATCACCCCTGCTGGTAAGAGGGACTTTGCAGATGCGATGCAGGTAAGGCTCTTCACGGGGGGCAGGGGACGCTCCTGGATGGTCGCTGTGGCCCAGTGCTGTCACAGGGTTCTCGGAAGAGGGAGGGGGAGGGGCTGAAGCAGAAGTCACAGCGGCGTGAGGAAGGGACCCCGAGAAGCTGGCAGAGGTGGGGGGTGTCCTCCCCCAGAGCCTCCAGAAGGAACCAGCCCTGCCCACACTTAGATTTTAGCCCTCTGAGCTCCGGACTACGAGACGGTAAATGTGTGTTGTTTTAAGCCACTAAATTTGGGGTGATTTGTTACAGCAGCAGCAGGAAACCCATCCACCCTGTCGTAATCATTGCCCATCCTGATGCTCAGCTGCCCCTGCTGTGTCCGCGGAGAGCCCTGCCAGCTGGGTTCTGTACCTTTCCTCCCCAACTTTTTTTTTGTGAAAAAAACACGTAACGAAATTTACCACCTTTTTAAAAAAAATTTTTTAAGGTTTATTTTATTTTTGAAGGAGAGAAAAACAGAGTGTGAGCAGGGGAGGGGCAGAGAGAGAGGGAGACACAGAATCCGAAGCAGGCTCCAGGCTCCGAGCTGTCAGCACAGAGCCCGACGCGGGGCTCGAACTCACAAACCGCGAGTTCATGGCCTGAGCCGAAGTCTGACACTTAACCGACTGAGCCACCCAGGCACCCCTAAAATTAATCGTCTCAAGGGCGCGGTCCAGGGGCGTCAAGTGCATTCACACTGTTGAGCAGCCGTCCCCGCTCCGTCCCCAGAACGTGTTCGTCTTCCCAGACTGGACTCTGTCCCGTTACACACGGACCCTCCCCTCCCCCAGCCCCACCCTCCCGCTCTCGGCGTCCGTGGCTCCGACTCCTCCAGGGCCTCCGGCGAGCGTCCACTCCTACAGGACGTGTCCCCCCGTGACGGGCTGACGTCACTCAGCACGGTGCCCTCCAGGTTCGCCCACGTGGTAGCAGGTGCCGGGATTCCCCTCCTTTTTGAGGCTGACGTTCCCGGGTGTGGGCGGACCACGTCTTACGTACCCATCCTTCTGTGGTCCATCTGATGGACCCTTGGGTTGCTTCCGTGTTTAGCTGTCGTGAGTGACGCTGCCATGAACACGGGTGTGCAAATATCCGTTCGAGACCCTATTTTCAGTTCTGCGGGCATACACCCCAAAGCGGAGCTGCTGGGTCACACGGTAACCCCGCTTCTCGGGAAGCCCCAGACCCTCCCACGATGCCTGCAGCGTCGCACGCTCCCGAAAACAGCACACGAGGCTCCCATGCCCCACACCCGTGCTGGCACATTTATTTTCCGTTGGTTCCAGAGCAGCCGTCCTGGTGAGTGCGTGCTGGTATCTCGTGGTCGTCTTGAGGAGTTTCCCCAGTGTTCGGTGGCGTTGAGCATCTCTTCACGGGCTCACAGGCCCCAGGCCGGAGCCTGGGAGGTCTAGCTGTGGTCCCGGGGACAGCCCGGGCGCCACCCCAGCCGGGCGATCAGCACACCCTGTGGCTCGCCTCTCGCGGAGTGGGGCTGCGGGCGAGGACTCCCAGGACCCCGTGGGCACACACCGGTGTGGCTCGGGAGGGTGGAGGCAGGGGCCTCCCCTGGTTCCCCTGGGCACCGCTTCAGAAAGTCCGCGATGCCGGGCCTGCGCCCTAGGCCTGCTGCTTCAGGGTCGCCCCTTGCTGCCTTCTGCCGTTTCCACATCTTCCTGGGTTCCGGAGGCTCCTGGGCCAGCCTGCCCACCTGCCCTCACACCTCCAGACATCATACCCGGACCCCGTGGGCCGTACCTGCCCCGGGGCGCCCCTCCGGCCCAGCCGCCCGCGGGGTGCCAGGCATGGGCGTCCGGCCCGCCCCCCCCCCCCCCACCCCGCCACGAGACGGCGTCTGGTCGGTGCATGAAGGACGGATCGGTGACCACCCCGTCTACTCCTCCCCGTCTCGGGTGTCACCGCCCACCCATCCCCTCAGCCTTGATTGACACCCCCCATCCAGTCCTCCAGAAGCCCGGCTGCCTCCACCTCAGACACCCTGGACTCGGCCTGGCCCTGTCCCTATCGTCACAGGGATGTGAGGTGACGCCCCCCACCCCAACCCCCCAGGACAGCCGTCCTGCAGCAGGAGCCGAGCGGCGTTTATAGCGCTCCAGGCCAGGGCGCTCGCCCTTGTCCGCCCTCCCACCACGGCCGTGGGCCGGAGGTCGCCCGACCCCAGTGGGAGTGGGCAGTCTGCGGCTCTCCTCACGGCGCGCCACGGCCGGGGAACGAGGCGCCTCGGGCCGCTGCCCGTGCCCAGGGCCGGCTCTCCTCCACGGCCAGCGGACGCGGCACCGGCCGGAGGCTAACGTGGACGACCGTTTTCCAAACGAACCAGTCCTTATGTAAGTGACACGGCGGCCAGCTGGAAAGGCCTCCGCCACCAGCTCCCGGACGCAGCACTGACGGCTGTCTGGTGGTCCTTCCACGCACGTCAGCCGGTTTCTCTCGTTAGGGCGCGTCATACAAAATGTTGGAGAAGCCTTGCCTTGTCACCTGACACTTATCCTGGACCCCAGAAGCCATCACTACTCTCAGAGTCCAGGACTGCAGCAGCCACGGTGGACTCGGCAGACGGGCCGCCCGAGAGGCGGGGGCCGCCCGAGAGGCGGGCGCCGCCACCTGGAGCCTCGGGTGGGCCGCAGCAGCCGTCGAGGAACATGAGCTCGTGTCTGTCTGGGCAGAAGTGCATCCCGAGGGCCCTGTGGCTCCCGGCACCTCCTGGGGAGCCCCGCGAGCAGCCCGGACGTCCGGCCCTTCTCCGCTACTGACCGGACCCGGGGAGCCTGGCCCTGCCCGGGGACGGTGCCCGGACCCCAGAGCCACAGCTGTGGGGACGCCACCTGTGCCCGCGGCCCCGCTCGCCGCGTGCCGCGGGCACCACCACGTGTGGCTCGCTCGCCAGCGGGCCCCGGAGCTCTTCCAGCCGCTCCGCGTCCCTCCACGGGAAGGGGGACAAGCGGCCGCCATCTCCTCGTCCCCTCCTCACGCAGGCAGGCAGGGGGCTTTGCCCACACAGAGCCCTCGTGTCTCCAGGGCAGATTCCTAATGGAAACGCGGTCGGGGGGATGCTGCTGTGGGGGTTTGCTGAGGCCACCGAACGGCTCCGCACCAGCTGTCCCTGCCTCGCGATCTGGGGAGGGGCCAGGCAGGGGCTGGGTGCCCTGGGCCCACCTGCCTCCCACAGACCTTCCGTAAGCTCAGGCCCTGGTGGTTTACTGGGTCACGCAGGTGGGGTGAAGAAACGGGCAGGCCAGGCAAGCTGGAGCCTCTGGTCTAGATGTCAGGGTTCGGGCAGGTCAGGAGGGCCTGGAGCCACTGGCCGCTGCGGGGGATAGCCGCGCATCTCCGCACCCCTGCGCCCAGGGCACCCAGAGCCAGAGCCTCGGTACCCCCAGCACCAGCACCCGCTGGCTGTTACCTGGGTGAGCCACCTCACCTCCCGGGTCCTCGATCCATTTCTCCCCGCCTCGGTCTCCGGGGGAAGCCACCTCCTACTTCGGTGCCTCAGTCTCCCCACTCTGAGAAAACGAAATCTTCACTGTCTCCTTGAGTTGCTCGTGTTCAGTGAGGTGATCAGAGCCGTCCCCAGCCGGGCATGGGGTGCAGACAGGGCTCCACAAAGCGGCCGCTTTGTCCAACATGGAGCCGAGCTTGGCAGATGAGCACTGCTTGCTGGGTGAGTCCCCCCACGGACTTCCGGATAGCCCTGGGAGGTAGGGAATGGGGGCGCGGGGGGTGGACCCACCCAGCCTGAGCAGGCACCAAGAACGGGGCCTGGAAGGCGGGCGCCGCTCTGCGCAGGCCATCGGAGCCCCACCTGGGTCCCCTGGACCCGGAGGCCGGCTGTGACTTGGGCGCGCGGCTGCGCACCGAGGCTCCCTGGGCTCCGGCAGCGCCTGCCTGCGGAGGTGAGTGGCCGAGAACCACCAGCTGTCACCGCGCCACTACTGCTCCCCTCCCCCAGCGCCGCCGTGACTGTCGTGATTCTTACTACTACTTCCGTTATAAGGCGGCCCGGCAGCCGGCACCGAGACCCCTCCTGCCGGGGCTCCGTGCGCGTCCGCCCGCCCCCCGCCCCCCCCCCCCGCCCCACCCCGCCTCCCGGCGCCCCCCGCCCGCCCGGGCCGATCCACTGCGGCGGCGGCGCGGGGAGCGCGGGGCGGGGCGCGGAGATGGGAGCGCCGCCCCCGCCGCCTCCCGCCCGTGCGCTCCCGCAGGATGGCGCGGGCCAAGCTGCCGCGCTCGCCGTCCGAGGGCAAGGCGGGCCCGGGGGGCGCCCCGGCCGGCGCCTCGGCGCCCGAGGAGCCGCACGGGCTCAGCCCGCTGCTGCCGGCCCGCGGCGGGGGCTCCGTGGGCAGCGATGTGGGCCAGAGGTAGGGGCGCGCGCCCGGGGGACCCCGCGTACCGCCGGGAGGGGCTCTGCTTCTCTGCCGCTCGCCTCCCGCACCGGCTCCGCTCGGCTGCACCTGCCGCGTCGCCCGCAGCCCCGGGAAGGGGGCGGGGAGGGCCGGGTTCTCCCCCTCCGGACCCTCACCCGGGCGCAAGGACCACCCGCTGTGCTATCAGCCGGCCTCTGGGAGCCTGTGCTCTCCCCCTCCCTCCTGCTCTTAGAGGCTGGCACGGTGGGCCTGCAGGTAAGACCGGAGGGAAGCAGGGAAGCCGACCGAGGCACCCGGCCGGGTGGCTCGGGGACCCCTGCCCGGCCCTCTCCCACTGAGCCCACACTCCAGGGGGTTCCAGCCGCCGCTTGTGGGGAGGTGAGGCCAATATCCGAGTCCCCACTTCAGAAGTGGGCAGCATGAGGCTGGGGGGGGGGGGGCTGGCTGAAGGCTGCATAGCAGATTGGAGCTGGGACGCAGGTCTGAGGCTCCCTGGGGGGCTAGTGCCCGAAGCCGGTGGCAACCAGGGTGCAGCGGTCCAATTTCCTGGGGAGGGGCCCGCCTGGGGAAGGGGGCCTCACCGGCCCTTCTCCAGCTCCGCTGAGCGCAGGGCTGGACGCAGCACCCCCATTTCACGGATGAGGACACTGAGGCTCCGTCTGCGGCACTAGTCCTCAGCCAGCAGCAGTATTTAGCCAGCACCTTCTCTGTGCAGGGAACCCTTCTAGATGCTGCGGGGGAAACGGAGATGAATCAGATCCGCCCTGGGTGTGGGCACACGTCGTGGGCACAGAAACCTGTGCCTGGCAGAGAGGTGCAGGCTGGGCCGGGGTGAGGCGAGTGGGAGCTTCCAGGGCCGCTGGCCCTACGGGGAGGGGCACAGGAAGATGGGCAGGGGCCCTCCAGGCAGAGGCGACAGCCAGGGCCAAAGCCCGGGGAGGGTGCGATGCCTCGTCAGAGTTGGGGCCGAGGTTGGCGGGGACTCTCGGCCCGGCAGATGGTAGGATGAGGGGTGCCTCGGGAGCCTCTCCCCTGCCCCTCCCCTCTGGCCACAGGCTACCCAGGCCCCTCCTGCCCTCACACCCTGTTTCTGGCTCCTCCGAGCACCCCTGGTGGCAAGCTGATGCCCGGTGGTTATTCCCATTTGCCAGAGCGGACTGCTAAGGCTGGAGATTAAGTGCCTCTGAGAGGCGCCGGAGCAGCTAATGGGCAGCCCGGGCGGGAAGGCAGCAAGTGCCGGCCAAGGCCCTGAGGACAGAGTCCTCTCCTTTCCATCCTCCTCCTGCGCCGCGGGGGGCAGTGGCTCCGGAAGCTCTGGTTACAGCCAGTCCAGCCCCTGCAAGAGATCGGTTCCCCTTGCTGTCCCTGTTCCTGCAGGGGTGCAGAGGCAGGTCCTGCCCAGCCTGCATCTGAGCCTGCAGTGCAGAATGGGAGCTGAGATGGCAAGGCCACCTCCTCCAGGAAGTCCTCTCCCCTCCCCGCACTCTTCTGCCCCCAGTTCTGTGCTGACCCTTATACGGGTGGCCTCGCTCTATCCCCAGCAGCCCCTGAGGTACAGGTATCAGCCTCCTTGTGCAGAGCAGAGAAGGGGGGACTGTCTATAGCTGCGTAGCTGGCCCGTGGTGTCAGGGCCTGGAGCCCTGCAGCCCCGTATCCTCAAATGCTAGATGCACACCATGGAGTTTATTCTGGACAGGAGCAGTAGAGAGCCACAGCAGGTTCCTGAGCAGAGGAAGGCATACAGGGTTTTTGCTCCTTGGAAACTCAGATCTGACGGAGGGTCCTGCACAACCAGGGCGGGGTGATGGGGACCTTCTGTCAGAGGGAGCCAGTGGCCAGAGCTCCTGAAGCTGGCCCCATCTGCATGCCGGGCCCCCTTCTGGGGCCAGCCAGGATCAGCGCTCCTGGACCACGAGGCACTGGCCTTCCCCAGGGTGGCCCACTACAGCCGGGGAGGCAGCAGGGCACCGGGAGGTGCCTGCTCCCAGTGCCAGGGCTCAAGCCCCCCCACCCAACACAGTGCACCCCAGTGGCGTGGATGCTGGGTGGGCCAGCACGGGTCCCTCCCCCACGCCGGCCAGCCCCAGCGCCCTGGGCTCTGAGCTCATGGGTCTCCTCCTTCCCCTCCCCCATGCCTCGTGGGGCCAGGAAGGGGAGGGGCAAGGCTTAGAAATCACGACCTGGAGCAGGAGTGTTGAAGACCGACGTTCAAGAGCCTTTGAGCAAGGGGTCCGGTGGACTCTCCACGTGGGTCGGGGCTGCGCTGGGGCCCCTTCCTGACCCCAAGAAGCCCGGGGCTGGGGGGCCTTTGGCCTTCCCAGGTGCTGCCGCATGTTTGGTGTGCCACCCTGGACGGACGGACAGGGCTGGAGAGGAAGGGGCTGGTTGCTGGGCACCTCCCTCCCGCCCCTTCTCCGCCCCCCACCGGGTTTGGGTTCTGCACCAGGTGAGGGGCTCACCGGTGTATCCTCGGAAGGGACGTCTGAGTGGGTGGCCTGGAGGGCACGGGAAGACCGCAGAAAGATCTAGGAGGCAGAACCCAGGGGTCTGGGAGTGGTGGGGAGTGGTGGCGGGGTGCAGGGAGCACTGCGGACGGCCGCTTGGGGTACCTGGAGGCACAGCCAGGCTGGCCAGTGGGACGCTCCCGTCGGTGTGGATGCCCGGAGGGGAGGAGAGGGGCAGCAGGCCAGAGGCCAGGATGGAACTCTGAGGTCCTGCTTGAGGCTGTGGGCAGAGGCCACTGTGTCCCCGGGACAGACAGAGAGTCCTGGGGAAGAGGGGGGCCAGGAGGAGGGCCTGGGCGGGGGAGGAGTCGCTGCGACCAGATGAGGCCGGTGCCCCGCCATTGGTAGCTTCAGGGCAGGGGACATCCGCGGAGGGGCCTCACTCAGAGGTGGGCTGACAGGCAGGGTTTGGGGAGTAGAAGGGGAAACTCCCGCCGAGGGGCTCCGCGGGAAGCCCCGGGAGGGGCGGGGCCTGGGGCGGGGCCTGGGGAGGCGGGGCCGGAACAGCTGGAGGCAGTGCCTGGCCGGGGATTGGAACCCCGGTGAGCCCCAGTTTGGGGCTGCGTCGAGGGGCCCCTGGGGGCAGCGTGTCCCTCCTGCCAGTGGGCCTGTCCCCTGACGACGGGTGTGGAGGGGCAGGGCGCACCTCTGCGTGCAGGGTCCCGGGAGCTTCTGTGAACTCGGGGCCGAGGCAGGAAAGGGAGCCAGGACGGCAGGAAACACCTTTCAGCGGCGGCCACTTTGCTCCGCTGGCCCCCCTGCGCACCCACGCCCGCCCCCCCCCCCCCCCCCCCGCCAGGTGCTCCGAGCCCAGCGTGCAGCTCCACACCTCGGGGTTCTTGGGGCTCCAGTGTGGTCCTGCTCTCCTGCTGTCCTTCCCAGAGTCCCGCGCGTCTGCCGTGACCCCAGGCTTGCCACAGCCAAAGGCAGTAGGCGGAACCCCTTCCCCACAGGCCCGCTCGCCCCCCTCCCCTTTAGGTGGCCCCCGTGGTCCTCCAGGAACCCGGCCGCTCTCCTCACCCACCCTCCTTGAGCTCCACCGCCACAGCCCCACTGCAACAGCCTGGGCCTTGCCAGGCTCCTGCCCAGCCCCCTCCTCCCCACCCCTCTCCGTGCAGCTGTCGCCCCAACTCAGAGCTTGGGGCGGTGCCGGGGCCAGGACAGGAAACCTGAGGTGGACAAACATGTAGAATCTGCCAGAGGCTCCCGGCAGAGCCCTGGCCTCCTTTGCTCCTTGCGGAGCCCGGCCCCTGAGCACGCCCCCTCCAGTCCCTCATCGTCCCGGACCTCCCCGCAGCCTCACTGTGCCGTCCCGGGCACGAGGAGCTGTAGACCGGGGCACTCGGAGGGGGGCCTGCCCACCCGGAGGGCCCTGCACAGGCGGCGGGCGGCCGTGTGCGGATGACCCGGCCCGTGTGAGGGGCTGGCCCAGCCCTGCAGGCCAGCTCCTTCCTCCCTGCCATGGCCTCTGGAAGGCAGTGGTCTTCCCTGAACGTTCGCATCCTCTTCTGGAACATGGCAGCATCGAGGGTTAAGAGAGGGTCCCTGAAGTCCTCTGTGCACCAGATGGGTACGTCATCAGCAAATAGACTTTCTGCATATACGCGCATACACACATCCCTCCAGAGCCCCCAGGGGCCAGTCCTCAGAGCCCCAGCTGCCACCAGCACCACCCCCCTGCCGGCCTCCCCTCCAGCCCAGGCCCAAAGCTGCCACCAGCCCAGGCCCGGCCATCATGGTGTCAGCTCTTGTGGCCAATCTGGGAGAATCCCAGGGCAGGCTGCCCAAAGGGTAGCAGGTGTGCGATTGCTGACCCAGTGGAGGGGTGCACCGGGCGCCCCCCAGGAAGCCTCAGCTCCCTGCCTCGGCCTGTCCTCTCCCTGGGAAGCCAGGGTACGGGGCTGGTGGGCTCTGTGGCCGGGCCCGTAGAAAGCAGGGGAGCAGAGAGGAGGCAGACAGACTTGACGACGAGGGAGCCCTGGCTGTTGCGTCCGCCCTGTGGCCTTGTGTGGGAACCGCCTCTCGCCACATCAGCTTCCTGGGTATAAAGCGGGGCTGATGTGGCCCTCCCCTGGAGCTGGGGTCGCGGTGCCTGAGGCGGGCTTGGCAGGAGCAGGGACAGTGACCGCGCGCCGAATAGACTGATTCTTGCTTAGTCCTTGTGCTGAAGGCGGGTGTCTGCGGCCTTGGCCTTGTGTGCCGTCTGGCCTGGGCAGGGGGTGCATGTGCTACGGCCGCTGTGCTGCTTTCTTGGGCGCCGAGGGGGCCAGGCCCAGTGAGCGCCTCACCACAGGCTGCCTCCCGTGGGCACCTGGGCACCTCCGCCTGCCTGGGGGCTCCGCGGGTCTGGGGGTGTGCCCAGGGGTGCCCCCCCCCGACCCCGCCGCTTCCCTCGGACCCTGCCTGGAGCTTCCTTGAGTGTCTGTGCCCCCACCTGGTCCAGGAGCCCAAGCCCTCCGTCCATCCGTCTTCCATGTTGATGTGACCACCCGTGTCTGTCCCCAGGCCTCATGTGGAAGATTTCAGCCTGGACTCCTCTCTGTCTCAGTAAGTGCTTGCAGGGAGGGGGCCGCAGCAGGGAAAGACAAGTGGCCTCCCACCCCCAGCAGACCCTGGGAGGAGGGGGCTCAGAGTCCAGTCTGCCCTGCAGCCAGGCGGGACCGGGCACGAGCCCGCCCTGGCCACCGCCGCCCCGTGCCATCAGGTGCTGCTGCTGGGGGTGGAGCTGAGGCCGGGGATGGGACAGTGGGCGGTCCTCTGGGGAGGAGCCCTGGACTAGCAAACAGGGCCATCCAGAGGCGGACACCCACAGCCCTCAGGAGAGCCCAGCGGGAACGGGGACCCCCACCATTTGCGTGTGTGGGGACAGGCGTGCGGATGACTGCTGGGACCCTCCCCCCTCAGCCTAGCCCCCAGGCACATCCTGGCTTCCGTTAAGATCCAGGTCAAGTGGACGGTGGCTTTGAGGCTGGGGAGACCGACATCCTCCTTGGAGCGGCCACGTCCTGTCCAAGCCCTGGGCGTTCAGCGTGGCCACTAAGTGGGACCCGATGTCATTAATTACCATGGTCAGCGGCGACAGCCGCCGCTCACTCAGCTTCCAGCTGCTGCTGACACTCGCCCCCGCCGCAGCCTGTGACCCGGGCCTGTGATTACCCCGGCAGGTGTGTGGGAGCCGGGGGGGCTGGGCCACAGTCCCGGGCCTCTGGCTCCCCAGCCCAGCCCCCTGCGCTGTGGTGGTGGTGGGGCGGAGGGCCCCTCCAGCACCCGCAGGGCTCTCTGGGGCACCTCGGGCTTCCCAGGGGGAAACGGACGATTTGCGGCCACCCCAGCGTTGTCACTGGTAGAGCAGACTCTCCGTGCCCACCAAGGCCCCAAGAGGCTCTCCCAGGCCCCCGGCCCAGCCGAGGGTGCCAGGACAGGGGTTCTCTCCAACACGTGTGCAGGAGGTCCCAGGTGGGGCCGCCTCACGGGGGACATGCGGGCTGGGGTCACCTGTCCGTTGGAGAAGCCACTGGCCACCGTGCCTTTCCTCGGTCCCCCAGGCTGCTCTGCCCCTCCGGGTTCCCGACACGGGATGTCCCTGGCAGCGGGCCACCCTGGGGCAGCAGGTGGCCTGCAGGAGCTGGCCTGTGGCACTGGGCAGGAGCTAGAGGAAAGCCTTTCAGCCCTGGTGGATCCAGAGCCCCGCCACCCCGCAGGAGGGTCGTGGTGCCTGGAGGGGTGTCCCCCACAGCGATCTTTGCCCACACGGCCACCAGCCCCCCATGGGCGAGTCTGCGAGCCTGGGGCTGGGAGTGGTGGGGACAGCGCAGCCTTCAGCCCTACCCCACCCCCCACCCCCGGTGCCTCACTACTCAGCAGACACCCCTGCCCGTCCTCTGCCCCCAAGCCCGGCCCTTTGCCCGCACACCTACAGGAAGTGCCAGTGTGTGGGGGGTGGAGCAGGCCACATGTCTGTCCTGGGCTGGGTCCCTGGGCTGGTCACAGGCTCTGCCCTTGCTCAGAATAGCCGGCCTCGGGGTTGGCAGTTAGGCCGGGGCCCTGCCCTTTCTCTCGCGCGTCAGTCTGCGGGTTCCTGTGTGGAGGGAGTGAGCCACACGGCGACACACGGAGGGAAGCAGACAGTAGGACCCCGGCCCCATGTGAGTGCACGGCTGTCGTGGCCCGGCGGGCCGGCCTGCCGTGCTGTGTGCTTAGCGTCCGGCCACCCTCCCCGCCGCCGCCCTCCTGACTCTGCCTACGGAGCTTATTGGCACAGGCCATCTGTGCCGGGACCACCTGCCAGGATTCCCTGGAAGGCCTGCTCCCCGGGCCTGCCTGCCCGTTGGCCTCCGGGTCAGCCTGCCGGTCAGAAGGCAGACGTGCAGCCCAGAGTCCGCCTGCCCGGCTCGCCCCAGGGCGGCCACCCTCGCCTGGCACGTCCTGTCCCGGTTTCAGGTTGGGGAGGTTGCAGCTGCTTTGCCGGCACGAGGGGGACTCTGTGGGTCCCCTCCAGCGTGGACAAGGCCCTGGCACAGGCAGGCGGTCGGCCTGGGCCCACTCAAACACAAGCCTCGTGGGGATGGGGCAGAGGCAGCCGGGGGCTGACCCTTCCACCCCAGACATTCGAGAGGCCCTGGTCCCATGCAGAGCCCCAAGCCCCCGATGCCTCTGACCCCCTGGGCCAGCCTTGGGCCTTGGCGGGCCTTATTTTCCATGCGTGTCGGGATGAGTCTGGCTGGAGCCCTCCGAGGGGCTCCAGGGCAGGGCTCGGCAAGACGGCCCTTTTGTCTGTTCCGTCTGGACCCCTGTCCTCACCAGCCTGAGAGCCGGCAACCTCCGAGGACAGAGGAGCCTGGGGTGGGGCCCAGGTGGGGCCTGTCCAGTCCCCGGGGCCCACGGCCTGACCCCGGGCGTTACACCCAGGGCTTTCTGAGTCCCAGGCTCCCCTCAGGCTCTGGGCCCCGAGACCACGCCCTTGGGGCACCCTGGCTTTAGACCTTCTTCCTGGGCCCCTGGCGGCAGGGGGCCTCGGACCGAGTGCACGAAGGAGCACAGACACCGACGGGGGGAGGGGAGTAGACCCTCGGGCTCCACCGTGGGGTCTGGGGCAGCTCGATGTTGAGGCCGAGCTCTGGGGCCACGGCACCGTGTGTTCTCAGGACCCCGCCCCCGGCTCGCGGGGCTTCCCGCTCAGCCCTTCCCTCACTCCCCAGAGTGGCTTCCGTGAGCCTGGTCACGCACCCCAGGCAGGGCCTCGAGCCGCGGCTGGACCGGGATCCCACCCTGCCCCCTGCCCGTGGAGGGCATCAGCGGTGGATTTGTGGCCCGGGGGCCCGTCCTTTCTGGGTGATGGGAGCGACGGAGCCGGCCACCGTCGGGACCTAGAAGGAGACCACGGGCACCAGCTGAGCTGATGGGTGCCAGGCCCCGGGCCACGCGTTGCGGCGGCCTCTCACTTAATCCTCCTTCGGGCGTGGGCACTTAGCAGACTTGAGAGGTTGAGGGTCAGATGCAGAGGGACAGGCTGACTCTCCCCAGAGCCAAAGCCCCCCCATCTGCCACCCTCCAGACGCCTGTGGTGGACCTTTCCTGTCACTGCCCGCCCCCCCAGGTGAGGAGGCCGGGGCTCGGACGGGTGCAGGGGCCACGGAGCAGCCGGGCGGGGGAGGCACAGGGCTTCTGTCTGTCTGGCCAGACCCGTCCGTGACCCCGGGGCCACCTCGTCTTCCCGTGAGCTTGCTGAGCCGAGAGTGTCCTTCAACCGGGCCCAGGCTGTGCTGCGAACCTCGGGGCCGCGGGGGTCCGGAAGCCCTCCAAGTTTCCTCCTGCGTCGGCCCAGAGCCCCGTGGGGGTCTAATTACGCTTGTCGCCTCGACCGTACTTCAGGCTAAATGGACAGCTCGTAACCTGCTGTCTGTGGTAGTGTCAGAAGTGGGCAGCCGCAGCTCATGAAAAATTAAGAGAGAGGCTTCACGAGGCTCGATTCACGCGGCCACGTCCGCCAGCCCACGGCTTCTCCTTCACCAGCCCTCTCCCTCCGTGGGCCCCCCGCTGCTGACTGCCCTGGGGGGCTGTCCCGATGGGTGTCTGCAGCTGACCCCGGGGGACAAGGGCTGACCGAGAAGTGACCGGGGTTCCGTTTCTGGGGAGCTGGGAAGGGGCCGGGTGACCCGGAAGCAAAAGTGTCCAGGCCCGACCAGTCCCAGGTCAGCAGGCCTGACCCCTTGGGCCTGGGCAGGGGCGTCAGGCTGCTCTACGTGCGGCAAGGGGCCGTTGGCAAGCGGGGGTAGGGGCGAGGTTGGGTCAGGTCGGGGGAAGGAGCTGGGGGTCGCTCTCTTTTGCCAACAGAGAGCACAGGAAGGAGCCAGGGACTCCGGCTTCCTGCTTCGTCTCACCTGCTGGCATCTAGCTGTCCAGCAAGGATAGGCAGGGGACCCGGGGGGAGTGGAGCGGGGCTCTCAGCCGCATAGAGCGTGAGGTCCAACGTGGGGAGAGGGAGCGCCTCCGGCTCCTGCTTGGTCTGGGGAGGGTACCCCAAAGGGCAACGTCGGAGGGCAGCCGGGGGCTCAGAGCAGGGCTGGGGTTTAGAGGTCACCTCGCGCAAGCGGGCCAGGCGGGTGTCGAGGGGGGCCCGTGATCAGCCCTAGGGCGTCCCGCATTCAGAGTTGAGATGGGGGCAGCCGAGGAGTCTGGGGGGTGGGGGTCGACCAGAGGGGGGTGGGGGCAGGGAGGCCGCATGGTCGGTGCCCTGGGAGGCTCAGGAGGAAGGAGCAGGGCGGGGCCTCGCTGGCCAGATAAGGGCCCCGTCAGGGAAGCGGCCCGAGCGGGTGGCCCGCGTGGGGTGGGGAGACCCCTCTGTGGAGGCTTTGCTTCGATGGGGCCGGAGGGTGTCGGGGAGGGCTGTTCCCGGGCTGGGTGCTCTTCCCTCGGGCTCACTGACTTGCGTCCATCTGCCCCCCTGAGCTGACCTCACCGGGCCCCGGGCCCGGGCTCAGCCAGACTCGTTGGACCAACTCCCCAAAGAGGCCCTCAGGAGCCCCCGACACAGCTCCAGGCGGCGCCTACAGAGAAGGGTGGGATTCGGGGCTTGAGGAGTAAGCCGGGAAGGCAGGGAGAGGGCTCCGAGGAGAGAGAGGAAAGGGGTCTGCGCTGGGGTGCAGTGGGGTACAGGGTGTGCTGGGGGAGTGGGGGGGGTGCCATGAGGTACAGGAGTGTGGGGGTCTGCTGGGGGTACAGTGGGGTGCCGTGGGGCACCGGGGGTGTGCTGGGATGTGCTGGGGTGCCGTGGGCACACTGGCTGTGGTCTGTGGGAGGCCCGTCCTGCCTCTCTGGCTCCGGGGGTCCAGGCTATGGCCGTGTGACCCCTCCCTGCACCAGAACGTGAGGGAGGGGAAGAGCCCACGGCGCCCAGGCCTCCTCTGGGAGCCGTGGCCAGCGGAGCCCATTGTGGCCCAGGTGGAGGTCCCCCCCGGAGCAGGTCAGGAAGGTGCCGGCGCCCCGGCCGAGGGCCCGCCGAGGCATCGCCCTCTCACACCGTCCTGTGCCCACGGCAGGCTGCGGGGAGGAGGGCCGTCTCGCGCAGCTTGGAGACGGCGCAGCCAGCCCCAGGCAGAGCGCCCCATTCAGCTGTCGGGGGCAGAGCGGTGCTCGTTTCTGCCCCCAGGGGAGCCCGGCCAGGCGGAGGCCATTCACAGTCCGCCCGCCCGCGGGCCGGAGCCCCCTGCCCCGGGGGACGATGGCCGGGAGGTGGGACCCCCAGGACCGCGCTCCGCCTGTCCTACTGCCGTCAACACCAGGGTTTCCGTCCTAGGGGGACACCGGGCCCCCGCCGGGCCAGCGCGCAGGGCACAGCGGCCACCGCGGGCCTGTGTCCAAGGCTGGGGCGGTGCTGGGCGGTGGCCCATTGCCCCAGACCCCGTGTTACCCCCAGGGACCCGACGGCCCTTCCCGACTCCGCCTCCTTCCCTGACACGCTGGGTGTGCCGTGGCCGGTCCCCGGGAGGCTGGGAGCCCGGGCAGGACTCAGGGTGCCTGGGGATTGGCCAGGGGCACAGGCGAGCCTGAGGGAAGGAGAGCAGCCTGGGCTGGAGGGGCCACGGCGGGCCTGACGGCCGGTGCCTACGTGCCCGACCCTCTTGCAGGCTGCAGCGAGCCTCAGGGGACAGCCCCGGGGCCAGCAGGCAGAGCAGCCGACCATCGGCTTCCGCTCCTACTTAGGGGACACTGGTGTTTGAGCCCTGTGCTGAGGGCCATCAGGGTTTGTTTAATGCTGGTAGCGGGCTGCCGGTGACAGTCACGACTGAGGGCCCATGGCTGTCCACCTCTGGTGCCCAGAAGGTAGCAGCCGACTGGCCCCAGCTGTGCCCCGTGGCTTTGGAAGGGCTGGCGGGCGGGTCTGCCGGGACCACGCGGGCAGGCCGGACACCGGGGCACCCTCCCGGTCCTGCTGTCCCCGCGGGTCTCTCTCGGCTCCTGCGGTGTGGGGGAAGCCGGTCCCGCCCTGGGCTTCGGGCTTGTCTCCCTGCTCGAGCCCCCACTGGCCGGAGCTCCCATGCCCCTCTCCCCTGCCCCCAGGGTCCAGGTGGAGTTCTACGTCAACGAGAACACCTTCAAGGAGCGGCTCAAGTTGTTTTTCATCAAAAACCAGAGATCCAGTGAGTGGGGGCCTGCGGGGGGAGCGGGGGCATAGGCTGGTGGGCGCGGGGCACGGGGGGCGGGGGGAGGCCCCTCGGCTTCAGGCCACCTACCCCCAGTGGGAGGGGGGACCCGGGACGTGCGGGGACCCTGCTCCCCTGCTGGACCCCGGGCTGGGCCGTGGTCGTCCAGGGCACCGGCACAGCCTCCTCCCAGGCGGGCCCAGCCCTCCTACCTGCACCCTGGAGGGTCCTCTGGCCACCTGCCACCCTTCGCCGCTCCCCCGCCTTCCCAGCAGGAGCTTGGCTCCCTGGGACCCCATCTGGGGTGCAGGATGGGGCACGGGCCCTAGTCCATCAGTGTGCTCCCCAGGCCCCCACCCTTCCGTCCCAAGGAGTGCGAGGCGTGGGGAGCGGTCTGCACCCCATCTGGAAGGCAGGACGGGGTGGAGGGTCTCCCCCCGCGGTGCGGAGCACCCCTCAATCCTTGGGGGCAGCGCAGGGTGTCCCGGGTACCCAGGAGCCCTGACCTGCATCCCCCGCCCGCAGGCCTGAGGATCCGGCTTTTCAACTTCTCCCTGAAGCTGCTTACCTGCCTGCTGTACATCGTCCGCGTCCTGCTGGATGACCCGGCCCTGGGGATCGGATGGTGGGCGACTGCGGGGCTGGGGGCAGCTTGCCAGGACAGAGGCCGGTGGGGTCAGTGGGGGGGGGGGTGTGCCCAGCCCCCGGGGACTCTTTCCTTCCCAGTGTCCGCCCCCGCAGAGCGGGCCCTGGTTGCCACTCAGGGTCCTGCTGACCGACAGGCTTGGCTCGGGGAGAAAGGTGCCCAGGCCGCGCACTGCGGCTGTGCGTGTCCAGCGGGGCGGGAGCGGCATTCCGCTGCCTTCAGCGGGGGTGGGGCGGGGTGCAAGCCGGGCAGGGCCACCCGCACCTCCTGGGTCCCCTCGCTGGCACAGAGCTCGCGCCGCCCGCCTCCTCCGGGTCTGACTTGACCGCGGTGGAGTCGGTCCCTCTTGCTGCCTGGCCTTCCTGCCACCGGTCCTGCCGGTCGCCGGTGCGGGAAGCACACTCTTCCCCGGGGGGCCGTTGCAGTCTCTTCTCCGTGCCCATGTCCGGCAGCCTCCGCGACGCCTCGGCACGACCCCTTCCCTCCCATGCTGGAGACCACACTTCTCCCCTCCGCTGTCTCTGGGCTTCCGGTGCCCGGCTGTGTGGTTCTGGACAGTCCCGTCTGCCCCGTCTCTCCTCTCGTGCCCCCTCTGGGTGACTTCCTTAGCGCTGCGTCCGGCCCTGGCTCAGTCCTTCTGCATCACGCTTTAATTTTGGAGACTTCCTTCTGGCTTTTCGCCTCTCCGGAGGTGATGTCTCTAACCCTGCCTTTCTTACGTGTTTCTCTTGGGCTCAGTCTCTGCTTCTCCCGAGCTCACACTGGGTGGGTTTCTTCAAACGTCCAGCAACTTGGGCTCTGCTCACACTAAGAGTGGGGCACTCAGAGGCTGAAGTCCCATCAGTCAGGACAGGCAAAGCCTGGTCACCAGTGTCACCTGGGACAGGCTCAGTCCTCAGAGCGGATCCGTCCCGCCTCTTCCCTGAGGGCGAAGTGTGGCCGCTTGACTCCTGGGGCCGAGCCGGGAAGGAAGCTGGGGCCGGAGGACAGTGCAATCTGAGGAGCAGCGGGGGGGGGGGGGGGGGGGGGGGGGGGGTCCCGAAGCCAGACACCCTTTGACCCTCCCTTGGGGCCCCTCGTGTCTTCATCCCAGGTGGGGCTGTGCAGACCCAGCCGCGGTGGTTTGAGAAGGAAGACTGGGGGTCCTAACTGACTCTCAAACCGCTTTCGTCCCACCTTCTCTCTCCAGAGGCTCCTGGGACATCTGGTTGCACATCCCTACAGGGACCAGGGCTAGGAGTCGTTGCCGGTCCCCAGCACGTGGATGGGCGGGTGGGAGGGCGAGTGGCCGGATGAGACTAGGGAGTGGCTGGGTAGAACGGATGGGCAGGTCGGTGGCTGGATGAGCTACGAATGGGGGGCCGGTGGCTGGGTGGGTAACGGGTTGATGGTTGGAGGATGGTGGTAGGTGGATGGGAGGACAGCCGGCCACTTCTGTGGGCAGCGGGTTTGCAATAATAGCCCCAGTAAGGCTCGGGGAAGTGGGTCAGTTGGAAGAAGAGTGGGAAGGAGCTGCCTGTCACGTTGGGGCTCCGTGACAGTGGGATCCTCTCGGTCCGGGACCCTGGCATTACAGCTGGGGCCGAACGAACAGGTCTGCCCCTACCACCTTCCCGGGGGCTGGGCATCCGGCGGGCTGAGAGAGGCTCGTTCTTGGGGTGACTTGGGGTGCCCCTGGGAGTCGGCACCTCGGGGTGGGAGCCCAGCTGTCTCTCTCCCTGGCTCGAGAGCATCGTCCAACCTCTGCGGCGGCTCCGGCCTCCGGGAGGCACCGATTGCCCCCGGGGTCCGCTCTGACCTCGCACGGCCCTCCCCGGCAACCTGCCGTCAGACGGGGCAGGATCCCCAGCTCTTTCCCCGGCTCTGCCTTTCCCATCCCAGAGTGCTGTGCTCTCCCGCCCAGCCTGTCAGCCCCTCCCCACCTGGGACCCTGCCCGGCGGTGTGCAGGGTGGGGGCAGGCCGTAGGAGCGCAGACGCCTGTCTGAGATGCCGGGAGTTGGCCCTGGGTGGGGGAAGTGGGTGCCCGCCCACCAGGCTCCTGAGCCCTCGGCAGCCGTGGGCGGGGTCTCTTCCGGGGCCGGGCTGGGCCAGCTCTGTCTCTCCACAGCTGGGGCTGCCCGAAGCAGAACTACACCTTCAATGCCTCGTCCTCCGAGATCAATTGGTGAGTTCCCGGCCCAGCCCCTCCGGCCGGATGCCCGGCTTTGGCCCGTGCAGTGGGCATCGCTAGGCAGTCCCCGCAGAGCACCTGAAGCAGCGGACCCTTTCAGAACTACGGGTGTCGCCCCAAGTGGCTTGACTCGGCGTCCCTCCAACTCCTGGCTCAGCCCTCAGACTGAGGGTGGGGAGGGGGCCCGCGGACTGACGGCGGGTGGGGAGGGGCCCGCAGGGAGGGCCCTCCAGTGGGTCGCCGCTCCTGTCCGCACTTGCACCAAGGAGAGCGGTGCCCCCATCAAGCAGTGCAAGTGACCCCAGGATGACCGTGATGTGTGGCCCAGCATTTAGGACGCGTCCCCAGGGGCCAGCCACCTCCTGCCTCACTCGGCTTGTCTGTACAGACGGCCCCGGTCCTTCCGTTACCCGAAGGAGCACCGGCGTTTGAACAGACCCTGCCCCCGCCCCCATGTGCTTCACCTCCCAGGAGCCCCCCACCCCGGCTGGACCGGGGAGGAAGGGAGGCCCCGCGGCTCATCGCACTTGCCCAGGGAGCCTCTCCAGGGCGGGGGGGCCTCCCGAGCCTGCAGCCCTGCCCCACGTCCCGCAGCTTTGGGCCTGGCCTCACCCTGACCTCCCAAGAGGCCTCCTTTCCTGGGGGACCTCTCCCTCCCTTCATGTCCTTGTCCCCACGAGGGGGAAGGCAGGTACCCTCCACCCGCCTGAGGAACGGCTCGGGTCAGGGGAGGCCTGGGGGTGGGGCTGGGGGACACTAGCCCGAGGCTCACCTCCCTCCCTCCCCAGGGCGCCCATCCTCTGGGTGGAAAGAAAGATGACTCTGTGGGCGATTCAGGTGAGTGGGGGGCATGGCTCCGGGTGGGCCCTGCTCTCCCCCCGTCCCACTCAGACTGCGCCCCTCCTAGGTCATTGTGGCCATAATAAGCTTCCTGGAGACGATGCTCCTCATTTACCTCAGCTACAAAGTGAGTCCCCCCCACCCCCGCCTGGCCTGACCCTCCCCTCTGACCCCCCAGCCCGTTCCCTGACCTCCTGGCTTGACTTTCTCCCCCTTCCCTGCCCCCCACGGCCCCAGGGCAACATCTGGGAGCAGATCTTCCGAGTCTCGTTCGTCCTGGAGATGATCAACACGCTGCCCTTCATCGTCACGGTGGGTGAGCGGCCGGCCGAGGAGGGGGACACCCCGGCCCCGGCCCCCTGACCCGGCTCCTTCACAGATATTCTGGGCGCCCCTGCGGAACCTGTTCATCCCCGTGTTTCTGAACTGTTGGCTGGCCAAGCACGCTCTGGAGAACATGATCGTGAGCTCCCGTCCCGGGTGCCGTGTCCCCAGCCCCGGAAGTCCCCGGCCGGAGGGAGGAGGGGTGAACGTGCGCGCGGGGCGAGAGACCAGGCCCGCGTGACCCGGGCCCCTGGACGGACCCTCCGCTGAGCGTCAGGCCCACGTCCCTTTCCGGGGCTGTCCGTGGGGAGCCTGACGCGGAGGCGGGAGGGGGCGCGGGGCCGGGGGATGGGACCCGCTCACCCGCCTGCACCCGTGCCGCCGGAAGGGCCAGGCGCCGCCCCTGACAGCCCTTGTCCCGCAGAACGACTTCCACCGTGCCATCCTGCGGACCCAGTCGGCCATGTTCAACCAGGTCCTCATCCTGTTCTGCACCCTGCTGTGTTTGGTCTTCACGGGGTGAGTGTGCCCCCAGGAGCCCCGCCGCCCTCTCCCCCTCGGGCCGCAGCTCAGGAGGGCCCCGCGGTGGCAGGGGGCCCAAGGATGGGGCGGGGGGGACGGCCCGGAGCCCACAGCCCCGGGCTGCGGTGGGCCCGGGTCCCGCTCCTCTGGGACCCAGGGAGACCTAGGTCTGGCTTCCGGGTCCACACCTCGGAAGGCTGGGCACCGGCCCGAGCCCCGTGGGGACCCTTTGGCATGAGGTCCAGCTGAGAACGAGGTCTGGGAACGGCCAGGGTGAAGAGTGGGGGGGAGGGGGTGTCCCCTTTCGTGCCCGGCTCCCGCCGGGGGTCCTGGGGTACCGGCCCTGCCCGCTGCTGGCGAAGGCGGCCACCACGTCCCGTTGCCCCGGCAGGGATGTGGGGCGGGCACCGAGGCTGGGGAAGGAGCGAGGAGGAGCCACGTGCTTCCTGCCTCCCCTCCCGCACGCCTGCCCACACCACGCAGACCTCAGCAGAGGGGGAGGGCAGCCACGGGGTCCAAAGCTCAGCCTGCTTTCCTCCCGGCAGCCAGTGTGTCCTCCCATCCCCCTGGGGGGAGGGTCTCGAGCACCTCTCTGTGGCACCCCACGCTGTGTGCCATGGGCCCCCTAGGCCCTGCCGTCAGCAGCTTCCGGTGTGGGGCGAGGACTTGGGGTCACAGGTGCGGGAAGCGGGGCCGTCGGGCTCTGTGCCCCGTAGGGGGCTGTCCGGCCTCCTGCCCGACCCCCTGGGTGAGGATGAGGCTCCAGGCGGGGCGCAGGCCCACCCCGCTGACCCCCAGGCCCACGCTCCACCAGTGTGGGTCCGCATCCACTCAGGGCATGTTGCCCAGGGGCCTCGAAACAGCCACGGGTTGGAAAGGGAATATCCAGGGGGAGATCCGAGGGGCTGGGCTGTGCCCACTCTGGCAGACCGGGATGGGAAGTCCCCGGAGCCGTCGCCCGCCCCAGGTGTCCCAGGCCCCTCCCACAGCCCAGGGCAGGGAGCACAGGGCCCCCCTTCGCCCCCCCCCACCCCACCCCAGGTGTCCCAGGCCCCTCCCACAGCCCAGGGCAGGGAGCACAGGGCCCCCCTTCGCCCACCCCCCCCCCCCCCCCCCCCCCCCCCCCCCCCCCCCCGCCCCAGGTGTCCCAGGCCCCTCCCACAGCCCAGGGCAGGGAGCACAGGGCCCCCCTTCGCCCACCCCCCCCCCCCCCCGCCCCAGGTGTCCCAGGCCCCTCCCACAGCCCAGGGCAGGGAGCACAGGGCCCCCCTTCGACCCCCCCCCACCCCGCCCCAGGTGTCCCAGGCCCCTCCCACAGCCCAGGGCAGGGAGCACAGGGCCCCCCTTCGCCCACCCCCCCCACCCCCCCCCCCCCCCCCCCGCCCCAGTGTCCCAGGCCCCTCCCACAGCCCAGCGATGCCCGGACTTCCAGGACCTGCGGCATCCAGCACCTGGAGCGCGCAGGGGACAACCTGTCCCTCCTCACGGCTTTCTACTTCTGCATCGTCACCTTCTCCACCGTGGGCTACGGTGACGTGACGCCCAAGATCTGGCCGTCCCAGCTGCTGGTGGTCATCATGATCTGTGTGGCCCTCGTGGTGCTCCCGCTGCAGGTGAGCCCCCAGCCCCCACACAGGCCGCCTCTGCCCAGCCCGGAAGCGGGCAAAGCCGGAGGCCCGAGACCCGAGGCCTCACGGCAGGGCGAGGAGCCAGGGGTGGCGTTCTCGACGGGGAACCACAGGCCGCTGGTGCCACGCCTGCCCCCTCGGCCGCTCCCCCGGGGCCGGGGACAGATGCCCAGGACCCGGATGCCCCCTGGCTATTCGGGAAGAGACGGAGCGCCCGTTCCCTCCCCGCGTGCTTCCCTTTAAGCCCGCTCGCTAGTTAGCACCGTGGGAGGAGCGTGGAGATGGCCGCACGCCCGCTAAGCCTCCCTCCCAGGAGGCAGCAGCGGGGTCCCTGACGGTGCCACAGACTGGGCCTTGGAACGACAGAAATGTGCTCTCTCCCGGTCCGGAGCCTGAGTCCGAGGTGTCCGCGGGGCCGGCCCGTCCTGGAGGCCCCGAGGGCGGCCCCCTGCACCCTCCCAGCTTCCGGGGCTGCTGGCCCTGGGCCCCCCTGGCTTTTGGCTGCGTCCCTCCCGTCTCTGCCCCGTCTTCACGTGCCTTCTCCCCGTGGGTCCCTCGTGTCCTCTTTTGAAGACACCGGACGGTGGACAAGGGCCCACCCTGACCCTGTCTGACCTTGTCTCAACGAAGCACATCTGCAAAGACCGTTTCCAAATGAGGTCCCAGTGGGAGGTTCTGAGTGGACGGAGTCTCAGGGACGCAATGGGATCGGCTACGGTGAGGCCGCGGAGCCCCCACCTCAGCTGGGGGGCACGTCGCCGGGCCTCCTTGCAGATGCCCAGGCCCAGAGCCCGTAGCACAGCTGTGGTTGGTGGGGTTGCAGCCGAGCGCCTGTGTCAGAGTCCCCGTCCTGCACAGCGGGCCCCCCACCCCGGGCCCGGCGCCTCCGGCTGTGGAGCCAGGCCTGTGCTTCAGGGTCACGGGGCCTGGTCGCCGCAACCGAGCAGGTGCTCCCTAAATGCGGTGAGCTGCTGGCACGTGGCCCGGCACAGGCGAGCACCGGACGGCGTCCTCTGCTCTGTTAAATACACGAATGGCCTCGATGCTGGGGTGGAAACGGCCGGGGAGCCTCGGGGTCTGGCCGTCACCTGCCCCCGAGTCAGGCTGCAGGGGGCGCCCCGGGCGGGCCAGCCCCCCCCCCCCCCCCCCCGGGCGGCTCCCGGGGGTCCCGTCACCATGACGCTTTTATCTGTCCTTTTCCTAATTTAAAAGGACTCCCGACGCCCCAGGCAAACATCCGGGCAGCGTGGGCTGGGCGGGTGGCATCCCCAGACCTGCGCTCAGCCCTGACACGGGCTCGTAACCACTCGGACTGAAGGTACCCTTTCCGTGTGCCCACTTCCGGCTCTGGCTGCCAATTCCCCAGGGCGCCCTCGCGTTTCTCTGAAAGGGAGCTCGTCGTCAGCTCCGTGTCCGGGGTGCGGACTTTGGCGCCGGGTAACAGTCGCTCGGCCTCCTGGGCCGGGAGCCGGGGTGTCCGTTTCGCCCCCGCGTGGCCCCCCCACGTGGCCTGTGGCGTTGGGGGCCGGGGGAGGTCCACGTGTGCGCTCCCACGGGGGGCACCGGGGCCCCGGCGGCCCCCTGAGCCCCAGGCCCCCCGCTGTCCCCCGCAGTTCGAGGAGCTGGTGTACCTGTGGATGGAGCGGCAGAAGTCGGGGGGCAACTACAGCCGCCACCGGGCCCAGACGGAGAAGCACGTGATTCTGTGCGTCAGCTCCCTCAAGATCGACCTGCTCATGGACTTCCTGAACGAGTTCTACGCGCACCCCCGGCTCCAGGTGAGGCCCCCCGGGTGCCGTGCGCCTCGGCTCCCCCGTCGGCCCCCGCGCCACACAGGCCGGCACGGGCAGGTCGGGGGGTGCCGAGCGGCGGCAGAGGTGAGGCCGCACGGGGACTGACGCGGCCCGGCCTGCAGGACTATTATGTGGTCATCCTGTGCCCGACCGAGATGGACATCCAGGTCCGCAGGGTCCTGCAGATCCCCCTGTGGTCCCAGCGGGTCATCTACCTCCAGGGCTCCGCACTCAAGGACCAGGACCTCATGCGAGCCAAGTGAGCGCCGACGGGGGGTGAGGGTGTGGCGCTGAGGGTGGGAGGGCACGGATGCCGCCGTGGGGCGTCAGGGCGGGCAGCGGCCCCGGCTCCGTGCCCGCCACTCACCTGGCCAGACGGGCCCCTTGCTGACCTCACCTCGGGCACCTGGCCACACCCCTGTCAGTCTCCCCCCCCCCCCCCCCCCCACCCAGGGATGCTCTCAGGTTCCAGCGTGGCTCCACGTGCAGCTGGGGTGGGAAGACGGGCTGGGGACCAGTTTTCTTTGAAAGACGAGCTGACAGAGTGAGTTAAGGAGACGATGTCCTTACATGGAACTTTCTAGAATGTGCCGGCGCACACCCCAGGAGACCCCCCCCCCACCGCCACCACATTGTCATTCCAGAAGCCTCTCCTCCTCCTTTGTGATGGAATGTGGGTGGTAGCCCGAGGGGAAGCAGGAGTGCCCACCTCCTGAGCCCTGGGCCCCACTATCTCACCTATAAAATTTCAGAAGGGAATCCAGCATGGAGGCGGCAGTGGCCAGGGGCCCAGCCTGTGACCCAGGACCCAGCTGCAGGCCAAGGGGCTGGGAGAGGCACGGGCCTGGCAGAGACAGATGATAAGCCAGGGTGGGTGGGGTGCAGGGTGGAGGGGGGGTGAGGGTGCAGGCCTCCCCACCCTGGGGGGAGCGAGCGGCAGCCAGAGGCTCTCCCGGTGAGAGAGGGACCAGAACAGGTCAGCCGGGTGCCCAGCCCGTGGGAGGGACAGGCCAGCGGGTGGGCACATCTTCACCACTGACTGCCCCAGCCCCGCCCTGGCTTAACGGGGTCACCGAGGCTGGTCAGTGCCCCGACACCGGCTCAGAAGCACAGAGTGAGGTGGGGTCTCGACGGGGCCCCCCCCCTTCCAGCTTGTGCCCTGAGCCCCCGACGTCCGAGATGGGAGCGTGGACGGGTCCAGGCAGCGCTCAGACCCGGTGCTTTGCAGGATGGACAACGGGGAGGCCTGTTTCATCCTCAGTAGCCGCAACGAGGTGGATCGCACGGCAGCGGTGAGTGCTGCGGGCCCCCCCCCACCCCCCCGCCAGAGACCCTCCCCTCCTCCCGCCCGTCAGCACTGACCCCGCCCCCGCACCCCCCCCCCCCCCCCCCCCGCCCCAGGACCACCAGACCATCCTGCGCGCCTGGGCCGTGAAGGACTTCGCACCCAACTGCCCCCTCTACGTCCAGATCCTCAAGCCCGAGAACAAGTTTCACGTCAAATTTGCAGGTACGTTGGGGGCCGCGGGCGTGCACCCAGCTGAGTGTGCACCTTGAGGGCCGGGGCCGTAAGCGGGGGCTGGAGCGTGCGGAGGCGTGGCAGGAGGCACAGCTGAGTGTCCTCGCGCCGGCGTGGGGGGCGGCGGAGCCCACGTAAGTCTAGCCGTTTGAGGGGACAGTCCTGCACCCGGGGCCCGGGATCAGCGTGGGCAGGAGCCCAGGGCTGGTGCATCTGATAAGCATCTCTGGGGCGTGCTCCAGCCAGGGGTGCCAGGGGGCAGGTGGGCGGGCCCCCGAGCTGGGCTCCGGAGCACAGGCGAGCGGGTGCCACCAGCCCCGGAGTTCTCACCACGCTGGGAGTCGAGCACGGAGGTGCTGGGGCAGACGCGGTCGGGGAGGCGGGAGCTCCAGGGAGGGCGCTGGGCGGTGGGCCGCCCGCTGTGGGCCCAGCGGGGCCTGGGCGGTGACCCGGCCCCTCCTGCCGCAGACCACGTGGTGTGTGAGGAAGAGTGTAAGTACGCCATGCTGGCCCTCAACTGCATCTGTCCGGCCACGTCCACACTCATCACCCTGCTGGTGCACACGTCCCGCGGCCAGTGAGTGCTGGGGAAGGGGAGACACGGGAGGGGCGCCCAGGGAGGGTCAGGGCAGCCAAGAGGGGGGGCCGGAGTGGGGAGCCACCAGGGGTCTGCTGGGAGTTGCAGGCAGGGACCAGGGTGGGGGTGCCCAGAGAGCCCTGGGTCGAGGGCACAGTGACAAGGGCAGGTGGGGCTTGGTTTGGGGGAGAAAGTACATTTGGTTCCCCAGCGCTGGGCCGGGGGGGTGGGGGGCGGGCAGCATCGGGGGCCAGGGGCCGCCCGGGGACAGAGACCAGGCTGGGGGCCCCCAGGGCGGGTCCTCCCTGGAGGCTCGGCCATGCAGGGGGGGGTCAGGGGTCAAAGCGGTGACTCGGGCTGCCCGCCCCAGGGAAGGCCAGGAGTCCCCAGAGCAGTGGCAGCGAATGTACGGACGGTGCTCGGGCAACGAGGTGTACCACGTGCGCATGGCGGAGAGCAAGTTCTTCCGGGAGTACGAGGGCAAGAGCTTCACCTACGCCGCCTTCCACGCGCACAAGAAGTACGGCCGGGCGGGCGGCCGGGCGGGCGGGGGGCCCTGGGCCGGGGACCGTCCCCCTGGGCTCTCCTCTCTGAGGCCGCTGGGGGCGCGGGCGCTGCCCCTCCAGCCGCCCGCGCCCCCACCCAGGTACGGCGTGTGCCTCATCGGGCTGAAGCGCGAGGACAAGAGCATCCTGCTCAACCCGGGGCCCCGGCACACGCTGGCCGCCTCCGACACCTGCTTCTACATCAACATCACCAAGGAGGAGAACTCGGCCTTCATCTTCAAGCAGGAGGAGAAGCAGAAGAAAAAGGGCTTCTCGGGGCAGGGCCTGTACGAAGGGTCCGGCCGCCTGCCCGTGCACAGCATCGTCGCCTCCATGGGTGAGGCCTGGCGCGGGCGGGCGGGCGGGCGGGGCGGGCTCGCTCGCGGGGCCTGACCGACTCCGGGCCCGGGGCCCCTGGGAGCCTCTGTCCACCTCTGACCCGGGAACCAGCCGCCCCCAGGAGGGCCTGGGGAGGGGCCCGCCGGCCAAGCTCAGCCGCTCTGTTCCAGGGACCGTGGCCATGGACCTCCAGAACACGGAGTGCCGGCCGGCGCAGGGCGGCGGGGGCGGCGGGGGCGGCAAGCTGACGCTGCCCGCGGAGAACGGCTCGGGCAGCCGGCGGCCCAGCATCGCGCCCGTCCTGGAGCTGGCCGACAGCTCGGCCCTGCTGCCCTGCGACCTGCTGAGTGACCCATCGGAGGACGAGATGACGCCATCGGAGGACGAGGGGCTGTCCGTGGCAGAGTGAGTGCCGTGCACCCGCACAGCCGCTCTCGACGGGAGGGGGAGGGGGAATGGGCGTGGCCTGTGGAAGTCGCGGGTAGGGCCCCCCCGGTGCAGCACCTGCCAAGCCTGGACGCCCCTGGCCCTTCCTGAGCCCTCCGCCTGCCCTGGGTTGGGGCCCAGGTCTTCCCGCTGCCCCAGCGTGTCCTCGGGGCTCCTCAGCCATTTGGCCTCGGGGCGGCGCGCTGACTGTTGCCATGGCCGGGTGCCTGCGCTCCTGCAGCGAGCCTGTGACCACCGAGGGAGCAGACGCGCCCTGGGGAGGGACCGGCTCTGAGATCCAGGGGAGTGCCCAGGGCTGCTGGACACTGGGGGGCAGGGGTGGGGCTGGCCTCTGAGGCCCTCCCTCCCCGGCACTGCTGGGGGCCGCCCCCGGGTTGGTGTGAGCCGGGCGCTGCTGGGGAGACTGGCCCGGCGCTGCGCAGCCAGCGGAGAGGGGCCGGGGGCCGGCGTCTGCCCGCTCGCTCGCTAGGGTGCTGGGGGCTTCGGGGAGGGAGGACCGGCCATCAGAGCCCCTCAGGGCTTTACCCGTGGTTTCCGGGCCTGGTGTAACTCGTACGTGTGTCCATGTGCGTGTTGAGCGGCTCCTGGCCTCGGACCCCCAGGGAAAGGACCGTGCCCTGTCACAGCTATCCTCCCACACGCAGGCCAGGGGCACGGACGGGTCCGCGGGGTTTGGCGCCTCCGTGTGGCCGCCTGGGACGAGGCCCCGCCGTGCTCTGGGCCCCGGGCAGAGGGCTGGGAGGTCCCGTGGGGGGCGGGCTCAGGACCACCTCTTGCGGGTGGCCGGTGGCCAGGGTCTGTGCTGAGGGCTCCTGTCCTCCCCCAGGTACGTGAAGGGCTACCCCCCCAACTCGCCCTACATCGGCAGCTCGCCCACCCTGTGCCACCTTCTGCCTGTGAAGGCCCCTTTCTGCTGCCTGCGGCTGGACAAGGTGGGTCACCTCCCGCCACACTGTGTGACGTAATCACAAACCTACGGAAAAACTGCCAACGCAAGAGGGGACTCCTGGCCCTTTGCCCAGACTCCCCGTGTCTTGCCCTCGGTAAACATGCTTCCGCTTTGGAGGAGTGATTTTCCCCGCCACCTGAGGGCAGGTGGAGCCCCCTTTCCACACCCCTGCATGTCCCCAAGGGCGGGTGGAGCCCCCTCCCCACAACCCTGCGTGTCCCCAAGGACAGGTGGAACCCCCTCCCCACACCTGTGTGTCCCCAAGGGTGGGTGGAGCCCTCTTGCCACACCCCTGTGTCCCCAAGGGGGTGGAGCCCCCTCCCCTCACCCCTGTGTGTCCCCGAGGGCAGGTGGAGACCCCTCCCCACAGCCCTGCGTGTCCCCAAGGACAGGTGGAACCCCCTCCCCACACCTGTGTGTCCCCAAGGGTGGGTGGAGCCCCCTCGCCACACCCCTGTGTCCCCAAGGGGGTGGAGCCCCCTCCCCTCACCCCTGTGTGTCCCCGAGGGCGGGTGGAGCCCCCTCCCCTCACCCCTGCGTGTCCCCGAGGGCAGGTGGAACCCCCCTCCCCACACCTGTGTGTCCCCAAGGGGGTGGAGCCCCCTCGCCACACTCCTATGTCCCCAAGGGGGTGGAGCCCCCTCCCCTCACCCCTGTATGTCCCCGAGGGCGGGTGGAGCCCCATCCCCTCACCCCTGCGTGTCCCCGAGGGCAGGTGGAACCCCCTCCCCACACCTGTGTGTCCCCAAGGGGGTGGAGCCCCCTCGCCACACTCCTATGTCCCCAAGGGTGGGTGGAGCCCCCTCGCCACACCCCTGTGTGTCCCAGAGGGCGGGTGGAGCCCCCTCCCCTCACCCCTGCGTGTCCCCGAGGGCAGGTGGAGACCCCTCCCCACACCCCTGTGTGTCCCCGAGGGCAGGTGGAACCCCCTCCCCACACCTGTGTGTCCCCAAGGGCGGGTGGAGCCCCCTCGCCACACCCCTGTGTCCCCAAGGGGGTGGAGCCCCCTCCCCTCACCCCTGCGTGTCCCCGAGGGCAGGTGGAGACCCCTCCCCACACCCCTGCGTGTCCCCGAGGGCAGGTGGAACCCCCTCCCCACACCTGTGTGTCCCCGAGGGCGGGTGGAGCCCCGTCGCCACACCCCTGCATGTTCCCTGAGGGCAGGGGGATCCCTCAGGTAATCTCAGCTCCTTCTCCCTACACTACACACACCCCTGCACACACATACCCCCGTGCACGCACACTACACGTATGTGCACACTCACACACATACGTGCACACAGCACAGATCTCGTTTCTGCTAAGGGGCGGGTCCCCACAACACCTGCCTCCCTTCCCTGACGTGACCGCCCCCCGCCCTGTCTCCAGCTCGCGCTCTGCCGAGGGGACAGTCTCACGGCAGCCGCGTGGGGCAGACGGGCTTGACGGGCCGTGACAGGATGGGGCCGGTGGCTGTCGGCCATCCGGTGAGGGGTCCCCGGGGGAGCCCGGCGTCACCGCAGCGGCCCCTGTGTGCAGACGCGGGGTCAAGGGGTGGCGGGGCTGAGGGGGCTCCCACACTTGCCGCCAACCGCAGGCCCCGTGGTCTGCTCACCCATGGGGGGGGCAGCCGAAGAGAAGCCCCCAGGCCGCGGTCCTCCATCCTGAGGACCGTCCCCGTGTCCCCGCAGCTGGCCCTCTGGTTCCGGGTGAACCGGTGCTCGCGGGCACGGTGACCGGGGGGACGGCGGCTCTATCTGCGGGGCTAACGCTGGGCCCGCCCCCGCCCCGCAGGGCTGCAAGCACAACAGCTACGAGGACGCCAAGGCCTACGGCTTCAAGAACAAGCTGATCATCGTCTCTGCGGAGACGGCGGGCAACGGGCTGTACAACTTCATCGTGCCGCTGCGCGCCTACTACCGGTCGCGCAAGGAGCTCAACCCCATCGTGCTGCTGCTGGACAACAAGTGGGGCCCGGCCCGCTCCCCCCCCCCCCCCCCCCCCGCCCGCAGATGCCCCGCTCCTCCCCTGCCCCGTCCCCAGGCCCTCCGGTCCTTGGTGGCACCTGACCTCCCTCCGTCGTGGAGTCCCCGGGAGGCCTCGCCCCGGCCCCGGCCCCCGTGCCCGCAGAGCTCGGGGTCTGACCTGGGCGGGTCCCGCCCTCGGCCCGCGGTTTCCCCTTGGGTGAAATAAAGAGCAGCCCCGTTGTCTGATGTGCTGCGGCCCTGGGGGACCCCCAGGCAGGGCCAGGCAGGGCACGGGGGGCACACGGCCCAGCAGGACGGCAGCCCCAGGACCTGCCCCCCCCCAACAGGCCCGACCACCACTTCCTGGAAGCCATATGCTGCTTCCCCATGGTCTACTACATGGAGGGCTCCGTGGACAAGTAAGGCGCCGCCTCCCTGCGGAGCCCAGAGCCCGAGGGGTGGGGGGGGGGGCGCCCGTTTCTTAGCAGAAGCCCCTCCCCCTCCCTCCTCCAGAGTCTCCTCCTACCCGGTGGTGGGGGGCCCAGGCGGTTGAGGACCACCGCCCGTGGAGGGGGAAGGAGGGCACCCGAAGGGAGCTCCCGGGATCCCCGACCTGGCCCTGAGGGACCCCCCCCCCCATGTGGCCTCTCCCCACCGCCCCCTGCAGCCTGGACAGCCTGCTGCAGTGCGGCATCATCTACGCCGACAACCTGGTGGTGGTGGACAAGGAGAGCACCATGAGCGCGGAGGAGGACTACATGGCCGACGCCAAGACCATCGTCAACGTGCAGACCATGTTCCGGTGAGGGGCGGGGGCTCACCCCCCGGGCGGGTGCGGCGGCGCCGAGCCGGGTCCCGAGCCAGCCCCCCAGCCGTCGGGGAGCCCGTCCCGTGGCTGCCGCTGCGACCGGGGGACCCCTCCCTGAGCCCCCTCCTCCCCCCAGGCTCTTCCCCAGCCTAAGCATCACCACGGAGCTCACCCACCCTTCCAACATGCGGTTCATGCAGTTCCGCGCGAAGGACAGCTACTCTCTGGCTCTTTCCAAGTTGGAGAAGGTAACGGGCCCCGACCTGACCCGCCGCCCCTCCCCTGCCCCCCGCTCGACCTGCCGTCAGGGTTCGGAGCCCAGAGAGAGTGGGTGAGGGGCCTCGAGCCTCCTGACCGTGTCGTCGGGAGCCTTCAGGGTCATCGGCCAGAAGCGGACAGTCGTACCTCTGCAGGCAGGGTCCGGGGCTGGGGCCGAGGCTGCCCGTCGTGTCCGTAAATACCGACACGGGGGGCGCAGACTGCCCGTTTCCTGCGCCCCCGACGCTGTGCTCAAACCGGAAACGTGGCCGGTCTCGGAGAGGGGAGGACCCCGTCTCGGGTCACACAGCACGGCGGTGGCCAGCGGACTCCGCCTTTCGCTCCTCGGGGCTCCGGGAAGGGCGTCAGCCGGCGTCGGCGTGACGCTCTGGGCCCACGGACCAGCCACCGGGAACGCGGGCCCTGGCTAGGGCACAGGCGGCTCGGCCCGGGTGCTGTGGCCCCCGCCCCGGCCGCTGGAGGCACCACTGTAGGCTGAGGGCACCACACAGGCAAGACCAGGGAGCCCGGGGACGACACCGCCGTGGACGAGGCCGGGAGCAGTGGGCCCTCCCTGCGGGCCCGGAGCCGCCGTCCACACCAGACAAGGGAGGAGCTTCCCCCCGAACCCACGCGGATCGTGGACCGCGAGGCCACCCCACGTGTCAGAGGGGCGAGCGCGAGGCGGGCAGGAGGCGGCAGCGGAGCTCCTGCCCGGGCCCTCCCTGGACCGCGCCCTGCCCGGCGCCCGGGGCCGCTCGGAGCCCGCGCAGCGGCCTGTGGGCCGAGTCTCCATCCCCCGGAACGACCGGAAGGCGGACGCTGGTCTCAGCGGGCCCAGCGCGCCGGGAATCCGTGTCCAAAGGCTGGGGCGGCCTTCCCAGCTCCGGGAACGGCAGTCTGACCGAGCACGGCCGGGGTGACTGACCGGCACGGGATCGGGCTCCGGCAGACGTGCACCCGGCGCCCCTGCCCCCCCTCTCCTCCCGTGGTGACCCCAGCAGCCGACCCTCCTTGCTGTGCGGCGTGGCCTCCGGGGGCAGGGCCGGCCTGCCCAGCCCAGGATGGCGAGCCCGTCGCGTGGCTCCGAAGTCCGGGCCTGGAGTGAGCACGCCCGGGCGTGTGACCCCGGGAGGTGCCTTGAAAAGCGGATCCGCTGTTCCTGGCCGATGTGGCCTGGGGTCCCGAGGCACTGGCAGAGCTCTGGGACCCCACCCACCCCCCACCCACCCTCAGAGACGGCGGAGCCCACGCCCCGCCCACCCCCACGAGTGCCGAGCCTGGAGGCCACGGAGGGCTCGTCTGGATGCCAGGCACGCGGGCTCCTGACGGCTCAGACGGACGGTCCGGCGGCGACGTCCCCCCACAGGAGCAGCCGAGCATTTCCTTGAAGCGCTGACGGCGACTTACTTTTACGAAAGTGGGCGTGTCTTCCGCTTCAAGGACGGTTGGAGGTGTTTATAAAGGGGACCCAGGCGGGCACCTGACGGGCGGCTGCTTCTCCGAGTCCCGTTAAAGGCGCCGTAGCGCCGTGCCTCCCCTGCGCCCTCCGCGCTCTCCGAGGCTCACCCGTGCCGCTCGGGGTGAAGGGACATGACGTCTGTAACGGCCGCTCGCCCTTGTGACGCGCCCCGAGAGCCCGAACGCAGACGCGGCTCACTCCACCGGACAGGGCGCCGCCGCCAGAACCGGCTTCCTGGCGGCCCGCACCCGACGCCCTCGCCCTCTGGGTCCCTTGCCTGCCTTCTGCCTTCGAAGCAAGTCTGTCCCCGTGGGAAGGAGGGGGTCCTCTCCGGCCGTCGGTCGCGGACGGAGCTCGGCCGCCGGGGATAATGGCCCCGAACGCGCCCACATCCTACCTGCCAGGGCCTGGCCAGGGTGCGGGGGAGACCGAGGGGCCTTCTAGACGGGAGATGGTCCCGTGTGGGCCGAGCGGGCCTAGGGTCCTCACCGGGGACCTTACGGGAGGGAGGGGCGGGTCAGGGGTTGGCGGACGCGCCGCTGGCTGTGGGGGCGAAGGGAGGAGCACAAGCTGAGGGAGGCGGTCAGCTTCTAGAGACGAGACGGGCCTCGCAGCCACAGGAAAGTCCCCGCGGACGCCACAGAGAACGGGAGGCAGGCGTCTCCGTGGTTTCCGCGTGTGGAGCCCACGCTCCACCGGCCCGTCCGACTTCACTTAAAACCACCAGCTCGGTGACAAAGTGACTCACATTAGTCGGAACTCTGGGCAGCGAGACCCAAGCGACACCCGCATCCCTGCTCCCGGGCTCTGGCCTCGAGTGCGCCGGCGGGGAGGGGGGACGCGTAGCTGGCGCGGAGGCCTGAGGTCGGCCGTCCGCTGCGGCACGCACGGCTGCGCTCGCGTGCGCCCGGCCACCTGCCCTGCGCCCCTGAGTGCCCCTTTCCTGCAGAGGGAACGGGAAAACGGCTCCAACCTGGCCTTCATGTTCCGCCTGCCCTTCGCCGCGGGCCGTGTCTTCAGCATCAGCATGTTGGACACGCTGCTGTATCAGGTCAGCGGGGCCGGGAGGCAGGGAGGCCCCGGGACGCCCGGCCGGGAGCCTTCTCTCCACCTCCCGCCAGCGTCCCGGTCCCGGGCGTCCCTCCCTGGGTCCCGTCCGAGTCGTCTCCTCCCGGAAGGGCGCCGCCCTGGGCTCCGCTCCGGGCGGCCTCTGGGCTTCTGATCCCTTTTGACCAGCTGGACCGCGGCGGCCAGGAGGGGCTTCCCCGCGGGAGGCTGAGGGCGCCCGGCGGCCCCCGGGGTGCCCGGCCTCACTGCGGCCTCCCTGTCCGGCCAGTCCTTCGTGAAGGACTACATGATCTCCATCACCAGGCTGCTGCTGGGCCTCGACACCACGCCAGGCTCCGGCTACCTCTGCGCCGTGCGTCACGGGCTGGGCGGGCGGGCGCGCCATTCCTGGGGGCCCCCGGCGGGCTCCCCGCTCAGACCACCGCTCGCTCTAGATGAAAATCACGGAGGAGGACCTGTGGATCCGCACGTACGGCCGCCTCTTCCAGAAGCTGTGCTCCTCCAGCGCCGAGATCCCCATCGGCATCTACAGGACCGAGTGCCACGTCTTCTCCAGCTCGGAGGTTCGGGGCCGGGGGTGCTCCCGATGCGGGGGGCTCCCGTACAGCAGCCCCCGGGCTGTGGATGCGTGCCCCTCCCACGTTCAATTCTGGGGATCCGGGCCTCTGCTGTCAGGCCCTTCCGGGGTCCAGGGCACGCGGCCCTGCGCGTGGTCGGGTGGCGGGGGCCCCCGAGTGGGGCAGGGGAGGCCGTAGAAGGCGGGCGGCCTGGCGTGCTGGTCCCAGCCCACAGGGGGCTCAGGCAGTGCCGGGGCGGGGGGCAGGGGCAGAAGCGCCCACGGGCACCCAGGCTGCCCCCCGTTTCCTTTGCAGCCACATGACCTCAGAGCCCAGGTGAGTGGCCCCTCAGACTTCACGTCAAGGCGTGCTGACGTGTGCACCGTCCCGCCTGAACCCCCCCCCCCCCCCCCCCCACCGCCCCGAGTCCGGAGGGGCACAGGGCCCTGGGCTCTGGGCAAGGGCCCGGTCAGGGAGTGAGTCCCCGGGATGCGGGGGCCGTGGAGCAGCTCAGGGCGCATGGGATCACCCCTCCCTTACACGAGGGGAAACTGAGGCCCGGGGTGGGAAGCCCAGGCTCCTCCAGCCCCGTGTGCCATCTCCGTGTCCCGCTGTGGCCCCCTCCCTGACGGTCTGGCCCAACCTCCACACCCCCAGCCCCTTCCCGGGTGCCGCCCGCGCCCCGCACCCCTCCGGCGTCCCTGCTCTCCCCCGCCCTCCAAGATGGGGGAGACGGAGGTACAAGAGGGGTAGCGCAGGGCCCGGTGGCGAGCCACGGACACAAGGGCCCCGAGAGCTCGAGGGCGTTGCCCTCTTCCACACGGCAAACTGGGGCAGACCCGGAGGCTGGCGGTCTGGGGTTCAGGAGGAGGGCCTGGGCCCTGGGGTCCCCCGGCGCGGGGCGGGGGAGGGGGGGCGCACCTCCCCGTCCCCGTCCCGGCCCTCACCCTCCTGCCTCGGCCAGTCCCAGATCTCGGTGAGTGTGGAGGACGGCCCGGACACGCAGGACGCGCGGGGGCCCTGGGGCGCGCGGGCGGGAGGCAGCGGCGGCGGCGGCACCCACGGCCGGCACTCGGTCGGCGGGGACCCCGCGGAGCACCCCCTGCTGCGGCGCAAGAGCCTGCCCTGGGCCCGGAGGCTGAGCCGCAAGGGCCCCAAGCCCGCGGGGAAGGCGGCGGCCGCCGAGTGGGCCAGCCAGCAGCGGCTCAGCCTGTACCGGCGCTCCGAGCGGCAGGAGCTCTCCGAGCTGGTCAAGAACCGCATGAAGCACCTGGGACTGCCCACCACCGGCTACGGTAAGGGCCCGGCCGCCCGCCCGCCACCGGGCCCGGGGCAGCACGGGGTGGACCGCGGGGCCCGTCGGAGGAGCCCCTCTGGCGCGAGGAGGGCGCCCCCTTGCGGCTCTGGGGCCTCGCCCCCCCCCCCCCCCCCCCCAGGGGTAAACAAGGGACCGGAGCGGACGGCCCGGCACGCAGGACCGGAAGCGGTGCGGTGGGGCGGGGCGGGGCGGGGCTCCCCAACGCCAAGGGCAGGGTCCTCGCTGGCGGGCGGACCAGCCGCCTCCGGGATCAAGGGATCAGACACGCGGGGGTGCGCTGTGCTCTCGTGGAGAACGGGGGGGGGACCCCGGGCCGCCCCTCCGGCGCCTTCCCAGCAGCCAGAGCGTAGGGGGCGCGTCAGGGGGCAGCTGGACGGATGGCCCGGTGCCGGGACGCCCTCCGTCGACCACAGCGGACGCCACAGCCGCCTGCCCGCCCCGCTGGCAACGCCGCCCCAGGCGTTAAGTCTTTGCCGGCAGCCCTCTTCTCTCTGGAGCTTCTCTTGGGGAAAAGCTCACGACCTTGACCACGGGCGGGCCCGGAGGAGAGCAGACCTTGCTCACCCTCTCTCTGGAGCGGCTGCCTGGCGGTGGGGCTGAGGGGGCGCCCCTCCCGCCGCTGCCTGTCTGCCCCCACGGCCTGCGCCGGTTCCGCCCTGGGGACTCTGCGCCCCAGCGGGCGCCCGCTCTCCCCACCCTGCTTCGTGCCATGTTGCCTGGGACGGGACCCTAGAGCCCCCTCCAAGAGGGATCAGAGGCCAGAGTCTGGCAACCCCCGCCAGCCCCACCAGCCCCGCCCCCCGCTACACCGAACCTGCACCAGTCACCCTCGTCTCTCCCGGGGTCCCTGCCTGGTCGGGTGCTGCCACCCCTTTTCCGGGGCCCTGATGCCAAGGCTCCGGGCAGGGCACTCCGTGTGCGTCGGGCCCCACGGCCAGTACCCACACTCGCAGATTCCAGCCCGCTGACTCCCAGAGCCTGGCAGAGAAGGGACCCCCCTCGCTTCCCGGGCGGCGGGCTGGCCAGTGGCCGTGTGGACCCCCCCCACCCCCCCCCCCGGGTGCTGCTGCCTGCCCTCCCCCGCTGTGCGGCCGCTGCCCGCTGCTTGCTGACCTTTCTCTCTCTCTGTTTCTGTCTGTCCCTCTTCCTGTGTGTTCCGTAGAGGATGTAGCAAATTTAACAGCCAGTGATGTCATGAATCGGGTAAACCTGGGATATTTGCAAGGTAATTCTGCTCCGGCTGCCGCACCAGGGGGCAGCCTAGTGTCCGCCCCAGCCAGGCAGGTGGACAGGACAGGAGACAGGACAGGGTCCCTGCAGGCGGGGGCTCACGTGCTCCCAGAGCAGCCCGTGGCGGGGACCTTGACAGCCCCCTCCTCCTCTGTCTGCGGAGGACGGACTGACCCCAGGAAGGCTCGTGGTTTGCGTGGCCCCTGGCGGTCACTGCGCAGCCCTTGGGCTCCCCCCTACTGACCGCCAGTTCAGTGAGGTCTGCTGTCCACGTCTGTCCTCGCACACTGGTGGCTGCTGGCCCTCAGCTGGCCCCAGATGCCCCGTGGCCCTGAGCCCACCCTGCTCGGGGGAAGCATCCGGACAGACAGTTCCAAGCCTGGGTCCCACCTCCAAACGTGGCGGGGCCTGCTGAGCCCCGGGCCAGCGGCTGGGCCGCCCCGGGCCGGGTGGACAGGTGACGCCCACACCCCAGCAGGGGCTTCAGGAGGGAGCTCCCTTTCCAGTTGGGACAAAGCCTGTGCATGCTCCATTTCTCATCCAGGGGCTCTGGTTTCCTCCAAGAGGTCACCCCGCAGCCCCCAGATCAGCCCTGGGACCCCAACAGAAGTCAGAGCAGAGTCTGGGCCACTGGCCCCGCTGCCAGAACCCCTTCCCTCCCCGGGGGCTCCGCGCAGCCCTAGGGAAGCCTCAGAGCCCGCGTGCCCAGGCGCCTTGGGGCGGCCCCTCCATACAGGGCTCACCCCGGAGGGGACACACCCAGGCCCAGGAGAGAAAACCTCGTGGTTTTCTCGTCGGGGGCTGGCCCAGCTGGGCCCGTGCTGGCGAGTCACTGGCATCTCCTGGTTTCCCGCCCTTTTCCCGAACCTGACACCCGTGATGGTGGTCACGGAGGGCCCACGGGGTCGGCAGGGATCCCAGTCCGGCAGCTTCCACGAACGGTGCCCGGCTGCAGTCTTGCTTCCCCCCGAGGCTCCCAGGCAGGGGCGGGCTCACCTGCAGGGTCCCCAGAACTTGGTGGTGTTTACAGAGGCCCCTGCGTGTGGTCGCTGAGAGGTGCCCGCGGCAGGACATACGTAACACCGGAGGAGAGGGAACCACGTTAGCCGGGGCTGAAGGGTGGTCCCCGCCCCCAGGGAGGGCACCATCACTAACTGCCGGTACAAGTGTATGCCTCACCCCTGCTCACTGCCTGCCCTGGAGGGTGGGTGCAGGCTCGGTGAGGTGCGGACCTCAGGGGACGGGGCCAGGAGTCACAGGCCCAGGTTGGGGACGGGAGTGGAAGGACCTGGCCTGCAGGGCTGGGGGGAATGGGGTGCGAGGATGGGGTAGAGAAGGTGACTCTGCCTTTGCTCATTTGCCAGAAGAGCCACCGTCAGCCACCCCCCCCCCCCACCCCAGCACGGTGGTCACGGTGGAACTGACCTGTCCTGTCCTGGAGAAACCAGGGTCAGTGACTGACCACCCCCCAGCCCCTGGCACTGAAGCTGGAGCCGCACCCCTGCCCACCCCCCCGCTCAGCCTGCGCCCCCCCCGCCGAAGCACAACACCAGGCCTGGCTCGGGCCAGTCCCAGGCTCTGCTAATTGCATCCACCCGGGGGGGGGCAGCAGGGGCCCAGGCCGGGTGGGGGGTCCCCACGGGCCCCCCAGCAAGAGAAGACGGGCGCCCGGCTCTGGCTGCTCGGCCACCGAGGGGTGGAACCAGCCGGCTGCCCGGCCCCCACACCGACCTCTCCCCTTACCGTGTCCCGACCCGGTGTGCCTCGGCACTGCCAGCCCACTGGCGCCCGGGATCGGAGGGCCTCCCCCGCACCGCCTCCCCTCCCCTGCACCCCCCGTGAGGCCCACTGGGGAGGGAGGCGCCTGCCGGGCCGGGCCGCGAGGTGCACCGACCGAGCCACGCTGCTCGCGGCTGGCAGCTCCCACCAGAGGGCCCCCGACAGGGGCGTGGTCACCAGGCAGAGCAACTCGCCCTCCAGCGGTGGGAGGGACAGGCTGGGCAGGCTGTCCCGTTCCGGGGTGGACCCGGCTGGCTGTGCATGTCCATTGGCCCCCCCCAGTCCCAGCCTGGGGCCCCGCCCGCCCCCCCACAAAGCTGCCGCGCTCGACCTCTGGCTGCAGGGGTCAGACTCCGCTCCGCTCAGAACTTCTGGGTCCAGGGCCGAGACGCGGCCCCCCGCCCCAGCTAAGGGGCCCCCCTTAACGCCTGCTCTGGGTCGGGAGGTGCCTTTAGACCTCACCACAGGGCTAAGCGGAGGCCGAGAACCATTCGTTTCCCCGTCCGGGGACATCGGGCCTCTGCCAGGACGTGCCCGCCCCCAGCCCTGCATGCGGCCAGGCGCCATCTGTGGCGGGACCGCTGTTTCTCCAGAGCCCACTCTCCCCACCGCGGGCTGCGTCCCCACGGCCACGCGTGAGCCGGAGACCGGGCCGTCCCTGCGCCCCCGGGGCCCCGCGGGCTGACGCGGCAGGAGCAGGTTGTGGGGAAAAGGACGCGCGTCCAAAGCGCAGAACTGAGCCGGGCGTGTGGGCGGCCTGCCTGGCGCGGGGGGGCGGGGTCAGGCGTCAAGGCGCGTGCGCGCTCGTGCAGGGGGCCGCAGGTGTGCTCCGTGCCTCTGCTCAGGGCCGCCACCTCCGTGACCGGCCCCGCGCGGGTCGCCGCCGGCCCCTCGCGGCTGACCCCGGCGGCAAGCCTGGACGGGCCGGGAAGACTCCGTGGCCGGGCCCGGCGGAGCGGACCGGGGCGGTGGCCGGCGGTGACCCGCACGGGGCCTGTGTCTTTGCAGACCAGATGAACGACCAGCAGAACACGCTGTCCTACGTCCTCATCAACCCCCCGCCTGACACCCGGCTGGAGCCCAACGACATCGTGTAGGTCCCGCGTCCCCCCACGGGCGCCCGGCGGGGGGCGGGGGCGGGGGCGGGGGCGGAGGCCGGCACCCAGGACTCTCCCCCTCCCCGGCAGGTATCTCATCCGCTCCGACCCCCTGGCCCACGTGGCCAGCAGCCCCCAGAGCCGGGAGAGCAGCGTCGGCAACAAGCTGGCCTCGTGGCACCCGGAGACGCGGGACGAGACGCAGCTCTGAGCCGGCCCGCGCCCCGTCCCCACGTCGGCATGCATCGCGCTGCATGGAGCGCGGGGCCCCTGCCACGCCGGCCCGGCCCTCGAGGAGTCCTCCCACGGCCGTGAGGGCGGACCGTGCCTCCGCGGGCCGGGAGGAGCTGGCGGCGAGGCCTTTTTTAACCTGTTTTTACAGACCCATCCGATCCGCGTCCCCACATGTACCGCAACTCGTGACAGGGCCCGGCTGCGTGGGGAGGGGTCCCGCCGCCCTGGCCGCACCGCCGGCTGAGGCCGGGGTGCGTGGGGAGGGGAAGAAGCTGAGCCCGACACTCGCGCGCACTCACTCGCGCACACGGCTCACGCGGGAGCCGTGTTTTCACGGCCACGGAGCGAAGGCCCGCTCACGGGCTTGTCCGCGGCTCGCGTGTTCTGTGGGTCCCAGCTGGCCTCGGCCACACGGTGGTGAGGGTCTGGCCCCGGGGGGCTCCCGGCCGGTGAGCTCTCCAGCCCCGTGCGCTGGGCGCGAGAGGGAAGCCGTAAACACAAGAAAGTTGCAAGCGTCCAGCTTGGCCGGGAGCCCCTCCGGAGGCCGGGCGTGCTCGGGGGACGTGGAGGGGCCGGGCGAGACCCCCGCAGGGGCCCGGGGACACCTGAGAGTTCCTGCAACCAAGGCCTTGGTGACGAAAAAGAAGAAGACGTCCTTCCCCTCTGGTTTTACGTGACCCGTCGCACCCCGGCCCCCGGGCGCTGGGCGTTGGGCAGGGGCGGTGCGTTGGCACAGGGTTCCACGCCCCTTAGCGCCCGATGGAAGCACAATTCACCGCGGGATGCTGGCCCCGGTTTTCTCCTCAGCAAGGGAAGGAGCCTGGGTGGTGGCCGTTGGGGACAAGCCGCCCGGGTTCCTTTGTGACTGTGGCAGGTGTTGCACGGTCAGTGCTGGAACCTTCTATTAAATGGATGCTTTCTGCAAACGTGAGGGTCGTGTATAAGCCATTTCCTCTGTGGTGCCACCCACCCGGTCGCACCCCACCCCACCCCACCCGGACCCCACGGGGAAGCCCCCACCCCGAGGAAGGGCCGCTGGCCTGAGCCAGAGCAGGAGGCGTCGGGCCGGCCCGTGGGCACTGGCCGCTGGGAAAGCACGGCTGGGGCGAGGGCTCCCTGGCGAGCGGCCCGGCGGGTGTTGGGGTCCCCCTTCAGAGGGCAGGGCCGCCCCAGGGGGTGTGCGCCAGCCCAGGGGCGTCCAGGTTTGCGTCCTTCCTGTTCACGGAGAGCACCCCACGAAGCTGGGTGAAGGGAAGGGGTCAGCACGGCCTCCGGATGGCGGCAGTGGGCAGAGGGGCCTGCCCGAGGGAGGGCTGTGACCCCGCACCAGTTCCTCCCCCGGCGCCCCGCTTGCCTGGGACGCGCCGGCCCGGTGGCCCCCAAGCCCTCGGTGTGCGGCAGGGCCGGGAGGGCGGGCGCTGTGGACTGGGTGGGGGTCGTCCGGGGCCCTGGACAGTCCGGGCCGGCACACCGTGGGCCCCGGATCCGTGCCAGCGGGTGTCGGCGGCTCACGGGGCCCTGCCGGCTGGCATCCCCTCCCATACCAGCATCCGGCCGCAGGGGACCCAGCCCCTCCTCCCGGAACCCACTGCCCGGCTCCCTGAGGGAGCGGAGGGGGAAAGGACGCTCCCCGCCACCAGGACCGGGAGGGGCTCGGGGCCTGCAAGTCTGGGGTCACCGGCCCAGGTGGCGGGGACGGCACCAAGACACTGGGGGCAGGCTTCCCAGTAGGGGTCCTCAGACACCAGCGGGCGCGCCTCCGGTCTTCTTCCTGAGCCAACACAACTGCCCGCGGGGGGCGCTCCAAGTCCGGGATGGCAGCCCGCCTGCCTGGGGCTGGGACTGGGCAGCCCCCGCATTCCCGGCCCCCAGGGGCAGCCGGCCGGCCAGGACCACCTTCACCCCCCAGTGAGGTCAGCAGGAGCCCGGGGACACCCAGAGCGGGGCCGCTAGCCCAGGACCGTCCACCGACGGAGCCGGGCCAGGCCGGGCCCTGCGGGCGTCTCCCACGGGCACCCACGGTGTCTCTGGACCCTCTGCCTTGCCCTGGTTGCAGAGCACTGAGCTGGCGGTGAATGCCACCATCAGGTGTGGCCTGACCGTCCAGCCTGGCCCAGGGCCCGGGGTCTTCGGGGGAGGGGCCACCCCCGCCCAGGGCGCTCTGCAGGGGCCCCTGCCTCAAGGGGGCGGTGGGCACGGCCTCTCGGCCACACAGGCAGGCTCCTGGGGTCCCCCGGCTCCACAAGTGGACCCCTTCTCGGAGGGGCTCGTCAGAGGGGCTTCCCGGGAGGTCCGCAGAGTGCCTGGCTCCCGGGTCCTCACAGCCACTGGCCCTGTGCTTCTGGGGTCCGTCCGGGGCTGTGCCGGGAGGACTGCTCGCCCAGGCCACCTCCCCGTGGCCCCGTCCCACGTCCAGAGCCCGCAACTGGGCATCTGCCGCAGCCCCATTCTGTCCTATCTCAGGGTCCTGGACCTTCAGGACAGAGGGGGTCCTGGGACGCTCGTCACCCACCTGGGGCTCTGAGGTGGCCTGGGGCGGGGAGGGGGGCCTTCCGAGGGGAACCCCTTCCCCTGGTGCCTCCTCGAGAGCTGGTGCTGAGATGCACGGGAGGCACCGGGCGTCTCAAAGCCCCTCCCCAAGCCTGAAAGACAGGACAACAGCACAGGCACCTTTGTCCCTGGTCCCCAGATCCAAACCCAGGAGTCAGCTGAGGGAGCCGCACACCATCTCCAGAGACTTGCGCCCGGGGCTGTGCTCCGCCCGTGGACTCACCTGGCCGGGAACCCACCCGGGTGACCTGGGGTCTCCCCAGCTATGTCCTGGCCACGCCCCGCGGCCGCGTGCTTCCCTCTCCCCCCCCCACCCCCAGCCCTTCCGCTCAAAACACTTCCCGATCGGCTTGTCCTCCAGCCCCCTCTGGGCTCCAGGACCTGTCATCTGCTCCTCCCTGCGTTTCTGGAAGGACTTTCTCATTTCTGCAAATAACGATCATTTGGGTTTTTACCTTTTACTGACCTCTCAAAATTTACCCGCAAGATGACTTTATTTGGGAACGGAGGACGCGTGCAACTCAGAACAAGCAACCTGCGGCGAGCCCCGGAGGTCCAGAGCGCAGAGCAGGGGAGAGGCGGCCGCCAGGGGCTGTTTCTCCTCCCTCCCTCCCGCGGGCTCCCTTCCTCCTTCCGGGCTGAAGGCGACTGCTGGTGCGCGGGCTCCTCCTTCTGGATGCCGCTGGTGACGCGCTTCCGGTCCCCACGCGTCACACCTCCTCGGTCCTTCCACTGTTGCCACGGCTCGGGTGTGCGGTGAGCCCTTGGCTGGTCCCTGGGGCCCAAGGCCACCTGGCCTCCCCCCGACCCGACCCAGACGGGGATCCTTCCAGCGTCCCAACTGCTAAGCGTGGGGTTTGCCGGAGGTCTCGGCAGGTGTTGCCAAATGGCACGAGTTCCAACTGCAAAACGTGTCGTGAACACGTGCCGATGGCCGCCAAGTACTTTCCCGTAGCGTCTCTTACGCGTAGCCTGAGTCGCCCCAGGACGTGGGCGCGTGTGCACTCCTGACCCACCAGGCACGGTGCTTACCGTCCCGCGCCGCCGCCGGCCTCGCTTCTAGGCTTCAGCTGGCCTGCGGCACGTGCACTCAGCAGGGACAAGCCGACCGCAGCTCCCTGTTCTCGGGCTTCTCCTCGCGTTCCGGCACGCCGCCGTGCTGTCACCGGCCGGCTCTCCTGTGTCGTCTTCCCTTTCGGCGGTGTCCACTTCTGACACGCGTCTGTCCCTTCCCCCTTTTACTACTCTTTTAGCCTCCCCGCTGAGAGCTCGTTTCGCTGGTTTTCCATCTTTCTTAAGGTTTTCAAAGTTTATCTACTTCCTTAAGCCATCTCTACCCCCAACGTGGGGCTCGAACTCACGACCCCAAGACCAAGAGTTGCGCGCTCTGCCGAAGGAGTCAGCCAGGCGCCCCCGCTCTTTCTTAATTTTTAGCAAATACGTTTAAGACTACAAATTTCTGAGGGTGGTTTTGGGGGCATGTAGGTGGCGTCGCACAAAAGTACGCAAGCCACCCTTGACGGGGGCACCTGCTCTCCCAAATACCAAGACTTGTGACCAGGTCACAGGAAGCGACCGGGGGCAAGGTGCCGCAGAGACGGACAGGTGGACGGGGTGCTCCCTCCTGTCGCCGCACAGTGGCTGCGGACGCGAGCGCGCCACCTTCACGGTTCCGTACGTCGGAGACACGAGGCCGGTCTCCCTGCGTGACGACCACTCCTTCCAGGAGGCCCCCCGGGGTGGGGGGGGAGGGTCCGTCCGCTGCCTGGCCCCTTCCTCCACCGTCAAAGCCCTTCCGCTGCTGCCGCGTCTCTCTCTCCCGCCTCCCTCTCGCACCTCTGAGGACCCGTGAGCACACGGGGCTCACGGGACGACCCGGGTCGCCTCCCATCTCAAGGTCGGCTGCCTTGTCCCTTCCACCCCCTTGCCACCCAGCAAGCACGGTCCCAGGGTCTGGAGGGGAGGCCGTTACTCTGCCTCCCACGTGGACCGAGAGGCCAGGAGAGACCATCGCGGCTGCATCGCGGCAGAGGCAGGATGCCGGGGAAAGGGGGTGCGGCGAGCTCCGAAGGGCTCTGGGTCCTCAAGCTCCTGCAGGGAACGGGGACCGGGCTGCTCCCTCGCACGCGGCCAGGAACGCCGGCTCCAGGTGCACAAGGACCCGAACGCAAACGCCCAGGATACGGGCTTCACAAGTTCATTTCCGAAATACCTTCCTAAAGTCCCGGTAGCTCTGATGAGAACCACGGCAACTAGGCCACATGAACCCGAGGAACTTGTGTGGATCAGGACACCAGACAGTGAAAAGCCACAGGATGGGACACTTGTCCTCGTCTGTGTGTCACCTCTCAGAAATTCACCTGCCGGGAATTAATTAGAAAGAGGCAAACAACCCAGCAGAAAAACAGGCAAAAGCATGAACGGGCATCTTACGGGAGGAAAACCGAAATACGCGGCAAAGACGTGAAAACACGCTCTGCTTTCCTGTGACCAGGGAGATGCGGAGTCACAGCACCGAGAGAGGCCGCGGGAAGAGCCCGCACGCCAGGGGCCCGCGACCCCTGAGCCGTGCAGACTCGGCACTGGCGGGAGCACAGAGATCTGGGGCACGCCAACGTCCTCCCCTCGAGCCCTGGAGACCCCGGGCTTCCAGGCCCGTCTCCCCACGCAGTCCGCACCGCATCACCCAGGCCGCTTCGCGGGTCCGAGATGCACTCTGCCCCCCCCCCACCCCCTGAGCGTCCCTCAGGTCGCACGGGTCTCAGCCGCGGCGCCGTGGGCCGGCCTAGCCGGCCGCACTTCAGACAAGGGTGCCCCTGGAGACCACTGACGCCCCTGTACTTCCTGCCCCTGCAGCTCCACGAGGGCTGGACGCGTCCCGTGTGCGGCATCCACACCCGTGGACGCCCGGGACGGCGTGGGCCGCGTCCCTCCGCAAGGGGAGAGACGGCTCCCGGCGCCCGTCACTCTAGTGAGCTATTTATACCTTACGCTTTCACCGCAGCCGTTAGGTTTTAAGTGAACAAAATCAAATCGAACAGCGTGGCAAGCAGGGACCGTCCCACTCAGTGAATCCGTTTCCAGCCCAGGCGAGGAGCAGAGCTCCGAGTGGGCCGTGGCAGCCAGCGCCCGCTCCGACCCGGCGGGCTCCAGGACCCGCCCACCCGTGCGGGAGGTCCCGCTGCCCTGGCCTCGCACTTCAGGCGGAGCCTGCCGTCTGCACCCCGGTCCTAGGCGACGGTGTGCTACCCCTACAGGGCTTCGAGACGAGCGGTGCGTGACCAGTTTCAATTCAGAAGCAAACAGGTCAGGATCGCGGCGTCGCTGCAAATAACCGTGTATAAACCCTCAGACTGAAAAAACAAATCCATATGGAGAAAACCGAGCCTCTAGCACGGTTTCCAGAGGTGCGTTCCGGAGCCTTGTACGAAGGACTGGAGCCTCCGCAGCGCTGGGCCGGGGAGCGGGAGCGCCATCCCTCGGGGCCGGGCTGGAAGCACCGGGAGGTGGCCGCGGACCTACGCCACACTGCCCCGGGGCCGGTTCCACGTCAACACGGGACAACGCTCCACGGGCCAGAGGTCCCCACGCACGGAGGTTTTTGCAGGAAGCGTCAGTAACGTTGCTACTTTGTGCAAAAACAGGCCGTCCGTCCCCGGAGCACTGACGCCCCCGAGTACCGGCTGCTCACACCGGGAACATCACCCCCCGCCTCCTTCCCACTCTCCGCTTCTTCGCTTCCCCATCCTACCGAGGGCGGTTTTCGCCGAATCAGCCCCAAACGCTCACTGCCTACCGCGCGTGCCCGGCACAACGTCGAGCCCACAGGCGCGTCGGCAGGACAACCAGAGCACGCCCAGATTCGCTGGGGGGCCACCCCCTTTTCGGCAGCTAAGGTCACTTGAGGCCTGTTTACAGCATGGCCCTCCCTCCACAAAGCCCTTCCGGAGGCTTCTCCCGGGCACTCGGAGCTCACGGCTCTGGCACGAGGCTGATTTGGCTGAGCACCATTCACTTACGAGTCTAAAAGGCCCTTTGTGGAAACGCAGCAGGCTGCACGCTGGGATTCGTTAACTTTTCTGTGGGTGAGCTCTGCTTCAGGATAAAAAGAGAACGGGGGGACCCCTGGGGGGCTCAATCAGTTAAGCGCCCAACTCTTGGTTTCGGCTCAGGTCATCATCTCGTGGTTCGTGGGTTCGAGCCCCGCGTCTGGCTCTGCACTGATGGTGCGGGAGCCTGCTTGGGATTCTCCCTCTCTCCTCCCTCCCTCTCCCTCCCTCTCCCTCTCTCTGACCTTCCCGTGACTCTCTCTCAAGATAAATAACCTTAAGGGGTGCCTGGGTGGCTCAGTCGGTTGGGCGGCCGACTTCGGCTCAGGTCATGATCTCGTGTGATCTCGCGTGATCTCGCGTGAGTTCGAGCCCCGCGTCGGGCTCTGTGCTGACCGCGCAGAGCCTGGAGCCTGTTTCAGATTCTGTGTCCCCCTCTCTCTCTGACCCTCCCCCGTTCATGCTCTGTCTCTCTCTGTCTCAAAAATAAATAAACGTTAAAAAAAATAATAATAAAAAAAAAAGATAACCTTAAGAAAAAAAAAAAAGAACAAGGATCGGTTTACAATGAAAACAAACATCATCTGGAATAAAACGGCAGAAAGTAAATCCCGCCTCCCGCAAAACTGCGGGCGAGGGAGTCTCATCGGCTCGACTGAAAACCGCCGCGTGACAGCGAGCCTCGAGCGAGCCGGCGTGCCCACGGCCCTGGCAGCCCCTCCGCGCCCTCTGGCTGCGGACGACCCCGAGACCGCGTCACCGTCCGTCTGACCCACCACGTGAAACGGCGCCGTGACCAGCCACAGGACTTCCTCTTCGTGATGACGTACAACAGTGAGGGGCAGTCTGTCCGGTTCTTTCTAGAACAAGAGAGCGGTGACACGAGATCGTTTCCTGCCTGGCGTCGTGGCCTTCTGTCCAGCTGGGTCTGGTGGCACGTCACATCCTGAGGACACCTTTGCCTGCGCCACCGGCACGGAACGCAGGTGGAGTGTCCTGACGGCCCCGACACGGGAGCCGCGCAGAGGACAGAGGCTTTGCGCCCCCGGCTGGCGACACACACCCGCCCCACCCCACTTCCGGGGAAGCGGCTTCAGTGCTGTTGCCGCGTCTCTGCAGCCAAGAAAGGTTTTCCCGACACACGCCTGTCACAGCCTCGCGCCTGCGTGCGGGCCTGGACTGTGGCGTTTATACATCGCTTCCCTCCACTGTTCACGCCGCTGTAAGGACCCACCGGCGCCATCGAGGAGACAGCAAGGCGCCCCGAGCTGCTGAGAAAAGACGCCACCCTGGGCACGACCTGCTTCTCCGACGCGGACGCACGCGAGCAGAAACGCAGCCACAGCCTTCCACGCGCCACACGCTCCGACACAAAGACGTTCAGACCCCGTCCCACGGAAGGAGCCGGCACCGATCATCGAAGGCGACGCAAGTTCATTCCAAAGGGAAAGTCTCTTTCAGCAGATACTCTCCCGTCTGAGTGACAACCACAGTTGCAAATGCAGCCAAGGACCGACTTGAGAGCCCCCCCCCCCCCCACTCCCGCCCCCTCCGCCTCACTGAGGGCAGCTCGGGGGCTGCAAGACCGGACCAGAGACGGCCCTGGTGTGGTACACTGAGGACACGGGGCCGACGGGCCCAAGGGCACCTGTACACACACACATCTGTACCCACCACGCTCGTGCACGCCTGTGTATGGGCGCGAGATAAACGTCACCACGGGACTCACCCGCTCCAGTGTCATTTATCTCAAACATCCACCCTCTCGGGCCCCCGGGACTCTGTGTCAAGACCAAGAACTTAAACTTCGCACGTTCCATCATTTGCTCAACGCTTTCGTTACAAAATTAAGTTCTCTATAGACAGACGAGTGGCAATACGAGACGTTCATTTCCATGGTAAGAATTTACAACAGGACGCAAGCCTCAGAAGGGCTTTGGCGAGCGTGAAACATTCACAGAGCTACCAGTGCAATCCTAGAAACTGAAAAATAACGCTTGCCGCATCGGGCCCAAAGAGACGAAAATCTCGACCGCAAAACGCATGCCGTGTGTCTGAAACTCTCCATAGTAAACACGCCTGCCACACCGTTCAGCACACAAAGAACCCAGAGGGCGCCTATCGGCCCTTTAAGCACACACGTCGGCTGCTGTGACCGACAGAGCATGCCCACGATGGTCAGGGCACCCCAGAGGCTGACTCACCACACCGAGAGATCCTGAACTTTCCCAGAAGTCTGGCGGGAACGACCGCCCAGCTCTCTGCCGGGAGCACCCCCGCGTCTCCGTCGAGAACGATCCCACCCCACTCGCTCCGCGCAGCCACGTCGAAACCGGCGGTGACGCGGTCGCACGTTTTGACTTCGCAAAGGAAGCCTCCCCACCCGACGGGCCAGAAGGAGGTGCTTTTCGAGAAGCGTGTCGGTCAACTAACGACGCGAAACTCCTCAAAAGACGCGACCCACAGAAGGAGCCACGACAACCTCACACGTGTGTGATTACTAAAAAGCAAATTAATTACTTTATTACATCTCGGTGCTTTCTTAAAATAAATAGGATGAGAGAATATCGAACACACAGCGAGAAGCACAGGAGAACAAGTTCACTCAGGACCCTTTCAGAGCACTCGGCTTGCGGCCCAGGCGGCCTCCACCACCCAGTCGCAGGACGCGGCTGCCGCGGACACGGTATTTACAGACGAATCTTCGGAAGACAGGGGCGCAGACGGGGGAAGCGGGAGGGAGGCCCACAGCCCCCCCTCGGGGTCTGTAGCCTGCTCCCCCCTCCCTGAGGCACGGGGCTCACTTACCTCGTGCTCCACCCACAGTTAGGGAGCAGCTACGTTTGCCTAACTTTTCCTACGGATCTTCGGCGTCTCTACAGTTCAACACAGATTCGAGTAACACTCCCAAGAAGACATGTGCGAAACTAACGTGACTCCGGAATCTTCTGGCAGTCGGGTCAAGTCAAGGCTCAGAGCAGCTGGTCCGTCACACGGTGTCAGGACTGCGACCACGCGACGGCCAGGCAGAGGGGAGCCGCGGCGCACACCCGGCGGGGCCGAAGGCCCGTCTCCCGGGAGCATCTGGTCCGGAGAAGCGTTAGCGACACGACCGTCTGGACCAACGTGGAGAGAACCCGAAGCCGCTCCACCGCAAATGACCACTTACGCCGCTTTTAAAGGCCCAACGGAACAAGATTATCAATCTGGACGAGGAGCCGCGCACTCCTCTCGGGGCGTACTGCTCTTCGGAACAAGAATCCAGACAAGTCACGGAGCGATACGGCCGCTAAAGGGACCGTCGGCTTAGCGCGTCACCTCTCGAGAGAAACATGCTCAGAGTGAACACTGGTCTACTGTACCAAAATCTGTCTTTATTAAAGTGAACAAATCATCAGAGCGCAATCCCAAACTCCGGGAGCGATGGCGGTCACCTGCTCCGCTCGTCTATTTCCAATGAGGCGAAGGCCGGCTGATGGCACCACTCACCGTCCTCATGATTGCGTGGCAGAAAACCATCGCGTCTGTAAACGTCATCTTAGTAGGAGACAGACTTTGCAGATTTCAGTGCTTTTAGTGAACTGGGATTTTCAGTAAACGTTTTCTGAGCAGCAAAGAACGAGAATTTTTTTCAGAAATCTTAGAACTGGATATAAACATTGGCAGTAGACACAATCAATAAATATCATACAGTTTCTCAAACGAACAAGGTTCCCCCAACTTGAATTCCTTTCCTAACGACATTCAAACACCCTGACCCGAGACCGAGCCTCAGCCCTGTGACCCCCACGGGATTACAGCCGGACGGCACAGGAGGGGGGAGGGGGTCGGGTCACGTGCAAAAGGGGTCGGGGTAGGAGGGGAGAAAGAGAAGACCATTTTCCATCCACACCGAGGAGAACTTCAAGTAAAGGGATCCACTGCCCGGAGACCTCGCGACACGCGCACCCCACGTCCGGCCCCGCGTGGCCGGCGGTGGCCGCGAGCCACCCGGCACGGTGCCTCCTCCCCCTCCTCGCCCCACCTGGCACCCGGTGCGTGTGGGGGGCGCCGCCGGGGAGGCTTTTCTTTTGTCAACCGAAGCCTCTCTGAAAAAGGTCTGCGACTCCGCACGCTTCGTACCAAACGAACGAAAATAATAAATATCGATCCCGTCCGCGCATCCCGCAGGCCGCCCCGCCGGCGCCGGTGTCATTTACGAGTCTGGGTCTTCTTTGGCACCGCGGGCCGCTTGGGCTGCCACAGGTGGTTGTGAATAGTGAGGGCGTCCACGCTGACGGACATGGTTTTGGCCGGGATCAGGTTAAACTGTTTCCGGTCTGAGCTGTACTTATACAGTTTGTCAATCATCTTCTTGGTGATGCTCTTTGGCCCCGTGCCGGTTAACTTGTAGATTTCTTCGGTGTCGGGGTAGTAGCAATAAAGTGCTCGGAACTGGCAGCCCGCGTCCCGGAACAGTATGATGTAGTGGTTGGCGTCACACTTCTCCAGCTCCTGTGTTGGGGAGTAAAGGAAAAGAGACAGGGACTTGAGGGCCACGCCCAACAGTCACGGCCGCCACAGCGCCCCGCGGGTGCCCTGCCGACGCCCGGCCCCAGCCCTCCCGCCCCGACAGCCAGCGCGGCAGGCGTCACGGGCCACGGAGACTCAGGTCGGGCTACGCGAGAAAAGACGCTTTTACGACGGCGTGAAGAGCCACACACGGTAGGAGCCACCCGAGGAACGCACATCGAAGCCACGCGGGACGCCAAGGGTGCCCCCGGGGGGGCCACAGCCTAAGGGGAAGGTGGCAGCAGGTGCCGCTGCGGGTGCGACGCTGGGACCTCCCGCTGCCCACCGGGGATCGGAACTCACGTGGGCGGCTGCTCCCACCGCCGTGGTCACAGCGGGCCGCGGCACTTCCGGTCTGAGGTGCGCACCCGGGACGCCGAAGCACCCACGCCGGCACACCCGCACGCGCACACGCACGCCCACCAGCACGCCCGCACGCCTCGCACAACAGCACTGTCAGAACCGTCAGGAAGGCACGGACGGCCGAATGGCCTGCAACTGACGCGGCTACACGACCCGGGGCCAAGAGCCACAGGAGGAAGGGGAGCCCTCACCCGCACCCTGACACGGAGGGGCAGAACCGCAACGCTCTGGGAGAAAGGCCCCAAAAGGCCGCCCGGCGAGGGGTTCCCTTCCGCGAAACGACCAGGAGACACGCGTCCAGCGACGGAGGGCGGGCCGGTGGGAGCGGGGCCGGGGAGCGGCCAAGCAGGACAGGGTTCTCTCTGCGCCCCCACCGCGCGGTCCCGGGGCCACCGCTCCGCCCACGGACGGGAACCCACGGAGCCCACGGACGGGGTGTGTGGTGTGAGGGACACCTCAGTGACGCCGCCAGGAGCAGGAACCGGACGAAAGCGGCACTGCGGGTCCTCGTTACAGCGTCTGGCCCGCTGTGCTCTGAACTAAGCGTCCTGTGTCGCGGACGTTTGTGAACAGATCCTCCTCATGCCTGGAAAGACTTATTTCAACACTGTGCCCTCTCGCTTCCCAAGCCCCAGTCCCGGGGCTCCCGCGACCCGACCAGAGGGTTTCGAGGTCACCGCCCTCCAACAGCAGCTACCGGGTTCCGCCTTGACCCCGCCCCCACCCCCGAGTGTGCAGCGGGCCTTTCCAGAGGCGACGTCACGGTGTCCCCAGAACATGCTGCCTGTGGAAGCAGACAAGGACCCAGGAACTTAAAGGATTTGTAAAAACGTGAAATGGTGCCACTGTTCTTCCTAATCATTTTTTGCTTTAGAAACACTTATCTTTCATAAATACACATTGGTTTCGTCACAGTACTGTCGTTAACTCAAAATAACACACAAATACGTGTTTTAAAAGACTAACCGGGAAAAAGAGAATCCAACTCAACAAAAATTGCGTGGAAACACACACACACCGCTGGATGCACCTCCAGACACGGCCCCAGGGGGCAGTCCCGTCACCGCCCTTTCGAGTCCCCACTCCCACCCTTGCTCCCCTCACGTCCGTGCTTGGCCCGAGCCAACGTGGCGTTCGGAAGGCAGGTTGTCCTGGGTCCCCTGCCCACAGACGCCCCGTGGGAGCTTCCTGGTGCCCTCTGCCCTCCCCTGAGCTCCTCCGGCCCAGCGGCTCGCTCCCACCTGCCTGCGGCATCCTTCCCCTAACCCGCTGCCCGGCCCCCCAGGCTCGTCACCTCCTCACCTACAGCACGGGCCAAGCGTGGCCACCACCTGCCGCTGCGAAGGGTTTTATGGGGACAGAGCCACGCCCGTCCGTCCACACACAGTCTGTGGTGGGATTCACACTATGACATCGTGCTGAGCCCCGCAGAGCAGGAACCATTTCCTGTCTGGCCTCTTACGGAAGAAGCCGAGACTCCTCCATCAAGGGCCGCCTCATACCCTAGAATGCCAGCTGCACAGCCGGGACCTGTGAGTTTGCTCCCGGATGGACCCTCAGCACCTGGACCAGCATGAGACATCAAAGGAAAGGCACGCCCAGCCCCACATGGTGCAGAGGGCGTGGCTCACTCCACACTGAACACCAGTCAGGCTAAGGGCACATGAGTCCTAACCTTGACTCTCTACTTCCAAATGCCTTCCGCATCGTTCTTGCTGAGACCACCCCATCTCACCTTTAAGACAACCAAGGCCCAGGGCCCCCGGGTGGCTCAGTTGGTTGAGTGTCCAACTCGATTTTGGCTCAGGTCGCGATCCCAGGGTCACGAGATCGAGCCCTGAGGCGGGCTGCGAGCATAGAGCCTGCCTGGGTCTCGCTCTCTCCCCCTCTGCCCCTCCCCCTGCTCGAGCTCTCCCCGGCTCTCTCTCTCAAAATAAAATACAAAACCCAAGGCCCAGCGGCGTTCTCGCGGCAGGTGTGACGAGTGTTACCCGTAGGAAGGTGGCGGTCAGCGCAACTCTCACCACCGAACTTCCACCTGTGCGGTGACCTGAGCGGACAGAGCTGCTCCTGCCGCCGGGCGCCCCTCCACCCTGAGGACGCCCCTGCCGCCTCCTCCTGGCTCCATCCGCCCACCCGCCACCACCGTAGCCAAGGCCATCGGCGTGCACAAGCTCCGCTCCCCCCGCTACCTACAATCACGCTGTCCCCCGCTGGTGCGCGACGTCCACCCGCTCTCCCCCGGGCTCCCCGCCGCACGGCCCCGCCTGAGCCTCCGGCTCTGTCCCAAGTGCAAGGCCCTCCGGCGCGGCTCGTCCGAAGCCTGCTCTTCCTCGCGCCGCCCCTGCCCCCGCGCCACAGAGGCCGTGCAGATGGCTCCCGTGCGACGGCGCGCTCTCCCACGCCCCAGCACCGGGGCCCGGGGACTCAGCAGCAGGGCGGCTCAGAGCCACAGCAAGCAACCGCCCTCAGCACGAATTAAGTGCCGTTTTAGGAAGAACCCTTAACTTACAAATACCCTTCGTTCTACACAAAGACTCAGCGGTTGGTAGCGCTATTGAAAACCTCAGTGCTGACGTTTGACACTTGCCTCTAATATGGAATTCTTGTGAGGCTCGTTCACTTTCCCAGCCAGACAGCAGTGAGAGATGGCGTTGTGAATAATCGGCTTGTTTGATTTGCTACTGGGCTCCTTGAACAGCTTGGGACCTGGCAAACAGGCAAGACCCGCGACGTTAATCCCCGAAGACGCGCTCCGGGCGCACATGCTCGAGAACCGACGGTCTCCCAGAGCCAAGCGGCAGCCAGCCTCCCTCAGCAAGGTCCAGCCACCCCAAATCCGTTCGGAAGAATTCTCAACGACAAACGAAGAAAAAGATTAAAGTGGCTGTTAGTGTGTCCCTTTCTACTTTCTCTTTGATCCCCCCCAAAAAGAAAAAGGAAATAGTACGTTTTAAATCCTGAGGCTCCCCAGGACACAACACTCGGCGCGGGGCCGCGGGGACAGAAAGGCGCGTCACCCGCCATTGGGGTGGCCGGGGCCCAGCACGGCCCGCCCCACCCGGGCAAGGAGGTACCCGTGCTCTCCACGGGGGGCGAGGCCGTTACCTGTGTACTCGGCCACGGAGGCGAGAGAGGACGCAGCGGACGCAGTTTCCCAGTCTCTGTCTGTGCTCCTGCTGGGGTTACGGCTCAGCGTGGGCAAGGCTTCCAGGGACTCAACTCTGCCGAAGGAAAGGGCGATAGGACAGGGATGGTCACAGGCACCCCCTGGCGCCCCCACCCACACGGGCTGGTGGGACCCCGCCCCCCCACCATCGGTGCAGGGAAATCCGAGGTGGAGACTTCCGGCAATGCGGGGGCGGGGAGGTGCCTGTCTGTCCGCTCCGCCCTGGGGATCACAACTGTAAGCTTGGGCGAAATACAAAAGCCCGACACCTCAGGTGTGAGAGAGTGACGGGAACAGACCCGCTAGAGGGACGTCGGCCTCCACCAGAGGTCCGTCCGAAGGCTCCACCCCAACAGGGCGGGTCCCCGCTGGCTCGGGAAGCTGGAGGACAAAGTCTGGGACACCGGTGCTGCCGACACTCGAGGGACGAGGCCTCGGACAGGGAGGAGGGAGGGAACACCGAGGGCTCAGTGCAAAACCCCGGGTCTCAACAACTCTGATCCCTGAGCCGCGTCCCCCAGGGCAGTGTCCACTGAGCACAGCGAAAGCCGGTGGCACCGAGGCTGCGTGAGCTGCTCGCAGAGGAGCAGGGGCTCAAGTCTAAAGCCGGCCCCGGCGACCGACCATTAGAACAAAACCCCAACTGGGATCTGGAGTCCCCGAGACGTGCCCTCCCCGAGGCCCAGACACATGACGAGCAAGAACAAGGTGGCCACGGCCAGGAGAGGACGCTCACGGGGAGGACAAGAGGAGACAACAACACACGCAGACGAAGGGACGAGGCAACGGCAGTGGTTATGACGCCCCTGAGCAAACGGTGGGACCGACAGTCACCAGCATCTTCTCCCAGATCCCTTCTTAAGCACAAAGGAGTTTCCCGGGGCCAGCAGGACTCCTGCCCCCGCTGCCGGAAAGGCCCAGTAAGGACACGCCTGACAGGCCGTGCCAAGAAACACACGCTCGCCAAAAACGCGCAGCCTAAAGCTCATCGGGAGGGGAATCCTCGCTGTGGGCGGCCCGAGACAGCCGGCCTGGACTGTCAGAAGCATCAAGGTCAAGGGAGGGAGAGGAGGGCAGAGGCCGGTCTGGCCTAAGGAGGCACAGGATTCACGTGACGAGCGGTCCGAGCAGGGTCCTCGGCCCTCAAGGATGCCATGGGACGGCTGGTGACCACAGACGGGGGCTGTGGGCCCCAGGGAAGCGCTATCCGGGAACTGTGGGTACCTGGGGACACGTCCTCGTTCACGGGAAAGACACGCGGCTAAAGTCAAGGCTACAGAGCAAAAGGGCTCCAGCTCGGCGGCAGCGGCCGGCCGCGGAGAGATCGCCCCAGAACCACCGCACACAACCCGCTGCCCCACGCTCCGCTCCCCCTTACCGCTGGGAAGGTGTGCCCCCCGAGTGCACGCTCTCGGGTTCGGTGGTGGCCGCGGAAGCCAGGGACAGGCTGGAGCCCGACTGGGCGCGGCTCAGGTGATCAGCTGGCGAGACAAGGGAGCTGCTGCGAGGCCCGCCGGGGGCCGCCCCGCCCGCCGCAGCCGCCCTGCCCGCCCCGCCTGCTTACGGGTGGAGGAGCACTTGGTCCCCGAGTCGCTGCACGACTCCTCCCGGTGGACGGACTTGGGCCGCGGCTTCCGGGGCTTGGCCTTCGGCTTCCCCAGCCCCTGCTCCTCCAAGATCTGCTGCTGCTTCCTGCGCAAATACTCCTGCTTGATGAGCTCCCGCCGCGCCTTCTCCTCCTCCTTCCGGATGCGCTCTTCCTCGGCTTTGCGCCTGCGGGACACCCGCTCCCCTCAGGCGTGGGCGGCGGCCACCGCGCCTGGTGTCCCTGCACCCCTGCGTCCGACACCCCGTGCCCCCGCCCCCCCCGCATCCGACACCCCATGCCCCCGCCCCCCCCGCATCCGATACCCTGTGCCCCTGCCCCCCTCGCCCTGCCCCATGTCCCCGCAGGCCCGCATCCAACACCCCGTGCCCCTGCACCCCTGCATCTGACACTCCGCGTCCCCACACCCCACTCTGTGCCCCTGCACTCCTGCGTCCAACACTCTGTGCCTCCCAGACCCCACATCTCTGTGCTCTGCACCCCTGCAACCCGCACCCCCACATCCCACACTTTGTGCCTCCGCAACCCTCACCCCTGCATCCAACACTCTGTGCCCCTGCACCCCTGCATCCAATTCTCCATGCCCCCCGCACCCCGCGACCCTGTGCCCTGTACCCCTGCGACCCACACCCCCACGTCCTTCACTCTGTGCCTCCGCATCCCACACCCCTGCATCGAACAGTCTGTGCCCCACACGCCCACATCCGACACTCCACGCCCCTGCACCCCACGCCCCCACACCTGCACCCGCCTCCCCCGGTGGACACCCGGCACCCCTGCGGAGCCACGCGACCCCAGGGTGAGCACTGACAGCTCAGGGATGTTGTGCTGAATGAGAGGGACGAGTCCCAGAAGTGCCTCAGCCAGAGCTTGGCCTTGGGGCTGGGCGGGGCAGGGCAGGGGCGAGGCAGGGCAGGGGCGGGGCAGGGCAGGGGCGGGGCAGGGCAGGCGCCCGCTTACCGGGCCTCGTCTCTCTTGAGCTCCACCTCCGCCTCCAGCTGCTGCTTCCGCACCCTCGCCTCCTCGGCCTTGCGCTGCTGCTTCAGGAGGAAGGCGGCCCGCTTCTTGGCGAGCTCGTCCTCCGCCTTCTGCTCATCCTACGGAGCAGACAAGGCGCATCACACCGAGGGACATGGCCCTCCAGGCGCCCGCATGCACGTGTGCACGGAGAACACGCGTGTCCACCGTTCTCCCTGATGAATTAGCGGGGGTTTACAGACGCTAACATACAAACGGAAACCAGTCCCAGAAACAGCCCCAACCTGGAGCGCCTAAGGGGCTCAGGTCACAATCTCCAGGTCTGTGAGTTCAAGTCCTACACCGGGCTCTGGGCTGACAGCTGGGAGCCTGGAACCTGCTTCGGATCCTGTGTCTCCCCCTCTCTCTGCCCCTCCCCCGCTCACGCAGTGTGTGTGTGTGTCTCTCTCTCAAAAATAAACAAACATTTAAAAACAAAACAAAAAAAAGAAACAGCCCCAACCGGCCACCTTCCTCAATGTCTCCTACTGAAGCCAGTTTAGCCGCACGCTGTGCCCCGGGTTTCCACACAGTGAGCTGACACCCAGATCGATACCCGTTCATTTACAGTTTGAAAGCGTTAAAAACCAAACCCTGCTTCTTGCTTTTGGGAAAAGAGAAATCCTGTGCCCTGTGGGAGAAAGACCGTGAAAACAGAAAGGACTCCCCACCATCCGCCTCTCTCCTCCACCTAAGGAGACACTATGAGAAAGGCAGAGACAGAAACAAAACCCCTGGGGAACGTGCCTCCGCCAGCCGTGGCTCTGACATGCGCAGGTCACACGGGATCCCCGAGTCGGGCCCAGGGCAGCAGCCTCACCGGCACGCGGCCCCGATCGCACCAACAGGCCCTGCCCTGTCCTTGCGACATGGGGTGGGGGGCTCGGATCCCTCCCTGGCCCTTCGGGGGGCGGTGGGGGAGGTCCGCCGGCCCCGCTCCGAGCGTAAGGTCCTGACTCGCCAGCTGAGAAGATGCCGGGAGCAGTTTACCTTGAAGAAGAAGCCGACCCCCGGCTTCTGGTCGCCTTCGCTGGCGAGGTCCACGGCGCTCTGAGGGCCCTCCGTCTCCCCGTCCTCGTCAGGGGCCTTCAGGTCCGAGAGGTCCACCTCGATGAGACTGGCCTTGCCTCTGGGGGGCTCATCCACAGGGACGTTCTCCTTCCCTGAGACCGAGGGACAGCTGAGCCCCACCTCCTTCACGCCGCTTTCCAGAACTTCTTTGAGGCTCATCTGTTCGGACAGGATATTTGCGTCTTTGGAAGAAGACAAGACAAGAGTCCGCTGGTTGTTCTCATCGTGGAGCCGGTAGCTGTCAAAGAAGTACTTCTCGGGAGGGTCACCGCCAGGCTCTGCAACACCGTCCCAGCCCGGGTCGGAGGGGGTGCGGGGCGGGCAGGGCCGTAAGTGCGGGAGGCTCTCCACGCTGGGCGTCGGGGTCTTGCTGCGGGAGGAAGCCTGCCGGTCCTTGGGGACTTTCAGGTCGGCCGGCCTCCCGGAGCGGGAATTCCGAGCCTGGCCGAGACGAGGAGGTTTGCGGTGAGCGGCCGTCCCGGGCGGGGAGAGCGGCTCCACAAAGTGGATGGCCGCGCGCACCTGCTGGTCCGGGCCGCCGTGCTTGGGGCCCGGGGCCGGGGCCGCGGGCGGCTTCATGAGCAGCTGCTCCTGCTGCTGCGAGATCCTCAGGATGGCCTGCTGCAGCGTGCTGATGGTCTCGTTCAGCTTCTCGATGGACAGGTCGCACTCGCTCGCGTCCACCGCCCGGCCGGCGTCCTCCAGCAGCGCGGCGGACAGCGCCCTGCTCTTCTCCAGCTCGTGCAGCGCGGCCGGGGCCGTCGCTTTATGCTGCAGGAAGACCGGGCTCTCGGCGTCCACGTCCGGAGACTGCAGGGCGCCTTCCCTCCCCTCCTCCTTCGCGGCCAGCTCCTCCGTCCCGGGGGCCCCGTCGAAGTCCTCCCCGTCGTGCCGCGCACGCTCGCCCGCCGGCCGTCCGGGCTGGCGCGGCGGGGCGGCGCCGTCCGCCTTCCCCTTCTTGACCACGTGCAGGAAGGCGGCCTTCCCCAGCTTCAGCCGCTGCCGCGCGGACAGGGCCTCCACCTCCCTCTTCTGCGCCTCGATGGCCCTGCGCTTCTCCTCCAGCTGCATGTGCAGCTGCACCAGCTCGGAGGCCAGGAGGCTGGCGTGGTCCGCGCTCGGCCCGCCCGGGCTCTGCTCCCTCCGCTGCTTCCACGTGGTCAGCGGGGCCGGGCAGCTCTCCGAGGCATCCGGCGTGGTCTTCTGGGAGCTGCTGGTGCTGGACCTGGTCTCGCAGCTGTTGAGCCTCTGGAGCTTCCGCTCCGCGAAGCTCGTCATCTTCACGCTGCCGCTGGCCGCGGACACGCCGCTGACCTGGGACACGGCGCTCAGACAGGGGCTCGAGCGGCCGCTGGCGTCGTCCTTGTCCTCGTGCTCCCTCACCTTCATGTCCTCCTGCAGCTTCGCCGACTCCTCCTCGCCGACGTACCCGGCCATCACCACGGGGTGGTCCTCGCCGACCAAGTCCTGCTCGGCTTCCTCCAGGTCTGCGACGTCGGAGTCCGAGTCCTGCCTCAGCACGGCCCACGGCTCGGGGTCGTGGGCGCCGGGGCTCCTGGCACAGCTGACGCAGAACCTGCCCTCCGCGTCGTCAGCGGCCCTGGCCACGTGGAGAAAGAAGCCGTCGACAGACTGTCCCCGGGGGGACGGATCGAAATCACTCACCGCCTGCGGCCCCGTCTCAGCGGGCACGGGGTCCACGCCCGCGGGAGATTCCGGACAGGAGATCGGGGTGAAAGTCCTGGTCGGGTCACGGCCGCCGTGACTGCTGGGCGCCCTCTTGCGCACCAGGGGCTGGTGGCCCTCGCTGGGTCTCTTAGAGGCGAAGCTCCGTGGCCGCCCCTCTCCACACTCGTCCTCCTTGGCGATCGCCTGCTTCTCCTTGGCCGGCCTAAGCACGGCCGGCATCAACGGCTCCAGGAAGAAAGCCTCAGGCTTCCTTTCTAGGGTGTCTGCCAGTCTCTGGGGAGACCTGGCACTTGCCAGCAGGCCCCGGTCGCCGCCATGGGGAACCACGTCCGTTCTGATGACGGCCACGAGCTCTTCATCCTCGATGTGGACGTCGTTCAGGAGGCTTTTGCCATCGGTCTTCAGCGCTGCGGGCTGGGGCTGGTTCTGCGGAGTCAGGTTAATGACACTGGACGCCAGGCTATCCTTGCTGATGGAGCGGGCCAGGCTGACACTGTCACCGGAGCCGGGGTCCAGGTCACAGCTGGCAGCGTGATGGAGAGCAAAGGGCGCTGGCTGAGACACAGGCCTGCAACGTGGGGAAAGAAGCCCGTTGGACACACGCCACTGTCTATTCGAGAAGGGGACTCAAACACACGGAGAGACGAGGCACTAGTTACGAAAAGAGAGCACCGGCCTTACGTCTAGGGAATTTAAGCAAACCCTTCCCCGGAGCAGAGGACAACAGAGACCAGCTCAAGTCCGGCAGTCCCCAAACACGTAGGGGACACTTGGTTTGCGCATGAAGAGGCCCCGGGACCTCTTTGTGCCCTTAAAAGCTGCCAAGGCCCCCAAAGAGTCTTCGTCATACGCTCATTGAGCGCTCGCTCCGGCAGCACAGAAGCTAGTATTACATATCGATACCAATGTTTACGGTGCTAACATCAGAGCTGAAACGTTTCAAAAACAAAAAAAATTATGGCAAGAAAGCCATCCCGTAAGGTATGACCGTATTTTCTAAACTGAAAAAGCTTATGTGGAGTGAAACACTCTCGTGATCCTCTCTGCCGTCTGCCTCGGGATTCGATCTGTCAGAAGAATGAGAAAAACCGAGGAGAGGACACCCCAGCACTGTGAGGAAACGGTTCTGAGCCACGGACTCCCTGGGTGGGTCTCGGCGAGCCCAGCGGCCCCTGGACCCCCTCCGGAGAAGGGCAAGGTTAACCTGATGAACAATTCACACAGAAACTTCCTTGAAACACAGAGTTCACCTGTTCTGTTTTTCTGGCCATGCTACCGCTGCACCTCGTGGCTGGCCATCCACTCGGGTCAAAGAATTGGACCGGTGTCGCTGATCTGCAGGGAGGAGGAAGCAGGGCGTTCGGTATTAAGCAGCTGACTTCGTAGCATCTCAAATTCTTGCAACCTAATGTGGAAATTTCTCAAGGAAACGTGCTGTAATTCAGTATACCAGAACTGCCCAAGAAAAACAATGACAACCACGGTACAGCCTTCAAGAGTTTCAGTAAGTAACACGTGACTTAGTATTTAGTCCAAATCATGACATGAGACCATCGGACCTCTAACTAAACATCCATACGTGCAAGTCCTTGCTTATTAGGTACGACAGAACAATTTTCTGTATGCTTCACGTAATTAATGATACTTTCACCAGGGGTGCCTGGGTGGCTCAGTGGTTGGGCAGCTGACTTCGGCTCAGGTCATGATCTCCCGGCTTGCGGGTTCGAGCCCCGTGTCGGGCTCTGTGCTGACAGCTCAGAGCCTGGAGCCTGCCTTGGATTCTGTGTACCTCCCTCTCTCTGCCCCTCCCCCAGTCATGCTCCATCTCTCAAAAATAAATAAGTGTTTAAAAAACAAAATGATACCTTCACCATAAAGACTATACATTCTAGGAAACATCCACACAAATTAAAATTTTCCGGACTACAATGACCAAATCAGAGTAGGAGTATCCCACCGAGGACCATCACCTAATGCATAGGCTGCAGGAGGAAGGACAGAAGACCAAGGCAGGTGCAGGGGACGTGCGCTCTTACCAGGAAGGCCCTCCCCCTGCGCGGTCTTCTGCTGTCTCTGTCTCAGAGGCAGTAAAGGGTGTGACGGGCTAAAGGCAGAGGCGCCTTTCCCCCTGAATGGGAAAGAACAGGAAAAGAGAATCACCAGTGTATCAGTCTCCAAGTTCAATGGCAAATGTATGTAATAAACCACAGAGAATAAACCACAGAGAGAATCACGAATCACGGCAACATACGAGAAAATCACAGGTTCTTTGGGAAAAGTTAATTATTATAAAAATTAGCCAAGAGTACCAAGAACTTCAAACCCGGGATAAATATCCCAAAACTGCCACTCGGGGACACAGTGGCTTGTGCAGACCCTCCCCTGCCTGGGGCTGCCGGAAGCAGAAGGCGGGGGGGGGGGGGGGCCTCCCACGGCCAACCCCCCCTACTTTCCCCATCACCCCCACAGAACACGAACTGCGATTCTGAGTGCAAACTAACTGGAGAAGAGAAGCGGACGGGGACTCACAGGTGCTCGGGCTCCTCGGGGTGCAGGCGGTGCCTGTGGCTGCCTTCGGCTGGCAGGGCAGCGGGGGGCTGCACGTCGGCCGGGCTCGCCGCCGCGGGGCTGCCCAGGAAGCTGCGCTTGGTGGCGTTGGAGATGGGAACGGGAGGCCGACTACTCTTGTGGTGCGACACCGTTTTAGCTGCACAAATGGCAATTTACAGAAACGTCCGTGTTATTCGCAGTTACCGAAAACTTAGCAAGAAGCGCCTAAAAAATGAAACAACCCGCAGACTTCTCCCAAAACAAGACGACTGCCGAAAGTGAAAGCTGCAACACCGGCAGGGCGGGAACCAGCCGGCGGCCCGACCACCAGCAGGGACACAGAGCCTCAGCCCAGAACCAGGGGTCCGGTGGTCAGGGGCACCCCAGGTCACCCACCCAAGTAAAACACAAACCACCACATCCCACAGCTCTCATGGGGAGGAGGGTTCTAGACGTGGCACGCTTTGACCTGGGGGACACCCCGCCCAAGTGGCACACGGGCTCCGAATGGGGCGCAGAGCAGCCAAGGGCCCCTCCACAGGCACCGCCACGCGGACTACAGATCCCAGTGGGAGACACGCAGAGGCGGACGCTGGGCCCCTGCAGCCCCACGACGCCTGCTGACAGAAGAGAAGCCCGGGCCCGCTTAACAGGTGGGGCAACCCCGAACGAGGACAGATGCCGCAGGCTGCTGCCAGCAGGCCTGTCGTCAGCCCCGCCACGCAGGCACGGTGCGCCCGCGCACGAAGGGGCCGGGGCAGGGCTGCACCTACACGGGGAGGCGAAAGGCAGGCTCCCCCGGGGCCGGCACAGAGCCCCTCAGAGGGACCGGTCCCCGAGAAGCCAGATGCCCACGTGGTGGCACATCAAGTCTCTCAGACCCGCCGTGGGAGGACCGGTGACCCACTGAAGCAGACGGACACACGTCCCGCCTCGAGTCCGCCTTCCCGTCCGCAGGGCTCAGCCACGCCTGTAGCCGAAAGCAGCCAGCAGGTGCCCACGCCACCCACGTGATGCCAGGGACGTGCCTTACAGCAGAGAGGCGCCGGGGTGGGCCGGTGACCCGTGAGCCCCGCCGTGCCCCACTTCCCTGCCCTGCTGCCTCCAAGTCTCCCTCCCGCTGTGTCTGAAAAACCACCACCGTCCTTCAGAGGGCAGCCCTTCCAGGCCAGAGCGCGCGTCGTCACCACACCCTGCAGCCAAACGCCACGAGTCTGCCCATCTCCGCCTCCAGTGCCGGCCCTGCTCCCAGGTGATGGTCAACACCTCGGGGTGAAACCCCAGGGGGGCGGGGGCGGTCGGAGACTCCCGGGAAGGCACTCAGGGTCCGGTGCACAGAGAGGGGTCATGTGCAGCACGCGACCTCACAGGACACAGTGGGAAGGAGAGCAACCGGGCAGGGACCAGGACGAGGCCCTCTGCAGAGGCAGAACAGGCGACCAGCCTCTCAAGCAAGAGATGATGCTAAGGCTCTTGAGCTGGGGAAGCCAGTGACAAGGACAGGGAAATGTACCCGCGTTCTTCCCCAAGCCCTGGCACCGTTCGACTAGCCTGCGGCCAACACGACGGGGACATCTGTTGGTCACCATTTCGTTACCGATTAGGCGAAGCATCTCTGCGTGCGTTTACTGGGCATTTGGAGCACCGCTTTATTGAAGTACCTGTGCAAGTCTTTTGCTTTTCTTCTGTTTTTTTTTTTTTTTCTCTCACTGGTATGAACAAGTTTTTTACACGATCTGGGTACTGAGTATACGCTCTGGGTACAGGTATCTGTTGTGAGTTCTAGGAGTGTCTTTTCCCCTTTATAGCTAGTTTTCTTTTTTTTAACTCTTTATCTCCTTTCAATGAAAACAAAGTCTCAATTTTAAGGTGTCTGTGTTACTAATTGTTTCCTTTGTGGCTTTTTAGATTCTTTCTATGGAATCGCAAGGACATGAAGACATTCTTCCATACCGTCTTTTTTTTCCTTTTTAATGTTTATTTATTTTTGAGAAAGAGAGAGAGAAAGACCGAGCGCAAGCGAGGGAGGGGCAGAGACAGAGCGAGACCTAGAATATGAAGCAGGCTCCAGGCTCCGAGCTGGCAGCACAGAGCCCGACGCGGGGCTCGAACTCACGAGCCGTGAGAACATGACCTGAGCCGAAGTCGGACTTACCTGAGCTTAACCGACAGAGCCACCCAGGCACCCTTCCATACTATCTTCTTAAGTCCTTACAGATTTGTCCTACCCCGTGGCAAACACAGTTTTTTCTGCCCCACAGACAAGACTAGAGCTGCATTCTTCCCAGCCGAGGAAGAATTTTGTAGGCCATGGGCAGAACGGTGTGGCAAAAGGGGCAAGCTCCTTTGGTCTATTTGTAAAACTCCAATCACTCTCCGAACGAGCCGGATTCTGATCTTACAGGACAAGCACAGGCCCAGAGCCGCACGCTGGGAAAAGCTCTTTGAGGAACGCTCTAGGACATGATGCGAGAGCTGCAGACACGCAGCTATGAGGACAGCGCAGGTCTCTGTATTCCCAGAGGAAAGCACGTAAACGCCACTGTCGCATGACAAGGCGGAGACCCGTTAAGGGCGCCCTGGAGTACTGTATTCGGCATCTCTGGGAGGAAACGGCCATCGATTCCCAGAAGGTTTGTCACTCACCGTCTTTCAGCTCCTGAACATCCCTGGGCTGAACGAAATCTGGTTTGACATTCTCAAACCACCAGAAGAGCTCGGCAATAAAAACCATAACGTTCGGCTGAAAGAAAACAAACAAAAACAGGGACACGATAAATAGTTTATTCATCGATGGTTTTAAAAAATGCGTCTTTAATAATTCATGATTACCTTCAACACTAAGGGAGCATACAGCATGTCTTCTAAGGTGAGATAAAAGCATTTGTTAAGATACTCATTCGAGAACTCCCTCAGAAGCCGAATATTATACAGACTGTCAGCCATCGACGTTACCTCCTTCAAGCATATATCTGACGGGCAAAGAGAAAACTACAGTTTATCATACACACTCTGCTTCACAAGTGTGTTTGCATTTACATATGTGTATACACGTATATATATATGTGTGTGTGTGTGTGTATGTGTGTATATACATATATACACACACACACGCGTATATGTACATATGATTTGAAATGAAAACATTTTAAATGAAGGGAATACTGATGTTTAAAAGGATAACATTAAGACACTTAAACACTGTACTAAGTAGAACAAGTAATAAGAAACACAGAAAGTAAGCTCTCCAGAAAAAGACCGGAGAATCTCCAGGCTTTGAGTTTAGTTGTTAACATCTAAAAAAGCACACCAGAAACTTTGAGATCTTAAGCCTGCGGTTCCAGAATGGACAGTACCGTCACTTTTCAGCTGATAAAGGACACTGCTGCATAAAGCTGTTAACATTTTACCAAGTTTCCTGCACCCACTGGACCCCTTGCATGAGGTTATCTCCACCGTGGGGGCGGGGGGGGGGGCAGGCTACCCAAGGAGTAGTCCAGAATACCACTGTTCCCCCAAAGCAGGAGACGATGCGTAGCAGAGGTCTCCCTCCACGAAAGAGGCTGGGGACGGCTGGTCGGCGGCATCTGGGGCGCTGCTCTGCAGGCCGGTGGCGCCCCCGCCGGACCAGCACCGCCAGACAGCTACACGCAGCTCAGACTGAAACGGAAGGAGCCGCGCAGATGACTTGAGAGAACTCTGCCTGCCAATACACGTAAGTAAGAAAAGAACCGATTTAAAAATAATTTTTTCAAATAATTTTATTCTTCAGAAGAAATCACCGGGAAGAGTTCAGAAGCACAGACTACATTTGCGGTGCCCCAAACTCACGACGACGAAGTCAGTCCCCCGCCGCGTCCTGCACGATCAACACAGAACAGTGTTCTAAGCGGACTGACTACGCACGGACACCGCTAAGAGCTGCTTCCTTACTTTGCGCTGATTATGAAACATCACGGATATCGGGATCAGACTCCCAAGGATCGTCCGCTCAGACGGAAGCGTTGACACCACACCTTATCTGATTCAGATCTCTTCCTTCAGTAACGAGACGGCACCGCACCCGCACCCCCACGGTAAGGCTCTCCTCCGCCGGAGACCGCTGCCCGTCATCTAACACTTCAGTAAACCCTTGATTTATTTATCTTGAGAGACAGAGACAGACAGACAGAGATCGAGCAGGGGAGTGACAGAGAGGGAGCGAGAGAATCCCAAGCAGGATCCACACTGACAGTGCAGAAGAGCCGGACACGGGGCCTGAACCCAAAACCGCGGGACCGTGACCTGAGCCGAAGTTAGACACTCAACCGACGGAGCCACCCAGGCGCCCCCGCACCTCCGTGAACTCTTCAATTTCAGCAGCCGCGTTTTCCCTCCACGGGCCTGTTTCTGGCGAGTTACGGCGCCCCTCCACCCAGGACGCCGTGTTCCCGACGCTCTCCTCCGGCACCCAGTCGTGGCCGCCGTCCTCTCTCATCTCCACCGTCTTCCCTGCTCGCCGGCGGGGCCCCTGCAGGCTTGGCCTCGTGTTCACACCGGTGCCTTCCTCAGTGTCGGGGGACCCGTGGCCACCCAGAGTCGAGCGCGGGGCACCGGGACGTGGGCCTCACGGTAGGGGGGCGGGTGGCGGCAGGGGTCTCAGCGATGGCCGCCCAAGGGCAGCGGCCGTGGGTCTTTGCCCGAGGCCAGATTCTGCACAGAAGCGTCCTTCCCGGTTTTTTAGCACCGTATATCCACTCACTTAGTCAACGACACGAAGTCAGTGAGACGACACGAAACAAGATATGAAACACGTTGCTCCCTTGAAAAATCACTAACACGAAGAAACGCTGGTAAAAAGCAAAGGTCTTCAAGCACCTTCGTTCGTGCCACTTGAGACGGCGAGAGCAAGCAGGAGCCACGGGAGGCGAGCCGATGCCCCTCACACGTCAGGAGTGTCACACAGCAGTCCGGCGGCCACACACGTTAGGAAACTTCGCTCGCCGCGTAGGTGCGCTCACGTCTGTCACCGGACGAAGTCGCTCCGATACCGCGATCGTCCCCGTGCCCCTCGTCCCGTGGCTTGTTCTGTGCCCCTTCACGCTCTGGCTCTTTTGTCTGCGCCCGCCCACCCCCGCAACGACCAGTTCGTTCTCTGCATTTACGGCGACTTCGGCTTTGTTCTGTACACGCTCCACACACGTGAAATCGACACTATTTATCTTTATTATTCCTTTTTTCTTATTTCACTCAGCCCAACGGCCTCCAGGTCCGCCCACGTGGTCGCAGATGGCAGGCTTCCGCTCTTTCTCGTGGCCACCTAATATTCCACTGCGTTTATGAACCAAGTCCTGTCTACCCGTCAGTGACCCCCTCCCCGGCTGGAATGTACGCAGCCTCCTGGGGCAGGCGGACGGAGATCAGGCTCGCCTCCCAGCGTGAAGAATTTTACACAGAGCACTGACGCGGCGATCACCTTGTACCTGCCGGGCCGTGTGCGACACGTCTGGGACTCGAGCCGTCTGGCTCGGCTGCCCCGGGAGCGCGGGCCCATCTCTGAGGCGTGTGGGGAGGAGGTCACCGCGGTGTCCCACGCCCCGGGCGCGTCCGTTCCCCTGCCTCTGCGGGATTCTGCGGGAGCGAGCCGGCCTGCTGCCCCGGCACGAGCCCCCTGCCCTCCTCGCCGCTCCCTAACGAGGTGCTTGCCGCTCCGAGACCAGACGTGCCCCGTCTCCTGTCTCCTCCCAGACGGAGACTGCACTTCAGCCCCTTCCTGGTGTCGTGATCTCCGACTGGCGGGAGAGAGAAGACCACCCCCCACTCTCCCTCCTTCAGCGTTCTTTGGCTTTACCTCTTTTCTACCGCACGACATGAACCGAGTTCGCGCCCATTTTCCAGAACGTGCCCTGAGGCCCCCGGCTCTGGCGTGCGTGTGTGCGTGTGTGGTGCTCGCTCATTATGCAGTCAGTTGTCTCCTCAACGCCGGCGTGTCCCGGGCGCCAGGTCTGCTGGCTGGGACGCGTCCCCGAACAAAACGGATGAAAACCCTGCCCCTCGTGCAGCCCGCGCTAGACGACTGCGCCGAGCCTGCGACTTTGAGCCACAAGCACGTGACAGTGTCCTCTTTGGTTTCCGAGCATTGAAGAGTTGAGAGGTTTGGAGAAAGACTTCTCGCTCTGCCGCGCCGCGGGAAACCTGTCGTGGTCTGCGAGCTGCTGAGGCTCCTTCTGGGGCCACGGTCAAGTCCACTTTTTACACACGCTTCCGGGCTCGGCTATTCTCAAAGAGCGGACGGCGTCGCAGTCGGCACGCTGGCCCACGCCGTGACTCTTGCGCTCCACATCCCGTGCGTGGCCTTCCTCCACTCGTACCTGCTTCGTCAGCCAGGCCCCGTGACCGAGCTCGGGAGTGAGTCCGCTCGCTGCTCCTGAACGTCCGTCGGGTTTCTGACCTGCCAGCGTGCCAGGGCCAGACGCGACGAGGCTTGACACACCACCACGTCCTTGCTCCTCTTTCGTAAGGACCCCCTCCTGCCAGGAGTCTGCTTTGTCTTAAGACCCCCAACGGATCGGCCAGAGGCCACTGCGGCAGGAACCGCCCGACCTGGCGAACCGCAGGCAGACCTGAGCAATACCGAGGATGCAGAGGACAACAAAACCAGGTGCTGAGGGCCCTGGAAAGTTCCATCACACGTTCAACAAGCTCGTTCCCCTGTCTGTCTTAGTGTTCCCACCGCCTGCCTTCTGTCCGCCGTCACCGTGAGCATCCGGTGTCTCCTTCCAACATCCTTTCCGCCCACGCCCGGGTGCCAGGCCTGTCTGTCACCTCTGCCGGTTCTGCGCAGGCTGTCGGCCCACGTGGTCCTCCTTTCCCACTGGGCTCATGTGCGGCGGCCGGGGCACCCCCCATACAGCAGACCTCCCTCCTGCCGTGACCCAGGGCTTGCACTAGTGCGAGACTCCGTTCCACCAGAACCTTCCCCTTGCCACGCGGGCAGCCTCTAGTTCAGCCCCTCCCCGTCCGTGACGCAGGCTGGCAGCTCTGTCTCCTCGAGAAAGATCCCTGGCCCAGGGCCCGGGGCTCCTGGCATCCGACGCATCTCCGGCATCTGTCCCAGGCCGGCAGATGGGCCTTTCCTAGCCCTTCCCAGGGTCCTGGTCACTGCCCCCAACCACACACAGCCCCAAGGCTAGAGGGGCACGGGAGACCAGACAGGACTCGGGGCAAACAGGTGTCGACTCGGAACTCGGGACTGTCACTGCAGCGTAGAGACCCTCTGGAACCTGAGTCTCCCCCGCTCTTTCAAGTTCTGCTATTGTCTTATTTATAAAAGACGCTCTATCCAGCACTCCTGTACTTGGAGCAGGACCAACTCCCGCTCCGTCCTCTGGTGCCAGGATCTAAGACCAGTATGTCACGGGCGGGGGAGTCGTCTGGCCGTGCTCTTGGCCCGTACCTCCCTCCTTCAGAAAGAAGGACGCGCAGCACAGGGTAGACCAGAATTCCCGTTCCCGAGGCCCCGCACGCGGCCACTGTCGGGCGGGGAGCGCCTAAGACACATGCTGGCACCGGCACCACTCGGGCACGAGCCACTCAGACGGACTCTGCACCTTCCCGGCCCCCAAGCAGCTTCCAGGTGCTTTACGTCAGCTGCGGCGGGATGGACAAAGTCCTCCCCGCTCTGGAACTTAGGAGAAGTCACGTACCCTTAACACTCTACAATTTCTTCACGGGATACAACTGCAGGTTAAGCGTGAGCACACGACCCGCTAACGTCCCAGCCGGCGTCTCAGCGAGCCGCTTCCCAGGCTTTTGCGCGTGTGCATCAGGCTGCGCGTGACGCTGCCCGGGCCTCGCGCCCACCCCGGGGGGCGCTCCGCACTCACCATCCAGCTTCATTTGCTCCGGGCAGTAGTAGTGGACCACGGCCAGGAGGGCGGCCCCGTCACTGCCGTCTCTCATCAGGTCTTCCAGCAGCGGGAAGTAGGGCGGCTGCCTCGCGGACAGGTGCTCTCGGCGATAGCGCACCTGCGGGCGACAGAAGGAGAACGGTCCACGCGTGACGTGCCTCCACGACCCCGGCCGCTACGGGCAGGCCGTTAAATCTGGAACTGCCCCGATGCCCGCAGGATGATGTTTCGAACAATGGCGATCATATGGAAAAGCTCACACGTCTGGATGACGTACTCGGCCTTGGACACACACGTCAAGATCCAGGGCACTGAGCGCCACGGCCACGCTTGGGGGACAGCAGTTAGCTGCTAACGGTGCCAAGGCTGTCCCACGCTACGGGGCGCGTGAGACCGGATACGGAATGCGTGGCTACGCTACCGAAAGCCGCATCCTCTGAGCAAGCGAGAAACAAGTTAAGCAGTGACCACCCTAATGCTCCGAAGACCCACCTGACTGTTCCTTTCCTCCGCATCATCGGCACGAACCTCAGCCAGTAAGAAAAGCGCACGACAACGTTAATGTCTGGTCTGAGAAACTCCCCAAACCGGTTCGACAAAATTTCATAGAAAACATCCACCGGACCCTTTAATAAACGCAACAAAGCGTCAGGAAACCGAATGCACGCGAGGTGCCACGTAAAACAGGTGCTTTTCCAAGGTTTCCACACTTGCGCCTCTGGAGGGCAGGGTATGCACGCCACCCGGAGCCTCTCCGCGCGGCCCCCACGGCACCGCGTCAGGTTCCGAGCGTGCAGACACGCAAGCCGTCCGGGGAAGGGGGGCCTGTCCCGGACGTCCTGCCGCGCATTCCGTCCCTCCTGCGTTAACGCTTCCGGTCTGGACGCGCCTTCTCCAGCGGGAGAAAATACACGACAGAAGCGGGAGAGAGGAAACCAGCAGTCTGTGCTAACGACTGTGGGTCGCTGAGAGCTGCACAGATGGGTTCAGCCCGAAGAAAAACCATCTCTCAGCAGTCGAGAATTTAAAGTCGTCTGAATAAATACACAGGGTGATCGATGCTGGAATCGGGTATAAAAGACGCCTAACGCATTCTTTCAAAACGGGAATGCGGTTTATTCTGTGTCACCCAAGTCTGTGTTGACGGAGACCTTAACTTGTTTCTCGAGGCCCGCGGCGGGCCCGGGGTGCGGCATGCAGGGCGTGGGGCATGCTCCGGGCCGGGCTTCCACACAGACCACACGGCACACATGGGACGGAGCACGGCATGCGGTGAAGCAAATGGTTTCTCCACTGAGCACAGATGGCATGTGTGTAACTGAACTCAGGGGACACAGCTGAACACGGGAGTAGGACCTTCGAGTCAGGCTCCTAAAACCTCCAGGCTGCAGCGCAGCGGGCTGAACCATCCAAGCCTGCCGGCCTGGCCACACCCGCCCGTGCTCGTCCTCACCGGCCCGTGTGCTGTGGGCTGGAGGCACAGCCATGGCCACCAGCGTCTCCAAGGAGACCCGGACGCTCACCGCCCTTGGTCACGGTTTTCAGCTTCTACAAACCCCTCAGCTGAGACTTTGCTTCCTACAGGACAGCTCCATTTCTGACGCTCTCTTCGCTAAATAACACAGGTTCATACTTAGCGCTGTGGCCTTCAGGATTCGGGAAGTTAAGAGACACGTAAAGATTCACAAAAAAGCTTTCCTCTTCTTTGTTACTAATCCATCTCAAAGAGAAGCAAAATTATCCACAAAGTTGGCCACAAAGCAGAACACGTCACCGCTCACGTGGGTCGGATTTACCAGCTTACAGCCGTGGTATTTCCTCTATGATAAAACTCTAAGGATAACCTGGTCTGAGTAATTAAACTAAAGGAACAGACAAGTGAAGGGGTGTGCAAAAAGGTGTGTTCTAAGACTTCACCGCGAAATGCACCCCTTGGAGTAGCCGGTGTTTTTCCACAGGAATGGCTATTAGCACGCTGGTTCTGCTCCCAGAATGCACCACCAGGTGGGGAGCACAGCTAACGCGGTAGGTTCAAGTCACTGGCTCGTAACTTTCCTTTCACGGGAAGTTAACTTGGATCCCAGAAAGCCTGCATCCACGCTGACCTAACTCAGACCCTTTCCCCACCCCGGGCGGGCAGGCGGGCGGGCAGCGGGGGTGGTCCCGACACCCAGGGAGCTGTCCCTAGAGACAGAAGCCCCTCCCTCCCTTCCACAAGGCCCTTCGTCCTCGGACGACCCACGTGACACTTCCTGAGCGAGATCGCATTAAATACCACCATCAGGGAAGGTAACCTCAGGACAAAAAACGTAGACAGTAACTTGGAAAATGAGACTAGTCTCATTCCCTCCTTCCCTCCGGTGTCTGCGAGAAGAAAGAATGTCCGTTCGTTCTCCCGTAAAGAGTAACTAAGTGTCCGTTAAGAAGAAACACAACCTTCAGTCTCTAAAACTACCTAAGAAACCGGGCAAAACCAAACTGGGCGTGTCTACGGAAAGCCTGCTGAGCCCAGAATCGCGTTCTCGCTAGTACTGCAGGGAAGTGACGACAATACCAAGGAGGACATTGGACAAAAGAGGCAGGTTCAGGTGTGAGCAGCTGTTTAATGGAAGCGAGTGATTGCGACAGGATGGCCGTCTGGATGCAGCGGGTGCGCGGAGGTCACTTACGGGCACTAACTTCCAGTACCACTTGGAGGGGGACTGCGCGGGAAGCAGGGAAGGAAGGCAGGAGACGGTGTCAGTGGGCGGGCCGCGTCCGGACCGCGTCGCGCACACTTTCACACAACAGTCACAGGAGAGCCGGGTGTCCTCTGACAAGTGAGACCCGCCCAGGGCGCATGACCTGGATGCCCCGTATCGTCACACGACCGAGGCGGAGGGGACACAGGCACCTCCGCGGGACGCTCGGCGTGGACCGGCCACCACAAAGGACAGCTGCCGACTGCAACTCGGGGGGTGCCGGGCGTGTCCCCTGTGCCCACGTGACGGACAAGGAGGCTCACAGACATGCGGCCCGGGGTGTGCTGCCCACGGCCTCCCCCCCCAGCCCCCCCACCGCCGGCAGTGAGAGGACCAGGTAAGGGGTCGCAGGAGACCGCAGACGTGGCCGGGTCACATCTCATGCGCATTTAGGGGACGGGGATTCGGTCACACACCGGCTTGGCCAAAAACCACTATCCCAGGGGAAGAAAAGGGCGGAAATGACCAGAACGCGTAGCGCGCCACCTGTGTCATTTCCACATCCATCCGCCTGAAGTCCACGCAGGCTCGCAGAGGCGCACCAGCGGCTACGCTGGACCTCACGGGGGACAGACGCGGTTTTCAAGGGCACCCTGGACAGGAGGCAATTTTCTCCCCATTTGGTGAACCTAGAAGCCAACTCCCGGGTTGTCCCGTACGCCCCGCCTCCTCGAGCTTCAATGCGCCCGACCTCCCCCTCGCCCTCCCCAGTTAGATACAAGGCCACCCCCGTGCAGGGACGAAAGAGGAGCACACGATCACGCCCACCACCAGGGCCACTCGGCGGAGACCTGGGAACGCCCTCCGGGCCAAGTACAAATAGAGGAAGCAAGTGGCAGACTCGGACAAACTTCGTGACAACCGCGAGCCTCACCAGACGCGTTCTGGGAGCGTTAAGGGCACCCTTTACCTTTTGATGGGCCGGACTTTCCAATAACTGCTGTTTTAGCTTGACTTCTTTCTCTGTTATCTCTCTCATTTTAAGATTTACCTGAAGCAGAAAAAAATGCATTAAAAGGGTAACAACTTTTTCTGTGGGTTGTATCAGTAGCTTCACCTCCCGCCCAGAGAGCCCACCTCGCTCGTTGCAGTCTGACTCTCAGACGCACGTTGGGAATAACTGGTTTAGGCCAATTCCGCAAACGCAGAAATATACGGATCCCACACGGTCTGTGCTGGGCGAGACCCCAGAGCTGGCCTGCCGCTCCAGGAGACACTCTGTGCCTCCACACTCGGGCCACACTCGTGGCCGCCCACAACAGGGCCAGTGAGCCACGCCACCGAATGCCCGGGGTGCTCAAACAGCGCGAGCTGCCACCATCAGCAAATGCCGCCGGTAAGACAGCGTGGGGCAGACGCTCCCGCCGAGGGCCTAGGGGGTGGCTCGCGTGTTCCCTGACCGTTCGCAAGTAACACCAGATAAACTTCAATCGTAAAATGTAACCGTGCACTCCCTAGCTAACACAACTTCTTAGAAATTATTCTCTCCTGGAATGATTAACCCAACGATAAAATCAAAACTACAGTTACAGAGTAAGACCACGAGGAAAGACACTCATCAATGCTTCGAGGACACGGTCAAAGCTATGAGATGAAAAGACACAGAACCGAATGTTTTACTAAACAAGAACACAGATAAACGAACTCATGCAAATCAAATCAAGAAGGTAGAAAATTTGTTTTGAAAATATGGTAAAAGGAAATCAATACAGATAAATTTTAAAACAAATGAATCAGAATAGACAGTGGGGGTGCCTGGGGGGCTCAGTTGGTGGAGCGGCCATGGTCTCGCGGTTCGTGGGTCCAAGCCCCGTGTCGGGCTCTGTGCTGACGGCTCGGAGCCTGGAGCCCGCTTCGGATTCTGGGTCTCCCTCTCTCTCTGCCCCTCCCCCGCTCACACTCTTTTTCTCAAAAATAAATATTAAAAAATTCTTCTTTGAAGGATAGATGGATGGATAATATAGCAAGTATTATAAAACATTACTTGTAAAATCTGGGTGGTAGGCACACGCATGTTCTCTGTGTATCTCTTCATGTTCGCAATTTTTCACAATAAAACCTTTTCATACGATCTGTTTCTGTCATATGCAAGATAGTTTCCTAACACGGAAAAGGTTTTTCTGATTAGATTGATGGCGATACCAACGAATGTAATCTTTGATACTGTTCATGAAACGTGACAACGTCGCAAAGACCTACACAACCCTCCCTGAAACTGTTTTCCAAATGACCAATGTGCGACGTTACCAAGGCACGGTGACTAAAAGCCAGGAAGGACACAAGAGCCACGAGTGGACTTTAATATAACCGAGGACAAAGGTCATGGAGTTAGCATCCAGAACACGTAGAAGAATTCTCGTAACAGTAAAAAGACAGAGGATCCGAAAAGGTGTCTCTCCGGAGGAGACCTGCAGGTGGCCACGCGCACGAGCTCGCAGGGGCTCCCCCCGAAGGAGATTCGCACCTGAACCACAAGACAACACCTCACACCCTCCAGAACGGCTAGAATCAGACAATCAGAAAGCAAGCGTCCGTGAGGATGTGGGACACTGGAGACCGGAGACGCCGCCGAAGGGGTAAGAAATGGCGAGGCTGCTCTTCGAAAAGGTCAAGTTTCCACACGCTTCGGCGATCCCGTCCCCAAACACCCGAGAAACAGGACAGCACAGCACACAAACCTCGTCCACAACGACCACAGCAGCATCCACGAGGGCCGAGGACGGGCACAAGCGCCCCCCGGCCGAGGAGCGGCACGTCCGCCACACGAGGGAGCGGAGCACCGTCGCGGGCTACGACACGCTCCGGCACGGGTGACAGCTGAAAACGCGATGCTGAGTGCGGGCGGCCAGACGCAAAAGGCTACCAAGCGTAGGACCGCGCTGGCCCGAAATGCCACGGTCAGCAAGGGTGCAGACAGGAGGCGGACCTGGGGCGGCCAGGGGCCGGGGCGGGGATGGGCATGAGTGCCGACCGGAACTCTCCGGATGTGATCAGAACGTTTGGAACTGGCGACGACAGCTGTACGACTTCGTGAATATGTTAAACACCACTGAACCGGAGACTTCAAAATCCTGCGTTTTATAACCTCGATCTTACCCCAAAATTTTTTAAGGAGCTAATTGATAAGAGTTTCAAGTTCCATACTGCAATTAACCTCCGAGAAACTACTACTTGTCAAGTTTTGGTGTCGAATCAAAAGCAAACGAGCACGCGGACTTGCAGGGAAGAGGGCGGAGCGGGACGACCCTAAGCCCCCCGCTCGCCAGTGCAGACGACCCAGAAATCGGCCCGCAGACCGGCAGCACAGATCCCACGGCCAACCGTGCGGAAGCGGCCGCTTGGACATCCGAAGGGAGGACGGCATTCTGCACACCGTAATCTCCGCAGAACGTAACGGCGCTCACTCTCCCACCCACGCGCACTTGGGAAGCCAGACCATCTCCGCGTGCTCCCACGCAAACGCTCTGGGAAGGCAGGCAAGAGAGTCCGGCTTCCCTTGCAGTAAGCCAGATATTAAAGAATCGTACAAATTTGTAAAATACCATTTCCTCTTTCAGAAAATATAGTTATTTTTGGTAAAAAAAAAAAAAAAAAAAGGAATACGTGATTTATATTAATATGAAATGAGTTTTATTTTTAAGCAAATTAATAAAAATTTTAAATTTTGTGGTTTTTTTAATGTTTATTTTTGAGAGAGAGAGAGTGTGAGTGGCAGAGGGGCAGAGAGAGAAGGAGACACAGAATCCGAAGCGGGCTCCAGGCTCTGAGCCGTCGGCACAGAGCCCGACACGGGGCTCGAACCCACGAAGCCAAACTCGATGCTTAACCAACTGAGCCACCCAGGCGCCCCAATGTTTATTTATTTTTGACAGACAGACAGAGCATGAGTGGGGAGGGGCAGAGAGAGGGAGACACAGAACCCGAAACAGGCTCCGGGCTCCCAGCTGTCAGCACAGAGCCCGACGCAGGGCTCGAACCCACGAACCGCGAGATCATGACCTGAGCCGAAGTCGGACGCTTAGCCGACTGAGCCACCCAGGCGCCCCTAAATTTTCTTGTTTTTAATGTCTAATATGATAAATACTGGCAGATTAAATTTTTTTAATTCTTTATAATCCAGTTTTTTTAAGAGTGTAAAAGGGGACCTAAGGCCAAAAGTTTGAGAGCTCCTTATCTACACAGAGGAATGAAGGGGAACAGAAATGGAAACCACGTGGATAAATATTCCCTAGTTCCGATCACCTTAAAACACGCCTAACTGGACAACCGCTGAAAACAGAAGTCCCGTGATTTCGCTGAGGCCGCAGCAAAGTAGGTGGCAGCGGCACAGCGGCCAGGGAGGCAGAAGTCACTGCCGATGAGCCGAGCGACACGGCATCACTGTGCCCGAGGGCAGACGGTGAGGACTAAAGCCTGAACCAGCCCCAAGAACTCCTGGAGAAAAGGGAGTGCCAAAAAATGCCCAGTCTAAAATAAGCCAGAAGAGAAGAGAGAAGAAGACAAAATGAGATGGATGGAAAGCCGACGACATGTCAGACCGAGAGACCTCAATGGTCACATTAAATAGAACTGGTCTGAACAACAACAAGGCAGATTCTCGGACTGAATAAAAGAGCAGGGCCAACTCCCCGGGGTCCGTAGGAAACTCGCTTTAGGGCGCGCTTGGGGGGCTCAGGTGGCTGAGCAGCTAACTCTCGACTTCAGCTCAGGCCGTGATCTCGTAGTTCGTGAGTTCAAGCCCCGAGTTGGGCTCTGCGCTGACAGTGCAACCACACGGGGCCGGCTTCTGATTCTTTCTCTCCCTCTCTCTGCCCCTCCCCTACTCGTGCTCACTCTCTCTCTCTCTCTCTCAAATAAATAAACTTAAAACCAATATTTTTTTAAATAAACAAACTCGTTTTAAGTAGAAAGAAAACAAGAGGGGCACCTGGGGGGCTCAGTAGAAAGAGGATCTGACTCTTGATCTCATAGTTCCAGAGATCAAGCCCCGAGACAGGCTCTGTCTGCACTGACAGCTCAGAGCCTGCTTGGAATTCTCTCTGCCCCTTCCCCACTCACACTCACTCTCTCTCTCAAAAGAAATACATAAACTTGAAAGGAAGAGAAAGGAAGAAAGAAAAAGAAAGGAAGGGAGGGAGGGAGGGAGGAAGGGAGAGCGAGAGGGAGGGAGAGGGAGAGTGAGAGAGAGAGAGAGAGGGGGGGACAACATGAGAGGGGCTCCTGGCAGGCTCAGCCGGTGGAATGTGCACCTCGGGGATCTTGGGTCATGAGTTCGATCCCACTGGGTGTCGGGATTACTTAAAAATTAAATTTAATTAAATCATTAAAAGAGTAGAAATTAAATAGAAAACAATAGAAGAAACCAGTAAAAACCTAAAGCAGGTTTTTAGATTAGAGAGACTGACAAGCCAGACCAACCCAAGGGAAGGAAAAAAAGTGACAGAAATCGCCTGGAGCAAGAAAACAACAGGGGGCACCGCTACAGACACACATACACACGTTTAAAGGACAGTCATTTATTCAACGAGGAAAACACAGTTGAGAAATTCCTTGAAAATCACGGGTTCCCAAAACGGACACGGAATGAAATACAAAACCTGAAATCGGGCAAAATACCGGAACACGCACCTCACAAAACACACACAGATGTGTTCAGCGGCGAGGGGCACGCAAATGAAAACCGCGGGAGGACAGCCCCGCACATCCACTCGACGCCTGCCGCTGACAGACAGACTGTCGCACGTGCTGGCACAAGCCTGGAGCGGCTGGAGTTCTCTCACTGGCGCTGCTCAAAGTGGTGCCATCACTTTGGGAAACACCTGGGCAGTTCCTCGTAACGTTCACCGCGACTTTATCACTGACCCAGCGATTCTATGCCTAAGAACGTGACCCAAAGAAAGGAATACGTGTCTCAGGTAAGACTTGCACGCACAGGTTCCCGGCGGCCTTCGTCAGCACAGACCAGAACTGGAAATGACCGCAGCGTCCACCGGCAGGGGAACGGGTAAACCGCGGTCTGTTCGCGCGATGGAATTCTCCAGAGTGTAAAAAGAAAACCACTGCCAGATGCGCTAACACGGATTAACTTCAGAATCACTTTGTTCCGTGAAGGGTACATACGCATGACCCAGTTTTATCAAGACCTAGAAGAGGTAAAGCTAACTTCTAAGTGTAGAAAGCACATCAGGGGCAATCTGGGCCGGAGAGCAAACTGCAAAGGGAAACAGAAGAGCTCATTTAGGGCGATGGAAATGGTGCCTTGTGGCGAATGTTAAACCGCAGTCACTGGTCAAACTCAAAGAACTGGGCCCGTTCGCTGCGGGCAAATCGTACAGCAGTGAAGCTGGGTTTTGTCTTTCAAAGGCTACAGCAACGGGCTGGGCGGCGGTAAAAACGTCAAAAGCCACAGCAAGATGGTCACGGTAAAAGTCCACAACTCCGGGGACAGAGGACAGCTCAGTCCCTCACACAAAGAGCAGGGAATCTGGGGGACGGCTTGGTGGTGAGCCCCAATCTTGGGGAGGGCAATTTCTACCCCCCAGAGGGCCTGATCGGCCAGGGGGAGGGGGGAGGGGGAGGGGGAGGGGGAGAGGGAGAGTGGTCCCTGGAAGTGATGCACATAGAAAGAGAAAGAAACTCACAGCAGTCACCTGACAGGCCTGACTGTGACTCCAGAGCTGCGGAAGAGGGGGAGAGCACCCAGACACAGAGCCAAACACGAAAAGGAAGCGAACCCACAAAAATACCTTCCCGAGTGAAAATGGCCAGCACGGAGGTGAGAGAGCTTAAATGTGCACTATTCACACAGCAGAAATCTTGGGAACATTATCCACAACCACAGTTTCAAAGGAGATCCAGATCTTACGAGGCATCAAAGACTGACGCCGAAGGGAAAACTCACCGCACGTGAACCCTCAGGAGCCCGAACCTTATCAAACATGGAGGCCGCTTTCGGTGGGGAGAGAACCCAGCCGCCAAATGAAGGTGGGAAGGCTTCTGGACCCGGCTCTAAACTGTCAGGCACCAGAGGACCCACACTGCAGAGGCCACGGCCACTCTCCCTGAAGGAAAAGCTTGGGGGAGCTGACACCTCCTCTGAGTCCAGGGAAAGACCCTCAGTACACAAAGCATGGAGGCACATCTCACCCCGCATCAGAGCTCACATCCGAGAGGAGCCCCCCGAGCAAGTGCTGGAAACCTCCTCAGTGAGCGCACCCCTCATCTGGCACCCGTGAATCCGCGCCGGAAAGAAACCACATGGAGGCAGCAAGTGTTGGGGAGCCCTTGGCCAGAGCTCACCGCTCAGTCGACATCAGAGAATGAGAACACACACAAGGGGAAATCTATCAACGTAAGAAACTTAGTTCATTTGGAAATGCTAAGGAAATACAAAATTTGGAAAACACTGAATAAAACTATAAATATTAGGCAAGGACCAGAAAGGCCACAAAAAAAACAAAGCAAGTACCAACTCCAGGAAAACCGAAGTGTGGCACAAGAAAAGGGACATGAGCTGTTGAAAAGTCATACCTGGTCATCTGACTACAGACCCAACCACAGTAGGCCGTGTGACCACGGTGGACCGGCAGGGACCAGACGGGAGGGTCACGTGAGCTAGCAGTCAATCAGAAGGCCACGCCTGCCAGAGGCCGATGCAGAGTCAGAAATACAGTGCACCTCTTTGAAAGACGTTAACACCAGAAAATGCCCGTCAGCAGATAAAGGCTGCACCACATGAAGATCATCTTCCACACATCAGCCAAGTCCACAGGCAAACGGGCGGCAGTGACCTGGAAAATCGTCTACACAAATACGGCAAACAGGGAACGCCCTTCATGGTATTATGAGAAACTTGATCAGGCGCGGGAGAAACGGAATGCACCCCTCCCCCAAAGAAATACGGCCAAAGATCACAGACAAGTAATTTATCAAAGAGAAAGACAAACGGCCAAACGTACGCTCTATCTCTTAAACTTCAACTTTACCAGTAAATGAAGAAATGGAAGTAGGAGATGACACTATTCCCCACCTTTAAAAAATGGGAGGGGCGCCCGGGGGGCTCAGTCGGTTGTGCCCGACTTCAGCTCAGGTCACGATCTCGCGGTTTGTGAGTTCGAGCCCCACGTCGGGCTCTGTGCGGAAAGCTCAGAGCCTGGAGCCTGCGTCCGATTCTGTGTCCCTCCCTCTCTCTGCCCCTCTCCTGCTCGTGCTGTTTCTCTCTCTCTCAATAATAAATAAATGTCAAAAACATTTATTTTTTTTATTAAATTTATTTATTTATTTTTTTATTAAAAAATAAAAATCAAAATTAAAAATAGCAAATATTCTTTCAGTAATATCCAATCTATGGGAAATCATGGAAGAAGACACCTCGACGGACTAAGAGTACGAAAAAAATACTACAGTCTTTACGGTCAGAAATTTGGCAAAAACCAATCAAAACCAATCAAAAGCCTTTACAAACGAACCTCAGCCATGTGGCCACCACTGCCCACCCATTACACGTGGGAGGGAAATGCCCGTGGTCACCTACAGAGCCCGGCGCCTGAGACAACAGCAGGCGGGCACTGAAGCCGGCCCTGGAGAGACCCCTCCCCATCCTGCCAAAGGCCTCAGCTTTCGGCCCAGCACCCGGGAGCACCTAATTGTGCTTTTAAGCCTGTGTCTTACACCTAAAAAAAACTATGAGAATTTATTCTTTTTTTAAGTTTACTTATTTTTGAGAGAGAAAGAGCACAGGTGGGGGAGGGGCAGAGAGAGGGGGGTACAGAGGACCCAAAGCAGGCTCCGAGATGACAGCAGACAGCCCAATGTGGGGCTCAAACTCGTGAACGGTGAGATCACAACCTGAGCCGAAGTCAGACGCTCAACCAACGGAGCCACCCTGGTGTCCCTGAAAATTATGAGAATTTATGTAAAAACGCATGTGTAGGTGGTAAGGTTATGGGGAGTTTATATTTCGTTTTATTTGCTTATTGTATTTTTTAGCTTTTCTATCATGACCATGTCATTTCATTTATAAGAAGGAAAAACCGGGGCGCCTGGGTGGCTCAGTGGGTTAAGCGGCCGACTTTGGCCCAGGTCAGAATCTCACGGTTCGTGAGTCGGCGTCCCGCATCGGGCTCTGTGCTGACAGCTCAGAGCCTCAAGCCTGCTTTGGATTCTCTCTCTCTCTCTCTCTCTCTCTCTCTGCCCCTCCACCACTCACGTGCTTGCTCTCTCTCAAAAATAAAAATAAAACAGGAGAAGCCGATAAAAGTTATCAGAGAGAAACAAGTTAGAACCTGGGTCTTGCAGGGAGGAAAGGTGTAGCACAGGGCATACGGTCAAGTGCCCCGACGAGGCTGTGTGGCGACAGCTGGCAGCTACACTTGTTGAATCACCACACCGCGCACCGGAAACGAACGGAGCACCGCAGGTCAGTGGCTGAAAACACACACGTGAACTCGTGGCTACAGGAAGGCCGTGTCGGGATCACAGAACTACCAGCCAGGGCTCAGTTTCCTCTGGAAATGTGCACCGGTCCCGAACATCCTGCCTTAACCACGTTCCCGTGGTTCCCGTGGTTCCCGTGGTTCCCGCTTCCCACAGGCACGGTATCCTGCACGGCCAGGGGGCAAGGGAGACACGGTGCCCACCGCCAGGAGGCAAACTTACGGGCACTGGCCAGCGTCTGGGTCCAGATGTTGCAGCGAACCCCGGAAAAGCCCTCTACCCCACCCGGCAATCAGGGACCGAAGGGGGTCTGCCCACGGACTGGATTCCCCCACCCCACCTCCGGGTAGGAAACCAAGGGAACAGCAGGGCAAGCGTCTTAGCCGGAAGTCACAACATGCGCTTGACTAAGGCCTTGCACGTCACAACCACGAAGGGGGCCCTCTCGGGGGAGCCGGCCCACGCGCCACGGCCTGGCTTTGCCACGTTCTTCAACTGATTCCGCGGCCACTGATTTTTACTTGGTCTCTCATAAAGCCTTACGTTATAAAGAACACGGACACAAACCATATAAGGAAATAATTTCAATCTTGTGGGCAGACTGACGCAACTCCTTCAGTTTGTTTATTTATTCGGTGGGGTGGGAGGGGCAGAGAGAGAGGGAGAGAGTCCCAAGTGGGGTCACGCTGTCAGCGCAGAGCCCGACGCGGGGCTCGATCCCACGAACCGTGAGATCATGACCTGAACTTCAGTCGAGAGTCGGACGCCTCGCCGACCGAGCCCCCCAGACAGTTGTCTCAGCTGCCCCAAGACAACTCTACGAGGCGCTGCCCCGCCTTCCACTTCCTCACTCCGTTAGCTAAGTGTCCCCAGCTGAACACCTTTTTACCCACAGAGACGCTTCACGACCAAACTGTTGTGCGAAGGTAACCCTGTGAGTAATCCCGTGCCACTGAAAATACCCTCTCTGTGCTTGCGTGAAAGATCACGCTGTAAGCTCTAAACGTAAAAAGAGAAAACACTTAGGAAGACACCACTTTTCTCTTCATAAGCAAAACGCCTCTGAACTCGAGCACCCCTTCGGTGCACAGAGAGCCTGAGATGAAAACAACAAGAACGTAGTAACTTAAACCGCGGCCACGCTCCCCGTGCTCACGAGGACACCTGTTTGTTCTGTCTGGACAGGAGCAGACGTGCTTCTGGACACAGCACATCCACCTACCGCTCCCGGGGCCCCTGCCAGCGCCCGGTTCTCGGGCGACACACGAGGCGGGCGCAGCTCTCGGGGGAGGACCTGCCACCAGGGAGCGCCCCGGCCCGCTCGGGCCGCTCGAGGAGACGACCCGCGGCCCCAGTCCTCGCACCGGCCACGGCTCCCAGCACTGACCTTGTTGACCCAGAACACCATGGCGTCCTCGAGGTCGTACGGAAGCTCTTTCGAGGCGCTGAACGTCGAGAAGCGCTGGACGCTGGCCACCACCTTCTCGATGCTGATCATCTCCACGGTGTAGGCCATCATGAGGGCGTCCACCATCGCCATGTGGGCGCTCTGGGAGCAGAGGTGACGGTTAGGGTGGCCCAAGCCCACCTCACCGCCGCGGCAACCTGGCGAGCCCCAGGGGCTGGCTGAGGGGAAAGGTACAAGCACAGAGAGACGCGCCCACAGCTGCACGACCGCGAACACGGCCCGGGGTTCCGGCGGGAGCCCTGCTGCCGCAAGTCCGCCACGCCTGTGCACCGTCTCCTCCCGGAACCCGAGGAACATCCCGTTGACCCACAACGCGTCCTCCGCGAAACCCACCCGTGAAAAGCCACAGAGCGCAAGTCGCCAGAGAACAGCCAAAACCCAGTGACGTGGGAGGCACCCAAACTGGCCGACCTAGGGCAGTCTGGAAAAGTCACATCGACGGTGCGGCTTCCGGAGGAAAGGGGGGAGGGGGGAAAACGGAGTCTTTTCTTCTTTATTTGGACACAAAAATACAATACGGTGAACGACCTGACAGAACGGGCCCGACGGCTGCACGTCACAACGTCCGTGAAATATCTGCCTCCAGACGTTTTCGTTAACGTGCCTCGACTTACCCTCCGGCGCACAGAGGGCTCGTGAGGAGGAAGAGAGCTGACGGGAGCTGCTCTTTCCCCGTCCTCCACAAGTCACAGGCACTTCAAGGCACACAGCTCAGGAGACCGCCGCACAGCCGCGAGCCCCGCCACCCGGCCGGACGCTCCCGCCACCTGCACCGCGGAGGGCCGGCCGGCGGGACGACAGGCTGGGGCGCCACACGAGTGCCCGCGGGAGAAGCAGTCGCGGTCAGTGACAGACCCTGCCCGCCCCCCCCGCCCCCCCACCACAGGACACTCACCATCTTTATGGGCGCGTGGCTGAGGTCGGGATCCGTCACGGGGGTGTCGTCACTCTCCATCACGTAGATCCCTTTCCGGGACAGGGCCTGGATGACAGACTGGTGTCCCTGTAAGGCCGCCACCTGGTCCCCCTTCAGGATGAGGCTGCAAACACGGCAGTAGAGCTCGCTGGACAGCAGGAGCTTGATGACGGGCGGCTTGATGTGCTCCTGCTCATACTGGTCAATGTAAAAGGGGTCCCTGAGGTCCTCGGGGATGTTATCTGAGCCAAGAAGAGACCGGCACGTGAGCATGATGCCAACGGGGGACAGAGCTGCCGTCAATCACGACGGGCACCTAACCACATAAAGAGACCCCATCGTCTCCTCGGGCAGAGGCGACCCGGCTGCCGACACCGCCGGGGCGTGTGGGCGACGCACTCGCCTTAGTGACGTGGCCGCCACGACCTCCAGGGGTGACTCTCCTGCCAGACGGCAGCGAGAAGCACGAGTGGGAGCCCTAAGCAGGGAGCGGAGCCCAGGGGAAACCGAGACGCGAGCCGGCTGGACTGCATGGCACCCGGTCACGCCACGGGGGCCACACGGGGCACAGGCAACACGCGGGCCCTCGTCACCCTGCAGACGGCGCGGGGCACACGCAGCACGGGTCCCGGGGAGGAGGTCAAGCGCGCCCTTTCCTGAGGTCACACTGGACACGACAGCGAGGCCCGACACCACGGCCAGGCCCGCAGGGACCGTGACAAAGGCACGGCCGCAGGGACAGGCCCTCACCTGACCCCGGGCCAGGCAGACTCGACGCCGCGCAGGCCATGTGACTTAAGCACGCGGCAACTGTCAAGCTGAGACTCTCGTCCCTGCGTTACTAACGGGAAAACGGAGGCACGGGGAGAGCGTGCCGTGTGCCCGAGGCCCCGAGCGGCAGAAGCCGACTGTGAATCCGGCCTGACTCACAGGTCTACACCACCTCCCACACAAACACACCAGCCACACGTGCACCGCTGGGGACGCTCGGTTTCTAAACGGCTGCAGCATGGTCTCCCCAGGTGTCCCTCACACTTGCCCTGCAAGATGCCCATCGCCGTGCCCCCGAAGGGGTGGCAGACCGGAAAACATGAAGCTGTGCAGGCTAAGGCTGAGCTCCTTCAGTGCGGCCCCCAGACCCGAGAGCGCCCTCTGGGCGTTCTGGAACAACCCTGCCTGTGAAAGAGTTCACACGGGCCTGGTCTCTCCAAGGACACCGGGGAAGGACACCCACGGCACCTAGTGCCGAGACGCGGGGCGCCAGCGCGCCCCCTCCCCGCACAGTCCGGGCTCTCTGCGGCGACCTGGCAAGTGCCCTCCAACCGTGGCCTCTGCCTCCCCACCCCCCCACCCCCCACCCCCATCCTCGCTGTCCTCATCACAGACGCCATTCTCGGGGCCCTGAATCACCTCCTCGTGGGTGTGGGGCTCCTCGGTTCCCCACTGGCTCTCCTGACAGTGGCTAACATTCACACTGCCCTTCTGTTTGCAAGGCCTCGGTTCCCCTGGCCCGTGACTGTGACTGACACCGTGGCAGCCCTGCGGGCACACGGAGCCAACCCTTCCGAGGCGGGAGGGACACACCCTTGGCTCAGGGTCGAAAGGACCCTGTCAGAGCCCATCCTATTTTAAAATCACCCAGCGTTCTGAGACAGAAGAGATCATCCAGACCACAGAGGAAGGGAGCCCCAGGGCAAAACGCCGTGGGAAGACTTCTGCTGCCTTTGTGGGTGGGGTGACTTGTGAGTGGGGGGCCGAGGGAGGGACAGGAGCCGGCCCCACGCGCACCGGAGCGCGCCGTCCCAGAGGGCAGACGGCAGCCCGGGAGGACACCCACGCGGACGATGCAGGACCTGGTCCTGACGGATGGGAGTCCAGGACGGGAGTCGAGGAGGTCGCGGGGCCAGGGGGTCCGCCAGCCTAGTCCGCTTTCAGGTGCGAGAGGCCAGGCTGACTTCGGGCGGCGGGGACTGGGACGCAGGGACCCGGGCCCACCCCGTCCTCCTCCTCTCCCCACGCCCGTCCCAGCTCCATCGCCTCTGCTATGGAGAGGACTCCATCGCTCCCTCACCTCTCCAGGACTGGAAGGGAGGGCGCAGTGACTTCAGTCAGTGTCGTGGCTTGAAGGAGCACGGGCGTGTTGTCACCGTGAACACACGTCCTGACCCCGGCCACTTCCCTGGGCCTCCGTCCCTCTGCCCCTTAAGGTCCGCATGACGGGCCGGTGGGCACGACGGGCCGGTGGGCACGGGGCCTAATCCGCCTGCAGGGGAACTCCACCTCCCAACCTGCCCCTCCCGGCCTCGTCTCAAGGTCAGCCGCTCACCAAAAGTTTCAGGGTCACCCAGTTCTCCTCCTGCCAAAGCCCTAGCAACTCTGGCTGACCCGCCCCCCCCCCTCCTTTTTTGGGTTTTACTTTTTTGTTGTTTTCATTATGTACTACAGTGACGTACTGCATAACCTTCTAGAAGGGGCAGACGAGCATAACCGAGTTATTTTCATCAACGGGGAAGAGGCTCCCTCAATCAACATCCTCCACATCCTCTGACACAAAGTAACGATGAACTCCAGAGACCTGCCTATCAAACTCCACTAACACGGATAGGAGACAAGCCTTTCTTCCTCGCCCCCAGGACCAAGCCCGGGGATGTGCACGGTGGCTGTGCTGGGGATGAGCAGCACACGGCCGGGACACCGATCCCGGGCACAATCTCGAACGACATCGTGCCGCAGTTGCTGGGGCCACACTCTTCCTTCTGGCCCCCTAAAGGTGGTGACCCAGCCTCCTAGCCAGAAAACGACAGCTTGGGGCCACGCCACAGCCACCGCCACGCCACCGTCCCCCCAGCGCCGGCCCCCTCGCCTCTCGGATTACCGATGGGCTCCGCTCCAGGACAGCAGAGACCGGCAGGCCTCAGGACAGAAAGGTCCCTTAGGGTCACAGCTCTGGGAGCAGGGGGTGGGACACAGGCACCAACGGAGGGTCGGCTGCAGGAAGGACAGGCGTCCAGGGGCACGGGTTCGGAAAGACACAGCCTACCCGCACCCGGGAACCCGGAGAGGCTGGACAGAACCGCAGCCAGGGCCCTGAAGCAGCTTGTCTGTCTACCCGGGAGAAAGGTTTCCACGGGCGGCCCACTTGGTGGAGCTTTCAAAACTAATCGATACAAACGGACTCGGATAGCCCGCTTTTCAATTACACCTGAACACGCACGTGTGCATCGCAGAGCTGATCCCCATAAACTCCACGTTTGTGGGAAGACGACGCGTCGACTGCAGGGAAGCGCCCCGGACACCGTGCGGCTGCGCCCCGCCCCCCTCCAGGGCAGCCCCTGCCCTCAGCCGTGGGCGGAGGGGCCGGTTGCTGCGCCTGAGCAGGTCCACGACTGCAGGGGCTTTATGCGCCAGCTGCGGAAGTCCCTCTCGGTTTTACTAAAACCGACAACTGTTTACAAGACGACAACTCCGCAAGTGCCTTCCGGCTACTGCCAGGGACTTAGTTTTCGTTCCCTCTACAAACTGCAGACACCATTTGTCAGAATTACTCCTGTGCGGAGCCGTCATTTATTAAGCCCCCACTGTGAGCCAAAGACGCACAGAACTGAGGGGGTTAACGAGGACGAAGAGGTCACCCCTCGGGGCAGAGCCTCTTAAGATGACAGGAATCACCAAGCGCCGTGCGCAAAACGTGCTGGGCGCCACGCAGGACAGGTACGGGGTGCTCTGTGCTGCTCTGGGGCGCAGATGAGCCGGCACCACAGGGCAGGGAGGCCGGGCAGGCTTCCGGGGAGGGAGGCAGCCGGGCTCCGGTGGCAGAGAGAGCGGGAACAGGGGAAGGGGTGAGACCAAGGGAGGGGGACGGGATGACGACACATGAGGGAGGGACACACAAAAGAATGACCCCGAGAGAGGGTTCTGGAAAACTGCGGCTCAGCACAGGAGCAGCCAGCCGCACAGGCCACTTCTCGGCTCACCCACAGGCAATCAACTAAGTACCTACCAGCAGCCTTCACCAGGAGGGACTGGGGGTGCCAGCGGGGTCCCTCAGTGACAGGGACAGGCACAGGGGGCTCTGAAGGCCTGAAGGGATGTGACCAGCCCCCGTGGGGGACGAGGGGCCGGAGGAGTTGGAGGACAGAAGTCCCCACCTACCAGAATCCCACCACAGTCAGCGGCCCGAGCGACAACGGAGGCGGGCCAAGAACCGGTGGCACCAGGAAGGGGCACAGACGCCCAGGAGGCATGGGCATCGGGCCTGGGGTGTGGCCAAGGCAGCAGACCTCCCACTCTGCCGACGAGATGCAGGACGGTGCCTCCGACACAGGAACCGGTAACGCAGAGGACGGTCAGGGGAGAGGGGCGGTTACTCCAGGCAGGACGTCTCTGAGGTGCCCGTGGGACCCAAGTGGAGACTTCAAAGCCGCAGGAAAATACAGAGATCAAAGCGCAAGGGAAAGGGTCCGGCTGGACACACAGGCTTGGGACCTACCACGCAGAAATAATTATCGCAGCCACGGAGCACACGCACGGGGGCAGAAAAGGTCGTCGGGTACACCTGGCCAACGGCCACGTGTGGGGCAGACCTGGGCAAGTGGGAAAAGGAAGCCGGAGACCGGCACGGAGAAGTGATAGGGGAAGGGGGGGAAACAGAAGGCGGGCTCGGAGAAAACACTCCAAAGCAGGAGCGCTCAGCGACCACGGTGGGAAAAAGACGAGACACAAGGCGGACTGAGAGGGGTCCGCGGATTTACAAGCAGGAGGCAGTGCCAGCCTGGGAAAGAGCAGCGGCAGGAAGGGTGAGGGACGGAGGGGCCAAGGAGAGGGCCAGCAGCCCCCTCTGCTTGGAGGGAGGCATGCGGAGGCCGGGGCACCGGGAGCGGGCTTGACCGACCACGGGAGCGCAGCCGGTGACGGGCGTCCGAGAGCAAGGTCTGGAAGCGGAGGCGGCGGCGGCCAGCGGGAGGGAGGAGCCCGCGTCTCTGGCAGAGAGGGCTGGACGGAAGGAGGGAAGGCGGGAGGGGTGAAGCAGCCGCTAAGCCTGAGGGCGGTGGCTCTGTGCCGAGGGCGCCCCCAGGACACGGCCTGGCGGGAGGGACGGCGGTCCCCGTGACCCCGGTCTGCAGCAACAGCGACAGTGCGTACACGGGCCGGCGATCCGGGGCTAGGGCCCTGCGGGCACACCGGACAGGAAGGCCGCACGAAGTACTGGAGGGTCCTGAGAAGCCCGCACCTGCAAGGCAGGACGCAACATGCAGCAGGAAGGAGCAACGGGTGACAGCCGGGGGAGAGCAGACGCTCCGAGCTCCAGGTCTCCAAGGCAGGAAGGCGTGCGGCTGGGAGCAGGACCCGCACGGGCCGGCCCGGCCTCTCAGAACCCCAGGCACACACACGACAGCCCGGCCCCCTGTCCCCCGGGTGAGGGCAGGTGTGTGAGCCGAGGCGCTGAGGGCAGAGCCTGCCGTCAGTGACGGTCACACAGGTGCTAGCTACCGCTCTCATCCGTCGCTGTCCACCACACGCCCCACCCTGTCGACTGACGCCGTACCCCTGCACCCCGAGCAGGGCCAGGGGACCCCCCCAGGTGCCCCACGGAAGCCTGAGGCCTCACCTGGCCCGGCTTGGTCTCAGGAGAGCAAAGCCCGCACAGCCACCAGTGACCGGCAAGACGGTGGTCCGGTCGCCTGCTGGTGCCCAGCCCCTGCCCAGACTGTCGACCACAACGTCGTGGCCAGAGGCCTTCGAACTGTGGCCACACCCCAGGCCTATGCTGGCAACGCCAGACAGAAGAGAGAGAAGACCAGCTCTGCCAGGCAGACTCACTGGCTCCCCTGCCCCACGCCAGGCCAGCACCAGCAACAAAACCGTACCCAACGGTGGGCGGGGGGGGCAGGGGGGAGTGAGGGGGCGCCCCACAGGCTCTTTTCCCTCCCTCTCTGCTGACGCAGCTCAGGTGCAGGAAGCACACAGACTCTTCCAGCCTGCTGGGAAGGGAGACCCTGCAGGGGAGCCCCCCGGAGAGCAGGAGGGGGCGCTGAACGAAGAACCCTAAAATCTGCGTGTACTATCCTGGATGACGCAAGTGGCCCCGTGTGACACTACCCAGGAACGGCACAGCGCGGACTCAGAACTACAGCGGGGCCCCGGTTTCACAGAGGTGCCCTGCGGACAGACCAGAACGGTCCGGAGGCTTCGGGACTAAACCAGCATGGAGCAAAGGCCCACACGAAGCAGCTCACGAGGACTCACAGTCTCAGCCTAACTGGGCTGACTACCTGTTTAAAAGAAAAAATTCTCTAGATTCTAGCAGACCCCAGGGTCTCACGCGCAAGAATCAGAACATCCCAGACACGATGCAAACTTACTCGGCGCAGAAGACAGAGGGAACCCACGAGCACCGGAGAAAAGGCAACCAACAGACCCCAACCCCTGATGGCCCAATGTCAGAAGCTTCTGACGAGGATGTGACCGGTTTCTAAAAATGCGCTCTAAGAGGAAAGAGCAAACGCTTTTTAAAGGAACAAAAAACTAGCATAAAACGGTGAGAAAGCCCAGGCAAAGAGAAGCCCCAGGATGGAGAGAAAGCACAGGCCAGAGCAGAAGATGGCCGGAGCCGGGGAAGAGAGGGGGCAGAAGGTCTCACAGCCGCCTGTGCCCCCCATGGGCCCCGCCCCCGCTGGGAGGCGGAGAAGCGGCCACACTGGCCCAGGCATGCGGCTCGCGGGCCCCCCCACGGGGATGCCGTGCCAGCAAAGCAAGTGGGGAGCCGCCCGATCAACCCTCAGCACCCGCCTCCCCCCCTCCACTTCGAGGCCCAGGGGACAGCTTGGGGGACGGCTCTGACCCGGGACGGTGCCTGAGGGAGGGAAGGTGACCAATGGGAAGGACAGGTCACAGACCTGAATGCCAAGGTCCTGGCTAGACCTCCCTCCCTCGCACCTCACACTCCCCAGGGAAGTGACACCCCAGGGATCCCCACGCAGCCGCCCACCAGCACGCGTACCAGCCCGCCTACCAGCACACCCGCCCGCGCACCCCCCCGCCACCCACCAGCGCGCCCACCAGCTGCCCAGCCGCACGCCCAGCAAGCTGAGCAAACCTATGTCCGGCAAGGGAAGATTCTGTGACCAAACGTGGCCAAATGCAGAGGGAGCATCTGTAGGCATCCGGCGTGGAGAGGAGCTCTCCGGTACCAGGGGACAGCATGGTCCGGTCGGCACGCACAGAACGCGCCTCCGCTGGCCGCACTCGCTGACCGGGGGGCAAGGTGGCCGGGCCGCGTGCCAGGAGAAGCCTGCGGCCGAGAGCCCCAGCTCCCGCACCACGCTGACAGAGGCTGTGCTCCGTCCGTGGCAGGTGCGACGAGGGGGACCTGCGTTCCTGGCACCTCCCAGGTCAGGGGGACGGGACTTGCAGGGGACCCTGGTCACCCAGCGGGGCAGGCATGCGGCCGGGAACCCCAGAGGCTGCTCCCTCGGAGCCGACGTGACCCAAGCACGGCAGCCCTCGAGAGCACCCCGGTGCGTGTGCCGGAGCGCCGGAGCGAGGGGGCCGGGGACGGCCGGTGTCTGGAAGTGCAAGTTTCTCCGGAGAGAAAGTACGGCACCGTCCAGGGCCTCTGGTGACGCCCACCGCCTCCCGGCCACCTCACCCACTCAGCCAAGTGAAAACAGCAGCCGAGCAAAGAGGGAGGACATCCTGAACAAAGCCAGCGGTGACACCGAGCGAGCGACAGAAGCAGGCTCCCAGGCTGTGGAGCTGCCACTGTGAAGCGGGCCGGGACAGCCTCTGCCCGCCAGCCACGACTAAGACCCCGCCCGGCGCCACGTGCAGCCACGGGAGGATCCTAAATGTGAAGAGCGGCAGGCGACCAGGGGGCAGACGCAAAGGCCCAAGAAGCCACACCTACGGGGTCCCCGGCTCCGTGCCCACTTCCTCTAGGGGCTCTGACCCACAGGGCAGCCGGACGCACGCGCGCGGGCAGAAACCCGGCCTCTCTGGCCAGAGCCCCGGGAAGGGGCCCCCGCACGCTGGAGAGCGGGAGGAATCTGGGCTTTCCTCCTCTTCCTCTCTTCCAGCCCAGGTTACGGAACTCTGGCAGGGCAGGGCCCTCGGTGGTCTGCAGAGGTGAGGGCACCTGACGTTCTTGTCCCCTGCGCAGGCAGTACCGCTCCGAGCGAAGCCCCGTGTTTCCAGCCGGAGGACAAGGGAGGGGGGGCTCCCTGGAGCAGAAAATGCAGAGGAATCCAAGAGAGGAGAGAGCCGGGAAGGGGACTCCTCCTTCCGTGTATGAGCCCACACAACCCTGAGGACCCCCCCGGCTACGTGCACGCGGGACAGACCCACAAAACCACACTGACCTTGAAACCATGGCACACGAAATGACAAAGCAGACTTGGGGTCTGAGCTTCAAGGTGCTCACTGCCACCCGGCTACAAAAACGGCCCACCAAGAAGACATCAGCGTGGACCGGAAAGCAGCCCCACAGCGCAATATTCAAACGTCCAGGACACGACCCATAGTTACTCAACATACAGAAAACCGGAAAATGCAACCGATTCCCAGGGCAAGAGACAATCCACAGATGCCAACCCTGACATGACCCAGATGTCAGAGTTATCACAGACCGTAAAGCATCCATTGTAACCAAGCTCCCTGAGGTCAATGTAGGAACTCTTGAAAGAAATGAAAACACAGACATTCTCCACAGAGAAAACTTTTTAAAATAATAAAAGAATCAGAATTTAAGAACAATACAGTGTATCGACAAAATGTTCACCACGCAGGAGAACCGAGAGGGTCAGTGAACCCGAGATACGTTATGGAAATTGCCACCCGGAAGGCAGGGACTGAAGAGAAGGAAGAGTGTCAGGGAGCAGGGGGGCATCAAAAGCCTCGCGGCCGTGCTCCTGCAGGACAGAGACCGCTGCCCAAGAGCATCTGAATAGGTAAGGGCCAAAGTCGCCCCATGTTTTGAGAAACACCAATCTGCAGGCACAGGGAGCCCAGCAAACCCAAACAGAACCCAGTGGAAGAAAACCACGCCCAGACGCTTCTAACCAAACTGCTAAAAACCAAGAGGAAGGAACAGGCCCCGGGGACCCACAGCTGGCGTGAGCAGCCACAGACTTTCCCTGACCACGCTTGAAACGAGAACATGAAGAATTCTGACAGAAGAATCTGGAAATTACAGAAAAGAAACGAAAAGAAAAGAAAAGAAAAGAAAAGAAAAGAAAAGAAAAGAAAAGAAAAAAAAAAAAGAAAGCACTTGCCACGGGAAGACAGGGGAAGTGAGCTGCATTCACACGCTGGCGTGCCGAACAGCAGGCCAGCCAGAGGAGAGAAAGGACAGGAGGGAAGGCGGGTGACAGGTACCACAAGCGTCACACAGTGTGACCGGAGGCCCAGGGAGACAGGACAGAAAACGTGGGACAGAAAACAGTATTACTGCAAGAGATAGGGCGCAAGGAGTTTCCTGTCCCTGTAAACTTCATGAAACCCAGCGTCACAGAAAGGAGACACACACACCAAAGCACGTGCTGCTAACGGCGATGAAGTCGAAAAACAAAGCAAAAACATAAAGCAGCCACGAGGGCCTTGCGGTCAGGACGAGGTGGCAGGGACTCCTCTCCACGAAGCGCAACTGTAAACCTTGGAAATGACTCAAAAGACAAGCACAGGAGAACCCGAAGGCCACACGAGGAGGCAGACTGAGGGGGGGGGGGGGACGCCAGGGCGGGAGGAACAGCACGGCCACGGGGCGTCTCCCGACCTCCCACCCGGCAGGTGACCTGACCCGGCATCTCCCGGCCCTCGGCCTGGCGACGGAAGGCGAGCCGCGCGGGCTCATCCCCGCCCCAGACACCAGGCCGGCCCGGCAGAAGCCGGGGCACGAGCTGGCGGTCTGCAACACCTGCCCCAACAGAGCCCCCCGAGTGCTCTCCCTCCCCACCGGCCTCGAGACACAGCATTCCCCCGACACCGTGCGCGAGGGGACCCCGCCACGACAAGCACCCGGACCGGACCGGGAGACGCCCTCTGTCCTCCAGGGGCACCCGGCAGCCCAGCACCAGAAAGCTCCTTCCACCTCCAAAAAGCAGCACCGGCAGGGCCACGGGAGCCCCACGCCAGCCACGCCGGCAAAGGCACGCTTTGAGCGTCAGACCGGCGGGACCGCGTGCTGCCCCAGACCGGAAGCTGCTGCCGCTGCTGCTGCTGGGGACACTTTCAACAGGACCCGGAATCTCTGACAGAAGAGGCAGAGTGACCGGGGAGCAGCCGGAGGTCACCCGGCACACCCAGAACCAAGAAAATCATGACTTTAAGGAGAAAAGACGATCCACGGACACCAGCACCAAAACGAGCCAGATGCTGGCATTCTCCGACAGACTTTAAAGCCACCGTCGTAAAACTGATTCCTCGAGCAATTACAAATTCTCTGGAAGCAAACAAAAACCAGAAAATCTCAGCAAAGAAAAAGAAGTTCTAAAAAGAACTGAATGTAAAACTGAAAAACAGAGCAACAACTCAAACTCCCTGGATGGGCTTGAGAGGAAAGTGGAGGTGACAGGACGGGATCGGTGAACTCGTGGACGGATCAACACGAGGTGCCCCATCCCAACGACAGATAGAAACCACGCTGAAAGAACCCAAATACAGCCTCAGGGACCCACAGGAGGGGAACACGAGACCGAACAGCGGGATCACTGGAGTCCCAGGGAAGAGGGCAGAAACAGCGGGGCCGAGAGGGCACTGAGAGGACAATGGCCGAAAGCCCCCCAAACGGGGCAAAAGATACAACCCCACAGGTTTCGAGGAACTGAGCGAACCCCTACTAACACGAACCCAAAGAAATGCACAGCAAGACACACTATCCCCAACTTGACGAAGAGCGTTATTGTGAAGCAGCTGGAGGGAAACACTGCGCCCCAAACAGGGGCCACGGGCTCGGGGGACGGCAGGTCTCTCAGAATCACGGGGCCAGAGGGAGGGCGCGTCACTTTCCAGTGCTGCCCGAAAAGAGCCGTCAGCCAGATTCCACAGCTGGGGAGACTTTCCCTAAGGCAGCAAGGAGACCCACAGACCTTCTTAGACAAAGGAAAACTTTAAAAAACTCATCTCTGGCAAACCTTAAAGAGCGGCGGAAGGAGATTCCCCAAATAGAAAAAAATGAGAAGGAAGGAGTCCTGAGAACCAGGGAGCAGGAGTGACAGGTACAGATCATTTGGGCAAATACAATGGTGAGTTTCCTACATTCCATCTGGTGACAAAACTCCCACGCCTGCACACCCTCACAACAATGGTATTTAAAGGTGGGGAGAGCAAAGATGGAAGAAAAGATTTCTACACCTCACCTGAAGGGGCAAAGCAACACTGGAGAGCTGCTGGAAATCATGTGTAAATACTGTCGTACCCAGAGCAACCACTAGGAAAACTACAGACACACCCCAAAACAACACATATAAATCACAACGGGCTCTTAAAAAATAGTCAAGTAATCCACAGGAGGGAAGGAAGGAAGGAAGGAAAAGAAAGAAAAACAGGAACAAGAAATACAGGAAAGACTAAAACATCAGATGTAAGCCTTAACTATGGACAATCACATTAAATATAAATACCCTAAATACACCAAGTAAAAGACAAAGATTGGCAGAATGGCTTTAAAAAAAAAAAAAAAAGGCAGGGGCACCTGGGAGCTCAGCTGGTTGAGCTTCCAACTTGTGATTTCAGTTCAGGTCACGATCTCACGGTTCAGTTGGGCAGTCGGAGCCCCGTGCCAGGCTCTGCACGGACAGTGAGGAGGCTGCCTGGGATTCTCTCCCTCTCTCTCTGCCCCTCCCCTTCTCACATTCTCTCTGTCTCAAAACAAATAAAATATACATACATACATATATGTAAACAACACAGCTATATGCCGTTTACAAGAAACTCGCCTCAGACTCAATGACTTCAATATGCTGAAAACAAAGGGATAAAAAAAAAGGCTATACCAGGAAAACACTGTTAACAAACAGAAAGCAAGAAGAGCTGGGGCACCTGGGTGGCTCAGTTGGTTGGGCGACTAACTTCAGCTCAGGTCACGATCTCACGGTCTGTGGGGTCAAGCCCCATGTCAGACTCTGTGGTGACAGCTCCGAGCCTGGAGCCTGCTTTGGATTCTGCGTGTGTCTCTCTCTCTTCTTTTCCTCCCCCTGCCTTGTGTTCTATCGAAAGTAAATAAACATTAAAAAAAAGTTTTTTAAAAAGGCAGGAAAAATTGTATGAATATACGATAAAGTAGAAAGAAACTTACCGAAGAGAAAGAAAGGTACCTGACGGTAAAAGGGTCAACCCAGCAGGAAGACCTTATAACCCTAAATGCATATCCACCGAAGTACAGAGACACAGACGTGAGGGAAGAAACGGAGCTGAAAAGAGAAATCCCCAGTGTGCAGTGTGGCTGGGGTTTCAACAGCCGTCAGCAACTGACAGAACCGTTAGACAAAAATGAACGAGGACAGAGATCTGAGCAGTACGACCAGCCAAAAGGCCCTCCCTGGTATGTGTGGAAGGCTCCACCGACAGTGCTAGAAAACACATCTCTTCCAACGCCCGTGGAACATCCACCCAAAAAGACCCTACCCTGGGCGAGAACACAAGCTCGAACAAGTTTAAAAGAACAGAAACCCTACAGAGTGTCACCTCGCCACGACGGAACCACGCTAGAAACAGTAACAGAAAAGCGAAACGAGAAAATCTCAACACGTGGAAATTACGCCTACAAAAAATTCGCGGGTCAAGGAGAAGTAGCAAAGGAAATCAAGGACACAGAACTGAAGGAAAATGAAAACACAACACACCAAGCCTTCGTGGGATGCGGCTAAGGCAGCACCAAGGAGAAAATTTACAGCACTACACGCTTACCCTAGAGAAGAAAAAAGCCACCAATAATCTAAGTCCATACCGCAAGAAACTAGAAAAGGAAGAGCAAAACAAACCCAAGGCAAGCAGAAGGGAAAGCAGAAGGGAGGGAGGCAGGTGTGGCTACAAAAGGGCAACAAAACCGAAGAGGTCTTTGTGGGAACGGAACGTTCTACATCTCGGTCATACAAGGTCACTCTCCTGGTTGTAATATTCAATTACAGTTTTGCAAGAAGTTACCGCTGGTGAAACTTTCTTACAAATGCACGTTAACACGATTACCTCAAATAAAAGTGTGGTTTTTTTTTAAGACTCTGGCCAGAGACACGAAAACGCTCAACTGAAAAAAGATACTCAAACGGCCAACGACCGTGTAAAAAAATGTTCGTCATCATTAGTCATCAGGGAAATGCACATCCAGACCACAGCGAGACATCACAACCCGTTCACTCGAGAGGCTAAAATTAAAAAGACTGACGATGCCATGTGCTGGCAAGGATGCAGGTCGCCTGGACTCACACTCGGGCTTCGCTGGCGCAAACAGAAGCGGAAACACCGACCTCGGAAACCAGCGGGGCGGTCACGCACACGCACGTGAGCCAGCAGCTCCACGGTTTCGCCCGAGACAACCGAAACGTATGCTCCCACGGACCCGTCGCGCGCGCTCGCGGCGGCCCCGTTCGTGGCAGCCCCGTTCGTGGCAGACACGCTGGAAGCGATCCGAGGGCCGATCCGAGGGCCGTCCACGAGCGGGGGAGGGAGCAGAGTGCGGGCAGCCAAACGACGACACCGCCGCTCCCGGCACTCAGCGAAAAGGCGCGCTCACGCGGCTGAAGCTCCAAAACACGAGGCGGAGTGAAGGAAGCCGACGGGGAGAACAGACAGCAGCTGATGTTCGGTGGGTGGCGAAGGCAGCTCTAGGAAACCCCCGGGATCCACGGCAACCGCAGATCAGCGAGGCTCTGGGTGGCGGCCGGCCGGAGGGTTCAAGCACACCCTGGAGACGTGAAAACCGTCAACCTTGACCGTGGTCCCGTTCACAGGGGCGCGGAAGTCAGACTACACTCGAAACGCGTGCAGCCGGCTGTACGTAAAGTGCACCTCACCGAAGCTGGTGTTCTCAGAGCTCCAAACTGAAATTCTCACCGCATTCCAACCAAACGACAGGCATTCACCTCCCCTACAGAGACTTCTCCGAAAGGCCCGGGTCTCAAACACCTCACTTTCTGCGAGGGAACACTCTAGACTCCCTCAGGGGAGTTTCCCCCTCCCCTCACCTGTCCTGCCGCGGCACCTGCTCCTCTCCCAGGTGCCCATCTCCTTGGCTCTGAGCACAGGTGGCTGTGCGCATGGCCGTGGCCAGCGCCACCCGAGCCCCGAGAGGCCATCGAGGACCCCAGGGTTCACAGCACGGCACTCGCGGAACAGACGTCGGGTTAATTCCACGTGAGTCTCTAGTGACTACAGGACAGCGGGCGAGGGGCATGTGAGTGACCTGGGCAGCGTAAACAACAGAAAGGGCCAGGCCACGGGGAGGAAAGGAGCCAGAAGGAGAAGCTCGGAGGTGACCCTTCTGCGTGTGACGACGGAGCCGTGAGCGCAGAAAAGCTCCGTGGACGAAGGACTGACTACTCCTGCCTCCTTCCCCTGCGTCAGCCAAGCCGGTCTCGGGAGCTCTGCTCCCCTCACACCTGTCAGCGCACCCCCGCTCCCCTTTCCCCTGCAGACAGGACAGGCAGGGCCTGGGCACCGCGGAGACGCAGCCCCCAGGGGGACGGCGGCGGAGACGAGGCCCCTGGGAGGTGAGGGCGCTGTGAAGGCGGAGCCCTCCCGCGCGGGATAGGTGGCCTTACCAGGAGGCTCCAGAGAGCTCGGTGAGGACGCAGCGAGAAGACAGCCCTCTACACACCGGGAAGCGGCCTCGCTGGACACCAGCCCCGCGGGCAGCAGGATCCGGGACTTGCAGCCTCCAGGGCCGGGGGGGACCCACGCGAAGCAAGCCCTCCGGCGCACGCGACTGTCCCGAACGCACCTCGACGCGACTCTTCCACCTGACGACGGTCCCCACCCACACCCACCCGCTGAGGAACCCCTCCAGGCTCCGTCTCGCATCGCCCCACGCCCCTACACAGAAACCCTCCCAGGCACACGTCACAAAGAAATCCCCAGCAGGCCCGGAGCGCCACCGCCACGCTGCCCAGACGGCCCTCTAAACTAAGCACTACCGTCTCGTCCGCAAATCCTATCAGGACGTCACTCGCTCCGCCGAGCATTTCCTGGCCCGCACAGAACCCGGCCAGCCAGCCACCCCTGCGCTCCTGGAGCGGTCCCACACCTCACCCAGCCTTCAGAGCCTCTGGCCCCACGCCGCCCCCCCCCCCCCCCCACCGCCGCCCGCAGCCCCGGCGCCCGGTCCCCATCCACCCGCCCGCAGCTCCACAGCCGGCCTGCAGAACTTTTTCGGCAGTTCAGCTAGAAAGCGAAAAAGAACGCTGGTACCCCTAACAGCACTAGGGCCACAGAAAAATCAACAGCAAGAGAAATCTATGAGCCGGTAGGAGGCTAAGTGAGATAAAAAACGTACACATTACAGGATTCGTGGAAGAACACGAGCGCGAGTTTAACATGCGGCCACACAACAGTGGCCAGCCACCTTGAGGGTCGCTCAGATTTAAAAGACGAGGGCAGTGCGAGCTTCACGATGGGTGTCAGTTCTCTGATTGACATTCAGACGGTGGCGCCGGGACAGGAGAGAAGGCATGTGCACACGGACGCAGCTTTACAAGTACCAACTCACCCGTGCTCTGGCCGCCACGGCAGAATACAGACGGCATCCCTCTACTTCAGCTGGTACGTGTGTGACGAGTAGCCGAGTGCCGCAGACGTGGCATTAAGCCGGACAACGGTGACCCCTGAGCTCACACACACCAGGCAGTTCTCGGCGCCCCCAAGCAGAGGGAGAGTCACACCAGAAGGCCAAGCGGCGGCCCCCTCGGTATCTAGTCGACCCAGCAGGTGCACCCAGGACGCATCACCTCCGTCTCCGAAGCACCCGACCCTCGCCAAGGACAAAAGACCATCAAAAAGTACACTCGAAGCTCGTAACGCAGCAACGCGGGTGGATCACCAAGTGAAAAGCGACCATCTGCTCACGGATGAGGCCTCCGCACCAAGGCTCACACGGCCCAGGCTCCCCGTTGGCCCAGGGACGAGACCGGCAGCCGCACTCCATTTCTGGTTGTGGGGCCTGGAGAGGGGTCCCGCGCACACGACTCATCTTAACCGAAGGTCACTGCCACAAAGCCGGTGGTGAGCCCGGGAGGTGACAGCAGAGAGACATCGCTCCCAACATCAACGAGGCTCTTCTCGCGGCCCGGGCGGGGAGGCCACGGCGGCTGCACTGCTGACGGCCCTCACGGCTGTGCCGGCCAGAGCGTCCCATGTGACCACCCACCGCACGGCATGCACGCGGGTCAGTTGTCTGATTACTCCCACGCAAGAGTGAGGGGGAAAGAGTGTCAACTCCCTGCCAGCAGCGGGTTCCAGACGGCCCGTAGCCTGTCTCCACCCCAGTGTGCTGCCCACAAAAAAGGAAGGCTGACCGTGGTGGCCCCTACGGCCCTGCCCGGTTCGGGTGGTGGACTGGGGAGCTGTGGTCAGCCTCGGCTCAGCTTCCGGGGCTCCTCGAGGGTAAGTCACCACCACTCGGCTACATAGCAACAGGTCCACAAACAGCAGAATGCCGTCTAGCACTTTCCCTGCTGGTTTTTCCCTCTGAAGGTAACAGAAACTACCACCCTCCCCTCACCCCCGAAACCAAGGCCTAGACGCCCCTAGGTTTCTAAGGTCGTGGGCTGAAATCAACAAGCAGGAGCGCAGCAGGCCCCCCTACTCTGTAGGAGAGGTAGTGCCGTGAGCCACTCCTTCAAACTGCTAACGTGTTACAGCTCTCACCCAGAAAGACAGCGCAAAACATTCCAGCTACACAGGTTCTACACTTTTTTTTTCTTTCAAGTAAAGTCTAGGCCCAGGGTGGGTCTTGAACTCATGACCCCGCCAGGCACCCCAGATTCTACTCTTTCTTGCAGACACTTTTGTGTTCTTTATTAACATTTATTTATTTTTCAGAGACGTAGCACGAGCAAGGGACGGGCAGAGAGAGAAGGAGACACAGAATCCGAAGCAGGCTCCAGGCTCCGAGCCGTCAGCACAGAGCCCGACGCGGGGCTCGAACCCACAAACCGCGAGATCATGACCCAAGCCGAAGTCAGGCGCTTAACTGACTGGGCCCCCCAGGCACCCCTCTTGCAGATCCTTTTAAATGAATAACTTCCAACACGTCCGATATATTATTTCTTAAAAAGAAGAAATAATTAAGCGTCGTCAGTGAAACAACAGTTGCCCCGAAAACGGAGGCGCAAAATTGAAAATTAAAAGTACAAGGTGGCCCACAGTCCTGGCGGCAGCAACCAGAGACGGGAGCCGGAGGAAACCTTCCCGGACCGAAACGTGCCACCACAGGCCTGGCCAAGGAGACTCTCCTGAGCCTCCTCACTTGCTACAAATGGCAGGCACTGGCCCAGAGGATACCCCAGGAGACACCGAGAGAGACTCCCAAAAGGCCAACACAAAGCATGAAGGGCGCCTCCGTGCACCTCACCCTATTAGCCGGCTCGCTTTCGATCCCCACACAAAGGGAAAGCGCCGGTCAGTTTCGTTTCCGTACTTAACGACAACTACACAAGTAAAATACTGAAGCCATTTTCAGCATCATACCCACCCCCAACGCTGATTCACCATTAAAGCTGCTGATTGAAAGAACCATGTCTAATTAGCTGGAAACTAAGCCGGAGACACACAGGGAAACGTCCAAAAGAAGAAACAAAGAATAGGCCCCTGGATTAGGAAAGGAACTTTGCGGGGGGGGGGGGGGTCTCTACTGTCCTATCAAAGTCCCCCCCTCCACCTTTCTGCTGTCCTCAGAGACCAGACTGTGTGCTGGTAACACCGAATCTTCCACCCAGGCTGTGACCTCCACACCAATGACATACGTGAAATCGCTTCAGCTCAGCCAAGGTGAGTCTTCTCGATCATGCGAATTAGGATCTCCCAGATTTGCAAACTTAAAGAGACTCTCAACTGGGAAAAAAACTGCACCTGCTCCCCTTCTGAATCGACGTTCAGAATGGAAAAACGTTCTCCTTCAGGGAAACTGAATGGAAACCAGACCTCCCAAAGTCAGAGTTCGATGAGCACACTGCTGCCACAGGATGGTGACCGATGGGCAACGTACAACCAGTCCTGGATGCTCAGACAGCACCTACTCTCCTTCCCCACGCACTCACGTTCTATAAATACCCACCTTTAACGATTTCAAAACTGTAAGGCCCATTTTAACACGAGTTTTTGAGTCAATTACCTGACGAGCCGACAAGTATTAAGGCGAGAAGTAAAACTAGACCAACCCTGAGAGGCGCACATTCATTGCCAGATAGCTGACCAATCCCACGTGCAGTGCCGAAGTGAAACGCAACAAAAAAACGGAAAGCCAACAGAGAGCGCTTTGTAAAGGTATTCGTGTCCATGGAGCACTCACCACCAGAAACTTGTCATAACCATTCGTAAAATCTTAAAAATACATACAGGACCAGCACCTCGCACATGTGCCCCAGGAGCTGTGCCCAAGAATGCACCGTGTGCCCGAGAGCAAAGGGCCGGACCGGCCAGCGCCTGTGGACGGTGAACGGGCCTCCAGTGAAATAGTACGCAGGGGGGAAAAGCAAGAACCCTGCACGAAGCTGGGAAGAGCCTCCGAACGTCATGGGTAAGAAGGCAGTGTTCTAGAAGGTGCAAGAACCTGTAGGACTCCACGACGTAGCTTAGGGACGGAGGCGGAGGTGGTGAACCGTAACCAACCGCCAACACGAAACAGGAGGCCGCTAAGGACTACGCGCACCTGCTTGTCCTTAACCTGACTGCCCGACACCAAGGGGCCACGCCAGCGTTCCTCTTTGCCTCTTACTGTACAGTTTCCTATGTAACTTGTACCAGTTCCACGCCTCCCCCAAAAGCACCGAAATTCGCGGATGTGGCAGCGGACCGGACCACACAACACACAAACCGAGCAGTCTTCCACGGAGCCATAAACAAAAATCGTCAACCGCAAACTCTAGGAAAGCACTCTCCTTACGCGCTACGAACCAACTTCAAACGGGGCAACGCATGGAATGGCTGGGACTTGCAGGGCGCCTCCCTACGGCCCCGGCCACCATGCCACCTGGCGAGACCCTGTCACAGGGCACCCCTGCTCCACAAGTGTTCAAACCGGGTCCGCCGAACTCCTCCCCAAAGGGCCCTCTCCAGACCAGGGTCACTCTGGAAACAGGCATGTTTGCACCAGAGTAAAGGCCATCTTTGAACAGCCTTCAAATTAAAAGGCAGAAGATTACACAGTATCAGCCCCCAAGTTTGTGCCCAAAACAAAGCACCAGATATTAATAAAGCCACTAGGAGAATCACTTGGTCTGCAAAATTCCAAGGGCTGGAAATAGGAAAGTCTTAATCCACTAAGCATATTAGGGCCTAACGAACTGGATCCAGTACCAAGGTTACCTAGTTCTTCAGAACGGGAATTAACCGAAGGAAGGATGCTCATTAAGCACAATCCGTTCAAAGACCGATTTCTCGTTAGGAAACTCCGCGTCGGATGCTCGGCGCGCATCCAGAGCGGCTGGGCGTCCAGGGTTTACCCCTGCACTCCAGCCCCACCAGGAGTCTAACTCCACGCCGGGCCCCGCGCCCTGCCCCGCACCCACCCCCGGGCAGCTAGGGGAGCGTGCCCACTCCTCGCGGCACCTGCCGATGGACCCCCGCAGACGCCCCCGCACCGCGCGCCGTCGCAGCCCGCTCCGGAGGCGACCGGCACAGCGCCGCGGCCCGGGACCCTGAGCACAAAGGCGGCCCCTGCCCCCAGCCCCCGGTGCGCCCAACCCGCGGCTCGGGCGCCGGGCTCCGACCCCGCCCTCGGCCCCGCCCCGGCCCCCGACCCCGACCCGACCCCGCGGTCCGACCCTCCCCGGGTCCCCGCCCCCGCCCCCGCCCCGGCCCACCTATGCCGTAGGCCTTGGCGCAGATCCACTGCAGGTTGGCGGCGATCTTGGCGCGGGCCGAGTCGTAGCGGTCCAGGGGCACGATGTCCACGGCACCGTCGGGCGCGGCCTCCATCCTCCTCCAGCCCTCCCCGGCCGGGCAGCCGCCCGCGTCCACCATCTGCACACAAAAAGGCCGCTGCAGCGCGGGCGGCGCCCGGCCTCCGCCGCAACAAAGGCGCCGCGCCCCTCGCTGCGCCGGGACCCGCGAGGGGGCCGGGCCCGCGAGCACCGCGGCCCCCGGGAGGCCGCCCCCGCCCCGGCCTCACCTCACAGCCGCCGCCGCCGCCGCCACCGCGGGTGCTGCTGCTGCATGCTGCGGGGCCGCGCCGGGAGGCCAGGGGGCCCGGAGGCCGGGAGGCCCGGAGGCCGGGGAGGCGGCGAGGTGAGGGGCGCGGGCCGGCCGCGGGCCGGGGCGGGGGGCGCGTGCGCGGGCCGGGGGCAGGGGCGGCGGCGGCGGCGGCGGCGGCGGCCGCTGAGGGGGCGGCCAACCGGCGGGAGCGCGCGCAACGCCGAGGCCCTGCGCACGCGCGGTGGGTGCCGCCCTCCGCCCCGCCCCCGGCCCGTCCTAGCCCCTCCCCTTACCGCACGCGCAGTGGGTCAACCTGCGGCCCCGCCTCCGGCCCGCGCTCTTCCCGCTCATTGCCGCACGCGCAGTGGGAGCGGCCCGCCCCCGGCCCCGCGCTCGCCCCGCCCACCGCCGCACGCGCAGAGGGCCAGACTGCGGCTCCGCCCCTCTCGCCGGGCGCCGGGCGCGGGTCGCGCGGAGCGGGCGGGCGCAGGTGGGCAGGCCCGGGCGGGTTCCGCAGCAGCCCTTTGTCTGGGCCGCGCCTCCTCCGTCCCGGCACCCGGCCGTCCGCACCGGAGGCTCCAGCCGCCGTCCGACGGGCCGACTGCCACCCCGGGAGGGCGACCCCCCGGCCCCTGCACAACCCCAGCGTCTCCCCCTCCCGGAGAGAGGCACTGCTGACGGGGCCGCCCTGCCCACCATCGCGGGGACCCAGAGCCTGCAGCGGGGGAAGGGGGGCCTGGTGGGCACCGACCCCGCCCGCGCCTCTGCCGCCCCCTCCCCCCGAGACCTCCAGGCCCAGAGACCCAGGACCCGCGGAGAGCAGGGGCGAGGGCTTCCTGGGTGGGGATCCCGGGGCGGGGAACCGCCGCCCTGAGCCCGAACGTGGAGCCCGCGGTCGTTGCACAAGCACCCAGCGGAGAGCCCCGGTGGCGGTCGCGCCGGGGGCAGGGGCGGCCAAGGACAGACGCGCGGGCGTGGGGGGTGAGGGTAGGCGAGGGCCGGGCAGTCCCGGCACGTGGGCGACAGGGACGCCTACTAGTCCAAAGCCAGACTAGGAGAGGGGCTGGGGACGGGGGGTGCTGACCGGTCAGA